>NC_139693.1:12269694-13469694 GCF_964106915.1 Podarcis gaigeae | reverse complement strand
TAGCAACTGTGATTTAATTTATTTTTTTTCCCAGGCAGCCAAGAAAATCCCAGGGGTTGATGGTCTGAAACCACGACAAAACACCATTTGTATCGCTGTTATTCTTTGCTATAGCGACATAAAGCAACCAAGCGTGGACAGATAAAACAAAACAAAAGGCAGGATGCCCCAAAGGGAGGTGAAACTGTCACAGGCAAACAAAGACACATGCGGCAGCCGAGGGCGTAGCTGAGTGGCCTGGGCTCAAGGATACGCGTGTGTGTCCTGCTCACAGACTCCTCATCGTGGCATCTGGTCAGCCACTGGGAGAACAGGATCTGCATTATGATGGGGCCCCTTTGGCCTGATCCAGCACTCAGGCCCTATTGACCTTCTTCAGAAAGTCTCCCATGTTAGCTGGTTTCATCTTCTTGCCCTTTCTGCAACCAAAATGGCCCTGTCTGCAGGCTTCTTGTGGCCATCTGGTTGTCTATCCTGGCCACTGTTAAGATACCATGGATACAGGATGTGGTCGAAACCACTGAGCCTCTTGGGTTTGCCAGTTGGAAGGTCGGCAGTTTGAATCCCTGAGACAGACTGAGCTCCCGTTGCTCTGTCCCAGTTCCTGCCAACCTAGCAGTTCGAAAGCACGCCAGTGCAAGTAGATAAATAGGTACCACTGCGGTGGGAAGGTAAACGGCGTTTCCGTGCACTCTGGTTTCCGTCACGGTGTCCCGTTGCGCCAGAAGTGGTTTAGTCATGCTGACCACATGACCCAGAAAGTGGTCTGAGGAAAAACGCCAGCTTCCTCAGCCTGAAAGCGAGATGAGCACCACAACCCCATAGTTGCCTTTGACTGGACTTAACCATCCAGGGATCCTTTAGCGACCTTTTTACCATGGATAGCTCAGTTGGTAGAGCATGAGACTCTTAATCTCAGGGTTGTGGGTTTGAGCACAGGATGCAACCCATGGTCTCTGAGCCTAAACTACCTCACAGGGTTGTCGTGAGGATAAAATAAAGACGTGAGCAGGAGACCATTTATGCCACCTTGAACTCCTGGGAGGAAAGGCAGGATATGAATGTGATAAATAGTAGACGGAAGGATAAGAGCATGAGACTCATAATCTCAGGGTTGTGGGTTTGCTTATATTAATTTATAGGTTTTAGTCAGGAATAGAATATTTTTACTGAACAAATGTTTTCACTGTTAGTGTCATCTGATAATGTTTCTTTCCCTCCCCACCCAATATTATATCTTCAGAAAATAAAATAAAACAAACCCTTCCAGATTACATTTCTCCCAGTCACGAGATTTCGACTGGAGACCTGTGGAAACTGCATGCCTGTCTGGCACTGGAGGCATGGGGGGGGGGGGAGAGCATACGAAAAAATGCCAAGGGAATGGAGCAATGGATCACAAAGCATTTGGCTTAAGATGCCGGCAAGGCCCGGAACGGAGTCCTGCCCGAGGCGACGGCTGCCAGGACCTGCTTGCATGTGATAACAGCTGCCCCTGACAAGGAATGCAAGCAGAGTGCTTTGGAGCCAGTCCAAGTGCTGTTCCCTGGGGATTGCAAGGCAACTGTGGACACCCTGCAGGCGGCGAGATGCTATGGATTCGCTCCGCTCCAAGGGCAGTGGAGCAGACGCCTGCTCATGAGACAAAGGAGCAGGAGGGAAGGAGGGGGAGGCTGGAAAATAGGCCGCGTGTCCTACTTAAGAACATAGGTAGCTGCAGTATACATACCTTCCAAAATTTCTCCAATGAAAATTAGGGATGCCCTATTATTATTATTATTATTATTAATTATTATTATTATTATTATACCATGCCCATCTGACAGGGTTGCCCCAGACACTCTGGTAGCTTCCAACATATATACAGTGGTACCTCAGGTTACATATGCTTCAGGTTACATACGCTTCAGGTTACAGACGCCGCTAACCCAGAAATAGTGCTTCAGGTTAAGAACTTTGCTTCAGGATCAGAACAGAAATCGTGCTCTGGCGGCGCGGCTGCATGGGGAGGCCCCATTAGCTAAAGTGGTGCTTCAGGTTAAGAACAGTTTCAGGTTAAGTACGGACCTCCGGAACGAATTAAGTACTTAACCCGAAGTACCACTGTACATATAGTGTGTGTATATGTGTGTGTGTGTGTGTGTGTGTGTGTGTAGCATGGGTTGCCAGTGTCTAGAGCCACACGGACGGCAGGGTGGGTGGTTAGGGAAACAGATGGAGTATGCATGCACATTCAACTGCCTAATAGCATCTGTGTCACCTGGAAGATCACAACCACAGAAACAACATAAGAAGAGTTGTTCTGTTGTTCGGAGAGGTCACTTCCTGGTTCGCATGGAGAAGCTGTTTTCAATGGAGCCCAGCGACGGAAGCATGCAGCTGTATTGAGGTAGCACCGGATGTTGACATTTTGTGCTCCTAACCATTTTGTTACGCAGGTGGTGCTATGGTCTAAACCACTGAGCCTAGGGCTTGCCGATTGCAAGGTCGGCGGTTCGAATCCCCGCGATGGAATGAGCTCCCGTTGCTCAGTCCCTGCTCCTGCCAACCTAGCAGTTCTAAAGCACGTCAAAGCACAAGTAGATCAATAGGTACCACTCCAGTGGGAAGGTAAACGGTGTTTCCGTGCGCTGCTCTTGTTTTACCAGAAGCGGCTTAGTCATGCTGGCCACATGACCCGGAAAAACTGTCTGTGGACAAACGCCAGCTCCCTCGGCCAGTAAAGCGAGATGCACGCTGCAACCCCAGAGTCATTTGCGACTGGACTTAACTGTCAGGGGTCCTTTACCTTTTTAACCATTTTGTACCCTGAGCAACCACCCCTGTGGTCCTCCTACGCTACGCCACTGTTGTGCACCGTGGTGTGTCCTCAGACATCCAACTATTGACACCCACCAAAAGGAATGGTGTGGAATTCCTCCAATCACAAATTGGCTAAAGGAGGAGCACGAGCAACAGGAGGGAAATATGCCAGTCTAAAATCCTCGAATATGCTTCCAATGAGTGTAGTACATTAGGAGGGCCACATAACCTTCTGTGCAACCTTCCAAGGGCCATATGCCAGCGGTGGGCACGGCCAGAGGGGAAGGTGGGAGGCGCAACACAGGTGTTTACTTCTGTACCAGTATGTTAGAGTTTCTTTCTCTAGGCTCCGTTCAGGCAGGCAAGAAGCATTATCAGAGTTCAAGGACACAATCCAGCCAGACAATACTCTCAGGGTGCAGCCAGCAGAGAGTGCTGAGGACCAGCCAGAGAGACCTGGAGGGTTGCATTTGGATCCTGAGCCTGAGGGTCCCCAAGACTGGTGCTGATAGCGCTGAGTTAGAAGGACTAATGGTCTGATAAGGCAGCTTTTTGTATTCCTATTGAAATCAGCCCCTCATCCAAAACAATGGGGACTGGGACCTTCACTTAATTTTAGTAGAAAGGTCAAGCCTTGTAGTACAGCACATGCTTTGCATGTAAAATGTCATGGGCTAAATCCTGGGCATCTCCAGTTTCCTGTCTGAAAACTTGTAGAGCTGCTGCTGGTCTGTGTAGACAATATGAGGCTAGATGGACCAATATCTTCCTTTGCTCCTGCTTTGTATGGGCTGAAACAGGCAGGATAAAGGGGAAATGAGCAGAGGAGGGAGCTGACAGGATCAGCCGAGAGGCTTCCCTGGGTGAGTGACACAGTTCAGGCTGAAGAAGAGCGTTTTGTCGATTTTCTTCATCAATGTTTCCCTCCACGTACAGAAGAATTTCCCTTTTTGGAACAAAGTTTCCCTCCAGACTCATGTTAGAGTTGTTAGGTGACATTTTATGCCATAATGACACAAAATAAGTTGGGAGGGGGAATACATTTTTTTTTAAAAAAAAAATCATTGCCACTCATAACACAGGTTAAGAACATTAGGGACTTGATCTATTTTCGCTTAGAGGTCATTGCTTAGCTATATCAGGTCAAGCTATTTGTCTACTGAGGCCAGTATTGCTAACTCTGACTGGCAGGTGCTGTAACTGGAGATGCTGGGGGTTGAACCCGGAGCCTTCTGCATTAAGAGCTGGTGCTCTACCATTGAGCTATGGTGCTTCCCCCAAATGGTACTTAATTTGCATGAGCTGGAAATGGGCGGAAAAACTCCTTTGTACAGTAGATTAGTTTGTGGACACATTCATTGCTCTCTACCCTTCATTCAGGAAAGCCAGAGGCATTATCCGTTTGTTTGTTTGTTTGTTTGTTTGTTTGTTTGTTTGTTTGTTCTCCATCGTTCTGCCCGGACACTGAGGTCCAACGCCGAGGGCCTACTGCCGGTTCCCTCGCTACGAGAAGCCAAGTTACAGGGAACTAGGCAGAGGGCCTTCTTGGTAGTGGCACCTGCCCTGTGGAATGCCCTCCCACCAGATGTCAAAGAGGAAAATAACTACCAAACTTTTAGAAGACATCTGAAAGCAGCCCTGTTTAGGGAAGCTTTTAATGTTTAATAGGTTATTGTATTTTAGTGTTTTGTTGGAAGCCGCCCACTGTGGCTGGGGAAACCCAGCCAGATGGGCGGGGTATAAATAATAAATTATTATTATTATTATTATTATTATTATTATTATTATTATTGTTTTGTTTTGTTTTGTTTTGTTTTCTATACTGGCCTTCATCAGATGACCACACGGCCGTTTACAACATAAAAACACAAAAATACATACTTTAATCACAAACAAAAACAATAACGCCCCTTAAGGTAAAGGTAAAGAGACCCCTGACCATTAGGTCTAGTCGTGACCGACTCTGGGGTTGTGGCGCTCATCTCGCTTTTTTGGCCGAGGGAGCAGGCGTACAGCTTCCGGGTCATGTGGCCAGCAAGACTAAGCCGCTTCTGGCGAACCAGAGCAGCACACGGAAACGCCGTTTACCTTCCCGCTGGAGCAGTACCTATTTATCTACTTGCACTTTGACGTGCTTTAGAACTGCTAGGTTGGCAGGAGCAGGGACCAAGCAACGGGAGCTCACCCCGTCGCGGGGATTCGAACCGCCGATCTGATCAGCAAGTCCTAGGCTCTGTGGTTTAACCCACAGCGACACCCGCGTCCCTTGTAATAACGCCCCTTACACACAGTTTTAAAGGCCACAGATTATTTAATTAACCAAAGGCCAGAGAGAAGATAAATGTTTTTGCCTGGAGCCTAAAGATATGTAATGAAGGCGCCAGGCGAGCCTCCCTGGGGAGAATTAAAGGAACCAGAGAGGGTGAAAAGCAGGGCTGGTGAAGAGTGTGGCCCAAGGAGAGTCTCAAGGGCCAGATAGAGAAGCCTGGAGGGCCACATCTGGACATCTGTCCTAAGATTCCCCACCTATGCTTTATGGCATGGATGAGGAATCTGTGACAGCTCCCATCACTCCTGACTATTAGCTACACTGGCAGGGCCTGCTGGAAGCTGAAGTCCAGCAATATCTGGAGAACCACAAGTTCTCCAACTCCCTGGTTTATGGTGTTAAGCACATGTTGGGACAAAACTCCAAGAACTTCCCACAAGAAAAATGTGCAGCAATTCGTGGTGCAAACACACACCAGTGCTCTAAATATCTGGGTAGGTAAAGGTAAAGGGACCCCTGACAATTAAGTCCAGTCGTGGCCGACTCTGGGGTTGCGGCACTCATCTCACTTTATTGGCCGAGGGAGCCGGTGTACAGCTTCTGGGTCATGTGGCCAGCATGACGAAGCCGCTTCTGGCAAACCAGAGCAGCACACGGAAACACCGTTTACCTTCCCGCCGGAGTGGTACCTATTTATCTACTTGCACTTTGACGTGCTTTCAAACTGCTAGGTTGGCAGGAGCTGGAACCAAGCAACGGGCGCTCACCCCGTCGTGGGGATTTGAACCACTGACCTTCTGATCGTCAAGTCCTAGGCTCTGTGGTTTAACCCACAGCGCCACCCGCGTCCCAAATATCTGGGTAGGTTTGTCTAAGTCAGCCTTTCTCAAACTTGGGTCCCTGTATATGGTTGGACTACAACTCCCATCATCCCTAGCTAGCAGGACCCGAGGCCAGGGATCATGGGGGTTGTAGTCCAACAACATCTGGGTAGTCCAAGTTTGAGGAAGGCTGGTCTAAACAAAAATGTTTTTAGCTGGCTATGAAATAAGTACAGTGAAGGCACCTGCCTGATATCCATAGGCAGGGAGTTCCAAAGTGGAACACTAAAAGATTGTTTTCTTACAAATGTGGAGTGGGCATTACGCGGCACTTACAATGGTGCCAGTTCCTCACATTGAAGTGACTGGGTCAGCTAAGGAGATCGCACAGGTACAGTGGTACCTTGGGTTAAGTACTTAATTCATTCCGGAGATCCGTTCTTAACCTGAAACTGTTCTTAACCTGAAGCACCACTTTAGCTAATGGGGCCTTCCGCTGCCGCTGCGCCGCCGGAGCACGATTTCTGTTCTGATCCTGAAGCAAAGTTCTTAACCTGAAGTACTATTTCTGGGTTAGTGGAGTCTGTAACCTAAAGCGTATGTAACCTGAAGCGTATGTAACCCGAGGCACCACTGTATACTGGTTCCAAGTTGTTAAAAGGCTTTCTACATAACACCTTGAACTTGGCCCTGTAGCAAATCGGCAACCAGCGCAGACCTCCAAGCAAAGGTGTCAGCAATCGTGCCGCAGCATTCTGCACTACCCGCAGCTTCCAGATCAGGAGCAAGGGGAGCCCCTCTCAGAGTGCACCACTGCAGTAATCCAAATATTATCACTTTGCCTCCTAGTCCTTCAAAGAAGCTTACAAGTGTTCCATAAAAGCGACATCAAAAAATAAAAGGGGAAGGCACATCAATTAACAGCCTTAAAAACACTGTTCCAAAGTCAAAAGCTCCCAAGGCTGCAAAAAACTTGATTGTGGATTTTATTTTATTTTTAAAAAATACATTATAAAGGTCTTCAAATGACTTGATTTCCATAAACTGCCTAGACGGCTGCTCTAGCATAACTCAGACATGCCCATTTGTCCATCTTACCCTGACTGCAGCTTTCAAAACAAGCCCATTCAACAAATCACAAGTCATCACAGTGGTACGGAATTCATCCAAAACTCTTGTGCCTTGTCGGATATGCTGCACGAGAGCCTTCATTCTGACTGTCAATCATCGGCAGGATCCCCTCTTCCCCCACATCCATTAACCGTCTCTGTTTTAGCAAATTAATTAATTAACTAATTACTATAAATATTACAGTCTCTCACTATAGGTGATGGTATCTAAGATGACAGTTTTCCTTGACTAATTAATACAGACAAATCATTTAGTCTTCGGAGGGAGGGGAGTCTTAAATCAAGATGCTGCTATCGGCTCCATGCAGCCTCTCAGAGGGGTCAGCTCCCAATCACTTCCAAGGAATAATCCATGTTTTTAAAAACTGTGATTAAATCAGCAGCTCGGTTGTTCCCACTTAACAGCTTCCGATGAACGCCTTAATTACAATCCAGCTGAATCCTCTGTGTTTCAGCAATAACATTTTGCACATATATAGTGTTCGAGCAGGGTTGGTGGGATCTGTGGTCCTCCGAATGCTGCTAGACTCCAACTCCCATCTGCCCCAGCCAGCATAGGGTGTCGGATTAGGACCTGGGAAAGACCAGGGTTTGAATCCCCATGAAGCTCACTGGGTGACCATGGCTCCTGAGAGTGGTGCAGCACTAAAAACTGCTAGCGCATTTGCAAAGCTAAGCAGGGTCCAGTATGGTTAACAAATCGGATGGGGGACCCCTTGTTGAGACGCCTGCATTGTGGAGGGTTGGATTCTCAGCCTAACCTTCCATGCAGGGGGTTGTGTGGACTAAATGAGGAGGGGGAGAACCATCTACACCACCTTGAGCTCCTTGGAGGAAAAAGTGTGATATAAATTCAGTAAATAATTACAAGCGGCCTGGGACAATGAATGCTGTGCTCCAGAAACATCTGGAGGGTCACAGGCTCCCCTCCCACCTCTGCTTTCGGATGTTCAAAGCACTTCCCACACATCTGCACAAGAACCCTGCGAAGTAGGTCCTAAGGCTGAATGAAATCACTCCCCCCAGGCAATTTGTTATGGCATTTAGAATGCTGAACAAATCAGAATGAGGGCAGAATTAGGAGGCCCAGCACTCTCTAATCATAGTGGATGACCAGATGTTTACAGGCAGGGCAGGCACAAGCCCTACTCTATGGCTCATAAGAAGGTGTATATTAGTCAAAGCTGCTTACAGAAAAAATGGGCTTATTAGCAGAAGTAGGCATTACAATGCTGGCAAGTTTTCACAACGATTTTTTAAAATGTGAGGAACGGAATTTAAGACAAGGAAAGAAGAGAAATGGGGGAAAGCTGAAATGGACCGATTGCTCCATCTATTGCGGAAGCTGATATAAACCACTTACTTAGGCCACCTAGGGTGTTCAGGGTAGAGAAGAAAGATTTGAACCCAGGACTTTCTGGTCATAGCTCAGGTTGCAAGCCTAGGCGCGCTTGCTGGGAAGTAAGGCTATACCACCTATGCATTCTCACATGGGAATCAGCCCTATTGGACTCAGTGTGAATTATACCTGTGTGTAAACATGCACAGAATTACACATTACGCTACAATGCTATCCCAGCTCTTAAGCAGCCACAAAATATTGGATTCTAACATACCTCGATGAATATTCAAATGTTCTACACACACACACCCCAAAGCAAGCAAATATGCAAATCACTTCCACTCACAAATAATTGCTTCTGACCATAGAAATTAATATCTTTTAATTCTAATAAATCAAATCCAGCACCTCTGGATATTTGGAACAGATGATCCTGGGAATGGATGAGAGTGCAAATGTAAGTCAAGGTAATTAACCCATTTCTTTAGCTTATTTTTCTTCCCAGCCCTAGATATAAATTATGACCACAACTGGACACAGTATTCCAAATGCAGATGCACCATAGATTTGTACAATGACATTAGGATATCAGCAGAATTTATTTCCAATTCCTTTCCTAATGATTCCTTGCATGGAATTCTCCCTTTTCACCACTGAAGCCCACTGGGCCAACATATTCCCCAACCTAACCACTATGACCCCATGAGCTTGTTCTTGGTCAGTCACTGCCAGTTCAGGATCCAGGCTTGTATATACAAAATTAAGATTTTATTTTTCCTCGATGTGCATCATGCTACACTTACACTGAAATGCATTTGCCATTTTACCGCCCATTCATTCAGTTTGGAGAAGTCACTTTGGAGCTCTTCACAATCCTCTTTTCGTTCCAAGGACCCTGGACAACCATCAGCAAACCTGGCCACTTCATTGCTCACTCCAAATTCTAGATCAGGCATCCCCAAACTCAGCCTTCCAGCTGTTTTGGGACTACAACTCCCATCATCCCTAGCTAACAGGACCAGTGGTCAGGGATGATAGGAATTGTAGTCCCAAAACTGCTGGAGGGCCAAGTTTGGGGATGCCTGCTTTAGATTGTTTATGAACAAGTTAAAAAACATGGGTCCCAATACTGATTCTTGGAGGACTCCACTTTCTCAATCTTTCCATTCAGAGAACTCTCTGCTTTCTGCTACTTAAGCAATTCCTGGTCCAAGGTGTCTCCCCTGCCACCGCACTAGGACCATGGACTATTCTTTTCAGTATAGAGCAATTCAGACTCTTGTCAAGCTGATAGGGTTGTCAGAGAATTCCATCAAAATGGGAAGCTGTCCCGGAAATTGCATCAGCTTGCGTGTCTGTCTGCAAACAGGAACGGAAATCAGGTAGGCAGATGTGATCGGTATCGGCTCTTGTCATTTCCTCCCCCCACGCTCCCCCCAAATCCGCTATTCACTGTCGTTATTTATTTCGGTACATCATTGATGCCTTTCTCCCCTTCACATAAAAAGAGTGGTGTGGAATCATATAGCAATCACACAATTCATTATGTTATTAAATTTGGTCACAGTGAACGGTGAGCCGAATAGCATTGCTTTTGCAGAATCCAAATTGAAGCAGAACGGAAATGCTGCTGCGTGCGGAACATATGGGGTGCAACGGAAAGCAATGCCTTTTTACATCCTTGCAAACTGGTGGCTGAAAAAATCGAGACACCAGCTTGTTCAGTGGCTTCGTGAAGGTAACCATCCCGCCAGACTGGTCTAACTTTCCCCCTACCTGCAGCCTAACACAGTAAAGGTAAAGGTAAAGGGGCCCCTGACCATTAGGTACAGTCGTGAGCGACTCTGGGGTTGTGGCACGCATCTCGCTTTACTGGCCGAGGGAGCCGGCGTACAGCTTCCAGGTCATGTGGCCAGCATGACGAAGCCGCTTCTGGTGAACCAGAGCAGCACACAGAAACGCCGCTTACCTTCCCACCAGAGCGGTACCTATTTATCTACTTGCACTTTTGTGCTTTCGAATTACTAGGTTGACAGGAGGAGGGACCGGGCAACGGGAGCTCACCCCGTTGCGCGGATTCGAACCGCCGACTTGATTGGCAAACCCTAGGCTCTGTGGTTTAACCCACAGCACCACCCACATCCCTTCTATAGCACAGTAAAGCACATTTATTCAAGGGACCAATGGAGAATGAGAATGTAAGAAGATAAGGGGAGCCCTGCCCCACTGAATCATCTGCCTGGGACATCTGGTTGGCCACTGTGAGAACAGGATGCGGGACTAGATGGGCCATGGGCATGATCCAGCAAGCTCTTCTTATGTCCTTACATTCCTCCCAGAGCTAATTCTAAAAGTGGAAAGGAGGACATGCCATTCTGAGCCCTCCTCAGTCAGCAAAATGACAGCACTGCCTTTTGGATCCTAGCATTATTCAGAATAGCAACTGTGTGAATAAGCCGAGTGGGAAAAATGCAAATTGCATTCCTCGAATCTGAAATAATAATGAAAAGAAGAAGAAAAAACACACTGGAAAATGCTGTTTGTTTCAGCACTGCTCAGAAAGCCGTTATTGAAATGGTAAATAATATGATTGTCTGGGTGTTTCTCCAGACACTTAATCTACCCTGCTGCCATTCCCCGAACTCACCCCAATTTGTCAATTAGCTGCTGCTGCTGCTTTTTTAGATGCCATGACGGGTGCAAAGCATGGTGCAGTCTTAGATAAGGGCAATCTGCCGATTTACATAATGGCATTGTAATATTTCCTCCACTGTTCTCCGTCACCCACCCTACCTCCCTTATGCATCTTAATGTTCCCTTCGCTTTCCTTTGGAAACCATAACCTTATTCTCAGTTAAATTCTCCATTTTGGCTTGGGGTTCTTGAGGCAGAAGAAAGACCTTCCAGGGAGGAATAGAATTGGGGGTGGGTGGGTAATGCGGACCCCAGAAAATTTATTATTTGATGCCTTGCTGAGCCTCCGATTCAAAGGTCTCCAAGCAGGACCATCTTCTAGGGTTGGCATTGTCAGGCAATCACCAAGGCCTGTTGGGCCACTGCCAAATTCCTGGCACCCCCTAGCCCCGTTTCATGGAATCACAGAATTTTAAAGCTGGAAGGGACCATGAAGCTCATCTAGTCCAACCCCCCCTTGCAATGTAGGAATCTTTTGCCCAACATGGGGCTCAAACCCACGACTCTGAGATTAAGAGTCTTCTGCTCTTACTGACTGAGCTATCCTTCCGTCTACTATTATTTATCACATTTATATCCCACCGTTCCTCCAAGGAGCTCAAGCTGGCACATATGGTTCTCCTGCTCACCTCTCCCTTTTATCATCACAATCCTGTGGGTTGAAATTAATGGACCTAAGCCATCTTTGTTAATTTCCGGGGGGTCTGCTCTTAGATAGGACAGGCACCCCACCCATTATGTGCACTTTCCAGAAACAACGGAAAACCTTTTTATTCCCACAAGCTTTTCCATAGGGATAAAAAGGTCCCTGCCATGGGTGCCTATTTTGCATTGGTTTTAAGTTTATCTGCATGTATTTTCTGTGTTGCTTTGAATTGTTTTTAAGATGCTTTTATTGAATTTTGTACAATGCCTTGAGACATGTGTTGATGATGATGATGGTGATGATAATTTGCTCCAGATGGACCCACCATCTGATTTAGCAGAAGGCTGTTTCTTATGACTCAGAGGACTGTCCCACCGAAGTGAAGGTGGGGGTTTGCTTGTAAAGGATTGCCCAGATTAAGTGAAAGAAAACACAGAGCCAAACACACACACACACAGCACGAAGCCCTGACCTTAATCTGTCCTCTTAATTCCCCAGGCTCCATCCATTTGCACATTTAGGTCAATCTATTCTCAGCATCTCTCTGGGAATCCCCATCCTCAGCCCAGATGTTGCTCCAAGAACACAAACGGCACAGTCTCTCTTTGCGGGGAGGTTCTGTTGAAACCTTGTGGGGTGGAGGAGAGTGCTGGGGCTCAGAGTTTGGGAGCTGCCCCTTGGAAGTGCTGGGGAAGATGTGGGGTGTGAGGGACCAAAAACAGAGATTCATCCTGCCAAACCAGGGTGCCAGAGCCATCTGGAAAGCACCCTATTGGCTACCTTCATTCTAGATCAGTGTTTCCCAGGCTTGGGTCTCCAGCTGTTTTTGGACCACAACTCCCATCATCCCTAGCTAGCAAGACCCGTGGTCAGAGATGATGAGAGTTGTAGTCCAAAAACAGCTGGAGACCCAAGTTTTGGAAACACTGATCTAGATCAACGACTCCCCCAAGATACCTTTGACATCCCTAAAAACCTTCTGAGGCTTATCCTGTCCATTATATCCATTTTTCTTCGTTTATTTTTATTTTTGGCTTAGATTACAGATGTCTTCTTTTCCTTACAGTATTATGAACTGAAATGCTTTGCTGCTGTGGTCTTCTTTTTCCTACATTGTTCATGTTTGCTCTTTGCAACATAAACAAACAAACTACTACTACTACTACTACTACTATTATTATTATTATTATTATTATTATTATTAATATTATTAAAAAGCACCTCCATTGGCTTGTTGGCTTTTAATCAATAGGGAGGACAGGCTTCTGCAGCTGGTAAATGAAGAATGACATACCAGTGTGAGAATAAGAGTCTTCAGTGATGTGGAATAATTGAGAGGGAGGGGCCTTGACTCTTGGCATCAGCACCGGGGTTGGTGGGTTGTCAGCCCATCCCTATTTCCATGAGTGAAAGGTTCACAGGCTCCTCCTACTGGTGGCCCTGACATCCTCCACCAACCATCTGGCCCAGGTACTATTTTGGTGATCAGCGTAATGAGGGTTTTCTCGCCCATCCATCCTGCCTCCCACCTCCAGTTCTGCGGTCCTGGTTTGTCAGTGAGGAATGCAGCATCAAAAGAGCTCTGGTGCCGACTCCCACAGTCTTGACTATAGACATCTTCCATTCCTGCCAACCCACCCACCCACCCACACGGAGGCTGGCGTTCTCTCCCCATCCCCTCTTTCTTTTGTTTGTTGTTGATAGCCCTGCAGCTAGTCTAGTGCCGATATGACAGCTCCCACATCCCAGCCAATTTGAATTAATTATAAGCACTGGGCATCTGACAGGTGCCATAGCAAATGCGACGCACAGAATCCCAGCGAGCCCCACATCTATCTCTGTTCCTTTCATCTTCCTTTGGGCTTGTCAACAAAGAGGCAGCATTGTTATCATCCCAAGGAAGAGTTCTGGGGAAGAAGAAAAAACCCACATACCCTTTCATGCTTATTGGCTTCTTAAGAGTCCTAATGAGATGCAATTTGGCTGGGAAGGGTTGGTCGGGGACTTTGGAGAGGCAGGGTTAGCTCCAAGCCC
Source organism: Podarcis gaigeae (assembly GCF_964106915.1). Lineage (NCBI taxonomy): Eukaryota > Metazoa > Chordata > Lepidosauria > Squamata > Lacertidae > Podarcis > Podarcis gaigeae. The sequence continues at coordinate 13,455,956 of NC_139693.1, read as the reverse complement.
AGATTATGGGTTGCATCCAGTGCTAGTCATCCAATCATCGAATTGTAGAGTTGGAGGGGTTCCCAAGGATCGTCTAGTCCAACCCTGTACAATGCAGGAATCACAACTAAAGAATCCCTGGCAGATGACCACCCAACCTCTGCTTAGAAACCATCAATGAAAGAGAGGCTACCATCTTCCAAGTTTGTCTGTTCCACTGCCAAACAGCTCTTACTATCTGGTAAGTTCTTTCTGATGTTAGAATTTCCTTTCTTGCGATTTAAATCCATTGGTTGGGGATCCTCCCCTCTGGAGCAGCAGAAAACAAGCTTTCTCCTTCTTCCATGTAAGAGAACTTCAGATATTTAAAGATGGCTATCATATCACCTCTCAGTCTCCTCTTGCCCCGGTTAAACATACTCAGGGCATTATTTTTTTTCAGCCAGAACTCAGTTATGGCACCTCTTTCTCTAGCAAAATGGTGCTGAACATACCCAGCTCCCTAGTCCTGGTCAGAGAAGACCCACTGGAGTTAATAAATAGGCTGAACTTAGGTTCATCCATTTCAGTGAGTCTTCTCTGAGCAAAACTTTGCTGGATACCTTATACCTTAAAAGAATTGTAGAGTTGGAAGGGCCCCAAGAGTCATCCAGTCCAACTCATTGCAATGCTAGAGTATCACAGCTACAGTATCCTTGACACAGGGACACCCAGTGAAGGAAGGTCCACCACCTTCAAGGAAGTCATCGAATCTCACTGGGAGCTCAGGGAGAAAAGAAGAAGCAAGCAGCCATCCCTTGACATCTTGGGAGTGGGTAGAGATGGGGGTATAGACCTGTATACAAAGCAGGCGTGGGGAGCCCTCTTCAACCTGAGGGCCATGTTCCTTTCTGGGGTCACACGCCAGTGCCGAGCAGAGCTAGTGGCAAAAGTGGGAGATGCAGTCAAATGTCAGCTTTAACTTCATGCAGAAGTCTTTCCCCAGAGAGGCTCACCTGGCACCCTCTCTGCCAGGTTTTGGGTTCAGGGCCATTTTTGTCCCCAAGCTTTTGGCCTTAAGTTTGAAGAGTTTCTAAGTATCTGTGGCTTCTTTTGGTGGGGCAAGATCAGCTGGGCCAGTCTTGTATTTGTTTTAAAGGTTGTTAGTGATTGTGCTTAGTGCAAGTTGGTTTTAATTCAGCTACTTTCTACACACACACACACACACACACACACACACATTCTGACAAACAAGCATCCTGTGTGAGCTTCACCATCTGAGCAGGGGTTCAAAAAGCTGCTGCTGGACTTTGTGAGACCCCATTTAGCCCAGCGTCCTGCCCTCGTAGAGGCCACGAAGATGCCCATGGGAGGGCCTGAGAGCAAGAGTAACTCTCCCCACCTGTGACTCCCAGCAACTGCCTTTCAGAAACATATACAGCCTCCAGCAGCAGATGGAGAATTTAGCCATCCTGGCTAGTAGCCACTGATCACCTGCATTTGTCTAACCCTCGTTTCAAAGCACAATTCAAAGTGTTGGTGTTGACCTTTAAAGGCCCAAACGGCCTTGGCCCAGTATACCTGAAGGAGGGTCTCTGCCCCCATCATTCTGCCCGGACACTGAGGTCCTGCGCCGAGGGCCTTCTGGCGGTTCCCTCACTGCGAGAAGCAAAGCTACAAGGAACCAGGCAGAGGGCCTTCTCGGTAGTGGCACCCGCCCCGTGGAACACCCTCCCATCAGATGTCAAAGAGATAAACAACTACCTGACATTTAGAAGACATCTGAAGGCAGCCCTGTTCAGGGAAGTTTTTAATGTGTGACATTTTAATGTATTTTTAATCTTTGTTGGAAGCCGCCCAGGGTGGGTTGGGGTACAAATAATAAATTACCTCTTGCAGTAATTCCATAGCTGCCTGAAGAAGTACTTCCTTTCCATAGAATTGTAGAGTTGGAAGGGACCCAACGGGTCATCTCTAGCCCAACACCCTGCAACCCGAGAATCGCATCTCAAGAATCCCTGACAGGTGGCTGTCAGGGAACTGCCATCAGAGCCAGAGGGAGAGGGAGGGCTCCAGAGGGATTCCAGAGAGCATCCCGGGAGGGAGAGAAGCAGCCCATCTTCTGGGGAAGGAAATCAGCGTAGCACCAGTGGAGAAGGGGGGCAGATGGGGGAATCGGCGAGGGGGCTCCAGGACTCCTCGCCGGAGACCAGCGGGGAGAGCATGGGTCCTCCGCTGCCCACACCCTCCCTGCGCAGAAGGCTTCCGCGCAGGGAGATTAGGCGGAGACTAGGCGTCAAAGAGCTTCTTTGCTGGAAGAAGTTCAAGAAACGCCCACTGACAGATTCTGCCAGCAATTGAGACAGCCACGGGCGAGTGGCTGTCCGGACAGAAAGGGTTCACTCAGGCAACCCAGCCAGGTGTGGCGCCGATTTACGCATGAGCAACCCCTAGAACCATTACAGTGGCCACCTCACTTTTGCTTAAAAACCTCCCAGGAAGGAGAGTTCATTGCCTTATGTCAGTCCTGACGCAGCCTCCCTGCTCTCCGGAGACTCTAATGCAACCCTAGCTATATGTAAATATATATATATGTTAAAAAATAGTCCAGTAGCACCTTAGAGACCAACTAAGTTTATTCTAGGTATAAGCTTTCATGTGCATGCACACTTCTTCAGATACGCTGAAACAGAAGTCACCAGACCCTTATATATCGTGGGAGGGTGGGGTGGGGTTTTTCTCAGAAGGGTAGTAGGAGATGGGTGATTGGCTCAATGGGTATGGTAAACCTGTTGACGACTGTTGACGACTGCAGCTAGCCCTACAGGAAAAAGAAAGGGATAGTACTGCAGGTGACCAAAAATTGCTTTAGCATGTGCAGCTTTGTGTGTTTTGCATTCACCAGTTCTCTGCTAGAATGGCTTCCTGACCGCCTTGCAGGGCCTTTTTTTGTTTTGGCAGGTTCGGGAACTTGGCAAACTTCCCCCGCCCCCCCAGCCCTTCCCGAGAGGACTCGGCCTCCCTGAATAAAGGACTCTGAGCTAATTGCCATGAGATCACCGCTTTCTGACCCGAGGACTCCTCCGCCCCTTCGGTTATGATCCTACCCACCGCCTCCCACTCCGCTGAGTCACACACACTCCTTTCACAGTCCTCCCAGCCACTCCGAAGCGGTTCACACGTCAAGATCAAACGAGCCCAGTGGAGACAATCCATTCAGGCACCAGCGGGAGGGGGGCGGAAGTGCCGCCGCCGCGCCATCCACAATGGCAAAGCTTTTCACAGCGCCCAGGCAGTGTTAGAGGACCAGAGATGCCTCCAGTTCGAGCACACGGCTTAATCGTCACAGCTGCCAGAGGTGCTGAAGTTAACACTACGAGGTGCAAAGCGACGAGGTGGGAGGTGTTTGCTGGAGAGCTGCTTAACTCTCATAGAATCATAGAACTGCCGAGCTGGAAGGGACACTAAGGGTCATCTAGTCTAGCACAACGCCCTGCAATGCAGGAATCGCAGCTACCTGACAGGTGGCCATCCCACCTCTGCTTTAAAAAAATAAACTCCCAGCGAAGGAGAGTCCATCACCTTCCAAGGGAGTCTGTTCCACTGTCAAAACAACTTTCGCTGCCAGAAAGTGCTTTCTAATGTGTCATCGGAATCTTCTTTCTTGCAACTTGAATCCATTGGCTTGAGCCCTACCATCACGGAGCAGCAGAAAACAAGCTTGCTCCAACTTCCATGTGAGATATTCAGTGGCGTAGCGTGGGTTGTCAGCACCCGGGGCAAGACAAGTCATTTGCACCCCCTAACCCGCGGATTTGCGCCCCCTAACCCATGGATTTGCGCCCCCTAACCCCCAGATGTTGCGCCCAGTGCGGCCGGCCCCCCCTGCACTCCCCACGCTACGCCACTGGAGATATTTGAAGATGGCTATCATATCACTTCTCAGTCTCCTCTTCTCCAGGCTAAACATATGAAACTCCCTCAACCGTTCCTCATCAGGCTTGCTTTACAGACCCTTCCCTCATGCCTTGGTAGCTCAATCAGTAAAGCATAAGGCTCTTAATTTCAGGGTTGTGGGTCTGAGCCCCACAATGGGTGAAGGTTTCCTGCCTTGCAGGGGGTTGAATTAGATGGCACTTGTGGTCCCTCCCAAGTCTATGATTCCATCTGGGTCACTTTCCTCTGAACACGTTCCAGCTTGTCAATATCCTTCTTAACCTGAGGTGCCCAGCACTGTGATGCAGTGCTCTAGCTTGGTTCTAACTACAGTGTGGTGTAGTGGTTAAGAGCGGTAGACTCGTAATCTGGGGAACCGGGTTCACGTCTCCGCTCCTCCACATGCAGTTGCTGGGTGACCTTGGGCTAGTCACACTTCTTTGAAGTCTCTCAGCCTCACTCACCTCACAGAGTGTTTGTTGTAGGGAAGGAAGGGAAAGGAGAATGTTAGCCACTTTGAGACTCCTTCGGGTAGTGATAAAGCGGGATATCAAATCCAAACTCTTCTTCTTCTAAACAAAAAATCTGCCCCTTTTTCCCTTATGGGGTATCCAAGAGCCCATACAGAGTCCTTATATAGGTTCCCTATTGGTAGGAGAAAATAACAGAGGCCAACCAGAGAATATTGAGAAGCAAAGCAGCTAGTAAGCCTGATCTTTATTGCTCTATTGCAACAGGGTGCTCCCCTCACATGCAGAAAAGGAGGAGGAACCCAGAACAAAGGTGTGCCTGCCCTTATATAGAAATTTTAAATTCCCTGCCCTGGAGCTCCACATAACCAAGGCAGAATAGGGAGATACAATTACTTCCCTTGAGCTGGAAGCTATACTCTGCCCCAGTCCGCTTTCTGGTTTTCCCCTTGGCAATCCCTTCCCTATAGCTGCATCATACCAAGGCCAGGCATGATGGAGGCGTGTAAAACCATGTATGGTTTGGAGGAAGTGGATAAAGGAAAGCATTCTCTCTCACTCACTCAGCACTAGAACGCAAGGGCTTCCAACGAAGCTGAATGGTGGAAGGTTCAGGACAGACATGCAGCTCATAGCTAAACTATGAAATTCGTCAACGCAAAAGATGGAATGACAGACACAAATTTGGATGGCCTTACAGGAGGTTTAGACAAATTGATGGAGGAGAAAGCTATGTTCCCTCTCCACTGTCAGAGGCAGCAATGCTTCTGAATATCAGTTGCTGGAAACCACAGAACCAAGGTGGGCTCTTGTGCTCAGATCCTGCTTGCAGGCTTTCCATAGGCATCTGGTTGGCCATGGAGCAAACAGGATGCTGACCTGGCCCTACAGGTGCTCCTTTTATCTTGTTATGGGTCCACCTGTGCCAGCGTTGTCTATTCCAAGGCTAGCTCACCTGTGGCCCTCCAAATGTTCTTGGAACTCCAACTCCTACCAGCTCCAGCTGGGTGACCTTGGGCCAGTCACAGCCTCTCAGCCTAACCTACTCCCAGGGTGGTTGTGAGGAGCAAATGGGGAGCGTGGGGGAACAATGCCTTGAGCCGCTTGGAGGAAAAGGCGGTGTTTCAAAAAGGCGATAAACAAAAATGAGTAGAAAAGAATTCTGGCCCTGTTCTGAAATGCTGGTGGGTGCCTCTTCTTCCCTAAGTACAAGCCCACCCTTTAATAGGGTATTCCCGTTTGAAGGAGAAGGCATTGGGGGCTTACAATGTCACTGTAATAAATGAGTGAGTTGTTTACCAATGTATTGTTTGAGCAGCCATTAAAACGGGTGCAGAGGCAAGCTCACATCACGGCGCTGACATATTGATTTATTTTGAATATTTCTACCCTCTTCATCTTGGCAATTCCCGAGGCAGCTAACAAAATATAGCATCACAATGAAAGCTTAACAATAACAAATCAAGTGATCAATATGTGCAGTTCAGAAACAGCAGCTCCAGCATATCCCATGAAAAGCAGGAGAAGCTGCGCCAGCCTTAGATTCACATACCCACCTCGTCAAAGAAGAAGAAGAAGAAGATGATTAGCAGGTTTTATGAATCATGGCATTGTACAGTCGGAAGGTACCCCAAGGATCATCTAGTCCAACCCCCCGCAATGCAGGAATCTTCAAAAGGCTTTATTCATTCTTGCCGTCAGCTCACTTTAGAAGGTGGGGAAAAGTGATGAGGAAGAGCTTGGACCAAGCTCTTAGGAGGTTGAGGAGGGTTCATATGGGATCAGATGGTCCTTCATGAACCCTCAGGGCAGAGTTTTCCAAACTTTTCATGTTGATGATACACTTTTTAGTCATGCATCATTTTGCAACACTGTAATTCAGTTTTACTAGCAACCCAGAGGTTAAACGAACCCCTTTCCAGCCCTGGGAGGAGCACAGGGAGCGTCACACACTGAAGCCAGCGTACTAACGTGTCTTGACACACAGTTTGGAAAGCTATCACATGTCACCCTGCAGAAGCCTCCTTTACGTGGACTGTGTGGCAGCACCCACAAAATGGCAGCAAGGACAGCAGATTTCTCTTCCAACAAGCATTTGGCTGATTAACATCCTGTGGCCTTTTAACTGTGCCTTTGGGAAGGGGGGTTATTGGCTTGTTTTGTTCTTGTTTTCCTGTGTATTTTGTGTTTTCCTTTTGTATTTTTATGTTTCTGAACTGCCCCGTGGTCTTTGGATGAGGGTGGTATACAAATTTAATAATAATAGTAATAATAGTAAATACATTTTCCAGAGGGAATCCCTGGGTTGGGGGAAGAAGTCCTTCTGCAATTTTCATGTCTTTTTGAAACTATTTGCATCCAGCATCTCTCATTTGCCACACACCCTTGCCTGTCATTTCACTCTCCTCTATTTCATCCCTTGTCAAATGATCCCAGTCAACCAGGGACAACAGACTGGATATGATGGAGTTCCAACAGTTACATACATGTAGCCAGACATATTTGCTGTGTGCTGATGTTAAAGACATGTCCCCAGCCTCCCCCTCCCCAGAAAAGAGGAATTGGGACCTGCTTTTGGAGAGGAAGGGATTCCACACCCACCCCACTTTTTAATGAGCTGGCTTACTGGACTAAGTGGCTGAGCACCCCTTTTTTGTAGTGTTAAAAAAAAAAAGCTATGTATTGTAGTGTTGTTCCCATGGCGCTCTGGACCCAGGAAACATTGCTTGGAGGCTACCTCACAAATCCTACAGCCAACACCTGGATGATTTCAAAGCACAAAACAAAATACACCCTCTTGGCCATTTGGGCCTGCTTTAAAACCAAGGTGAAGCAAAACACAAAGACCCCCCACAAAACTTCAGGGAAATTCAATTTCTCTCCACCACGGAGTGCATTGATGAAATAAGCTGGGAAAATTAAGCCCAGCAGAGGAAAGACAGCGCTTCCTGCTTGGCGATCGTAGCTACAGAGAATCGAGCAATTCCTCAAACAGTTTGCAATGCTATTTCCACCCCCCCACCCCCAAAAAAATATCATCGGAAGGGGCACAAGCCCTTCGTATTCTGATGAAACTGTTGCAAACCTGGCTCCTCTCCACATCAGTGTTGGCACAGAACGGATAAAACCGGAGCGCATTGGATGCGGCGAGAAGAAACCACTGCAGGGCATTTTGGAGCAGCAAATACCTTTCAGCTGGAGTGCAGGGATCCCACCCCCTTGCCCCCTATTTTGTGCAGGGAGATTCTGAGGTTTCCATACACTGATGGGGGGTGGGGTGGGGTGGGGAGAGGCTGCCTCTGCTCAAAACCTCCCTCCCCTCCATACTCTCCTCGTCTTCACTGAGCGCGCCCAACTGCCTGCCACCCTCAGGCGTGACCCAAATCCGCTGTTCGGCCTCGAGCAGCTCGCAAGGCTGACAGCTTTAACTAACAGATGGGAGCGCTGAAGCTCCCTTCCCCACTTGCCAGCTAGATTTAATTAAAAGAGCTCCCTGGCTGTAACCCACTGGCCCTTGACAGAATGGGGTCACGGCAGCGACAGGGATGTAAGCTCGCCTCCGAATGCAACTGCGGGCTTCAGCCACGCTGGGATTCCAGCGCCGAAGGAGCAGAAGGGGCACAGAGAAGGTGGGAAAACGCAGACCCAAGACCCTCAGCAACAAAGTGAGACCTGCTGCTGGAGCCAAAGTTCCCCCTTTATATATTTGTAGAAATATTCCGTGTCAAGTAAATATTGGGGTGATGTACAAAGTTAAAATAGGGACACGGGTGGCGCTGTGGGTTAAACCACAGAGCCTAGGGCCTGCCGATCAGAAGGTCGGTGGTTCGAATCCCCGCAACGGGGTGAGCTCCTGTTGCTCGGTCCCTGCTCCTGCCAACCTAGCAGTTCAAAAGCACAGCCAAGTGCAAGTAAATAAAAAGGTATCGCTCCGGCGGGAAGGTAAACAGCGTTTCCGTGCGCTGCTCTGGTTTGCCAGAAGCGGCTTCGTCATGCTGGCCACATGACCCGGAAGCTGTATGCCGGCTCCCTCGGCCAGCAAAGCAAGATGAGCACCGCAACCCCAGAGTTGTCCGTGACTGGACCTAATGGTCAGGGGTCCCTTTACCCTTTACCTTTACAAAGTTAAAACATAAAATACAATTAAAGAAAAACAAAAAAAGTCCAGAGAATCATTAAGGTGACTTGCCAGTGAAAAATAAAAAATTAACGGCTGCCAAGGTCTCTTGGCATTTTAAAAAAAGTCCCCAGGTGATGTCTTCTCTTTCAGAGGCATTGTGGTGCTGAGTACCAGTTACTGGGAATCATAGAATGCTCTTGAGCTCATGTTCTGTTTGCAGGCTTCCCACAGGTCTGTGTTTGGCCCCTGTAAGAATATGATGCTAGACTAGATGAGCCATTGGCTTGATTCAACAGAGCTCTTCTCAGGGTACCTGCCAAATCTCTGCAGAGGCCGAGGGCAAGATGACACCCTTTCCGCTCCAGATGTCTGCAAACACGAAGGCTGGCAAAATCAACCCTGGAAATATCAACCCTGCCATGTCGGAATCCCTTGCAGACGACCAAAGTGCCTGGAGACAGGCAGTCAAGTTGTGCATCAATAGTGTGATCAAAGGAGGAATGGCCGCTGGGAGGAGTGCAGAGAGAAGACTTGCCCAGGTGCATCTGCAGCAGCACAACCAGTTGCCTTCATCTGCCCTAAACATGTCTCTCCTGGATCGGTCTCTACAGCCACAGCAGGTGCTGCAACCATCCAAAAGCTTGACCTCACCCCCAAAGGTGTACTCCTCCATTGTCTCCTGAGACAGACAGACACCAACAACATCAAAAGCCATCCAGACTGGCCATTGAATCACACTTCAGCTCTAGCAATCGGATGACATCTCTGTCCTGTCAGAGGACAGGGCAGGCTGCATGACACCCACAGCTCCATCTGTTCCGCAGCCCATAGCACCTGCCCCACAGGGCAGCCCCCTTCACTGCCTACAATGGTAGGGCCAATCCTTCTTAACCCACCTACGATTTGTAGCAACTCAACCCCTGTTGAAAGCAGTGGGATTTCAGCCAGTAATGACTAATTCCAGTCTAGCAAACGCTTTTTGGAAATCAACAACACGTCTGTGAATCTTGATCCTCATCACAAACACACAAACAGGTCACACCTGTAACCAGAACTTGGGAGGTGTGGGTCAGTGTTCAGAACAATGCTAACCAATAATAAAAGAGCAGAATGGGGGCAACTGACATAGCCCTTCCCCCAGTTCCCATGAGGCACAGGGTGTGGGTGGGTGGAAATCAGATTGTGATGTAACCTCTGGAAGCTCTAGAGATGCGCTGAAAAAAATAAGTCAGGGAAACAACCATCACTGTTTTGCCAGCAACTGTTGCCAGGGATGAGCTGCTGGCACCTTCTTGCCATCTCCTGGGGATGGGGAAACACCTGCCAGACTGGGTTGTGTACCAACCAAACCATGGATTGTTCAGCTGGAAGGCAGCCCTCCTTGCCAAGCAGCCAATGTGCCAGTGGTGGGCAAGACCAGAGGCTAAAGTGGATGGAGCAAGTAATGTAACTGTCACTTGTTGCACAGTCTACACACACCTCCTTCATCCAGGCAAGGAAGAAGCTCAAGGGCACATCCCAGCCAAACAAAAACACCCAGAGCATGAAGCAAGTCCAGTAGGGTGTGGCCCAGGGAGAGGGCCAGATGGAAAGGATGGAAGGGCCACATCCAGCTTCCAGGTCTGAGGTTCCCTATCCCAACCTATATCAAGGTCAGAAGAGCAGCCTAAGACTGGGCCAAAATCTCACCCATAAGAACAGAAGAACCTGCTAGATCAGGTTGGTGGCCAATACTGGTGGCTGGTTGGCCAGTTCTTATGGTGGCCAACCAGATGCCTGTTGGAAGCCCACGAGCAGGACTCGAGCCCAAGGGCCCTCTCCCCACTCCTGTGGTTTCCAGGAACTGAGGTTTCCGCCAAGCCTCCCAGTTCCCCCCAAATATTCTGCAAAACAAGGAGTATTTTTTTCAGGAGGGGAAATGCAGTAGGAGGGGAGCTGTGGGGAGAGTTTTACTTTACACACTTCCCTGTTTTTTCTAAACCAAGCTAGCCCTCCTCCCCTCGAAGTTGTAACCTTTCTTCTTAGGGAAATTGCTCCAACCCCTTAAAACATCTCAGTTGCCCTTTAAATCTGTGATCTGAAAACCTGAAATTTTATCCCGCTGGTTGGGCGGAAATTGTAATAATGCAATTGTGTGTGTGTGTCTGCATCGTATTTATTAACTAATAGCAAAACAACTTAATTAAAACTCACACTACTAATCAAGTCATTTCTTTAACTCTGAGTGGCATTCCTAGATGCAGAACATTTACATGTTTTTAGAGGCTCTTAATATTTTTAGCTGCTTTGAATTGTTTTAAAGGTTTTAAATATGTTTTTGTTTTATTTTTAATGGCATTGTTTAACCACTTTGGCATTTGTCTCCCTGGGCTCCATCGGGAGGAAGGTCAGGTTAGAAATTTAATACAAATGCTAACAACAACAACAACTTTTTTAAAAAATAAAGTGCTGGTACTCATATATTGGTAAAAGTGTCATGGGTGCCACAAATAATGGCTGCCATAGGTGGCAAAAAACATGGATGGTACACTGTACTGGTGAGCACCATCACCAAAGCACTGATATTATATTGTTATTATATAATAATAATAGTTCCTATCATCACCTTAGTACTCTCTGGTTTAAATCCATCCAGTTGTCTGAATGATGCTTCTCCTATGTCCTGGTTCTCAACCCATAACACTGTTCTGCTGGTGAATTTCACTAGGGTACCCAGCACACCTTTGCTGAAGGATGGAACACACTGCTAAGATGGACCATGGCTTTGACCCAACATGGCAGCTCTTATGTTCTTCACCATCAGGTGTCCAACAGAGGGAGAAGGTCATGGACCGACAGAGGTTACAAATCAGAGCTGTCAATGGAGATGACAAAGAAGTGGAGGGAGAAGAACCTGAAAAATGGCTTCATTAGTTCTCCAATGAGCGGCCTCTAACAGCATTGCAGAGAAATGGGACATGCCGGGTTGCGAGCATCAGCCGAGTGATGAAAGGAATGGAACAAAAAAAGAAAAGGAAAGATGGAGCACCGGTAGATGGAGGGAGAGAAGCAGCAAGGTTGGCAGGCAGCTGCTTGAGGTGGCTGAGACTGTCAGAACCATGGACAGCTCCTTTCATCTGGGAGCTCCCAAATGCAAAGACCTAACACAGAGATGGAGGAACCTGTGGCCACTCAGATGCTGATGGGACTCCAAACCCCCAGCCAGCGTGCCCAATGATCAGGGATAACTGAAGCTGAAATCCAACAACATCTGGCAGGCTTCTGATTTTCATAAGTGGTATGCACCCTAAAAGGTGGGCTAGAAGTGGTGGCAGTGAAAAAGACAACCCACCATTCCCTTTGATATAGGTAAAGGTAAAGGGACCCCTGATCATTAGGTCCAGTCGTGGCCGACTCTGGGGTTGCAGCGCTCATCTCGCTTTATTGGCTGAGGGAGCTGGCGTACAGCTTCCGGGTCATGTGGCCAGCATGACTAAGCCGCTTCTGGCGAACCAGAGCAGCGCACGGAAACACCGTTTACCTTCCCGCCAGAGCAGTACCTATTTACCTACTTGCACTTTGACGTGCTTTCGAACTGCTAGGTTGGCAGAAGCAGGGACCAAGCAATGGGAGCTCACCCCATTGCGGGGATTTGAACCGCTGACCTTCTGATCTTCAAGTCCTAGGCTCTGTGGTTTAACCCACAGCGCCACCAGTGTCCCTCCCTTTGATATAGTCCACATATAATTGCAATTCTAACAGCATGTTGTTGTTGTTGTTGTTTGCATTTATATACCGTCCTATACCCAGAGGTCTCAGGACGGTTCACAGCTATTTTGGTAACTCAAAATAACTCACTATTACCAGTCCTAGCAGACCAAACATTTATTCAGCAAATGCACGTGTGGCATTGGCTGCATATATACAGCTCCACCCACCCACCATGACCTCTTTAGTGTTGCTGGTGATGTTGCCACCACTGCAAGTCTAGGCCAGAGGGAAGGGAGCAGTAGAATAGGAACATGGTCTCACCAGTGTGTGTGTGTGTGTGTGTGTGTGTGTGTGTGTGTGTGTAAACAGAAGCATTCAGATCCCATCAGGCTCTTGACAATGTTGTTGCGAGCACAGCAGAATCCAAATATTTGGAACGGGGCTTGCGAGAGGAAGGGGGTGAAATGAGCTGTTGTCTCATTTTGTTTTCAAAACAGGCTCAAATTTGCCAAGTCCAATTCGAAAGTGAGCCAAAGAGAGCTCACACAAGCCTAATCTTTGTTTTAAAAAGCTGTGTCTCTGTACTAGGATTAGTCATCCTAGCCAATAAGGGAGCATGTTGCGAAGAGGATAGCATCACACTGCCATGTAACCAATCAAATTTGGCTATGTGATGACATCGCAGAAGGCATTCAATTGAGACTGAGGGTAATGATTCCTAGTTCAGGAGCCAAACACTTTGGACCCCTTTAGGAGGATGCCTGAGGTGTGGGGCACTCACTGCAGGAAACACACATGTATACATACCTGTTTTGGTTCAACTTTAATTTTTGACATGTTACGGTTCTGTTATTAGTCATGGGGGGCGGGGGCTTCAGGTTTGGGCAATCAGGGTAAGAGACAAGGCTTTGCATGCATCTTGGAAACCTCCAGGAAGGCTCCAGCTTGAGACTCCATGAGAGCTGAGCTAAAATGTTGTTTCAACACTGGCAATCCCCAGACTGAGCCTTAAAACAGGAGATGAGGCTCTACTGAGCAGCTAACGCTGTTTTCCTGCTTTAGCAGTCAGTCTCTGATGCAACAGAGGAAATCTCAGTTCCACTAGGGCTTCTGAGCTGGGAGTGAGACATGACCTCCCTGGACTAGAGAGGTACTGGCACAATGGGCTACTCTGCTGCAAGTGCTTCTGTCTTAGAATGGACATCCGGCGCTGGACCCAAGGGCAGTTCTATAGATTCACAGAACTGGAAGGAACCCAAATGGCTATCTAGTCCAACCCCCTACAATACATCTCCCACTCCAAATCCACAGCTCATTCCCCAAAGAGGGGAGTTCAGTGCCAGGATCATGACAGTTACAACAGAGTTACATTAACTTGGAAGTCAGTCCATAGGCACCATACTAGTAAGAGCTACAGAACCCGCAAGACAGGTTATTCCATATCATTAAATTTCATGTAAGTATTGTTTGGGAATTTGAGAAATAAGGTTCAAAACTTCTGCTGGAATCTTAGGGTGATATTCAACTTAGTTTTACCCCAGAGCACACCCACTGATATTGAATGAACACGACTAAGTTAGGTTTGTTAACTTCAGTAGGAATTGTCTACTGCTGCTAGCAACAACACGGTGATCTGCTCAATTTCCCACCAAAAGAGGACAGTTTAACAAGGTGTGGAATGCCGCAAAGATGGAGAAATTTCTGCAGTTAGTGGAATTAAGAGATGCAAGACAGAAATAAAAAAGCAATTTGAAGATACACGGTTCCCCTTTGTCAGTTACTGGAAGCAAATGTTTAAACTGGAATTATTTGACACCGAGATAATATAATTTTACGTCAATAATTTGTTATTTGATATAGATCTTATCAAAGGCTTTAACAATTTATTCATCCATTTAAAGTCACTTTTTTACAGATTTAATAGAAATGTATATAGATGGGACAAAAGGAACATAATTGTATAGATAAAAATAAAGTATAAATAAAAATTACATTATTTTTATGGAGATTTTATCATAGGCTTTATCCATTTAAAATGATTTATTATAGATTTAATATCAATTTACCGTATGTGCTTACAACTGAAAGAACATTTTCTTTTTCTGTATGTGGTTGTTCCAATTAATAACTACCCAAAGCAGACCCATTGAAATGAACAATTTTGGGGTCTTTTGGGCTGGTTTTTAATTGAAATATGGCAACCCTATCCCAGAGAGCTGTGTAGACTGTCCTCAGGTAGATGGAGCCTGATTATCTGACCCTGTATAAGGCAGCTTCCTAAGTTCCAGTGACTACCAGAGCTGGCATCATTCCAGAGCATCATGATGGTGGTTGTCGTGGAGGAAATGGTGGCCATGAGGAGGGGGAATGGTGGGAATATCTGGAGAAAATTCTGCAAAGTGATCTTCTGCTACTCTGTATGTGTGTGAGAGAAAATGATACACCTGGAAGGATTTCTCAGAAAAATGCCCCCGAGAAAATTCAGCTGTGCTGTGGAAAATACCCGGAGGGAAGTGTGTGAGAGAAGACAGGCGAAGATAAGGAAGTTCAAAACAAATCTCTTTATGGTTGCCCCATTCTGGAAGGTTTCGTCTTGTTGCCAATGCTCCTGCCCCAATGCTCCTGGTCTCCGCAGTCATGCTCAAGAGACAATGCATCAGTGTCTCAGTCTGAAGCGAGGTGAGCATCACCACACTGCCTGCTTCCCTCATGAATATTCAGAGGGTGGGTGAATGATGCAAAGGAGCGCCAGGGGTTTAATTAAGAAAACATTGATCCTTTTTTTCTGCTTTTAATTTTTGAAAGCCCAAAGGAGGGTGAGGGAGAGGCTACTTTAATTGGACTGTGCTGGGTGACCTCTGAAACGGACACACTGCTTCCCTGTAGTGTGAGGCCCAAAAAACTGATGTAGGAAGAAGGCTGGATAGATACTCAGGCTAGAAGCAAGGCCTTGGGCAGGCAGTGAGAGGACTCTGTCTTGCCACCCAGCGGTGGGGGAAGCTGCTTGGGCACCTGGGGCAGGGTCCCAGGGGCAGGGCGAGCTGCCCATAGGGAGAGGGTGCACCACGGGCCTCTTTCTCTGCTTCTGACACATCCTGTGCCCCTTCCCCTCTCTCTGACTGCTTGGGCTCCTCCCCTTCCTCCTGCCTTGCAGGTGGCACAAAACACCATAAATCACTGGCCCCCTCACCTCTTCCACACACTCGCCAGAGCCCTGACAGAGCTATATGCTCAAACTGCCTTGCCCTAGTGATGGGACAGCCTCCTATGCCCCAACATTGTCAGCCAACAACATCCCATCCTATTCCAGGGTCCTTCAACCTTGCACTCCCAGATTATTACTGGACTCCAACTCCCATCATCTCCAGCCAGCCTAGCCAATGGTCAGGGGTGATGGGAGCTCTCAACCCATCAATGTCTGGAAACCAAGGTTGGAAGAGACGCTGTTACACCCCTTTATTTTGGCCCAACCATGTCTACAAGCAACTTCCAGGCTCTCAGAGCTCTCTAAAGCACCGTGGCATCTCTGCCTCGTTTTTACAAAGTGCAATCCCCTCTGGGGAGGATGCCAACGGCGATGTGGAAAAGAAACATGTATCACCTTCTGAAAAACACACACACGTTGTCCAGTGGGAGACACCTTCCCCTGTAACATCAGCGAGCCCTTGCTTGGAGCCACTTTGGCATGACACAACAGCTCAGCAGGCTCACGGCGCCAGGACAGAAGTGGGCTACGTAATGCCAGGGAGCTGGGGGAGCTGAAAAGCACGGTCACGTGTGTGTATTTCACCACAGGATTAGTCTTTGGCCTTCCCCTTCCTCCCGGATCCTCCAGCGTGACTCACCAGCTGCTTCTCCAGCAAGAGCTGACAGGGTGTCCTTCCAGCCACATCAGCGCCTGATGATTCAAAGTGGCTTGGCAGCAGCAGCACTGGTCAGCGGCCCATGTGGCAGCTGGAGCAGAGCATTGCCCAAATGAAACAGATCTCCAGGCACCTTCATGCCCAAACTGGTCCAGATGTTGATATTTGGTCATTTTCAGTGCTTAAGAAGCTTTATGTATGTTAGGCGTGGTGACACTTGCTTTTTTCTGCTCTAGGGCCACTTTTCCTCAGGGTGTGATCTGCCTGGGGCTGTACAACTCTGCTGCCAGAGGCAGTCTTCTTCTGAGTACCAGCTGCTAGAAACCACAGGAGGGGAGACTTGCTGTTGTGCCCAGACTCTGCTTACAGGTTGCCCATTAGGGATGCTGCACTAGATGGGCTACTGGCCTGGTCCAGAAGGCTGTTTAAATTCTTAACAGTAGTGGGTCAAGTTAGAGCCCAAGGGAGGAGGAGCAGAAGAAGAAGAGTTTGGATTTGATATCCCGCTTTATCACTACCTGTAGGAGTCTCAAAGCGGCTAACATTCTCCTTTCCCTTCTTTCCCCACAGCAAACACTCTGTGAGGTGAGTGGGGCTGAGAGACTTCAGAGAAGCGTGACTAGCCCAAGGTCACCCAGCAGCTGCAGGTGGAGGAGCGGGGAAGCGAACCCGGTTCACCAGATTACGAGTCCACCACTCTTAACCACTACACCACACTGGCTCTCACCTTTCTGTCTCTTTTGGACACCCCTCCCCCCCATTAATTTATTTGTGGGATTTCTAATCCTTGTCCTTTATATCCTGCCTTTCCCCCCCCCCGAGGAGCTCAAGACAGCATGCAACATGGTTCACATCTCTCCATTTTAACCTCACAACAACCTCGTGAGGTAGGTTAGGCTGAGAGACAGAGACTGGCTTAAGGTCACTTCGTGATCTTCATGGCTGAGGGGGGATTTGAACCTGTTTCCTACAGGGACACTGCCAGATGCATCTGGAAAACCCACAGAGCTTGAGAGGTGGGGAGGGAAATCTGTGACCCTTAGTGGCCAGAAATCAGAGGCAGTCTGCCCCTGAACCTAGAAATTCTACAAAGGCATTGAGGCTAGAGCCTGATAGACCTCTCCTTCTCTATCAAATTACCTAAAGCCCTGCTTAAAATATTCTAAAATAGGAGCCACCTTGCCACGAGTCCCAAGCATTGGAGTTCTATAGACCTAGCAAGCCTACAGAAGTGGAGGTCGAGAGAGATGGAGCAGGACTTTGGGATGGAGCAGGATCTAAGTAACAGGTGGAAAACTTCAGGTCCTACAGGCCCTTGGGACTATCCACAGACCACACCCTCTTATTGGACCTGCCTCACACCCTCCTTTCACCTGGTTGGAACATGGATTCTGAAAATGGCTCTTGCTTGGCTGGACGGGGAACAGAAAGGAGTGTTGTGTCTGTAGAACCTATAATACTGTACAAAGGTCCAATCCGCATTAATCGCTCCACCCACTTGTGCCTCTGGCCCTATCCCCTATGGGCAGCTGGCCCTCAGAAGCCTGCCCAGAAGGGAACTTGGCCCTTGGGCTGGAAAAGCTATGATCAAACATTCCCAGTTCGCCAAAGAGAAAGCCCAGCAGCTATGGCTATGGTGAAGAGGCAGAGTGAAGTGCATCATGCCGGTGTCCCTGGCAACAGGGACAAGAGCAAGGAGACACATGGGAATTCAGGGCAGAGAAAGGAGGCGTGTGTGACTTTGAGAGCTGCATATAAGGACAAGGGGAAATGAAATGAGGAGGGATCCCCTGAGGTCCCGCTACGAATGGAGAGGAGGACCCAGAAGTAAAAGAGAGGCAGGATTGCTTTGGAGCCTTCTCCCCAACAGCTAAGGCCTACATGGTTGGTCAGGGAGGTCAATAGGGCCCTTGTCAAAAAGCCTCTGGACCTATTTGTCTGCAATTTGACAGGCTTAATTCACTCCAGAGGGATTCCTCTGCCTGCAAATTTAATTTGCTTCTGCCAGAAAGGGGGGGGGGGGAGTTATAGCTGTTTTTAAGAGTCCCCATAAGTGTGCTTCTTTTTCCATAGAGCAGCTAAGAATTACAGAGTGGATCAGAAATGGAGCAGATAAAAGGAGATATAAGGTAAATCTCAGGGCTTGTGCATACACCCCTACTACCTGATGCAGCCTGGGCTCCTTTGGAATGAAAAGTGGGATATTAATTTAATGAATAAATCATATGCAAAGTGAACTCCAGCTCTCCTTTGAAATTCACGTTTCTCCTAATCTTGCGGCGCAGTGCTTAAAAACCCCAAATGCATATATTAGAGGAAAGTGTGTGCAAAAAAATGTATTAGTGGAAACAACATGCAAAAGTGTGTGCACTGGGAAAAATTGCATACAAAAATACATACATTAGGGAAAATGGGCATGCAATTGCATACAAATTTTCACGTGGGCTTAAAAATGAATAAATCACAAACTGATGCAAAAATGAGAAACTGAAAGAAATCAAAATGGAAAGGTTTGCCCACAGGTACTCCAGCCTCCCACTGTTGCCTATAGAGCCCCCAATGCAAAAACCGTCAAAAAAGGAGAGTTGATCACCTTCCAAATTAGCCTGTATCTGCTTTCTAAGGCAAGGGGTAAGAAACCACAGGACTGTGGGCCAAATGTGGCCCCTCTAGGCCTCTCAGAACTCTCTCCAAGCCACATCCCTCAAAAGAAGAGAACATGGGCCTTGGGGTAAAAAAATGTTCCCTTACCGCTGGTCAGACATCTTGCCACAACTTCCTGTATCTTCCGCAAAAATGCCACCTGAAGCAGTTGCCTCACTCTCCCCAATGACCAAGCCGGCACCGAGTCTCAGTGTTGTAGGCCTCACCTCTTCCCTCCATACATCTCTTGACATTTCAGTTTCTCCGTAAATGCTACTCCCATTTTAAATGATTATTTAGAAAGAGCCTTTTGTATGCCCGCCCCCTATTTGTAGCTCTGTATGCACAGCAAAGAGATGAACAAATTACTGGGGAAGCTTGGCATGAGGCCCTCAAAAAACTTGCCTGGAAGGAAATGTAGCCTTCGAGCTCAAAAAGGTTCTTGTAAGCTGCCCCTCCTGGTTCAGTTTCATTTGCAGATTTGAGGCGCATCGCCTCTACTCCACCATCCAGGTCGTTAATAGAGAGCTCCTAATTGCAGCGCCTTAAAATTACAGCTTTGGCCACCTCCTGCAAGTTCGTGAAAAGGTTCACTGCCAAGGCTTGTGCGTGATGACCAAGGCAGAGGAGAGGAGCCAAGCTGCTCTCTCTGGAACACTGCAGTATCAGCTGATTTTGTGGTTCAGCGATATTCAAATTGCTCGCTGCCATCCGCTCTCTGGTTTTTTTTGCTGGCGGGCCCTTCATCAGATGATCTCCAGAGACAGCATCAGATGCTGCGGGGAGAGGAGAGCAACTGGGAGCTTGTGCGAGGGGAGAGCTGGAGGATTTGTAAGGTTTCCTGCAAAAAGGGGCAAGTCTCCTCCCGACCTAATTGAATGGGTTCGAATTACGAGACAGGTGGACTTCTTGACTGCACATACAAAAGAATTTATTGACACAACAAGCTAGGGCTATTCAAGCCCTCCTCCCTCCAATACATTTTTGGGGCTAATTGAGCACCTCAGATGGGGTACATCATTTCTTTGAAAAGAAGCTTATCTCCTTTACATCTACAAGAATGTTGTCTTCTCAAACTCCAGTTAAACATGCAGCCAGCAGTTCCCCCTCCTCCTGAATGCATAGAATCACAAAATTGTATTGGAAGTGACCATGAGGATCATCTAGTCCAGTGATGTCCAAACTTGGCCCTCCAGCTGTTTTGGGACTACAACTCCCATCATCCCTAGCTAACAGGACCAGTGGTCAGGGATGATGGGAACTGTAGTCCCAAAACAGCTGGAGGGCCTGTTGAATGGTTTCTTTAAATGTAAAGGTTCATCATTGTTCCACCCGATGTGTATGTCTTTAAGGGGCCAGAGCAAAATAACGAGACCCAGCTTTACAGCTGTGAAACATAGCAGGTACTGCTGAGTTGTATTGATTAAGCTGTGTCAGCAATTGGGTGTAGTGTATAAGGAGCAGCATCTAGCTCCCCCATTACCCTGGGGGATGGGTTGGTGGTTGGGTCATGTTTGTTGATGTATTTAGTGTAAATGGAGTTTTTCTTTTTCTTATTAAAACCTTGTTTAAGTACTTTTTGAGTCCCTTTTTAATGCATGGTCTCCCCAGCAAGCTCTCTGCAGTGCTACTATACTGCAAATAGCCAACAGGGCCAAGTTTGGACATCACTGATCTAGTCCCACCACCCTGCAGCACAGGAATATTTCACCCAACATGGGACTCAAACCCACAACCTGGAGATTAAGAGTTTCATGTTCTACCAACTAAGATATACCTGAACTCTTTCAAACAGGGTTTAAAACCTTGATTCAACGTGTGGTTGATGGCTGGGATGGGTGGGCAGAGGACTGGCGAGTCTCTTCCTCTCCCCCCCCCCTTCTCACCATGGACCATATGTTTAATTTCAGCTGCTCTCTCCTCCAAGTGTGCACTTTAAATAAAAAACAAAACCATCTGTAGTCATATGGACTAGAAACATTACTCCTTTCAAAGAACTGAAATTGGGTGAGCCTTTTTTGTGGGGGCATGTTTAAATATAAAGCACTGAGCCAATTCATGGATGAATCACTTCAGCCAAGGATCACCTGCTGTGACTTCAGAATAAAAGACTGGAGTAAGTGGGGCCTTAAATTTTTTTTTTTTTTTAGAAAGCACAGCAGTCTTTCCCCAAAAAATAAAAAGCACTTCCCTCAGAGACATGCTTATTTGATTGTCCCTGCACATAGAGAGAGAAAACGCGCCCCCCCCCTCCTCATCCACACTATAAAAGACAGGCAAGAGCTGTAAGATTCAAGACGGGGGCTAAATCTTTGCACATCCCGTGAGTTAAGAGCAGAGCGCCCAGGCGGACCGCCGGGCGGGAGGGGACATGTTCCAGGAGAGCAGTCAAGCTGGCAGATCCGTGCCACGCCTAACAAGAACTAAACGATTGGAAAATGCCTAGTAATTAGCAATCGATAGGCAATTAACAGGAGCAGAGAGATAGCAGGTGTTGGAAGGAGAAAGCGGAGGGGAGTGGGAAGAGGCCCCAGCTCCACTCCGCAGTCCTTCCCTTGTTGATTCAGCCCCAAAGCTCTGCCTCGTTCAGGAAACGGGAAAGAGAAAAACCCTCCTCGTGCAACTTGGCTGTTAATTCATGGAATTGACTGCAGCAGTACAAGGGAATTGACGGCCACCGGCTTACAAGGCTATTAAAGAGGATTTGGCAAATACGCAACTACGCTACCAGCAGCCGGGCTTCCTTTTAGTATTTAGAGCCTTAAACAACTTGGGACTAGTTTATCTAGAGCAGGCACGTCCAACAGGTCGGTAGATCACTGAACGTCTGTGGTAGATCACTGGTAGATCACTGGCTCCCCCCCCAAAGAAGCCCTGCACCCCCCAAAATGGGGCTTTCTTCCTCCCTATAAAAGCTCCAAAACTCTGACCTGAACCCCCCAAAACAGGGTTTCTTCCCTGAAAAAAGCTCAACAACTTTGATCTGAACCCCCTTTGATCACTGCCAGTTTTCAACTCTGAGTAGATCACAGTCTCTTGGGAATTGGCCACCCCTGATCAAAGGACCACCTCATCCCATATATCCCTGCCTACCAACTGTGCTCCTGGGATGGGTCGTGGCTGAGAGCACCATGTGATCCTGAGGTGTACTTCAGTTTGTACTAAAAAGGGGGCTTTTAGTGTTACAGCTCCAGCCCTCTGGAATCAGTTGAAATTAAACAGGTGCCCAGGATCTTGATGTTTCAGCAACTACTGTAGTGTGTGTTGTTGTTTTTTTAAGGATTCCCCTGAAGTGTGACCTAGTCATTTTTGGAAATAAAGAACTGCCCAGTTGTAGAAATTGGTTTTAAAAAGATCCCGTCACTTAGGTATTTTACCACATTTTATTTTATTGCAACCCACCTTTGATAGCTACTGGCTCTGAAGTGGTTTCTAAATCTATAAAATAAATAGATGCCTAGAGGTGGTGAGGTCCATTGATGGGTATTAACTATAATAGCTACAAGAAACCTTCAGTTTCATAGGTGGTCTACCATTGAATATCACTTGAGGCTGGGGGCTTTAAAAAGTGAGAGAGATGTTGCCTTTGCGCAACACTTATGGATTTTGAAGGAACAGGGAAATCAGAGGTGAGGCTGTTATTTCCATTTGTTCCAGAATGGCTCTTCTTGTGTTTAATTTATTCCTTTTTAGAAGGAAGGAAGGACAGAAGGGAAAGTTATTTTTCACAAGTTACTTTCATCTTTAAAGGTAAAGGTAAAGGTACCCCTGCCCGTACGGGCCAGTCTTGACAGACTCTGGGGTTGTGCGCCCATCTCACTCAAGAGGCCAGGGGCCAGCGCTGTCCGGAGACACTTCCGGGTCACATGGCCAGCGTGACATCGCTGCTCTGGCGAGCCAGAGCCGCACACGGAAACGCCGTTTACCTTCCCGCTGGTAAGCGGTCCCTATTTATCTACTTGCACCCGGAGGTGCTTTCGAACTGCTAGGTTGGCAAGCGCTGGGACCGAGCAGCGGGAGCGCACCCCGCCGCAGGGATTCGAACCGCCGACCTTTCGATCGGCAAGTCCTAGGCGCTGAGGCTTTAACCCACAGCGCCACCTGCGTCCCCACTTTCATCTTTACTCTCAGCCAAAGAAGAGAGCTATCCAGGGTACTGAAGTCTCCAGTCCATCACAGGAAATGTTCTGCCAGCTCTGATTTGCACAGTAATATTGTGGAGAAACTTGAGGGTCTGATATGTGAGTGTGTGGGGGAGAGAGAGAGACCTGTAGAGCAGGGGTGGGCAATCTTTTCCATCCTGAGGACTGCATTCCTCTTGGGACATAACTGTAAAATTCTGTGTTGTAGCTATAAGCATTGCATGCTGAACTCTTAGAATCCAGAAAGCAAAATCATCAGAAGCAGTTAAACAGTGTTTATATATCTCAGAATAAGTTAAACACACACATTGCTCGAATTGCTGAAGCATGGGTTGTTGGGGTGCCAAATTTAATTTTTTAAAAAACAAATTGCTACGAAGCATATTCTTAAGGATGCCATGCTAAATAGGGGAAAGGTCCAGAGCTCAGTGGGAAAGAACTGGAGTTTTTGTTTGTTTCTTAAAAAGAAAAGAATCAGATAAAACAGGGGTATCCAAAACTCTCAATGTTGTTGGGCTCCAATTCCCAACAGCCCCAACCAGTGCTGCCATTGGACAAGGATGGGAGTTGTTCTCCAGCAAATCTGGAAAGCCATGGGTGCTCCACTCTTCTCGTAGATGCATGTCCCAGCCAATCAGGCTTCATGTATTACATGTACAGCAGGGAAGCCAAAGCCTATCGCTGCCCTGTGTTGCCGGACTTCAACTCCCATCAGCCCCAGCAAGCATGACCAATAGACAGGGATGATGGGAGCTGTGGTCCAGCATCATCTGGAGGAGACTACATGGACTACCCCTGAGACAGAAGGTGGCAGAAAAGGCTGTTTTTCTGCCCAAGACCCTGGAGAACCACTATAGTAACAGTGCTGGGATAGATGGGCATCTGGCCTCACTTAGTGGAAGACAAACTCCTGGGTTCCAAATGAGAGACAGTAGCTCAGTGGTAGAGCATCTGCTTTGCATGCAGAAGGTCCCAGGTTCAAGCCCCACCAGCATCTCCACAGAAAAGGGCTCACAAGTAGCAGGTAACACAGGGTTTCCCAAACTTGGGTCTCCAATCTGTTTTTGGACTACAGTTCCCATCATCCCCAACCACTGGTCCTGCTAGCTAGGGATAACAGGAGCTGTGGTCCAAAAACAGCTGGCATGAACAAGCTTTCTCTTCCTGAGAACACAGAGAGTTGCTGCCAGTCAGAGTAGACAATGCCAAGCTAGATAGACAAATGATCTGACTCATCTCCACAAGAGCTCCCAAGAAGATCTCCAGCTTGCCTCTTTCTGGATTTCAAGAGAGCGTGTTAAAAGCAGAAGGAGAAACCTGATCTGCTTCCCTTGTCACCAGCAACACTTCCCTGCCAGTAGCTTGGCAGATAGACATCCTGGCGGAGAGTCCCTATTGTGTTTACACTTCTTTTTACACCAATTAGCTGAACAAAACACAGCGGCGTTGCAAGCTGATCCAAGGGAAGGAGCCAGCCATGGCGGCAGTGGTGCTGGGGGGGGGGGGAGCTGGCATGGCATCCACCTGGAAGCCAGCACCACCTGCGGCAAACGCACTCAGGCCAATGTCAGGGTTTGGACTGGCAAGTGGGAAGCTCTGTCTGCAACCCGGCACCACCCACTTTGTCTCAGGGTTTTCCTCGTGTATCTCATTGGGGAGGTGGATGGGGACTAAAGTAGCATGCGTGGTCACTGCCTGTCATTGACTCTGACTCAACTTACTGCTGGGGCTCCCAGCTTGATGCCCCACCAGTCCCAATGGGCACCAGCCACCACTGGATGATGGGAGATGGAGTCCAGAAATATCTGGAGGCCCATAAGTTCCCCATTCCCTACTGCATTCCCTCGTTAGCTTCAGAAAGTAGCAATCCAGTCCTCTGACCCTACTCAGCATGGACGTGTGGCCCCCAGAAGCTTCCCCTGCATGGAATGCGGCCCTCAGGCTGAAAAAGGTTCTATACCTCTATTTTTCCTGCCAATCTAGCAGTTCAAAAGCATGTCAAGTGCAAGTAGATAAATAGATACTGCTCCGACAGGAAGGTAAATGGCGTTTCCGTGTGCTTCTTTGGTTTCGCCAGAAGTGACTTAGTCATGCTGTACGCCGGCTCCCTCGGCCTATAGAGCGAGATGAGCGCCACAAACCGAGAATCGTCAGTGACTGGACCTAACGGTCAGCAGTCCCTTTACCTTTACCTTTACCTCTGTTTTATTGGATTTGTAGGCAATGCCTATACTTTGGACAGCTGAAAATCTCTCTCTCTCTCTCTCTCTCTCTCTCTCTGTGTGTGTGTGTGTGTGTGTGTGTGTTTGCTGGTATATTGGGATAGTGATGAGGGGTACCTCCAAGCACAATTCTCAAGCAGCACTGAGGGTTAACAAAATCAGAGCGACTGTGCAGAAGAACTTCCTTCCATGCATCATTATAATCTGATTTTGCTGACACTCCCCCAGATAAGTGCTGGATTGTGAGTCTCATTACCGCAAACCAGACGCAGCACTGCCATCCATCTCGGATGGCTGAAATTGACTGGAGATTGGGAAACCTGTTTCAGCTCATGCACCTTTCTGCTGGCAAACCAAGACGAGATGGGTGCCTATCTGAATCCAAATGGAAGCATTACTCCCCCCCCCCCCCGAGTGAGTTAGAAAGGGTGGAGGGAGAGAAGCATAATTTCCTCTCTTTTGTTGTTTGAAAGCTTAGAGTACAAGCTTAGGAATGTCTATTCAGAAGCAAGTCCCACCGAGTTCATAGGAACACACAAGGTTACCTAATACAGAGCCAAACCATTAGTTCATCTAAATCAGCATTGTCCACACTGAAGTGGCCTGATATTGCTTTCAGCAGCCATGGATTCCCCCAAAGAATTCTGGGATCTGTAGTTTGTTAAGAGTACTCAAGAACTGAGCACCTCAGAGGTGCTGGAGCTGAGCTCTGGTGAGCTCCGGCTGAAAAAAGAAGAAGTCCCGGTTCAAAGTGATATGATACTGCTATTGATGTACAGTGTAGACAGGGCTTGAATGGAAGTGGCTCCCTTGGGTTTCAGAAGGTGGAAGATGTTCTCAGATACCAGGGATTGAACCTAGAACCTCCTGCCTACAGAGCAGATACTCTGTCACTGAGCCACAGCCCTTAAAGGTACTTCCTACCAGATAAATGTGTATAGGAAGGGTTGGGAACCTCTGACCTGTGGGCCAAATGTGACCCTCTTAGCTGGCCTATGGGAACCCACCCCTGCCCCTAGCTCTGTAGGCCAGAGATTTCCCACACATAATGCGGAGTTGCTCAACACCCAAGATTGGGATGCTGGTGAGGTCATTGTATGATATACCCCTTCACACAAAAAATGCAGGGAGGGGTTTTTGTAGTGTTATGAGAGGGATAGGGAGAGAGAAATGGGAACCATTATCTGTTAACTTATTTATTGCATTTATATCCCAACTTTTTCTTCAAGGTGGCATACATTGGTTCTCCCCCCTCCTCATTTAATCCTCACAGCAAAGCTTTACATTTAGAGCACCATTTCCAACACAGCGAAATAAAAGATGGCAGCTGCAAGTTATTTCCAACACCTTATTAAGGCATAAGACTTTTTTTTTTTTACAATACATATTTATAAGCTTAGGTAGGTCAGGCTGGCAAGGGACATGGGTGGCGCTGTGGGTTAAACCACAGGGCCTAGGACTTGATCAGAAGGTCGATGGTTCGAATCTCCGTGACAGGGTGAGCTCCTGTTGCTCGGTCCCTGCTCTTGCCAACCTAGCAGTTCAAAAGCATGTCAAACTGCAAGTAGATAAATAAGTACCGCTCTGGCAGGAAGGTAAATGGTGTTTCCATGCGATGCTCTGGTTTGCCAGAAGCGGCTTAGTCATGCTGGCTACATGACCCGGAAGCTGTACACCGGCTCCCTCGGCCAATAAAGTGAGATGAGCGCCGTAACCCCAGAGTCGGTCACGACTGGACTTAATGGTCAGGGGTCCCTTTGCCTTTACCCAGGTCAGGCTGAGAGGCAGCAACTGGCCTATGGTCACCTAATGAGCTTCATGGCCAAATAGAGATTTGAACCCTAGTCTCCCAGGTCCTAGTCCAGCACTCTAACCACTACACCATACTGGCTCTTGCTATGCGGCAGCCATCATTGCCTACACCACAGTATTCAGGCTTCTTTTCCACTAAACTGCAATGCCCCATATTATTTTTTTAAAAAATTATGTGGCATATTTATACCATGCCTGCCAACTGAACTTCTCGAGGCAGCTGGGTTGCATCCCATGCTTGTCCTACTCAGAGGAGACCCACTCCCCACCCATTGCTCCCAATGGATCGACTCAGAGCAAGCCTCGGCTGGAGTCAGCCCAACACATTTTACACACCATAAAATAGACAAGAGGGGTTAAGGCAGGGCAAAGGTACATGTTTCCTCCCCACACTTTATAATGTCGCAAAAGCTGAATCTGCAGCTGAATCTCCTGGCTTGGAACTGGCCATTGAAGTAGCTCAAACATTAGGTCCTCGGAGGTCAGAGCTTACTCACTGGTTTGCTACCACTTCTGTCTCTCACAGCTCAGAAGCTCTGGTAAGTAGCACATGCAAGAGGCACTGGAGCAGCAAATGTATTAGTCAGAAGGCCCTGCCCCACCCTGTCCTCAGATTTTACACACACACTCCGACACCATCAATTTGGGCCATAACCTCACCATACATTTAAAGCACTGTGATACCACATTTAAAGCACTATGATACCAATTTAAACAGTCATGGCTTCCCCCAAATAATTCTGGGAACTGTCATTTATTAAGGGTACTGGGAGTTATTAAGGAGACCTTTATTCACCTCACAGAGCTACAGTTCCCAGGGTTCCCTGTGAATAGGGATTCACTCTGGAAATTGTAGTTCTGGCAGAGGAACAGGGGTCTCCTCACAATGCTCAGCACCCTTAGCAGCTCCCAGGATCCTTTGGGGGGAAACCACAACTGTTTAAAGTGGCACAATTGTGCTTTAAAAGTACAGTGCGAAGGCAGCTTAGTTCCCGCTTTTCCTGGCTCTACAATATTCTGGAGGCAACGTCTGAAATCTTTGAGTAGAGACCAAGCGTGGTGCAATAAATCCATTGTTAGTGGCAGTCTGTGGACTCTTTGTTTTGTTTTCTCCTGCTACCCTCACTGGTCAAATAACTGTTTTTGTAAAGTTTTTTTTTTTAAAAAAAGAAACCTTCACATATATATATTTTGACCACAGGCAATAAATATGTGTGTGTACTCCACAGACGACAACAGCTCTGTCATGGCACCTGCCATGCCTCTGGAAAAAAGCAATCCAGCACCCAGACTCTCTGCCTGTGGTGGCGCTTGATCCCTGAAGTTCAGGGGAGTGGCCTGGAGATCAGTGGGAGAGCATTTGGTTTGCAGGCAGAAGATCCCAAGTTTAATCCCTTGCATCTCCTGGTCGGACCACCCAACCCTGCCTCCAGGGTTGGAGAACTGCTGTCAGTCAGCATAGGCCATACTGAACCATATGGACCAATGATGTGACTCAGTAGAAGGTCTACATTCTGTCGGGCACTGGCTGGACAATGAGAATCCCCTAGGGAAGCCTCAGCAGAGGAAGGCTCTGAGCCAGGGAGAGGGTGGTGGGACATGGGAGACAGGTCAGAGAATGAAGGGGAAGCAGAATGGTTGGATGCTGAAGAAGCAACAGGCTTGGGTGAGAGAGAGGAAGAAGGGGCAGAAAGCACTGCGGACACAGGCAAGGCTGCTGAGGAGGAGGTGGAGACCGAGGCTGCGACAGATTCACAGGAGTCTGCTGGTCCTAAGGCATTCAGCTCCCCCCCCCACCTTGTCTCCAAAGCCTCAGACTTTTGCATGTAGCAGAACAATAATAAGCCCAGAGGTTTCAGGGGGCCCCACCTGGTGGAGTTTACAACTACAGGGAAAACAGCTTGGTGGGGAGGAGGCTTAGAGGAAAGTGGGAGGCCTAGACCATAAGTTCTGGCAACTTCTTCATTGGGGCCAGTCTCACCTTGAGTTTCTCTGTTTGTATTCCATTTCCCTGAATAAAGAATAAACTTTGCTGCTCGTTTCTGAGTCTCCGTGCTGACTTGCAACTGAACCAGCCCTGACACATTCCTATTTAATACAGTCCTTTATTCAGAACCATGAGGGCCAGAAACTTATTTGGGGAATGGTCTTAGCTGGGTGGAAGAGCCTCTGCCTTCCATGTAGAAGGTCCCAGGATCAAATTCAACCCCTGGCATCTCCAGGTAGAGCTGGAAATGGCCTCTCCCGCAAACCTTGGAGAGCTGCTGCCAGTCAGTGTAGACCATACCATGCCAAATGGACCAACGGTCCAATTCTGTATAAGGCAGCTTCCTATGTTACTACACCACCATGCATTTGCAAACGGAGTCAAAGGTTAAGTCACAACGGTTGTGTGATTTGTCTCAGAAAAAGACTGGAAAATATATTTCAGTGCAATCACTCAATCATGGAGGGATTTCAATTTTTTTTTGTGGGGGGAGACAGGCTGGAAATAAAAGCAGCTGCTTCATCCACCCGCCTATCCACCCAGGGAATGTGAACGTCAGCAGAGCTATGAATGGCAGAGCGTGTAGGTTCTGCCGCTACAAAACTCAATCTCTTCAGCAAACAAGTTCTGCTGGGAAACTGATGACTCCAGGGAAAGGGCGGGGGGAGATCTCAGCGGACTGTCATTACTCCAAGCTAGGATAGGGAAGCAATGCCTGGAGCTAGCAAAATTGCACTTCCACTTGGAATGAGCCATGTCTGAGCCAAGCAGGCTCTGCCCCCAGGTTTAGAGCCCAGGTGTATTTAGACACATGCCAAACATCCGAAAGCATGTATGTTTTCACTCACACACACAAACAAAAATCCCTACAAATTTGCCTTGGATTTTGCTTTTAGCTGCGTTGGTTCATCTCAGGCTGGGCTGAGAAGAAGAGGCTGTGACTAGCCGAAGGTCACCCAATGTGAAAAATGAACAAGTGGAAATTGAAACCCTGGCCTCCAAGATCCTAATCGAAGAATTCTAACCACTTTGCCACACATTGGGTCTCTCCCCCCGCCCCCGCCAGGTCAGTTGTTGGGTTTTTGCATAATGGAAACAGCAACTGTGTTGGCTGAGGACGGCTGCCATTTTGCATCCCCCACAATGCTCTGGGGGCCTAGCAGCATTCCAAGGCACTGTAGGGGATGGGGGAACCAGCCCCCACAAAGAATGACATTCAGAGAAAATTTGGCAAAGAAAAGTGCAGAAATTGTTTCAATATTTTTTTGGCTCTAGTAGGAATCCTCTATTGTCTTCCATTGCCTTGTTTATTTAACTTCTGGATTTTGTGCAGAGTTTTCAGGTGTAGCCTGCTACAGCATTTGGTTCTGGCATGTCTTGCTGCACACACACACACAAACACACATATGCTGATTTCAAAAGAAAACCAGCCTTGGTGTGATGGTCCGCATGTCTGCATCCAGATTCTTTTTGTGCGTGTGTGTGTGTGTGTGGTGTGTGCAGGAAGCGAATGAACTGGGGGCCAAGGCCAACTGCACATGCTCAATTTCTGGAATTACATGGCTGAAACTCACCTTGTTAAAATGGGCATTCCACAAAGGAGTGGCACACATGGCACAATGTACCGGAGAAACATTAAAATAAACGGGGTGGAAGTAATCCGCTTGTCCCTAGTGCGCCGTAAACCACAGGCAAAACAACCCAGTCACCTGAGACACAATGATATCAATGCGCTTGTGTGCTGCTCAGCATCAAGCAAATCCACAAATGCTTGTACGTTAGCTCTCTCAACCCCACCCTGTCTCTCCTCCAGAACGTACCACACTATGAGCCGGAGAACCTTGCCTTTCTTTACCACTCAAAATATCTCAGTGCTTTCCAAAGACCCCAAATCCAGAGTGATGCCTAGACTCTGGCACAAGAAGGCAGACATACCCTGTGAACATGATTGGGGAGAGATTGTTTTCCTTTCCGGAAATTGGTGATTTCCCGTTGATGCTAATGAGACTTACCAAGATAGCTGACTGGTCACTTTCAGCTAGCTTGGGCCTATTTAGCAATAAATAAATAAAAATGCTTCTTGCTGGCCTCCCGCACGTTGTTCTCAAGCACTGCATCTAGGAATGTCATTATAAGCTTGCTGTGGAGCCCAGAGATCCTGGGAACTGTTCTCCAAGGCCTCAGCCAGTTCTGCAGTGTTCCCACAGGGAACGAAGGACCCCTTTCCTGTGTATTTTATCCCCTACTCAACTACAGAATGTTGGGCAGAGCGGTGGGCAACAAGGAAGGCAGTGTTTGCTGTGCAAACACCCCTCTCAAAGACTCTGGATGGTGACTCATAATGATGATGTCACGGGGATGGTGACAAGGCCATTGCAAGGTCTACAGACCCAACCCAGAGTTTGGATCAATTTTCTAAACAGGCAAAGGAAACTGATCCAGTTTACTCCTGCTTAAAAGTGCAGTGGATTTGGATGAGTTCACCTTCCACTACAAATAAGATGATTAAGAAGAGACTGGCTGCTGGATCAGGCCAAAGGCCCATCTAGTCCAGCATCCTGTTTTCAGAGTGGCCAAAAAAATGCCTCTTGGAAGTCTGCAATAGGAAGACCTGAGCACAACAGAAAATCTCCCCACTTTGATTCCCAGTGTCCGCTATTCAGAGGCAGAATGTCTCCGACAGTGGAGGTAGCGCATAGGCATTGTGGCTAGTAGCCACTGATAGTCCAGTCCTCCGTGGTTTTGTCTAATCCTTTTTTGAAGCCATCAAAGTTTACGGCCATCGCTGCCTTTTGTGGGAGCATATTCCACCCTTTAACTCTGCCCAGGTTGAAACAGCAAAGTAACACGCTCTGCAGTTTAATTGCAGCAAGAATACCAACAGCTTGTGAGTAGCTTTATACAATAATCTTTTCACTGACAGATCGACAGGTTTAGCAGGTACGGGGGGGGGGGGAGGCATAGAAGCCAGCCCACAGGCAGCACAAAATTCACCACCACCATTCACCTAACCACTAAATGAGTCTACCATTTCCCATTTTTGGGGCAAGAGAACGCAATGTATGAATTTGTGGGCTGTGGGTGTGGGAGCTTCTATCACAGCAGGCCCACCCAAGCACAAGGGGAGCACAAAACATACACCACATAGGCCTCTCATTCCAGAAAACCATTTCTTAGAAATGTCTACAGGGATGCTCTCCATCCTTGCTCCAGAGATCTACTGCGCTGCTGTGTTGTTGATGGAATAACAGCTCTTTTGCAAAAGCCTCAATATGAGCAGCTAACTGCATGTCAGGCTCCCCACAGTGGCTGCCAGCCAGCCACATAGAGATTTGCTGCTACTGAAAAAGAGGGTGGGGGGGAGGAGAGAATAGACAGAAGATTGGCCATAATCTGCTGAGCCAAAATTGGAGAAGCTCAGGTTTTTTGCCCCTGTGTAAAGGTGAAAAGAAAAAAGTTGATGTCCTTCCCAGAAGCCATGAAGAATATGCTGTTTGGTGCAGAATGCTTGGTGAAGAATTCTTTTCCTTAGCCTTTTTTTTAAGCTTCTAGATCTCATGATTCTAGGGAGGCTTGCATAGTATCAAGAACACTGCAGGACACTATCCTGCAAGCATTTTCTCCCCCCTGCAAGCATGTGGGTGCGAGTGGAGGAGGAAGTGATGCAACAGGACAGCTGGTAAGGACCCAGGAAGCTGTCTTATACAGAGTCAGAGCATTGCTCCATCTAGCTCAGTACTGTCTACACAGACTGGCAGCAGCAGCAGCTCTCCAGGCATGAGTCCTTTCCAGCTCTAACTGGAGATGGCAGGGATTGAACCCAGAACCTTCCGCATCAGCAGATGCTCTGCCCCGAGCTACGGTGCGATGCAGCGGCCAAAGCATTTAGTTTGCCTGCGAGAAACTCAAGTTTAAATGTTCCCCCTAGCCATAAAGCTGATGGGAGATAGCATTAAACAGCTGCTTTGTGAGGCTTGCCAGATAACTGCTGCATAAGTACCTTAAAATAAAATAGATATATAGTGTAGAATGCTGCAGCGTGATTGCTGACAGAAGGGAGGCCGTGGCAGCATATTCCACTTGTGCTCAGAGATCTGCGATGGCTGCCAATTTGTTCCCTGGCCATATTCAAAGTGTCACTATTAAATATACAAAACCCACAACAGCTTAGGGCCCGTTTACTTGAACAATCATCTTTCCCTACGTGCACCCACTTGGACTGCTTCACTCTGTGGAACTGGCACTTTCACAAGCGCCATATAATGTTCATTTTGCATTAACAATAATCAATATTTTAGCCTGGCAAGCAGCAGCTATGGACTCTCTCTGGAACTCCTCGCCTATTGACTTAGGCAGGCGCCTTCACTTGGCTGTTTCCAAGGTCTGCTGAAAACCTCTTGTTTAGGTAAGCCTACTCAGACATGTCGTTTTGTGACATTTATCTGTTTTTAAAATCCATTGATTTTATCTACATGTTGATCATGTTAGTCTGCTTGCTGCTTTTTAAAGGTTTCCTTCGATTTGCTACTTCTAATGAAAAACATAAACCATTTTACATAAACCGTTTAGAGATTTTAGTTTTTGATTTAGCACTCTACGGATCTTCCTAAATAAAAATAATTAATCACAAGCAAACAGAAGGTCTCTGACCCTGATGCAACTCCATTCAGAGATGCAACAAGCTGCCCGACTGAACCACTGGTCTCCATTTAACCTACCTCACAAGGTTGTTGTGAGGCTTAAAACCCACTCTGTTCTTCTTAGAGGAAGGGAACATTATAAATGTAACTCATTTCATACAAAGATAAAAATCAACATTTGGGCAATGAACATCCCATACCCTCCAACATTTCTCCAATGAAAATAGGGACATCCTTTGCAATAATAATAATGTTATTATCTATACCCTGTCCATCTGACTGGGTTTCCTCAGCCACTCTGGGCGGCTTCCAACATATATAAAAACCTAATACTGTAAAACATTAAACATTATGGCTTGGGGGTCGGATAACTCCACACCTTCCAACATTTCTCCAATGAAAATAGGCATGTCCTAAGGAAAAGCGGGACATTCTGGGATCAGATCAGAAACCACAATGGCTGCTGTAAATGCAGGACTGTCCCTGGATAATAGGGGCACTTGGAGGGTCTGAAATCCTTCCCACAAAATGGAAGAAGATCTGGAAGGTAGAAAAACCTAACAGCACTGCCCATCTAATCCAGCCCACTGCTCTTGCAGAAGTCAGCCAGATACCCATGGGAAGCCCATAAGGTTAGCCTGAGTGCAAAACCACTCTCCACACTTAAGATTCCCAGATACTGCTGTTTATTTTTATTTATTTATTTTTTAAATATATTTTTATTAAAGATTTCTTAGTTTACAAAAACATGTGCATTGTCTCCTTTTTCAAGGTGTGTTTTCTACAGATCAGTTTCATTTGTTGTGAGACATCAGTGTTACATACAGTGTTAGGTTAGGAAGAAAAGGGGGAGGGGGATTGGGTGGCAATGCTTCTATTCTTCTACTTAGTGTATGTGTGGAGTTTTGTGTCAGCGTCATTTGTGTGTGTTCTCTTACTATTCACTTGTTGTATTTCTTGGGTGGTGAGAGAGGCTGGAGGTAGCCTAGAGTGTGGTTGGTTGTCTTTGACTGGCTGTAGTAAAAATTGTTTTTGAGAGCTCACAACCCACCTACTCTCAGCAGCCAGAAGCATCATAGCCAGACACTGGAGAGACCTGTCAGGAGTAAGCATGGACCAATGGTATCAAATAGTATGGGAAACAGCCTTATTAGAAAAAAAAACTGACCAATAAACTGAAACTGACCTGGGGACAAATAGAAGACGACGCCTTCACCCCAGTATGATTTCCCTTTATCACACACACAGCCCAACAAGACAACAACAAAAATCCGCTGACAACATACGAATCAATCTGGCTAACCAGATACTGGTACAGTGGTACCTCGGGTTACAGATGCTTTAGGTTACAGATGCTTCAGGTTCCAGACTCCACTAACCCAGAAATAGTACCTCGGGTTAAGAACTTCGCTTCAGGATGAGAACAGAAATTGCATGGCGGCAGCGGGAGGCCCCATTAGCTAAAGTGTTACCTCAGGTTAAGAACAGTTTCAGGTTCAGAACAGACCTCCAGAACGAATTAAGTCCTTAACCTGAGGTACCACTGTATTTAGATGCATATTTCCTCCAACAGCTCAAATAAAATGTAGCCATCCTGTGGCTAGTAGCCATTGACCTCCAACAAATTGGCACAGCCCCCTTTTAAAGCCATCAATATACATCATGGGAACAAAGTGTACAGTTTCCTCTTTGCAACGTCTGAAGAAAATTCTCCCTCAGTCCTGAATCTTCAAAGGTTCAGCTTCGTTGGATGGCCCCGAGTTCCAGCATGACGAAAGAAAGCAGGAGAAACTCCCCCCTGTTTGTTTTCCTCCATTCCATTTCACACAGCTCGACCAGGTCTCCTCTGACCTGCCTTCTCTCTAAACTGAAAAAACACGCAGAGATCCAGCCATACCGCTCACAGTCTGCTCTCTCTCTCTCTCCTTCGCTTGCCTGATGCCCCTGGAGGAACGTGGGTTTAGGGGCCGGGGAGGGAGCTGCCCGCCCCCCCCTCACCTCATCTCCTTTGCCCATTCCGGTTTGCAAAACTGACAGCTTAAATCTCATCAAGAGCAGAAAATACATTAGCCAGCAGGGGGTCATGATGGGGAGAGGAGGGGTGTACCTGGGAATTCAAAGTCTTGATTTAATCCACTGCCCTCTCTCCGCCTGATGGTAATGAAGTCTAAGTCACAGGTCTGCATTTAAAGGGGAATTGGGCAGTGTTTTCCTCTCAGAGGACTGTGCCCCTTCACACAGCACCACTGTTAAGAGATCAGTGTTTAGAGAGCTGCTGGGCAGTGGAACACACTCCCTCGAAAGGCGCTGGACGCTCCTTCAATGGAGGTTTATAAGCAGAGGTTGGGTGGCCATCTATCAGGGTCTGTAAGAATGTAAGGAGGACCTGGCTGATGGATCAGTCTGAAGGCCCATCTGGTCCAGCATCCTTCTCTTGCAGTGGCCAAATAGAGGCCCCAATGGGAAGCCCACAAGCAGGGCCGAAGCCCAACAGTAACTCTCCCCATAATTCCCAGCAAGAGATATTCAGAGCCATGCTGCCTCTGACAGTGAAGGCAGAGCCTCATAGCCTCATTCTCCATGAATTGGTCAAATCCTCCAAATGAGCAGCCATCAGCACACCTTATGGGATCACGTTCCATAGTTCAACTGTGTGAAGAAGGACTTCCTTTAGTTTGTCCTAATGCTTCTGCACACGTCACAATGGCTATGCCCGGCCTCCGTGGTTGAAGGCAGCAGGCCTCTGAACAGATCCTCCAAGTGCCCCTGTTTTCCAGGGACAGTCTCAGATTTACAGCAGCCCTCCCAATTTGATCCTGGAATATCTGGCTTTTACTTAGCACGTCCTTATTTTAATCAGAGAAATAAAAGTTGGAGAGTATGGGGTTATGCGACTCCTGAGCCAAGGAGATGAGTAACTTCTAAACAACCTTTAGAAGACATCTGAGGGCAGCCCTGTATAGGGAAGGGTTTTTTAAAAAATAATAATAATGTTTAATTATGTTTTCATATATGTTGGAAGCCACCCACTACTACTACTACTACTACTACTACTACCACTACTACTACTACTACTACTACTACTGTTATTATGGAATAGGACGTTCCTGTTTTCATTAAGAAATGTTGGAGGGTATGCTCTGGTATGCACTTGCTGTAAACTGCAGGAGGGGAGAGTTGCTGTTGCACCCTGGTCCCGCTTGTGGGCTTCTCAAATAGGCATCTGGTTGGCCACTGTGAGAACAGGATGCTGGACTAGATGGGCCCCTTTGGCCTGATCCAGCAGGGATTCTCTTCCTATTTTCTCACTTGGAATTTGGAGGTAATTTTTAAAAAGAGAGCAAGACTATCTGAATAATAATAATAATAATAATAATTTATACCCCGCCCATCTGGCTGGGCTTCCCCAGCCACTCTGGGCAGCTTCCATCAAAATATTAAAATACAGTAATGCATCAAACATTAAAAGCTTCCCTAAACAGGGCTGCCTTCAGATGTCTTCTAAAAGTCTGGTAGTTGTTGTTCTCTTTGACATCGGGTGGGAGGGCGTTCCACAGGGCAGGTGCCACTGCCAAGAAAACCTCTGCCTGGTTCCCTGTAACTTAGGTTCCCTGTAACTTAGAAGGCCCTTGGTGCTGGACCTCAGTGTCCGGGTAGACATTAAGAAATGTCACCACTCCCAGACGTTCAGAACCGGCAGGCTCCAAGCCAGACTGTCACTGTCAAACAGCAACTTTGCTCTGCAATGGTTTGTGGAAAGGCAGGGGATGAGGGGGTGGAAAGCCTGGTAGAAGAGAGGGCTGTCGTTGCAGATTCCTTGATCCCAGTGATATTTGCTCTGCATCATTTCATTAAAGGTTGGCTTGTTGTGTGGTGTGCGGCTTGACATCGTCATACAATTGCTGAAAAACACTCTTCTGTCTGGAGGGTTAAGTGGGTAACAGAAAAGCCGACCGTTTTCAGACCCACCTGCTAAACCACGCTGAATACTGAAGTGCCGGAAGGGTGGAGTTCATAAGCAATTTGGCCACTGCAAGATGCACAGATTCCAGCTACATTTGCAGCAGGAAGAAAGAGGCATGTTTGCTCAGGCCCATCAGCAGGGATAGGGCATTGCAAGGAGTGGGGGATACCAATTTTTGGACAATCAAAAGTGCAAATGTATGGACTTTTGGGAGTGGGAGATTTAAAGACAGTTCTTTTTACCTGGTGGCTGATAGATATTGGCTGCAGCTCCCTTGAAATTTGGAACTGC
This sequence comes from Podarcis gaigeae, assembly GCF_964106915.1. Lineage (NCBI taxonomy): Eukaryota > Metazoa > Chordata > Lepidosauria > Squamata > Lacertidae > Podarcis > Podarcis gaigeae. The sequence continues at coordinate 13,418,218 of NC_139693.1, read as the reverse complement.
AAGGGTATGCGATTGGTTTTACATGTTTGGGGATGTGCTGCGATTCCTGCATTGCAGGGGGTTAGACTAGATGACTCTTGAGGTCCTCTTCCAGCGCCTACGATTCTGTGTTGTAAATCAGGTACGGGGAATCTTCAGCCCTCCAGGCATTGCTGAACTACAACTCCCAGCAAGTATGGCCGACTTCTCAAAGTTGACCCCTGAAAGGGGAAGGAGGAGGGGGTCTGCTTTCTGAAGCACTTAAAGGTCTAGAAACTGGAAGGAAGGAAGCTAAATACTGGGAAGGGGCCAGGAGCAGCCCGGGATTGGAGTCCTGGCGGCACAGGCGTTGGCAAAAGGAAAACTTGGCTGCTCCTTCCTCTGGGCTCCCTTTACAGCCTTCTGCTGCTCCTCTTGCAACTTTGGTAGCTTGTCTTAATTGAGGCACTCTCTGTACTGACTTAATGGGAAAGGCAGATGGATCAAGAGAAGGAGCAAAGAGAGAGAGACAAATGGAGCGATATGGGTTGGGAGGCAAATAAGGAGTCATCGGAAGCCCGATAAGCAAGCCTGACAGAGAGTAAAAGAGATGTCCTGAAAGCACCTCTTCACTGCTAAGTCCACAGCCTTTATCCATACCTGACAGTGGAGATGAGACAAGAGCTGGGCTATATATTCCATGAAAAGTAACCCCCGTTCAGCAATTTTTCAAGGGGTGCTGTGGAAAGGGGTAAGTGCTGGCCCATTCAGAGTAAGGGCAGTGTTAACCCAAGAAGAACCACTTCCTCTCTCTCTCTCTCTCTCTCTCTCTCTCTCTCTCTCTCTACTGGCTATGTGACTTCATCACATAGCCAAAGTCAATTGGTAGTCCCGCATCATCTTATTTTATTTTTAATATTTACAAATAGCTTGATCCACTTGGTCTCTAAGCGGTGTGTGAAATATACTGAATGTTAGTCCTGCTCCAAGTGCACTCATTGTCTTTCACAAAGTTGGCCAACTTCAACCCACCATTTTCAATCAATCTACTCTGAGCTTAATTAGATACAACCTACTGTGGCTGGAAACAAACCCCTCACAAACCAATTAAAAATAAATCTGCATTAAAACCACCATCATTAAGTACAGCAGCAGCATCAATAAAAACTTTGAAACAAATCAAGGCAGCTAAATTGTGTGTCCTCTGGACAGGCTTGTTGAAAATGCCACCTCCTGAAAACTTTTCTAAAACAATTGGGGGGGGGGGCTGCCTGGTGTCAGTAAGCAGGGCATTGCAGAGCAGAAGTGCTGTCCATGTGGCCCCTGATTGGCTGAGATGACACTGCCTGGAAGATGCACACACCCCTCAAAATAAAATGGTGAGGAAGCAGCAGTTGGTGTGGCCCCTGATTGGCTGAAATCACACTGCGATCCTCGATTGGCTGGAATCACAAACCCTGGAAGATGTACACACCCCTCCAAGTAAAATGGTACGGAAGCAGCAGTCTGCATGGCCCCCAATTGGCTGGAATCACACTGTGATCCCTGATTGGCTGGAATCACACTGCCTGAAGATGACCACACCCCTCCAAATTAAAAATGGTGCAGAAGCAGCAGCCATCAACCAAACAGGAAAGGGGTTGGGACATTCCCCCCCCCCATAAATTAGCATTCACTCTGGACTGATTTAGAAAGCATGGCCCCATCACATAGATATAGAAGTGGAAGAGGCAGTCCTCTTTTGGAGGACAGAGCTATCCTAGGCCTGTCTCATCCACAATTGCCCTCAACCTCAGGACCTAGCCAAGAAACAAGCCCATGTCGCTGCTATTCTCTCCCTCGTTTCAGATCCTTCTCCTAGAGTCAATACAGACTGAATGTGACCTTGTTCTTTCTCCCACAGAAAGGACAAGAGCCCTTCAGAATCCCATTGGCTCCAGTGCTTTGTTTTCTGCCTCGGTGGTTTAGATGTTTTGTTCTAGGGTTTTTTGGGTTTTTTCCCCTGAAGGCTTTTGGAGACGTGCCAAGAGGAACTTGCTGGAACATTCCACAGTACAGAACGGCAACAGAGGGTGGGGAGAGACACAGCTTTACAGAAGTCTAGACCCTTCTATCTAGCCTGGAAAAGCTATGTGGAACAGGAGAGGCAATCTGATGGCCTTAGGGTGCAGTTGGACTCCAGTTACCATGATGCCTGGCCACTGGCCATTCTGACCAGGGATGATGGGACTTGTAGTCTAACCACTCCTGGAGAGCACTAGGCTCTTCCACCCTAAATAGCAATGAGGGGGAATTCAATTCCATTGGCAGTTGAAATCAATCCTGCCTCATTTTTCATTTCCCAAAAGGATAATGAGGACCAAAATCCAGGCACCCTCTGAAATTTGTGCTTCTGCAAATATTGCAGTGTTGTTCTATGGCGAAGTGCAAAAGCAACTTGTGCATGTATGTCACGGTGCATATATTAATGAAAACAATGGCAAGGAAATGTTTTATATTAGGGGGAAACATGATTTGCAAAAACTGTATATATTAGGCAAAATTGCATACCAATAAATAAATAAATAAGTGTGTATCTAAGGAGAAATTCACACTAAAATGCTAAATTTTCACTACTAACTTTTTTAAAGAAAAAGGGGGGGAAATCACAACCCGATGGGGAAATGACTGAACTGCAGCAAAATGAAAAACCAAAATTGATGGATTTGCCCAGCTCTATCTGCTGTGTTACAGAAAGGGAGGCAGGTTGCTATTGTGTCTTCCCTGGGGGGTTGCCAGAGGCCACGGGGGATAAACAGGAGACTCGGCTAGAAAGATCTTTGGCCCAACCCATCAGTCCGCCTTCATCTGTGCTTAAGAACAGAGCTAAGCCCAGTGGCCTTGATGCAAGATGGATTCCAGAGCTCTAAGGCATTTAAGTTCACCTGTCCGCCAAGGTGCTCAGGTTGGTTCATGTGGTCCTCCCCAACAACCCTGTGAAGTAGGTTAGACTGAAAAGGCAGAAACAACTTTCCTATGTGTAGAAATTAAACAAGTGATGTTGCCAAGTTGTCTTCCACTCTCAAGCTCCCTCAGCTTAGATGACAGGAAACAATAACAGCACAACAGGCAGAAAATCAACAGGTGACATTCTGTTACAGTCCCACACCACAGAAAGCCAGGTCTGTTTAACTTCTGCTCATTCTATGACCGCTAAGGGCAACATGCTGGGAAGGAATGACAAAGGGGGATCTGTTTTGAATAACCGGTAACATTTGTGTGGTTGGACTAGATCCCTTCCAACTCTACAGTTCTGTGATTTTATATAAATGCATTTCATGCACCAGTAGCGTTTAACCAAACCAGTCCGGTAAGGAGTGTCCCTGAACCCACTTCCTAGTATTTCCACTAATGAGGAAAAAGAAACTGGGGTGATTGACATATACTTGGGCAAATATTTCATTCTCCTTTAGTCAACTGCTTTAAATACGTTAAAGCTATAAAACGATACCCACTTGGTTTAGGAGTTAAGTCCCACTGGGCCCCGCACGGCTTACTTGTGAGTAGGCATGTATAGATCATACTGAAGGTAGTCTTAAAATTATTGGGTCAACCTACATTTTGTGCATTGCACTTTCATGCCCCTTGCCCTGCAGTGGATTAAGTGGTACTCCTACTCAGAGTAGACCTAATGGAAATGATTAACGCGGCTCCACTCATTTCAGTGGGTCCACTCTGTTCAAATGCAGATACAGCCCTCAGACTTCCACATACATATGCAACACAAAATTCCCAATGGCCACGTTGTACACTCTGCATGTTCCAAAAACAGTGAGGATTAAAGGACTGATACCATCACTGTATATTTTGAATGCAAATAACAACATGTGCCCAGATAACTACCTGTGATCATATTATTATTTTCTACCCATCCTTTCCTCTGTATCAGGGGCAGGGAACCTGTCACCCTTCATATGTGGACTCCAGCTCCCATCAGCCTCAGCCAGTATGGATGATGGGAGTTGGGAGTCTAACCACATTGGGAGGGGAACCCTTGCCATAAAGCACCATGAGTCAGGTGACACCTCCACTTGCAACCTCTGTGTGTGACATGAGAGCAAGTCTTGAGGGAGGGCTGCAGCTCAGTAGGAGGGCATGTGCCTTTGCACACAGAAGGTCCTGAGTTCAATCCATGCCATTCTACAGGTAGGGCTCTTGGGAGAGTCCCCTAGTCTGAAATCCTGGAGAGCAGTAGCCTGTCGGTGTGGACCAAACGGGTCTCCAGGTGTTTTTCTCATCATCCCTGACCACTGGTCCTGCTAGCTAGGGATGGTGGGAGTTGTGGTCCAAAAACAGTTGGAGATCCATTTTTGAGAAACCCTGATGTAGGCAATACAGAGCTACCAAGTCGGTAGCTTCCTATACTCCCATGTCCTATGCATAAAAAGGATCCCACCCATGACAAATGGAGTCCACCAGCAACACACTGATTCTTGCCAGATGTTCCTCTCCCTTACACCCCCTTTCCTTGTCCCAGACTAGCTTCCCAGAACAGTTTTATTCAGCTACTGGTGGGCCACCCCTGTGTTCTGTGTTGGGTCGGTTCCCTGTTGCGCAAACCTAATTCAGCAAAGTGGACTCAGCTGCACTCACAGCAGTCTGTCCTGACAATCTTAAACAAGATGGGCCAGTGGTCTGCTTCATTAGCTTCCTGGATAGCTCAGTCAGTAGAGCATGAGACTCTTATTCTCAGGGTTGTGGGTTTGAGCCCCATGTTGGGCAAAAGCTACCGGCATTGCAGGGGGTTGGACTAGATGACTCTCAGGGTTCCTTCCAACTCTGCAATTCTATGATTCTATAAAGCAGCTTCCTATGCTGGCAGACCAAGAATGCTTAAAGATGGACTGGTTTGGGCTGGCAGGCAGGCATCTAGTTATGATCAACTATGGAGCTTTCTGCAACAAGATGTGGCAACGGCCACAACAGGCCTGGGTGGCTTTAAGAGATGATTAGATGCATGCATGGAGTATATAGCTCCCAGTGGCTACTAGCAATGGTGGGGCAGTGTCCTGTCTCCAGGACCAGAGACAGCGTTGTCTCTGAAGATCAGTCCCTGGGGAAGAACAGCAGTTGAAGGTTGGTGGTAGGCATCTCAGAGGGATCTGATCACTGTGGGTCAATAGTTTGCAGGACTAGATAGGCCTTGGGTCCAATCCAGCAGGGCTCTTATTGGGTACTTGGGAGGAGGTTGGGGGGAGCAAAAACAAGGAACAGTTCTAAGAACCCTGCACTGCCAGAAAATCTTGGACTGCATCCCAAAGAGGACATTGTAGGCTTGCTAGCTGCCCCATCAAACATGACACCCCTCCCTTAAAAAATTGATTTTTGAAGGCCATCAGCATTTCTAGCATACTGCTGGGCAGATGATGGATGGCAATCCATCCCAACCAGCTGGAGAGAGAAGGGGACGGTTGGCATCGAACGGGCACTCTGCATCACCTAAATCAGTCAACAGCAGAAGCAGGCTGTTCTCTTCTGCAGTCCCAGAGTGCAAGCTGGCCAGATGCTCCCGCTTTTAGCAACCTGACGCCCCCCACCCCCCACAGTCCAAACCAGTAGGGAGCTATTAAGGATGTACTCAGAGGTGGGGGGGGAGGCCCTCCCTCTCTGACCTACATAACCGCAACACCCTCCGCTCAGCACAGCAGCACCACAAATGAAGCGCCTTCTCCCCTCCCATTTCTGGGGTGTGGGTGTGCAGCTTGCAGCCCCTCCTAAAGACCAGCCCCTCGAACACTTCATCCCCCACCACCCGACCCACACAGCCAGCAAAGAACCTGCAGAAATAGCTCTTCATCTCTGTGCAGGCAGCTTTTCCAAGTTGGTCAAGCTCAGAATCCAACAGGGGAAGCTCAGTTCTCTCGTGCTCTCCAGCTGCCTAGTTGTTGCAATGTGGAATATTCTTTTTTTCCTCCAAGCTTCCGTACTGTTCTGCCTCGGCCTTCACTGCCAGTGTATTTGTGTGTGTGGTGTTGTTGTTTTTTTTAAAAAATGCTTGTAATGTTACAAAACAACAAACCGCCCAACTGAAGCCATATGCACCTTTGCAAGGAGACTCCTACGTCCCACTGTTATGGTCATTAATGCCTACTCCTACTTTTGCAACATGCCATCGCTGCCTTTGCCCAGAACGGCAACAAGACAATAGATAAACGCCCTTGTTAGCGCCCCGCGCTCCCGCCTCCGCCCAGTCAAGACCGACTGCCTTCCCGAGAGCTTCCAAAGGCAACGGCTCTACTTTCCCAGATGCACGGATGATGCGAAGCAGCGGCGGGCGCGATCGATGCCTGGGTGGGATGGAAGCCATGTGCTCTTATTTATTATTGCCTGGCCCCTCCCAGGCCGGTCCCCCGCCCTAGTGTCCCCTGTCACTGCAATATCCGAGCTTCCAACTCCGTGGACGCCACTGCGGCCAGACTTCAAGGAGGGGGCAGAGTAGTTATTGTGATTAAAAAAAAAAATGATGGAGAAATTGGCTCAGCCACCTCCTTGCACAAGAATGTGCTGCTCGCCCACCCAAACAAAGCCAGCGACGCGACCTGCAGGCGGCCCTGCCGGGTGCCAAGCCCACGCCGCCTTGGCAAGAGGAGGCTAGCGGAGCCGGTGCCATCGCCCTCTGCCCCTCGCCTTGCCAGCCTTGCGTCTGTTGCTGCGGCAGCGTCCCTAGCCAGCCAGGCAGCCAGCCCCACTCGGCTTGTTGATGTTGCTGGCAAGGCGAAGTACCCACCCACCCAGCATCGCCTCCTTTCTTCCGCCACCCACCTGCCCCTCCCCGCTCTTAAGCGCCCGCTCACTCCCAATGTGGGTGTGTTTGCATACATTAGATCTGGCAGCGTTCCTGCAGCTTTGCCACCCCACCCCAGACACATCAACACAGCAGTCTGGGCGGCTGCCATCCCCTCTTATTCCCCACACAGCTCCCAGCCACCCTTCTCTCCCCCCCCCCGAAAAACAGACTAGGGACCCCTTTGGCTTCCAGGGTGTCCCGGCCAACCGCTTTGCCCCGTTATTGGACAAGGATGGGGACATCCCTTCCAACGCCCTTTTAAAACAGGTGGGCCGCCCATTAAACGGGCCATCCGTTCATCCCAGGAGATTGGCTTTTATGGTGCGAGAATATCCCTTTTACCGAGAGAGGGAGGAAGGAAATCAGGCAGGTTGCATTCGATGGGGGGGGCACCCCTTCTCTCGAAAGAGCCAGGCGATTGGCACATTTTGGCACACTGGAGTCGGGAGACTGGCACATTTTATCGCACGCTCCCAGAAAAGGACGAGGGACCGTCTTTTGTGGGATAGCGAAAACCAGCAGCCTCGATTGTCTTAAACGCGGAAACCCACCGTGACAAAAAAATAAAATAAATAAACACCCCGCAGCCCCACAAGCCACAACGGACGGTGCGGCGCTTTCGAGATAAATAAATAAAAATGATGCGCATCTATAGGTTCCCACCGCAGCCCCGAGCCACGGAACGCGATCCCCAAAGACCCTCTTGGCTGTTTAACCCTTGCCATCCCGGACCTTCCTTTGTTTCTCTCCCCGCGCCTTAAATATATATATATATATATCCAACACAATAATACACATCGATGCCTTATCGCCCACCACCACATCCTCAATCTGCTCTCCCCCCCCCCCTTTTAAAATAAAAGGGATGCCTCTTGCTAGGCAGAAACTCACGATCGTGAGACAGGTTCCCTTGGCTGGCGGCGATCAGGAAAGACCCCAGGAGGATTAAGACGTTGCAAGCCGGAGAGAGCATCTTGGGGAGGGTGGGGGGTCCCGGTGGTTGCCTTCGGGGGGAGGGAGGGGGAGGAAGAGGGAAGAGGAAGGCAGGAAGGCGAAGGGGGAGAGGAGGGGAAATCGTCTTCTTCCTGGGTTTCTAGCAAACTTAAAGTCCTTCCCCCTCCCCACTGGGGGAAAAAGGGGGGAAATCAACGCTGGCGCGCTGCCTCTTTAATTCTCCCCGGTGGATCCCTCTGTCTCGCTCTCTCTCTGGATCCAAACCGCAGTGGCACAAACCCCAGGCGCGGAGAGAGGCGGGCGGGCGAGCGAGGGGCCAGGCAAAATAGATGCTGCTGTATTGACTAAAGAGGGAGAGAAGGGATGCGGCAGTAGCTGGGATTAAATAGAGCACCAGGGCGAGACCATTCGGCCTCGGAGGAGGGGGGAGGACGAGGAAAGACGGGAGGGAGAGAGAGGAGAGGAGAGGTAGGAAAGAGGAGAGGGGAGGGGAGACGCCAGCCTCCCCTCCCTTACCCCACCCCCTATACCAGTACAAATTTAGGAGGGGTTGGGGGGGGGCTTGGAATGGAACTGGAGAGAGGGGTCAGGAGCTTGCAATGTTTTGCACCGGTTTCACCCCTCCCAGTTTCAGAGCTTCCTCCCTGCAGGCAGGTCTAGCTGGGTACCCACATTCTCTCTTGTTGTCCTCCCCGTTCCCCCTCCCCCCTTTTAGAGGAGAGTTGGTGCAGTCCAGATGGCTCCATTCCCCCGAGGGAGTGGAATGCTGTTGCTGATATCGGGGCTGCTGCTGCTGATCCCCTCCAGGGCTGGATATTGGAAAAGCAGCCCTCCCCGTCGTCCAAAAAGGGTGGGGGGAGCCCGAGGGGAGCTCTTGGCCTGACCCCTGGGCGGCTGGCCACCTTGATGGCAAAGGACAAAGAAAGCCACTTAGATCTGACCATAGGAGCCAACTCCTAGGCGCCGAGGGGTCTTCGCCCCCCAATAAAATATGTAAGGGGCCCGGGCCCCCAAAGTTGATAGTGTGAGTGCGTGCACCGTGCCATGTAATCGATTATGCTGGGTGGGGTTTATCTCCCCCACCCCAATATTTTATTCAGGTTGGCACCCTGGATCCGACCCTCTTCAGGCTGGAAGGTGCGACGTGTGGCCAGATTGAACCCACTAATTTGAAGCCAAGCTGAGGAAGGGTGTGTGTGTGTGTTGGACTACAATTCCCATCATCCCTGGCCATTGCCCATGCTGGCTGGGGCTGCTGGGAGTTGGAGTTTAGCAGGATCTGACTGCCCACAGGTCCCTCATTCCCGGGTGCAGAAAACATTGCCTTCAGGAGCAGGGCCGGGCTTGCCTTAGGGCAAGGAGGTTATTTGTCCCAGGTGTCAAAACCAAGAGTCAAGTAGGGCTTGTTGCCAGATTAGCTGCAGCTGGACTCACCGAGGCTCAGTCTGAACTGGGTTGAGAGGCCTGGATTCAGCCCTTGAACACCGACAGCCTGACCCTGAGTGTGTTTGCTGGAAAGTAAGCTCCCACTGTGTGGCATACAGTGCATCAGAGGTAGTAGGGCTGGAGGGGAAAGACATCAGTCTGAAACTCTGAACAGCTGCTGCTCATCAATGTAGACACTGTTGAACTCAATTGGACCGGTGGTTTGGCTCAGTATAAGGCAGCTTGCAGTTTTTCTAAGTGTCTTCCTGTTCCATCCTTCTCCTACACTGGAGATGCAGGCCAAGAAATACAGTAGGAACCAGGGCAGGGCTATGTAAAAATCAGGAAGGAGGTGCCTCTACTATATGCAGACCTTAAGAGTTTGGGGGCTTCAACTGAGCTGTAAAATAATTCTACTACTGCTACTTTGACTATTTATTTATTTATTTGCCACCCATCTGACCAGCCACGCTGGGCGGCTTCGAGCAAATTAAAACATCAAACACAGTAAAACATCTAATATTAAAAACCTCCCTATACAGGGCTGAATAGAGGGCTTGTGGAAGAAGATAGATGTGGTTCAGTTCAGGCATCCATTAAGAGGACGATGCCCCCCAACCCGGTCCTAAAGAGTCAGGCCAAAAGATAAACAAGGATGAATACTAACAACAACCAGCTCAGAATGCGTAACGGGTATTATTCACCACCATCTTTGCCAGGGCTAACCCCTGGATGGATGAAGGGAGTATTCTGAGCATGTGCAAAGTGCTTTCCTCTCACTACTGAGTCGTAATGTTCTTTCTCAATAGTTCATGCACACTTGAGCAAAAGAGCTTCCTGGCATGGGTGTCGCTAAAAAGAGGTGGGGGTAGCTGCCCCCACCCTAGATCAAGTAAAACAATAGAATTTCTTAAGTGAGCAATCACGTCAGTTCTGCCCCCCCCCAAAAAAATGTCCTGACCCACCCTGACAAAAATCCTGGCTATGCCCATGCTTCCTGAATGCTCCCACTTTCTGCCTGCCCACATCCCTCGCGCCAAGCAACAGTGACCCAGAGAAGCTGGCATAGTAGCTCCGTCCCAGTCAGTGAGCCACTTCTGTTATTAACAACTAGACCTATGCACTGGGAGTTTTATTTATTTAATTTTTTTAAAAACCCTTTTTAAAATAATGAAAAACCATCTAAGAGTAGTCATCGCCACATACGGTGGCAGTCAGTTCCGTAAGCTCATTAGACACCAGCTTCCTGTCTTAGACTTACTGCCCATCAATTTCAATGGGTTATTCTTACCTGGAGTGTAATGGGAGAGGAAGAAAACAAATTTGTTGCCTATCTGGGTTCTCCATCTTGTTACAAACCTCATCATGTCCCCCATCAACTGAATTTCTCTCCCTGAGAATATCACTGGGGAAATTTAAGGGAGGGAACAAAAAAAGAAATGTGTAAGACTCACAAAATTTGGAGGGCGGGATTCACACCTCCCTAATATAGCTAAGCGCTGTTCTGCATCACAAGTGGAAGCCTTTTATAAACAGCTGTTCCCTAACCCCCCCAAAAAAAACTACTGTTTCCCCTTTTCCTTTTCCTACAAGGTCACAGGAAAGAGGATTTCCCCTTCTAGATCTTCCTTGCTGGTCTCTACACCTGCAAATCCACACTGCTACTCTAAAAGCAGCAGGGGGGAGGCAGGATGGGGGGGAGAGTAGCACACCCAGCGGTTGCTGAAGATGATCTTACTGCAACAAACCTCTGCGATTCAGCCCTAGAGCATCTGGAGCTGTGGGAGGAGGTGGTGAGTGAGGATATAACAAACAACAATAAATAGCAGGAGATCTTCCAGCATGCAGAAACACACACACACCAGTGCATATCAGTCTTCAAAAGATGCAGGGATGCTCACCTCCAGGCAAACCCCAGACGACAGGGAGAAAGCAAACACAGATATCGCCACTATGGAGCAGAGAAAACTGCCTGGAAGTTTGCTTAGGAGTAAAGAAGGGACCCGTTGCATGGAATTCCCTCAGGGAGTGGAGAAATTCTCTGAGCAGTTTATTGGGGTGGGGGCAGCTGTGGCAACAGAACAGCTTCTTTATCTCCCAGTCCTCTGACTGACAGCTTGGCCAACACGTTTTGCATCCTCTGGAACAAAGATGGGGAATCTCAGGCCCAGAGGTCTTTGAAACTCGCCCCCCCATGCCATGCCCCTTCATTGGCTCTGCTTCATTCCCACCTGGCTGTGGGTGCCCTTGAACTCAGAGAGTGCCTCTTGCTTCCCTGGATGGAGAACACAGAGGGGTGTGTGCGTGTTGTGTAAAAACTGTGGACATCCATCTGTCTTGAGAGACAATGGAGTGTGCCTCAAGGGGTGAGGTCAAATCATAACATTAGCATCACCGAAGTGTACTCCGCAGGGTGCAAGCCTGGGCAGTGTGTATGGGGGTGGGCCTGGGATGCCTAGACAACAAGACCCTCCTCTTGACCTCACTGATGTGGTCCACAGAAAAGCAGAGCAAGATGTTTGCCACCAGCTGGGCTGCAGGAGTTGCTGGAAGGAGGCGTACAAGGCACCATCCAACCATCTTAAGGACTCCATTCCTTAGTCTTTTCTTCTCCCGCAAGGCAACAGAGGTTTAGGACCAGAGCTTTCCTTCTCCTAGATGGGATTCCTTCCCAGGTTGACAAGCCCCATCTGCCCCTCACTTCCCTCTACAGCACATGCAGAAATCACCTTCTTGATCGTCAGACCCAGTATCGGCACATTTGTGGGTAGAGCGGGGCTGTTGATGTACGCACTGGAGCCGGAGGGAAATTACCGATAAATGCTATAAAGTGCCAACAGCCACAATTCCTTTAAGAGCTAGGGTGCACGCAAAATAAGAGAACGCTATTCATTAAGGCCTTAAGAGAGACGTGGGTTTCCTTTCGCACTACTGATGCTAAACTCAACATTGTCAGGCTGATTGTTTGGTCATTACCAGTGTGGATAAATGATATGATATGCACAATATAAATGTGATAAAGGGTTATTTTAGTTATTCTTTCTCTATTTTTTTCTCTTTCTCATACAATTGTGTTTTGTAAGGAGATATATATATATTTCTCCATTTTGATATATTGCTTTTTATTATTTTCTTATAAATGAATTTGAATTTTAGTGTTTAATATGTTAAAAAAAACTTTCAATAAAAATGTTATTTTTTAAAAAGGGGGACATGGGTTTCCTTTCCCACTACAGATGCTAAACTTAACCTTGTGAGATTGATTATTTCGTTATTACCTGTCGCTGCCATTGTAATGGGTCGCTGTGTATATTTTGCATATGTATTCCTTCTATGTGAATTGTTGCTCTCTTCTCTGGGCATGTCATTTTCCTCTGACCCCTCTCCTTACAACTGGCCCTCCAAGTGTCAGCTCCCATCAGCATCACCAATCGTCAAGGATGATGGAAGTTGTAGTCCAACAAAATATAGAGGGTCCTGCTCCTGCCAGGTGTCTATAAACCTATATATCACGTGCCTATTGAAGTTGTGGCAGCCAACACGTTCATTTAAATTCAATCAATTAATTACTTCCATTCCCCAACTAAGGAGCTGATGATTTATCAACTCAACATTCTTTAAGAGCAGTTGACGGCTCTAATGTTTTTCCTATTGTGTCTGGACCTGATGAAATCAGTAATTTTTTTGCTTTGGAAGCAGGAACCCACATATATCAATTCATCTCAGCAATCCTCATCCAATATTTTGCATATAGGATTCTAGCAATCAGGTGGGGAGGGGGCTGTCTTGGGGGAAGGCTTGACAATATTTCGGAATTTGAAATATGTTTTGCCAGGCCTGGTTAATCCAAGATAACTTACCCACTCCACTTCCCTGCACACATCATTTATAATAATAGCAACCTCAGTTCTTTGAGTATGGATCTCTACAAAGCAAAAAGAGCCCAGTGAGGACTGAGCATGCTCAGTGAACACAGAATGCTGGCTGGGGGCTGCATCCAAGGCTAACTCTGCTCAATCTCCATCTGTACTATACATTCAAAGCAGCACCACACCCCCAAAGAATCCTGGGAGCTGTAGTTTGTTAAGGGTGCTGAGAGTGGTCAGGAGATCCTGGCTCCTCTCGCAGAGCTACAATTCCCCAAGTTCCCTGGAAAGGGAAATGAAATGTTAAGCCACTCTGGGAATGGTGGGGCCCTGAATCATAGAACCATAAAGTTGGGAAGGACCACAAGGGTCATTTAGTCCAACGTACGAATCTTTTTGCCCAACATGGGGCTCGAACTCGCAACCCTGAGACTAAAAATTTCATGTTTTATGTGTGTCCAACTATTAGTCATTGGAGAGGCAGAAAAGAGAGCCTTGACCAGCAGCATCCGCACAACGGGATCTTAACAACTGTCCAAGAACGCTGTCTGCCGACATCAGACTTGCTTTAACCAGTGACTGCAAGTCCAGCCAGGTGATTGATGCGAGAACTATTCCCCGTGGAGTGGATTCAGGTCTGCACGCAATATCCCCTTCCAAAGGCCAGACCTTGGGGGGAAATAGGCTATAGAATCAGGTTAAATGGAAGTTACACTAGATACAATCACAGGAAGAAATGCAGTTGGGCTGCCTGCAAAGCTCCAAAGGGCAGGAGAGGAAGTGAGTTGAGGATAGAAGTCTATGAATCTCTTGAGGTTGCTTTCTTTTGGCTTCTCGTTTTTCCCAATCTTAACTTCAGTTTCTCACCTTTCCACAGCAATTAGCAGGTGTTGTTTTTTTTTTAATAATAAAAAATCCTCATGAAAATTCATCGGCATTTTAGAACAAACGTCTCCTAATACACACCTATGTGTGCAAGTGTGTAAACTGGGCACTGGAGTTTGAGAACAAGCTGAGACATGTACAGAGGAGGGTGACCAAGATGATCAAGGGCCTGGAAGGTAAGCCCTCGAGGAAGTTTGGAGGGAATTTGGTGTGTTTAGCTTGAAGAAGATGTGATGTAACTGCTGTCTTCAAATATCTGAAGAGCTGGTCTGGCCAGCACCCCCTACTGCTGCCCTCCAGTGGAGTATAGGACACTGCCCCACTACCAAGGCTGACGTTTTGATTTAAATGCCATTCTACCCTATTTCTATACAATAATAATAATAATAATAATAATAATAATAATAATAATAATTATTATTTATACCCCGCTCATCTGGCTGGGTTTCCAGGCCACTCTGGGCGGCTTCCAACTGAATATTAAAAACAACACAGCAACAGGCATTAAAAACTTCCTAAACAGGGCCGCCTTCAGTTGTCTTTTAAAAGTAAAATAGTTGTTTATTGACATCTGCTGGGAGGGTGTTCCACAGGACAGGCACCACCACCAAGAAGGCCCTGGTTCCCTGTAACCTCACTTCTCACAGGGAGGGAACCACCAGAAGGCCCTCAGAGCTGGACCTTAGTGTTGAACAATGGGGATGGAGACGCTCCTTCAGGTATACTGGGCCAAGGCCATTTAGGGCTTTGAAGGTCAGCACCAACACAAGGGAATATTTATTTGCTGGAAAAGTACTGGCAAGCCTATGAACTTCAGACCTGACTTGTGGGCTTCTGTGGTGGCTGATATCTCATTGACCATCTTAGCACTGATTTTTCTTAGGATGCTGGGCAAGATAGGCCATTTGCCTGGTGGATCCCAACAATGGGGCAGTTTTGCCTTTTCTAGGTTTTCCCATGGGTGGCCAGGGGGCTCCTTAGCCATCTCATTCCAAACAGTTTTACTAGCCACGCTAGCTATGCTCTGCATTCCATAGTTTGAGGCAGCCATGTTTCTGAATACCAGTTCCTGGAAGCCACAGGAGGAGAGAGGACTCTTTTGCCCGAATGCTGTTTGCAGGTTCTCCACAGGCATCTGGTTGGCCACTGCGAGAACAGGATGCTGGACGAGATGGGCCATTGGCCTGACCTGTGGCGTAACGTGGGTTGTCAGCACCCGGGGCAAGGCAAGTAATTTGCACCCCCTAACCCATGGATTTGCGCCCCCTAACCCGTGGATTTGCACCCCCTAACCCTAACCCCCAGATGTTGCGCCCGGTGCGACTGGCCCCCCCCTGCACCCCCCATGCTATGCCACTGGGCCTGACCCAGTGTTGTGAGAAAGGGGAAGGGCAAAGCCACAGAAGGTGGCTGGAGAATCTGCATCCATTTACCCAGAAGCAAACCTTTGTCCTTGTAGTTTTCCATTTCCCTCGCTTCGGATTTTGACTTCAATTTATGTGCTGTTCCACAGATACCAAAAATTGCAGTGCTAGGTATAATCTGGAGCAGAGAAATGATGGCACTTGGGAAGGGACATGTCCACTGGTTAAGAAGCTAACTACTTGAAATGCTTTATGGATTGAAAACTATAAATACATTTCTTCCCCCTACATTCAGCCTTTCCTTAGAAGGAAGATGCTCTAATCCATATCACGTTTGTTACCCTGCACACCACCAGCTCTGGAAAGCTAACCCACTCATTAAGAGTACCAAGAGACAAACCTAAACCTACATACCCACCAACATGTCTCTGATGAAAATGGGGCGTCCTATTCCATCACCATCATTTCATTCTTTATACCCTGCCCATCTGACTGGGTTGCCCCAGCCACTTGGGGCGGCTTCCAACATATATAAAAAATAATTGAACATTTAAAAACTCCCTGCACAGAGCTGCCTTGAGATGTCTTCTAAAGGTTGCATATTCACTTATCTCCTTGGTTCAGGGGTCGCATAACTCCATACCCTCCAACATTTCTCAGATGAAAGTAGGAAAATCCTCAGGAAAAGCAGGACATTCCGGGATCAAATCATTTACAGTGGTGCCTCGCAAGACGAAATTAATTTGTTCCGCAAGTCTTTTCGTCTTGCGGGTTTTTCGTTTAGCGAGGCATTCGTCTTGCGGGGCACCACTGTACTTCTGCAAATCTGGGCGTGTCCCTGGAAAACAGGGTCACTTGGAGGATCTGAACCTATGGACCATGCAGCCGTGCGATTGCCATTCTTGATGTATATCAAGACACAGAACCACGGCTGGCAGGTCAGCACTAAGTCTGATTTTATTTGGTATTGATCATGTATGGACATTCAATTCTACTTCCCTCCCACTCTCATGTTGCATATGCTTCTACTCTGGGTGGACAATATTATGTAGTGTTTGTTCACCAGTCATAAGTCCCAATTGAGGTAATCTTATGCCGAAATGGTGAATGCAGAGTCGTCTTTTGGTTTATGGCTATATTCTATTGGAGTTTGATCTGAACGGTCAGTGAAAGTTTTTTTAAAAACGTTATCATTTTCTGCACCTTTTCTGGATACCTACCAGTTTTGAGGTGAGTAGATGAAATGTATACATCATTTGAAGCAGAGCAAGTTGATGATGAGTATTGTTTTGTTTCTATCCCATGTTTCCTTCAAGGAGCTCAATGCAAAATATATGGTTCTCCCTGCTCATCATTTTATTCTCACAACAACCCTGTGAGGTAGGTTAAGCCGTGAGTGAGTGTCTGGCCCAAGGTCACCCCTGACCTTCACGGCTGAGTGGGGATTTGAACCCTGGCCTTAGCCCAGCCCTCTAACCACAACACACTGGCTCTCTCGCAGTGGAATGAGAAAGGGACCATCTTTCCCTTTACCTCAGGGAACAAAACATTTTGTGGCAGCCCTGTGAAGTGCGCAATCACATACCCAAAGACCTTCAGCTGAGCCCAAACAAAGCAAAGGGGCTTCCTCCTGAGTCAACGTGGCTGAGGATTGTGCTGCTCATTGACTCATTGATTAGACGTATTTTTACGAGGGTTTTTTTAATGTGCTTGATTAAATCTGCTGGCAGATTTTACATTTCTGAAAATTTAATTTGAATGCAGGCCGTTCCTTTAGTGCACCCAATTAAATCCGTTGGCAGATTTTAAGTTTCTCTTTAAAAAAGAGAAAAAATTGGTTGGATTACGTTATTGGAAACTGCATTTAGAGAGCACCACCGTAGAAGAAGCATTTTGGAGTATTGCTATCTATTCATCTCGATTGTAAATAATGAGCCATTGGTTAAATGTTTTCCTAAGAGACATATGTCATTCTGATCAGATATCTTTGCAGGGTAAGTAACTTAAGCCCTATTATAATGATATACTGACTCTGGGTTTCCCCTACCATGTTTCAGTTGTTATATTTTAGAACATTTTTCTTTCCTGTAAAGGTTATATGAAAATGCTTTTCTTTCCAATAAAAAAGCTGTTGTGTGTGTGTGGTTTTTAAAGCAAGCTGCAAAGCAGATGGAGAGGAGGGAATCAGGACCTCTCCTTTGGCTCTGCTGAGACACCAGCTACCTTTGGCCTCCCTCGACGGTCACATAGTGGCAGCCATTCCACCATCTGGTCGTTATAAGAACTGTGACTTTAAGGGAAGGCCTGAGCTTTCATGTTTCCTCCTCCCTCCCCACTCTTTTTTCCTTGTGTGCATCTCTCTTACAAAGTCAGGAAAGATAAGGCTATCAAAGGCTGCTAGCCACAATGGTTATGCTCTACCTCCACTGCCAAAGGGAGCATGATTCTGAAACTGCAGGAGGGGATAGTTGCTGTTGCACTCTGGCCCTGCTTGTGGGCTTCCGAGAGGGATCTGGTTGGCCACAGAGAAAACTAGAAAGGCCATTGGCCTGAGCTAGCAGAGCTGTTCTTACGCACAACGTCATGGAGCTATCCATGTACTTACCAAGGTGAAGAGCTTGTTAGGAGAAGAGCAGCTGGCTGCTGGATCAGCCAGGTGCGTTTAGGAAGTGCCTGTCTCTCCATCCTCCTTTGAAGCAGCCACAGTGGAGAGGGAGGCTGAGGCTTAGTCTTTCCAGAGGAGAGGGGGAGGCAAACAGAAGCAGTCCGCTTGGCACAGTCAAAGAGAGTGTTTGCTGCTTCTGCTTGGCTGTCCTGGTAAATATGTGTACAGTTCCTCCGCTAGGAGAGCACAATAAATAACATTCCTCGGGAGTTGTCATTTTGAAAGTTGCTGGATTAGCCGGCACAGCTCACAGGCCGGCACAGCTCACAGGCCATACATCATGGCATGACTGAAAGCTCCTGGTGCAATGGGGGTCCAGTGATGTCAACCCAACCCACCCCACCCGACAAAAATCCAAAGGCTTCTGATCTCACAAGCCAATGCTTGTGGGTTTCTCTGCTGGTGGTATGTCATCAGCTGAACAACTTTAGCTAGCCTAGTGTCTCTCAAAGATATCCAACTCAGACTGAGGGACACATTCTCATCTGGGCAAGCAAGGGCCGCATGCCTGTGATGTGCAGGGTCACAGGCAAAAGGAGATGGAGCAACAGATATAAATGTGACCTTTGTAGGTCCAATGCCAAGGGCCTTCTGGCGGTTCCCTCGCTGCGAGAAGCCAAGTTACAGGGAACCAGGCAGAGGGCCTTCTCGGTAGTGGCACCCACCCTGTGGAATGCCCTCCCACCAGATGTCAAAGAGAAAAACAACTACCAGACTTTTAGAAGATATCTGAAGGCATCCCTGTTTAGGGAAGCTTTTAATGTTTAATAGACTATTGTATTTTAATATTCTGTTGGAAGCCTCCCAGAGTGGTTGGGGAAACCCAGCCAGATGGGTGGGGTATTAATAACAACAACAACAACAACAACAACAACAATAATAATAAATAACAACAACAACTTATTATTATTATTAATAATATTATCATACAGTAGGCTAGTTTCTGCACGCTAGCAGAACCCTGACAATTTTTCGTCTAGACAAGCCAGCAAGAGTCATCATTGGCATTCAAGGTTGTATTCCAGCGAATTGAAAGCACTTGAGGAGGGAAGGAGTGGGGCTAGTTAGGCCTGTGTTTTGGTAGGAGGTGTAGCCAAGGACCAGCTACAGAGTCCTGGGGGGGGTCACATTTGGCTGCTGAGCCTGAGGTTTCTCCACCCCTGCCCTAAACCTACCTCAGTCTTCTGTTCCTTAAGTATTGAAGGAACCTTGTATGCAGGCATCACAACTGGACCATAGGCAGCAACCCTTTATAGTTCTCCTGGATCAGGGCAAGGCAATTCCAGCCTGGGCATCTGGAGCCCCTCTGGAGCCTAGGAATCCTTTACTGTATGATACATGCTCCAATCTGTATCCTGAGAGGTAGCATGCAGCTCTGTGGTTCTACCCCTGGAGCTCCTGCAAGGGGTTGGTTTGCAGTTGTTTGCAAGGCCCTTTTACTGGATCACAATGCAAAGATGTCACCTCCGACTCCCATGCTAAAATCTGCATTGAGGAAAGTATTGTGAGGCTGTCACAAGACAAAACCGCAGCTCCTCTCGGATTCCTCTCTTGCCAAAACATGCTGTGATGATGGGCAGTGGAGACACCTGGAGGAGGTTGATCCAGGATATGAGTTCACCAGCAGCCAGGAGCAGGTAATGATGTGCAGGACCATGGACAGTTATTGTGGTGTGCAGGCTGGTGATGTTCAGGACCACAGACAGCTCCCAAGGAAGAAGGTTGTTGCTCTGTGTTTGATTGAGTGGGGAAGCAGATGAGCATCCCAAGTCTGTCAGGTAGCTGGAATTAAAAGGGGCAGGTTCTGCTTTGCTGAGTCATCTTTAGATTTCCCATTTTTCTGGAAGCTCCAAGACGAGTGAAGTGGGAGGAAGCGGTGAATAGTGTCCTCCTTTGAGAAATGTGGAAGGACAACCTCAGGGTCATTGCCGTCTTCTGGTGTGAGGATCTCAGAGATTGCTGTTCCTCAGACAATCCCTAGGCAGAGATCTGCTAAGCTACATTCTTCAATGCTTCCTCTCCCTTGTGGATACAAGACATGCCAAGGAGAGTCTTCAGGCAGGAGGGCTGGCAGGGAGAGGAACCCCCCGCCCTGCTCCTGGACCTATTATCCTCTCTTTCCACCCCAGCATGTATTTCCAGAGTGCTTAACTTGGCAGATTTCACGTCGGGGATCTCTCAGTGACGCGACGGGAGAAACATATAATAAAATAATCATCATGTGTTCATAGCCGTATCTCAAATATTGTTGCTTGGAAACTGGTGCCAGGGAATTTGCAGGGGGAGGGAGAGAGGGAGGGAGGGAGAGCTGGCAGGAAGCCCAGTTAGGGAAGCCCAGTGGGGAGGGGAGAGAGAGAGAGAGGAAGACAGAGCTCTGCAGGTGGCTTTGATTGAAACTGTTTTTAATTTTCCCTCCATCCCAGCCCTAATGGCTGTTGGTGATAATCATTCCCTGGGCAGACATCTATGACAGGAGGATGAAGGAGTCAGATGCACACAGTGTCAAAGCCCCAAGCATGCCTTTTGAGCGATGGGACCTTGTTCCAAGCTGGCATGCCCATTACCAAGCCTTCTGTCCTCTCCACGATAAGACCTCAAGCTCTCTCTTCTGCTTGAAGTGCTGCAAAGTGGACTCTCGGCATCAGGGGCTGTGAACCTCAAGCCCAGGGGCAGACTGTGGCCCTCCTCACTGGCCTCACTTTAAAAAGCTCCCTGAGCTGGAATTTGTTCTTGAACTCTTGGCCATGTGTTTTGGTTGCCTGGATGGAGGCTGGAGAGGGGTGTGAGAGTCAGGGTAGAAACTAGCCTACTGTGCAAAGAGTACCAATGCAACCTTGCTCCCCCACCATCACTGCCACTCTTAGAAATTCCCTTTGGGGTCTTTCTGTTGGTCCACTCAGCCACATGTTTGGTGGTCGGGAGAGCTGGGTAGAAGGACATCGCTGGCTAATCCACACCCACTTACCAGCCTGGCAAAAGTGTGGAGAGCTTACTCTGTAAACAAACAAACTAGGTGAAAAAATAGTTCTCAGAAGATAGGGTGGGAGAAGATAAAGCTTAGGAATGAAACAAACCAGAAATCAGGACAAGAGACGTTACCTCTCCCCTGTTTCTTCATTGTTCCTCTGGCTTGCTCTGATATGCATTCTGTTCCCTCCTGAATTCCAGTTTAACTGAGAAATTCTAAAATTAATTCTGGGATTTGGAGCATGCACAGTTTGCCGTGGGGTTTCGGTTCCTTGCATCTCCCTCCCTCCTCCCCTCCTCCCCGCTATGTGACAAAGACGTGTATAAGAGCATAGGAAGCTGTCTTAGACTTATTGGGTCCATCTTGCTCAGTATTGACTACACTGACTGACAGAGGCTCTCCAAAGGTTTCAGATCAGGGGCCTTTTCCAGCCCTACCTGGAGGTACCAGGTATTGAACCAGGGACCTTCTGCATGGAAATGATGTGCTCTGTTGCTGAATGGCAGCCTTTCCTTCAGAAATAATGTAAGATGACAGTCCCTGAACACTCTAAATCTAGGGATGGTTTAAATAGGAATGCAGGAAGCTGCCTTACACTGCCCCAGAGTACTGGCCCATCTAGTTTGTATGGTCCATTCTGACTGGCAGTGGTTCTCCAAGGTTTCAGACTAGTGCTTTTCCTGGGGACACCAAGGATTGGACCCAGGACCTTGTCCATGCAAGGCAGATCCTCATGAAGTTAAGTATTCTCTGCCCCTTCAAGCAGTAGCCATCTGCCACCAGTCAACCCCCCCCCCCTTAGGCTTTACACACAACACCCAGCTAACACTCTGACTCTTATCAGCTCAGATTGAGACTTCTTCAAGCTACCCTCTGAGGTGGCCATCCTCAGGCAAAATGAGCAAACAAACCTGAAGCATATATGGAGCGGAGGAATGGTCATAGACACATATAAAAAATGCTAAAATTCAT
Source organism: Podarcis gaigeae (assembly GCF_964106915.1). Lineage (NCBI taxonomy): Eukaryota > Metazoa > Chordata > Lepidosauria > Squamata > Lacertidae > Podarcis > Podarcis gaigeae. The sequence goes on along the minus strand of NC_139693.1, from coordinate 13,396,335 downwards.
GGATGAAACACTGTAACTATTATCATGATTCACTCATCTGACTGGGACATACCATCTAACATTTCTCTGATGAAAATAGGGGTGTGTTATATTATTATTATTATTATTATTATTATTATCCCACCCATCTGACTTTATTGGCTTCCAACAAATAAAACACAGTAAGAAGACATCAAACATTAAAAGCTTCCCTAAACAGCAAACTATGGCAAGTTCTTAAAGAAATGGGAGTGCCTGATCACCTCATCTGTCTCCTGAGAAATCTCTATGTGGGACAAGAAGCTACAGTTAGAACTGGATATGGAATAACTGATTGGTTCAAAATTGGGGAAGGAGTACAACTAGGCTGTATACTGACTCCCTGCTTATTTAACTTATATGCAGAATTCATCATGCGAAAGGCTGGACTGGATGAATCCCAAACCAGAATTAAGATTGCTGGAAGAAATATCAACAACCTCAGATATGCAGATGACACAACCTTGATGGCAGAAAGTGAGGAGGAATTAAAGAACCTTTTAATGAGGGTGAAAGAGGAGGGTTTAAATATGGTCTGAAGCTCAACATCAAAAAAACTAAGATCATGGCCACTGGTCCCATCACCTCCTGGCAATTAGAAAAGGGAAGAAATGGAGGCAGTGAGAGATTTTACTTTCTTGGGTTCCATGATCACTGCAGATGGTGACAGCAGTCACGAAATTAAAAGATGCCTGCTTCTTCGGAGAAAAGCAATAACAAACCTAGACAGCCTCTTAAAAAGCAGAGACATCACCTTGCCGACAAAGGTCCATAAAGTTAAAGCTATGGTTTTCTCAGTAGTGATGTATGGAAGTGAGAGCTGGACCATAAAGAAGGCTGATCTCCTAAGAATTGATGCTTTTGAATTATGGTGCTGGAGGAGACTCTTGAGAGTCCCATGGACTGCAAGAAGATCAAACCTCTCCATTCTTAAGGAAATCAGCCCTGAGTGCTCACTGGAAGGACAGATCCTGAGGCTGAGGCTCCAATACTTTGGCCACCTCATGAGAAGAGAAGACTCCCTGGAAAAGACCCTGATGTTGGGAAAGATTGAGGGCACAAGGAGAAGGGGGCAACAGAGGATAAGATGGTTGGACAGTGTTCTCGAAGCTACCAACATGAGTTTGACCAAACTGTGGGAGGCAGTGGAAGACAGGAGTGCCTGGGGTGCTCTGGTCCAAGGGGTCACGAAGAGTTGGACACGACTAAATGACTAAACAACAAAACAGGGTTGCTTTCAGATGTCTTCTAAAAGTCAGATCGTTGTTTATTTCCTTGACGTCTGATGGAATGACGTTCCACAGGGCAAGTGCCACTACCGAGAAAGGCCTATGCCTGGTTCCCTGTAACTTCATTTCTCGCAGTGAGGGAACAACCAGATGGCCCTCAGAGCTGGACCTCAGTGTCTGGGCTGAACAATGGGGGTGGAGATGCTCCTTCAGGTATGCAAGGCCAAAGCCATTGGAAAGGTGTTTGGATGTGATGCTATGAGTTGCATCCAACTTGATTTTGCTGGCGAGTTTTTTCTTTCATTTACACATGCACACTTTTGAACACTAAGAGTTCTCTTTCTTCGAGTGCACATGCATTCTTTAATACCAGCAAGACATGTATCAGAGCTGGGCATGGGGTGAACCCAGGGATCATGGCTGAGGTGCCAGGCAGAACTGAAAGAGAAACCCAGAGGCAGAGGCAAGGAACAAGCCAGCAAACCAGCAGGACTGAGAGAGAGTGCATAAGGATGCAGGAACAGACCAGAGCTCAGGAAGAACATGCTGCTTAAGGAAGGCTCAGTTGGCAAAAGAAGCCCTGACTAGTAGCATCTAATAATCAGCCTTGGCAGGTGGAGTCAATCTGGATGGTTCTTTGCACTAAGAAGGCTGCCATTTGCAGTTCTGTGATTTACCACATGGGGCAGCCAGACACAGATTCTGATGGTGATGGACACCAACTTAGATGGCTTTAAACTACGGATTAGACAAATCCATGGAAGTTGAGGCTATCAGTGACTATAGCCAAAATAGCTACTATGTTCTCCCGCCACTATCAGAGGCAGGAGGCCCCTGAATCCCAACTGCTGCGAATCAGAAGTGGGTAGAGTGTTCTGGCACTCAGGTTCTGCTTGTGAGCTTCCCATGGGCATCTGATATGGGCACCTGGCAACCCCTAAAAACAACACCTGCTTCAGCCCCTCACAGCTTAGAACATCCTGAAAGAAGGTGTGGCTGACTGGAATCCTGAACAGCATCACTTCTATTTGGTATGATTGCACAATGCAATGTTTTGTTACATGCACCCCTTTCCTGCCTACCTAGCAGTTCGAAAGCATGTCATGTGCAAGTAGATAAATGGGTACCGCTCCAGCAGGAAGGTAAACGGCATTTCCGTGCGCTGCTCTGGTTCGCCAGAAGCGGCTTAGTCATGCTGGCCACATGACCCAGAAGCTGTCTGCGGACAAACGCGGCTCCCTCAGCCTATAGAGTAAGATGAGCGCACAACCCCAGAGTCGGTCACAACTGGACCTAATGGTCAGGGTTCCTTTACCTTTGTTCTGAAGGTGAATTTGGAGCTGAAATTTGTGGGAGACTTAGTTGTCTCAATGTGCCTTTGCTACAATACCTATTGCAGCTCCATGCTTGCTCTTCCCTCTCTCTCTCTCCCTCCCCACCCCCTTCTTCTTCAAGTTCACTAAGAGTCACAGTGCATCACACGCTTTGTAGTCTATGCAGATCCTACACGCAAAGTTAGAGGAGTAGGAGGGAGGTGGGAAATGAGTTAGCACCATGGAGAGCTCCCAGTGGAGGCTGCAAGCCTTGAGCATTGTGAGCAAATTCTGCCTGAGCCTTAAATGGGGTTTCGACTTCCTTTAACCTGTGCAGCTTCAGATGTTATTGGACTCTAAGTCCCATCAGCCCCAGCCAGTATAGCCAATGGTCAGGGATGATAAGTGCTGCAGTTCAACAAAATCTGAAGGGCCACAGGTTCCCCACTCCTATTAATGGATATCTCAGTTGGTTAGAGCGTGGTGCTGATAACGCCAGGGTTGCATATTCAATCCCCATACGGGACAGCTGCATATTGCTGCATTGCAAGGTGTTGGACTAGATCGGGCATAGGCAGACTTGGCCCTCCAGATGTTTTGGGACTACAACTCCCATCATCATCCCTGACCACTGGTCCTGTTAGCTAGGGATGGTGGGAGTTGTAGTCCCAAAACATCTAGAGGGCCGAGTTGGCCTATGCCTGGACTAGATGATCCTCAGGTCCTTTCCATCTCCACCATTCTATGATACTCTATGAATGAGGCCTCGACCCTTAAAGGGGCATAGCAATGGCTTCAGAGGCCAAGGATGGTAATGTCCCTAGTTCAGGCCAAAGGGAGGCTGGCCTTTCCCTGAGGAGACAGAGGCATCGGGGCCACTGCAGAAATCAAATCCTCTTTCCAGTCCGAGTGATCATGTAGGATGCTTTTGCTGTAGGAAAGTGGAGGAAAGAACCCTGGGTCTGAGCTGGAGAAGAAGTCAGGGGCATTAATTGTCAACTTTTATATTTAAGGTGAGCATCATGAGCTACCAGAGTCGGTGTTCTGAGCATGGAACATTTCTGTAGCATCCCACTATAGCATAAAGGGGATGGGTGAGGATGAAGTGGTCCAGGGATCCATTCAAGATTGAAGAACTTCTCACAGGAAAGAGGTGAGTCCTAGCAGAGGAGGTTAATCCCAGCCCTAGCAGTAAGGCACTGCAGGAAAGGGGGGGGAGCCAATCTTGCTGCTGCAGCAAAAGTGCTGCCCACCCCAAAGGTTCCATCTAGGCAGTCTTCCTTGTGGCAAAGGAGGAGTTCAGTGTCTATAGAGCAAGGGGTGGGGAACCTCTTGTAGCCCAGGGGTGACATTCCCTTATGGGAAACCTGCTGGGGGCCACATGTCAGTGGTAGGGGAGGGCCAGAAGCAAGAGCAACGGATGCCACAATCAGCTAGTTCCCACACATACTCACCCCACCTCTCTATCACATATCTGGACACAGAAGAGTCACAATCAGAGTTCAAGGTCAGGCAAAAGCATTCAAGGAGGATGCAAAGAGGGTCAGCAGTGGGTGTGGAGAAGGGGATAAGAGAGTCTTGGGGGCCAGGCAGAGAGGTTCCAAGGGCCACATTCTCTCTCGCCTCCCCCGGTCAGGCCTGAGGTTTCTGCTGTCTCTGTAGAGTTGTGACTCCTTATGGACTGCATGGGAAGCCTCCCCCGGGATTCGAGAAGCTGCTGCAAAGGAGGCAGCAGATCTGCAGTGGGAGGACTTGGCACGGCCTCAGCCATGTCTGATCAATAATTCCCCATCTCTTGCTTTTACAGCAGGGCTTGGCCACTTAATTGGGGATGCAGAGAATTATGGATGCAGGGCTGCCAAGCTGAGCAGGGACATAGTCCCATACACAGGCTGTTCCACTCTTGGCAGAGGAAAAGCGACGAGGGAGACTGTGGGCAAGGAAACCTTTCCTGCACCAAGGCTTATCTATAGTGCCCAGAAGTGGGTGGCAGGCAGGGCTGGAGTAGGTGGGGAAGAGAAACGCTGGCTTGATGTTGAATTCAACCCAGAGGGTGTCCCTGCCTGCCAGTTTCCTCGTCCTTAGTCTCTGTGTCGGCCCTTGTAGAACTCAGCAAGGATTAGGAGGAGGATGGGAACACAACTTGAATGGCTTGGCTCTGCTCTCACTCCACCTACTGGTGAGCTCCCTGTCTTGAGTCCTACCAGACCCAATGGGTAGCAGTCACTCAGTGGTGTAGCGTGGCTTGTCAGCGCCCGGGGCCACATGGAAAGAGGGAAACAGAAGGAGTACGCACGCACATTCAACTTCCTAACAGTACCCAGGAGATTCCAGCCACAGAGATAAGAAAAGAAGAGTTGTTCTGTTGTCTGGAGAAGTCACTTCCTGGTTCACATGGAGAAGCTCTTTTCAACGGAGCCCAGCAAACAGCTGTACTGAGTCAGCAACGGGTGGTGAAATTTTGCACCCTGAACAATTTTGTGCCCAGGGCAACTGCCCCTGTGCCCCCATGCAATGCCACTGTAGCAACTCACTGGTCACACTACTCATGAAGTAAGAGATGACCTTCCTTCTCCATGTGCTGTCTTCATGCGCCGGCTGAAAAAGCAGGATCCTGTTTTATGGCTGTGTGTGGATGGACTACATGGATGAATTTGTATGGATTCCACTGGGGCAAGAAGGGCCAATGGTCTGACTCAGGATAAGCCAGCTTCCTGTTTTCCTATGGGGTGACAAGAACAGTACAAAGCAGGAGTGGCTTAACTATTTGAGCCAGTGGGCACACTTGTAATCTTGAGAAAGTGCCATGGGCTTTGCAAAATGGCCGCCACGGGGTGTGTGGCATACCACAAAATGGCTGCTGTGGGTGTGGCAAAACACAAAGTGGTGATTGGGGGTGGGCATGGCATAATAACTGCCGTATTGAAAACTGCAGTGAGGGAGAGACATGGCGACAAAATGGTATGGGTAGGCTCTTCTTCATCAATGGGGAGAGAAAGGCGCCTCCATCAGCCACTGGCATGTTTGCTCACAGAGAGGCTCTTTGAACTTCTCCTTTGCTCAGAACCAAGGAAGGAGGGTGCCCAGCCTGGCAACAATTGAGATGTGGGCATGATCCAGGGGTGTGTGTTCAGTCTAGGCAATGTCAAGATGGTGCAAACAGGAACTGAGCAGAAAGTGCAAATGGTCTCCCATGCATTGTGGATTTTTGAGGGAACATTTAGTGAGACCCTTCCTGGGCAGGTACAGAAGGTCCTGTCAGGTACACTGGTGCCTGTGGATGATGCATTGGTGACCCTGGAGAAATAATTTCTGTAGAATTTGAGTGGGCAGGTTCTGTCTGCCCCAACGACACAACACACTTGAAGTAGTATTGCACTGCTTTGAGCAGCCACGGCTTTCCCCAAACAATCTTGGGAACTGTAATTCCCTGGGAAGAGGGAATTACAGTGGTACCTCGGTTTTCAAACGTAATCCATTCTGGAAGACCGTTCGGCTTCCGAAACGTTCAAAAACTGAGGTGCAAAGAGCAGTCTGCAGTTTCAAGGGATAAAATTGGAAAAAATGCAGCAGAAGCCATTTGACTTCTGAGGTGTGTTCAAAAACAGAAGCATTTGCTTCCGGGTTTTCAGCGTTCAAAAACCGAAACGTTCAACTTCCGAGACTCTCGAAAACTAAGGTACCACTGTATTGTTAAACCTCTCTGCAAGTAGCACCTTTAAAAAACTACCATTCCCATGATTCTCTGAGGGAAACCATCATACTCTGCAACTGTCCTGGTAAAACTGGGACATCTTGCTTCTCCATGCAATAGCATGGTAGCCATTTTGGGTGGCATGATCTTGTGTGATCTCGCATGGGGGGGCGGAATCCTGTCCCTCCCCCCCGGACATGTTGGAGTTTATGAACCGTGACTATTGTGCTGAGTGGTATGACACCGCTTTAAACAGATGGTACATACGGGGCCCCGTGTAGCAAGTGCCGTATCCACAAAGGCCTCCTTTCTCTTCCCCAAAGCCTCTCTCCCCTGCCCAAGGAGAACAGACAGCCATCAGCCTTCCCCGTTTCCACTTAAGTTCCCCCCACAACTCTCTCTCTCTCTCTCTTCCTGCCATCTTCCGGATGAAAGGCAAAACCATCCGAAGGGAGCTAAGCTGCCGGCTTTGAAGGCGTCTCTCCGGAGGCTTCCCCCGGAGCAGCGTATCAAAGAACCCCCAGGCTCGCTTCACGCCACGCTTGTCTGGAATTGTGCTCCGGAGGAACTGCAAGACGGGAGCAGAGTCAAATGGCAGGGCTCCCGCAGGAAATCTTGTTCCGCGGGTCTTCTGGTCTTCCCCCCACCCTCCACTTTCTGGCACGGCGATGGCTTCAAGAAGCTGCTCTAGGCGAGCCATATTGCAGCAGTCATGGCCTGAAAAACACCAGAAGCCAGCAGGAAGTGGAGAGATTGTGGGGCGTCGAGTCCAGTCGCTCCCTTTCGCGATGAATAATATCTGATACTTGATTTAAAGTGTGTGCATTTATTTCATCTACTGCATGTCTACCCCACTTTTTCCTCATAGGAGCTCAAGGTGGAGCGCATGGTTTCCTGCATTTCATCCCGACGACATCATGAGGGTACTTTAGGCTGAGAGAGGCAATGACTGGCCCAAGGGTACCCAATGAGCTTCATGGCTGTGCAGGGATTTGAATTCTGGTCTCCCAGGCCCTAGTCTGACATTCAAACTACTATACCACACTGGTGTATGTATAAATGTGTATTATCTGTGTGTGTCTATCACACGTGTGTGTGTGTGTGTGTGTGTGTGTGTGTGTGTGTGTGTGTGTGCCCACGCGCACACTTTTCCATGATGACCCCTGACTGTTGGTTTATAATCTAAAAGACATGACACAAAAGGAAAGAGGAAGGAGGAAGGAGGAGGGAGGAAACAAACCCAGGCACTCCCTCGTACAGTGGTACCTCTGGTTGTGGACACAATCCGTTCTGGGGTGCTGTTCACACCCTGAAAAGTCAGTAACCAGAGTGGCACTTCTGCGCATGTGCAAAGCGCGATAGAGCACTTCTGCGCATGCGTGAACCGCGCAGAATGCTTCTGCGTGTGCGCACACAGCAAAACCCAGAAGTAAACACTTCTGGGTTTGCCACCTTCTTAACCTGAAAAAACGCATTATGAAGCGTTTACAAGAAGACCATATTTATTTACTTAGAATATTTATATGCTAGCTTAGTTTTCAAAGTGGGAAACCATTTAAATCACATTTTATTGTGTTTCAGTACACTTTATCTTCTGCTCGCTCTCTCAAATAAGGATGTTTCTTCTTAGTCATGGAGTCTTGCATGGAGTTCTTCAGGAGAAGAGGAGCCCAAAATCGTCGGTCTCTGAGTTGAGCTGACCGTGAGGCCCTGCAGAATCATTTCTCTCTCTGTTGTAGCCTGGCAGTTTCAGGGTACAGTGCTCCTTTCCCAGAATACTCCATTCCATTTCCCTCCCACAGTTATCCATTGCTCCCAACAGACACACAGCAGTGCATTGCCATTGAGCGTTGCCAGTCTTGTGGTGACAATTTAAGTTTCTAGGCGGTGGTGGCTGGTACCCATTAGGACTGATGGGCAGGAAGGCAGGGAGCCCAACAGTAGATGGCGCTGGAGCCAGAATCAGCAATAGGCAGAGGCACCTAATTCTGGTTGTGTCTACTTCCTCCTCTCTGCTAAGTTTTAAATGGGCAACAACCGAGTAAGGAGGAGGAAGCTGGCAGGCAGGGCCACTCCTTGGACTGTGTGTCATTTAGAAGGCAGGCAAGTGGGAGCTGACTGAGGGCAAACTGAGGTTCATGGGGCAGTGCCCCATTCGCCCTTTCAGACCAGCCTCCACTGAGTGGACCCCGGAAGTCACATCCCATCTTTTCCACTGAGCAGCTGTTCGCTCTGTTTAATACAACATGGAGCCAGCATTTTCCTCTCCCCCGTTCCTCGCATCCCCACCCCCAAACTGTTGGGGATATTTTGTTTCATATCCAGCCTGTTGAAAAGTTTTGGATAACTGGAAAGCCTGGTTGCTGTTTTCTCTTCTCCTAAAATACACCTTTTGTGTGCATTCCCTAGAACACACAGTTTTGGTATGCATCTCCCCGCAAGAGATTTTTGAACCAAAACTGCATAGCAAAAAGGCAGAGAGCTGCACAATCCGATTGTTTGTTGCAAATTCCGGGAACTGCAGATTATTGTTGGCTATACTGCTTGTTGGCTTTAAAATGCAAAGCAGACGAAATTCCTCTCCGTTCCTTTCGCCCAACTGGGGCTATTGGAATAAAACAGCTGGTTATCGGTAGAAAGCTGACAGCCCAAAAACAGGAAGAGAGGACATAGGAGGGATCTCTGCAGTGGTGGGGCTTCACCAAGGAGGTGCCACGGTCTGCGCATGCATGGGTTGCGATTCGCAGCTTCTGCGCATGTGCGTGACGTCATTTTGAGCATCTGCGCATGCATGAGCGGCGAAACCCAGAAGTAACCCTTTCCAGAACTTCCAGGTGGCCGCAGGACGCAACCAGAAAACCCTCAACCTGAAGCAAATGCAACATGAGGTATGACTGTACTGTATGTAGTGTTACAGTTCCCTGCCAGAGCAGACAGAGGAAGTGATCTCACAGAGTTCTCTCTAGCAAATTTTACAGGAAAGCTCTGTGAGCTTCAGCCCCTTCATGTGCCCATCTGGCAAAGCATGACTTGTTGGTTTGACTGCAATAATGTCCCACAAGATCCAGTCCGGAATTAGTTTGGGGCAGGGATTTAGGGTAACGAAAACACCTGATTAAACTTAAGGTTAGGAGGGGGGCAGGGGAAAGAGATGCTGTGTTTCGTTTCCGCACCCCCCAAGCAACAGCAGGGGGTTCAATCCTGCAGGGTTTTCCTTCGCAGGTGGCTTCTCTGTGGAGAAACCAACAGCAGGGAAGGCACGGCACCAACCAGCAAAACCAAGGGGGATAGAAGTGCCGCAAGCTATTTATTAAAATTCCAACGCATTTCAGAGAAATTCCTTCATTGGGTATATCTTGAAAAGAGCTTTATATACAGAATTTTTTAAAATAATCTTTCAAACAATTTAACTGTAACATAACAACACATGCAGAAGTACTAACAGGCTCTTAAAGTCTATGAAAAATGAAACAAACCTCTTGAAAACGCATACATACAGGCATGGTTACATTACCCTATTCACCTCCATACAGGAAACTAACCCTCTTGGGTGTCACCCCCCAAAAAAAATGTTTGAAATATTTTTTTTTAAATTCCATATACCGTACCTGTTTCTCTTTAAAATGCCCCTGATGAAGGAATTTCTCCAAAATGCATTGGCCTTTCCATAGGCTGTTGGAGAGAAACACAGAATCATAGAGTTGGAAGGAGCTCCAAGGGTCATCTAGCAATGCAGGAACTTTTCTCTCTCTTGGTTTTGCTTCTCTGTGGAGAACTTGGTTGAAAGTAAGAGCCTGCCCTGCCAGGATTGGGCAGGGTTTGGGCGTTGGGCAGGAAGGAGGGCCAGGCGGCGGTGGGTTCCTACCTTCTGAGAAGATGCAGGTGGTGGTCAGGTAGGTGCCAGCATTTTTTGTGGGTTTTCCTGCCTGATGCCCTGGGTCACTCTGGGACTTCCATCTCAACTCAGAGAGATTTGTGGCCATCCCCCAATGCCTGAAATCCCTGCAAATGGGCCTGGTGAGCTTGGGGCTCAGCCAAATCCAGTGCCCAGCTTTAGCATTCCCATGGCGCCCTCACCCCACAGCTGCCAACACTGCGAGGCAGGAGAGGGCTCTCGGCTTTCCCTAAGGCTTCTCCAAGAAAGGCCAGAAATACCAAGAGGATTCTGAATCAAGCTTAAGTGTGTCCTCTCATCACTCATGTTTCAAAGATTTTCTACTGACCAAAGGCTGCCATCCTTGAGGGGGGGAAACAGCCGCTATTCCACTGTGCTTAGAGCCTGCTCCTTCCCTGCTGAATTTTGCTCAATAAACACACGAGACGTAACCAGCTGTGTTCTTAGATAAATAAGGTATCAAATTATAAATTTCAATGGAAGTAACTCATAAAGTTCAACAAACGGACAAAGCAGAAGACCCAGTGGATAGGATCATTCTTTAGTTAGTTCATGCATAAGGTCCATCCGTGTAATGGTGTCTATTCAATCTGTCTGTTCGTAAAGTCCAAAATATCCACATGAAAGGTTGTTACAGTTCCACAAAATCCTTACACAGAATCTAGACAAGGATTTCCGGAATATTGGCCTTGTTTCGCCATCCTGGGCTTCATCAGTACCTAAAGCTCTAAGTAATGCAAATAGATACAATATCATGATCTCACACATTTTACAGTCTTGTGTGTTTATTGAGTATGCTTTACGTGACCATAGGTTTGTTTGTTGTTCTGCTGAATTTTGCAACACAGAATTTTGCAACACAGAAATGGTGCCTGGGTTTACTCACTGAGAGCCAGTGTGGTGTAGTGGTTAAGAGCAGTGGACTCATAATCTGGTGAACCAGGTTCAATTCCCTGCTCCTCCACATGCAGCTGCTGGGCGACCTTGGGCTAGTCACACTTTTCTGAAGTCTCTCACCTCACTGGGTGTTTCTTGTTGGGGAGGAAGGGAAAGGAGATTGTTAGCCACTTTGAGACTCCTCAGGGTAGTGATAAAGCGGGATATCAAATCCAAACTCCTCCTCCTCCTCTTCTTCTTCTCTTGCTTTTTCCTCCTCCCTCCCAACCCACGTTTCTTCTAATGCCATTACTTTGTTTCCATTTGAAAGCCTGAGGGCAGAAAATAAATTGGGTTGTATCCCATGTTAGATGATTACTCCAGGTCTGTTAATTTCAATGGATTTACTCTGAGTAGAACTTAGTTGGCTACAACCACCTATTTCCAGTCTTTGTATATCACTATGGGAGCTTTTTCCTAGCCAAGGAGTGAGATTAAAATGATATATAATGAAGCACATTTTTTTAAAAAAAATCCACCCAAACTAAGTGGTGTACAAAACTCCTGCCCCACAGACCTGTAATGAGAAACGAAACTAAAAATAAATGGGAAAGCTGCAAGAGGAAGAGAAGGTGAAAAACAATTAGACAAAGGCCAGCTGAAATAAATGAGTCTTAGAGGGATTTTTTTGTTTTGTTTTGTGTGCTTATTTTTAAAGAGGAAGAGAATCAATTGAATGGAGATTGGCTGGTATAAGCAGGCTGTAGGTTAGGAACAATAAAAGAAAGGGAATTCAAAGATATGAAATCAGAGGGAAAGATCCAGCGGTTTCTAACAAGCAACAAAGAGCTAGGAGAACAAAAAGACTGGGGATGGCCAAAGAGCCGCGTTCCCTCCTTCCGGGGGCCGCATGCCCGTGGGGGGCAGAGCCAGAGGAAAGGGGGCGGAGCAACCAAAGTTTATTATTATTTTTTAATGTATTTCTATCCCACCTTTCTCCCAAGTTGGAATTCAAGGTAGCCTTCCAACACTTAAAAATGCCACTGCAAAATGCAAAGTAATAAAAACAACCTAGTTCCAAAAAAATAGCTAAAATAGATCAGAGCACACTGAGCAAATAAAATTTTGTGGAATGCTCCCCCCAGGGAGGCTTGCCTGGCCCTTCATTATAGATGCAAGGCAAAAACTTTCCTCCGTTAAGGAAGCCTTTAACTATCCGTGGCCTTTTAGAAGTGGTCGGGATGTTTTCAATGTAAAGTGGTACTTCGGTTTTTGAACATAAGCTGATTCCAGAAGTCCGTTCGAGTTCTGAAACGTTCGAAAAGCGGAAGCCTCAAAACGCAAGCCTCAATAAGGAAAACTCAAAACGGAAGCCATGTTTCCTGTTCGAGTTCCGAGGTGCGTTTGAAAACCAAGGCACTTACTTCCAGGTTTTCGGCGTTCGAATTCCAAAATGTTCAACTACAGAGGCATTCGAAAACTGAGGTACCACTGTATTTATTTCCCCCTTTTAATCTATCTATGTGGTCTTGCTGGTTGGGGCTGATGAGAGTTGGCATTCAGTGACAGCCGAAGGCTGCCATATTGACTGTCCCTGTTTTGGACTACAACCCCCACCATTCCTGTCCATCAGCCACTCTGACTGGGGCTGATGGGAGTTGGAGTCCAACAACATCTGGAAGGCTGCAAGTTCTCCCTCCTTGTTTTAGATAAGTGTTTCCCAAACTTGGGTCTCCACCTGTTTTTGGAATGCAACTCCCCATCATCCCTAGCTAGCAGGAACAGTGCTCAGGGATGATGAGAACTGTAGTCCAAAAGCAGCTGGAGAACCCAAGATTGGGAAACGCTGTTTTAGATTAAAGTATGTTTATAAATCCTTACTTTGAAGTAAATATGCAGTTTTATGTGAAAATTGAGCTCTGCTTTGGAGGTCCTGCCCTGTGTGCCTCCCATAGCTGTCAACTTACAGATTTGAAAATAAGGGACCAGCAGCCTTGAAAATAAAGGATCAGCAGCCAAAATAAGGGATTTTCCGAACACGGGTATGTTCAACTTCTGAGCTCCTCCGAGCCAAAGGCAGAAAGCCCAGCCAGCAGCCAAATGAAGCCTCAAGCAGTGGTTCCCACAGCACAGCAACCCGGCAAAGGGGATGCAGCAAGGAAAACCACCGTCACCTCTCCGCTGGGAAGCGCTGAGCAAAGGCGAGTCCCCAGGCAACACGGCCGATTTGATCGGCACAACACATGCAAGTTCCACCCCCCAGTTGTTCTTAGACTCCTTATTGGGTGAGCAATGCAGCCATGCAACAAAGTTGGAGTCTCCCTCCTCCCTGGCCAGAAGGGAGGAAGGGAGAGGAGCTGCTTCCTTTGAAACCTGGGAAATTTAAGGGACATCATCAATAAGGGACAGCAGTGGGAAACAGCACTGGGATAAGGGACTTTCCCACCAAATAAGGGACGGTTGACAACAATGGTGCCTCCACGTTGCTGGGAATCACAAATGGGAAGAGAGCTGTGGCACTCACGACTTGCTTGGAAGCTTCCCCCTAGACGCAAAGATGCTTCCCTGCTTGCCATCCCCAGTACCATATATTTAGAGATAGACTGCTCCTGCCAGTGGCGGCTCCATGTGCACTGGTAGTACTATGGAAATAACAGCTCATCATATTATGAGCAAGCTCCACTGTTGTTGCTGTTGTTCAGCTCGGCACAAACACCGAAGCTCAAACCACATCGCAGCCGAGATGTGAGGCTCCTCCTTCAAACGGCAACCCCATCCCCCTTCCCCACTTTGTTCCTGCAGCCTTCAAAAGAGGACCCATTACCAAGCCAAGCAAGCTATTAGCTTAATCAGACCATTTAATCCCATCAAAGTTGAGCAGTTTCCCCCACCAGAATCAGCTTCGGGAGGCTCTGAGGGTTCCCTGCGCTGCACAGCTCAGCTTTCATCTCGGAGCAGAGGGGCCCTTTTAAGATCTCCACCTCCACCCTTATCTCTTCCTTCATCACCCCTCCTTGTTCCACTTAAAGCTCCTTCTCTTACCAGCTCAGACTAGAACAAATCTGGGGTGGGTGGGTGGGAGTGAGTGGGAGGGGGATTCACAAGTAAGTTTTCCTAACTCAAATTTGAGTAGCGGGAAATGACAGCAGTTGGGGTTGATAGACCTATCCCTGGTGTGGAGAAAGGATGGGAAAGCTTAGGCCCTCAGGGAGAGAATGTGGCCCTCCAGTCCTCTCCATCTGGCCCATGGGACACTCCCCAGGCCACATGCCTCGCCAGCCCCCTTGGAGTGATAATGATCCTTGCTTGCTTGGATGGAGGGGATTTCTCAATCCCCCTGCGACCGATCCTCCTCCATCTCCCATTTTCCATCCCCACCGTTTCATGTCAGGAGAAGGCTGAGTGCCACCATCACCGCCCCAAGGGGGACACAGCACACCTTTTAAGAAAACCCATTAATCCTGTTATGTACTGAGTTGAATGGGATCCTAAAGGCAGCAGTCTGATTGGTCCTAGAACAAAAGGATCCAAAATGCAGCAGTCTGATTGGTCCTAGAACAATAGGATTCAGAATGCAGCAGCCTGATTGGTCCTAGAACAATGCAGCAGTATGATTGGTCTGCAGGAGCCACCCAATCCAGCTCCAGATGGAAGTGAATCCACAACCTGATTGGCCTACAGGAGAATTCTGGAATTAGCCAATCTCATGCAGCCCACTGTGTAAATAATGTATATAAAGCAAATACTTTGGGGGAACTTTCAATTCCTCCTCCCACTATGAGCTGAATAAAGAGCATGAAATCCACTCTCGACTCCAAGTATATTTCAAATCCCGATTTTATCTGATTTTTTTCTTTGATAGATTTACAAAAAGAAAAAGAAAAACACAAACGAATAAATTGTAGAAAGGGGCAAGGTTAGGCGCAGAAGCGCAAAGCATTAGACAAAAAAGAAATTGAGACTCCTTGTGCTCTGCTCTGCTCCCCCTTTCTTCCTGCCCAGGGCAGCCCTGCCCTCTGCCTGCCCCTCAGAGGTAGGGTTGCCATATTTCAAAAAGTGAAAATTTAAGAAAATTCGCCAAAATCTACGCTTCCAACATGGGTTGCCATACGTCTGGGCGTTGTGACAAACGGCCGAATCCTGGCTTTGTCCAGGAAATCCTGGACGTATGGCTATTCTATTCAGAGCCAGCTGCAAAAATAGGGACATTCTGGGATCAAATCAGAAGCTGGGGTGGCTTTTGTGATTCCGGAACTGTCCCTGGAAAATATGGACATTTGGAGGGTATGTAACCCCCACGACAACCCTGGGAGGTAGGTGAGGATGAGAGGGAAGGACTTGCCTGTAAGCTTCATGGCTAAGTGGGGATTTGAACCCTGCTCTCCCAGGTCCTAGTCTAGCACTCAAAGCTCTACACCACACTGGCTCTTAAGTCTTTCTGGATGGTGTCTTTCTATTGACCCAGATCCTTAATTTGCACAATGTATGGGGTCAGCAAACTTTTTCAGCAGGGGGCCGGTCCACTGTCCCTCAGACCTTGTGGGGGGGCTGGACTATATTTTGAGACTTCCCCCTGCCAGGTTTTTGGCTTATTAAGCGGGGAGAGCCTGGAGGATCAGGATGTTGGTGTCTGGATCTCTGTGTGGCTGCCCCTTGTGTTGAACCCCTGAACTGCAGGTGGCAGTCTTTTCAGTGAAGTACCTTCAGGCCCTAGACCAGGGGTCAGCAAACTTTTTCAGCAGGGGGCCGGTCCACTGTCCCTCAGACCTTGTGGGGGGCCAGACTATATTTTTTTGGGGGGGGAATGAACGAATTCCTATGCCCCACAAATAACCCAGAGATGCATTTTAAATAAAAGCACACATTCTACTCATGTAAAAAAAAAGCTGATTCCCAGACCATCCACGGGCCGGATTTAGAAGGTGATTGGGCCAGATCTGGCCCCCGGGCCTTAGTTTGCCTACCCATGATGTGTGCACATTGCAGAATCCCTTTCCACTTGGTGCGGAATTTGTGTGCAATCTTGGTGGCCAAGTCTGCACAGGGTCATCCTTTTAGCAAAGGAGAGGCAGGGTGAGGAAATAAATGGCTGGGCCTTTTTCCTAGGATGACATCCCCTCGCGGTTGAACTAATCTGACATTTAAGCAACCGGGGCCAAGCGGAAAAATTTTTTGCACTCTGCCCCCCCCCCCAAAGAATGTTCTGATACCAAAACCAAGAGATCTCACTGAGAGACAAGGCATCGCTTTCAAAAGAGCTGAGACAAAAGAGACACAACAGAGGGTAGATGTCCCAGAGAGAGGAGAGAGAGAGAGAGAGAGAGAGAGAGAGAGAGAGAATGACGCACAGCCTGCAGAGCAAGTAGTGAAGTGTGGGGCGATGGATGCAAACGGAGCGAGGAAAGATTTGGGGGGGGGGGAGAGACTTGATTTGAATTTGACAAACGAACCTAATTTACCGTTAATTGATTACTGCTCAGAATGCACAAGTGTTTCGGAAGCCACAAACAACAGCTTTCTCCTTTGTCCAGAAAGACAGCGGGGTGGAAGGGAGAGGAGAAGAAAAGAATGTGCAGATGCCACTGCTGCTACCAAGGTAACTTCAAGTAGGGACGTGCGAATCCTGCCCTTTATATTTCCATGGATATTTTATTAGCAAATTGCCTTTTCGAAAAGCCGCTGGCTGACATTCCCTCACATTCTGGCCCAAGGAAGGAAAGCCAGAGGCAGGGAGACGGAGAGAAAAGTGATGGGGCTGAGACCAGGCTGGCAAGGGGCCGATCTGGGGAAGAGGGCATGGCTTCATCATAACCCAGGGATGGGCGATGTGGTGCCCTCCAGATATTGCTGGGCTCCAACTCCCATCATCCTCCACCATAGTTTGGGCTGTCCAGGTGCCAGGAATTGGGCAGAGGAGGAATTGTGGAGACTGCCTCCCCAGCCTGACCCTTCCAGAGAAGAAGGAGACAGTTCAGAATTACAACAGGGGATTGAGGGAGGTCACAGCTCAGAGGCAGATGGGGAGAAAAGTTCAGAAATAATGGGAAAGGAGGAGGAAGAAGAAGAAGCACAAGGGGAGAGACAGCTGATGGCCTCAGTGTCTTTAGAAAGCATCCAGACCCCACCTCCCAGAACCTGGCGGGCATTGAAAGTAGGAGAGCAAAGAGCTCAAAGGCAGAGAGCACGTTCCAGCACCCAAAGTTATGACTCATGAGGAAGTGGGAGGGGTGGAGAGTCACTCGAAGCAGCATCGTTATTCTGAAAGGCCACATTCCCAAGCCTCTCTCTGTGAATACTGAATAAAAGCAGGTGGTAAGGACTTTTCCCTGTCTGGTGTCCATTCCTGGCAACCTGCCGTGGGGGTTGGTTCCTCTGCTGCCTGACGGATTGGAGTTGGAGTCTGGTGACTTCCTGGAGGGTATCCCACTCGCTACCACCTTAGCCTCCAAGTGCCAGAGTCCCTTAAACCCTTCCTCCAGAGAGGACAGTGCCAGTGTGGTGTAATGGTTAAGAGCGGTGGACTCGTAATCTGGTGAACCGGGTTCGATTCCCTGCTCCTCAACATGCAGCTGCTGGGTGACCTTGGGCTAGTCACACTTTTTTGAAGTCTCTCAGCCCCACTCACCTCACAGAGTGTTTGTTGTGGGGGAGGAAGGGAAAGGAGATTGTTAGCCGCTTTGAGACCTCTTAGGGTAGTGATAAAGCGGGATATCAAATCCAAACTACTACTACTACTACTACTACTCTTCTTCTTCTTCTTCTTCTTCTTCTTCTTCTTCTTCTTCTTCTTCTTCTTCTTCTTCTTCTTTAGCTCAGATCCTGCTTGCAGGCTTCTGATGGGCATCTGGTTGACCATTGTGAGATGCTGGACTAAATGGACCATTGCTCTAATCCAGCAGGTGGACTCTTCTTCCTTGGGTTTTTATGCAGATGTTGGGTAGCCACCTGTCATGGATGCTTTAGCTGAGATTCCTGCCTTGCAGGGGGTTGGACTAGATGACCTTTCCAACTTTACAGTTCTATGATTATATGTTCTTAAGGTTTCCCATCAGAAAGGATACGTTCCAGAAGAAGCAGTCCCAAAGGTCCAGTGCCAGCCCAGAAAGCCAACAGCACCAACAGACAGACTGCTTCCAGGTCCCCTGTCTGCTCTTGTTTGCTCCATTGTTTTTTCTTGTTTTTTCAATAATAATCTTTATTAATTTAAATTACACACATATACAAAGAATTTACAAAGAATTTACAATCTCATACTACAAAAAGAAAATTAAAGAAAAAAACAATTAAGAAAAAAGAAAAGGATAAAATACAGGAAAAAAGAAAGAAGAAAAAGCAGATTTACGTTCATAAAAAACTTAATCTTCCTAATACCTAAATAAACACTTAAATAAAAAAGACTTCTGAGAACACGAGTCTTCCAGTCATTCTCATTGTACTGTTTATACTGTCATCGTTTTTTCTGCACAGTTTTATATTCTTTAATATTGTTCCCGTCCACAAACGGTATTTGTTGTGTTTACAAGTATCACTCAAATCCTGCTAAGAATAATAATAATAATAAATTTTATTTATATCCCGCCCTCCCCAGCTGAAGCCGGGCTCAGAGCAGCTAACAACAGTAATATGGTGTGGTTGGTACAATATGATCTGATTATATAATCCTTAAATATTCTCCATTCTCCAAATATTTTCTGGTTCAACACTCCTCTAACAATTCCCGTCAGTTTTGCTAGTTGTAAATATTCTAACATGAGTATCTGCCAATCTGTGATTGTTGGTATTGTTTCGTTTTTCCACAAGAATTCTTGCTGCTATAGTGGCATACCTGAACAGTGGTCTTATATCTTTTTTAATTTCCATTGGTAAAATGCCTAAAAGAAAGCTCTCTGGGGCTTTTTTTTTTAAAAAAAGTGAGTCTGAATAATTTCTTGAATTCATTATAGATATTATCCCAGAATTCCCTAATTTGCTCCATTGTTTTTGCCTGGCTTTGTTTACGCAGAAGGGAATTGTTTGGCAAAGGTTGGGGGAGAGATATAATGTTAGCAAGTATGTCTCAGGCAAGGACACTAAGCAAAGTGGCTGCATCACTCCATGTAAATTCCTTTTGCAACCCACAGCACTCAGAGACACAAGTTTTCCTACTCAGTGTTCCCTTTTGCAAGGTCAATGATTCCAGAAAAGGCATCCAAGTGCCATTTCTGATGTGCTCATCTTGCTACAATAGTTTGGGCAGGTGTGGCTAGAGTGAGGTTGTGAGAAACGCTTGACGATTTCTCTGAAAATGTGGAAGATCTGATCCACACTTTCAAAGCAACCAACCTGAGTCACACCGCCCGGATTCCTACGTGGATCGGGGTGGTTATTCCTCGAGTTTTGTATCCCTCTGAATCTTGCAATACCATTCTCGGCTCAGCAACATAGAATCACAGAATTGTCGAGCTGGAAGTGACACCAAAGGCCATCTAGAATAATGCAGGAATCACAGCTAAAGAATCATGTGCAGGCCACCCATTGGTGGACATCAGTCGCAGAGCCAGAAACTGGATGTGGCCCTTCCATGCCTCTCCTATCTGGCCCTTGGAACTCTCTCCATGCCACACCCCTCTGCGGTTTTGCCCGGTTGCTATGTTTTCCTCCACTGCTGGAGACAGTATGCTTCTGAAAGAGCTGCTGTTGTACTCAAGTCCTCTTTTCAGGCTTCCCAGAGGTATCTGCTTGGCCACTATGAGAATAAGATGGTGGACTAGAAGAGCCTTTGGCCTGATCCAGCTGCCAGGCTCTCCTTATGTTCTCAGGAACAGACGACTACAGAATATATGAATAAAGAAAGCCGAGTTTGGAAAATGCAGGGGCTTACTTAGCAATCCTCAACGTGAAAACAGCGATTGCCAAATATATCCAGATTCCCATGAAATGTTAGTGGCAATGTACAGAGATCCAACCAGCTTCTATTAATCTTTTTATGATGCTCTGTGCAAACAGAACCTCATATTCTCTCTCTCTCTCTCTCTCTCTCTCTCTCTGTCTCTCTGTCTCTCTCTCTCTCTCTCTCTCTCTCTCTCTCGTGTGTGTGTGTCTTGTTTTATAAGTTGGAAGGATATCTTTGTATTTAAATTTGTACTTCTGAAACCATCTTCTTTAGGAAGAAGAAATTAAATGTGTCAGACATGGAAATAAAAAACACACACCCAGCAGTCACCTTTCTATCCCCGGATTCGAGTAATATATTTGCTCTGAGGTTTGCTAATACCATGTCAACACTGCTGTTTGTCTTCCCTCGTACATTTGTTTGTCTTCTGTGCTATTCGTTGTTGCCCACTCCCCTCCTCCCTGTTTTCCTTCTCGCCTAGCAAAATGAAAAATATATTTTTTTAAATCACTATGCATAGGATAGACAGCAAGGGAAACTGAGAAGTAGCAAGAAAAGTGTTCATAATTGCTTGGTTTGTCAAAAGGAAAATAAAACTACGGGGGTTAGGGGCCCTCCCTGTGTAGTTAATCTGCTATTCATTGTCAACCTCAGTTCCCCCTTCCTCCATCTGCAATATGGGAATAATAATTACACCAGGGGATACAAGTACCATCACATTAGGAGGTCTGGTCCACACAATGAATGAATTCTCTTTGGAATTTCCTCCAGACCCTGCAAGTGTCCCTATTTTCCCAGGCAGTCCTAGATTTATTGAAGCCATCCCACTTTCTGATTTGATCCCAGAATGTCCCGCTTTTTCTCAGGGCGTCCCTATTTTCATAGGAGAAATGTTGGAGAGTATGGAGTTATCTGACCCCCAAGCCAAGGAGATAAGTAACAATGCAGCCTTTAGAAATCATCATGTATAGGGAAGGTTTTTAATGTTTAATGGTTTATGATGTTTGTATATATGTTAGAAGCTGCCCCAGAGTGGCTGAGGCATCCCAATCAGATGGGCGGGGTATAAATAATAAAATTACTACTACTGCTACTACTACCATTATTATGGAATAGGACGTCCTTATTTTCATGGGAGAAATGTTGGAGGCTATGCCCCCTCCCCATTAAATATCAAAAGGGTGCTGTCATTTTTCAGCCTCTGCTGAAGGTCTTTTTCTTTAAACAAGCCTTTTAAGTAGATATCTTTCCCAATCTGCATTTGAATTTGATGTTTTATCACTTACGTTTGCTGCCCTGGGCTCCTTTGCGAGGAAGGGCAGGATATAAATTTAATAGTAATAATACTAATGATCATGGTCATGATAAATACTTTCATAGCTTGCAAAGGTTGTTGCGGTAGCCACCATGATGCCCTCCAGGTGCTGGAACATCAACTCTCATATTGTTGCAACTGTTATTTTATAGTACAGAGCCACAGGGGTGCCAGGAATGAGGAGAGAAGCAATGGATGGCTTCACAATTTTCCCCACATCACGATCTTTTACATCATACACACACATTGCGATTCGTGATATATTGTCACGCCAAGTATTCTGGCACTGTGACCATGATGTGGACTTCAAACCAATTTGGGACAATGGGCTGACACATCGCCCAGCCCTAATAAGCTGGAGGAGGGGAGGGCCCCCACTATTGTTGCAGCTGCCCCATCGGGCCCAGACCTGTAGACAGCTGCCCAGAGGCTAGAAGCATTTGTGCATGTGTATGACCACAGCTGCTGTAAGTGTTTCCCTGCCAATAAAGAGTTAAGTGGATGTGAGCTTCCTGTATCTGGGACAGCCGCAACAGGCCCCCTTGCCCATCATAACAGCACTCATTCTCTTTCCGCTCAACTGACAGTAAATCAAAGAAACCATATGGCTTCCCTCGATCTTGGGGAAAAGAAAAAAAAAATAGGAGGGAGGGAGGGAGGGAGGGAAGGAGACAACGGGCAGAGTTTGTGCAAGTCATGGAGAAGATCCACTCTGTTGCCTCCTGGATGTTCCAGAGCTGCAGCTGGGTCGCTGCCTTGAGCCACCCACAAGACTGCCCCCCCCTCCAATTCCAGGAACAGGCGTACAGCTGGAACTGAAAGTCCCAGGAAGGCTGCCAGATCAGTCGAATGATGGATGAGCCCTGCTCAGTGTCTTGCAGTTGGGGGGGGGTATGGGGGGAGAGAATTGGCTGCCAGAGGAGAAAGCTCAAGGGTTTGCAAAACATTTTAAAGAATTAACAGATCAGACGGTCACTGCATCCATACTTTCCTCGCCTGCCACGATCCCCCACAAACAGCTTCTTAATTAGGGGAGGTGCTGTCCACTGTTAAAGCGTTACTGGGATAATAGCTGAGAGGAAGTGTAGTTCTGAGAGTATCCGCTAGAGGGCAGCATACACAGGAAGCTGCCTTACACAAAGTCAGGCCATTGGTCCATCTAGAATTGCCTTTAGTGACAGACAGAGACTCTGTAGGGTTTCACACGGGGCAGGGGGCTTTCCCAGCCATACCTGAAGATGTCTGGATTGAAACTGGGATCTTCTGTATGCTTGAGAATTAGGTTCACCATTCTTACTGTAGTGCATGGAGGGAAAACCTGTGGCCCTCAGAACGCTGCTAGTTTCCCCCAAACATTGCTGGGCCTCATGGAATTGTAGAGCTGGAAGGAACCACGAGGGCCATCTAGTCTAACAAAGCAATGCAGGGAATCTTTGCCCAACATGGGGCTCAAACCCACAACCCTGAAATTAAGAGTTGCATGCTCTACTGACAAAACTGCCAAGGGACGCAACTCCTCTCTTCCCTTCAGCCATATTGTTGGGTGTTCGAGTCCAACCACATCTGGCGGGCCACAGGTTCTCCTCTCAGCAAATGAGCCTGGCTACTGCAACATATTGTCCTCCTTCCTGTCTTGGGCAGAAAAAAGGAAGGGTCATAGCTCAGTAGTACAGCATTGGGCTTCCGCTCAAAAGTCCCAGGTTTAATAATAATAATAATAATAATAATAATAATAATAATAATATATTATTTATACCCCACCACCCATCTGGCTGGGTTTCCCCAGCCACTCTGGGCGGCTTCAAACAAAATATTAAAAATACATTGAAACATCAGTCATTAAAAACTTCCCTGAACAGGACTGCCTTCAGATGTCTTCTAAAAGTTGGAGAGTTGTTTATTTCCTTGACATCTGATGGGAGGGCGTTCCACAGGGCAGGTGCCACTACCAAGAAGGCCCTCTGTCTGGCTCCCTGTAACTTCGCTTCTCACAGTGAGGGAACCACCAGAAAGCCCTTGGCGCTGGACCTCAGTGTCCCAGTTGAACGATGCGGGTGGAGATGCTCCTTCAGGTATACAAGGCCAAGGCCATTTATCCCCAACGGCATTTCCAAGGAGGGCATTGAAAGGCCCTTACCTCAAACCCTGGAGAGCTGCTGCCAGTCAAGGTCAACAATGGTTTGACTCAATGAAATGCAGCTTCCCAAGTTCCTGGGTTTTTTAGGGTAAGGTCTGTGGTAGAACATCTGCTCCTGATGTCGATGTGCCAGTGGTCTGACTCCAGGAAAGCCAAATTCCTAGGTTCAAAAAGTGTCCCGGCTATATAGGGCAGCTTCCTGCTAAGGATGGGCGAATGAGGCAGAACTCCATTAAAGTTCCTCTTCTCCGGCTGTCCCACCCCAAGCTGTTTATTTTTCATTATTATTCCAATTAACGATAAACTGCAAAAGTTCAACACGACAAAATGAAACATTTGCATAACAAACATTCTGCTGACTACTCAGATTAACATTTCAGTCGCATCCGGGAGGGCTGTTATCGTATGTAGCACATTCGGGTTGGTGCTCCCCATTTGAGCAGGGAGTTTGCCGTTCAGGCCCCCGCCGGGAATCCCTTGGCCACTGAAAGATTCATGTTTACCTACAGGCTGTTTGGTGATCCAATCTGAAGGCTTTGTTTACAGCAGGAACGAACAGGTGCAAATATCTCCCCGTTCAGCGCAAATTTCGCTGCTCGGCTTTTTAATGGGGCATGTCAGATTTGAACGGGGCACATTACAGCAGGGGTATTGGGTTACTTGGGGGTCTCATCCACATCAAGTGCCCCTGTTTTCCTGGGACAGTCACAGAATTACAGAAGCAATCACAGCTTCTGATTTCAACAGGGAATGCCCTGTTTTCTCCCTCGGACGCTGACACCACCAAGCACGGGACAAGGATGATCCGGCACTTGCACTTAGCAGGGGAACCATCTTGAAGTGGAACCCTTGTGTGTAGGGGAGGCAGTTCCCTGCTGGAGCAGAAGCATCCGGTGTCAGAGGATCCAACCCCCCTCCCCCATGGTAGGCTGCCAGGAATGGATAAGACAAAAGAAAATTAGGGAATTCTGGGATGTAATATACACTGGTCCACTGGTCCAGGCCCCATCAGCCAGTGGACCTGATGGGATACCTGCCAAAATCTTCAAAATGGGTGGAATTGAACTTACAGAACCACTTCACAAGCTCATTGAAAAAATCTGGGAAAGAGAAGAAATCCCAGCAGACTTTAGAGATGTCAAAATTATCAATCTCTTTAAAAAAGATGACAGAACTGATTGTGGAAACTATTGAGGCATCTCTCTATTAGCTGCAGCCAGCAAAATTCTTGCAAGGATCTTAGCAAACCATCTCGTAACAATATCCGAGGTGACCCAGTACTTCCGGGTTTCGGCGGGTCCGTAACCCGGAAAAACACAATCTGAAGCGTCTGTAACCCGAGGTATGACTGTACTGTATTCCGAACTTAAAAATGGAAAGCGTAATGCTGGTGGTCAACAAAAGAGATTTAAAGACTGTCTCAAGGCAAATCTAAAAAAAATGTAGTATAAACACTGACAACTGGGAAACACTGGCCTATGAACACTCCAGCTGGAGAACAGCCTTTACCAAAGGTGTCATGGGCTTTGAAGACACTCGAACTCAGGACGCAAGGGAGAAACATGCTAAGAGGAAGGCACGCTTGGCAAATCCACACCGGGATCAACTCCCACCTGGAAACCAATGTCCCCACTGTGGAAGGACGTGTGGATCCAGAATTGGCCTTCACAGTCACTTACGGGCTCATTGTTAAGACCGTTTTCATGGAAGACAATCTTACTCAGCTACGAGTGATTGCAGAAGAAGAAGAAGAAGAAGAAGAAGAAGAAGAAGAAGAAGAAGAAGAAGAAGAAGAAGATACACGGAACTTAAAAGCATGTTTAAGGTTTCTTTCATAAAAAAAACCCAGAGGCTTTCCTTTTGGGGATACTAGGCTCTGATATACCCAAGAATGCAAAGGAAATATTCTTGTAATATTCAGTGGCTGCAAGAATGTTAATAGCTATGAACGGAAAGGGTGAAAAAGTACTGACAAAGTTGGAATGGCAACATAAATTGATGGAGTATGCAGAGTTGGCTTTAGCAGAAAAAATGAGAGACCATACTGATCAAACCTTTATTAGGAAATGGGGCATGTACAAAAAATACCTTAAGGATTACTGTAATAACATGATGTCTGTGGCAGCTTTTGAATAACTTATGTGATATTTTGGGTAAGTGTATGAAAATATAATATTTCTGACAATTGATAACAGGAAACTGAAACAAACAGTGTGTTACGTAAGTAAATACTTAAAGGTATAAGGAGTTGGCTGGAAGTCGTTAGAACTTCAAGAAGATTGTGACAAAGTGTAACAATTATTTACAATATTCTTTTCTCTATGGACAACTTCAATTTTATGTTACTTCTTTCTAAATTCAATAAAGCATTTTAAAAGGAAAAAAAGAGGAATGGATAAGACAAGGAAAGTTCTTACCAACGTCTTTTATTCAATATTCACAGAGAGAGGCTCACTTTCTCATGAGTCATTGCTATGGGTGCTGAAAAGGGACTTTTGCCTTTGAGCTATCTGTTTTTCTACTTTCAATGTTTCTACTTTCAGTTCAACAACCACTTTGATAAAATACAATGTGCAAATGGCTTTAGACAACCTATTTGGTCCATAAATTACTATACAGTGGTACCTCGGGTTACATACACTTCAGGTTACAGACTCCGCTAACCCAGAAATAGTACCTCGGGTTAAGAACTTTGCTTCAGGATGAGAACAGAAATCGTGTTTCGGTGGCGTGGTAGCAGCAGGAGGCCCCATTAGCTAAAGTGGTGCTCCAGGTTAAGATGAGTTTCAGGTTAAGAACGGACCTCCAGAATGAATTAAGTACTTAACCTGAGGTTACAAACTTAATTCGTTCCAGAGGTCCGTTCTTAACCCGAAACTGTTCTTAACCTGAGGTGCGCTTCCGCTAATGGGGCCTCCCGCTGCTGGTGCGCAACTTCCACTTGCACCCTGGGGCAAAGTTCGCAACCAGGAGCATCTACTTCCGGGTTAGCTGAGCTCGTTACCTGAAGCATTTGTAGGGAGGACAGTACATAACCCAAGGTTCCACTGTATAGCATATATTCAACACACAAAAACCCAGTGACAATTTGACAAAGGACAGTTGGACATATAAGGGGCCCCATTACCTTCAGTAGCTTAGGGCCTCATCAAACCTAAATCCGGCCATGCACTAGCCCCTCTTGCCAGCCCCTCTCTGCCACTGCCAAAGCCACTGTCACTGTCATGGTGGCACGAGGTGTGGCACAGGCAGAGGAAACAACTGAGAAGGGGAGAAAGCAAGCAGCTGCCCGGCAGGGGCTGTGGCCAGGGAGATGGTCAGCTGACTCGCTCGCACGTCTTTTGCTGCTGTGCTCCTGTGCAAGCCAGCCGGAAAATTTCTGGGAAATGTTGGAGGGTATGGGTTCTTTTCAACCACAGAGGGCATAGGCCAAACATCTGGATCAGGGTGGGTGCATGGGTGGGAACCTGTTGACCTCCAGATATAGTTGGACTCCAGCTGTCAGGAGTGCATGCAGGAGCCAGGCCCTGGGACCAGTAGGGCTTCGCAGGTCTGGGGTCTTCCTAAGTTTTTTCTGAAGAGGCAAGGCGTGGCTGCACAGGTGAGGCCGCTTGGTAACTCACTGAACCTGGTGGCAAGAGCCAGGGAGGGATATAAGGTCAACATTTCCCTTCAGCTCTTTGCCACAGCAACACACTTCCTGCCTTTGGCTTCTTGCTTCCTAGTCCTCGGACCCTTGACTTCATGACTCCTTGCTTCCTGATCCTCGGACCCTTGACTTCGTGACTCCTTGCTTCCTGGTCCTCAGACCCTTGCCTTCATGACTCCTTGCTTCCTGATCCTCGGACCCTTGATTTCGTGATTCCTTGCTTCCTGGTCCTCTGACCCTTGACTTCGTGACTCCTTGCTTCTTGACCCTCAGACCCTTGACTTTGTGACTCCCTGCTTCCTGGTCCTCAGACCCTTGACTTTGTGACTCCCTGCTTTCTGGTCCTCAGACCCTTGACTTCGTGACTCCTTGCTTCCTGATCCTGGGACCCTTGACTTTGTGACTCCTTGCTTTCTGATCCTCGGACCCTTGATTTCGTGATTCCTTGCTTCTTGACCCTCCGACCCTTGACTTTGTGACTCCTTGCTTCTTGACCCTCGGACCCTTGACTTTGTGACTCCCTGCTTCCTGGTCCTCGGACCCTTGGCTTATTGACTCCCGGCTCTCTGACCCTCAGATTCTTGACTTCCTGACTCCTGGCTTCTGGACTCTCTTTCCTGCTCCCACCACACCATCTTGCCCCGGTCCCGGCGTCCTCAGCTGGGACTTCGATCACCTGTGAACCAGACTGTGATACCAGCTCCCATCAGCCCCAGCCAGTAGAGTCCGTGCTCAAGGATGAAGAGAGTTTGAGTCCCACAAAGATCTGTGTCCCCACCAGTGATTTATCTGTGATTCATAGGGTTTGGTGGAGAAGCACACTTCTTCCGGATGTGGTGGACTTTCCTTCATCGGGGGTTTTTAAGCAGAAGTTGGACTCTGTCAGGGATTCTTGAGCTGTGATTGCAGGGGGGGTTGGACTAGATTGCCCTTGGGGGACCCTTCCAACTTGCACAATTCAGCGGTTCTACAGCCCTGGAGCCTAGCGAGAGACAGTACATCTGCTGCACCTGTGCTTGGCACACAATGGAACACGCTCCTAAGCTGATTAAATCAAAGCCTCTTTTTAAATGAGAAGGGGAGAAATCTGCCGCTCCTGTCTTTGGGGAGAACTGTATCCCTGCCAAGATGGACAGGATCTGCTTTCTTCCCCACCCACCCCTACTCACAGCACCAGAACCAGTCAATAAAAACAAAGGAGGACCTACATATGTTACTATAAATGGGGACAGAGAGAGGGTGCACATGGACGAACGTGTGCATTTTTAATCTAAGCATTTTCCATTCTATTAAAAAGAAGAAAAGGCTGAATGGATGAACCAGTTTCCTCCTAAGCACCTTCAGACAGCTTGTTCCAAGAAAGGGGGGGAAGGCAAATCTTCAAAAACCTGGGGGTGGCTCGTTCCAAAAAGAACCATGGCTATGTGGAAAGGTTGTAGCTCAGTGAAAAGAGCACTGGGTAGGGCTGGGAGAGAGATCCCCCCCCCGAAACCCTGGAGAGCAGCTGCCAGTCAGTGTAGGAAACATTGATCTAGGTGGTCTGATGGTCTGAGTTGGTGTAAGGTAACTTCCTCTGCTGCTGTTAGGTCTTTCATTCAGAAGCATGAGGACTAGAATCCTACTTTGCTTTTGGGAAAGGGCAGTGGCTCAGTGACAGAGCACCTGCTTTGCATGCAGAAGTTCCCAGATTCATCCCAAGTGGTATCTCCAGGCAGGGCTGGGAGAGATCTCCTGCCTGAAATCCTGGAGAGCTGCTGCCGGTCAGTGCAGGCAGCACTGGGTTAGATGAACCAGTGGTCTGACTCAGAATGAAGCAGCTTCTTCTGTTCAACACATTTGCACTCATCGTCATTCTTCCTGAACCTTGTCACAAATCACTGGGCTATTGAATCACATGGATGAACTCTCTTTTGGAGCCAGATTGAGAAAGGCTTCTTCTCTTCTCTTTTCACAAGGGAAGCGCAGCTGAGCTAATGATGCTTGAGCCAGACTCAGTTGGAACAGGAAGCCCTCTGATGCCCCTTCCTGTCCGGGAGGATCCAATGGGCAGCCTGGGTGGGCTTATCCAGGGCTTGGAGTACTTCCCCGAGAAGCTGCCACTAGCAGTTCATTGCTTCATCAGATGGGGCAGCATTTACAGCTCATGACACTCCGGGAGCCTTTCTCAACCTTGAGTTCCCAGGGGCTGTTGGACTACAACTCCCATCATCCCTGACCACTGGGCCTGCTAGCTAGGAATGATGGGAGTTGTAGTCCAACAAATATCCAGGAACCCAAGGTTG
The DNA here is from genome assembly GCF_964106915.1 of Podarcis gaigeae. Taxonomy (NCBI): domain Eukaryota; kingdom Metazoa; phylum Chordata; class Lepidosauria; order Squamata; family Lacertidae; genus Podarcis; species Podarcis gaigeae. Next base: position 13,367,055 of record NC_139693.1, on the reverse strand, counting down.
AGAAAGGCTGACCAAGGGGGGGGCACTCTTCCAGTTGCAGAGTGCTGTGAGCCCACCGCATACCCCACTTTGCATGGAGCACCTGGGAAGGTTAGAGGCAGCCCCAAACCATCCTTCAGTTGCATGCCTCATCCCCAAAGGCCACAAATTTCTCCTTTCTTGGCGGTTTTTAAGCAAAGGCTGGGTGGCCATCTGTCATGGATGCTTTAACTGAGTTTCCTGCATCGCAGGGGGATGGACTAGAGGACCTTTGGGGTCCATGCCAACTCTACAATTCAACAATTCTTCTCTCTATTAGTCAACAGTGACAAATTGAACTGAATGGGCCCTGCCTGCCTGCCTGCCTGCCTGCCTTTCTCAATCGCCCCTAAGTCTGTATGCAACCATGGTTAAATCCCGGCCTGATTATTGTGAACACAACGGGAAGTAATCCATAATGTTGCAAGATGTGGATTTCCCCCAAAGACTCAAAGTTTTGGGGGAGAAAGGGAGGAGGCCGTGGGGGGGGGGGGAGAGAAACAATTTTTCATTTCAGCTCTGCTACCAACCTGTGTGTAATCAAACAAATTACTCGCTCGGGGACCACAATGCATGCTAGAGGAATTTCTCTCTCTCATTACAGACAAAATTAATCTCTTTGCCGCTTCCAGCATTGTTGCTGGTTGCTTTTCCCCCTAGCCTGAGCACAAAATGCAACTGCACGGTTAACCCCTTTTCCCTGGGAGTGGGTGTCCCTGTGAGGGCTGAGGTGGGCAGCAATCAGAAGTGAATCAGGCGTTGCAAGGCAGGCTGGCATTCGGAAGCGATGAGTGAGTCAGAAGCCAGGACGCAGGTGCTCACCAGAGCCCAGGAAAACCATTGTGGTTCCAGCAAGGCTCAGCTGTGAAAGGAATCCCTTTGTAGCTACTCCTTCCAGCCTAGGGGAACCAATCATCGGTCTGGCCAGGAACTTCTTCATTAAGAAAGCTGCCGGCCGCAGTTTAGTGGTTCGCCATGCAGGGCAGCTGCTAACAGGTTCCACCAGTTCTCAACACTGACCTGGTTCGCAGATTGTGCTAAGCCAAACCATGCTTTAGCATGGACACATGGACTCCATAATAATAATAAATTTTTATTTATACCCCGCCCTTCCCAGTTCAGAAACCGGGCTCAGGGCAGCTGACAACAAATTGAAAACACTTAATTGTAAAAGCAGTATAAAATACAGTATAAAAACATGGATAACAATAAAATTCAAAATTCAGAAATCAATTTAGGGGAAATAAGCATTAGAATAATCCCTCAGGGCTAGCTGGCTAAATTGGTCCTACTTGGGCCAGCAAGGAGGCCAGGGGAGAATTAGCTGTGGGGTCTCAGAGCGGTGATCTTCATAAAAGGGGAGGGGGAGGGAAGAGAAGGGAAATAAAAGATCAGGCTGAGTTCAAATTAAAGGTCAGGCGGAATACCTCTGTCTTACAGGCCTGACGGAAGGAGGTTAAATCCTGAAGGGACCTAGTCTCATGGGACAGAGCATTCCACCAGGTCGGAGCCATCACTGAGAAGGCCCTGGCCCTGGTGGAGGATAGTCTGACTTCCTTAGGCCCGGGATCTCTAAACTATGGTTATTCATGGACCTTAAGGTCCTCTGCGGGGCAGACCAGGAGATATCCAGGAGAGGAGAGCACAGCATCTTAGAATTGTAGGGTTGGAAAGGACCCCAAGGGCCACCTAGTCCAACTCACTGCAGTTCAGGATTCACAGCTGGGATCCTCCTCCATGTCCCTCTTACCACCAAAGTCACCCCTCCATTGAATTGTGTTCCTGTCCTGTGCAATGTTAGACGCTATATAAGCTCGGTGCCAAAGGGTTCCTTAAAGCAAGGTTACAGTCGCTGAAACAGAACGCCTAGTTGACATTTGGAGGCCAGGCGGCTCAAAAGTCCTATTTTTCAATATGACTTTTGGTTCTGAAGTTCATTCTGATTGTGCAGATAAAAGATAACAGATAGAATCCGATAGGATGTGCTGCTAGTGTGTGAAAACAGTCACGATCCAAAGATCCCCAGGCATGCATCTCCAGATGGTGGAGACGTCAGGGCATCTTCACTTAGTTGCAAGTGGCCGGTAGCCAGGTGCCTGGCAAATTTCAAATGCTGGTCTTGTGCCTTGGGTGCATAAATTACATGGAGCAGATGTTGTACAGTGAGGGTCATGGCGTGATTTCCATATGGATTGTGGTGAATGAGGAGGGCCATCCTTGTGCACCGCTCTCCTCATGTTGGGTGCGTATGAATGGCCAAATCACTGGCCTTGGACCCATTCACTGCCCACTCTGGCCCCACCTGTTGGCATGCTGCCCACCTGCCTCTGCAGAAAGCTTGCCCTCCCTATGCTAGTGGATGCATTTGGGAATCTGGGTCTGATGTGAATCAGTACCCTGGACAGCACCAGTGATGGGCGATGGCTCCCAGTTTTCTTGGGTTCAGGGCACCCGAGCATGATATGCAGGACCTCAGATTTGGATGTGCCCTCTGTGATGTGCATGGAGCTCCTATCCCTGAGTCACCCCTCCTCTCCAAAGATGGAGGGTGAGGAGAGCCCTGTTTGCAGTGCAAAGGCTGGAAGCATCTTGGCAGGGAAGGGTTTGGGTTTCAACCTAGGTCTCCTAATGGCATTGGTGCATTGGTAAACCCCATACACACTGCATTATTGAATTATTGATGCAACCTTTTTTTACAGGACAAATGCACAGGCCCCATAGAAAGACTCTCAATGCACTTGTACAAATCGGTCCTGCCTTCCTTTTTATTTATTCCTTGCCTCCTAGGTGCTTTGATGGATATATTGAAATAAACAGGGCCGTCTCTCCTGCAGGCTTGCCATCCAGTTGGCATGGCACAAAAGGAAAATAGGATGGGGAGGAAAGAGGGAAACGAGCAAGCGCAGGCATCAGCATAATTTTTCTTATTGAGTGAAGCTGCCACAAATAGGCAGTGAGCACCTGTTGAAGATTCCAGCCATGCTTTCCCCCCAGGATAGACTATTCTTCCACACCCTTAAAAAAAGAAAGTCAGTTGGCATTCTGTGACCACTGAGCTTGCTCATGGATCACTGGCTTATTTGGGGTGGGAGCAAATTTCTCTACTTTTTAACTTGTGGAACTCTTAGGATTCTTCCAAGCCTGTTGGTCTTCCCTTAAAGTAGTTTTGGCTAAACACGGACCGGGCTATGAGTTTGCTATTAGTAATACCTGGGATCATGACCAGCTTGCATGGAGGCAGTTCAGGGAGGGGAGGAGCCAAATGGCAGCCGTGTCGGCGGAGTGGGCCCCGCCGCCCCATATTTTCTTCTGCTGCAGAAGCTGCCAATAGTCTCATCAAGCTCGCGTTTCGCAGCACATTATCAATATGCAAACTGTGCACGGGAGCTGCAGAGGTGTGCAGGGGAGACACAAAGAAACTATCAGAACAGAAAGCCGCATTAAACTGTACAAGCGCTGTGCTTTGTATAAAATTCAGAAATAATAATTTGAGTTGGAATGATGGGGAATCCATAATAAATTGGTTCCACTTCAGAAAGAAAACAAGGTAATTCAGAAATCCGGGATCTGGGTTGTTTGAGAAAGGGAGAAATGCAAATGTATCCCAAAATGGAGCCATAGTTGAACGGTTCTTTCAATCCTGGTTGAAATAACAGAGCAGGCATCCACCTTTCCGGACATCCAGGCAATGGTTGGCTGCTGTTCATTGGGGCTGGTGGGGCAGAAGTAAGGGGAGCCCAACAAGAGTTGGTGCCAGAGCCAATGACAGGCAGAGACACTTAAATCTAGTCAAATGAAGGCTGAGCCCCATTCAGCACCTGGGGGTAAGTAAGAGCTGAGGTTGATTTCATAAGAAAAGGCACCCCTTTGGTGGGAGGAGGGCATGAGATGCTCCACATAATAGAATTACAGAATTGTAGAGTTGGAAGGAACCCTGAAATCTTGCAATGCAGGATTTTTTTGCCCAACATGGGGCTTGAACTTACGACCCTGAGATTAGGAGTCTTATGCTCTATCAACTGAGCTATCCCAGTCAATTTGGGCAACCTCAGATTCAGCAAGATGGCTCTCATATCACCTTGCGGTCTTCTCTTCTCCAGGCTAAACATACCCAACTCCCAACTAGTTCTTTGCTGATATTTGACAGTGAGCAAGCAGGCAGCCTCCTGGAGAGGCAATTGCAGCTACTTTGCTCCTGCCTGGCCATCCTGCTGCTGAATTAAGCTGTGGTTTGACCTAGGGTGCTGCCCAAATCTGGCCTTGTGGTCAGCTCTCTACAGACTATAAGCAAGCTTTAGCTCTATGACTTTGGAGGTTGTCCGTCTTGCTATTTTTATTTTTATTTTAAATACTGTTTTGAGCTTTGGGTTGGCACAAATGGCTTCAAATCGTTTCGGACTGGTCCTGATTTGACCTGATTCGGTTTGAGAATTGGCCAGGTTCGTTGCACAGCCCTGGTCTACAATTCATAGCATGTCCGGCAGAGCTAAACCACGAGCCTGGGGTTCAGATGGCACACTAGGTCAAACAGTAGCTTGGCTCAACTCAGAAGGACGTGGAGGAGAAAAGTTGCTGTGATCTTAGCTGGGCTTTCTGAATTGCAGCGCATTGGGCTAGGTGACCATTGAGACTGGTTGGGTAGAAGCCAGGGAAGCCACCAGTAGATGGAGCCAGGACCAATGGCAGGCACAGAGAAGCGAGTTCTAGTTTTGCCTCTGCCCTTCTCTCTGATGAGCTCCACAAAGGGTAACATGAGAGTAAAGAGGGGGAGGAAGTTGACAAGCAGGGCCCACCTGTAAATAAGGAGGAAGGCAGGTGGGGTTGCAGGCTGAGGCGGGGGGGGCATTGACCCATCACCCAAGCAGACTAGCCCTACCATGTGAAAACACAGAGATATGCTATAATTTAGCCTGTGCCAAGATGGTCCCCATGGGACGTGGGTGGCGCTGTGGGTTAAACCACAGAGCCTAGGACTTGCCGATCAGAAGGTCAGTAGTTTGAATCCCCGCAATGGGTTGAGCTCCCATTGCTGGGTCCCTGCTCCTGCCAACCTAGCAGTTCAAAAGCACATCAAAGTGCAAGTAGATAAATAGGTACCGCTCCGGCGGGAAGGTGAACGCCGTTTCTGTGCGCTGCTCTGGTTCACCAGAAGCGGCTTAGTCATGCTGGCCACATGACCCGGAAGCTGTATGCCGGCTCCCTTGGCCAATAAAGCGAGATGATCGCCTAAACCCCAGAGTCGGCCACGACTGGACCTAATGGTCAGGGGTTCCTTTACCTTTAAGATGGTCCCCCCCCCCAGATGTTTGGCCTCCAGCTCTCATTAACCCAACCAGCACCAGGCTGGGGCTGATGGGAGTTGGATGCCAAACATCTGGGGGGCAGAGAGGATTTTTTTAAGCCAGAACTCACTGGAACTCACTTCTGGCACTTCTCAGTTCTGGCAGCCATTGCAATTATAAGAGAACAAAGGAGGTGTTCCTGGTGTGTTCCAGCACCTCTTTTTTCTAGAAAAATAGCACCAGTAAAGCACCCACACTGGGATGCTGAGGGACAGGCGGAGCTCAGTTCAGCATCCTCTTATCCACCAAACCAAATGAGCTGAGCTCACATGTGGCCAAGTAGAACAAATTGCTCCACTCCCCCTCTCTGTCCTTTCCAGCTGCTCGGCTGGCTGGTGTCTGGATTGATGGCGGGATTGAAAAGAGCCAGAAAAAGGTCTTTGGAGAAGCAGGTTCTGGAAAGGGTGGCCTGCCCTCTGGATAAACCCTTTTGCCTTTCTGTAATTTCCCTCTAATTCTCTCCTTGACGAAGATAAATCATGCTCTTTGGGGGGCGGTGGAGAGGAGAGGAAGAAAACCAGCCGGGTTCTTGATTCCTACGCACTGGGGATTGCCTTATAACCTCCAGCTTTGCCTGATTTCCTGCTGCATGTGCCAGTTCCAGTTGTGGCCGTGTCTGGGCCTGTTGTCTAGAGAGCTCTTTGCCCTTGCAGGAGGGAGCGGATAAAGATCCAGCCTGCTGGACCAAGACAGCTCCCAACCCTCTCTCAGGAGGATCACAGGCACCTCTTGTGTCTCCACAGAAACCGTTGTTTTAGACAACAGCGCCTGTGCTTGAGTTTTCCCTGATTAAAAAAAGACAGTGGACATTCTCTATTTTCAGGATGCTGTTCCAGCAATTTCCAGGAGAGAAATGCAATAAAATGATGCATCATTAACTGGGGTAGCAGGACTTCCTCTTTTAAAAACTTTGTGTCTGACTGTGAGGCGCAATGCTCTTTTCTCCAGGAGTCCAGCTGTCCTTCCCTATTCCCCAGATGCAATATGATTCAGGGATGTAGAAGGGGCGGGGGGAGAATGGCAGCCATCACCCCAAAAAGTGGGACCCCACTGGCCACTGTAATCTCCCCACCCCGATGTTCCAGAATGACAAAGCATGCTGGCAGAATTAAAATGGCATAATAGCTGATGAATACAAACCAGTTCTTTTTACACCAACGTTACAAGCAACAGGATTTTTTTTTTAAAAAAAACCCTTCAAAGGGGGAATGGTCTCTTGTGAACAGGGCTGTGAGAAGCAGGGGGTGATTTGGGCTCAGCCCTAGGACAATTAGATATTCGCTAAATAATTGCTTCTTGGTTCATAAAGCACTGCAGGTCCAGCTATGCCAGAATAATGGGAAAACGGCACATAGGAGACCGAGGGAGGGAGGGCACAGGCAGTAAACTAGTGGGGGGACTTTTTCAGGCTGAGGTGCACTTTCTGGGCAATATTCTGAGGAACACATGCCAGAGGTGGGTGGAGCCAGAGGTAAAAGAAGGCGGAGCAATGGGTGGTGGAAATGTTACCATGGTGCAATGGGCTGCTTTCTTCACATTCATGCCCCCCTCTCCATTTGTCTTCAAATCTCTGGAGGGCTGCCACATGGAAGATGGAGCAAGCTTGCTTTCTGCAGTTCCAGAAGGCAGAACCTTAACTGGTGGGTCTAATTACCTGGGGGGAGATTCTGACTTTCTGATGGTGAGAGATGTTTGGCAGTGGAGAGGGCTCTCTTGGAAGATGGTGGACTATCATTTGCTGGAGGTCTTTAAACAGAGGTTAGAGGGCAGTCTGCGATGGATTCTTTAGTTGTGATTCCTGCATTGCTGGGGGTTGGACTAGATGGACCTTGCAGGTCTTTTCCAGCTCTAATCTCATTTATTGTCATTTGAATCCATTGGCTGGCTGATTGATGGATTGGTTGGTTTGGGTTCTACTCGCTAGAGCAACAGAAACTAAGATGGGATATTATCTCTCCACTAGGGGTCAGGGGATTTAACAGTAGTGGCTAGAGCATGGGTAGGCAAACTAAGGCCTGGGGACAGGATCCAGCCCAAACGCCTTCTAAATCCAGCCCACGGACGGTCCAGGAATCAGTGTGTTTTTACATGAGTAGAATGTATACTTTTATTTAAAATGCACCTCTGGGTTATTTGTGGGGCATAGGAATTTATTCATTTCCCCCCAAAATATAGTCCGGCCTCCCACAAGGTCTGAGGGACAGTGGACCGGCCCCCTGCTGAAAAAGTTTGCTGACCCCTGGGCTAGTGTTTGACAAGCACCTGGAAGGCCAGGGTTCAAATCCCCACTAAGCCATGGAGCTCCCAGGGAGATTTTGGGATAGTCATCAACTCTCAGTCTAACCTAACACATGGGGTTGTTCTGAGGATAATATGGGGGTGCATATATACCACCTTGAGCTCCTTGAAGGGAGGAACATGATATATCAGTGCAATAAGAAATAAGAAGAAGAAATTTGGGGGATTCCTTGTCCTGAGTGCATGCTGAACTGTCTGTCTCCTGAGGCCTTTTCTTCATGGATTAAATCATCCCTGCCTGGCTGACCCTTACTGCATACATGCCATGTATTATTCAAGGAGCGTAATTGCCCTAATAAAAGGGACATAAAGATTGCAGTGCAAACACTCAGACACCCAGGAGTCAGGGAGATTTACTTCCCCAGGGGTTGCAGTTCTCGCACTGGACAAGGCTCTACTCTCCATCTTTAAAATCAGCCAGGAGAGGAAGTGCTGTCCAAGGATAGCTCAGTAGGTAGCGCATGAGACTTTTAATCTCAGCATCATGGGTTTGAGCCCCACATTGGGTGAAAGATTCCCGCATTGCAGAGGGTTGGACTAGAAGACCGCTGCAGCCCTTTTCCAGCCCCATGATTCTAGGTCTCTGCTGTCACTAGGTGTGTCTACACCAGAAGTAGGGAACATCCAGCCCACAGGCATCATTAGGCCCACCAGATCACCCACTTTGGCCCACAAGGCCAGCACTGACAAGACATACCCACCTGCCCTGCACTTGAAAGATTAGGCCTCTTGGACCAAAGTCTCCACTTCCATGAAGAAGGACTTGTAGCAAGAGTTAGATTGCACCTCACAGTGGCTGGCAAGAATGTGCTTGCTAGGAGTTGTTCGACTACCTCAGAAGTACATGTGAAAAGGATCTAGGCATCTTAGCTGAGCACAAACTTGAGATGAGTCAACAGTGTGATGCAGCAGCAAAAAAAGCTAATGCTATTCTAGACTGCATCAACAGACATATAGTGTCCAGGTCAAGGGAAGCAAACAAAAATACAAAAAATACAAAAAAGAATATAACAGTATAGGTACATATGTTATTGTTTCCCTTCCCCAAACTATACAGAAAAGAGAAAAATAAAAAAGTCATACAAAATCATAATGTTTTGGGCTCTACCGAGCCCTGGACTCCCCTCCACCCTTTTGGTAAGTATCGAATATCTTCCTCCGTTACGTATTTGATTTTTAATCTTAGAGTCACTCGCTGATAGAATTGTTCTAACCCCGCCAGTTCACTTTATAAGTTTGTTCCAATATATTTTCAATATTTACTCCACTTTTTCTGAAATTTCTGTTCATCTTGGTCTCATATTCTACCTGTTAGTCTATCAAGCTCGGCATAGTTTACCATTTTGATCTGCCAATCATTTATGCTGGGCATGGTTTCCGATTTCCAATATTGTGCCAACATAATTCTTGCTGCCCTGGTGGCGTAAAGAAATATCGTCTTATCTTCTTTTTTGATTTCTTTACCCGTCATTCCCAGCAAAAAGGCTTCAGGTCTTTTGGGAAAGGTATATTTAAATAGTTTTTTAAGCTCATTATATATTGATTCCCAAAAGCCTTTCACCTTGTTACATAGCCACCACATATGGTAAAGGTCTCCCTCCGCATCACCACATTTCCAGCATTTCTTATTCTTTAATCTATACATTTTGGCCAATTTCACTGGCATATGATACCATCTGTATAACATCTTCCAGACATCCTCTCTCAGTGCCATACAGGCCGTAAACTTTATATTACTGTTCCACAGTTCCAACCACCTTTCAAAGTCAATATTATAGCCAAAGTCAACCACAATTATGGGCACCACAATTTAAGAAGGATATTGACAAGCTGGAATGTGTGCAGAAGAGGGCAACCATATTGTTGCCCAGGACGGACCTGCTGGGAGCCTGAAGGGCCCTGCCCTGCTTCTCTCTACCTGACTTGGGGTGGGGCCTGACAGGCTCCATAAAGGACAGGGCAGGGAGGGCTCCGTTTTTGTTTTTGTTTTTTAAATTGCTTTTATTTTTCATCTATGTCATTTTAAATTGTGGTTGATATTAATGCTGTCTTCTTAGTTTTAGATTTTATTATTTATGTGGAAATTGTTTTCCGTTTGGTTGTGTACTTTTTGATGTGTTTTAGTTCTTGTTTATGACATTTGTTATGTTGGTAAATGTAAATCTTGTCATGTTGTAAGCTGCCTTGAGCATTGTTTTTTAACTATGGAAAGGCGGCATACAAATAAGATGATGATGATGATGATATTGACAAGGGGAAATGTATGCAGAAGAGCATGACCAAGTTAATCAAGGGTCTGGAAACCAAGCCTTATGAGGAACAGCAGAGGGAACTGGATATGCTTAGCCTGGAGAAACGGAGACTGAGAATTGATTGGATAAAGGTAAAGGGGCCCCTAACCATTAGGTCCAGTTGTGACCGACTCTGGGGTTGCGGCGCTCATCTCGCTTTATTGGCCGAGGGAGCCGGCATACAGCTTCCGGGACATGTGGCCAGCAATACTAAGCCGCTTCTGGCGAACCAGAGCAGCACACGGAAACACCGTTTACCTTCCCACTGGAGCGGTACCTATTTATCTACTTGCACTTTGACATGCTTTTGAACTGCTAAGTTGGCAGGAGCCAGGACTGAGCTACGGGAGCTCACCCCGTCACAGGGATTCAAACCTTCTGATTGGCAAGTCCTAGGCTCAGTGGTTTAACCCACAGTGCCACCCTCGTCCCTTAAAATTGATAGGATAGCCATCTTCAAATATCTGAAGGGCTGTCTCATGGAAGGGGGAGGAAGCTTGTTTTCTGCTGTTCCAGAGGGTAGAACCGAACCCAATGGCTTCCAGTTGCAAGAACGGAGATTCTGACTGAGCAGCAGGAAGAACTTTCTGACAGTGAGAGCTGTGCAGCAGTGGAACAGAACACCTAGGAAGGTGGTAGACTCTCCTTCGTTGGAGGTGTTTAAACAGCGGTTAGATGGCCATCTGTCTGGGATCCTGCAGCTTAAAAATACATCCCTGCATTGCAGGGCCTTAGACTAGATGTCCCTTGGGGGTCCCATGCAGCTCTACAGTTGTATGATTCTATGGCATGGAGAGCCTAGAACCATGAACACACTGCGACATTTTGCCATAGAACTCACTGTTTACTGTCAGGAGTGCATGCAGGAGCCAGGCCCTGTGACCAGTAGTGCTTCGCAGGACTGGGGCCTTCCTAAGTTTGTTCTGGAGAGGCAAGATGTGGCTGTGCAGGTGAGGCTGCTTGGTAACTCACTGCACCTGGTGGCAAGAGCCGGGAAGGGATAGAAGGTCAGCATTTCCCTTCGGGTCTTTGCCACAGCAACACGTTTCCTGCCTTGCTGCGTTTGGCTTCTTCCTTCCTGATCCTCAGACCTTGGCTTCCTGACTCCCTGCTTCAAGATCCTCAGACCCTTGACTTTGTGACTCCTTGCTTCTCGACCCTCGGACCCTTGACTTTGTGACTTCCTGCTTCCTGACCCTCAGACCCCTGGCTTCTGGACTCTCGTTCCTGCTCCCACTCCGCCATCTTGCCCCCAGTCCCAACATCCTCAGCCCAGGAGTTTGATCACCCATAGACGGGCCATGAAAATTACTACCATTTCCCATACTTTATATGTTTATATCCTCTGACCTGATGGGTAACAAGGAGAGAGCAGGTAATCTCAGGAAGCTCAGTCCCACCCACAGTGGTTCACGCTCAGCTTTTTGCTGCTCACCTTGAGCACAATGCTCTCTTCTGCCCGCCTGCCCCCCCCCCCCAAAGCAGGGTCATGTATTATAGCGATGCTTCCCCTCGCATCACGTCTCGGCCCTTCTCCAGACTTGGCATCAGTAATAGCCAGTGGATGGAGGTGTCTGCCAGCCTAGGCAGTAGTTCAGAAGGCAGGAGGACAGGTCTTGGCTTTGGGCAGTGTCCAACAGATTGCAGAGAAAGCTGCTGATGTTTCTCTCCTCCCCCCCCCCCCCACACTTTGCACACACACACACTTTCCACGACTGCAGCCTGGCTGTTACCGACAGTTGTCAACCTGCCAAGGCTGAAGGAGCCACTACAAAAATTAATCAGGGAATGGAGAGACTCGGAGCTGGGAGTCGTTCCAGGCAGGCCAGGCAGGGGCTACTGAACTTCCCAAGGTTTGCTCATGATTGTAAATAATCTCTTCCCTTTGCCCACACAGTCAGTTCCAGTAAAAAAATATTGGGGGGGGGAGTAGGGATATGGGGTGAAGCACTGGGTGTTTTAGCGCTGCCTCTGAGACAAATGGCATTGAAAACACTGGGATGCATGACCGTGTCAATCAATTTCACATTATGTGAGTTTCTAATGCACAGGAGATGATAGATGATAGATAGATAGATAGATAGATAGATAGATAGATAGATAGATAGATGATAGATAGATGATAGATAGATAGATAGATAGATAGATAGATAGATAGATAGATGATAGATAGATAGATGATAGATAGATAGATAGATGATAGATAGATGATAGATAGATATAGATAGATAGATGATAGATAGATAGATGATAGATAGATAGATAGATGATAGAGCTACATCTGAATGCCAGCTTTCCTTCAGAGACCTCTTTGCTCCCTGACCTGTAAAGCACTGCAGCTATTAGCTACCCTACCTAAGTCAGAGATGGGTTGATGGCTTGCCTTGCAAACAGACCTGAGAGGCAGGAATGGGAGACTAACCCATGCATTGCAGATCTCAGAAAAGCTCTTGCAGCTCCCTAATGCAGGGAGGAGGAAGGATGCCCCCCCATCTAGTTCCTAAGGGGGAGTGGCATTTGGGGGAAGCTTTCACCCAAGTGAATGGCTGCAGCCTCTCATATATTGTTGGGGTAGGTAACATCAGGCCCGAGGGCCAAATCTGGCCCTTCAGTCCTTTCTGTCTGGCCTTTGGGACTTTCCTCAGGCCACACTCTCAGTAGAGCATGAGCCTCTTGATCTCAGAGTCATGGGTTCAGGCAACACACTGGGAAAAATTATTCCTGCATTGCAGGGATTGGACTGGATGACCCTCGTGGTCCCTCTATGATTCATACCCTCCTTGAGTGCTTTTGCCTAGCTGGGATATAAATGCTGACCATGCCTCTTGCTTGTCCAGATGGAAGGTAGAAAGGCATGTCTGCCAACTCCACAAAGGGAGAATGTACATATGTTGCTCCGCCCACTTTGCCTCTGACTCCGCCCACCCCAGAAGTTTGCCCAAAAAAGAATGCAGCCGGTGTTTTGGATCAGGTTAGCCATATTGATTTGTATGCTGTTGGTGGGTTTTTGTCATTGTCTTGTTGGGCTGTGTATGTGATAAAGGGGAGCCATACCGGGGTGAAGATGTCTTCTTCCATTTATCCCTGTGTCAGTTTCAGTTTATTGGTTAATTTTCCTAGTAGGGCTGTTTCCCATACTATTTGGTACCATTGGTCCATGCTTACTCCTGACAGGTCTCTCCAGTGTCTGGCTATGATGCTGTAGGTGGGTTATGAGTTCTTTGTGGTGTAAGTGGGCATTATTGTCTCGGAAGATGTTTAGTAAGGCCAATTCTGATCCAAAACACCCACCCACCCCACTCACACATGAAAACAAAGACCATAGCCAACCACAAATGAATAACCACACCCTCGGCCAACTCCAACCTCTCTCACCACCAAAGGAACACAAGTGAACAGCAAAGAACCTGCACAAGCAACGCTGACACCAAACCCTACATATAGTAAGTAAAATAGAAACATTGCTACCCCACCTCACCCCCACCCATCTTCCCCCCTCCACCTCTTCCCCCCTTTTCTTCCTAATGTCTCAACAAATGAAACTGATATGTAAGAATGATACATGGGGGGGGGGGAATACGAGAGAGAGACATTGCACACACTTTTGTAAATCAAGAAAATCTTTAAAAAAAGAATGTGGCCCTGAAACTGGAAAGAAGGGATCCTCACCCCACAGATATATAGAACAGCAGCAGAGAAGCCCCTTTTAATTGCCTGCTGGCCCGCAGAGAAGGGAGCAGCAACCACTGTGAGTGAGGGGGAGACCATCCCCTCTGTTATTTCCCTGCTGTTATATATCTACATTCACGTTGTAACTTCCCGCTCTTGGATAATTAGCCAATATCTATATTTATATCAAAGCCACATGTGTTGTAGAGAACAGCCAACGTTCCTCTTTAGAGAATGCCTGGCAGGCTATAAATAGCCCCCATCTGTAATTATCTCCAGAACGATTTGTTATAATGGGGAGGGGGAGGGCTGGGAAAGCAAGGACATCAACAGGGAAAGGAAATTCAAGGCGGCTTATTCAAGTGGGAAGTTCAGCTCGGCATTTGAAAAAACAGAAAAATCCCTCATCTGGTCCTATCAGGGGCAACCGACTCAACTTGACACTGAAATAGTTGAGGTTTGCTTGGGGGCAATGCAAGAATCAATGCTAATTTGGCTGAACTTTGCCTTTTAAAACTAACAAACAAACAGCAAGAGACGCCTTTAGCCTCCTAGATCTCATCAGTTCTTAACTCCACGGTGGAAAACTCCTGACCCTCCAACATTTCTCCAATAAAAATACAGTGGCACCTCGGGTTAAGAACTTAATTCATTCTGGAGGCCCGTTCTTAACCCAAAACTGTTCTTAACCTGAAGCACCACTTTAGCTAACGGGGCCTCCTGCTGCCGCCGCACAATTTCTATTCTCATCCTGAAGCAAAGTTTTTAACCTGAGGTACTATTTCTGGGTTAGCGGAGTCTGTAACCTGAAGCGTCTGTAACCTGAAGTGTCTGTAACCCAAGGTACCACTGTAGGGATGTCCTAAGTGGGACATTCCGGGATCAGAAACTGGACGACTTCTGTAAATCCAGGACCATCCCTGGAAAATAGGGGCACTTACAGTGGGGGAGCTTCATGCTCTGGCACTGGGGGGCGGAGAGCAGGCGGGGACGGGGCTAGCGCACGTCCCGGGGGCATAGCGCCCAACGTGGGGGGAGGGGAGCCGCAATGGGGCAGTGTGCTCCCCCCACATTCCTCTTCCTCTTCCACCAGTGGGTACTTAGAAGGTCTGCAAATACAATGCAGAAATTAACAGTCAGGGAAACTGTCAGGGAAATGGGGTAAACTGCCTTGTGACTGCAGCCGAAGAATAATTGGAAGAAGGCAACGGTGTATCTGATGAGCGCATGCCAGCAGACTCCATTTCTTTCACGTTGTGGGGGTGAGGAGAGCTGTCCCGGGGTTCATTTCCATGGTAATAACAGCATCCTGAGAAACCTCTCTGCCTTTCCCCACATAGCTACACAGAGCATTGTCTTTAACTGCCTGAGATTGCTATCTCTCCCTTTGATTTTATCAGCTCTTCTCATCGGGAAAAGGAAACAAAGAGGTAGGGGCAGGCCTCTCTGAATTTCCTATGCTAAATTATGCTAAAAGGAGCTGTTCCAAAAGGAGCCAAGGAGAGCATGGATAGAAAAGCAAACCGGATCAGACCAAAGGCCCATCCAGCACGGGGGGGGGGAGGGGTGTCATTCCCACCTCCCCAGCAATGTGGGAGGGTGGGGCTTGCAAGCACATCTCAAAGGGATGCATCTGTTTCCAATGTCTGGCTTCCACAGGTAGACTGCTGTCAGGTATGGAGATTCCATTGTAGATAAAGAAGAAGACCTCACCTGTACCCTGTGATCGTCCCCTGAGGCCCTTCTTTGTGTGCCTCCTCCATGGGAGGTCCAGAGGGTGGCAACACAAGGATGGGCCTTTTCAGCAATGGTACCCTACTTGTGGAATGCTCTCCCCTGTTACATAATGTCAGGGAACTGCCATCGGAGAGTCAGGTGGTGGAAGGGCTCAAGGAGGCTAGGAGAGCTTCAGATGCGGAGGAAGGAACCAGTAGGGGGAGAGGGAGAGTTCCTGCAGAAACTCAATCGGAGGAATGGCTCCAAGATGTTTCCAGTGAGAACAGCGGGGAGGGCTCAGGGCCTCCGCTGGGGACGCCCACTCCGCGGAGGAAACTGTCACGCAGAGAATCCAGAAGGAGAGTTTCCGTCAAGGAACTCATATGTTGGCGTAAATTCCGGAAACGCCCACTGACGGATTCTGCCAGCGATTGAGGTAGCCACGCACCCATGGCTCCTCGGACTGGGAAAGTTTAGGAACTGATGGTAAAGCTTGGAGGACTTAAACGCTTACGCACGAGCAGCCCCCCTTTCCCATTATACATAACTTTAAGCACCACGCAGAAACATTTCGCTGTTTCATCATGCTTTTGGCTTTTAATTATATATGGTCTTTTTGTGTAGGCAGGGTGTTTTAATCTGGCTTGGTTTTTTTAAAAAAAATACATATATCCTTGAGATTGGTTTTTAATGCTGGTTTTAATGTATTTTTGTTTGTTTAAAGCATTGTAAGATGCTTTGAGCTGCCCATAACCAACTAACAAATTTGTTTGTTTGGTCCATTACATTTATACGCCACTTGATAGAAAAACAATCCAAACCTCAAAGCGGTTTTTCCAAAAAGATGCAATAGAATTATCTCTAAGAAAAATTAACAATAATTTTAAAAGTTTGAAAAGTTAAGATAGCAATAGGCTAAAAACAGATTAATAATAATAATAATAATTTATTGTTTATACCCCGCCCATCCGGCTGGGTGTCCCCAGCCACTCTGGGCGGCTGCCAACAGATTAAAAACAGAATAAAACATCACACATTAAAAACTTCCCTAAACAGGGCTGCCTTCAGATATCTTCTAAAATTCAGATTGTTGTTTATTTCCTTGACATCTGATGAGAGGGCATACCACAGGGTGGGTGCTACCACCGAGAAGGCCCTCTGCCTGGTTCCCTGTAACCTCACTTCTTGCAGTGAGGGAACCGCCAGAAGGACCTCAGTGTCCGGGTAGAACAATGGGGGTGGAGACGCTCCTTCAGGTATACTGGGCCGAGGCCGTTTAGGGCTTTAAAGGTCAGCACCAACACTTTGAACTGTGCTCGGAAAAGTACTAGGAGCCAGTGTAGGTCTTTCAAGACTGGTGTTATATGGTCTCAGCAGCCATTCCCAGTCACCAGTCTAGCTGCCGCATTCTGGATTAGTTGTAGTTTCTGAGTCACCTTCAAAGGTAGCCCCATGTAGAGTGCATTGCAGTAGTCCAAGCGGGAGATAACCAGAGCATGCACCACTCTGGCGAGACAGTCCGCAGGCAGGTAGGGTCTCAGCCTACGTACCAGATGGAGCTGGTAAACAGCTGCCCTGGACACAGATTTGACCTGTGCCTCTATTAAGACCACCAGATTCTTTCCACATGTACTACTGACAACCCAGGCGTCCCCCGTCTTATATTTGTGCAGCTGGTTCTTCCTGCCTAAGTGCAGAACCTGCCATTTGTCCCTAGTGAAATTCATTTTGTTAGTTTTGGTCCAGTTTGAGTCCAATCTGTTAAGTTCATCTTGAATCCCGATTCTGTCTTCTGCGGCATTAGTTACCCCTCCCAGTTTGATGTCATCTGCAAATTGGATGACAAGGTACTCCAAATCTATGGTTGCCACGTGTCCTCTTTTTCCAGGACACGTCCTCTTTTTCATGAGTCATCACAGCAATCCATAGTTAAAAGCAGAAGTCGGCAAATGTGTCCTCTTTTTTGCTCTTCAAAATATGGCAACCCGACCCCACTCAGTGGTTTCATGTAGTGTTAAAAAGCATGCAGGATATAACCAAACCCTGAGGAAACCGCCCCCCCCCCCATTGAAGGCGCCAACATCAACACTCAGAGCCTGATCATCAGCAATGGAAGGAAAGGTCGGATCTTGTGGAGACGAAATGCTGTGTATATAAGTAAGGAATATGATGAAACTAATGCACTCCCAGCAATTCACTGCCTCTGTAAACAAGATTTGTTTGCTCCGGATAATAACCGCCCAGTTCACCATTCCTGGGCTTGCACCACCTCCCTCCCTAGATCATGTAAACAAGCTTGTTCAAAATCCATTTCTGTGGTCTGCTATCAGCTAACGTTCTCCTCCTTTGCCTTGGGTGATTTTATCCCCCCCTGCCCCGCCTTCCCAGTCATCTAGGGTGTTTTCAAAATAAAAATTAAAAAAGCTTAAGCTTTCGCCAGGGGTCTGTCTTATTTAATCTTGTAACACTCCCTGTACATTGCAGACATTATATAAATAATGAATAAGAAGAAACAGTTACACAGTGGTGGAGGTTTTTTTATTTTGTATTTTAAAAAAACTTGCAGGCAGAACGAGATTCGATAAATGGGAGGGGAGGTTAGAGGAAAGAATCGCTCCCCCCAGTACACACACACACCTCCACAACCCGTGCTGGAAGTCAAGAAATGAAAAATAGGTCAGGTGTTTTAATATGTGCATTAGTTCAGAATAAATCATGACCCTCCTTTTTATTTTTTTTAAAAAATGCAAGAGATGAGGAGAGATTCTGCACTCCCTGAGTTGATATACAAACTGAAATGCAGCGAACTTAAATGCTGTTATCCGAATTTTATGATGCAGTTCTCCAAACGAAAGCATTCTTTAAAAAATGCATAACTATAGATAAAGATCTCCTCTACCTATAACTATTGCATTATAATAGGGTGATTGCTTGCAAAAATTTCACAGATTAGGCAAATTTACATCCAATAATGTTCATATTAGAAGAAATGCACACAAATTTAATTCAGTCATATAAATATATATGACAGCACTAAAAATATATATCACAGCTAACGGCACAAACAGGGGGAGGGGGAAAGACTCTACAAAAATGCTGTCCCTTAATCCGCGCCCTGACGAAGGAGCAAAATGAGCAGGCAATATCATGAAGTATATTGACAGTTCATGAAGTTATGCCAAGTTTCCTTTCTAAGTTGGGAATCACGGGGCATGTATTTGAAATGGCAGCCAGATATTCAGAGGCTTAGTAAGGGCAGATGGCCAGTCAGTGGCGCCATTCTAACTGCCCATTGGCTTTTTGCCTGCAGCCTGACACAACAGAACATTCAGTCAGTTAGTAAGACTCATAGGGTAGGAGGAAATTAGAGATATGCGATGTTCTCCCAGAATTTAGGTCAGCCATGTGGTCCTGCTGCCTGCAGCAGAAACAACACAAAGAGTTTTGTGGTTTCTTAAGGACTAGCATATTTATTTGGTCATACTTCATAAATCAGAACCCACTTTTGCTTATTCTGCAAAGGGGTGACTCCAGGGCAACTTTTCCCAGGAGTAGCAGAAGAATAGATAGATATAGATAGATGAGATAGATAGATAGATAGATAGATAGATAGATAGATAGATAGATAGATAGATAGATAGATGATAGATGATAGATAGATAGATAGATAGATAGATAGATAGATAGATAGATATTGTGGACAGACATGTACCTATAAAAGATATGTTTAACAAGCATGAATTGTTATAGGGAGGTTTGCATTTGCAGAATTCCTGTTTTGCCGAGAACTGTGGCAAGTGCAGACAGTGGCGTAGCGTGGGTTGTCAGCACCCGGGGCAAGGCAAGTAATTTGCGCCCCCTAACCCGGTAGGGGCAGAGAGCTGCGAGTGCGAGCGCCCCCCCCCGATGTTGCGCCCGGTGTGGCCGCCCCCCCCCTGCACCCCCCACACTACGCCACTGAGTGCAGAAGGTGCTCGTGCAGCTAAAGCTGTGAAAAGGAGAGCGGAGACTTTTGCTTCAATGTTATGTTAATTGATGACTCATCCCTGGGAGTCCAGGTCTCTCTCAGAAGCTGCCAGATTCTTACTTATCTGACTTAACTGAATCTCACCCTGGGGAACTTAAAGAAAACCTAGCTGCTTTGCTAGTTGCTTAAGAGCAATGGGCTGATTTGTATTTACAACAGGTTTGTGTAACAAGTTTAAAGACAGTCTGCGGCAAAAGTTTGGAACTCGTTCTTGGCATGGAGACATGGAGAGTTTGTGGATTCATACTCGACACTAGGCCCAGATCAGGGAATTCCACTCATGTGGCACTGTGGGTTAAATCACAGAGCCTAGGACTTGCCGATCAGAAGTTCGGCAGTTTGAATCCCCGCGATGGGGTGAGCTCCTGTTGCTCGGTCCCTGCTCCTGCCAACCTAGCAGTTCGAAAGCACATCAAAGTAGATAAATAGGTTCTGCTCTGGCGGGAAGGTAAATGGCGTTTCTGTGCACTGCTCTGGTTCGCCAGAGGCAGCTTAGTCATGCTGGCCACATGACCCGGAAGCTGTACACCGGCTCCCTCAGCCAATAAAGTGAGATGAGCACCGCAACCTCAGAGTCGGTCACGACTAGATGTAATGGTCAGGTACGTGGCCCTCTGCGTTTAGTTGACACGTACGTGGCCCTCTGGGTTTAGTTGAACTCCAATTCCCACCCACCCCTGCCATGCTGGTGGGAGCTGATGGAACTGCCTAGGGCTGGTGGAAGTTGGAGTCTGACAACATAGAGGGTGACTTGTTTCCCACACACCCGGCAGAGGCAGCTGCAGTACAGTAGAATATAGTAGGCTGCATATCGCAAGATGAGCACTGGAAGGCTATAGGCTGCCTTGCGAAGCGTTTCACCCAGTGGCTTGAAATGCACCCAGCCCGTTGTAAATCAGTCCTAAGTGCAAGACCTCAGAGAGGCCAGGGGACGCTGGTCCATTAGGGCAGATGGATTGATGCCTCATCAGCCTCAGTCTGCTCTCAGACGCCTGCTTGCCTTTTTATTTACAATATGTCCGGGGGGGGGGTGTAGCTCTGCTTGTCAGCTTCCCCTTGCTCAGGGCTCATCCTGATTGCTTTTTGCTCTGTGTTTCTAGGCACAGCCCCACACTTAAAAGTGCTGTGTTTGAGTCCCCCTCTTGCAAAAACCCACTCTTTACCACTGATTGGGAACAAACAGCAATCCATGGAAAACCCAAATTTCTGCTTGTTCTGCTTCAGCATTAAAGAGCAGGTTTTCACCAAGAAAGTGCTGACCCGCCTCCAAAAAATGGTGTTTGGACATGCACTTTAAAGCACCAACTTATGCCTAGAAAGTGAGGGATAAAAGGTGAGTGTGGATGAGCCCTCACTTTCAGTATTGCCCTTGCAGAAGTGGGCAGGGATGAGGATGGAGGAAAAATGAGTCAGCTTTGCCTGTTTTTGGTTAAACCACAGAGCCTAGGACTTGTTGATCAGAAGGTCGTGGTTTGAATCCCCGCGATGGGGTGAGCTCCCATTGCTCGGTCCCTGCTCCTGCCAACCTAGCAGTTCGAAAGCACATCAAAGTGCAAGTAGATCAATAGGTACCGCTCTGGCGGGAAGGTAAATGGCGTTTCTGTGCACTGCTCTGGTTTCGCCAGAAGCGGCTTCGTCATGCTGGCTACATGACCCAGAAGCTGTACACCAGCTCCCTCGGCCAATAAAGCGAGATGAGTGCTGCAACCCCACAGTCGGTCACGACTGGACCTAATGGTCAGGGGCCCCTTTACCTTACTCCCTACTGTTGGGCTCCCTGCCTTACCTCCTACCAGTTCCAATGGGCAGCAGCTACCACTGGGCATAGGAGATCAGCCACACTCCGCGATGATGCTCACTTCGTGACCTTTGGCCAGGCAGGACCTGCTACCCAGTTTCCCATTATCCATCTACCCAGCCCACCCTCACTGCCACAAGCCAGCAAACATCCTGTGCCCACTGAGCATGCTCAGCCCTCAATCGGGGGGTGTTTTGGTCAGGGAGGGGAATGCTCTCTTCGATCTTTTTTGTCTTACTGCAAACCTCAGCTTCTGTTTCTGCAAACCTGATGCATCTGCCTTATGTATGGGTAGTGGTGTTTTGGCTACTTAAAGACCGGCATTGGGAGAATTGAGGAGGTGATTAGTAAATATGATGGCAGTCATTTTTTTCTAATAGGCAGCAGTAGGTTTTTTGGTTATTAAACAGTAAACGTTCTCGCCCTTCTGTCGATATCTCAAAAGGGCATCTTCAGTTGACGTTTTTGGAGACATGCAGATTTGTTTCAATGTAATTGCTTTGTCACTAAATCAATTGGTTAAAAGTCTAATTAAATCTGGGGGGGGCAGGGATGGACGGACCCAAATGCCCCACAGAAGATGCATTTGCTGCTGTGCTCTGCAGGATTTCCCTTGCTTTGAGGTTTTGAAAAGGGAGAGGTTCGCCTATGGAATGGGTTTGCCTAACGGGAATAAATCCATGCTTTATATAATCTTCATTTTAATGGTCGTGATATCTAAGTGCATGTCTTCCCCCGGTGCCAATAAAAAATGATTTACAAATTCTCTGTACCTTGGTTGGCTTCTAAACAGCAAGATCATGCTACGGATGCGTGTTAAGAAGAAGAAAAATGAGCATAATATGGCCTATCAGGTGGTTTCTCTTTTTACTCGTGACTGCAGAATTGGGAGGAGAGAAACAGATAGATGGGGAGGCAGAGATGAGGGATGGATTCTCATAAACATACGGCCCAAAGGTTAATCTAAAGCAAGGGTGGAAAACTCTGAGGGCCACAGTCCCTTCTGGGTAGCCTTCCAGGGGCCACATGCCAGACTGGAGGACAGGGCCAAAGGCAAAACTGGACAAAGTAATGGATGCCAATTTTTACCTCTAAAGGGACCCCTGACCATTAGGTCCAGTCGCGGACAACTCTGGGGTTGCGGCGCTCATCTCGCTTTATTGGCCAAGGGAGCCGGCGTACAGCTTCCGGGTCATGTGGCCAGCATGACTAAGCTGCTTCTGGCTAACCAGAGCAGCACAAGGAAATGCCGTTTACCTTCCCGCCGGAGTGGTACCTATTTATCTACTTGCACTTTGACATGCTTTTGAACTGCTAGGTTGGCAGGAGCAGGGACTGAGCAACGGGAGCTCACCCTGTAGTGGGGATTCGAACTGCCGACCTTCTGACTGGCAAGTCCTAGGCTCTGTGGTTTAACTCACAGCGCCACCCACGTCCCTTACCTCTCTTCTTTACGGTTTTATAAAAAAATGGGGGGGGGGGAGAGGTGGCAAGGACAGCATATGTTTGTACAGTGTTCTATACTTACTAAGTTTGGGAAGAAAGTGCTGAACTGTATAACTATGACTGCAGAAAAAGTTACATCTTTCAGCAGAGAACATTCTTTTGAACTGTATACCTATTGCATTGAAATTAGCAACAGGGCAACGAAAATGCATTCTATGCATCCAAATGGTGGCCAAGAGACTGATACTGATGAATTTGAAGAATAAAGATATGATACCCTTTAATCAATGGATCAACAGCATGACAACACTCTCAACTTATGAATGAGCTGCCTACAGACGGAGACATTGTTTGGATAAATATGACAACGTTCAGAATGAGTTTATACAGAATGTAGTAGGCTATTAATATCTACATATGTATTACGATCATAACACCATATCAATTTACTGTATTTACTCGAGTCTAATGCACCATCAAATCTAATGTGCACCTCAATTTCCAGAACCTTGAAACAAACAAACAAAGCAGTTGCTGGTGAATGTAAATGTGCCATCAAATCTAATGCGCACCTTAGTTTTCGCAACGTAATTTGGCCAAAAAAGGTGAGCATTAGATTTGAGTATAAAAGAATGTGTGGGAGTATACTACATTGTATTTTGTGTCTCTCTGTGTGTATGTATATACGAGAGTGTGTGTATTTTCACTTTTTGAAACAACGCGAGAACCAAAACTCAGCCCTCTTTTGAAATTTGCCCTTAACTGAATGTGATTCTCCAGCCAAACAGTGTTCACAAACTGTATGTATTAGGGGAAATTGTACATGGCCATCGTGGCATAGCGGTTAGAGTGTTGGACTGGGACCTGGGAGATCAGGGTTCAAGTCCCTGTACAGCCATGAAGCTCGCCAGATAAACATGGGCCAGTCAGATTCAACAATAAGTTGCACTACAGTGGTACCTTGGTTCTCAAACTTAATCCGTTCCGTAAGTCCGTTCCAAATCAAAAGCGTTCCAAAACCAAGGTGTGCTTTCCCATAGAAAGTAATGCAACATGCATTAATCCGTTCCAGACTTTTAAAAACAACCCCGAAAACAGCAATTTAACATGAATTTTACTCTCTAATGAGACCATTGATCTGTAAATTGAAAGCAATAAACAATGTACTGCAGTCACACAGTCAATCAGTCAGTAGCTGAACTGGGTTCCACACAGTCAGTCACAAAAACAAAACAAAAAGAGCCTCAAAAATAAAAACGCAAAAAAAAAAAGCAAAAACAGACAGACCTCAGCGTAACACTCAAAACAGAAGTGTGGCACTCAAAACGGAGCACGTTTGGCTTCTGAAAAAAGTTCACAAACCGGAACACTTTGGATTTGCAGTGTTTGGGTTCCAAGTTGTTTGAGTACCAAGGCGTTTGAGAACCAAGGTACTACTGTACAAAAGATCACTTCCAACAGTGTGAAGGAGGTCAGAAAAGAGGAATCATGGGCCAATTCGGGGCTCCCTGAAAAATCCCACTTGGCCCTTTCAACAGGTAACTGACAGAGCCCATACTGCATAGGGAGGACACTGCAAAGGAGTAAGGGACACAAGTTGTTGTTGTTGGCCAATTTGCTCACCCACACCACCCCCAAACTCCACCCAAAGCAAAACCAAAGGAGTGCTCCTTTGGGGGAAACAGGGTATGTGGCAGATTGCCTGCCCCTCCTCCTGCCCCAAGAGTGGGAACAGCACTGTTGCAGAAGCTCCAGACTGGTGGGGGGTTTTGTTTTCACAGAGGGGTGTATTCTGCCATATATCATTGACACAATAATGGTGCATTTGTGAAGGATTTATTTTGGACAATGGCCACATGGGCGGCCCAAGGATCTCTCCAGCACTCAGACAGGCCCTGCCTGGCATATTCACACCCAGCCTGCTCCTAGACTTGTCTTTTCCCCCCTTCCTTTCTTAACTCGGCGCATTAAGCAGCCCTTATCAAAGATTTACGACCCTCTTCAGAAGAGCTTTGCCTCGCTGTTATTAACGGAGGAGCCCGCGTCCTCCAAGGAACGTCGAGACTCCCATCTGCAACGCGCCTGACATCTGCAGATGCCATTGTCAGGCAGATGCACCGCCGAGATGGGCAGGGTGCCCGACGGCTGAGCTGGCGCAGAGAGACTTTCTGCTGAGTCACAGGGCAGCCTGCTTGCTGGCATTGCAGCACAGCCCTGGGAGGATCAAAGGTCTCTGGGCATGCACAGAGTGTTTTTGCATGCCACCAAGCAAGCACGGTCCTTCCCAGTCTTACACATCCACGTCCTGAGTAATATAACAATAATAATAATTTATTATTTATACCCCGCCCACTCTGGGCAGCTTCCAACAAAACACTAAAATACAATAACCTATTAAACATTAAAAGCTTCCCTAAACAGAGCTACCTTCAGATGTCTTCTAAGTGTTTTGTAGTTATTTTTCTCTTTGACATCTGATGGGAGGGCGTTCCACAGGGTGGGTGCCACTACTGAGAAGGCCCTCTGCCTGGTTCCCTGTAACTTGGCTTCTCACAGTGGGGGAACTGCCAGAAGGCCCTCGGCGCTGGACCTCAGTGTCCAGGCAGAAGGTGGAGGTGGCAAAGGAACTGTAATCCTAGACCTGCCCATCACTCTATTCTAAGCTCAGCCTTATGTTTCCTTGTCCTGCTGCAGTGAGAAGATAGACTTGCCAAGGGAGGAGGATGTGAATGGTGTCTTGCCCAAGGGCTCGCCAAAATCTCAAGCCAACACCAACTAGATGAACCTACAGATGGGTGGATCGGTCTTATTTCTGTTCCCTGTTTATTGTTTATTCATAAGTGCTTATGAAGAAGAGCTGTAGCCCACTGGTAGAGTGTCTGCTTTGCATGCTCTGCCCTGGCATCTCCAAGGAGGGCTGAGAGAGACCTTTACTTGAGATCCTGGAGAGCTGCTGCCAGTCTGTGTTGGCAATACTGAGCAAGGTGGACCTGGTGGGCTAACTCCATATAAGGCAGCTGCCTACTTCCCCAAGGCTGGTTTCCATATCATTCTGCGGATTTCTTATTTTAAAGCCACATGAAAACTCACATTTCTGGTATACGCTCTTCCCTAATATGTCCTTTTTCACACTGTGTTTTATCCCACAATGCACACCATTCTGCAAATTATTTTTTGAAACCACCCAAAATCTCACATTTTTAGTGCGCCGTATAGCTACGTGCACGTTTCTGCACACATCCTGTCCCAAAACGCACTTTCTGATGTCTTTTTTGGCTGAGAACTGAGTTGCAAAAATTAGATAACAGCAAAAACTGATGGATAACTGCGTTTTGATCCACAGATGACCCGGGGAAGCACAAATTGCATCAATTCACTTAAAAATGAGGAACAAATTAGATTCCTGCCAATTCCTAGGTGGGCCTTTGGCCGTAACCCTGCAGTGCTTTTCTGATGTGGAACCTCCTCATTTCTTGTTTATGAAGAGCCACGGTGGTCTCCATTTTCCACCCCACCCCACTTCAAGGTGTTTTTGTCCCAACCCCCTCCTGCTTTCGGAGGCCTCCTACCCCTTGTTTCAAAGTCCAGGGAGAAAGCAAAGGGGCCCTGCCAGCAGTGCATTGTGGGAATATCCTTGGGAGATCCTCACTTCCCCTCCAGTGCTCCCTGCCTCCTCCCTCACACATACAATGCAGCTGCCAGGAATGATTTATTCTGTTTCAGTTCATTCACACACAAGGAAGCTGTTCTCTTCAGACGCTAAGGAGGGAAAGAGATACAACTGTTTGAATATTTACACTCCCAGCGCTGAAATGTACTCGGCGGTATTAATAAGTGAAGGGGAACGCTGTCGAGATTCCGTTTGAATAGAACTTCCTCTGACAGTCAAGGGGAGAGGGAGGCAGGGAGTGGGAGGGAAGGACAAAACCCAGGTACTGGGTTTTTTTTCATATTCGCCACAGGCTCTTAATTTTCCTCCTTTCTAAACCACCCACCCCAACCCCTAATTCACTCAGATCCCAGAGGAGGTTGTTCCATTAGGGTGTATAAGAGCATAAGAATATCCTGCTGGTTCAGGACAGTGGCCCATCTAGTCCAGCATCGTTTTGTCCCAGTGTGCAAGTAGATGCCTGTGGGAAACCCGCAAGAAGGATTCAAGCACACGGGTCCTCTCCCCTCCTGTGGCTTCCAGCAACTGGTATTCAGAAGCATGGCTGCCTCTGATCGTGGAGGCAGATCCATAGCCATCGTGGCTAGTAGCCATCGCTAATCCTCTCTTCCGTGAATTTGTCTAATACTCTTTTAAAGTCATTGGCGTTGATGGCCATCACTGCCTCCTGTGGAAACGACTTCTATAGTTTATCTATAAGCTGCATAAATAAGTTTTTCTACCCTGGGACACGGGTGGCGCTGTGGGTTAAACCACAGAGCCTAGGGCTTGCCGATCAGAAGGTTGGCGGTTCGAATCCCCGCAACAGGGTGAGCTCCTGTTGCTCGGTCCCTGCTCCTGCCAACCTAGCAGTTCAAAAGCACAAAGTGCAAGTAGATAAATAAGTACCACTCTGGCGGGAAGGTAAACGGCATTTCCGCGTGCTGCTCTGGTTTGCCAAAAGCGGCTTAGTCATGCTGGCCACATGACCCGAAAGCTGTACACCGGCTCCCTCGGCCAATAAAGCAAGATGAGCGCCGCAACCTCAGAGTTGTCCGCAACTGGACCTAATGGTCAGGGGCCCCTTTACCTTTCCCTTCACCCTGAGACGTAGAGAAGGGACCTCTTTGCCACAGCTATTCCTGCATTAGGTGAGTCACCAGGGTGATCGAAATGCCCCCCCCCCCAGCCTCTGTAAGTATTGTCACATGCCACCCCAATCTCCTAGTGGTGCAAGATTCCAGGGTTTCCAGGCATTTACCCAGGGTTTGTGTCTCCTTTTGGAGTGAGGCACAGCAGTGACTGTAGTGTATTTATGATATATGGTTTGGTAACACATATGAAGGTAAAGGTGAAGGACCTCTGGACGGTTAAGTCCAGTCAAAAGCGACTATGGGGTTGCGGCACTTATCTCACTTTTAGGCTGAGGGAGCCGGCGTTTGTCCACAGACAGCATTCCAGGTCATGTGGCCAGCATGACTAAACCGCTTCTGGCAAAATGGGACACCGTGACAGAAAGCAGAGCGCACGGAAACACTATTTACCTTCCCACCACAGTGGTACCTATTAATCTACTTGCACTTTTGGTGTGCTTTCGAACTGCTAGGTTGGCAGGAGCTGGGACAGAGCAATGGGAGCTCACCCCGTCGCAGGGATTTGAACCACCGACCTTCTGACTGGCAAGCCCAAGAGGCTCGGTGGTTTAGACCACAGCACCACCTACATATATACAACCCGAGCCTATGATAGAGGGGTTCGCAGCATTAACACTCCCAAAGAGTCTTGTTTCTTCCATAGCCACAGCCTTGGTTTCCAGAAGAGGAGTAAAAAATGTACGATATCCACCCTGAGAGGTCTTTGATCCAGTAGACCTCGTAGACCAGCCTCCACTGTTGGGACTGCCGATCACAAATTCAATAAATAATAATATTCCATGTCAGCTGAGCTGCTAGAGCTTTCCACTGTTGTTATTAAAGGTTGCACTGTGTATTTTTTTAAAAAAAAATGAATCCCATGTGTTTTTCTATAAATGTGTGCTTATTATAATGCATGTTTTTTGTTTTGTTTGTTTACCTTTGCTCATGCCCTTAAATATGTTACACATCGCTTGGAGACCTTTTTGTGTTACAAATGTCTAGCATGTCTGGGAAGTCCAATAAATAATAACAACAATAAAGCTATTTCAAAGGGTCCTGCGGTGGGGAGGGGCTGTAGCTCAGGGCTGGGGAACCTATACCTCCAGGTGTTGCTTGACTGCAATTCCCATCAGTCACACGAGTTGGGGATGATGGGAGTTGTAGTCCAATGTCTGGAGGGGGCACCAGGTCCCCCAGCCCTACTCTGGGTGGTAATGCGCATCGCTTTGCCAGCTTCAAAATGTGGTAAGCCAGCCTTTCAAGGCTGGAGTCATTCTGCTGAAGGAAGGCCCTGGACCTCTGCCCCCAAAGTCCTGCACTAACAGCATCACAGAATTGTACAGTTGGAAGGGTCCTCTAAGGCTCACCTAGTCCAACCCCTTGCAAAGGAGAGGGAACACAGAAAGCACCGGCCAGATGTTCATGGTTCTCAGTGACTGCTTGAGTATCTTTCTTCTTTTTGTCAGGATGTGTCATGTTCTAGTCTACGGGCGATCGAAGTCCCGGCTGAGGATATTGGGACCGGGGCCAAGATGGCTGGGTGGGAGCAGGAACGAGAGTCCAGAGGCCAGAGGTCTGAGGGTCAGGAAGCAGGGAGTCACGAAGTCAAGGGTCCAAGGGTCGAGAAGCAAGGAGCCGAGGGTCCGAAAGCAAGGAATCAAGAAGCCAAACGCAGCAAGGCAGGAAGCATGTTGCTGTGGCAAAGAGCCGAAGGGAAATGCTGACCTTATATCCCTTCCTGGCTCTTGCCACCAGGTGCAGCAAGTTACCAAGCGGCCTCAACTGTGTTGCCGAGCCTTGTCTCTCCAAAACAAACTTAGGAAGGCCCAAGTCCTGCAAAGCCCTACTGGTCACAGGGCCTGGCTCCTGCACACACTCCTGACAGTGTAATTGGCTAACCTTTGAATAGATAGAGGGAGTGTGTGTCAGGGTCTGAAGATGAGGACTGGGGAATGCATTCTATGGCAGACCAGCTTCTTTCCGATGGAGAGCTGGAGGTGGAAGAGTCCCCCCCCCCTTATCCACAAAGTGTTCAGAAGCAGAGAGAAAGAGACATAAACTGAACAGCTTAGGAAAGAATTACGCGATAATGACAAGAGAGCAAGAAGGGAGGGGGCAGCTAGTCAAGACGTCATTTGAGAGTGTGGGGGACCCCCCCTCACCACAGACTAGGAGGTCCTAGCTATAAGAGAGCAAAGGAGGCAGAAGGGGGAGGAACTTCCCATTGGCGCCGTAACTGCTGCAGAAGTCAGAAGGAGGATTTAGAGTAGCCAACTGTATATTTGTGCTTGCAACATGAGGACTATAAATCTATCAAGTGCTCGTTAATTCTTATCTGCAAAATTACCAAAGGGAGAGGAGGACTCTCCATGCCTGGAAGAGAGAGAGATTTGTTGAAAGCAGTAGCAGGGAGCTTTGGGTCAGAGGGCCAAATGCAGGCCTCCAGGCTGCTCAATCCGACCCTCAGGATTCACCCCATACCATCTCCTCTCTCTGCAGCCCTCACTGGCTATTGTTTTGCAATGAAGTGTTTTTACCTGGCTGGAATGCGTCCTTGAACTTTGATAATGCCTCTTGCTTGTCTGAACAGAGGACACGGAGAGTTGCGTGAGTGTGTACAAACTAGCCTACTGTAGAAAGGGAACATTTACATCCATTGCCCTGCCCAGTTTTACCTCCAACCCTGTCCATCATAAGAAAAGACTAGAGGCTTGCAGGATCTGGCCAACAGCCTTCTGGTCCAGCATACTGGTCAACCAGAATGGCAACTGCCTCATAGGGGCAAGATCTACCAGGAAGAGTTGCTGTGCTCATTAGGCTGGGCACTATTGAGTAGCTCTTGTTTCTTCTAATAAAGAGTTAACTCTATGTTTCTGAATGTGTTGGAAGCCACCCAGAGTGGCTGGGGCAACCCAGCCAGATGGTCAGGGTATAAATGATAAAATATTATTATTATTATTATTATTATTATTATTATTATTATTATTATTAATCATCATCTTCACTTACTCTGTGTAATTTATTTCTGGCCCACTCCTGACACCTGAACCTGACATTAGGTGCTTTAGGAACTCATGGTCTCCTGTATGCTTCCTTTTGAGTTCCTTACATCTGCTTGGCCTGTACCAAAATTGCCGGTGGGGGACCTGTTTTATCCTGCGAAGGACTGTGGGTGGTCGAGACTCCCTACCTGAAACCCTGGAGATCTGCTGTCCACTCATTGCGGACACCACAGAGCTAGACAGGCCCCATGGTTTAACTTGGCCTGACTTAGTATGCAACTTGTTGTTGTTGTTCCACTGCACAGAGAACTGCCTAAAGGCACATTGGGAATTTCAGCAAGAGCCAATCTCCATCCGTCCCCGAGCCATTTTGCATAAAAGAACATCAAGGGCTGTAATAATATTTTTAGATGCGCAGTACATTTGTTTAATTATTCTACACCAACTGTTGATAGGATTTGCATAGTGCTTAAAATAACCCCAAATCACTGATTCTAATCTACACCGTCTCTGCTCGCCGGATGAATGAGCTACAGTCTTGCTCAGATCTGCTCTCCAGACCTTCGATATCTAGGAACTCCAGTTTCGCACACAATAGCTTGCAAAGAAGATGAGGCCTTGCATTCCAGCTTGGTCACGTTTCGGGATGCTTATTTGAATTTGCTTGCAGAGTGGCTGCTGTCGTGCAAAATGCTCGCTTTCACTCAGCAGACAGACCGCTTGGAAATCCTTACTCAAATGGCACCGTGTATAAGCACTCTGGCAGACCACGTTTTGGAACGTTTATCTCAATTAGCTAATGGAGGAGTTGTAAAACATGCAGAGCACGTTCTCGGCCACCGAGCCACAGCCCTTCATTTGAATAATCAACTAGTTCAAGGCAGCACAGGTTTATTCAATAGGAAGTCCCACTGGGTTCAGTGCTGGGTGTGGCAAATCTGGCAACATTGGGTTTCTCTTGGTTTCTCACTTTTCCAGTCTTAAATTCAATCCTCTCCATCTCTACATCAGGTTGAGGTCTTTGTGAAAATTCACGAGCATCTTAGTACAAATTTCTCCTAATGTACACCTTTTTGCAAAGCAATTTTGGTATGTCCCTTTCACTCATATATGCATTTTTTCTGCACCTTTTTACCCTGCTATGTGCATTTTTGGTATACATTACAGTGATACCTGTAACCGCTTCAGGTTACATACGCTTCAGGTTACAGACTCCGCTAACCCAGAAATAGTACTTCAGGTTAAGAACTTTGCTTCAGAATGAGAACAGAAATCGCGTGGCAGCAGTGGGAGGCCCCATTAGCTAAAGTGGTACCCCAGGTTAAGAACACTTTCAGGTTAAGAACGGACCTCCGGAACGAATTAAGTACTTAACCCGAGGTATCACTGTACTTGGCTGGATAATTGCATTGTGAAAGTTCAGAGAAGTTTGAATCTCAAAGGATGGCTGTGTTTTGGTTTGCATGTTGCTTCAGGAAGTGCCAAATTAGGCAGGTTCACCTTTAAATGTGAACTGAGTCAAATTTCTCCTCCATCTGTAGTTCAGTAGGACTTTTTTGCAGGTATAAGCTGCTCAGGGTGTTTGAGGCAACCTAGTCAGATGGGCAGGGTGCAAGTAATAAATTATTTACGGCCTAGGATCCTCATAGCTACAGGACCGCCTGTCCTGGTATGTCCCACAGAGGAACTTATGGTCTTCAAACAAAAGCATCCTGAAGGTCCCAGGCCACAGAGAGGTTAGGCTGGCCTCAACTAGAGCCAGGGCTTTTTCGGCTGTGGCTCCAATCTGATAGAATGCTCTGTCACAAGAGACTAGGGCCCTGCGGGACTTGACATCTTTCCGCAGGGCCTGCAAGACAGAGCTGTTCCACCAGGCCTTTGGTCAGGGCGCAGCCTGACTCCCTCCTTTGGCAACCTTCACAGAACTTTAGCCTAATGGTTGCCATCAATTTTTATTTGAATTAATTTTATAATGAAATGATTTTAGAATGTTGTACTATTTTATTGTTGTTAGCCGCCTTGTGCCCGGCTTCGGCTGGGGAGGGTGGGATATAAATAAAAATTATTATTATTATTATTATTATTATTATTATTATTATTATTAGGTCCCAGGCTTAGGCTGCAATCCTGCACTCAGCTGCTGGGGAGTAAATCTTATTGTGCAACATTGGACTGACTGACTTCCCAAGTAAGTATGCATCTTGGACCTGAGGGTTTCTCTCATTTGATTTTGGCTGCCGTCAAATATTAAAATGTGGTGCAATGGTAAGAGAGCTGGAGAGAGCAGGGTTCGAATCCCCACTCAGCAATGAAGCTCACTGAGTGACCTTGAGGGGCAGCCACTGTCTCTCAGCTCAGCCTCCCTCACAGGGTTGTTGTGAGGAAAAATTGAGGAGGGGAAAGGAGAGTATATAAATGTAATAAATAAACATTTAAACCACAATCACACCATGTTAAACAGCTGAGGCTCCCCCCCCCCCCGAGAATCCTTGGGGACTGTAGTTCATTAAAAGTGCTGAGAGTTGTTAGCAAACGCCTAAATTCCCAGAATTTCCCAGGAAGAATTGATTGTTAAATCAATCCTGGGTGAGAGAAAAGAGAAGATACCTCTTCTACAACGGCAGCTTCTGAAATACTTTAGAACTGCTTTTTTGGACTACAACTCCCATCATCACTTGCTAGCAGCAACAGGGGTCAGGGATGATGGGAATTGTGGTCCAAAAACATCTGGAGACCAAAGTTTGGGAAACCCTACTTAAAAAGTAACATCCAACAATAAAATGTGCTACTTTTATTCTCTGGAGCAATTGGGTTCTCTCCTATGCAGATTTAATTGACTAACTCATTCATTAGCTTCAACCAGAGCCAGGGCCTTTTCAACTCTGGCTCCGGCCTGGTGGAACGCTCTGCCTCATGAGACCAGGGCCCTGCAGGATCTGATTTCTTTCCGCAGGGGCTGTAAGACAGAGTTGTTCCGCCTGGCCTTTGGCTTGGAGCCAATTTGATTCCCTCCCCCTCTTTCTTTTTTTCTTTTCCTTCTCCTCCTGCGATGAGGGTACATTTTAATATTTTAATGTTTCAATATTTTAATGTTGTATTTTAATTTTGTTTTTAAGTTGTAATCATTCAACTTGTTTTTATTATTGCTTGTAAGCCGCTCTGAGCCCGGCCTTGGCTGGGGAGGGCGGGGTATAAATAAAAATTATTATTATTATTTTTAAGGGAAGAAAATTTTTGCCGTTCTTACTAATCTGGTGACAGTGTGAATATCAATGTACATATTTGTATGAACTGCATATTTGTCTTAAAGCTACCTCCATTGTTCTTCCTTGTCAGGGACTGTGCGGAGGAGGGAGGCACAGATGAGGAATGGTGGGAGCCTCCCCCTCCCCCTGCTCCGGATCCTGAATCTTCCCAGGAGCAGGAGGACAGTATAGATTTGGAACAGTGGTTTGCAGAGGGACATAGTTCAGAAGACAGAAGTTGGGAAGAACTGGGTGGTGAACAGCTAGGAGAAGAAGAACTGGGAGAGTGAGAACAAAAAAAAATTCCTTCCAGTAGCACCTTAAAGACCAACTAAGTTAGTTCTTGGTATGAGCTTTCGTGTGCATGCACACTTCTTCAGTATCTGAAGAAGTGTGCATGCACACAAAAGCTCATACCAAGAACTAACTTAGTTGGTCTTTAAGGTGCTACTGGAAGGAATTTTTTTTGTTTTGACTATGGCAGACCAACACGGCTACCTATCTGTAACTGGGAGAGTGAGAGTTAACAGAATCTCTTTCACTGGAAAGCCTCCACCGGCTCAGCCCAAGGCCACAAAGAGCAGATAAGGTGGCAGCACAGAAAGCACAGTGTTGTGAGATCAGGTTGCAAGACACAGAAGTGACATGGGTGACTAGGGGTGAAGTGGGTGAGAACCTTAATTGGGAGCACCTCCATTTCAAGGAAAGGATTCTTTGTTCTCTCGCTGTGATCATGAAAATCTCTCGCTGGTAAGAGACTCCTTTCACTTTGTTCTGCTTATCTACTGCCAGGGGGGGGGAGGAAGCCGAGTCCCTGAAGCCTGACATTCCTCCACTGTCATAGGCAGTATGTCTCTGAATACCAGTTGTTGGGAATTGCAAGTGAGGAGAAGGTCGTTGCACTCAGATCCTTTTTGCAGGCTTCCCAGGGTCACCCTGTGAGAACAGGATCCTGAATTGGACGAGCTATGGGCCTGATCCAGCAAGCTCTTCTTATCTTCTGATCACTGTGATCCTGTTCCACAGAGTTGACCTCTCCCTGTCTTTTGGAGCATAGTGCAGCACAACCACCACTTACAAAAACACAGGTACAAATAGATGCAATATTCCTTTGCACGTCGGCCATCAAACACAGCCATGCATTCAATGTCATCGGTCATCATGCCTAGGCAGATACTGCAGGCCATTGCATGTCAGCCATCAAACAACCAGTTGCTATATGCCATTGCATGGTTAACATTATCAAAAAAAATCAGCCATCAAACACAGCCATGCATTCAATGTCATTGGTAATTAAGCCTAGGCAGATACTGCAGGCCATTGCATGTCAGCCATCAAACAACCAGTTGCTATGTGCCATTGCATGGTTAACATTATCAAAAACCGCCAATGCAGCTCGATAAATCCCACCTCGTCTATGAAACAATCCCCAATGCTAACTGCCCATATTCTCTCTTCTACTTCTGAGCCACCCCCATCGCCCCCCTGCACCCACCCATCCCTGCTTCGCTTCCTCCCAGCAACGGCCTCAGAAGCGGAGCCGATTAATCCTGCTGCATTGGCGGAGCAGATCTGACTCAATTAGCTGCAGCTCGGAGGCTTGGGCGACAGCTCTGGGACGGCTTCCAAGTCTCATTCATCACCGCAGAAAATTCTCGAAGCCGGAGAGCCGAGGAATAGAGTGTTCTGTGTTCCCAGAGCCAAGGCATTGGGGGGGGGGTGCAGAGAGCAAGGGGGCACGATGCCAAGCAATCTTAGGTTGGCTTTGGAGAACTATTTTGGAAAAGGTCTCTCTGCACGTGGTGGGCCTCCCCAGGGCAAAGGAAGGCTAGCGCTCACCCTGAACCCCTTCCAATTATTGCCTTTTTGTATTCTGGTGGCATAGGAAGGGGTGAATCTACCCATTTCAGTTTCTCTCGCTTTCTAATTTTTCCAATCTCATTTAGGCTGCCTATCCACTTACACATTTAAAGTGCATGGATTCCCGCAAAGAATCCTGGGAATCATAGTTTGCCCATATACAGAGCACCTTAACAAACTACAGTTCCCTCTCCCAAACTACAGTTCCCAAGAATCTTTGGGGGAAGTTATGTGCCTTACCAGCGCTCAGGGTGTGCTTGAATCATGAATGCAGCCTTAGTTGTTTCTAAGATTTCTTGCTTCCCCAGGAAGTCCCAGGAGGAGTAACAGCAATAAAATATACAATTATAAAAACAGATAAAAGCCATTGCAATTATAAAACAGGTAAAACTGTTCCAAGTGGGAACAGGATGGTATAAAGCCAGCCAAAGAGGTGTGTCCCACAAAACAAAATACCTTTAACTCTCAATGGCCAAGGTAAAGAAATCCAAAGGCCTGGATAGCTCAGTTGGTTAGACTGTGGTGCTGATCATGTCAAGGTTGCAGGTTCGATCCTTGTATGAGACGGTTGCATATCCCTGCATTGCAGGGGGTTGGACGAGATGGTCCTCAGGAATTCCTTCCAATTCTGGAATTCTAAAGTTCAATTCACTGCATTTCTACACTAGTTTGCAATAAAAAAATAAATAGCCCTTGTGAAAATTGACCCATTTCACAGAATCACAGATTTGTGGGGTTCAGAGAGACCCCAAGAATCACCTGCAATGCTGGAATAACAGCTCAAGAATCCCTGATAGATGGCTGTCCAAGCTCTGTTTGGAAACCTCCAATGAAGGAGATTCCACCACCTTCCAAGGTCGTGTGGTGTAGTGGTTAAGAGCGGTAGTCTCATAATCTGGTGAACCGGGTTCACTTCCCTGCTCCTCCACATGCAGCTGCTGGGTGACCTTGGGCCAGTCACACTTCTCTGAACTCTCTCAGCCTCACTCACCTCAGAGAGTGTTTGTTGTGGGGCAGGAAGGGAAAGGAGAATGTTAGCCGCTTTGAGACTCCTTCGGGTAGTGATAAAGCAGGATATCAAATCCAAACTCTTCTTCTCTTCTTCTTCTTCTTCGTCCCTTCCACCGACGAACAGCTCCTGCCCTCAGAAAGTTCTTCCTAATGTTTGGTCAGGATTTCCTTTCTTGCCATTTGAATCCATTGGTTCAGGTCCTCCCCCTCTGGAGCATCAAGAAACGAGCTTGCTCCATCTTCCATGTGACAGTACTTCAGATATTTGATGACAGTACTTCAGATATTTGAAGATGGCTATCATATCACCTCTCAGTCTCCTCTTCTCCAGGCTAAACATAATCCCTCAACCGTTTCTTATGAGCAGTGCCAGATTTACCTATAAGCTAAACAAGCTATAGCTTAGGGCCCCACTCTCTTGGGGACCCCAAAAAAATTTAAAGGAAAAAAACACACCTGGATGTACATCTCCAAAATATAAGATAAAAAACAAATAAATAAAACCTACATACAGCAACAGTGTTTTATGTTGTGTAAGCTCCTATCTGTTACCTGCAAATTGCTTTAGATACCTATTAGGTCCATAAATTACCATATAGCATATATTCAACACAAAAAACAGCAGCAATTTGTTGTCGACAAAGGACAGCTGGACATATAAAGGGTCCCATTACCTTCAGTAGCTTAGGGCCTCATCAAACCTAAATCTGGCCCTGCTTATGAGGCATACTGTTGATCATCTTGGTCTCTCAAGTGTGGTGTAGTGAAGTGGTGTAGTGGTTAAGAGCGGTAGTCTCGTAATCTGGGGAACCGGGTTCGCATCTCCGCTCCTCCACATGCAGCTGCTGGGTGACCTTGGGCCAGTCACACTCCTCTGAAGTGTCTCAGCCCCACTCACCTCACAGAGTGTTTGTTGTGGGGGAGGAAGGGAAAGGAGAATGTTAGCTGCTTTGAGTGATAAAGCAGGATATCAAATCCAAACTACTACTACTCTTCTTCTTCTTCTTCTTCTCCTCCTCCTCTCCTCTCTCCTCTGCATAAGTTCCAGCTTCTCAACATCCTTCTTAAACTGTGGTACCCAAAACTGGACTCAGAACTCCAGCTGACAGATGACCAAGGCAGAATAGAGTTCTGCTACTGCTTCCCTTGATCTGGACGCTGCTTCTGTTTGATAGTACACACATTTCTGCTAATGCACAGGCTTTAGTGCGAAATTTTGCCTAAATTAGACATTCTTACCAGAAACGTCCCCTAATGTAATGCACTGCAGCATGTTATTTTGACTGTGCTACATACCAATATGCACACATCCCCCCGATATGCACATTTTTAAAAGAACACAGCTTTGGATCAGAAGACGGCATCATGAAATTCAGAGAAGACCCAGTCTTGAAGGTTTGCCGTGTTTCCATCCACATGGGGTTTCAGGAACTGCAGATCTGGGTGGGTGTGCTGGCCCCAGGGATAACCTTAGAAACACGGTCCAGGTCAGGTCCCAAATCTGAAGGTTCCGCTAGGAGTCAGTCCAACATGGCCAAGGCATGATACGAGGCAGGAAACCAGGCAAGAACAGGTACAGGATCTCAGGCAGGATCTGGCAAACAGCAATGTTGCTCCCGCAAGCTGGGGCGGGGTCTGACAGCCTTTTATCTTTGTTGGGGTAACAGCCGGTCCTGATCCCCTGGCAACTCACTTCCCTGTTTCATCCGAAGGCGAGCACTCCTCCTGTGAGTACTCAGGTCTCTCTTTCTCACAGACCTGGGTCTGTGCAGCTCGGGAGAAGTCGGTGGGTTACTAGACCCAGGGGCACCTCAGCCTCCCCTGACCAAACCAGTAGTGGAGCAGCTGTAAGTGATGGCCCAGCTGAAGGCAACGAGATAATCCCCGCATCTGGAGCCAGGGCAGGCTCAGGCCCCTGACTCGGCCCAGCTGGTGTTTGTTGCAGGGGAACCTGTGTAGACTGGGACTCTTCAGCATCAGGTCCCAGACTGGGTTCAGATGATGTCTGAAGCAAAGGATCCAGTGCAGACTGAGACTCCTCTGGTTCCGAGTCTGAGCCCAAGACCCCGGCCATCACAGTGGGTTTGCATTGAAATGTGACCTGAACTTAATTTCTCCCT
This sequence comes from Podarcis gaigeae, assembly GCF_964106915.1. Lineage (NCBI taxonomy): Eukaryota > Metazoa > Chordata > Lepidosauria > Squamata > Lacertidae > Podarcis > Podarcis gaigeae. Next base: position 13,328,427 of record NC_139693.1, on the reverse strand, counting down.
CCGCGGACCCCCACCTCCAGCAACGAGGGCTTAATGCTCACTTGTGTCGGGCCTGAATCACCTCCCGCTCCAGATTGGGGAGCTAATCAGATGGATGAGCTCTCCCTGCAGCTCGCCAATAAAAAAAATTCCTCCACATGGAAAACTAGCCTAAGCTTCTCCCCCAACAAGTTCTAAGGCTATAACCTTAAGCATGCTTACTTGAAAGTTAAATCGATAGGACTGTCTTCAGAGATGGTGTGTTTTGAGATGGGAGCATTAAAATGAAATACGCAGTTCATTCTCTGTCAGGAATCTGCCGTGAGAGAAAGCCTCCCTCCCTGTTCAGAAATGCACTTTGCCCCCTCTGTAAGACACGCACATTTCCGCATGCCTCCACAGGGGCTAGAAGCATGGTTTTTAAAATATGGAACCAGGGCTTAGCTTTGATCCAGACTGGGAGCGGGAGACTTCCCCCTGCCAGGTTTTTGGCTCATTAAGCGGGGAGAGCCTGGAAGATCTGGATGTTGGTATCTGGATCTGTGTGTGGCTGCCCCTTGTGTTGAACCCCTGAACTGCAGGTAGCAGTCTTTTCAGTGAAGTACCTTCAGGCCCTAGACCAGGGATCAGCAAACTTTTTCAGCAGGGGGCCGGTCCACTGTCCCTCAGAACTTGTGGGGCGCCAGACTATACAGTGGTACTTCAGGTTACATACGCTTCAGGTTACAGACTCCGGTAACCCAGAAATAGTGCTTCAGGTTAAGAACTTTGCTTCAGGATGAGAACAGAAATTGTGCTCCGGCGGCGCGGCGGCAGCAGGAGGCCCCATTAGCTAAAGTGGTGCTTCAGGTTAAGAACAGTTTCAGGTTAAGTACGGACCTCTGGAACGAATTAAGTACTTAACCTGAGGTACCACTATATTGGGGGGGGGGGATGAACGAATTCCTATGCCCCACAAATAACCCAGAGATGCATTTTAAATAAAAGCACACATTCTACTCATGTAAAAACACGCTGATTCTTGGACTGTCCGCGGGCCAGATTTAGAAGGTGACTGTGCCGGATCTGGCCCCCGGGCCTTAGTTTGCCTACCCATGCCCTAGACTGTCTGTCCACTGAGGCTGGCCATGAGACAGGAAAGAGTATAAAAGGCTTCCTGTTCCATTTGAGTCATTCTTAGAATCATAGAGTTTGAAGGGACCCTGAGGGTCATCCATTCCAACCCCTGCAATGCAGAAATCTCAGCTAAAGCATCCATGACAGATGGCCATCCAATCTCTGCTTAAGCAGAGTTCCAGCCTCCTGAAGGAGTCTGTTCGAGAGCCAGTGTGGTGTAGTGGTTAAGAGTGGTGGACTCGTAATCTGGTGAACTGGGTTCGCGTCTCCGCTTCTCCACATGCAGCTGCTAGGTGACCTTGGGCCAGTCACACTTCTCTGAAGTCTCTCAGCCCCACTCACCTCACAGAGTGTTTGTTGTGGGGGAGGAAGGGAAAGGAGAATGTTAGCCGCTTTGAGACTCCTTTGGGTAGTGATAAAGTGGGATATCAAATCCAAACTCTTCTTCTTCTTCTTCTTCTTCTGTTCCACTGTCAGGCAGCTCTTACTGTCAGAAAGTTTTTCCATATGTTTAGTCAGAATCTCCTTTCTAGTAACTTAATTGCATTGGTTTGAGCCCTAGCCTCCAGAGCAGGAGAAGACAAGTGTCCTCCATCTTCCATGTGGCAGCCCTTGAGATATTTTAAGAGGGCTATTGTATTTCCTCTCAGTCCTCTCTTTTCCAGGAACATACCCAGCTCCTTCAACCATTCCCTTGACCTGGACACTATACTTCTGTTGATACAGTCTAGAATAGCATTAGGGTTGTTGTTTTTTGCTGCTGCTGCTGCTGCTGCATCACACTGTTGACTTATGTTAAGCTTGTGGTTCACTAAGATCTCTAGATCCTTTTCACATGTACTGCTAGTAAGCCAGGTGTCCCCCATCTTGTATTTGTGCATTTGGTTCTTCCTGCCTAACTGCAGAACCTTACATTTGTCCCTACTGAAATTCATTTTGTTAGCTTGGGCTCAGTTCTTCAATCTGTTAAGGTTCTCTCTGAGCTCAGGTGTGTTCCTGAATCTGGTTTCTGGCTTGCTTCTTGACCCTACCTCAGTGGTGGAGAATGAAATCTGGTTAACAGGCTAGACAGCAATACCTTGCTCACCCACCACCAGGTGGGTGGAGCTACCTACCTGTCAATCACCTGACACCACAATGACATCAGGTGAGCCATTTTTGCCCATGCAGACGATCAGCTGGTCTCCAGGCCCTGCCTAGCTCTATGTGTGGCACCTTGAGACCCCCAAGAATCAGCAGATTGCCAGTACTGTGTGCAGGGCTTTGCAGAAGCCAACAATCAGTTGATGGTTCTCCTCTTCTGCCATTTTACGCTTAAAACAACCCTGCAAGGAAGGTTAGGCTGAGAGGCAGCGACTGGCCCAAAGTGACCTGGAAATTCAGTTTTGCAGGTCCTTGGCTGGATCTAGACACATCAAAAAAATGTTTCAGGAAAACGTGTTGTAAAGCTCACAATGGGAAATAATTGTCAAAGGATCGAACTCTACAGTGCCCTCTGGTGTCACAGTGTTATAACGCATTTAGAACATTTTTTTTTACTAATGTAGCTGAGTCCCTTGTCTCAACACTCTAACTACTACATCACACTGGCTCTTTCCCCCTCCCAATTATATCCTCGCAACAACCCTGTGAGGTAGCTTGGGCTGAGTGGGGGATTTGAACTCTGGTCTCCTAGTACCAAGTCTAACACTCTAACCATTACACCGCATCTGGGTCTCCTTGTGACGGACGGTCTCCTTGCTAGCAAATCCTAAGAACAGCTAGGAAACAGGACAATCGCCAGTGGCTTCCTGCTGCCTCTTCCCACTGGGAGGACACTTTCCTCCTTGTTCCTTCCCTATCGCAGCTCATTTGCCAGGTACCCCCATTCTCAGCTCAGCGGGAACTCCCTACGGGACTCACTAATGTTGCTGCAACATCCCCCACAGGGGTTGACAACAACGAACTCACCCTCTCTGTGGCTCCAAGCAATTGGAAACTCTGCTCTCTTGTTGCATCACACACTCACACACACACACACCCATTAAGGTCTCCAGGCTCCTAATGAGTCCCAGGCAAGCACTCACAAATGTGGCTCTAGGAAACGATAATTGGCTAAGGAAGACAGGAAGAAACCAGCAGCATCTGCCCTAAGGGACATTCCATCAACTGGCTCGGCATCTGATCCATTCCCTGGTGTGCTGAGGCGGAGGGGGGGGGGAGAGAGAAAATGATAGAATCAAAGGGCCGAAGGGGGTTCTTGTTGACACCATCTACACCAACCTTCTGTCTGATCTAGAGTAGCTCCAAAAGATGTCCTCTGCTTGGAGACTTCCAGGGAAGGAAAGCTCACCTCCTTCCTCGGTCCCTGGTTCTGTTCTCAAGCTGCTCCCACCTTCAAGACATTTCCCCTACAGGATATTTGCAGGAAGGTGGTGGATGGCTGATGAAGGATCCTACATGAGAGGCAGGGAAGGAAAGATCTCCCAGGGTGGGGGTCCAGGAGAAGACATTGAAGCTCCCAACTGAGAGCTGGGAACGTCCACCCCCTTTTGTGTGAAATAATGGTTAAGATCTACTCCTGACAGAGGGCTTTAGATTCTCTCTCTCTCTCTCTCTCTCTCTCTCTCTCTCTCTCTCTCTCTTTCTCTCTTTTTCTTTCTCTTTGTCTCTCTTTTCCCTCCTATTTCCTCCCTCCCTTCTTTCTTTTCCTTTACTTTCTTCTCTTCTCCTTTCTTTTCTAGATTAGTTTGGCTTTTATTGTATTGTGTGCTGAAAATTTTCAACAAAAATCAGATTTTAAAAAAGACATTTCTCCTGCAGTGGGTGTAGTCAGGATTTATATTAGGGAGCAGGAGTTATGTTGGGGGCAGAACGAAGCTACCTGCCATGCAATTGGTCAGTTAGTTGAGTATTTTTATTTGCTTGCTTGATTCTCCCCCCTGGCCACCATGGTGGTGGTCCCAAACTGGGAAGGCATTAAGAAAGCATTAGGCAAATTCATGGAGGAGAAGGCTATCAAGGGCCACTAATCCTGATGGATGTTCTACCAGTGGCGTAGCGTGGGGGGTGCAGGGGGTGCCGGCCGCACCGGGCGCAACATCTGGGGTTAGGGTTAGGGGGCGCAAATCCACAGGTTAGGGGGCGCAAATCCACGGGTTAGGGGGCGCAAATCCATGGGTTAGGGGGCGCAAATCCACGGGTTAGGGGGTGCAAATTACTTGCCTTGCCCCGGGTACTGACAACCCCTCGCTACGCCACTGTGTTCTACCTCCCCTGTAAGAGACAATATGCTTCTAAATGCCAGGTGCTGCAAACTGCAGGAGGGGAGAGTTGCTCTCGCACTCGGGTCCGGCTCTTGGCTTCCCCTTAGGTATCTGGTTGGCCCCTGTGAGGGCAGGATGCTGGACTGCATGGGACATTGGCCTGATCCAGCAGGGCTCTATGTTTCTAATGCTCAAGTGAAATCTAACTTCCTTTAACTGCATGAGAGCTAATTGTGCCCTGTGGATCTGCAGCAAAGAACACATCTTTGCCCTCTTTTGTGTGACAGCCCATCCAGAATTTGATGGACACCATCCTGCTCTCCCTTGAGTCTTCTGTTCAACAGGCTAACCATGCCCTGTTCCTTCAACCCTTCCCCACAGGACTTCTTTCCCATATTCCTGTCCTTGAACTCTGATAATCTTAGCTGTGAGTCCTGGAAGACCTGCTCCCTGCCCTGCAAGCCTTTTCCCACCTAGCCTGGTTGGGTGGGGCCCTGACTGACTCCAGCTACAAAATCTGAGGCTGCTGAAGAAGCCAGAGATCGTACCTTTCAGTAGTTGCTGGTGTGGGGCAGATGTTGTATCTAGACGCTCCCTCCCCGCTGCCCTTTTCTACTTAGAAATCTTCTTGTGCAAATTGCTGGAAGTTATTTTTACCCCTGCTTTGACGGACTGGCACATGGATTTATTGAGGTCATGTTTTCCCACAAGTTTCATTTTTGCAGCAAATCACGTTCAGTCCAGGGACCTGGGCTGAATCAAACTTCTTTTCTAAGTACATGCAGCCCTCAAAGCATTTAGCTTGCTGCTTTAAAGGAAAAAAGGGGGCAGAAGTGAAATAAAGACAGGTTGTGTTCTTGGTCATGCAGAACCCAGATTTTTCTCTTGGGAGGAAGGAGGAAGAGGAGGAATTTCATGGGCACATTCCTTGGGCTGGATTCCCAGGTTGGAATCTAGACAGTCAACCCTCTGTGGCAACCACGTTGAGTTGAGGGTTGTGTGTGCATGGACATGCATGTAGCCTTAGAATCATGGAATCACAGAACCGTAGAGTTCAAAGGGACCCCAAGAGCCATCTCGTCCCCTCTTCCCCAGCCTCTGAATCAGAACTGCTATCTGCCACAAACTCTCCCTTCTCACTAAACCCTGTTGCCTCTTCAGCTTCCGACACCTGCTCTTCCCAGTCTGCTTCTTCTTCTGCCTCTGACCACTCCTTGTCATCCTGCCACCAATCCCCTGGCTCTGAGCCTTCTTCCCCTGGGGATTTCTTTTTTATTTAATTTTCCCTTGGGGATTTCTTTGGGGGTTCCCCAGTTGATGCCTCCCACCACTCCTCTGCACCCAGCCAGTCCATTGCAGTACCTTAAGGACTTCCTGATTCCTTAATGGCTGAGATCCTCTGATGGAGCACTTCTGGTGGTTTCCCATGCCCCTGAGGTTTGGTTGGACATCACTAGGAACCAATCCTTCAGAGTGTTAGGCCCTGTCCTGTGGAACTCCCTGCCAGTAGACGCTCAGCAGAAACCATCTTTCCCTTCCTTCAGACGTCTTTTGAAAACTCTACTGTTTAGGCAGGCCTTCACAATATGATTTTCTCTTTTTAAGCAACTGGTATCGTCTGATGCTTTATTGATGTTTTTAATTATGCTTTACAGATATTTATGAGTTGATTTCATTATATTTTGCATCGCTGCAAGCCACCTTAACATACTTGATGAAAGTGCAGATTATAATTATTTAAATACGGGGCTTTTTTTCAGCCAGAACTCACCAGAACTCAGTTCCGGCATCTCTCGGGTGGGCGCCATTGCCATTAGAAGAAAACAGGTAAAGGGACGCGGGTGGTGCTGTGGTCTAAACCACTGAGCCTCTTGGGCTTGCTGATCAGAAGGTCAGCGGTTCGAATCCCTGTGATGGGGTGAGCTCCCGTTGCTCTGTCCCAGCTCCTGCCAGCCTAGCAGTTTGAAAGCATGCTAGAGCAAGTAGATAAATAGGTACCACTGCGACAGGAAGGTAAACGGCATTTCCATGTGCTCTGGTTTCCATTGTGGTTTAGCCACATGACCTGGAAACCTGTCTGTGGACAAATGCTGGCTCCCTCTGCCTGAAAGCGAGATGAGTACCGCAACCCCATAGTCACCTTTGACTGGACTTAACTACCCAGGGGTCCTTTACCTTTTTACCTTTTTAAAAAAGAAAACAAGAGAGGTGATCATGGTGAGTTCCGTCACCTCTGGGTTTTTTTGAAAAATAGCACTGGTTGCTGGGCTCACTAGGCCTACACTGTTTTGGTTTCCTTGAATAAAGAGTTAACTTCACTGACATTGGGGCTTTTTATTGCTGACCTTCACCTGACAGGTGATGCTCCTGATAGGTACTTTGAGCCCTAGTTGTTCTGGGCTTTGTGGATTAACACAAGTACAGTCGTACCTTGGTTTTTGAACAGAATGCATTCTGGAAAACAAGGTGTCCTGCAGCTAAGCGGAAGCTGCGCCGGACATTCGGCATCAGAGGCAAAGATCACAAACCGGAACACCTACTTCTGGGTTTGTGACATTCAAGTTCTGAGTTGTTTGTGAACTAAGCTGTCCGAAAACCAAGGTACGACTGTACCTTGAACCTGACCGAGTAGCAAACCAGCAAGTGGTACAATTCTCTCAGCAACAGAGTAACGTGTTGCCAGTAATCTGGTCCTGTGAGCCATCTGGTCCCTGCATTCTACTCTAGGGCAGCCCCACGAAAAGCATGTTACAGTAATGAAGTCATCCCCATGAACGATACAGTCCAAGCCAAATTGGTGGAGGTGGCCCTAGCTGACTCTTCTCCACATAACCTGGGGTTCTGTCTCTTAGTCACACTAGGGCGTGATGCAACCAATAAATAAAGCAATGAATAAAAGAACCTCTGAAGGTGGTGGACTCTCCTCCTTTGGAGGTTCTTAAGCAGAGGTTGGGTGGCCACCTGTTGGGGATGCTTTAGTTGTGGTTCCATTGCAGGGGGTTGGTCAAGATGACTCTCTTCAAGTCTATGTTTCTATGATTCTATAACTCCTCCCTCGAGATTTCTATAGTAGGAAATCAGTATTTCAGAGCTCAGGAGGATTCTGACCAGCACTGGTGGAATACCAGCAGGAGTGAGGAGAGGTGAAAGCAGAGATGCATCTACTTCCCACCCTTGGAGAAGGATAAAGTTCCTGGCGGTATTTATCTTCATTCTAGTAGAAGATCTTTCTCCAAGCCTTCCAGGTGGAGATCCATTTCGGATTTGAAATTGTTTTTCCATTCGAAATTGCTTTTTGTTGTTTGTGTATAGGGTTTTTGTTTTATTTTTTGCTGTTTTCTTTTCTTTCTTTCTCTTTTTACAGTGAAACTGCTTTGAGGTATTTCATGGGAAGTGATTCACAAATGGAATCGAATAAATAAATAATAAATCCTTTGATTCCTGCTTCTGCTGCCTGTTTTCTCTGCAACAGGTACTAATTTTCTGATCTCGTTTGATTTATTTTGTTTTGATTCGGATAGATAGGTGATGAATAGATAGATTAAAAAGTGATTTTAATCTCTATCGTATGCAGCCTTGAGACCTTTGGGTTGGAGAGACAGGCTGCAAATAAATAGAAATGTAAATAAATAAATTCCTAACCCCACTTACCCAGGAGCTCAGACCCACTGAATTAAAAAAAGGACTACCCAGAAATGAACAGACATTACTCAGGATTGCAGAGTAAATACACCACCTCCTTACACATCATGCATGTCAAGCCTTCTTACAGCACTGCAAGAGTCATGGCTCCCCTGCCGCCGCCACCCCAAGAATCCTGGGACCTCTAAGTTTCTTAAGGGCCACCAGGAGTTGTTAACGGACCCTTAGCAAACTACAGTTCCCAGGATCCTTTGAGAAGTAGCCATGGCTGTTAACGAAGCTTAAGCGTGCTTTAAAGCAGTGTTTCCCAACCTTTTTTGGGCAAAGGCACACTTGTTTCATGAAAAAAATCTCGAGGCACACCACCATTAGAAAATGTTTAAAAAATTAACTCTGTGCCTATATTGACTATATATAAAGTAACTCTCTTTAATAGGCATCAAATAAACACAAAGAAAGTACCGGTATTTTATAATTACTTTATTATGAAATAGTAAGTACCGTATTTTTAGGATGCTCCGTCCCATAGGACGCACCTACTTTTTTTTTGGGGGGGGGAATAAAGGAAATTTTTTTTCCCTTTATTTCCCCCCCCAAAACCAGGTCGGGGAACAGTGGGATGGCGGTGCTGCGCCTCCCCGCTGTCCCCCGAGCTTGTGGGGCTGGCCCATGTCTGCCTGGCGCGAGGGGCGCTCTGCTTCAGGGCGCCCCGCGCATCGGGCGGCAGGCTACAGTCCGCAGCATGGGGAACCCTCTGTTTCAGGGCGCCCCACGTGCCCCCACGGGTGCGCAAGGCTTGCCAACACGAGCGCGGAGCACGGGGCGTCCTCCGAAGGGCGCCCCGTGCTCTGCGCCGCCCGCAAGCCTTGCGCTCCTGGGGGGAGATCCCCCGGGTGCGCAAGGCTGGCCAACACCAGCGCGGAGCACAGGGCGTCCTCCGAAGGAACGCCGCCATCCCGCTGTCCCCCGACTTGGTTAGAAGGCTGGCGGGGGGGGGGGAGAAGCCTGCTTTTCCCCGTCGCCAGCCCCGCAAACTCGGGCGACAGCGGGAGAGGCGTAGCGCGCCCTTCCCGCTGTCCCCCGACTTGGCTAGAAGGCTGGCGGGGGGAGAAGCCTGCTCCTCCCCGTCGCCAGCCCCGCAAACTCGGGAGACAGCGGGAGAGGCGTAGCGCGCCCACCCGCTGTCTCCCGACATGGTTTGGAGGCTGGCGGAGGGCTTCCTCCTCCCCCAGCCCCGCAAGCTCCCAGAGCTCTGGGTCCCGTTCTGGGGGAGGGGGAAGCTCGGGCTTCCCCCGCCCCAGCCCCGCGGGAGACGGTCGCGCTTTAGCCCCGTGCGTGCTCTCCCAGCTGGAGAGGTGACGCGCGCCTATGGAGGCTCCTGCCATAAGCGCGTGTCACCTCTCCAGCGGGGAGAGGGTCGCGGGGGGCTGCTTTAGCCCCGTGCGTGCTAAAGCAGCCCCCCGCGACCCTCTCCCCGCTGGAGAGGTGACGCGCGCCTATGGCAGGAGCCTCCATAGGCGCGCGTCACCTCTCCAGCTGGGAGAGCAGGCACGGGGCTAAAGCAGCCCGACTCGCCCGCCTCCCTCCCACGGCACACCCGGCAACTTCTCGCGGCACACTAGTGTGCCGCGGAACACCGGTTGGGAAACACTGCTTTAAAGGTATGGTGTGGTTGTTTCCTTAGCCCTGTATCCAAGTCAATCCAATGCTCTGTCCGTGGTGCTGAAATATTATCTGGATCCTCCTACCCTCTCAGTTTGAAAGGACGCTGGTGGCGCTGTGGTCTAAAAAGCACAGAGCCTAGGGCTTGCCAATCAGAAGGTCGGCGGTTTGAATCCCCACGATGGGGAGCACCCGCTGCTCGGTCCCTGCTCCTGCCAACCTAGCCGTTCGAAAGCATGTCAAAGTGCAAGTAGATAAACCACTCGGGCGGGAAGGTAAACGGCGTTTCTGTACGCTGCTCTGGTTCGCCAGAAGCAGCTTAGTCATGCTGGCCACATGACCCGGAAGCTGTACACCAGTTCCACTTCGGCCAGTAAAGCGAGATGAGCGCCGCAACCCCAGAGTCATCCACGCCTGGTCTTTAATGGTCAGGGGTCCCTTTACCTTTACCCTCTCAGTTTAAGGAACCAAACCCAGATGTATCTCACCCAACACACACTTCTTCAATTATAGATTTATAGAGATGGGCGAGGAAAACATCCTTCAACAGTTTCTTTGCATCTTCCACGGTGTCCCAGAGCTGGCCACTTTCTCAGTGCAGCAAGCACACTCTTCCATTGTCTCCCCAGACAGACGGATGTCATCCTTGTTGCTGCAGAGTCTGAGACAAGCAGACTTCTTGTCTGCCTGGCACCACTGGTGCAAAGAGCTCTCTTGTGCTCCAGTCCTGCTTGTGTCTTTCCTCCACAGGTATCTGGCTGACCACAGTGAGAACAGGATGCTAGGCTAGGTGAGCCATTGGCCTAATCCATCCAGCCTAACCCGTTTTAGGTGTGTTAGGAAATATCTCTGCTTATGGCTCTAGAGAGCCTCTGCCAAGCAGAGCAGCCATGGATGCAGAGCAGGGGAACCCCATGAGCCCCAGTGAACAAAGTCTATGTTAGAGCATGGTGCTGATAACACCAAGGTTGTAGGTTCAGTCCCCATAAGGGACAGCTTCATATTCCTGCATTGTGGGGGGTTGGGTTAGATGATCCTCGGGTCCCTTACAACTCTCTGATACTATGATCAGGAACCACGGGTGTTGTAGTCCTGCTGGAGAGCCACAGGAACCCCCATCCCATGGGCTATATGACTCCTCAAACTCAGGTGATGAGGAATCTGCAGCCCACCCACTCAGCAGCAGAAAACGTATCCCAGGTTCAGTCCCCAGCACCTCTAGTGAAAGGACCAAGGAGCAGGAGATGAGCTAGGCTCCTTCTCCACTTGAGGCTCTGGAGAGCTGCTGCCAGCCGAGTAGGCAGTATTGGGCCCAGTGGACAAATAGTCAGATCTGGCATAGCACAGCTTCTTATATATCTGGTGGCACCCTTTTAATTTTTTTTAAAAATAGCTCTAATCTGCAGCAAGAATGCTATTTGCAAAATCTAGGTCCTCTGCTTTCGTTGTGCCCCCTCTTTTTCTCCCTCTGGGTCAGGATCCTCACAGCTCCGCAGAGCAGCACAGAGCGGCTTCCCCCACCCCCACCCTCCGACAAACCTATACTGTTGCCTTAGCCTTTTGCCGTCGTGCCCCTTTTTCCACAAATGCACATCAAAAGCAGGCAGCGCATGTCAGCAGCGCAGCTCTGCTAAATGGGAACATCCAGCTGCACAACAAGACACTGAAATGACCTGCTTGAAGCTTCAAGGCAGAGCTGGGGTATTCATCTGTCGCCTGGCAGCGACTTCAGGCGCTTTGGATCACATTTTATCTCTCTCCCTCGTCTTCCCCACCCCCTCCGGCCCTCTCACTGCAGATCACCTTCTAAAACACATGGCAGGAAGCCAGGAAGCCACAAAACCACAGGCTCTGACCCTCCTCCTCTTCTCCCCTCCCTCCTCTCACCTTTTTTTGTGTGGGGGGGGAGGAGGGTGTCACCTGGCAAAGCACCAAGTTAAATTGCAGAGATGTCTTTGCATCGCCCTCCTATTGTCACACGCAGGATTTCTTGATTCCGTCTCATTAGCCAAACCAATAGGCTGGTCGGAAGGTTGCCTGCCAATTCTCCTGCCCCCTTCTGGGACATTTGCCTCTCTTCTCTTTATTTCTTTTGGGAGGGAAGGGCTGAAGGTCCAAGGTAGCGCACCTGCTCTGCGTGCAGAAGGTCCCAGCTTCAATCCCCAATGGTGGGGGGAAGGCTCCTGCCTTAAACCTGGGAGAACTGCTACCAGTCAGTGCACACATCAAGCAGCTGGATGGACCAAAGATGTGATTCGATATAAGGCGGCTTCCTATGCTCCTGTATGGAAAAGGCCCTTGTTTAGTGGTTAGGGCATCTGCTCTGCATGCAGAAGGCTCTGTGTTCAGTCCCCATAGTCTCTCCAGGTAGGAAAAGACTCCCTGCCTCAAATCCTGCCAGTCAGTTTTTTCCTAGGTAAATAGCAGGACAGGCTCTCAAGTCAATGTAGAAATCAGGGCTCCCCTCTTCTCTCTCTCTCTCTCTCTCTCTCTCTCTCTCTCTCTCTCTCTCTTCCTCCCTCCACACAGCTTCCCTTTGTCCCTTCGCTAACCACTGCCAAGTGCTAAATATTCTCTACCTCTCTCCTTCTGTCGTTTTGCCAACATGCACACATCTCCAGTCTCCTTTTCCCTTCCTTCCTTCCTGCTGCACCACCCCCAAGCATCCCACCTTCCAGGCCAAAGTTTCAAAAAGCCACCGCCAAGAGAGAAATCACCAGGGCAAACACGGCTCGGAGAAATCTGCTGCCTGTTTCCCAGGATCGCTTTGGGCGTCCGAGGTGCAGTGAGTGGCACAACAGTGTATCTGACTATGGGCAACTGAACAAGTGTACCCAAGAGATTCTAAGAGGCTGTTTTAAAAAGACAGGCAGACAGGCAGACAGGCAGACAGGCAGAGAGAGAGAGAGAGATTGCTTTAAAAGAATGTGTAGGAATATATATTTACAAATAAAGCTGTATTCGATGGCTGAAAGGACATATGATTTTTGACATGACTGAGAATCGCATAGCCAGGGACGGAGAACTTTAAAGTGTTAAGACCAGAAGGCGGAAAATATGAAAACAATGAGAAGAGGCAGGAATGAAGATTTCGAGATATGCTTCAGAGGTCCAGACTATGGGGAGCCCGGAAAAAAATAATAATTACAATTTGGACTACAATTTGGTCATTGTTGTGTATGTTTCTTAGTTTATTGTTTTTAATTAGATTATGATTTGGATGTGTTGATTGGCTGTTTTTATTGGGAAATCAATAAAAATGTTTTTAAAATAATAAAAATAAAAGAATGTGTAGGATTTCATCCAGTGGCTCCCCACCCACACCCACACCCACATCCTTAGGAAACGACTGTGATTCCTGCATTGTAGGTGGTGTGGGACTCAATTACCCTTTGGGTCTCTTCCAACTCTACAACTCTATGATTCTAACACCAACCTGTGCCCCCCCCCCCCGCAACCCTCACTGTCCACACAAGAGCTGGTAGGTCTAGAGCAGGTGTGGGGACATAGGAGCCAACTCCTAGGGGCTGAGGTCCATTTGCCTCCCCCCACTCAATGAAATAGGGGGACGCAGGTGGCGCTGTGGGTTAAAGCCTCAGCGCCTAGGACTTGCCGATCGAAAGGTCAGCGGTTCGAATCCCTGCGGCGGGGTGCACTCCCGCTGCTCGGTCCCAGCGCCTGCCAACCTAGCAGTTCGAAAGCACCTCCGGGTGCAAGTAGATAAATAGGGACCGCTTACCAGCGGGAAGGTAAACAGTGTTTCCGTGTGCGGCTCTGGCTCGCCAGAGCAGCGATGTCACGCTGGCCACGTGACCCGGAAGTGTCTCCGGACAGCGCTGGCCCCTGGCCTCTTGAGTGAGATGGGCGCACAACCCCAGAGTCTGTCAAGACTGGCCCGTACGGGCAGGGGTACCTTTACCTTTACCTTTACTCAATAAAATATTTGTGGTGCCCTGGGGCCTCCAAAGCTGATTGGCATTTCCATTCAAATGGGGGTGGGTGTTGCCATGTCAGGTGATTGATTATGCGGGGTGGGGCTTACCTGCCCCCTCCCACAATATTTTATTCAAGTTGGAAGGCCTGTGTGGGGAACCTCGGTTGATGAACTAGGCCTGGTGGGAGTTGTGGATCAGTAACATCTGGAGGGCTGAAGATTCCACAAACGAGGTCCAGAGTCACCAACTATCACACCAGGATGGACTGTCAAGCTAGCTTAGCGCTAGGGCAGGAGTAGAGAACCTGAGGCCTGGAGGCTGGATGCAGCCCTCCAAGCCTCTCCCTTAAGCCCTCGGAAATCTTCCCAGGCCATGCCCTTTATCAGCTTTGCTTGATTGTTCTTGCCTGGCTGGGATGTGTCCTGGGACTTGGATTATGCCTCCTGCTGGCCTGGGTGGATGATAGAAAGTGGTGTATGAGTGGGCGTAGAAAATGCCTTCCTCATCCTGTATGATGACCTGTGTTGGGAGAGAGGTAGGGGGACTGCAACTCAGTTGCTTCTCCTTGATCTCTCAGTGGCTTGAGATCTTAAGAAGATCCCTGCTGACTCAGACCAAAGGTGCATCAAAGTGTTTCCCAAACATGGGTCTCCAGCTGTTTTTTTGGACTACAACTCCCATCATCCTTAGCTAGCAGGGTCAGTGGTCATGGATGATGGGAACTGTAGTCCAAAACAACAACAACTGGAGACCCAAGTTTGGGAAACACTGATCTAATCCAATACTCTTGTTTCTCACAGTGGCCAAAATCATGTTGTTTAAACCTGCAACAGGGTGGTGGGTTTTATAATCTCACAACAATTTAAACCGATTTTCAGAGCCCATGTTAATTCCAGCGTAGGAAGAGGCCCAGTTGATTTTTTTAAAAAAAAAATGAATAAATGGGATCCACACCATCTTCCATGAGCACGGCAACGACTCGTCTGATCCTTCTCTGTCTCTCGCACACGCAGACCCCATTTTGCTACATCTACGTCCGTGCAAACTCTATGTTATCTCCCCAACCAGATTTGCTTCAAAGGAAAATTGAAGCTACATTGAGTGCTAACACGAAGAGACCGAAACAAGCCCTGGAAAAATGTCACTCAGCAGTTCCCAGGAGCTCATAGTTTATTAGCATGATATATGTTGTGCAAACACAGTTTAGCATGTTGTCTCCACATAACTAGCTTTTCATGGACTCTTGGCTTTATCTGGTTTCTCCGGCTCGGTGTTCAGTGAGCGCATGCATGTAAAGCTGCAAGGAGTCTTATTTTGTTGTTGTTGACTTCTTCCAAACGCATGATCTCCCCCAAATCAAGCATAGGGGTTTCCCTTCAAGGGAAAGGGAAACTCCCACAAGCCTTTAGAAATGGCAAGTGACCTGAAAGATCATCTCATCCCTTATACACCCTGTCGATCCCTGTGCACTGCAGTTGAGAGGCTCTCTGCAGATACCATCCTGTAGGAAGAGCCTTGTAGCTGGATCAGGCCTGTGGCCCATCTACTCCAGCATTTTGTTCTCACAGTGGCTAACCAGATGCTTGTGGGAACACCCCCAAGTCCTCTGATAACTTTTGTATTGCTGTAACGGGCCCTGGGGCCTTTTGTTGAAGGGCAGAATGGGTTAATTAGGTAGGTTCACCTTTAAATGCAAACCAAATCATAATCTGTCCTCTGTCCATATCTGCCGCTGTTGGGGATTAAACCTGGGGCCGTCTGTCAAAAGTGAGACAGAAGCATAGAACTCTAGAAGGTAACCCTGAGGGTCATGTAGTCCAAGCCCCTGCAATGCAGGAATCTCAGCTATCCATTGCAGATGGCACAAGTGCATGCCCGACTACACTCAGCTTTCCCTCGCTCTATATCATGAAACCCAAGAGGACATGATCACTTCCTCCCTGGGTTCCCAGTACTTCCAGTTTGTCAATCAGTTCCTCTCTGTTGGTGAGGACCAAGTCCAAGATAGATGATCCCCTTGTTGCTTCTTCCACCTGCTGGGAAATGAAATTGTCAGCAAGACAACAGAGGAATTTGCTGGACCTTACATCATTTGCAGAGTTTGAATTCCAACAGATATTGGGGTAGTTGAAAGCTTTCCTTTTTAATGTTTGGTAATCTGCTATAGGAAGGCATCATCCAAGTCTTCAGTGTGGCATGGGGATTTACAGCAGACACCCAGTTAGGTCACTGTTGCTTCCCTGTCCTACAATTTTTACCCATATACTCTCAATCTGCTTTCCATGCTCCAGGTCTTCACAAGTCTACACGTCCTTTACATATAATGCTACTCCTCCTCTTTTCCTGTTTGGTCTATTCCTTTTGAATATGTTATACCCCTCAAGTTCTACATTCTATTAATGAGTCTCACCTCACCAGGTTTCAGTAATGCCTATTAAGAGCTCAAATTTGTCTTACTTTTTCCCATACTCTGTGCATTAGTATAGAGACAACTGAAACATTCAGTTATTCCCTCCAGCTGCTTCCTTCTTTTAGTTTCCTACCTGACTACTATACTACAACCTTTTCCTTAAATTTGCTGCTCTTTTGTGGCACCTGGCCTGAGGAGACTGCTTCTTCTCTGCATAATAGTATGGCTGGCCATGCCCAAATGATGCCAAACTACAACTCTCAGGCAACTTACGGGGGGGAGAGACCATGAACATTAGTCTGAATGCTAAGCATCACCACCACCACTATCACCTGTCCCCTGGCCTTCAGCCAAAAGGGCTCCCAGGGTGGCTTGCATGCAATCAATTAAAAGAAGACATTCTTTGGAAAGCTTAGCCAGAAAACTGCATTGCAAAATTCAATGAAGTGTGAATTCCGAAGGATGGTTGTGTGTCAGTTTGTGTATTGTTTCATAAAGTGTGAAGCAGGCAAGTTCACCTTTAAATGTGAAGTGAATTTATCCCTCATCCCGTTCTGAACTTAGTTTTGGATTTCCATAACGTCGGTTGGTGTGCCAGCAGGAAGGTGCCAAGAAGATCAAGGAGGGCGTAGTTCAAGCGAATGCCATCTGTTGATCTCACCTCTCCTACCCAAGCACCATATGTCTGATACAAGACAGAATGGAGAATAGCATCCCTGATGGAATGCGCTTCGGTGGGGGTGCGCCACTGAACCCCTTCCCCAGGGAGCGGGAGCCCCAATTCTGTTGTTCCCTTTTTTAAAAATCCAAACCACGGATTACAGGAATGCTGGCAGAGTAATTATTTTTCCCTGTCAAACATTGTGCTCGGCTTGCCTGTCTGCAGACAGCTGGAGAGTGATGAATCCTTTTGTGTTTGCGGCAGCCTTGGACCAGCTCCAGGAAGGAAAGGTGCAAACTGGCGGCAAGGTTTGCCATTAACATTCGCCATTGGAGGCGATTTCCCCCGGGTTCCTCCATCTGTGCTCGCAGCGCTCGGCTGAAGATGGAGGAGGAAATAGAGTCTCAAGTTAAGGTGAGATGGGGGGATAAGGTGCATACAGACATACCATTTGGGGTATTATCCCTGAGTCACACTGCAAGGGTGCAGCATCGTCATCGAGAACACGAGTTTATGAGCTGGAAATCAGCAACACATAGCTAGGTTATGGCAGGGATTGCCAAAGTGGTGCCCGTAGGCACAATGGTGTCATTGTGGTTTTCCCATGGCATCCACAAAGCCTCTGAACTCTCCCCCCTGAAACACTACCCCCTTGGTAATGAGGTGGTGAGGAAGAATGGGAGGAGGCAGTGATTTCTATCCTGTCCTGGGTTTGTTGCAATTTGCTCTGTTTCCATTCTGCTTCAGTGCAACTTCTACTGAACCCTGCATTATTCACCTTGCTATCCTCTATGTCTGAGTGTAATCAAATAGTTAATGAATTTCAACGAATTTCAGTGGAAGGGAGTGTGTCAAAAGGAATACGTAAAGTAATCATTTACATTTATGTTTCCAGACTAACAAAAGTTCAGGAAGGCCGCTTGTATTCACTTGTGTGATTTCTGCTCCTGACCTCAGACCAACATGTGAATTGTGACACTTTCCACTCCCACTTCCATTTTCAGTGGAATCCTCTGACATCTCTAGTGGTGCGGATGGTTACCATTTTCTTCCTTGTAAAGTAGAACTAAAGGAGGAAGTTGGAAGAGTGCCACTCTCCCGTTTCTTCTTTCTGCTCTATGTGCTTTTAAAGTGCAGATTAATTCTACTGGACTTGACTTTTCACAGATCTCTGAAAATGAAGTATGTGTGCGTGTGCTTTCTCCGTGTGTGTCTCTTGGGGAAGGGACCGATCTAGCGAAGAAGGGGAGAAAGGTGAACCCACAGCATGCACTCAAAAATCCAAATGCACCATCTCAGCCAAAAGAAGGGAACTCACTCTGAAACTCACCTACAGGTGGTACTTAACACCACGGAAACTGGTGCTGATACGCCCAGGAACCTCACCAAGATGTTGGAGAGGCTGCACCTCCACAGGTACATACCTCCTCATGTGGTGGGAATTTCTCAAAATCCAACCCTTCTGGTCAGCCGTCCTACAAGAGATGTGCAAAATAACTAAAAAGTTATTAGAACTCACCCCCAGAACTAGCCCTACTGAACATCTTCCAAGATCATAATAACCACTCACATTATACAGAGCTTATCCCCCACCTACTCTCAGCAGCCAGAAGCCTCATAGTCAGACCCTGGAGAGACTTGTCAGGAGTAAACATGGACCAATGGTATCAAATTGTATGGGAAACAGCCCTACTAGAAAAGCTAACCAATAAACTGAAAATGACATGGGGACAAATAGAAGAGGACGCCTTCACCCCAGTATGGCTTCCCTTTATCACATACACAACCCAACAAGACAACAACAAGAACGCACTAGCAGCATACGAATGAACAGCTTACCTGACCCAAGAAGCCCTCCACCCCCTCACAAATGCAAACAAACCCCCACTACAGACAACCACAGACAACCAACCACACCCTGCCCTCCAATACCTCTCACTACCAAGGAAATGTAATAAACAAACAGAAACCTACCCAGTTGACGCTAACAGAAAACACTGCACGTACACTCTCCCCTCTCTTCTTTCCCAATCTTATACTGTACTCAACATTAATGTCTCACAACAAATGCAACTGATTTCTGAGAAAGGCTGTACAATCTGAAAAAAGAGACAAGGCATGTACTTTAGTAAGCCAAGAAAATCTCTTTTTTAAAAAAAGTTTGGGAATCCCTGGATTAAGGAATACACTGGATAAAAAAGGGGGGTGATGTGAAATCCACTGATTTCAGTGGCTTTAAATAGTGTTTAGCAAATTTGCGAGGATGAGAAGGTCTACCACAGCGATGGGGAACCCACAGCCCTCCAGTTGGGCTACTTTCCCATCAATTTAGACAAATTTTAGGTGGAAAAGTCTATCGAAAGATATAAGCTGTGATAGCTAAACAAAGCCTCCATCTTCAAAGGCAGTAAATCTCCAAGCACAATATGATGTTCAGCAAACAATGGGTATCACTCTTCTTATTTCAGCTCCAGGTACTTTTCAAGAGCAAGAAAAGTAAACATCCTCACCTTGGCCATAGGGCAGTAAGTTGTGGAGTTGGGAGGAGCTCAGAGGCTTCCCACCACAGAAAGACCTCAGAGATGCCATTGCACCCATGGGAGCCACATTGCCAACCCTAGATTTCCCATCCCTGCCTCTGGGCTTCCTAGAGTCAAACCCCACTGCCTGACACATAACAAATGTCCCTCTGTAGCAACCACAGCTCTTTAATCTCCCTTACCTCCCAAATGGAATCCAACTCAAGACGCCAACACTGGCAAACAAGTTGCAAGTTGCATCTCACAGCACAGGCAAACACACACATACACCGTTGTCTTCTCCACTGATGAGTTTTCCTTTTGAGCTCTTCAGATTAACAATGAAGAACTGAAATGGAAGATCCTATTGCTCCATAGATTACACTTGGCAATGTAAGGGCCAGGAGTCACACTGCTTCCCATTGGGGGAGCAAGACAGCTGACTGATTGGACCGAGGTTTCAATGACCGAGACAATCCATTAGGAGGACACCTTCCCAAATTGAGCTGCCTTGCTTAGACTGGCCTGGAAATGGATTCCATGATAGGGAGTCAGGCCAGTTGCCTCCGACTCCAGTGATGAATGCTCCTGCTTCAAAATCTCCACAACAAGAAGCAAAGGCAAGGATATGGAGAAAGGAGGAGAAAGCTTTTCCCTAGCTCATAATATGGGAGCATCATAACACGTCCAGTGAAGCTTTATGGTGGGAGATTCCAAACAGCCAAAAGGAAATCCTTCTCCACACAGTCATAATTAAACTATGGCATTCACTGTAGCAATGCCCACCAACTTGGTGGCTTTCAAAGAGGATTCAATGAACTCATGCAGGATGGAGGCTATTGGTGGCTGGATTTCTTGCACCAAACAAGGAGTTGGAGCATGTGGTATAGAAGACTCCCCCTAGGTTTATATCACCTTCTGCATACAAAGCATTTGCCTAGTTATTGTCGCTTGTGCCTGGACCCCTCCAATGCTGTGAAAGAAACTCTTAAGTGCATGGTTATGGGTTCGAGCCCCTCGAGTTGAGGGACTGGGGCATGGTAGCTTGGTTGGTAGAGCATGCGACTCGTAACCTCAGGGTCATGGGTTTGAGCCCCATGTTGGGCAAACGATCCCTGCATTGTAGGGGGCTGTACTAGATGACCCTCATGGTCCCTTCCAACTCTACAATTCTACGTCTGCCCATGGAAGCTGGTCCATGAGGGCAAATGGGGCACTGCCCACCAGCCTCAGTCTGCCCTGAGCCAGCCCCGCACTTGCCTGCCTTCTCACTTACATTTAATCCAGAGGGCAGCATTGCCTGTCAGCTTTCCCCTCTTCCTCCATGATCTCAGTGTTCCTTTTAAAGAACTCAGCAGGGAGCAGGATGGGAGCAAAACTAGAATTATTTGGCTCCGCCTCCCACTGGCTCTGGCTCCGCCTCCCTCTGGCCTCTCTGCCTTCCACCCCACCAGCTCCAATAGTGACCAGCCACCACTGTTCTCCTCCACAAGCTCCACTCTTTCCCTCTCCCGGCTGAGCCCGTGAATCTCATCCCCCTCTGCACAAGGAGTAGGCAGTTAATTGCTACTAACAGTCATCTCCCCAATTTCATTTTTATACTCCAAAATCTCCTCGTAGCCGTTTTCCTCCCAAACATCTCTCTTATGTACAGAGTTGTTTTCTTCTCCATAGCTCAAGAGGCAACGTGTCTTTCTTTACAGAAATAAACAGGACATTTGAGGGGGGGAGGTGAGGGAGAACACACACGAATGAATCACGCTTTTCATAATTTTTAAAAAGGGAGGGAACCGTTTGGAAGCAAAGGCAATTATCTCTCCGCATTAGAAGCACCACCAGCTCGCGCCAATTTGCCACAAGGCTGAAAATTTGTACGGGCTTCTCAAAACCTGATGCGCGGCGCGATCAGTTAAAAAAAAAGAAATCTCCATTCTCATCTCGCCGTTTATATTTTTTACTTTGCAGCAGGAATGAAGAGGAGCAGCGTAGTATTTTACTAAGTGCTCTGAAGGTCTGGGAACTAAATGTATAGAGATAGAGATGTATATTTAAATGCTAATTTCTTTCCCTTTTCTCCCCCAAGAGTATTGGAGGGTGTGGAAGCAAGCATGTCATTTTGCAAGGCAGCTGAAGTCAAAGCGGAAGGCGTTGGAGATCATCCTGCAATCTGCTGCCATAGCGGATCTTGTCAAAACAGCAGTGCCTGACTCTGGTTTAAGCTGTTTGCTTGTTAATGGTCAGAGATGATCAGCTCACGCAGGGCTGGAGGAGCCTCAGACCCAGGGGCCAAGTGCAGCCCCACAGACCTCTCTGTTCAGTCCCAGACCACATTCCTCACTGCCCCCAACATTGCACACTGGCTGGAGTCAGTTGTCAAACTTCAATAATGTTTCTTTGTTTGTCCAGATGGAAGACAGAGAAGGGTATGTGAGTGCCTAGAGTACAAAGGTAGAATTTGCATTGGTTGCCCCGCCCACTTGAACTCTTGTTCCCACCCACCATTGGCATGTGACTCAGAAGCTAAGCCCTCCCATTAGAGTCAGTGAAACTGGTTTTTAATAGTAACAACAACAACAACACTCCTTATTCTCTCCACCACACACATAAGAGAGCCCATACCCCTCAACTATTCAATTTCTCGGGAGGTGACAAAGGGTGTGCTTAGGATCCCAGATGGATGTCCATCTGTCATGGATGCTTCAACTGAGATTCCAACATTGCAAGGGGTTGGACTAGATGATACTTGGGGTACCCCCCCCAAGGCTACAGTTCTATGATTCTATGACTCTACTGCTAGCCAGTGTAGACCATAACAACCCAATGAGCCTGATTCATTATAAGGCAGCTTCCTGCATCCCTAAGTACAGTGGTACCTCGGGTTACAGACGCTTCAGGTTACAGACCCCGCTAACCCAGAAATAGTACCACGGGTTAAGAACTTTACTTCAAGATGAGAACAGAAATCGTGCGGCGGCAGCAGGAGACCCCATTAGCTAAAGTGGTACCTCAGGTTAAGAACAGTTTCAGGTTAAGAACGGACCTCCAGAACGAATTAAGTTCTTAACCCGAGCTACCACTGTATATTTAGGAGGTTGGGCCATTGCTCAGTGGCAGAGTATCCTGTTTGCATGCAGAAGGTCCCAGGTTCAATCACGAAACATCTCCTGGTAGGCCTGAGAATCTCCCTGCCTGAAACCATGGACAGCGGCTGCCAGTCAGCATCAGCAAGACTGTGTTTGGTGGATCAATGGGCCTGACTCAGTGCTCAGGCAGCTTCCTGTGCTCCCAAGCCTTTTTATCCAAGTGCAAAAGAACTGCCCAGTGAGTCGGCCTCAGATCGATGGGTGCCCTCAGGTCACCTTCCAGTCCCAGTGCAAAGAACTGCAGGATCTTGGCCTCCCACCCACTCCGAGCATTAAACAGCTCAATGCAAGATGCACTTTGAATTAATTTCATTTGAAGTTTTCAATATTTCCTGCCATTAAGCAAGCATCTCTCTCTTCCCACCCCTTTGTTTTTGTTTTCCAGGCAGGCTTTTAGTCCTGCTAAGTGTTGTGCAAAACCCTTCCTCTGTCCATTTGAGGCTCGCAGCCGGATTTCCCCTCCTCGTGCTGGAAGCGTCCACGTTTTCTGCTGTTTTTCTTCAGGAAACAAGGCACTTGGAAGTAACAAAAGGCCCAACGTGGCGGAGGCTGCCGCCGCCACAGCCTATGCATGCGGAAGAAGTTCGATAGTTGTTAAAATTACAGTGTTTTTGGAAAACGATCGTGCTTGGAGATTTCTCTCTCTCCGACAGACAGCGGGTGTAATTATTTTTATTGAACCCTTATTGGTCATAAAAAACGGTGTCGTGTCGGCTCCCGCGGATAAAACGCCCAACGAGGATCCTATAATGGGGAGAGAAATAGACAATTATAGCCCTAAAGCAATGTTAGCTATTGGGGGGGAGGGGGGATCTTTACCAATGTTTCTTTTTAATAAAATAACCCAAAAAAAAACCCACAAGTAACAGAACAGCATGCTGTTCTACAGTTGACAAAAGAATCAACCATCCATGGGAGGAGCATAAAGACAATTGGTAGGAGCTGAAAACGACAGTGATTCTTTCTGGATGGTTACAAGAGATGAATGTACACAAGGGACTGTTTACTGAGGCCCAGAAGAAGCCTGAGGGCCACATGGCCTCATGGGAGAACTTCCAGGAGCCGCATGCCAGTGGCGAGCAAAGACGGAGGCAAAAGTGGTTGGAGCAATAGGGGTGGCTCTTAATTTTCTACTACAGGCTATACTGCAACTGTGCAAAAGTCAGGTGTTTTTACATAGCCCTACAACCCAAAATTGATGCTTTTGAATTATGGTGCTGAAAGAGACTCTTGAGAGTCCCATGGACTGCAAGAAGATCAAACCTCTCCATTCTTGTGGAAATCAGCCCTGAGTGCTCTCTGGAAGGACAGATCCTGAAGCTGAGGCTCCAATACTTTGGCCACCTTGTGAGAAGTGAAGACTCCCTGGAAAAGACCCTGATGTTGGGAAAGATGGAGGGCACAAAGAGAAGGGGACGACAGAGGACAAGATGGTTGGACAGTGTTCTCGAAGCTACCAGCATGAGTTTGACCAAACTGCAGGAGGCAGTGGAAGACAGGAGTGCTTGGCGTGCTCTGGTCCATGGAGTCACGAAGAGTCAGACACGACTAAACGACTAAACAACAACAACAACCTCAAACACATTTCTCTACCCAGACAAGCAAAAAACCTCCTTCCACCTCCCACTTGCTCAGTCACTGAGATCAGTGGTCATCCATAGTTCAGATGTACAGCTTGACACTACTAGAAACCCATAACCTGCAAGTGTCCCCAGAAAACCGGGACATCCCGTTTTCTTCCCTGCAAGAGCACAGTGGCCATTTGGGGTTCCATGATCTTGTGTGATTTTGCACCAAGATCTTGCGTCCCCAAAGTGTTGTTCTTTTTCAGGGCCGCAATCTCATGCGGCACCCCAAAACTTGTGTGAGAGCACAACCCCCAAAAAAGTGCTTCTTTGGGGCTCCTTGATCTCGCACGGGTGGCATGACTCATGTACAAGCACGGACGGGAAGCTGTGCATCCTGGTTTTGGGACTCAACATGTTAGAGGGTAGGGACATGGGTGGCGCTATGGGTTAAACCACAGAGCCTAGGACTTGCCGATCAGAAGGTTGGCGGTTCGAATCCCCACGACGGGGTGAGCTCCCGTTGCTCGGTCCCAGCTCCTGCCAACCAAGCAGTTCAAAAGCACATCAAAGTGCAAGTAGATAAATAGGTACCACTCCAGCGGGAAGGTAAACAGCATTTACGTGCGCTGCTCTGGTTCGCCAGAAGCGGCTTAGTCCTGCTGGCCACATGACCCGGAAGCTGTACGCTGGCTCCCTCGGCCAATAAAGCGAGATGAGCGCCGTAACCCCAGAGTCTGCCATGACTGGACCTAATGGTCAGGGGTCCCTTTACCTTTTTTATGTTAGAGGGTATGCAAACCATGTATTCAGAGTTGCAGGTCTGACTGCCTCTCGACTGAGATGATGATCGTGACTATGATGGTGATAATGATAATGATAATGATAGGGGCTAGCTTGAGATTTCAGGAAGGGGGTGGGCACAGGGACCCATTAATACCCTCCTCAAACTCCACACTTCCCCCTTAGCCCTCCCCATTACAACAGAAACCAAGCCTGATTCAGTGTGGGATATCCTAGTTTCCTGCCCTTGTTATACTGGCTATAAGTAGCTATGATCTGAATTATGCCTAACAATACATCGATCATCCTGCTCCATGAAACTTATTCTATATGCAAAGCTGTTGGACAACTTGCAATAAGAAAAGAAAGGAAAATGTCCTTGCTCTTTGAACAGCAGCCTGACACAGTAATGTAAGCGGAGGAGCTTTCTCCCACATGAAGAGAAGCTACATGTGCCATAGAACAAATGGAGCCAGACCTGGGGAGGAAAGAAGAGGTGGAGGCCGGGTAACCCTCCCTATATGGCATGTAGGCTAGTTGCAGAAAACAAAGCCTCCACATAGTGAATTGGCATTACACAGAGAGGTTCAAAAGCATTTAATGTTGCTCTGTAAGTTTACTTTGCCACCCAGGTTAAGTCTTTTACAATGCACATGCTTCCTCGAGATACAGTGGTACCTCTGGTTGTGAATGGGATCCGTTCCGGAGGCCCCTTCGCAACATGAAAAGCCCGCAACCTGAAGCGCCATAGCTACACAGGTGTGCAGTGCGATTTGGCGCTTGTCTCATGCGCAAAGTGCGATTTAGAGCTTCTGCACATGTGCAAGCAGCAAAAGCCGGAAGTAACCCTTTCTGGTACTTCTGGGTCGCCACGGGATGCAACCTGAAAAAATGTAACATGAAGCAAACATAACATGAGGTATGACTGTAGATTTTATCGAGATAATATGGCAGAGAAAAGCAATCGCGGCGTCTTGGGATTGTAGAAGAACCTGGGAGAAAGTCGGGCAGGGGTGTGGTCTGGGCCAGAGGCTCCCCCAGCACTGATTTTAAAAGGCATCCAACCACTGGAAAAGTTGCAATTTGTTGCATTGACTGTTGCTTTTATCCCTTTTATCGATTCCCCACTACCTTGCCTACCTCTTTTTATGTCTTGGGCTGCTGGTTTCTCTTTTGCTTTGCATTTTACTGCAAACTGCCTCAAGCGCCACTTGGCAGAAAGGTAGGGTGCAAATTTCGCGGGTTGTAGTGATGATGGCAGAGGCCTGCACCACCGGAACACTTCTCACATCCCCGAATCATAGAATTGTAGAATTGGAAAGGGTCCATCAAGGGACATCTAGTCCAACCCACTGCAGTGCAGGAATCACAGCTAAAGAGGTTGCCATCCAACCTCTGTTTAAAAACCTCCAAGGAAGGAAAGTCCACCATCTTCTCAGGTTACTTTCACAACCCACGCCTGTGTACGTGCAGGTTACAATTCAGCACTTCTGCACATGCGCAAAGTGCAATTTAGCACTTCTGCGCATGCGCAACTGCTGAAACCCGGAAGTAACCCATTCTGAAGTGTCTGTAACCCGAGGTATGACTATACTCAGTTCCACTGTGGACCAACTCTTACTGTCAGAGAGTAATTCCTAACATTTAGTCAGAATCTCCTTTCTTCTAATATGAATCCGTTGGTCTGGGTCAACAACAGCCAGGTTGGTTCCATGGTAAATTTGAAGGAGCCTGGCCTGGACCTCTAGCTGGCGCCAAATCTGTGGCATCTCCAGTAGCAGGTGCCCTCTTTCCAATAAAGAGGCACAGAGGGCAGGTGATACAGGGACAGGGAATCTTTTTCAGCCTGAGGGCCACATTCTGATCTGGAGAAGCTTCCAGGGGCCACATGTCAATAGTTGGCAGGGCCAAAGGCAAAACTGGCCAGGGCAATAAACTTGAATGTCACTTTATGTGGGCTTTACCCTCACTCTCACATCCCTCTCCGTCCTCCATCCAGGCAGGCATAAAGCATCATCAAGGGCACATTTCTGTGCAGAATTTGAGATATAAGCAGCGAATTATTGAAAGATTTAATGGTTTAGATAATAAAATTGTATGTATTGTAAAACAGCTAATAAAAAGAAGAAGAAAAACAAACAAACATCAGGAAAGGAGAGGTGGGAAGTCAAGAAGAAAACTTTGTTGGGGGGGAATGTATAGGGTGATAAATGTTTTGGAATATTTTTGAGGATTTAATAAAAACGATTTTTTAAAAAAATAGTTCAAAGACATATTTCCTGCCAGGCAAAAATACTGAAGGAGAATGCAGAGCTACTAAAGGGTGTTGTCAGGGAAAAGGGGGAGAGGCCTTTGGGGGAGAGGCCCAGGAGTCAGTTAGAGGCCTGGAGAGCAGCATTCGGCCCAAGGTTGAGGTCCTCCCAACCCAGGCTTCCTCAAACTCAGCCCTCCAGATGATTTGAGACTACAGTTCCCATCATCCCTGACCACTGGTCCTGCTAGCTAGGGATCATGGGAGTTGTAGGCCAAAAACATCTGGAGGGCTGAGTTTGAGGAAGCTTGTCCCAACCCTTCTCAGGCCTCAGAGGCCTCAGAATACTAGTTGCTGTGAATCGCAAGCAGAGAGAGCTGGTGTTGCACTTATGTCCAGCTATGAGGCTTCCCACAGGCTGGCCCCTGTGAGAGAAGCATACTGGGCAAGATGGGCCTGATCCAGCAGAGGTCTTCTTCTGCTGTCCTTACGCTTTGTGGTCTGCTTGTGATGTAATGCAGGCGTGCTTTCTGCCTGATGTCAAGGAGCCAAGGGAGCCGTCAGAATCCATTGCGATTCACCCTCCTTGCTCTCGAGCCATCGGCAGAGAGAGTCTGTCTGTTCTCTGACTCTGCGGCTCACCTCACCTACGTTTCCGTCCTTGCCGATATCACACACCTCTCATGCGCACACACATGCACACACACACCAGCTGTGCCCCATCCCTCCCCTTTGCCCTCCTCTGCACTCTGGTTCCAAATGCATCTCCCAGTCGGCGGAGATAGAAAGGGACATCCAAGGATTAAGTAGCTGAAGCAAGAAATAGCATTTCCCCAGCCTTGGTGCAAATGGCCCGTTCTCATTATTAATGCATTGTGTTAATGAGCTGGGGGGGGGGCAGTTCAAAGGAAGGGGAAAGGAAGGGAGCAGTTCACCATCACCATTGCAAGGAACTAGATGCGAGGGGGTGGGAACAAACTCATTCTTTCGGTCGCCGTCCCACCTTTCCCCGTGGCCTGCAGAAAGGAAATTGGAAGCCGCAGCGAACCAGGCATGCACCAGGCTCTGGAAAAAATAAGCCCATGGAGGATTAACCTTGATAATAGGGATGCCAACCTGAATAAAATATTGGGGAGGGAGAGGTACACCCCACCCCACATAATCTATCACAAGACATAGTGCATGCACAGTATTTGAATAGCAATGGCCAGCAACTTGGAGGGGGGACCTGGCCCCCTCAAATATTTTATAGCGGGGCCCTCAGCCCCTAGGAATGGGCTCCTATGCCTGATTATTACAGTGGTACCTCGGTTTAAGTACTTAATTTGTTCTGGAGGTCCATTCTTAACCTGAAACTGTTCTTATCCTGAAGCACCACTTTAGCTAATGGGGCCTCCTGCTGCTGCCACACCGCTGGAGCACGATTTCTGTTCTCATCTTGAAGCAAAGTTCTTAACCTGAGGTACTATTTCTGGGTTAGCGGAGTCTGTAACCTGAAGCTATGTAACCCGAGGTGCCACTGTAGTATTATTATTATTATTACTACTACTACTACTACTACTACTACTATTGTTATTATTATTATTAACCTGACTCAGCAGGCTCCTCTTGTGCTCGTATTTAGAACACGCAGGATGAAACCCTTCTTCGGAGGCATTAGCTAACCTTTGGAGCTCACAGTTGCAAGATGTCATGGTGCCCCCCAACTAAAAGGGGATTAGACAAGACTGCATAGGAGAAGGATATTTGTGGCCGCTAGGACCACCATGGGAGAGAGCTCCTGCCTTCATGTCCTGTTTTCTGGCCTTCCTAGTGACCATGGTGGGAAATGCGACAGTCCTCAGCAGGGTCTTCATGCATCCTTATCTCCTATAAGCGTCCTGATCAACAAGAAGGTCTCAAAGTTGGAGGGAAAACATCAAATGGTGCAGACACTCTCAAAGGTTCATCAGAGGAGCACTGGTGAGCAGTCCGACATGAGTTGAGTTCAGAAGTCTCCACCTACCTTTTCCTGGTAACAAACATCCCCTACTTTGCTGGGTGAGAAAGGGAAGGAAGCTGCTGCCTGTGATGGTTGTATGCTGGAGGTGTACATGGAGCCTGTACAGAATCAAGGGCACAAGTCTAACCAGGGTGCCTTGGGGCGTTAGCTGTTTCTACTTGCAACGTCAGCAAGCCCCTTGCCCCGAGTGGAGCAAGCAACTCTCGCTCTGTCAACCCAGTCACCCCAAACTCCTGCAGATTTCTGTTTTTCTTAAACTCCAATGCAAAGCTGTCTATAAGGGGAACACCCTGGTACAGAACAGGAGAGAAGGAGAGGGATAGCTCAGTTTGATGGACAGGTCTAGATTATAATCATAGGGGATTATTTTACCTCTCCAATCACACGTTGACAGAAATAGTTTGTTTCATGTGCTCACTCGTTGCTCTTTTGCCAGCTTTTCTTCTTCGCTTTTCGGAACACGGCGCTTTGCAGAATGGTAGATCTGCTGGCGTCCCTCCTGCCTTTTCCTGTTGCTTTCCATTTACCAATAAAGAATGCAGCTAATTTAATTATTTCGTTTTTAATTCTGTTTCTTTTCCTCTTGGTTTTTTTCCTGGTTTGTGTCTGTGCCAAGCTTCAGTGCGAAAGAGTTGAGTATAATACTGTTTTTATTTTTTCTCTACGTACTGCATTTATACTCCCACCTTTTTCCTCCAGGGACTTCAAGGTGGCAGACACAGTTCTCCCCATCCTCATTTAGACCCTAAAACAACCCTGTGAGGTAGGTTAGGCTGAGAGGGGTGGTGACTTAGGCTGAGAGAGGCCTAAGGTCACCCAATGACTTTCATAGCCAAATGGGCATTAGAACCCTGGTCTCCCAGGTCCTAGACTGACTCTAGCCGCTACATCACACTGTTTACAGTATAGTATTTAGCATATAATCAGAGACACGGGTGGCTCTATGGTCTAAACCAGGCATAGGCAAACTCAGCCCTCCAGATTTTTTGGGACTACAACTCCCATCATCCCTGACCACTGGTCCCGTTAGCTAGGGATGATGGGATTTGTAGCCCCAAAACATCTGGAGGGCCGAGTTTGCTTATGCCTGGTCTAAACCACTGAACCTCTTGGGCTTGCCGACCATAAAGTTGGCAGTCCGAATCTGCACGATGGGGTGAGTTCCCATTGCCCTGTCCCAGCTCCTGCCAACCTAGCAGTTCAAAAGCATACCAGCACGAGTAGATGAACAGGTACCACTGCGGCGGGAAGGTAAACGGCGTTTCTTTGCGCTCTGGCATTCGTCACAGTGTCCTGTCTTCCAGAAGCAGTTTAGTCATGCTGGGCACATGACCTGGAAAGTTTTCTGTAGACAAATGCCAGCTCCCTTGACCTGAAAGAACACCCCATAGTCAAATTCAAATGAACTTAACCATCCGGGGGTCCTTTAACTTTTATATTTACTTCTTAGCATATAATGTTTCTTTCCCCCCCCCCCACTCCTTAGATATAGGATTGGTGGGTGTGAGTATCCTGAGGGTTTATAGATCCTTAACTTCTTCTCTCCAGATCAAATTTAAAGGACCACAGCACAAACACCTATGGATGGACCTATTTTGTTTGTGGTTTGGCAGATTTCTTTCACAGGGGCCTGTCTCTCATATCAGCAATTTTCAATACAAATGTCCTCAAACTCCAGTGGTTGGGGGTTAAGTGATTCACACACTGCCCCCCACAAGCTGCAAATGTCCACCTCTGCAGGAGAACCCGTGCATCTATCCTGAAATTTGGTGGGGTGGTTCATACCCTCAGAGGAAGCTACCACAGCTGCAAATTCAGTTCAGTTCTCCACAAAATAAAAAAAATTAAGGGGTGTTTCCTTTTCTTCTTCTTGTAAGAAGCAAAGGATCGGCTGAGAAAGTTTGGTTTCTGTTCTTCTCTTCTATAAGTATGGGACAGCATGCCCTGTATTCCCCCCATCTCTCAGGCTCCTATGTGAAGAGCTAGTGTGGTGTAGTGGTTAAGAGCGGTAGTCTCGTAATCTGGTGAACCGGGTTCGCATCTCTGCTCCTCCACATGCAGCTGCTGGGTGACCTTGGGCCAGTCACACTTCTCTGAAGTCTCTCAGCCCCACTCACCTCACAGAGTGTTTGTTGTGGGGGAGGAAGGGAAAGGAGAATGTTAGCAGCTTTGAGACTCCTTCAGGTAGTGATAAAGTGGGATATCAAATCCAAACTCCTCCTCATCATCATCATCTTCTTCTTCTCATGATAATGGGGTAATGCATGATGCCAGCATCTCATTCTCCCAGGAGCCACCTATATGCCTCTGGGAAGCCCACAAGCAGGAACTGAGTGCAAGTGAGTCCTCTCCATTTGTGTTTCCCAGCAACTGGCCTTAAGAGTCACATGGTCTCTGATCCCGAAGTTAGCATATGTCAGGCTTCGGGGAAGCAGCTTCCTCCCTCCCTTTGGCCGTGGATAAGCAGAACAAAGCAAAAAGAGTCTCTTACCATTTAAAGAGATTTTAATGATCACAGAGAAAGAACAAAGAGTCCATTCTTGGTGTGAAGGTGCTTGTCTTGCAACCTGATCTCGCAACCACTGTGCCTTCTGTGCCACTACCTTATCTAACCTCCTTGACCTTGGACTGATTGGCTGGACACTTTCCAGCAAACTGGAGTCTGTTTACACTCTCTCTCTCTCTCTCTCTCTCTCTCTCCCCCCCCCCCCCGGTTCTCCTTCTCCTAGCTGTTCACCACCCAGTTCTTCCCAACTTTTGTCTTCTGAACTATGTCCCTCTGTGAACCACTCTTCCAAATCTATACTGTTCCACTGCTCCTGGGAACATTCAGGCTCCTGATCAGGAGTGGGGGGGGGGGGAGGCTCCCACCATTCCTCATCTGTGCAGCCCTCCTCAGCATGGTCCCTGACAGCATACAACTAAGGAGACTAGTAGCTGTTGATAACGTATGTGCGAGTAGAGCCCTGGTGGATCAGGCCAAAGGAGACCCACCTAGTCCAGGATCTTGTTCTCGCAGTGAGCAACCAAATGCCTCTGGGAATCCTGCAAGCAGGAATGCCAACAGCAGCTCTCCCCACTTGCGGTTCCCGGCAGCTGCTTTTCAGAGGCCTCCTGCCTTTGTCCAAAACGATAAAAAAGAGACAGAGTCAGCAGTGTAAAAAATCAGGGAAATGTTGTCTGCCTCCTAAAACGAAAGGCTGCAAGAATAAAAAGTTTCCTACCTTTGGTCTGATCCAGGAGGGCTTTTCTCTCTTTTTATTCCTAAGTGGCTTTTCGAAACCTTGTTAATGTACCTGCGGGTAAGGAAAGGTCTTAGGGTTCCTGTGCACTCATCCTCCTCCCAGGATCTTTAGAAATTAAATCTCTCTGCGGAGCGAAGAGCAGCCACACCTGTACACCAGTGGGGACCTAAATATATACATTGGGGAGGAGGTGCCAGATTCCAGTCATCTGATGCTTTTCCGAATTCCAACCCCTCATCCCAATGAAACCACCTGAGGAAGGCAGAGCGTGCCCAGAGCCCACAGACTGAATTGTAGAGTTGAAAAACTGGAAGGGACCTTCAAGGGTCATCTAGTCCAACCCCATGCAATGCAGGAATTACAGCTGAAGAACCACTGGCAAGTGGCCACCCGATCTCTGTTGGAAAAACCTCCAATGAAGGAGACTTCGCCACCTATCGTGGCTGCAGGAATGGAAACAAAATAACTGGGAAGGAGAAGGGAAGCAAAGAACCTTGAAAACGATGGGCGAGACACATTCATTTATTCAGGCCAGGGGTCAGCAAACTTTTTTAGGACGGGGCCGGTTCACCGTCACCCAAACCTAGTGGTGGGCCAGACTGTGCACACAGGAGCGCACGTGTGTGTACACACACACACGGCAGAGGGGGCCTCTCTCTCCCCCCCTCTCTCCCCCAACCCCTCCCCTCCCTCTGCCTACCTCCGCCGTCACTCTACCTGTGGTTGGAAGCCTGCGGCAATGGCAGCTCCTCTCCTTTTCGGGCCAGCGGGGCCACCAGGCGCACCAAGCTCCAGCCCACAGCGAGGCCTTGGGGAGAGGCCAGTGGGTGGGCGGTGAGGCTTCCTATCAAAGCCTAGCCCCCTTCCTCCGCAGGGTGGGGAGAAACCAGGAGGAGGGAGGAGACACCACCGCAGTGAGGGAGGGATGGGGGAAATCGCAAAAAAATGGCACCCAGGAAAAAATTTGAAAGGAAATAAATGGTGATCGCGCCGATCCAAGTGGTGATTGCAGAACCGTTCATGGGCCGGATCCAGAGGGCAATTGGACCGGATCTGGCCCACGGACCTTAGTTTGCCAACCCCTGATTTAGGGTGTTTGAACGCCACTTTTCAAACACGCAAGAGTCTTAATAGCCCAAGGATGGAAGAATGGAGGAAATCCTGACTAAAGAACTATGGCAAGAGAAATTGATGGACTATGAAGAATTAGCAAAATTGACACACAAACTATACGACAAGGATAACTGTGATTTTAAAGATGAATGGGAACCCTTTACAAAGTATTTAAAGAAGCAACAAAATGAACTGGACTCCTTGGCAGGCTTTGAATAAACATTCACAAACTTTTTATTGATAACGTTCAGATAAAAGATCTGTACAGTTTTGTAACATGCAGAAAACAACAAAGGTTGGTAAACCAGAGAGAGTAGCTGAAGGAAATTTGGGGGGGGGAAAGGGGGGTGGGTTATGTTTTTGGGGAGGGAAAAAACAGAGGGGGGATTTAAGGATGATATGTTTTTTGATAAAATGTGATGTTGAAATTACTAATAAAAAATATTTTTTTAAAAAAATGAATGTCACTCTTCAGCCAAAAAGGTTCCTAGAGCAGATTATGTACAATCAATAAAAGCAAGGCGGTCCCAGCCCGACAAGCTCACAGTCAAAAGAACATGGCACACAAGGGAAGCAGGACGGGGAGGGGAGAGGAAAAAAGCACACCCAGGCACTAGTTCTTAAATAAGTGGATCTTACCATGACCAGCTGGCATAAAAACAGTTCAGGAGTAGGGCGGGGCTGATGGAGCTGGTCTCTCAGCAAAGTGGAGGGAATGAGCCCTCATCTCTCCCATTGAGGCAGCCTGATGGAATGACAGCTGCCAGGTGACTGTTGAGGGGGGGGTTGATGGAGCTGGGACATTGATATAAAACTCCAGAGAGAAACCTCTCATTACCTGGATTGTTCGTGTCCTGGACTGCCCTGAGAAGCTATTTTTAAATGTCCCCTGGTTGGAAGGGACAGCTGCCCATAATAATCAATAGAGAAAGCCAACATTTTAACATAGCAAGGATCGGATGGATACCAGTATCCGATTGGAACTGCATGTATTTGGTCAGCCACTGTAAGAACAATATGCAAGACTAGATGGCCCATGGGCCTAATCCTGCAAGGTTGTTGCGTTCTCATGTTCTCGTTCCCTTTGTGGGGTGTGGAAGCTCAATGAAGAGTGTGCATGCTAACTGAACACGGAAAGTTGAGCAACTGTAAGGGTCAGGGGACAGAAAGCCAGAGGCAGGGGCGTAGGAGGGGGGTGGTCCACTGAGGGGGTGACATTCAGCGCACCGCCCACCAGCGACTCCCAAGCCTACTTCGAGCCGTCAGGGTAAGGGGGGAGCTGCGCCGCTTTGCCAGCTGCATTCCCCCTTCCCCCTTCATTTTGACAGCTTGGGGGAGGCTTGGGAGTCGCTATCCTGCGCCTGGGAGGGCACCCTCCACACCAGGCCCCCCTCAGGATCATGCCCACCCTGGGCAGCGCGGACATATGTTCCACCGCTGATCAGAGGAAGTGGAATGGGGTAGCTGAAACCCTGAACAGAAGCTCTCCACATACACTCCAGGGCCCCACCTATATATCTCATCATCGTTAGATGAATGAATGGTGTGTGTCTTTTATTGACTAGCCTCCAAGGCCATTACAATTTCAGCATAAAGCAGCAGCATACAAAGGAAACAAAGATTATGCACACGCCTTACATCATGCACAGCAAGAATAAATGGTATCAAACAAGGCAGTCATACGAACAATCAATACAATTTTTTATTTACACAACTGCCCCTTATCCTTACGGGCTGCAAGAGCAAATTTGGCAACAGCCCTTGCAATATAACTTTTGTTCACCTTCTAATGCTTTAAAAAGCTAATCAACTTGCAAGTAGGTTTCTTTCGAGTCAGCTGAAGTTTCCCCTGGCACAGTGTGTTCTCTCGCTATTAATGGCTGAAACAGATAAGGATAGCATGGGCCGCCCCATTGACTCGGCTGGAACCAGCAACCATTTGGCTCCTCCCCTGTCAGAACCGCCTCCACCAGTGGCCAATGGTCATTTTACCTAGATGCATCTGAGGAAGAGGTGAGAAGGAGATGAAGAAGAGTTTGGATTTGATATCCCGTTTTATCACTACCTGAAGGAGTCTCAAAGCGGCTAACATTCTTCTTTCCCTTCCTCCCCCACAACAAA
Source organism: Podarcis gaigeae (assembly GCF_964106915.1). Classification (NCBI taxonomy): domain Eukaryota; kingdom Metazoa; phylum Chordata; class Lepidosauria; order Squamata; family Lacertidae; genus Podarcis; species Podarcis gaigeae. The sequence goes on along the minus strand of NC_139693.1, from coordinate 13,293,035 downwards.
CACTTTGTGAGGTGAGTGGGGCTGAGAGAATTCAAAGAAGTGTGACTAGCCCAAGGTCATCCAGCAGCTGCATGTGGAGGAGCGGGGAAGCGAACCCGGTTCACCAGATTACAAGTCTACCGCTCTTAACCACTACACCACACTGGCTCCATCCGCCAGCCTGACTAGGACCAGCTGCCATTCTGCTCAGACCCACATCTGGGATTTTGGAGGACCTTGGATGGTCTGCCCTCAGTAGAACCCTCAGGACTCCCAAGTACCCACTGCCCCTTGGACTTCCAAGTGATGACACAGCTACAGCTTTTCTCCTCAAGCCATCCTACTCCAACATCCTCCCTGGTTGGGATTTTGTGAGCAACAAGCTTTTTCCTGGTTCATGTACAGTCCTTGGCTCTGACCTCCTTGGCTCGACTCCACGTTCTCAGCTCCCTGCCTGAAACCAACACCCTTGAGATGGTTGGCAAAAGGACGTCCTTCTTGATCTGGCAGAAAACGTATGGCATGCACCGCTGCAAGATGTCAAGACTAGCTTAGGTGTTCTCAGTAAAGGATTAGAGTCAGATCAATGGAGGAGGAGGTCTACCAAGAGGTAGAAGCCGCATGTCAGAGCTAAGCCATAAGTCATCCCCGAGTAGAAGCCAGGAGTGCAGATCCAGAGTCCAAGCCCAGAGACAGTCAAAAACTATCACTGTCCAGGCAACAACCTGCAACGACATAAGAGTTCTGCTGGATCAGACCAAAGTCTCATCTAGTTCAGCATCCTGCTTCCCACGGTTAGGGGCAGCCCATCCTGTTTTGCCGCCTGAGGCAAAATGGGAAGGTGCTGCCAGACCCTCATTGCCGCCCTGCTGAAGCCTCACTAACCAGAGTGGCACAGTTGCAGCTTCCAGGTTTTTGGTCCAGCAATACTTGCAGCCGCTGATCTCTAACTATGCACTGTGTGAAGTGCTTTCTCTTGTCTGTCCTGAGTCTGAAAGGGAAGGCTTCATGTCTCTTCCTTAAGCTTATAAGATCATTATTATTATTTGTTATTATTTATTATTCAATTCATGTACTGCCCTTTATCAGAAGATCCCAGAGCGGTAAACAACTTTGAAAACACATTACAGGCAGTGGTGGAGCTTCATGCTCCTGCACTGGGGGGGGGGTGGAGAGCAGGTGGGGGCGGGGCTGGCGCACGCCTGGGGGCGGGGTGTGCGTCCTGGGGGCACACACTATGCAAACATCACAATGCAGGGCAAACCATGAAGCCTTTACAAAGCTGCATCCTTATTTCAGTCAGTCTAACAGGGAGGATGGGAATCGTAGTCCAACAATATCTGGAGATACACAGGCTCCAGTTATGGCTACGGGTGAGCAAATCTGTCAATTTAATTTTCTTCCCAGTCTTCCCATCTCCACATTTCCACACCAGTCTGCAATTTCAGGCCCCCAAAAATCCACACGGAAATTCATCAGCATTATAGCACATGTTTCTCCTTCACAATTTTCAATGCAATTTCCCTAATTTAACCCATTCTTGCCTTTATTTTCACTCACATCTGCATTTTAATGTACCTAACCTATGCATGCCTGGACACATTACCAGGCTCGAGAATTACATTGCAAAATTCAGAAAAATGTGAATTTTGAAGAATGGCTACATTTTCAGTCTGCGTAGTGTTTCGGGAAGTCTGAGTTACAGAATTTTGCCTCTCAATGTGACCTGAAGTGAATTTCTCTTGCGTCCCTTGGTTTTACCCCTGGTTGGCTTCTAACGCTATGGAACCTCCATGTACCAAGGCAGAGTAACTTAATGCTGGGCACAGAAACTACATTTAGACCATGCAGAAACCTTTTGGCTGGCTGCGGCTGGAAACTGATGGCCAGTTTTTCCTGATCCAGCAAGGCAGTTTCTCTACTTGTTTGTTTGTTTAGATGCTTTTCTGACAATAAGAAGGAAAACCCAGGTGAGTCAGGTTGAAGAAACACTTTCGTTTTGCCCTCCTTTTTGAAGCAATCCCATGCCACAGCCCTCTGGATCCAACTTTGCCTGGGGCCACTACATCTCACTTAGCATCTCCTTCTGCCCTCCTGTGCTCAGGCGTTGCCAAGATTTTTTACTTTAAAAAAAACACCATCTCTTCCCTCCCTGTCCAGAGAACCGCAGCAACAGCACATGCACAGGCCTTTGCAGGGAGCCGTGAAGCAGACGGAGGGAGGGAGGGAGGGAGGGAAGGAAGGAAGGAAGGAAGGCATGCAGAGTAATGGTGAGGGGAGAGACTTGGAGCTGTCCAAAGAACATGAAGTCATCTCGCTGCCCAGTGTCCAAAAATGCCAGAGAGAGAGAGAGAGAGAGAGAGAGAAAGGAGGACTCAGGAAGGGGAGGCTGGGAGAGGCAGAGGCCGCAGAGCGGCTGGGCTCCCGCAGAGAGCAATGACATCATCCTCAGGGGGAGCACTTTGGAACTGGGCAGGAGGGACACGGCACCTGCCCTTCGTGCCAATTTCATTTTGCAAATGGAATTAAAGGGCTTCTGTTCATCAGAGGAGCAGTACAGGGAGAGAGTCTGCAGTGGGTGGAGGGCGCAACAGGAAGACACACACACACACAAACACACACTGCCTCCGCCCCAATTAGCGGCAGGGCTTGATCGGAAGCAGAAGATCGGACTTGGAAGGGATCATACTTCTCCAAGCTGAACATCAGCCATTTTTAGGCAGCTGTCACTTCTTCCTCCTCTCCCCACCTTACATTTCAAATGCCAGGCCACCATTGCCATTTCTCACAATGCCTCTGGCTGCCTATTATTGTTATTATTATTATTATTATTATTATTATTATTATTATTATTATTATTATTATTGCAGTCATACCTCGGGTTAAAGTAGCTTCGGATTAAATCTTTTCAGGTTACGTCCCACGGCAACCCAGAAGTAACAGAACAGGTTACTTCTGGGTTTCGCCGCTAGCGCATGCACAGACACTCAAATTGACATCACGCGCATGCACAGGCATGGCAAATCACGACCCGCACACACGCAGGCACATAGGCGCAGGTTGTGTTCTGCTCAGAATGCAAACGGGGCTCTCAAACAGATCCTGTTCACATCCAGAGGTAAAGGTAAAGGGACCCCTGACCATTAGGTCCAGTCGTGACCGACTCTGGGGTTGCAGCACCAATCTCGCTTTATTGGCCGAGGGAGCCAGCGTACAGCTTCTGGGCCATGTGGCCAGCATGACTAAGCCGCTTCTGGCAAACCAGAGCAGCACACAGAAACGTCGTTTACCTTCCCGCCGGAGCAGTACCTGTGTATCTACTTGCACTTTGACGTGCTTTCGAACTGCTAGGTGGGCAGGAGCAGGGACCGAGCTACGGGAGCTCACCTCGTCGCAGGGATTCGAGCCGCCGACCTTCTGATCAGCAAGTCCTAGGCTTTGTGGTTTAACCCACAGCGCCACCCGCGTCCCTGCATCCAGAGGTACCACTGTACTGTTGTTGTTGTTGTTGTTGTTGTTGTTGTTGTTGTTGTTTCACTTGCTACCTAAAAGGTCTTCAAGCAACTTGCGATGTTTCTAATCACCCCCTATTGTTACGTGAGTTGAGAAACCAGCCATCCCCTACAGGGCCACAGGTTTCCCCCACTGGTCTACACTGATCAGCACTGGTTCTCCAGGATCTCAGACAGGAGTCATTCCTGGTCCCATCCCATCCCATACAAGGGACTGAATCTAGGGCCTTTGGCATGGAAAACGTTACTTTACCACCAAATTGCAGGCATTCTTCCAAACACCACCTAAACCCTGAAGGGTGGCAACTCTAGCGACGCTCGCAACTTTTAACAACGCCATCTCTATGTCGTCAAAATGAACTACAGCAGATAGCAGGCCTGAAAAGAGAGGTGGTCCTTGGCAATAAGGGTTACCGTTGGCACTTTTGAAATTGGAAGCACTTTGAGGGCAGAGACCTGGCCATTTTCATTCATTCCATAAAAGCACAATGTAGGTTGTGGATGGGGAGCATGGGCTCCTTCAGATGTTGTGGGACTCCGGCTCCCATCATCCTTGCCATTGGCCACACTGATGGGGGCTGATGGAAGATGAAGGCCAACCACAATCGGTTAACCACCCCTGAATCAGAACCTTTCTGCCTGCCTCTACTGGCCCACATCACGTTGCCCCTGGATCAATGGCAATTGCATTTGGGTCAGCGCCTTTTCGAGCGGGCCCTTGAAAAGTAAACACCACCCACCTCACCTCCCCCTAAATTCCTGGAAAATGGCCTTAGGACAGGAGAGGGGGGAGGTGGGGACTGAGCTGGTGGAAGTTCCCAAGGATTCAGGATAGTTTCTTTTCGCACCAGGAAAAGGGATGGAGATGACTAGTCCCAGAATCTCCAGGAAGAAAATGGTGGAAGAAAGAACCTTCCCCATTCAGGGAAGGACTTAATGGGAAATAAGGACCTGAAACAGGGTGAATCAAGGCCATGGGCTGCATCTGAGGGCGTGGTGAAGCAGATCAGCCCAATCCATTGGCCCAGCTGGGACCTACGTGGTTTCTTCCTTCTCAGAACTCTCTCCAACAGCAACTTTATCTGAAGGAAATATGAGACATGTATATGCAAGGCTCACTTCGGCAGCCTGGCTGGGACCAACTGCCATTTGGCTTTCCTGCTCCCCACCCCTGGCAAAGGAAATACTGGTCATTTTGCCCAGTCATGATAACAATAATACAACAAGTGTTGCTCCTCCCCACGCCTTTTCAACCAGTATCTCACCCTGCTTCTATTGTGTCTATTAGATGGAATGTCATTATATTTACATAGTAAACTGCCTAGAGTGCATTGTCGGGAACTCTGTCTATTAAAAAAAAAAGTAGTAAATAAATAAAATGGCATGCTTTAATATAGTGACAATGAATTTGTCAAAGAGGCAGAAAGTGGATAGGAAGCCAGAATAAGGATCTGTGGAGCAGGCATCAGGAGCACTGGGAGTGGGAGATGCTTTTGACAGCAGAGAGATTTGGACAGAGGTGAGAGGACTGAGATGTGACAAGCAAAAGTCCAGGGGAAAGACAAAGGTTACAGCAGTCATGGCAGAAGATCGATGAAGGCCAAGGCACAGAATCAAAGATTTAGCCCAGGTAGAGGAGAAGCAGGTGGAGTCTTACCAGATAAATAGAGAAGCATGGGAAGGGATGGAGTCATATAATATATTATTACACGCCATCTACTCTCTGAATGGTGTGAGATTCCAGCGGTCCAAGCGCTTCCCCAGGGTTCATGTTTCCTTTGGAAATGAGGGACAGCAGAGACTGTGGTGTCTTTATGAGATAAGGTTTATTTACACATATATACAACCTGAGCCTACGATGGAGGGGTTCAAGAGGGTCCCATCTCTCCCATTGCTGCAGCCTCTGATTCAAAACAGACAACCCACATTGTGCTATGTTTTCTCCTCTCCAGCTTGCCGCATTTAACAGACTGCAACCTCTTTTCCCTAGGTCACGTCATCACCACTGCAATCCTGAAACGGAAACCTGCTTTTTCTCTGCTAACCATTTCTCCATGGAAGGAGGGGCGCCACTTCCTTGCTGTCTGACACAGCCTATGCCTTCCTAACAGCTTTCACAATGGTTCTTCACCTGCATTTTAACTCTTTAATAGTTCTTCTCCCAAGCACAAGGTCCTTCTTCCGGAACCCGGAAAAACTGGCTTGGCACTTTGCTAAAATCCAGTGTCTGGCAGTCCATTTCCTTACCCCAAGCATTGATTAAACTCCAACACCCACCAGACCCAGGAATTTAGGGGAGTCAAGGCACCCTCAAACTTATAACATCACTCCCTTCTAAGAAATCAGAGATCTGACCCAGATGTGTACTCCCCTATAGAAAAACAACAAAAAAGTTAGCAAAGGCATTAAAACACATATCATCAAGAACAGAGCATAAAACAAATTGCCTTTTAGCCCAACACCAACACAGTAACATCTCATTCCTGTCAAACCAGTTTCCAGCCCCTCAGGAACTCTTCAGGCCTTCTTTTCTCCTTGGTGCACCTCAAAGGCTTTTCTCATTCTTCCCTTTGTGTTCAAACACACACACAGTTATCGGGGGGGGGGGGGGCGAATCCTTTAAAAAAATCATTTACCCGCTCTCACCACCAGAAACGTGTAAAAGGCACAATTCAACAGCATTTCAAAAAAACAAAAAACAAAAAAACCAATTTCTAAAGCTTACAGGAAGGATTCCCGTAGCAAGAGAAAATAGTCCCAAAAAACAGAAACACAAGCACCCGCCCCCCATTAGGCAGTCCCCTGCATGGTCCTTTGCCTTGAGTTTCACAGAGTTCTCCATTCAAGTAGATCAAACAGCTACCTTGGAGCTAAAATCACACGTTCAATCTTCCTGGAAGCCTTCTCTCTCGCTTTGCCCCCTCCCCCCACCCCCAGTTGTGGATCAAATACACACTCCAGCCCCAAAACAGTTCCTACAGCCACACACAGGGCTTTGAGATACAATTCTGGGATTAAACCTGGTTTCTCAGTGGCACATTGGGAGTCCCCTTCATCTTTGTCTATCTTGTGGCCCTGGCCCAGTCCACTTCATGCCCTGCTCCAAACTGCATATTCAAGTCCTGCCACGAGAGCAGGAGGGGCACTTACTTCAGAATCAGTTGGCACAGTCCCCATGTTGGTTGTGCTGGGATCTCACCAACACCTTGTGGCCCCTGGAAGGTAGTCCACTTGCATATGCAGCCTTCAGGCTGGAAAAAGCTTCTCCACTCCTGCTATTATTAGATAGATAGATAGATAGATAGATAGATAGATAGATAGATAGATAGATGAAAGATGATAGATAGATATAGATAGATGATAGATAGATAGATAGATAGATAGATAGATAGATAGATAGATGATAGATACATGATAGATAGATGATAGATAGATAGAGATAGATGATAGATAGATAGATGATAGATAGATAGATAGATAGATAGATAGATAGATAGATAGATAGGCAGGCAGGCAGGCAGGCAGGCAGACAGGTAGACAGATAGATGACAGATAGATGACAGATAGATGGATGGATAATTGAATCACTTAATATTTTCAAAAATCTTTAAGCACTGGATAAAGACAATATAAATTTCATTCAAACAAAAATACATCAGACCAGTAGAACACAGGGAAGGGCATTCCACAGCAAAAAATGGCATTTTTTTTTAGTCTCCACCCCATGATATTCTGTAGGGTTCAGTACCCCAAGCAGAAAATCCCCAGATGAGCTAGCAGGTTGGACAGGCAGTCATTCAGGTAGCCTAAAGAGGGACACAGGTGGCTCTGGGGTCTTGGGCTTGTCAATCAGAAGGTCAGCAATTTGAATCCCCACGACGGAGTGAGCTCCCATTGCTCTGTCCCAGCTCCTGCCAACCTAGCAGTTCAGAAGCATACCAATGCAAAGAGATAAATAGGTACCACTGCGGCAGGAAGCTAAACGGCGTTTCCGTGTGCGCTCTGGCTTCAGTCACGGTGTTCCATTGCACCAGAAGTGGTTTTCTCATGCTGGGCACAACCCAGAAAGCTGTCTGTGGACAAACGCTGACTCCCTCGACCTGAAAAGTGAAATGAGCGCCGCAACCCCAGAGTCCCCTTTGACTGGACGTAACCATCCAGGGGTCCTTTACCTTTTAGGTAAGAGATTTGGGGCTCACTACAAAAGCCCTGGGACTGCAGTCCCCTTAATCACGCCCTAATAATGCAGTGCAGGTTAGTCCATTAGGTAAGGGTTGCCATACACCTGAATTTCCAGGGCATTGTTTGGATTTGGTCACCGGAAACACTGCCCAGGCTCTGCAACTTTGGGCAAAACTTTAAAAAGCTCAACCTTGCATTAGGGCATATGGGGCACTGCCCCATCTCAGTCTACATTCAGCTGGCCCCCACCTGCCTCCCTTCTTTCTTACAGCCAGGCCAGAGGGTAGCCTTGCTTTCCAGCTTCCTTCTCCTTGGTCTCACTGTTGCCCTTTGTAGAACTCAGCAGTGAGGAGGAGGGTGGATGGCCAAACTAGGATTGGCTGGCTCTGCCTGCCATTGGCTCTGGCGCCACCTACTGTCCGGCTCCCTGCCTCTCACCCCATGCCTTTTCAAACAACCTCCATGCCTTTTCTTCAACAGAAAGAACTGGCCTTGCAAATTTTGGTCCCGAAACAGCGTCTCCCACGAGTGAACGAGCGAGCGGCGCTCACACCAGCCAAGGAGGCTTCTCTCGCTCCACCCAGCCCTCCTTGCGCCTAGCAGAGGTGTTAAAATAAAGCAGCAGCACAGAAGTTATTAAAGAGAAAAAAGGTTGGCACGAAGGAGGAGGGAACAGAGAACATAGCAACACCTATGTGCTATTTATAAGGAGATAAAAATAGGAGGGGAGGGGAAAGGCAGATGGGAGCGGATTCCACCACAGTGACAACAGTAATAATCTTATCAAAAGAATCAGTCTTAACTAAAAAGAAAATGCCAGAGAAATTAATTGAATTGGGGCCGAGCTGTAACAATGTTATGACACGCATCTCATTGAGGAGGAGGCGGGGGGAAGAGCGTCTCTCCAACAGATGCTGCAACGCTAAACAAGCTTGCTCAGGAGGAAGCAGCATTGAGATTAAAAGCACCTACACATGAGGAAGCATTTAAGGCAGAGGGCGAGTGACCTTTTTTTTCTGGTGCTGAGAGCTACATTCCCCCAGGGGTTGAGCGGTCAGAGGACATGTACCAGTAGTGGGTGGAGATGGAGTCAGAAGTGGGTGGGGCCAGAGGCAAAGTGGGATAGGCTGCCCCTTTCTTTGCTCAGCCAATCATTTCTCTCTTTGGGGAAGGGCTGTAGCTCATGCAGGAAGAAGGCCTTGGGTTCAATCCGCAGCTTCTCTAGGTACAGCCAGAAAAGACACACACACTCCAAAGCACACCATAGTCTGGGTCCTTCATCCAGTGTTTACAACAACCGTGTAGGGTCAACTGGTGTTTCCTTCCCTGTGCTGCAAATAAGGAGACGAAGCAGCAAGAGGTCAGAGGTGGAGCAGCTTCCTTTCCCCACCTCCTATCAGATCCAGCCAGCAGGGCCAGTTGTCAGGGATTGCAATGGCCTGGGACTTGGGCTCGGACTCGGACTCGGAACCAGAGGTGTCTCAGTCTGCACCAGATCCTTTGCCTCAGGCATCATCTGAACCAAGTCTGGGGCCTGATCCTAAAGAGTCCCAGTCTGCACAGGTTCCCCTGCAACAAACACCAGCTGGGCTGAGTCAGGGACTGAGCCTGCCCTGGCTCCAGATGCGGGGATTATCTCGTTGCCTTCAGCTGGGCAACTTACAGCTGCTCCGCTACTGGTTGGGTCAGGGGAGGCTGAGGCGGCCCCTGGGTCTAGTAACCCACCGACATCTCCTGAGCTGCAGAGACTAAGGTCTGAGAGAAGGAGAGACCTGAGTACTTACAGGAGGAATGCTCACCTTCGGGCGAAACAGGGAGGTGAGTCGCTGGAGGATCAGGACCGGCCACTACCCCGACAAAGATAAAAGGCTGTCAGACCTCACCCCAGGTTGCGGGAGCAACATTGCTGTATGCTAGATCCTGCTTGAGATCCTGTACTTGTCCTTGCCTGGTATCCTGCCTGGTTTCCTGCCTTGGCCCTGCTGGACTGACTCCTAGCGGAACCTTCAGATTCGGGACCTGGCCTGGACCGTGTATCACGGGTTACCCCCGGGCCCAGCAAAGGGATGCTGGCCCAGGGGCACCCAATGAGTTTCATGGCCAACCAGGGTGGGGTTGAACCTGGGTCTTCCTGCTCCTAGTTCTGACACGCTGAGCACTCCACCATGCTGGGTTAAGAGCGAAGAAGCATCCAGATTTGAAGGGGTTGTCAAGGCAGGTGAGGCTCTGCTGCCTGCAATTATAGAGACCAGGTCCTGGTTCTCTGGCAGTAACAGGGCAGGGAAATGGTGAAAAAAGCAGGCTGACGTCTCAGCAATAGCTGAAAACAACTCAAGATATCATTCAGAGGAAGGGAGGAAATCATACCTCTGTTGAATTCTGCAGATGCCTCTGTAGCTCACAGCACAAAGCGCCAGTAATTGACAGGGCTGTCTAAACGCAAGCCGTTCTGTTTGCCACAGTTCATGCAAAAACGGGAAAACAAACTGGTGGTGGAATCTAGAGAGGGAGAAAGAGGGAGAGGGGGGGAAAGGAGGGGGTTGGGCCTTCAATCAGATGGAAACATCTTCCAAGCGAACATTAGATCCAATTCCTGGCTGAAACGTTAAGAGAGGGAGAGCATGTGCACACAGGGCTGGCATGTGATGTCTTTACGGACTTAGGAGATATATGCTCTAGCCCTCTTTCTCTCAATAGATCAGCTCCAAGCATTCTCTCTTCTCGTCACCGTCAAGCATGACCAAGAAACAGGACCCCCGGATGGCAATGATGCCATTGCAAAGGCAGAAGCCGGGACTATAATTATTCGAAGGAGCAGGGGGCGCCATCTGCACCAGAGCATCAGGTTTCAGGGTCAAGGGCTCCCAGTCACTTCAATGGGACAAAGTGAATGGGCTTTGCTTTCAAGGGAGGGGCCAAGTCTGTACACACACACACACACACACACACACACACACACACACACACTGGAGGCTGGTCCATTGGGGCAGAGTGGAGGCTGGTCCCACAGAGTCGAGGGTGGTCCATTGAGGAGGAGAAGCAGCAGGAGGAGGATGGGGGCAAAGCTAGAACGAGTTGGCTTGCCAGCTATTAGCTCTGGCACCACCTACTGTTGGGCTCCCTGCCTCCCGCTCTCCTAGGTCCCAAAAGCCACCACTGACCTCAAGGTGGCTCTTCACTTAAAGAGTCCCAGCCTGCTCCAGCGATCTTTTACTCCAACAGTGGAGGAATAGACTGTGGCTGCACTGGGGCTTCTGCAATGGAGTCATCTGAGTTAGGGGGGGCGAGGCAGCATTCTTGGGCCAGAGTGGTGCTGGTACCACATCCTGTAAGGATGCACTTACAGGGTTGATGATACGTGCAAGTCCTCTTCTGACTCTTTAGTCCCACCCCCTGATCTCAGGGTCATAACGTGGGGAACTGGCAGGGGCCACTCAGGTCTCTCTCCCTGGCCCTCAAAACTCACCCCAGGTCACACCCTCCTTGGCTTTGCTTCCAACCTTCCTCAAGTGCTTTCCCCAGGATGGGGTGCGTCCTTGAGCTCTGATCATGTGTCTTGCTTGAGATCTGGGGTGAAGGGGTTCTAGGAATCTATTGCTTCTTTGGGGGTAGAATGTAGCAAAGGCTTACATCTGTTGCTCCACCCACTTTCCCCCTCTGGCACCACCCACCACTGGCATGTGGGTCCTGGAAGTCTGCTCAGAATGAGAGTGTGGCCCTTGGGCAGGAAAAGCCTCTCTGCCCCAGCCCTGGGCTGACGCCACAACTAATGAAAACAGCCATCATGCAGCTGGACCTTAAGATGATCAAAGTAGGACCATAAGATGGCCATTTGTCATACATGCTTTAGCTGAGATTCCCTTGGAGGTCCCTTCCAACTCTACAGTTTTATGATTCTATGATTCTAAGAACCAGATTCAATGGGGATCCTGCTGTGAGGAATTCATCCATCCCTAAAGCTAAATATATAATATATAAATATGGTCCTCGCCGTAACTGGTCTCCCTCTGGTGCCTAACTGAGGTCTTCTGACTGTATACACAGATTATTATTATTTTCCCTCACCTCTATAGCATGGAGGCTTTATTCTTTTTTCTTTTCTTTTCTTTTTTTCTTTTTGCATTTCTTCTTTGCCTATAAGCTGAGCTGCAAACTCCACGAATACCTTCTCTAAAGTCTTTCATTTTAGGCTGCTAGATTGTAAGCCCTATATATCTCCCCTTCCTGCCAGAGCAGTAGAAATTGATTCTGGATTAGATTTATAATAGCAAACAGCACACATCTGCAAATGGAAAGCTCTCTCTCTCTCTCTCTCTCTCTCTCCCCCCCCCCCCACCTTCATTCCCAGTTCAAACGGAGCCATCTGCTGCCCTCTTGTGTCAGGAGAGGCATCTGTGCAGCTAATGGGGGGTTGATGTTGACAAATGGACCCCCCAACACATTCTGTAAGACTGGGTTGAGGAACCCAGGGCCACATTTCGTTCTGAGCAGCCTTCCAGGGGCCTCCCATTCCAGTGGTGGGCAGGGCAAGGGACAGAAATGGGAGGAGCAACAACCAACCATGTTACCTTTGTGCAGTAGGATTGCCTCTACACACACTCACTCCCACACACCCTTCTCCAGCCAGGCAAGCAAGAAGCATTCGCACAGTTCCAAGACACACTCCAGCCAAACCAGAGATGATGCAAAGCAAAGCCAATGGAGGGATACAGCCAGAGGAGAACACCAGGGACCATATAGAGATCTGCAGGTTCCTCACTCCTGCCCTCCATGAATCCTAGTGTTTCTGGTAGCCCTGATTTCCATGCACCGAAAGAGCGCAAGAAGAGACTGCTGGATGAGGCCAGTGGCCCACCTATTCCAGCATCCTCTTCTCACAGTGGCCAACTAGGGCCCTGTGGGAAGTCTGCAAGCAGGACCCAAGCACAAAAGCACCCTCCCCTCCTGTGGTTTCCTGCATTACTGCCTCTGACCATGGAGGCAAAGCATAGCCATTGTGGCACATAGCCATCAATAGCCTGTAAGGAGTTCAGCCTACACTCGAGTAGGACCCTGGCAGGGACACATGCCCGACTGGCATGTTCCCTCCCTCCTAGTTGATCGTTTGGGAGCTTCATAAGCTTTCTTCAGCCCAAACATCATAGCGACCGATGCCAACCGACACCAGCACACTTAGGGATCTGCAGAGTTTGTGCAACTTGCGTAACAGACCTCAGCAACTCAGCATTTTGGCTAATCTACTTTATTTACATATAAACACACACGGAGCACTACAAAACGGCTCCCTCTCTCTCTAGCATCAGACAGCAAAGAGAAAAAGAACAAAGGACAATAATCCCACTTCACAGAACACAGTAACACAAACATCCTGTCTCCGTCACTTCCCACTCTGTGGAGTCAAAACATATACTGTCATGTGAAAGACAACAATCCCATGACTGCAATCATGGAGCAGGAATTCTAAGATAGCCTTCCCTTCCATGAATTTGTCTCATCCTCTTTTAAAGCTACCCAAGCTGGTGGCCAATGCTGCCTCTTGCAGGGGCGAGTTCCACAATTTAACTGCTCTGTGTGGAGAACTTGCCTTTATCTATCCTGAATCTTCCAACATTCATACCTGATGGTCATTGTCCTTCCATTCCTGGTAAAGCAGAGGCTCTGGGCAGATTGGAAAGATGCAGGCCAAGCTCAGTGCCTGAAGCTGGGGATGAGGGCAGGTACAGTAAGGTTCAGTCAGGAGCCTGAGAAAACAAGGGTGATTTGAGTCCCATATTTCAGGACCTTGGACAGTGCTCAGGGAGCAAAGGCTTTGTTCCTGCTAAAGGCTATTCTAGTGGGGGTAGGAGAGTTGAAAATAGTGCCAATATATTTCACATCTGGCAACCAATGTGCCCCTTTTGTTTCAGATAGAACATTGGTAAAAGAAAAGAAAAAGAAAAAAGCCCAGGACACAATTTTTCACGGCCCTCTAGTGGCTATGGTGGCTCATTTACCAGAAGTAATCTGTTTAGTATTAACTTTGGAAGAGTATACCCAATTGTGACCAACTAAGCCTCCTATTTTGCTCTAGGATGCTTAGTTTCATCAGAATCAAGCTCATAGTTCAACTATGGATCTGGCTCTCAAAGTGATGGCCGCCAACTTGGATGACTTTGAGAGATGATTCGACCAACTCATGGCTATCGATGGCTAAGCAAAGGCAGAAAACAAACAGGAACCACAACCGGAAATTCAACATTAAAGCACTTCCTGCTCAGGGACTTCCTGTTCTGGGTTCTTTAAAGCTACCATTGCTCTTTGGAGCTTGCATGACAATTTAGTATACCTGAAGGAGCTTCTCCACCCCCATCGTTCTGACCGGACGCTGAGGTCCAGCGCCGAGGGCCTTCTGGCGGTTCTCTCATTGCGAGAAGCAAGGCTACAGGGAACCAGGCAGAGGGCTTTCTAGGTAGTGGCACCCACCCTGTGGAATGCCCTCCCATCAGATGTCAAAGCGATAAACAATTACCTGAAATTCAGAAGACATCTTAAGGCAGCCCTGTTCAGGGAACTTTTTAATGTGTGATATTTTAGTGTATTTTTGGTTTCTGTGGAAGCTGCCCAGAGTGGCTGGGGAAACCCAGCCAGATGGGTGGGGTACAAATTATTATTGTTGTTGTTGTTGTTGTTGTTGTTGTTGTTGTTATATCTTGCTTGTTTTATCAGGACTAGCAGCAGATCTGCACAGAGCATCCCCCACCAGCTCCCATGCCAATCCCTCAAATGTCAGTTTCCGTGGAAGCACCCCTGACGTCTTTTTAAAGAAGGAGCTAACCTTCCGACAGCAGGGAGGGGGAAACTGTCTCTTTTTCTCCCTGAAAGAAATTAATCAGGTTTCTTTAGTCTTTCGTGGCTGAATTTTTAACACATCTCCAAGTCTGAAATATGTTATCATTTTTTTATTAAGCGCATTAATATCCAAAGTACCCTCACCACTGGCCGGGATAATATAATATTTTAATTAAACTTTTATGGTGTTCATTTCAAGACAGATGCTAAGTGCAGCTGTTCAGGGTTGAAGCAACTTCTCTTTTCTTTTACCTGGATAATCTTTGAAAAGAAGGAGGCCTGCCAGTGCAGTCCTTCTGCTGAAGTAAATGCCACATTGACCCAAAGTCTGGCAAAGGGGTGGGGAGCTTTTCCAACCTGAGGGCCACATTACCTTCTAGGCAATGTTCCCAGGGCCACGTTCTAGTTCTGGGCAGGACCAGAGGGTTATAGGGGGTGGTCATGTACTGGGGCCAAACCACCTGGGGGGCTCAGACTCTTTCATTTTTTAAAAAAAGATGTCACTCAGAAATCTATTAAAAAGTTAGAAAGCAAAAAGTAGAAGCAACGCTTAAGATACTGAAAGGTGGGCAGACCAACAAATGTAAACTGTGACTTTGTACAGTTAGAAGAGTTTTGTACCACAGTTAGAGACCCGTCTCTCTGTCCTCTATCCAGGCAAGAAAGTGGCATGATCAGGGTTCAAGGACATACCCTAGCCAGGCAAAAATACTTAAGGAGAGTGGAAGGCAGGGCCTGAGGAAGGGTGTGGCTCAGGAAGGGGTGTGGCCTGGAGAGAGGCCTGGAAGGCCACATGTTTGGTTCCATGGCTGGGTTGTCTTTGATGTAGGTATTATTATTATTATTACTACTACTACTACTCCTACTACTACTACCATCTCCCAAGGCAGACAAATGCAAATGATGATTGTTGTTGTTGTTGCTGCTGCTGCTGCTACTGCTAAGAATTGTATTTGTATCCCACCTTTTTCTCCAAGGAGCTCAATGTGGCATGCATTGTTCTCCCCCTCCTCATTTAATTCCCACAACAACCCTGTGAGGTTGGTTAGGTTGAGAGGCAGTGGCTGGCCCAAGCTTCATGCCCAGGGGGGGATTTGAACCCTGGTCTCCCAGGTCCTAGTCCAGGGGTCAGCAACCCGCGGCTCCGGAGCCGCATGTGGCTCTTTTACACCTTTGCCGCGGCTCCGGGGTGGATACTAGTGAGGGGAGGAGGCGCATTGTGCGCCCCGACACTCCCCACTGTGGTGGGCGCTGTACTGGCTGTGACGTTGCATGGGGGCGGTGCGTGCGTTAGTCACGCACTGTCCCGACGTCACCTTCCCGCCCGCCCGCTACATTGTAAGGGGCACATACGCTGGTCACTGCATTGAAAGGGGGCATGTATGCTGGTCACTGTTTTGAAGAAGAGTGAAGAACACACACAAAAAAAGGTAACTTGTTAATTTAACGTTTATTTCTATGAGGAGGAGTAATTCTGAGGGGTCAAAGAAATAATAAAAAAGTGGCAAAAAAGTTATCTTTATAATGACGAGTTTTGCGACTCCCAGTTTTTTTTCCTTCGGAAACGGGTCCAAGTGGCTCTTTTTGTCTTAAAGGTTGCAGACCCCTGTCCTAGTCCAACACTCTAAGCACTACGCCACGTTGGTAATACAGAACTAGATGGATTGGCTCAGTGTAGGGCACCTTCCTACCCATTTCCACCCCTGCCCACATCTCTGTTTTGTTTTATGCTACATTGTCCAAAGCCCCCCACCCTGGAAAAATAAATCTAGATCCTATCAGGAGTGCAGGGAAGGGGGAGGTCATTTTGATCACGCAAAGGCCTGGGGAAATGGCCACATCTTCCCTATCCATTCATCCATTCCCAAGCGCCAATACCCCTCTTACCTGGTGTATTTATTTAATATGCCCACATAAATCAGTTCCCCGGAGCCCAGATGAATCAGTACCTGTGGGGGAGCTGGCCAGGGAGGGCCGGTGACTTTGCCAGCCCCCTGAAATAAACCTGTCATTCCTCGGGAAGTGCTGGCTCTCGATTCATCGCTGGCGTCTGAAGGGTTCCTTTGCTGCTGCTGCCACTGCCATCTTTCTTTTCTTAACTTACTGTTTTCAATTACACAACGAAGACCCAGAAGACAGGGGAAGGCAAGCATCTTTGCTCAACCCCAGAGAAACGACGAGGGGAGAAGGAGGATTAGCTAAGGCCAGAGGCCTCACCGCCAGCGGAAGGGAGGGGAAAGTTTGTCTAGGCAAATTTGATCAAGGGCTCTCCGAAGAACGGAGGATTATTATTTTTAAATTATTCATTATTTCTATGGCGCCATCAGTGCGAGGGAGACTCTGCCGTGCAATATAGGCAGGACCCAATCCCCAAAAGCTTCCCATCTCAGACTGGAATAGATGCACCACAGACTGTCAGGGATGAGCCAATGGGCAGCTGTCAAGGAGTAAGGCTTAGGCCAGCTGGTTTACCACCACCTGGCGAGTGCAACGTCAACCAGTTTAACCATCAGCTGATGACTTCAACATCAAGTGATGGCTTGCATATGTGTGGATTTGTTCTTGTTGTTTAGTCATTTAGTTGTGTCTGCCTCTTCGTGACCCCATGGACCAGAGCACACCAGGCACTCCTGTCTTCCACTGCCTCCCGCAGTTTGGTCAAACTCATGCTGGTAGCTTTGAGAACACTGTCCAACCATCTCGTCCTCTGCCATCCCCTTCCCCTTGTGCCCTCAATCTTTCCCAACATCAGGGTCTTTTCCAGGGAGTCTTCTGTTCTCATGAGATGGTCAAAGTATTGGAGGATCAGGATCTGTCCTTCCAGTGAGCACTCAGGGCTGATTTCCTTAAGAATGGATAGGTTTGATCTTCTTGCAGTCCACAGGACTCTGAAGAGTCTCCTCCAGCACCATAAATCATGCCAAAAATGACTCCACATACGGAGACTTCCCCACCCCCCCACCCCCAAAATTTCTCTGATGAAAATAGAGACATCTTATTCCAGAATGATGATGATGATGATTTTATTATTCATACCCCACCCATCTGACTGGATTTTCCCCAGCCACTCTGGGTGGCTTCCAACATGCATAAAAACGTAACAAAACATTAAACATTAAAAATCTCCCCTATACAGGGTTGCCTTCAGATGTCTTCGAAAGGTTGTATAGCTATTTAT
This sequence comes from Podarcis gaigeae, assembly GCF_964106915.1. Taxonomy (NCBI): domain Eukaryota; kingdom Metazoa; phylum Chordata; class Lepidosauria; order Squamata; family Lacertidae; genus Podarcis; species Podarcis gaigeae. Next base: position 13,275,356 of record NC_139693.1, on the reverse strand, counting down.
CTCCTTGGCTCGGGGGCTGCATAACTCCATACCCTCCAACATTTCTCCAGTGAAAATAGGGACTTCCTCAGGTTACACCACAGAGCCTAGGGCTTGCTGATCAGAAGGTCAGCGGTTCGAATCCCAACGACGGGGTGAGCTCCAGTTGTTCGGTCCCAGCTCCTGCCCACCACTCCGGCGGGAAGGTAAACAGCGTTTCCGTGTGCTTCTCTGGTTTCGCCAGAAGTGGCTTAGTCATGCTGGCCACATGACCCAGAAGCTGTACGCCGGTTCCCTCGGCCAGTAAAGCAAGATGAGGGCCGCAACCCAAGAGTCGTCCGCGACTGGACCTAACGGTCAGGGGCCCCTTTACCTTTAAGGAAAAGCAGGACATTCTGGGATCAAATCAGAAACCGGGATGGCTTCTGAAAATTCCAGAACTGTCTCTGGAAAAGGGGGACGCTTGGTGAGTCTGCTCCCTTTGACTACCCACACCCCCCAAATGGCAGTGCTTTCCCATGGAAAGTCCACGGTCTTGGCTTCCCAAAACAGGCTCAATTATGCAGAGCAAGCATGTGCAACTCGACTTAATTGGCACCATCCCTTCTGAGGGTAGACTTTGGCTCCCTGGCAGGGGGAGGAGGGGTGGGCACACAGTGCCTGGGCACAGACGCCACGGCCCCCCACTTCCCTCTAAATTCCGACACCGTCAACGTTTTGTTTATCAGTCTCAGATGAAAAAGCCAACAGCAAGCTCGTCCGGGGAGAAAGGCGAAGGGAGGGAGAGAGAGAGAAAAGACGGAGGAAAGGCTATTAAGCGGCATTAACCGTATCTAATTAAACCTTTTCCGTGCATTCGTCTGGCGATTACGAGACCCTTAGAAAAGAGCGAATGGGAAGGGAAAGGGCAGGGAATGGTGCCAAAGCCAGCGCTTTGCAAGAGGCAAAGAAGAAAGAGGGTGGGTGGGTTTTTTCCCCCTCTTTGCCTTCCCCCGCCCTTTCTTTTCTCCAAACAGCGATTCGTTCCCCTCCCTTTTTTCCTGATGGATAATCTTGCTAAATATTTGCTAAAGGGAGAGCAGATTCACACAAGCCCCCCCTCACCCCAACCATGCTGCCCCCACCCCACCCAGGACACCTCACAAGGCACACGCCGCTTGTTCAATTATTTACTGACTTTGCCCGCCGCGCAGAGAGCGCGCTGAGAATGCAAAAGAAAGCGAGTCCTTTCTCTCTCTTTAACGTTTCATTGTAAGGCGAAGTCACAGCAGTGACAGGAGATGGGTGCAGGCATATATATATATATATATATATATATATATATATATATATATGGATTGGGCTTCTGAAGATGGAAGGGGGGAGGGGAGAAAGAGAAAGGCAGAGGCTCCTCGCCGTGTGATAAATAGAGCTGTCACTATACTTGGTGATTATCACATCTAAGGAAGGCCTTCCTCTGACCTTACTCCAAACGGGAGGAGAAGATGTCCCAGTTCCTTAATGCTGGGAACCAAGGCCTTGCCCTCCCCGTCGGCATGCTTGCGTCAGGAAGATGCTCTTCCGTACGGCTGGTGGAAATCGGTTCCGAAATAATTAAGGCTTGTCTCTGGCACAGGCAGGGCCTGGCGTCACGGCCAACGTTGAGCTCGGTCCTTGCGCAGGCTGACATGGAGTCATGTCCAGCCTACATTGCAAATGGATTGGGAGGGTCTTAGGGACACGGGGAGAAGTTTGGTTCCATTCGCAGCTTGTTTTCACCTTATTTATTTACTTAGAGCACTTACCCGGCCCTTCAGCTGAAACAGTCTCCCAGGGTGGCTTACATACAACCAAAACAAGGCAAAAATTACCCACAGGCTTACAATTGGGGTGGACGGACATGACACACAAGGAAAGGGGGACAGGGAGGGAAGAGGAATTTTTGAAGAACCTTCTCCGATTTATGCCTCCTGACGAAAAAGCGTGAACCGAAACGTAGTTGGCCTTCAGAATTCACACGCCTCCGAATTTTGCAATGCGAGTTCTCCTGCCAAACGAAGCGTACAAAAATGTGTGCCGCTGGAGGACGTGTGCGTGTTAAGGGAAACTGCTTGCAAAGGGCTATATATTGCATTGTTCTTATTCCAACTCCTCAGATTATGAGAGAGGAGATTCTGGCTAAACACCAGGAAGGACTTAGAGATGTTTGATGGTGGAATGGACTCCCTCAGAAGCCACGCTTGGACAAAGGGCCTCATGGGATGTCCAGGAGAGGCTGGTCCATTGGGGCAAATGGGGCAGCGCCCTCTGTCAGCCCCCACCTGCCTGTCTTCATACATATGACCCACCTGGGGAGTGGCCTTGAATATCAACTTCTCCTCCTCTCTGTTGTCCCTTGTAAAACCCAACAGCGAATGGCAAGGGCAGAGAATGGGCCAAAGCCAGCTCTGGCTCCAGTTTCTTTTTAGGATCATCACCCTCTGCCTTACTGATATCAATGTGCACCAATTTCCGCTGGGTAAAACCCCAGACTTTTTTACCCCTTTGACCTGCTGGGTTTAGCCTTCTGCAGACCTGACACACTTATTTCGAATGGAAAAGCTTGTCTATTTATTTTTAATTTTTTTTAAAAAAAAGCACCATTAATGAGAATAAATGAGGTGGAAACTGCAGGTTTTAGCCTTGCCAAGCGGATCAGAGCATCTCCATCACCTCGCTAATGCACTATGAGGAACTTAATTAAGACATCTTCATGTAGCAAGACTGAATGGGGATCTTCTTCCTAATCCCCCAGAGATTTAATATTTCTTCTGCCCAAGCCTTGATTTCCCATGGCAGGGAAGTGGCTTAAAGCAAAATTGGAAGTGCATTCTCCTTCAGGGGAGACATCCCAGGAATATCTTACCAAATCTCAGCTTCCTATCTGTTGCAGAAACACCCCTAATTCAGGCATCCCTAGCAGGATGGCCTCCAGGTTTTGTTGGACTCCTATCACCATCAGTCCCATTCATTGGCTATGCTTGCTGGGGCTGATGGGAGTTGGAGTCCTGCAGTACCCGGAGGGCACCATTGTCTATGCCTGTCCTAGCCATTCTGATGTTGTCCCCCACTCACCAGATCCATGCAGCCTTATTTATGTACATATTTCAAATGCACAGGCCTGTTTTTGATTCATTTCCTTCTCGGTTATATCTGACTCTGTTTTTTAAAAAACAGATAAATCAAATAAAATGTTTACTTTGTTAACTACATGGTTCCTTGGCGAAATTTCTTTGTGAATCAGGAAGACTTTGGGTTGGGTTCCACTGGAAGAAACAAAGCAAGCTAGGTGCGTCCTTCTGCTGCCATCTAGTGGCCATTCTTCACCATGCTGGTGACAATGCACTTCAAAACTGCATGGAGGAGATAGAAGATTGGCCCCTGCGGGACCCCTTACTGGGGGACCCAAGGGACTGAACACTATCCTCCAAGCACCAGCTTCTGGAATCCACCTTCAAGGCAAGAGTGGAATCACTGTGGCCCAGTGCTCCCAATCCCGAGCTTATCCAGCCACCCGAGAAGACCACCATGGCTGATGGTATCAAAAGTTGCTGAGAGATCAAGGAGTACCAACAAGGTCACGTTCCTCCTGTCTTCTGGCACAGATCATACAGGACTTCCCTGGACATTTCTGTGGCAGAACCAGGCCTGAATTCCAAATGAAATGTCAAAATGAAGATAGGGAAATACTCAAGTCAGAGAGGGAAATACTCAAGTCAGTGGACCAAACAATAGCTTGTCCCTTGATCCTCCCTCCAGGCCAGCAGGGGGCGCTATCAGGGTTCAAGGGCACATTCCAGCCAGGCAAAAACTCTTAAGGAAAGTATGAAACAGGAGCGATGAGGAGTGTGGACTGCGGAGAGTCTTGAGGACCAGCTGGATAAATTTCGTGATTCCCAGTAGCTTAACAGGCATAACAGTAGTGATAAAGAAGAGACTTATTCAGAGACAGTTCTCTTATTTATCACACCACGACTCAGTTTTCACCTTTGGCTACTACGTTCCGCAGCCCACACGCAGCTTAGAGATTGGTGAGTATCTTTATTTTGAATATTCTGTTTCACCTTTCCCCCCTCTTAAGTTCAGTTCTCTACGTTTTCAGAGTGTGATGATGATGTTCTCATGAAAATCATCAAGCATCTGTGTGCAAATGTAGAATCTCAGAACCACAGAGTTGTAGAGTTGGTAGATGCCCTCAAGAATCATCTAGCCCAACCCCCTGCAATGCAGGACTCACAGTGAAAGAATCCCTGGCAGGTGGCCAACCAAAACCTCCAATGAAGGAGAGTCCACCACCTTCTGAGGGAGTCCATTCCACTGATGAACCGCTCTGCCAGAAAGCTATTCCTAGTGTTTAGTCCAAACTTCCTGTCTTGCAATTTTCTCTTCTTCCTTGGAAGTTGGGGCGGGGGGGGATCTGTCAGGGATTCTTTAGCTGTGATTCCTTCATTGCAGGAGGTTGGACTAGATGGTCCCTGGGATCCCTTCCAGCTCAACCATTCTGGTTCTGTGATTCTTACACACACACACACACACACACACACACACACACACACATTTTTATTGGTTTGTAACATATCAGTTCCAACAATCATATAACATAACTTCTTATCTTATACAGTGTTTTAGACTTCCGTCAACACCTCTGGTGATTTTTCATTCTTTATCACGTATTCTGCATTTCTTAATTTCTCTATTACTCTTCATTATCATAACTAATAATTCTCCTCATAGTCTTTCTTGCAATATTTCAAACAGTCCTCCTTACAAAACTTCTTGCAATCCTACTAGCGTAATGCTGTTCATTACAGTTATTTTTCAAATAGTTCATATATTTACTCCAGTCTTCTAAGAATCTCTGGTCCCGCAGGTTTCGAATCCTTCCTGTTAATTTGTCTAATTCTGCATAGTCCATCCATTTCATCTGGTTCTGTGATTCTTCAAGGGTCCTAGCCCGGCCGCTCAGGGTTCTCTATGCGTTGCACGTTGCCCTTCCCCGTCTCCTGATTAGCCAAGCCTAACCTTTACAAATCAGGGCACGTCTTCCCTGCACCGCCCGCCCACCGCCCGCTAACTCTCACAAGCACAGTCCTCTCTAATCGCCCACTTCATTTCAAGTGGTCAGAGAAGTCCTCTACCTTCGCTTATGTCCCTTGAAAGAGGATGAATTATCTCTCTCCTTTTCCCTCTCCTCCTCTGCCTTCCTCTTCTCTCTCTCTCTCTCTCTCTCTCTCTCTCTCTCTCTCTCTCTCTATATATATATATATAAACAGCACATTGATTCTCACTTCCTTGTGTTCCCCTCTCCAGTGTCACAGTCTGGTTCAGCATTTTGCAGAGCCTGCTGCGTGAAATGTGAGGGTTTGTAGGCACGGCAGGAGGAGCAAACCGTTTCTAGAACAGCCGGCAAGAAAGCCTGAGGCCGTCTGCTTAAGCACTTGGTGGGAGGCGGAGTGGAGAATTGAAGGAGAACCTGACCGCAATAGACATTAAGTTTGCCACTTCCTCCTCCATCCCCCCCACCCCACCCAGAGACAGATGTTCTGTTCCTTTAGGAACTGCATGATAGGCAGAAATGCAAACACCCTGGCTTTTCCTCAGCGGGGAGATGCAGGGGTGACAAAGCAGCTGCGCCGGCTGGGTTTCTGCCTTGCATGCAGCTGCTGAGAGAAATGGGGCTTTTCCTGAGAAGGAAAAAGGGACGCCTGGCAGCTTGAGGAACGGATATAAAATCTGTGCACAGCTGCAGAGCTTGAGAGCAAGATGTGAACCTCCCTGAGACATCCAGGTATAGGGTGGTGTATAAATTCAATAAATAAATAATAATAATAATAATAATAATAATAATAATAATAATAATAATATATGTGAAAGTGTGTGCAAGCTGAGAGACTGTAGCTCAGTGATAGAACATCTTCTTTGGGTAAGTTGTTTCATCATCATCAAACCTTTATTGGCACCACATAGAAACATTCAGAATACATTCAGAATAAATAGGCCAGTGTGATCTCCTCGCCATTTCAACAGTACAGTCATTTGCCAAAGGGAAGAAGAGGTGAGCAATCTATTTCATCTCTGTGGGTCTCCAGGAAGGGCAGGATCCTGTAGCGTACTTCAGCCACAAAAAAATCAAATAGAGGAACTTAGCTACTGTCTTGGTGAGCTCCTGTGTAAGTTGTTGCCTTGCAGAGTTCAGCTCCTTCCCCAGGTCTCTGGAACAAGGATGGGGAACTTAAGGCCCAGGGGCACAAATCTGCCCCTCCAGGTTTCTCCGGCTAGTCCTCAGGACTCTCCACAGGCCACACCACTCCTGCTTCACACCCTCCTTGAGCGTTTTTGCCTGGCTGGAATGTGTCTTTGAACTCTGATAGCATCTACTGCTGGTCCAGAGGGAGGATCGAGGGAAGTCTGTGAGCAGGAGTAAAAACAAGCCTACTGTACAAAGGTGAAATTCGCAATCTTTGCTTCACTCACTTTTGCTTCTTGGCCTGCCAACCACAGTCATGCATTGCCCCAAGAACTTTCTCTGGACCACACCCGTTGTTAGCAAAGTAATTTAAATAATACAGCCAGCGCAAACAAAACAAAACCAGGGTATAACTGAGGAGAGTAGAACCGAGGAGAATGTCTCTTCAGCTGAAAAAGGTTCCCCGCCCTAGATGGTGAATTTCCAGAGGGATGGCTAGGTGCATCTTGTCTTCAATGCACACATGTATAAAGGCAGGTGCATGGACACTAAGGTACCCTGAAGTTTCGCATGCTGCTGCCGCCATTCTGAACTGATGAGAGCACCCTGCAAAGGCACCGTGTCTTTCAAGATAACTCTAATGAAACAGAGCTATCTGGATTCATTTCAATCCAGCTTCAGGGCACCAAAATTGACCTTGACCACCCTGATGGATTATCTTTGTTATTATAATAATTGTTTAATTTATACCCCGCCCATCTGGCTGAGTTGCCCCAGTCACTCTGGGCGGCTTCCAACACATATAAAAACATAAAGGTAAAGGGACCCCTGACCGTTAGGTCCAGTCGCGGATGACTCTGGGGTTCATCTCGCTTTATTGGCCGAGGGAGCCAGCATACAACTTCCGGGTCATGTGGCCAGCATGACTAAGCCGCTTCTGGCGAACCAGAGCAGCGCACGGAAACGCCGTTTACCTTCCCACTGGAGCGGTACCTATTTATCTACTTGCACTTTGACGTGCTTTCGAACTGCTAGGTTGGCAGGAGCAGGGACCGAGCAACAGGAGCTCACCCCGTCGCGGGGATTCGAACCGCCAACCTTCTCATCGGCAAGTCCTAGGATCTGTGGTATAACCCACAGCACCACCCGCATCCATAAAAACATAATAAAATGCCAAACATTAAAAACTTCCCTGTACAGGGCTGCCTTCAGGTGTCTTCTAACAGTTGGGTAGTTCCTTGTCTCCCTGATATCTGGTGGGAGGGCATTCCATAGGGTGGCTGCCATGGCTGAAAAGGCCCTTGGTTCCCTGTAGCTTCACTTCTCACAGTGAGGGAACCGCCAGAAGGCCCTCGGCGCTGGACCTAAGTGTCCGGGTTGAATGATGGGGGTGGAGACGCTCCTTCAGGTATATAGGGCCAATGACGTTTAGGGCTTTAAAGGTCAGCACCAACTCTTTGAATTGTCTTACCTTAATTCCTATCTATGGGCCCATGTTGCTTTCATGAATGGAATTTGTTTTGAGCTGTTTTTAATGCTGTATTTTATATTTCTGTAGCCTACCCTGGGGCCTTCTGTTGAAGGTGGTAGTAGTAGTAGTAGTAGTAGTGGTACAGTGGTAACCTCAGGTTACATACGTTTCAGGTTACATACGCTTCAGGTTACAGACTCCGCTAACCCAGAAATAGTGCTTCAGGTTAAGAACTTTGCTTCAGGATGAGAACAGAAATTGTTCTCCAGTGGCACAGCAGCAGCGGTGGGAGGCCCCATTAGCTAAAGTGGTACTTCAGGTTAAGAACAGTTTCAGGTTAAGAACGGACCTCCGGAGTGAATTAAGTACTTAACCCGAGGTACCACTGTAGTAACAACAATAACAGCCACCATGGCTAGTAACCATTGACAGCCTTGTCTTCCATGAATTTTTCTAAACCCCTTAATAGCCCTCCAATTTGGCAGCCTTCCCCACATCTCCAACTGGGCTAGACGGGCTTTCGCTGGTGGGAGTTAAGAAAACCAACTAATGAGAACATTTTTTGCAGCTATTGTTCTTGTTTTAAAGATACTTTAAAAGCAAGCGGTTATATTTATCATGCTTGGGCAGAAAAGCTTCCACACTTCACCCAGACATTGCCCTCTTGTAAAAGCTTTAATTGCAGCCGTGCCTTGGTGGAGATAAGCAGGCCAGAGTCACCCCCACCTCTGGTTCCCATGGCAACGGCTCCATAGTGATGCTCTGAGAGCGGGCTGGCCTGCAGAGGCCTCCCTCCAACACCCACAGTGTGGGAAAGTAGAGAGAGAGAGGAATGAGAGAGATGGACAAGCCCCAAAGTGTGACCAGCTGAGATACAAATAACTCAAGAGCGGCAAGGCTCCTGGTGGCTAAAAATTGGAAGGGGGCAAGCACAAACCTATGCCCACTCGACCACTTCAATCAGCAGAATGGCCCTATTGCAGCTGCCACATAAAACCCATTCCACATTTGTAAGCACTTGATATTTTAGGGTTGGCAGCACCTATGCTTTGGAACTCCCTGCTTCATGATATTAGAGAAGTGCCTTCACTGTACTTCTTTGGACGCCTGCTAAAAAAACATCCTCGTTTAGACAAGCCGGTCAATGTGAAGTTTTTTTTATCCATTGTTATTTTACCATTTTGAAAGTTTGAAATTATGGTTGCTTGTTTCTTATCAAAGATATTATTGTTTTATCTTTTTCATAAACTGCTTTGAGGTTCGTTTGGGGGGGGGTTACACACAAATGGTCTATAGATTTTATGAAATAAATAGCAGATGATATCCTAGGCACCAACTCTTATAGGGCTGAGGTGTCTTCTGTTTGGATGGGACTAAGCCCTCCAATCCTGAGGGGCCAGGCCTTGTGGCAGTGGTGGCAGGCCTCACCAGTGCTCACAGTGGTGGTGCTCACCAGGCCTTGCGGCAGCCAGCCTCACTAGGCCTCACAGCCACCGCAGCCTCCCACTATTGGCCTCCTCCTGATGCACATCACAGAATGTGTGTGATGCTCCCCCCGCTGCAATGTTTGGCACTACTCAACGCCTTTGGACAGTATCAAGAAGGAGGTCAGCACTGATAAGAATAGCAGTGCTGGATAATAATAATAATAATAATAATAATAATAATAATAATAATAATAATATATTTATACCCCACCCATCTGGCTGGGTTTCCCCAGCCACTCTGGGCAGCTCCCAACAGAATATTAATAATATTGATAATATTGATAATATGAATATGAATAATATGAATAATACAGTGGTACCTTGGATTACGAACTTAATTCGTTCCAGAGGTCCGTTCTTAACCCAAAACCGTTCTTAACCTGAGGCACGCTTTCACTAATAGGGCCTCCCGCTGCCGCCGCGCCACCAGCACACGATTCCGTTCTCATCCTGGGGCAAAGTTTGTAACCCAAGGTACTACTTCTGGGTTAGTGGAGTTTGTAACCTGAGGTGTTTGTAACCCGAGGTACCCCTGTATTAAAGTGATAAAATACCAAACCTTAAAAACTTCCCTAAACAGGGCTGCCTTCAAATGTCTAATAATAATAATAATAATAATAATAATAAATTTTATTTATATCCCGCCCTCCCCAGCCGAAGCCAGGCTCAGGGCGGCTAACAACATTAAAACAGTAGAAAAGTACAGCGCAAACAACACTCTAAAATCATTCATTATAAAATTAATTAAACTAAAAGTCAGATAGTTGTTTATTTCCTTGACATCGGATGGGAGGGTGCCACTACCAAAAAGGCTCTCTGCCTGGTTCACAACGGTCTATTTAGTCCACCATCCACTTCTCACAGTTGCCAGCGAGAGGCCTCTGAGAAGCTTGCCAGCAGGACCTGAGTGCTACATCAACTCTCCCCGCTTGTGATTTCCAGCAACTGGAAATGCAAAAGCAAATTGCTCCTGGCAGTAGAGGTAGAATGGAGAAACTCCCATGTTCTGTGCAGGCTATGAGAAAAGGAACACAGGCTGGCCCATTTCATTTCATTTCATTTCATTCCATTCCATTCCATTTCTGCAGTTTGGAACCTTGTTATTAGATTTGCAACCAACAAGGTATATGGATGTAGAAGCATGCATGGCTCACACACCCAAACCAAGAGATGGGCAAATCTGTCTATTTCTGTTTCTCTCGGTTTCTCACTTTTCCAACCTTAGGTTCATTGCTCCACATTCCTTCATCGGTTTACAATTCCCTCCCCACAAGTCCTCATGAAAATTTATCAGCATTCCAGCACAACTCGCTGTAAATAGACACCTTTTTTTGCAAGCAGTTTCCCCTAACATAATGAGTTTTATAGGTTGCTTTCCCTAATACATGGGTTTTGTGCACACATTCCACCTAATATGCATGTTTTTGTATGCATTACTTGGCTGGGAAAAGTACACCACAAAATTCAGAGCAGTGCAAATTTCTAAGGATAGTGTGTTTCAGTCTGCCTATTATTTCAGAAAGCAGGAATTAGGGAGGTTCCCATTAAAATCCTAACTGAACCAAATTTCCCCTCCATCCCTACTCTCAACTCTGGATCAAATATAAGGTAAAGGTAAAGGTACCCCTGCCCATACGGGCCAGTCTTGACAGACTCTGGGGTTGTGCGCCCATCTCACTTAAGAGGCCAGGGGCCAGCGCTGTCCGGAGACACTTCCGGGTCACGTGGCCAGCGTGACAAAGCTGCATCTGGCGAGCCAGCGCAGCACACGGAAACGCCATTTACCTTCCCGCTAGTAAGCGGTCCCTATTTATCTACTTGCACCTGGGGGTGCTTTCGAACTGCTAGGTTGGCAGGCGCTGGGACCGAGCAACGGGAGCGCACCCCACCGCGAGGATTCGAACCACCGACCTTTCAATCGGCAAGCCCTAAGCGTTGAGGCTTTAACCCACAGCGCCACCCGCGTCCCTTGGATCAAATATATATGTATATAAACATATGTATATAACAGCTACATGGTACCATGTATGCAGGACTCGATCTGCTTATTTGACTTCTGTAGTAATGATTCTTGCATTCTTGCTTATTTGATTGGTATCCAACTAAGTTCTCCTTAGAGCAGACCTGTTGTAATTAATGGGTCTGTCACATTGGTTGATTTTTAATGGCTCTGCTTTAAGTAGGACTAAAATTAGATGCAACCCTTATTTTTACTGTATCTGTTTGAAAATATAAAATTATTCCTAGATTCATAGAGCTACAGCATTGGATGGGACCCCAAGGGTGATCTAGTCAAACCCTCTGCAATGCAGGAATCACAGCTCAAGAATTCCTGACAGCTATCATCAGTCCTGTAATTCAGAGTAGACCCATTGATATTAATGATGGTGGTCCATTAATTTCACTTGGTCTCTTCTGAGTAGAATTTAGGTAAAGGTAAAGGGACCCCTGACCATTAGGTCCAGTCGTGGCCGACTCTGGGGTTGCGGCGCTCATCTCGCTTTATTGGCCGAGGGAGTCAGTGTACAGCTTCCAGGTCATATGGCCAGCATGACTAAGCCACTTCTGGCGAACCAGAGCAGCGCACGGAAACACCATTTACCTTCCCACTGGAGCGGTACCTATTTATCTACTTGCACTTTGACGTGCTTTTGAACTGCTAGGTTGGCAGGAGCAGGGACCGAGCAATGGGAGCTCAACCCGTCGTGGGGATTCAAACCGCCGACCATGGGATTGAATCAAAAGTTCAGGAAGCCTTCCACATTTTAGAAGGATAGGTGCAGTATTTTTTTTTTCCTGCAAAGGCAGCCATTACAATTTGGGGGTGGGTAAAAGAGAAAAAAAGAAAGATTCGCTTTATCTCCCTCAGTGTTTCGTGGGAAATTGGTGTGAAAATTGCAGGCACGAGAGAAGTTCCAAATTGCAGACAAATTGGTCCAAGGGATTTTGTACTAGGCACCGTTCAAGTAGAGATGGACATTGGAAGAACTAAAAGGGATTTGCCTCTTGGATAAAACCGTCCCATCGGATTACAACCTAGGTGTATCGGTCACAAAGGAGCCCCCCTTTCCCCTGCTGCACTTTCTGGCTTCTTCCTTAAGCTAGGAGACATAGCTCCCCCAAAGCACTGGGATTGGGGAGCACAGGTAGGACTGCCATACATGTGGGAATTGGGCAGCAAAACGGCATCAGGGAGGATTTTTGCATCAAAATGTCCAGGGAAACATATGTCAATTAGAGCGATTTTCCAAGAAAAGCTCAACAATTTTGACCAATAATAATAATAATAATTTATACCCCAGCCACTCTGGGCAGCTTCCAACAAAATATTAAAATACAATGGTCTGTTAAACATTAAAAGCTTCCCTAAACAGGGCTGCCTTCAGATGTCTTCTAAAAGTCTGTTAGTTTTTTCTCTCTGACATCTGCTGGGAGGACGTTCCACAGGGCTGGTACCAATACTGAGCAGCCCCTCTGCCTAGTTCCCTGTAACTTGGCTTCTCACAGCAAGGGAACCACCAGAAGGCCCTCAGAGCTGGACTTTAGGGTCCGGGCAGAATGATGGGGGGGGAACGCTCCTTCAGGTATACTGGACTGAGGCCATTTAGGGCTTTAAAGATCAGCACCAACACTTTGAATTGTGCTTGGAAACGTACTAGGACCCAATGTGGATCTTTCAAGACCAGGGTTATGTGGTCTTGACGGCCACTCCCCGTCACCAGTCCAGCTGCCGAAAACATGTTTTGGGAATATGGCAACCCTAGCACAGGTAAATCATTTCCTCTTATTACAAGCTAGGTCTATCAGTCATAAAAGAGCTCATCCTCTGTGCCTTCTTCCCATTCTTGGGTTTGCCCTCCTTACCCCTATAATCTCAGCCTGACAGTATAGCAATGTGCTAAGGTCAGAGATATTGCTTTCGCTTTCAGCAGATACTTGTCTGTAGTCATTTTTTTAATGTCTGCATCACCGGGGTGCCATGAAGTGCTTCAGAGGTCCTGCATTGACTCATGCCACTGTCTGGAGATCTCATTTCAAGTTTGACAAGCTCAAAATATCTCAGAGGCCTCCTGCTTCCCCTTAGGATTTGGGATTTATTCGAATTTGAGGCACATGCCTAATCGTTGAGAATTTAAACCTATGAATTTCCACCCAGATATTTTTAAACCACAGATTAATGTGGAAACGGGATGGAATGGAGTTATGAAAGGACGTATGGAAAGAGACAGAGGCTGGAAGTAGATCCATCCATCACTAGATCACTAGACTTGCATCAATCAACAGGCAGTGAGCAACAATCTGAACCAACTGAAGTGCTCATGAGAGCCCAGCAGGGGGTGGGGAATGAATGGTTTTTAAAAGTGAGTTAATCTATATAATCTGGTGAGTTCCCTGCCTACCTAATCTCCCTTGCAATATTTGAGATTACGGAATTTGGGGCCACTGAGTGCCAAGACTCAGATTCACCATGCAAATATTTTTGCAAGAGAGAACACCTCTGCCATCATTGGAAGGAAGTGCTCCAGATCTACTGCAGGTATGAGTGAGGGTATGGGAGGACTTCCAGAAAGCGTGGAATGAGACGTGGTTGCAGTGAGGTCTACAGCTGACATGTGGCCTCTTAGGCCCCATCCTAGAATTGTACGGCTGAAAGGGAACCCCAAGGGCCGTCCAACCCCCTGCAATGCAAGGATCACAACTAACGAAACCCTGAAAAATGGCCATCCAACCTATGCTTAAAAACCTCCAATGAAGGTTGAGTCCACCACATAGAGATTAGGATGAATTAGAAGTTTGTCATATTGGAGGCAGGTGGCCTTTCTAATTCGTTTAGAAAATCCTCATGGGACCCTCTGTTCTCACTGGAGGAAAGAATCACAGAATCCTAGAACTGTGGAGTTGGAAGAGATCCCAGGGGTCTTCTCATCCATCCACCCCCCCTTGCAATTACAGCCTTATCAAAGGAAACTTCAAAATGAGACTTCATTGTGAAACTGAGGCTGGCCCTCACATTAGCCAGAATGAGGTGATCGTCTCACGTAGTTAACACAGCAATATTAGCATTTTTCAGTTATCAGTTATGGCTGTTGTGAATGGCCACTTTGCATAAATGTAAGCTTAAACACAGTTGTGGCACATTATACTTTTGGAATTCAGCTCCACCCAACATCACCATTCATTGTTCTTTACTCCACACAGACCTCTGAACTCTTCTGCAGCATCTGATGAAGAAGACTCTAGACGAGGTTTCCTCACACTCTAGAAAGAAGCTGCAGAATCATGGCATGATGACTGAAAAAAAGGCCCCCCACACAAAAAACCCCTTTTTTATCTAGATCAGTGATTCCCAATTCGTGATCTGTGGACCCCAAGGGGGGTCAGAGTAACCCACCCAGGGGGTCCGTGGCAAAATTCACATAACAAAAACTACCATAGAGACATCAGAATTTTCAAACATAGGGGGTCCATAGCTTGACTTTTGAAAAATGGAGGTCTGCAATGCTTAGCTAATTAGGAACCACTGTCTCAGAGCAGTGATTCCCAATTGGTGGTCTGTGGACCCCAGGGGGTTTATGTAACTCACCCGGGTGGGTCTGTAGCACCATTCACATAAGAAAAACTACCATATCAGAATTTTCAAAAGTTAGGGGGTGCATGGCTTGGCTTTTGAAAAACAGGGGGTCCTTAGCTAACTGGGAACCACTGGTCAAGATCATCCATGCCCCAAGGCCTGTTCATGCCCCAAATTCACTGCCCATCTGAGTTAACAAAGTATTGACCCTGTGCATAATTTTAGTTCATGTGCAGAAAAAGATGAGGACCAGTGTCCTGGAAGTGCAAGATGTAGACGAAAGCTATTGTGGCAAATCTGTGGGTTGTGTTTTCCAGTTTACACACACACCATTGCTCTTCTTTAACAAAACCAGAACGCTGTGGAAACTGCTTTTCAGCATTAGCTTATTTCCAGACCGGGGGGGGGGGGGGAGATGCTGGCAGACGCACACACTCCCAGGATACAGCTGTTACATTCAAGCTCAGGCATCTTGCGCTGTCCGTGGTGCTGATGCTCAGATGGACGCTGTCAACTAAACAGATATTTCAATCCCAGCTCCAGGTTTTTGCTGTCTCTTCTTCCCTTTGTGGTAGGAACAGAGATATCCGATGAATTATATATAGAATTTTTCCTCCCCTTCCCCCTCACCAAAGCAGAGGGTGGGGAGAGGCTGAGAGGAACCTATTTGATCAGCAGAGGAAATGGAATCCCAGCTCCACGTTTTCACTCTGCCCCCTTCGACAAAGCTGTACAGAAATAGCAGGATGCTGGAATTGCTCGGCAGTGATGCAGAAGGTACGTGCTTTTTCAGTTCTGGTCCTGATGCTGAGCTCGTGGTGAGGTCTCTGTGGCGCAATGGACGAGCGCGCTGGACTTCTAATCCAGAGGTTCCGGGTTCGAGTCCCGGCAGAGATGGTCCCCAGGACAGGTGTCTTAATTTTTCGCTCATCTTCGAGTAAGGAATGCTAATTAATTATATTTCACTCCAGAGGGTTTCAAACGGAAAATGAATGGCTGTTCCTGAAATCCCTGGAGTCATGCATTCTGTTTCTGTCTCGTCCTCTATCACCAGATTCAAAATGCATGGTCTCTCCTTCCTTTGTATTTTTTTATTTATAGCTTTCTGTCTTGGAATACAGGCCTCAATTATTTAATGTTATTATTACCATATTATTGTTTCCTGTGGTAAAAAAAAACCCTCCCTGTTAGTACTATAAACCTTGCAATGTACAGTATTTGGGAACAGATATTTTCTTTGCAGTGAAAAATGTGTTTTTCAAGGGTTTACCGATTCCAACCAGCTCAAGGCTTATCAGAAAGTCCTCAGAACCCCAGAAGAGACTCATTAACAGGTCTGTCTGATAGGTGCTTTACTTTCAAGTAGAGCTCAAACACGCTTCTCATCAGTAGGCTTCCCGGCAGCAGAATTTCGACACATAAATTATTAAAGCTGACAAAACATAAAATCCATAAGTTACACACGCACATAAAAGCCACTCTTCCATTTTATTCTCTACTCTCCAGAACTACCTTGTCACTGTTTATTTACATCCCCACAAAACAGGCTATTGATGGCTATCAGCCACGTTGGCTGTGGTCTCCCTCAACTATTGGAGGCAATGGGCTTCTGAAAACCAGTTCTTGTCCACTGCAAGTGAGGAGAGTAGCTACTGCCTTCACGTCCTGCTTCTATACTTCCTAGAGGCACCTTACTGGCTACTGCAGTAAGAATGGTAGACTTTTACTTGATCCAGCAGGGTTCTTCTTATGTTCTAACATCAACACACACACACAAACACTATCAGTTTCACTTTTCTGGGTACTTGCTAGGGGCTCTGCTTTTCAGCCGCCTCCTGCCTACTTCCCCATCCCTCCACATCAGCACTGCTCCCTCACTGTGCCCCTGGCCTTTATGGCCCTGTGGTGAGCATGGCAAAAACATCAGACGAAATGCTATCACCCTACAATTCCACTGCCAGCTCAGCCTTGTTTACTTCCAGTTGGGCCACACAGAGGCTCGTGCTCAAAGCAAGCTAAACAGAACATCCAGGTTCAGAAGTCGTGTACCTCTGACTACCAGTTGCTCAGAACAGGCACCTTTATGCCCTTCTTGCAAACTTTACGGAGGCCTTCAATCTTGCCACTGTTGGAAACTGGTGCAGATGAGGATTTAGGCCAGTGGTTTTCAACCAGTGTGTCCTGGCACCCTTGGGTGCCTTGAATGATGGTCGGGGTGCTGCAGGCAACACTGGCCTCTGTCCCTCTTTCCTTCCCTCCCTCCTCTGATGCCCTCTTGCGTCTCTGCCTCCCAAGGCTTTCACACCTGTTTGCTGCAGCAGCTCTGGCTACAAGCTCCCCCGGCAAATGGTGTTTCTGGGGCTAGCCAGGGGGTGCTTTCCTGGCCCCTGTGGTGCAGTGTGAGAAGGCACCTCTCTGTGGGGCAGGGTGAGGCAGCACAGAGACCAGGGGTGGCAGCTGCGGCTACCCAGAGGACTCCCAAGGGGAGGGGAGAGGAGAGGAGGCTGAGGGAACCCTCCACAAGGGAGGGTATTTGAAAAGGGTTGAGGGGCTGCCGGCTCTGGAAGCAAGGGGTGACGTAACTGGGCTCCTGAGCCCCACAGGGGAGCTGCAGAAAGAATGTAGTTGGTCAAGGGAGCCATGGACCCAACAAGGGGTATTTAGGCAGTTCACACAGGCAAAACCAACCACTGTCTACATCAGGGATGGGGAAGCTGTGGCCTTCCATATGCTGTTGGACTACAACTCCCACATCGTTCACCATTGGTCATGGATGACACCATAGACTCTTGGGTTGAGTCTAAGAACATCCCAGGTGCCACAGGTTCCACAACACTGCTGAACAGTCTGCTGGACAAGATGAGCTCCAGTTGGGCTGTTCATAGATCCTTCAGTCTCTAATATCCCCTGCACCCCAACCATATCCATGAGATTTATACCCCGTTGGCTTAGTTCAAAGATGCTCATGTTCCTAAATAGTGTGCTCAAAATATCAGCCTGTAGCCATGATCCAAGGGACAGCAGGTGCAAGAGAATCATCCTCTTGCACTTACCCAAGCACTGACGCATGGAAGCTTGCACATAACCCTAGGAGCACATATGTGCAGAAACAGATGGATAGAATATTTCCCCTCATCTTGCCCAAGGAAATGTCCCCAAACAAACATTCCTTCTCTAATGTTGGCTTCTCATTTTTTCACAGGGTTGGATTGCTACCTGCAGGGAACCAGGACCTTGACCTCCTTGTGACAGGTTAATCATAGGTGTGCTGGTCCCGAGGGTTACCCAAGAGGCAAGGTCCAAGTCCGGTCCGTGGTCAAAGGTGCAACATGGAGGCAGTCCATAGTAGCTGAAGCTGGGTGCAGGGCAGGGAGTCGGGTGAAGTCAGGAACAGGCATGCAAGCAGGGCAGGTCAGGAGCTCAGGCAGGAAAGCAGGACAGGGTTCAGGCAGGATCTAGCAACCAACAATATTGCTCCTGCAACTTGGGACTGGCTGGCTTTTATCTGCCCCGAGGCATAGGGTGGCCCCGATCCTCTGGTGACTCACCTCTCTTGGTCTGGAGGTGAGCACTCCTCCTGCGGGAACTTAGTTCCCTCCGCCTCTCTACCCTGAGCCTCTGCAGCTCAGGAGAAGCTGGAGGGTTCCGGACCCAGAGGCAACCTCATCTTCCTCTGATGGGGCTGAGAGTGGAGCACCTGCAAGCAATGGGTCCTCCATCCCCTCAGGAGCCAGAGCAGACTCAGCTGGTGCCTGCACCTGAGGATCCAGCACAGGTGAGGACCCTTCAGGCTCATGCCCCAGCCCCGGCTCAGCTGGTTCTGGAGGCGGGGAATCCTGTGCAGGCTGGGATCCCTCAGGTTCAGCATCCGAGTCTGAATCCCAGGCCATCACAGTAGGGCTATCCACTGATCAAAAATATTTTTATGGATTTCATTATAAGAATGCAAGAGCTTGGCTTGAGCATGCCAGTGGCCATTCTTGTCCAGCATCCTATTCTCCCAGCCGCCAACCAGATGCCCACAAGCAGGACCAGAACACAACAACTCTTGTCCCTTGTGATTCCCAGCAATTGGCCTTCAGAGGCATGCTGCTTCCAACAGTGGAGGGCCATGTCTCTTGTTTTTCATTCCCTGCCCCAGTTAATACTCCAGAAACAATAAAACAAACCACAGTAACCTTCACCCACACCAATAATTTGTCCGTTGCCTCTGTGCTGGTCCCGGGGGTAAGGTACCATGGGCGTGAGCAGAGTCCACACGAAGAGGGGCGAGGTCCGAGGCGGAGAGCCGGGCGGGGAACAGGAACGCTGGAACAGGAGACCGAGCAGGGAACAGGAACACCGGATGATCAGGAACAGGAGGCCGAGCAGGGAACAGGAGCACCGGATGGTCAGGAACAGGAGGCCGAGCAGGGGTCAGGAACACAGGAAGGTCCGAAGCCAACAACGACGTTGCTCCCGCAACCTGGGACTGGGCTGACTAGGCTTTTATCCTCTTCTAAGGCCGGGGGCGGTCCCGGCCCCCAGGAGCCCCGCCTCCTCTGGCCTTAAGGCGAGCACTCCTCCTGGGAGCAACCAGTTCCCTTCGCCTCTCTGCCCTAAGCCTCTGCAGATCAGGAGAGGCCGAAGGGTTACTGGGCCCTGGAGGAGGCTCACCTGACGCCACTGAGTCCTCAAGCACCTCTGGGGCCAGAAGGGTTTCACCTGGGGCCAGCTCCTGGTGCTCTGCCACAGGTGCAGGCTCTTCAGCATCTAGGCCTTGCCCCAGTTCAGCCGGCCCTGGAGGCGGGGACTCCTGTGCAGGCTGGGATTCCTCTGGTTCATCCTCTGAATCGGAATCCCAGGCCATCACAGCCTCTTAACATTGGTGCCCATCTGTCATGACCCTGCAGCCAAAGTTCTCATCTTTGGGGGATGAGGCTGAGGTCTCTGAAGCATATGGGGAAGGATATGCAGGGTCAGTGTGCTCACAGTGTGCTTCTGGGGCAGTGCTCACCCCACCCAAACCAGAGGATGTTGCATTGCCATCCTCTGCCTTAGAGGAATTTGCTGCTGAAGAGCCAGGGAGAACCGAGGCTACCCTCTTTGTTACAGCAGAAGGTGACTAGAGAAGGCCCGGTCCTTTAACCAAACCAACATCTCGCAGTACAAGTAGTGGCAAAAGTTAGGTAGCACTTCCACTGCAGCTATATAAGGGCTTATCTACAGCTTATTTCTTGCTAGAACAACTTCAGAGTTATGTGTTTCCCCCAGAGCACAGCCTGAACCGCATCCCACATCAATACTGAACCTTGTCCCACCTTGCCTTATCTTAAATCATGAAAGGGCCTTCGAATCATAGCATTGTCAGGTTGGGAGGTACCCCCAAGCACCGTCTAATCCAAAGCATCCATGACAGATGGCCATCCAACCTCTGTTTGAAAGCATCCAATGAAGGATAGTCCACCACTTTCCGAACAAGTCTGTCCCACTGACTTGTACCCTCAGAAAGTTCTTCCTAATGTTTAGTCAAGATCTCATTTCTTGTAAAATGAACCCATTTATTCAGGTGCTACCCTCTGGAGCAGCAGAAAACAAGCTCTCTCCATCTTCCAAGATGATAAGCAGTCTGGAAACTAAGCCTTATGAGGAAGGGTTGAGGGCACTGGGCATGTTTAGCCTGGAGAAGAGAAGACTGAGAGGTGATAGGATAGGCACCTTCAAAAATCTGAAGATCTGAAATGTCACATGGAGAAAACTTGGGTTTTTTCCACTTCTCTAGAGGGTATCACTCAAATTAATGAATTCAAATTACAAAAAAGGATATTCCAACTAAACTTTAGAAAGAACTTAGTGATGATGAGAGCTGTTTGACAGCGGAATGAGCTGCCTCAGAAGGTGGTGGACTCTCCTTCACTGGAGGTTTTTAAACAGAGGTTGGGTGGCTATTGAGTTGTGATTCCTGCATTTCAGAAGTTGGACTAGATGATCCTTGGGGTCCCTTGCAACTCTCTAATTATATGATCCTAATATCTTCCCCTTCTCCCAGCCCAAAAGGGCAAAGCTTCTCCTCCATTGCTTTGCTACCAGATCACCCACATTCAACTGTTGTGGCCACAGTATGATGACAGACATTGCACCAAAAAAATGCCGTTGAACTCAACAGATGCATCACCTGATTTCTGAAATCTTCACAAACCCTTTTGAGATCACACCAGCTCAGCACACCCACTCACTTACTAAGCCTATAGAGATAACACTTGCAAAATAACCCCTTATGAGACCTTCACCCAAAGACACCTAATCTATTTTTTCCTTCCTCTGTGGAAGGGATCACAAGGCTCTCCTCCCAATCTTCTAATGACTTTGTTTACATGCCTGCCTCTGATTTCCCCAACGTGACCGCAAAGTTTGTTTGGTGTCAGAATAAAGTTTGTTGCAGTTTTAATGAGCACAATGAGATAGATAGGGAGGGAGGTAGATAGATGATAGATAGATAGGTGATAGATGATAGATAGATAGATAGATAGATAGATAGATAGATAGATAGATGATAGATAGATAGATGATAGATAGATAGATAGATAGATAGATAGATGATAGATAGATTAGATGATAGATAGATAGATAGATAGATAGATAGATAGATAGATAGATAGATATAGATAGATAGATAGATAGATGATAGATAGATAGATAGATAGATGATAGATGATAGATGATAGATGATGATAGATAGATAGATGATAGATAGATGATAGATGATAGATGATAGATGATAGATGATAGATGATAGATGATAGATGATAGATGATAGATAGATAGATAGATAGATGATAGATAGATGATAGATAGATAGATATAGATGATAGATAGAGATAGATAGATAGATGATAGATAGATAGATGATAGATAGATAGATAGATAGATAGATAGATAGATAGATGATAGATAGATGATAGATAGATAGATAGATAGATAGATAGATAGATAGATAGATAATAGATAGATAGAGAGAGAGAGAGAGAGAGAGAGAGAGATAGATAGATAGATAGAGATGATAGATAGATAGATAGATAGATAGATAGATAGATAGATGGATAGATAGATGATAGATAGATAGATAGATAGATAGATAGATAGATAGATAGATAGAGATAGATAGATAGATAGATGATAGATAGATGATAGATATAGATAGATCTGGCATTGTCATCACCTCTGCTTACCAGGAAAGGGGGACATTTGCACATCTCCCTCAAAATGAGGAGCAGGGAGAAGTATACGCCAAAGAACTTCCACTCAAGCTAGAAAGTTAACATTCAGAACAAACGTAGCCTAAAGACACCCTGAAAACTAAGAAAGTCTAGAACTGGGTCACGCTGACATCTGCCCATCAAAAGGTGCAGCCCCCCCAAAAAAATCATTAACTTCCACACATGCTGGGAAGATGAAATTTATCATGCACACACTGGCCCCAAGATATTCTGATTGTTAAAGAAGTCTGGAACTGGGTGGATCTCAACATCCGTCCAGCCCGCAAAACTTAGCCTACTTACACATAAAGTGAAAGGCTGAGGTATGTTTTGGGAAGGTATTGTCCTTGCTGCATCTCCAGCATAAAGCAACCTTAGCAAATCCTTTTGTAGACAATCATAAAGGAGTCAAATAGATTCTGAATATTGTTGTCTGTTGGGTAAGTCTTAATTTGAGGTCCATTGATACTATTGGTATTGAGGCTAAAACACTTTTCCACTGTCTGGGAAATATTGAAAGCTCCAATTCTTTATTCCAATCCTAGCACCTATCTGATTTCGCCTGGCAATTGATTCCAGACTGCTAGAGCTGCAACACTAAAAATTCGCTCTGGTTCATGTTCCTCCTGTCCAAAAATGTACTGGTCCAAGTTCCAGTATGTCCTTTCATGAAATCACTAGTTTAGCTCAAGTTCATCCAGATGAACTTCTTAGGTCCAAATATTATTAGTATTAGTATTATTGGGAGGGAATTGTCATTTCAAATGATAGAAGGTGCTTTGTTGAAATATAGAATCCACAGGTTCCATGGACAAGCAACAAGATGTCAACAGAAGAAGGTTTAAATTGCCCCCAATAAAATGAAATAAATATGCATAATAAAGTTGATATAATGGATCTCATCAGAAAGATTTGTGAGGTGGGTGGATGTTTCTGATAATGGGTGGATCAATACAACCAGCACCTATGAAAGTTCTTCAAGAACTTCTGGCCAAATTTCATTTAGAATGTTTATCCCCTTACCTCCTTATGCCTCATTAATTGCCTTTAGTTAATTACCCTAGAGGGAACGAATGGAACAGTGATGGGACACATCCCTCATACCAGCCTGACGAAAACTAACTTCATATCCCCCTGTTCCCCACAAACAAGCCACTTGACACACAACTCCCAAGTGTTGATGATGAGAGTCCCACATCCCCCAGAGAAGAAGAGGAAGCAGCAAAAACAAACGCATTCAGGGAGGAAATCCCAGAACTGTTTGTTAAGTAACACTTTAGGGATACAACCAAAGATTCCATGGGGTGGGGGGAGAGACTGGAGCTCTGTCAAACATCCATTTAAAAAAACCAAAGCAGGTGTTGACATGGGGTTGTAGACAACTAAGTCCTACTCACATAAAACCCACTGGAATTAGCAAATCTAAGCTATTCAGGTCTATATACTTCAATGAATTTCCCTGAGTTTACTGCAGTTTACTTCCCCGAGTTGACGAGGCTCACTTGATAATGGCAAGAAATAAAGCCCAGTCCAGTGTAGAATACCCTGCCAATGGAGATTTAGCAGGCACCTTCTGTGCCAACTTTTAAACACCTGCTGGATACATTTCAGTTCTGCCAGGTCTATGCAAGTATTTAAGAACACACCTTTCCACAATGGTTAGCTGGTGTCTATTTTAAACCATTTTTTAATGGTTTTCACTATATGGTTGTATATAGTTTTCAATATACAGTTTTATATATTTTTGTTTAATCAGCTTTTCTATTTTTTATGAAGCAGTGGTATATAAATATTTTTCTATAAATAAATACGTGATGAGTCTAAGTAGGGCTAGCCTTGGATACAACCAATGGCATCTACACATCTCAACATCAGCGCCAGCTGGCATGGCCAACAATCAGGAATGATGGAAGCTGTAGTCCAACAACATCTGGAGGACGTCAGGTTGGGGAAGGCAAGGTGGGTTGATGACCTGGCTCTCTGAGTTCATATAATGCAATTGAGAGTCAATGGCAGAGCAGCTCTGGAACATAAGAAGAGCCCTGGATCAGACCCATCTACTCCAGCATCCTGTTCTCATAGTGGTCAACCACATGCCCTGGGAAGAAGCCCACAAGGAGGACCTGGGTGCAAGAGCACACTCCTGCCCTGAATTTCCCAGAAAGTGGTATTAAGAGGCATACTGCTTCCAACAACAACAATTATTATTATTTATATGCCACCCAGCTGACTGAGTTGCCCCCAAACATTATGGGTGGCTCCCAATAAAATATTAAAAAGACAATGGAGGTAAACATAGTTGCAATCTGTAGCCTTATCTCCATGAACTGGTCTAATCCCATTTTGAAGCTCTCCATGTTGGTGTGGGAGGGAGAGGGAGAGGGAGAGGGAGAGGGAGAGGGGGGGAGAGAGAGAGAGAGAGAGAGAGAGAGAGAGAGAGAGAGGGGGGGGGAACCTTCCTGCCATCTCCCGTTAAAACAGCCTCAAGTGATAGAGTTGAATAAGACTTGTGACCTTTGAGATTCTCTGCCAATCCCTTTTCGGGGTGCACAGAGTGGATCCTAAATAGGTCTGCTCAGTCATGGATACAGCTGCCGAGCTGCTCAACTGCCTCATTCCTTGAGTCAGAGCGACTGAATCTGTATCCACCGCTCATGTCCTAGTTCATGACTAGGAGCTTCCAGATTTCACAGTCCTGCCCCTGTTAGCATTTGCCAATCGCCATGGGACTTTTTAGGGTTTGGGTTTGGGATGGGTTTTTGGAAGACACCTATGCGTGAATTTGTTTTATGTATGTAGATCAGTGCACACTGACCAATGCACAGTTCAGAGCAAGGCTCTATTCCAATGGCATGAGTATCACAACGACCAGTAGATTCTTGTCTGCTGCAGCCTTCATCCGCCTTCACAGCCGTTGTATCTTCCACCTGTTCTGCCATTGAGAACTTCTTGGATCATTCTTTGCCTAGCTCCTCCCCCTTGACCTTACAGCCTTGGATGACCCAGCTGGGAGTACAAGACTCCTGATGGCTTCGCTCACAAGGCTCATAGGAACATGCAAGCCCATTCACCACAACAAGGTGGTGATCCAACAAGTGAGCAATCATAACAGACAATACTAGTGCGTTTGGAGAAACAGTCTGACAGTCTAAAGCAGTTTCATAGGTACGTATTCCATTTGTACATGCATGCATATGAATTGAGTATACACAGGGTTCTGGAGCAGTGGTTTCCAGTGAGTTTTGCTGATTTGCCCAACTGGGATAGAAGAACCACTGGAGGTCCAGCTCCATCTTCAGCCAAGGGAGGGCATGTTTTCTCTTCCAACCCCAAAGGACCAAACTAACAAAGAACAAAGCCCCTCTCTCTTGAGAGATGAGATGAGTAGGGAAAAGGGATCTCCACGTAAATGGGGACGTCAGATGAGCCCTTCTGGAGCAGACCAAAGTCCTATCTAGTCCAGCATTCAATTCTAGCGGTGGCCAATTAGATATCTCTGGAAAGCCAAAAATAGGGCATGAGGATGATAACACTCTCCTGCTCATAATTCTCAACAGCTGGGGGCAAAATTCCCCTCACCCTGGAGGTAGCATATAAATCATCACAGCTAGTACCTTTTAGGAACAGACAGCTTCAAAAGCAGCCGGAGACAGACAGGGAAACAATCTCCATCACCTACTGTGCTGTTCCCAAGACAAAGGATAGATCACTGAACAGAAGGAATAGCATGCACCTATGAAGGTGCTTTTAATTTTGTGACTGCTGTCACCATCTGCAGTGATCATACGACTAAACAACAACAAATGAAGGTGCTTCATGCCAGAAACCACCAAGATTTGGAGAAGGCAAATAACACTCTCTCCTTTCCCTAGCTCCTGCAAAAAAAAATTATTTGACAGAGAAATACGGTATATGATTTTCTTCATGGTGGTAAGCAGTTACACCCATTCATTTGCTCCAGATGTTTATTGTTTCATTTATTTATAAACTATTTGGAACGGGGGATTCCATTGCTAATGAGCTATACATTGGGGCAGAGAAGGATAGTCTAAAGAATGGTGCAACCCAAATTATCTCTTTCCACAGCTCAGCAACACTGGAATTCATCAACATCCGGTCAAGCTGAAGATACAGGACAGACATAAAGTATTTCCTTCACACAGCACATAGTTAAACTATGGAATTAGTTCCCACAAAATGTAATGATGGCCACCAACTTGGACAACTTTAAGAGAAGATTAGACAGGTTCGTGGAAGATAAGGTAGGAAGGAATGATAGGTATATTCTCCCTCCACTGCTGAGAACATTGTGCCTCTGAATCAGGGATGTGCAAACATTTTCTTCCGATATTCATTTGCACTTTCATCTGGTATTTTACGATCTGGTATTACTGCTTTATTTTGCACAAATCTACCACTTCACTGTCTTTTGCTGCAGAAATGCACATATTTATAACTTTTCTAATGTAACACACAACAGGCACACATATCTCAACCATCAACTAATATTTGCAAATCTTCCTTGCATGTTCACTTTTCCAGAAGGGTAGCCCTGTTAGGGTTGGGAGTTTTTGTGGCAAAAACAGCACCATAACAACAAAGTGGCTAGGGCCATCTATGGCTACAAACCTAACCATGTCTTCTCAGAAGTAAAATCCATTAAATTTGGTGAGGTGTGTGGGGTTAGGATTCCAGCCACTTCTGCAACTTTGGTTTCACAATTCAGTATAACCTTGTCATCCTTTTTTTCTTTTTTGTGACAAGTGAAGAGACCTTCAAATGGGGGGAAAGGACATGAATTTTAATTTAATTTTACTTCTAGAAAGAAGAGTTATGGGTGGTCAAAAATCAGCAGTCAAATCAAGTTGATTCTCCCCATTTTGACAAATATGTTAGGACTTCAACTGTGGAGCACATGTAAAAGCTACAGGTAACAAATATTCCACTTCTTTCCATGTGAAAAGAGTGAAAATGAGTGGTGCATTCCTTTTTTAAAAAACCACAATAGGCAGCAGATTAAGGCTGAAATGCTAAACCCACTTATCTGGGAGTAATCATCTCTGGATTTAATGGGTTTTACATCTGAGTGGCGCTGTGGGTTAAAGCCTCAGCGCCTAGGACTTGCCGATCGAAAGGTCAGCGGTTCGAATCCCTGCGGCGGGGTGCGCTCCCGCGGCTCGGTCCCAGCGCCTGCCAACCTAGCAGTTCGAAAGCACCTCTGGGTGCAAGTAGATAAATAGGGACCGCTTACCAGCGGGAAGGTAAACGGCGTTTCCGTGTGCGGCTCTGGCTCGCCAGAGCAGCAATGTCACGCTGGCCACGTGACCCGGAAGTGTCTCCGGACAGCGCTGGCCCCTGGCCTCTTAAGTGAGATGGGCGCACAACCCCAGAGTCTGTCAAGACTGGCCCGTACGGGCAGGGGTACCTTTACCTTTACCTTTACATCTGAGTAAACATGGTTAGGATTGCAGTATTGGTCACATAGGCTGCCCTCAGCAACGAACAACACTTCAGAAACAAGAAAAACAAAGAGGAAGTTGCATACATCAATGAATATGTAAATAATGTACATTGCTAAACAATTTAGTTCTCTCTTGAGAGAGAGAGTTAAAATTTTGATGGTAGAGAACTAAGGGAAATAGCCTTCACAGCAAAGGATCAAAGGAACAGATGGAAGGAAATTTGCTTGATAGCCCTTTTTTCAACAGATTCCTCCAACTGAATACAAGTTACTGGGAACCACAAGTGGAAAGAGCGCTGTGGCACTCAGGTTGTGCTTTCAGGCTGACCACAGGATGTTGAAGTAGATGGGCCATCGGCCTGATCCAGCAGAGTTTTTCCCCCCGATGCTCTTGTAAGCTATAAGGGAGATGTTACTTCCGCAATGAAATAGCTTGGACTGAAAACTTAAAACAGGAGCTGAAGGTTCCATCCCTTCCTGGCTCTCCATCATACCCTGGTGCCCATTGGGACTGGTGGAGCAGAAGGCAGGAAGCCCACCCAGAGATGGGGCCAGATCCAATGACAGGCAGGGCAGAGCCAATGACTGGTGGAGCCTACTAATACTAGTTTTGTCCCCATCCTCCTCCATGCTGACTTCTACAAGACACTGAGAATGAGGAGGGGGTAGCTGACAGATGGTGCCATTCCCTGGACCTGTTGCAAGTGAGAAAGCAGGCAAGTAAAGGCAGACTGGGGCTGGTGGGACAGTGGCCCATTTGCCCATATGGACCAGCCAACACAGGCTTGCACATACTTCCCCATCCTCCTGAGTAGCCTCACATGCAGCTCTGAAACTCTTGCCTGGTTCATCACCTTATCTGTATCAGGGGTCCTTGGAGAATTGGAGAGCCAGACAAGAGCCCCAGTAACAGGTGTGGTGGCCTCTGGTCCTGGGTCAGGGATATCTGGCTCACAGGTGCTGCAGAGATCTGCTTGCTACTCTTCACAGACTGAGACTATGGGAACATAGAAAGGAGCACGGCCAGGGGACAGTTCCAAGAGTCAAATAGAAAGGCCTGGAGGGCCAAATTGGACTCTCAAGCTTGAGATTCCCAACTCCTGGCATTTGTAGAGCTTGGTTAGTAGTTAACACATTTAATTCTTCATGTCAACAGAGCTTTTTTCCAGCTGGATCTCACCGGAACTCAATTCCGGCACCTCTCAGGTGGGCGCCATTGCCATTCTAAAAGAACAAGGGAGGCGTTCATGGTGAGTTCTGGCACCTCTTCTTCTCAGAAAAATAGCACTGCATGTCAAGCATGAAACTTACTTTGATAGTTGAATATTTGAAGGCTTCCGGAGACAGGCAGTGAAAACTGAAGAGGAATCAGTTCCTGGGAACCTTTCTCTCTCCAACATTTATCTCTGCTTAACTCTCTTTTAGTGGCAAAGGTTGAGAGGGAGGATTGGGGACAATTCACTGCGAAGGAAAGATAAAGTGAGTTACCAGCAGAGTTTCAGGAAAAGGGAGTTGGATGCTTCTGCTTCCTGGTGTGTTAGCTCATGGTGCCCTCCAGCCTGTCTCTGGAGGAGTCTTCAAGACGGATAGTCAGAATCCAACTTAGGCAAGAGCGATTTATTACCATCGTCGGCTGTTTTTTATTGCAAATGTAACCGAAAGAAAAAAGAAGCAGTGTCAACTCCCATTGACAATAGGAAGGATCAATCAACCCTGATTTAAATGTATATATTAATATAGTCAGTCTACATGTCCAAACAGATAACCAAATGTGATCAGCAATTATAAGATGTGTACTTAAATGTAGACAGGCCACTAAGATATACAGGTAATTGAGGAGGGGGTGGTGGGTATCTATACTTCCAGCTATTGAGTGCAGGTTCTTTCAACCCTGGAGATCAGCATGCAAGAGCTACTTTTGTTTAACTGACTTTTTAATGTTTATTTCATTATTATTAAGCAGTACACATGCTTCACAAGCAAGGGCTACTTTTAATGTGGTCTTCTGCAGTCATTGTCTCTTTCTCTATGCCCATATTTCATATTTATCCTGATCTAGGGGAGATGGAAGTCCTCAACCAGACTGAGGTCACAGAGTTCATCATGATGGGCTTTCCGAACCTCCAGCCCTTCCACAAGCCCCTCTTCCTTTTGCTCCTCCTCGTCTACCTCTTCACCATCTTTGGCAACCTGCTCATTTTCACCATCATCCGCACCGACCCCAAGCTCCACACGCCCATGTACTTTTTCATCAGCATCTTGTCCTTCTTGGAGATCTGGTATACAGCCACCACCATCCCAAAGATGCTCTCCAACCTGCTGAGTGAAAGGAAGAGCATCTCCTTTGCTGGATGCCTCCTACAAACTTATTTCTTCCACTCGCTGGGGGCCACTGAGTGCTACCTGCTCACAACAATGGCGTACGATCGGTACATCGCCATATGCAACCCTCTCCGCTACCCATCCATCATGACAACCAAGCTGTGTGCTCAAATGGCTGCTGGGTGCTGGATCTGTGGTTTCATGTGTCCTGTCACTGAAGTCATCTTAGTCTCCAAGCTCCCTTTCTGCGGCCCCAATAAGATCGAGCACATCTTCTGTGACTTCCCACCATTGCTCAGCCTGGCCTGCACCGACACCTCCATCAACGTCTTGGTTGACTTTGCGGTCAACGCCTTCATCATCCTGGTGACCTTCCTGCTCATCATGGTCTCCTATGTGAAGATCATCCAGTCTGTCCTGAAGATCCAGGCGGCCGAGAGTCGTGAGAAGGCTTTTTCCACCTGCGCCTCCCACCTGACGGTTGTCCTGCTCTTTTTCGGAAGCATCATTTTTATGTACGTCAGGCTGAAGAAAAGTTATTCTTTGGAATATGACAGAGCATTCGCCGTGATCTATGCCGTCCTCACCCCATTGGTCAACCCAATCATCTATAGCTTGCGAAACCAAGAAATCCTAAGAGCGATAAAGAGGAGGATCAGGATGAATATGACAGAGCTTCCATCATGAACTTCACCATCCTCAGCCCATTATTCAACCCAATTCTCTGCAAAAGAGATGGGAAGCTCAAGGACCAAATGCAGCCCTCCACACCTCTCTTTCTGGCCCTCAGGACTTTCTCAAGGCCACACAACTCCCACATCCACTGTACCAAATGCTAGTCATGCTCAGAGTGGCCCCATTGAAATTATTGGACATGACTAACTTAGTTCTATTAATTTCAACGGGTCTACTCTCAGTAGAACTTAGTAGAACAATAATAATTCTCAGTAGAGTAATGATAATACATGCCAACAGGATTCCCTGGGCTATATACACTATATGTAAGTTTGGGGCCCCTGCATCCCACCCCACACACCCCACAGTTTATTGACAAGAACTGCTGCTTGTTTATATATATTAACTTAGCCTAGTCTATTATACTTCAGAAGATAGAATCAGGATCCAATATGACCTTCCTTAAAAGATTGGAGAACCGAGCCTAAACTAACAAAACTGATTTCAGTTGGGACCAAGAAAATCAAGGCTCTGGAAACCAAGCCTTGTGAGGAAAGGTTGAGGCAACTGGATATGTTTAGCCTGGAGAAGAGGGGACTGAGAGCTAATACAAGAGCCAGCTTCAAGTATCTGAATGGCTGACACATGGAAGAGGAGGAGGAGGAGGAGGAGGAGGAGGAGGAGGAGGAGGAGGAGGAGAAGGAGGAAGAGAAGAAGAAGAATTTATTATTTATACCACGCCCATCTGGCTGGGCTTCCCCAGCCACTCTGGGCAGCTTCCAACAAAATATTAAAATACAGTAATGCATCAAACATTAAAAGCTTCCCTAAACAGGGCTGTCTTCAGATGTCTTCTAAAAGTCTGGTAGTTGTTGTTCTCTTTGACATATGGTGGGAGGGCGTTCCACAGGGCAGGCGCCACTACCAAGAAGGCCCTCTGCCTGGTTCCCTGTAACCTGGCTTCTTGCAGTGAGGGAACCACCAGAAGGCCCTCGGCGCTGGACCTCAGATGGAGCAAGCCTGTTTTCTGCTGCCCCAGAAGGGAGGACCTTAACCAAAAGATTCAGATTATAAGAAAGGAGATTCCAATGAAACGTTAGGAAGATCTTTCTGATGACAGTGGAACAGCCGCCCTCAGAAGGTGGTGGGCTGTCCTTCATTGGAGGTTTTTAAACAGATTCTTTAGCTGTGATTCCTGCATTGCAAGGGGGCTGTACCAGATGGTCATTTCCGGGGGGGGGGAGAGAAAAATATACACAGCCGTGAACATCTGTGGAATGCCCTCCCATCAGATGTCAAGGAGATCAATAACTATACAACTTTTAGAAGACATCTGAAGGCAGCCCTCTATGTTTTTATATGTGTTGGAACCACCAGAGGGGCTAGTATTCTTGTGGTTGAGTCCTGCTTGCAGCCTTCTTATAAGCATCTGGTTGGCCACTGTGGGAACAACATACTGGTCTAGATGGGCCATTGTCCTGACCCAACAGCGCTCCTCTTGTGTGCTTTTGTAATATAATTCATGCCTCATGCAAAATTTAGGACCCACAGAAAATTTGGTACCCACGTCTTCCAATATATCCTGGTTGCTGTAAAAACAGTTTTGCTTTCTGTAATTTATTACAGGGCAGTTAAAGGCTGAATTGTAATGTGTTGCCCTGGACAAGATAAAACAACTAACAAATATAATAAAATAAATGTCCATCATTCATCAGAAATGCTAGCTGAAGTGAAGAGGAAGCAATCAGATACAGGGTGTTTCTCCTTCTGGAGGAGGAAACTTCTAATTAAAGGCATAGTAGCCTTGAAATGAGGGACACGGGTAGCACTGTGGGTTAAACCACAGAGTCTAGGACTTGCCGATCAGAAGGTCATCAGTTCGAATCCCCGCAACAGGGTGAGCTCCCGTTGCTCGGTCCCTGCTCCTGCAAACCTAGCAGTTCAAAAGCATGTCAAGTGCAAGTAGATAAATACCTTCCCGGCGGGAAGGTAAATGGTGTTTCCGTGCGCTGCTCTGGTTCGCCAGAAGCAGCTTAGTCATGTTGGCCACATGACCCGGAAGCTGTACGCCAGCTCCCTCGGCCAATAAAGCGAGATGAGCACTGCAACCCCAGAGTCGGCCACGATTGGACCTAATGGTCAGGGGTCCCTTTACCTTTACCTTTAGCCTTGAAATGTCTCAATACGATTTGCCTATCTAGTGCTGCAATTACTAGTTTCACGAAAATATTTGGCTGTCTCTCTCAAAATAGAGAACATGAGGTATATTCTCAAATGGCTACTTCCATGGGGTGTATAGGCATAATTTAAGCAACCTGTCTGGTAACACACATAACCCTCAAAAGCCCACCCACCCACTTCCATTTGTAAACATGAAAAATATCAAGATGATTGCTTTAAAATAATCCCCCCTACTTGATCACTTTATTTTGTAAGATGCCACTTTCTGACCTGGTAAGAGAGGGGGGAGAAACATTTTCACAAACTGGTGCCAAGGGGGTTAAGCCTGGCATAGGGACTGATTCCCAGAAATAATCAGTTTCAGTCCAGCCCATTAGGTTTGTAACAATGAGCTCCCGAAGGCCAGATGCAAAATACATACGTAATCCACAGGTAACTCCTGGAATTAGGCAGCCAACCAAGTCCACATTTAAGCCACAGGTTGGAGACCCTTTTGATGCCTTCCTGATCTGCTTTCCTTGAACCTTTAAATGCTGCAGGAATCCTTGTACGAAATGAGAAGGCAGGTAAGTGCCTACTTTGGAAACGTCAGTTCTCTGGTGCTGAGTTTGCTTTCCTAAAGGGGGTGGGACATATTTTGCATTTATTGTGGGTTTCTAATTGGGAAAGCTTCTGTAGTGGAGGATGCTATGAAAACAGAGCCCTGTTGGATCAGGACTAAAGGTTCACCTGCAGCAGGTATGGGGAACCTCTGTTCCTCCGGATCACAGCTCCCACCATCTCTTGCTGACTGAGAGGGAGCTAACAACACCTGGAATTCTGCAGCTTCCCCCTCCCAGAACAGGGTTTTACTGGCTTTTCCAGCGGTGTTTCAAATATACACAATTTCACTTAAATGCACAGTGCCTTGGAACGTAACCCCCATGTAAATTGGGAGTTGCCTGTATTGTTTCAGGAAGTGCAAATTGGGTAAGCTTGCCTTTAAATGTGAATGGAATTTCTCCCCCATTCTTAGAGCACACACACATTTTATCTTCACAACAACCCTGCAAGAAAGATGAGGCCAAGACACAAGAGTGGTTGGCCCAAGACCACCCAGTGGCCAAACATGGATTCAATACAGGGTCTTCCTGTGGAAGTATAACACTGTAGACTAAGAGATAGAGCCAGGGCTTTTCCCCCCAGCTGGAACACACTGGTACAGTGTTCTGGAACCTATCAGGGACCCCAGAAGTGGAGGGAGAGACCTGACCAGCCTCAGCAAAGCCCTGTTGCACCTCCCCGAAGGAGACACCCTCTACAGACTCCAGAGAGGATCTCCTCATGAGCTGGGGGCACAGCAGGGCTTTGCTGAAGCCAGTGTGGTGTAGTGGTTAAGAGCGGTAGTCTTGTAATCTGGTGAACTGGGTTCGCTTTCCCGCTCCTCCACATGCAGCTGCTGAGTGACCTTGGGCTAGTCACACTTCTCTGAAGTCTCTCAGCCCCACTCACCTCACAGAGTGTTTGTTGTGGGGGAGGAAGGGAAGGGAGAATGTTAGCCGCTTTGAGACTCCTTCGGGTAGTGATAAAGTGGGATATCAAATCCAAACTCTTCTTCTTCTTCAGCCTCCCAGCTAACAGCTGGCATGTGGGAAAGCCATACCTCAGCTGAGCAAGCCCCATGGAAAACTAACACAGGAAAATAAAATAATAAATTTATGCTGGGTGTTTATTTTATTTTGATTTATATTGCTTTAAAAAATAGTTTCTTATGCCCAGGACCAGGAAAGAGGAACTGGCTACTGCCCCCATGTTGGGCCAGCATTGGGGATCTGTCCGTTTATCACAGTCAGTTGTGGCCCCTGTGCTCATGGCGACAGCTGATGCGGGAGTTGGGTGTGTGTGGAAAGTGAGATGGTCATGGCTCAGGTGGCTGCAGCCATGTAAGCAGTAGCAATGGAGTAGGAAGAGGTGACATCACCACTGGGGATGGTTAGGGCCTTAATCACACCAAGTTGGGACATGTTAGGCACAACAGTGCAGGGACGGGGAAGGCAGAAAGGTGAGGCCAAGCAGACCTGGTGCAGCAGCTGAGTATGTGTAGAAGAACAAGAATTGCCTGCAGTGGGTGCAATCCTGCAGGCTCCAGGGATCTGCTTCACCTTTGTATTCCCTGCAGGGAACATGCTGGCAAAGCAATAGCAGCTGGAAAGAAACACACTTTTTCTCCTTCTCCCTGCCCAACTATATAGAGTTTTTTAAAAATGTGATTAAATATTAAACCCCGGTATAAAGGGCTTATAAAGTTCCTAGTCTTGTGTTCATCAGTGTAGAAAGGGCAGTGAAGTCTTCAGATCCTGGAGTCCTTGGAGTCTATCTTCCCAGCCTTGCAGCAATAATCCATATTCAATGGCTCCTTTTGATGTGCAGGTATTCTGTTGCCGCTGTCTCTTTTGCACAACTCTACTTCCACAACTCACATTTCTCCAGATCAGCTTCTAGAGGAGATGGGAATCCTCAACCAGACCGAGGTCACAGAGTTCATCATGATGGGCTTCCCCAGCCTCCAGCCCTTCCACAAGCCCCTCTTCCTTTTGCTGCTCCTCGTCTACCTCTTCACCATCTTCGGCAACCTGCTCGTTTTCACCATCATCCGCACCGACCCCAAGCTCCACACGCCCATGTACTTTTTCGTCAGCGTCTTGTCCTTCTTGGAGATCTGCTACACAGCTGCCACCATCCCAAAGATGCTCTCCAACTTGCTCAGCGAGAGGAAGCGCATCTCGTTCTCCGGCTGCCTCCTACAGATCTATTTCTTCCATTCGTTGGGGGCCACCGAATGCTACCTGCTCACCGTCATGGCTTACGACAGGTACCTGGCCATCTGCAGCCCCCTGCGCTACCCAGCCGTCATGACGTCCAAGCTGTGCGTCAGATTAGCTGCCAGCTGCTGGGTCTGCGGCTTGCTAGGCCCCATCGCCGAAATTGTCTTGGCTTCCAAGCTCCCTTTCTGCGGACCCAACAAGATCGAGCACATCTTCTGCGACTTCCCACCGCTCCTCAGCTTAGCCTGCACGGACACCTCGGTCAACGTCCTGGTCGATTTCACAGTCAACGCTTGCAAGATCCTGGCAACCTTCCTCCTGATTATGACGTCTTACCTGCAGATCATCAGGGCCATCCTTCGGATCCGCTCGGCCACCGGCCGGAAGAAAGCCTTTTCCACATGTGCCGCACACCTCACTGTGGTCGTGATCTTCTTCGGGAGCATCTTGTTCATGTACGTCCGACTGACGAAAAGTTACTCCTTGGATTATGACAGAGCGCTGGCTGTTGTATACGCTGTCCTGACCCCTTTCCTTAATCCGATTATCTACAGCCTGCGGAACAAAGAAATCAAGGCGGCCTTAAAGAGAACGTTCCACTGCCAGAAAATAATGACTAGAGAAATGGAGCAGCCTTGAGGGAGTGGGGCTGGAAGTAAGGCTGAAATAAGTAGGGAGAACACCAAGGCTTTGCTCACACACACACATCCTAGGGCTGTGTGCCTTTAACAGTTCCATGATTGCCCCACTGAAAATCTAGAATCAACTAGTCAGCGTAGGCCAAGGAGGCTAGTCAGGAGAGCAAAGCAGGGCAGAGCTCTGCCCATATATCTTTCTGCACCCCAAAATCCAAAGCTCTGGCCCAGCAGTCCTGTGCGACATCTGCAGTTTCCTATTATCCAAGGATTCCCTGGATTTTCTGCAGGCCAATCACAGCTATGCACAGCACAGCCAATCACAAGCCTCACTTACGGCCAGCAGGTTCACCCGTGTCTGTGGAAGTGGAGGAACAGGTGGAATTCGAGGGTGAGTCAAGCCCCTAGGAGACTCCCCTCTCAGTGGGAGGGATAAGGGGGCTGTGAGGGAGAAGTGGGGTGAAAGAAAGACAAGAGAGAGAGCAACTGGCGTGAGGAAAGGGCAACAGGGAAACCAGGTGAGAAGCTTCAACCCAGAGGGGGAGGAATTGAAGTTATCAGGGTTGGTTAGGAAAGTTGAGCGGGCAGAAATCCTCCAATGGTGGACTTGAGGGAGCAGGGTTTCCAATAAGGCAAGGAACCTTTGCAAAGGGAAGGTTGTGGGAGACTTATTGTGGGGTACTTACCTGAGGAAATAAAACATACAAATCATGGGGTCCATGATTATAAGGTAGTCCCTGACTATCCTTGGGAGTGATGATGGGGTTGGGGTGTGACTGGAAGGTAATTAATAATAATAATAATCTGAGCACAGAATCCAAATAATAATTACATTCTTATCTATGCATTCACAAGTTAGTTCAGTTCACTTAAAAATGTGGACCAAACAAGATTATCTTCCATCTTTACTACACACACACACCCCTACAAAGACTCCCCGGAGCTCTGTCCATGGTCCTGATGCCGCTCCTAACTTGAACTTCCTGCCCATTTCTGCTTCCTCTCTAAAATTACTTCAGTCAACCCTTTTCAAGAACTGAAGCTCTTATCCACCTCTGGTCAATGGCTTTTCTGGTGGTCTCAGCCTGGAACAGGACACATTCACAAACGAATGAGCAGTTTGGTTTAAAATATATATATTTTTAATAAAACGTTAGCTTGAAACAGTATTATTGAACATTTTAAAGAAAAGCACATTTACGTTTACTTCAGTTCCCATACTTGGAGCATCTAAATATCACTGGAGAGTAGTTTATGTCAACAGGAGCGTTTCAAAAATGGCAGAGCAAATGCAAATGGATTTGGGTGTGGCGAACAGAGCCTAGGTTTCCACAGTCTAGCAGTCAGTAACGCAGGGTTGTGTTGGAAGGATCTGGGCACAGCTGCCCAGAAAAAGGATCGGCTGAGTACGACCCCCGGAACCAGGCCTCCACAACCACACAAAAATCCCCACATCTCTTCAAGAAGCCTTGTGCCTCTAAGGAAACAGAATCATCAGGAAATGGCCAGAGGACAGTCCTCTATGTCCACATAACAGGTCAAATTGAATACTGCAAGCAGATGTTGATAATGAAACCACTAAGGGTGAGAGTTGCTCAGAGGCCAGCCCTTTACGTCCAGATCAACAGCAATGATGATTGCTGTGAAGACCCTGTAATGACAGCAAAACTTTCTGAGCAGAGCTCTCTGTGACCACAAGAAGAGGCAATAAATAAACTCCCTGGAGAAGGAGGACAAGTCAGAGCTCAGCTCCAATGATTGCTAAACAGGCAGCAGTGAAATTGGTGAGGGTTTTTAATAAGACTGACCAGCTGCAGATAAGATTCATGGGATGTTGGCCAAGCTATCCCAGTCATTAGGCAGGGTGAAGCCACTTCCTCGGGTGGCAGAATCCCCCCAGCTGGCATGCCCACAGGTGACCTGGCTGCCCAGCTGCCTCTGCCAGTGGCAGAGAAGCAGCATCACTGCCAGCTTTGATTTTGAGCAAGATCGTGTCTATTTGGGGTGAGATATCTCCCCAAATCAGTGCCATCTTGCTTGGAATCTGCACCAATGGCAGTAGTGCTTGCTTCTCTGCTGGTGGCAGATACAGCAGGGCACACAGTGGCAACAGAGCAGAAGGAGCAAGTAGGGCATGGTGGGAGCAGCGGCAGGACAGCCTTTCCCATTTTTCCTCAAGTGAGAAAACCAGACACACCAGCCCTGGGTGTTGGCCAAAGTTTCCAAGACCTCATAAGTGATGTGAGATAAGCTGCAAGGTGGCTTCCTCTGGGGGGTCACCATATAAGGCCTCTATAACTACCTCATGGAAGATGGAATGAACTAATTGGTCTTCCACAGTGATGAATAGGTGTTTGTTTTCAGGAAGAAATGAGTGCCACAAACAGGCAGGTAAAAACAAAACGGCAATAGCTCCATGGTGATTGTTGTCGTTATCATCACCATTTTATTTATATGCTGCTCATCTGTCTGGGTTGCCACCAGCCACTCTGGGTGGCTCCCAACAGAATATTAAAAACCCAATAAAACATCAACCATTAAAAACTTTCCTGAACAGGGCAGCCTTCAGACGTCTTCTAAAAGTCAAACAGTTGTTTATCTGGTTGACATCTGGCGGGAGGGCGTTCCATAGGGTGGCTGCCAATATAGAGAAGACCCTCTGCCTAGTTCCGTGTAGCGTCACATCTTGCAGTGAGGGAACCACCGGAAGGCCCTCATCCCCGGCATCTTCAGGCTGGGTTGAAAGAGACTCCTGCCCGAAATCCCAGACAGCCACTGCCAGTCAGTGTGGACAATACTGAGTTGGATAGGCCAATGGTCTGATGCAGCTTCCTAGATTCCTAAGGGGCTGGAGATGTTTCCACATCATTGTAATGGGTGGCAATTCATGCGAGAAAAGCCATTGCAATTGGAATCCCACCGATGGGAGGGGGAAAGGAAATCCCCTTGACAAGGGCCAAGTTGAAAGCACAAAAACCCACCCACTCCAGTATCTCAGAGCTGCTTGCTGAGTTTGCGCACTTGTCTCTCGCGGGCCTCGAAAGCTATCTTGGCATCCATCAGCTCGGCCAGAGCCTTGCGTATTGCCTCCATCTCCTGCTCAGCCTGCTCGTAGTTCTGGGCCAGCTCCCGGTTCTCCTGCTGCAGCTGCTCAAGGATCAACGTGACATCCTGGTTCTGCCGCCTGCAGCGGTTCTTGAGCTGCTCTGCTTCAGCAAGCAAGGTCTCCACCGTCTTGATCATGGACTCAATCTGCTCCCTGGACATCGCTGCAAAAGGGAAACGTGAATATTTCGCTTAATTCTTTTAGAAAGAGGAGCTCTTGGGTCAGATCAAGGAGGCATCTAGTTAGTTTGGGCTGGTCCATTAAAGCAAATGAGGCAATGCCCTCCCAAAGCTCAGCCAGCCAGCCAGACCCCATATTCCTGCCTTTATACAGTGGTACCTTGGGTTAAGTACTGAATTCGTTCCAGAGGTCCATACTTAACCTGAAACTGTTCTTAACCTGAAGCACCGCTTTAGCTAATGAGGCCTCCTGCTGCTGCCGCGCCGCTGGAGCACAATTTCTGTTCTCATCCTGAAGCAAAGTTCTTAACCTGAAGCAATATTTCTGGGTTAGCGGAGTCTGTAACCTGAAGCGTATGTAGCCCGAGGTACCACTGTACTAACAACCAGTCGCTGCAGATGGTGCTGGCTGTCAGCTCCTTCCTCCTTAGAATACATTCACACACCATACATCAGGCTTCCTCAGCCTCGGCCCTCCAGATGTTTTTGGCCTACAACTCCCATGATCCCTAGCTAGCAGGACCAGTGGTCAGGGATGATGGGAATTGTAGTCTCAAAACATCTGGAGGGCCGAGGTTGAGGAAGCCTGCCATACATTGAAAGCACAATGATTCCACTTTAAAGAGGCATGGCTTCCCGCAAAGAATTATGGGAGCTGTGGTCTGTTAAGAATGCTGAGAGTTGTTAAGAGGCCTCTATTTCCTTCTCCCCCCCAAAAAAAAACAACAACACTACAATTCCCAGAGTTCCCTGGGAAGAAGGGTTGGTTGGTAAACAACTCTCAGCAAGAGCCAGCGACAGGCAGAGCCACTAATTATAGTTTTGTCCCCATCCTGCTCCTCTCTGCCAAGTTCTACAGGGGGCAACACTGAGACTAAGGAGGAGAAAGAATCTGGCAGGCAGGACCATTGCTTGGTTTGCTTATAAGAACGAAGGCAAGCAGATGGGGTTTTCTGAGGACAGGCTGATGTTGGTGGGGCAGTGCCCCCCTTGTCCTAATGGACCAGACTCCACTGCAGATCAGTGCAAGCAATCCACTAGTCCAGAACTGGCTGCGGATCTCCAAGATCTTAGACAGAGAGAAGCTTCCTGCTGCTTGATCCTTTTAAAAGGAGATGCCAGCTGAGATTGAAGCTGGGACCGTCTGTATTCAAAGCAGATTGAACTATGGTCCCTGTCCTGGAACTGATACCACAACAGTACAGTACAGGTTCAGTATTGTCTGCTCTGACCAGCAACCACTCCCCAGCATCTCGTCTCTCCCACCATCCTGCCACCTGACCTTTTAAAGTAGAAATTCTGGAGACTGAACTTAAGACTTTCTACATGCAAAGTGTGTTCCCTTCCACAGTGCTTTTGTCTCTTCCCAACTAAGAAGCTCTCCGGGATCTGACGGGGGTTGTTCTCATAATTTGCTCTCAGGTCTTTGTAACTTGAGATGCCAGGGATTGAACCCAGAACCTTTTGCAGGTGTCCTGCAGGCCCGAGGCAGTTTCAGTTTTTATAAGACAGTGTCAGTTCTTTGACTTGAAAGAAACCAAAAGACATGGAAGGCTCTTTAAGAGTGGTCCAGTAAACTACTGAGATGCCATATTCTGCAGCTGTTGAATTTCCCAATTGATGCTGAAAGGCAGTCCCACATAGAGCAGATTTAATTAGAGTGACATTATTATAATAATTATTATTAATAAGCATATTAGTTCCCTTTTTTTACAAAAGTAACTCAGAGACTCGCACCAATAATTAAAAAATAATGAACCTGTCAATTATGATACTCCCGGTTTCTCAGGAAAACATCTGTTCATGTTTCTGCAGTGATGTGTGATTCTTTCTTTGAATAAAAGCAACGTAGTGGAAGTTTGTCAGTATTTTAGTGAGGAGAATTTCTCCTCATGGGCACTTTTTTCTATGTAGCTTTGGCTGATACCTTTGCACAAGAATTCTCTCTAACTAAATGCATTTCTGTATGTTATTTTCACTAATGTATGACCTGTGGAAAGACAGGCAGACATAGTTGGTTAGAGAACTTCACTGTAAAATTCAGAGAATTTTACAAGGTAGCT
Source organism: Podarcis gaigeae (assembly GCF_964106915.1). Lineage (NCBI taxonomy): Eukaryota > Metazoa > Chordata > Lepidosauria > Squamata > Lacertidae > Podarcis > Podarcis gaigeae. The sequence continues at coordinate 13,233,981 of NC_139693.1, read as the reverse complement.
TTGTTTGGGTTCACATATTGATTTGAGAAGTGCAAATCAGGTCATTTCTCATTCAAATGCAAACAAAATTATAATTCTCCTCCATCCCTACATTGACATCTATCAAGGAGAGGGGGGGGGTTTATGGCTATAAAGCAGAAGGCATCACATTATGGGCTACTCTTCCCTGCCCCCCAACACACCTCAGGTCTTGCCCCTCAGGAAAAGCTGCTCACTCACCAGCTGGGCTGCAGGAAGGCCTGAAGTAAGAGTTGAAAGAGAAAAATCCGTCCAGCTTTCCTGCTTAAGACGCTCAACCTAAGCAACTGGGTCTTTGTAAAGAAGAGGCCTTGACTCCTTCCGCACTGTCAGGCCACAGGAGGGATGCTTGATTGATCAGATCATCAACATGAGGGTCCCTGAGTTTTCCCAGACAGCGACACGGAAGCAGATGCAAAGGATTGAGGGAAGGGATTAAGGCAAGCTAAATCTAGCTGAACATTCAGAGGCTTTACTGCCTGCCTGCTCTCCCGACAATCCGCGGCCTGAGCCTTGACTCCAGTTAGGGAGGAATGAAAGAAAGAACCATTGACTCTTTTCCTTGGAGAATGCTCAGATCCTCTAGCTCTTGGATCTGGGGAGATCTCAAGCAAGCAAGAGCAGAGCATCCTTCCGCCTGGAAGTGAATGGGGCAGGTAAACAAAGGATTCCTTCACTCTCTGTGCAAAGTGAGAAAAGCAGTCTCCTTAGGGCAGTGGGGCCTGGACAAATTTTTTGAGGACTGCGACATTCGCAGGGAAACCAAAATGCTTGTTTGCTATTGTACGACCAACCTTACTGTATGCTTGTGAAACATGGGCCACTTATAAACGTCATCTCCAACTCCTCGAAAGATTCCATCAACGGTGTCTCTGAAAAATTTTACACATCACTTGGGAATACAGGCAAACAATGCCAGTGTACTGGAAGAAGCAAAGATCACCAGTGTTGAAGCAATGATTCTTCAACATCAACTTCGTTGGACTAGTCATGTTGTTTAGCTGTCTGATCATCATCTTCCAAAGCAACTACTCTATTCTGAACTTAAAATGGAAAGCGTAATGGTGGTGGTCAACAGAGGTTCAAAGACTCTCTCAAGGCAAATGTAGTATAAACACTGACAACTGGGAAACACTGGCCTGTGAGCGTTCCAATTGGAGAACAGCCTTTACCAAAGGTGTCATGGGCTTTGAAGATACTCAAACTCAGGACGAAAGAGAGAAACGTGCTAAGAGGAAGACACACTTGGCAAACCCTCACCATGATCAACTCCCGTCCAGAAACCTCAGTCCCCACTGTGGAAGGATGTGTGGATCCAGAATTGGCCTCCACAGTCTCTTACGGACTCGCTGTTAAAACCGTGTTTGTGGAAGACAATCTTACTTGGCTATGAGTGATCACCTAAGAAGAAGAAGCCACTTTGCCCCACCCACCCAAGCAGCCCTTTCAATCCAAGGGTTCATTCCATAGTCAGCAGCCTTCTAAAGGCCACATGCTGAGTGGGGCAAAGGATTCAACTCTTATAATAAATAATAATAATAGTAATAGTAATAATAGTAATAGTAATAGTAATATTTTATTTATATCCTGCCCTCCCCAGCCAAAGCCGTGCTCAGAGCAGCTAACAACAATAAAAGTAACACAGCATTCTAAAATCAATTCATTTTAAAATCAAACCAGAATCAAATTAATGGCAACCATTGGGCTAGAGTTCTACGAGGATTACCAAAGGAGGGGGTCAGACTGTGCCTTGGCCAAAGGCCTGGTGGAACAGCTCTGTCTTGCAGGCCCTGTGGAAAGATGTCAAGTCCCGCAGGGCCCTAGTCTCTTGTGACAAAGCTTTCCACCAGATCGGGGCCACAGCCAAAAAAACCCTGGCTCTGGTTGAAGCCAGCCTAACCTCCCTGTGGCTCGGGACCTCCAAGATGTTTTTGTTTGAAGACCGTAAGGTCCTCTGTGGGACATACCAGAAGAGGCGGTCCCGTAGGTACGAGGGTCCTAGGCCGTATAGGGCTTTAAAGGTTAAAACCAACTACACTCACAAGTCAGATGGTTTCATGGACAGGTTGGGTACAGAGGAATGGTGGGAGCAACCAGCTGGGGAACCCCCCAAGGGCAGAAAGCTCAGAGCCAGGGGAGTGGTGGTGTGACGACAATGAGTGGTCCGAGGGAGAATAGGGAGAAGACTGGGAAGAGGAAGTGTCAGAAGCTGAAGGAGTAACAGGGCTCAGTGAGCAGGGGGAGTCTGGGGCAGAGAGAAGTCCAGAATCAGAGGCAAAGGCAGAAACGGAAGCAGGACAGGAGGAGGAGGAGGGAGGCCAAGAGACAGAGATGGGTCTGACTGCTGAAGAGGCACAGGTGTCTCCCCTTCCTGCTGCAACAAGCTCCCCTCCTGCCTGGTCTCCCAGAACCAGGAGAGGCATGAAGAGGGCAGGGGGAAAGAGAGCTTCACGCAGGGGCAGTCTCAGATTGCTTGGGGGAAACCTGGAGAGGAGGGGACTTAGGCAGCTGTGGGGAGGCAGGGACCTTCAGTCTCTGCAACTGCTTCATGGGGGCAAGACCTGCCAGAGATGAGTTGCTGTGCTCATTAGGCCTGACACTCCTGTGCAGATCCTGTTTTTGCTAATAAAGAGTTAACTCCACTTGCTCAGGGTAATTTACTGCTGGCTTGCTCCTCTCAGATGGGCCTCTCTCCATCCAGAACACTAATTGACTAGAAGTGCTCACCTTGCAGTAACATAAATTGTTTTTGCACATGGAGGTGTTTTTTTAATTGCTTTTACATGTGAGAGCATTTTTTATTTTGTGTGTATGTTTTTTAATGGTTATAATTGGTTTTTCCGTATAAAATGGTGCAATTGTTTTTACGGCTGGTGTTTTTGTTGTGAAATCGCTTTGGGATATTTTTACGGGAAGAGATTTGTTGGGTTAAATAGATTTTTTTTTTAAGTTGTACCAATACATGGCAATAGGCAAATGGTGTGCGAATCAACATTCCCTTCTGTTTTTACTCTCTCTCTCTCTCTTAGCATGCTTTATGGCTGCTTTGATGACACAATCCCCTTTCTGAGAGGATTTCTGTTCTCTGCAACCACCCACTCTGACTTCTCTCTCTCTTTCTCTCTTGCTCTCTCCAGCTGGAGCATTGTCCCAAACTCTAAAAGCACCCTTCGGTAATCTTCCCAGTCTTTCTGCTCTGCCACCTTTACAATCCCATTATCCCAGGCCATTAAGAGAGAGAGAGAGAGAGAGAGAGAGAGAGAGAGAGAGAGAGAGAGAGAGAGAGAGAATCTATCTACCTATCTATGGAGAGAGCTAGCTCTTTGCCCCAGAAAGGGCTTATCTTTCAGGACTTCCTCTTTTGCCAGCTGCCTAGGAATGGCTCCATCGATTTACGTTTACATCCAGGAAAATGGATCCCTATCACAGTCAGCCTCAGGAATCCTCCAGTGACTTCACAGGCTGTTTCAGAAGAGGAGGGGGGCTGAGCTGTATATATATGAATGAATGAATGAATGAATGAATGAATGAATGAATGAATGAATGATACCCCAGCCACTCTGGGCGACTCCCAACAAAATATTAAAAACCACATCAAACATTAAAAACTTCCCTAAACATCGCTGTTGGCTATGAGGGGGGAATATTGCGGTGTTTTGTAAACTGACGGTCAAGAAACTCACCCAGCTCAAGGGGTTAAATCTGGCCATCTGGGCCTTTCTGAATGGCCCTCAAAGCTCTCCTCAGACCACAACCCTTCACTGGGCCTGCTTCACACCCAAGTGTTCTTACCAGGTTCGATGGTGTCCACAGTTAGCACCCAGATAAATGGACTTGGTTGCCTGGATGGAGGACAAAGGATGGTGTGGGGGGGTGTAAACCAGTCTACACACCAAGGCAAAATTTGCATTTCTAGCTCTGCCTACTTTTGCCTCTTGCCCCACCCACCACCAATATGTGGCCCTCAGAATGTCATGGCCCTTGAGTTGAAAAATAATTCCCCACCCCTGTTGCAAACTATGGGTGCCTTCTTTTTGTTGTTGCAAAAATTAAAACGGGCCTTTCTAAGTGTGTGTGTGTTTTTAACCAGAGACTCATGTGGGGCATGTTGCCAAATGAACCAAAAATGAAGAAAGAAAAAGTTGCTATCTTTGGGGGCAGACGCTGTTCTTATGACTTGAGCAGAAGCCAGGCAGACAAAAAATTAGCAGGTCTTGCTTTTCCATGTCAACTACCATGTTTCTGTGTGGCTAGCTGCTATTAAAGGGTCAGAGAAAGAATGTGGCAACCCCAGGAGAAGAGAGCAGGGTTCAAATAGGAGGCCTACTCTCCTTGGGGTGACCCATGGGCTGACCCGGAAGAAAATAAGAAAAAGAGGAATGGGAAATGGGGAACATGTTGAGACAAAAAGAAAGGCCGTCCATCCTTCAAGTCCCTAGTGGGCATGGCACCAACACAAAACAATCTTGGCCAGCTGCCCGGGTCCTCCAGGACCCTGACAGGGCCCACTGCTGGTGCCTGCGTCACTCAGGAACATTGTGGAAAATTAAAATGGCACCTTCCTGATGCCTTGTGCTCATTCAGAGTTGTGCTTCTGCCCATCACCACCACAACCCACATAGGAAGCTGCCATACACCACAAGTGTAATGGAAAAAAGTAGAACATCCCATTTTTTATTGCCACAGAATGGTGGCCATTTTGGTTGCTGTGATTTCACTCGATTTCCAGACACAATTTCCCAATGCAATTTCCCCCTGAAAAGTGTTTGGGGGGCACGACCTTGCGCAGCACCCCAAAATGTGCATTTTTTGGTGTCGTACCTGGAAAAAAACCCACTTTTGTTGGAGGACTGCAGCTCAAAAACAAGCAAGATCACAGCAACCAAAATGGCTGCCGTGCTCTCACGATAAAGAATAGCAAGATGGTGTCCTGGAAGTAGTAGCCTCGATTTGGGCTTCAAGGTGTTGGAGGGTATGAGCTGCTGTGCGCTGAGTCAGACCAGTGGTCCAGCCAGCTCAGTAATGCATGCACTGGCTGGCAGTGACTCTCCAGGATTTCAGGCAGTGGACGTTCCCATCTCTACATGGAGATGTTGGAGACTGAACCTGGGACGTCCTACATACAAAGAGGTTGCTCTACCACTAAGCTACAGCCACAGCATGGTGGGAGGTAGCTCCAGGAGAAGGTCTAGCCAACATAATGAATCCATTAGTCCCAGTGGTCTATGTTGCTTAGCAACAATCGCAAGAGGTCAAACAAAGCATTCCAACTGTTGCATAGCCAGACCATGAGAGGCTTCTGTTGCCGCCATCTTTGTGCCGACTAATAACAACCACACAGGGCAGCATCACCCCCTCTCTGTTGCCTGGCAACCACAGCAAAAGGCCAACCTTGCCCCCGCCTCTTTGTTGCCAAGCAACCATTACAAGAGGCTTAGTACCACCATTTCTGTTGCTTAGCTATTCACATTCGAGACTGGCGGTGCCATCACCACTTTGTTGCCTTAGCAACGTACACCGGACAAAGTAGGGCTTAGCGGAGTCGTCAACAAAACAGATACTGCCACAAGTGTATATCCTGAAGAGAGTTTTATTGGCTCCAAGCACGGTGTGGGTGGATGGTTTTCTTCTGTCACGAAATCTGATTTAATCTTTGGTCTGGTGGTCTGAAAACAATCTGTCAAATAAAAGACGCTGGGCAGTCAAAAAAACACCCCCAGAGCTGGTAATAATCCCGCCATGGAGGCCCCTGGCCCCTCCCCACGAGCTATTCGTAGCGGTGCTTGCGCCTCTTCGCCGCAGATCGGATCATGGCGGCCGCCACACCCATCATGCCAATTGTCCCCACAGCAATGGCCTCGGTGACCTATAAGAAAATGGGAGAGAATGGTGGGTGGGCTATGAGTCAGAGAGAGATTTGCAGAAGTCGCATGCTGATGTCACACGCCCGACACACACTTCCGCTTGTCGTGTGTCTGAGCGCCTTTACCTTTCCCCCCACTGTTTTCTTTCAGATAAATCGCTCTTTAGTGCTAAATCATCACAAATGCCAAACCCCTAGTTTTCTTGGCAGGGAGTGGGTGGGCAAACAGAAGTGTGGAGAAGCCCCGTCTTCACATCATATCCATTCTTTTAATAAATGGTTACAAACAGACTTGTAAGGCTGGATGAATCTGACCCCATCTTACATTTAAAGAGGTATTATACCCACTTTAAACAGTTGTAGCTCACCCCCCCAAAAAAAAAAAAAAATCCTGAGCGTGCTGAGAGTTGTTAGGAGTCATCACAAAGCTACAATTCCCAGAGTAGTTTAACCATCAATTCCTCTCTGCGGGGATCATTGGGAACTATGGTGCAGGTGGGTCCATCTGTTTCACTTTCTTTCTGTTTCTCATTTTTCCTCCACATTTCCATCTCAGTTTGCAAATTCATCGGCATTTCAGTATGAATGTCTCCTATATATACACATGTTTTCGTAGAACATTACAGGTTGCCAGATTCCTAAATTCAGTTCTTTCATATAAAAGACTTCATGGAATGCTGCATGACTATTAAAAATCTAGTAAACTCTATCCACCATCTTTATATTCAAGGCCACAATATGGTACATCTAGAGATTGTATGTAATGTGAAGGAGATTATGCGTTGAAATATTTTAGTTGATATTTTAGAATGTAAAATGCTATTTTATTTATTGATTGGTTTTACCTTGTGGGCTTATAGCCGAATAAAGTATTATCTATCTATCTATCTATCTATCTATCTATCTATCTATCAGGATGAATGTCTCCTATATATACACATGTTTTCATATGCAATTTTGCAAAATGAGCACTTTTTTCCATGCAGTTTTCCCCAATGTAATGCTTCCCCCCCCAAGTTATTTTTTTACTATTTACTATTTACTATTTACTATTATTTACTATTTTACTATTTATGCTGTTTTATGCACACTTTGTCCCCTTTGTGCATTTTTTCCTACACATTTTCTTGCCTGGAGAAGAACATTGCAAAATTCAGAGAACTGTGAATTTCGAAAGATTTCAGTGTTTCAGTTTGTGTGTTGTTATGGAAAGCCCAGATTCAGTGTGTTTACCTTTAAATGCAAAGTAGGGTGGGGTCGTTATCTACTTTGCAGAAGGGGAAAACACTGAGGCTGAACAAACACTGCCTCACTTCAAGTTAATTTAAGGCCACACTTGAACCAGAGACTTCCTGGTTTACAGTTTACTCGCTGCAATGCATTAGCTCTAATAGGGGGGTAGGCTTTGGGGTAAGAGGGAAGCAGCAGGTGTACTGGGATTTTTGCTCCAGAGAGTTGAAAGTGCTACAAAAAAAAGGACATCACTGCTGCCATAGTGAACATGCTCTTTTCTGGTCAAAGAGGTGTTGCAGGTTTTTGGCCTTGCTTCAGGAACCTGCGAAACCTGTCTGAGCCAGACATGACAACATAACAAAGGAAATGTAAAGGAGAAAGAAAGAAGCCCTTCACACCACCTTTACTTTCCTCCCTCTTTCTCTTCAGTATACCTGAAGTAGTATCTCCACCCACATCGTTCTGCCCGGACACTGAGGTCCAGCACCGAGAGCCTTCTGGTGGTTCTCTCACTGTAAGAAGTGAGGTTACAGGGAACCAGGCAGAGGGCCTTCTCGGTAGTGGCGCCCACCTTGTGGAACACCCTCCCACCAGATGTCAAAGACCAACAACTACCAGACTTTTAGAAGACATCTGAAGGCAGCCCTGTTTAGGGTAGCTTTTAATGTTTGATGCATTACTGCATTTTAATATTTTGTTGGAAGCTGCCCAGAGTGGCTGGGGAAACCCAGCCAGATGGGCAGGGTATAAATATATTATTATTATTATTATTATTATTATTATTATTATTATTATTATTAATGTCAGACTCAAGCCTTATTTCCATGTTGTAGAAAGGAAAAACATTGAGGCTGAACTAATGCTGTCTCATGGGACGCGAGTGGCATTGTGGGTTAAACCACAGAGCCTAGGGCTTGCCGATCAGAAGGTCGGTGGTTCGAATCCCCGCGACGGGGTGAGCTCCCGTTGCTCAGTCCCTGCTCCTGCCAACCTAGCAGTTCAAAAGCACGTCAAAGTGCAAGTAGATAAATAGGTAGGTAAATGGCGTTTCCATGCGCTGCTCTGGTTCGCCAGAAGTGGCTTAGTCATGCTGGCCACATGACCCAGAAGCTGTACGCTGGCTCCCTCAGCCAATAAAGCGAAATGAGCGCCGCAACCCCAGAGTCGGTCACGACTGGACCTAATGGTCAGGGGTCCCTTTACCTTTACCTAATGCTGTCTCACTTCAAGAAAGGAGATTCCAACGAAACATGAGGAATGACTTTCTGAGGGTAAGAGCTGTTCCGCAGTGGAACAGACGTCCTCGGAATTTGCTGTGATTTCTGAAATGCAGGGTGGACTAGACTGGACCCCTTCCAGCTCTACATTTTGCAGTTCTACCTGGTCACTCATTGCAACTCCATATCGCAGGTCCATCACAAAGTGTTCACAGTTGTGGCTCGTCAGATTGTAGGGCATCTCCCTCCCAACCAGCTCCTCTGCCCGCTGGAGGATCTTGGCAAGTGGCAGCACAGGAATCGTGAGGTCGTGCTTGTTGTTCACTCGGAATTGGTCTTTCCTCACCACAACATCAAGCCAGTCCTTCTTCACGTAAGCTCTGTCAGACAAGACCGCCAGTACGCTGGCGGCACCGTTTGCAAGACGGTCGCCTGTTGGAGGGAAGGAAGAAAGAGGTGGGGAGACTCTCGGGGGCTCAGAATCTACAAACAGGGCAGGAAGAACTGAAAGGACAAATTAAAATAGGGAGATCTGGGGAAGCAAAAATTTGGAGCACATTGATCACCCTCCTGCCATTAAGATGGTTGTTGTTGCTGCTGCTGCTGCTGCTGCTGTTTCCACTATTTTTTATTACATCTGTGGAACACTCTATTTAAAGGAAACTTGCTTTCATCTTCTGGCTCCCACAATGACTTCCTACAGGGAAACGTGAAGTCTTTCCAGATGTTGCTGGATTCCAGCAACCATCAGGCCCTTAAGTCAGCATAGCCAAGGATGATGGGAACTGTAGTCCAGCAATGTCTGGAAGACCGCAGGTTCCTGATCACTGCAACAGGCATGGGGAACCTTTGGCCTTCCAGATGTTAGGTAAAGGTAAAGGTAAAGGTACCCCTGCCCGTACGGGCCAGTCTTGACAGACTCTGGGGTTGTGCGCCCATCTCACTTAAGAGGCCAGGGGCCAGCGCTGTCCGGAGACACTTCCGGGTCACGTGGCCAGCGTGACAAAGCTGCATCTGGCAAGCCAGAGCCGCACACGGAAACGCCGTTTACCTTCCCGCTGGTAAGCGGTCCCTATTTATCTACTTGCACCCGGAGGTGCTTTCGAACTGCTAGGTTGGCAGGCGCTGGGACCGAGCAGCGGGAGCGCACCCCGCCGCAGGGATTCGAACCGCCGACCTTTCGATCGGCAAGTCCTAGGCGCTGAGGCTTTAACCCACAGCGCCACCTGCGTCCCCCTTGTTCCAGATGTTACTGAACTACAACTCCCAGAGGCCCCCTCAAGCATGGCCAAGGGAGTTGATGGGAGTTCAGCAACATCTGGTGGCATGAAAGAGTTCTGCTGGATCAGACCAAAGGCCTTTCAAATTGAATAGAGTATTTGAAAGAGCCTGGCTGTCTGGAACCCTGAACAGAAGCACTTCCATGCTGCAACGCTTTGTTGCAGGCGGCACTTGTGCCTTCTACAAGCCATGTACAATCCTTGGAGTTCTGCACAGAGTATCAGGAAATGCTCTAAAGTGTGTGTGTGTGTGTGTGTGTGTGTGTGTGTGTGTGTGTGTGATAAATTAAGGTTACCAGATGTCCCGATTTCCTGGGGACAGACCCCAGATTTACAAATCAGTCCCCATTCAAAATCCATTGAAGTTGAAAAGTGTCCCCAGATTCATTGGAAAAAATCTGGTAACCTTATTATAAATGGTTCTTGTTGTCATTCTATTACAAAGCCTGAACAGCTCAGAACTCTCCCACAACCAAAGCCATGTTGGGAGCAGGGGGCTAGCCAGGTTTTTTGCCCCAGGTGAAGCCCCCAGAGGGGTGCCATTGAGGTTCCCAGCCTGTGTGTGTGCGCGCACAAATGTGCGTGGGGGCGTGCCAAACCTGGTCTTTGACCTGAGTGAAATAAAGCCTAGTTTTCCCCCTGCCCATAAGCCATCCTAGGAGCTCATGCCATGAAATACTTCTTAAGAAGGAGTGTTAGGATCCAAGCCACGGAGCTGCCCCTTTAAGGCCTTCTGCAACCCAAGAAAGGGGAGGGGCCTGAGTGGGTGTGGTCTGTCCCTGAAGGTATAACAGGCTTCATTCCACACCAAGACTTTGTAGGAGCAAGATATTTCATGGGCTTTGTCCTGGGCTGAGGGCTTTCCATGGAAACTTACATTCAGGAGCTAAGTGAACAACTTTGCCTTCCCCAACGTAGATGGCCCAGTGCTGATAACAAGAGCGGAAGATCTCAATAAGGTCTCCAGGTTTAATTTCATCCTACAGGTAAGAAAAGAAAAAGAAAAAGAAAATTAAAGAAAGATTGAAGTGGGGGGTTTTGGTGGCGCTAAAAGGCTGCTGCTTGCCCATCTCCCAGAGATGAGGCAGAAAGGTAGCATTTCCTTTTGTGGCCAAGATTGCTGTTTCTGGTTCCATGCCCAGTGCTTCATCCCAGGGGTAAAGGTAAAGGGACCCCTGACCATTAGGTCCAGTCATGACCAACTCTGGGATTGCGGTGCTCATCTCACTTTACTGGCTGAGGGAGCCGGTGTACAGCTTCTGGGTCATGTGGCCAGCATGACTAAGCCACTTCTGATGAACCAGAGCAGCGCACGGAAACGCCGTTTACCTTCCCGCTGGAGCGGTACCTATTTATCTACTTGCACTTTGACGTGCTTTTGAACTGCTAGGTTGGCAGGAGCAGGGACCGAGCAATGGGTGCTCACCCCGTCGCAGGGATTCGAACCACCGACCTTCTGATCGGCAAGTCCTAGGCTCTGTGGTTTAACCCACAGAGCTATCCGAGTCCCTATCACCCCAGGGGTAGCCAATGCCAATAGTCAATGGATGTGGCTGGACTACAACTCCCATGTATGCTGACAGGCCTTCTTCCCTTGAACGCTAAGCGCACGGTACCCTGCCCACTGCACCTGCTCATTCATTTCTGCTCCGTATCGTAGCTCCATAACAAAATGCTCGCAGTTGGGGCTGTTGAAGGTGTAGGGCATCTCCTTGCCCACCAGCTCCTCGGCCTGCCAGAGTATCTTGGCCAGGGGGAGCGGTGGCTGCGTCTCGTCATGTTTATTGTTCACCCGGTACCGGTCCTTCCGCACAACGTCTTCCAGCCAATCCTTCTTTACGTAAGCTCTGTCGGGCAAGACCGCCAAGGCATTCGGAGTTCCATCCGGAAGATGGTCACCTGGGGAGGAGAAGGAAGAGTGGGGAGAGACAGAGTGAGAACGGGACGAAAACAGCACATCTTTCGATCTCTCGGAAAGCTTGCCCATCTCCCCATCTGTTCTCTAGGCATTCAGACACCTCTTAAGATCCCGTAACCAAGTTGGCCATGGCGGTTCCTGAGATCAAGTAGCAGGTTTCTTATCTACACTTAGTAGCAATTGGATGCCATTTTTAATCAAGAGGGCAAACTGCGCCATTCAAAACTGCAGTGGCTTTAACCCAAGGAGACAGCTATACAGCTGCAAATGAAATGTTTTAACTGTGTTTTTAAGTGCATTATACCGTGGGTAGGCAAACTAAGTTCTGGGGGCTGGATCCTGCCCAATCACCTTCTAAATCCAACCCGCGGGCAGTCTGGGAATCAGCATGTTTTTACATGAGTAGAATGTGTCCTTTTATTTAAAATGCATCTCTGGGTTATTTGTGGGGCATAGGAATTCGTTCATGTTTATTTTTTTCAAAATATAGTCTGACCCCCCACAAGGTCTGACGGACAGTGGACCGGCCCCCTGCTGAAAAAGTTTTCTGACACCTGAAATGCGACACTAGATGGTGATGGTGAGCTTATGGCAAATTCAATATTTTCCTAAAAGCTTTTTAAAGAAGCATTTTCTCAGTGTTTTTTAAATACATGCCTAAATTCCACCCAAATTTGGCGTGGTGGTTGTTAAGCTCAATGACTCATTTTTCATCTGTGTTTGGATACAATTTGGGTGCCATTTTGAATGCAGACGGAGGACTGAACCTTTCAAAGCTGCATTAATTTTGAGGTTTCTTAGAATTCCTGATCAGCACCAGTTACTAGGCTGCAGGTATATGTTAAAACTGGATTGCTGCAGAGAGGCTTCACAAGGCCCAGGCAGCCATTGGAGGCAGCCATGGAGATGCAATGTTGGCAGGTGCATCAGAAGTCTTATAGCCCTGACTAAAAAAGAGAGGAGCTAATAGAAGAGCTATTGTAAGATTATTTTGAAGTGGATTCAATATTCCATTAGGTCCCTTTGTGATTATTGCATATTTGTCCCCACCTGTGCTCTGTCTTGCTCCCCAGCTCCATCTTTTCCTTGACTCCAGTTAGCATACCTCATGCTAGTTAGCATCCCCCCCCACAAGAGCCTCCAGTTAGTATCCCCCCACACAAGAGCCTGAATCTCCCCACACCTGCCCTGTGGGGCTCTATGAATTTGCAGCATTTACTTCACCTCTTTCTTTCTTTCTTTCTTTCTTTCTTTCTTTCTTTCTTTCTTTTTTCCTCCCTCCCCCATTCCTTCTCTCCTCCTCTCGCTCCCCACCCCCTCTTTGGCCAAATGGGCCCATGGCCCAACTTCGACTGGCAGCCAGGGCAGGGGAAAGGGGGGGCGGTCTGCCCCGGGTGTTTCCACTGAGGGGTTGGCAGCCCTCACCGTAGAGCCTGCAGCACACCCGAGCCATGCGTCTCTCCTGGGAGTAACGCGGTGACTTGGGTACCCACAGGCTCCGCGCTGCCCCAAACAGTCCACTTGCTGCCTCCCCCTCAGCTGTAGGGTGGCTGAGTGGGAGAAGGCAGGCAGACTCCTCGGAGGCCCTGCGGAGCGTCCTGGCCCGCCCCAGGCGCCCAGGACTTGCTCCGCCACTGGGCCAGGGCACCCACTTGTCAACTACATGTTGACACCAGTAAACTTTGCATCTCTTATTGAACCATAAACGACTCATCCCCATCTTCCTAGCTTGGTGTTAAATCCCTTGGAGCTAACTGAAGAGTGCTGTAGTGTGCTGAAGTGCATTGTTTGGGTACTTCTACGCCTGCCAGGAGGTGGAGCTGTTGCTCTGATTATCCTCTGCTTAAAGGGCACAGCAACAGTGCAATTGTAAGAAGGGGAGTCGTTGCAGTGGTTTGAGAAGAGAAACTCCCCCAGGCTTCAGACAAGGGAAACTTTGGACTCTCCTACTCCCACCACCCCTTACAGTTGCCCACACTAGCCGGGGGTGGTTGGGAACTGGAGTACAACCCCATCTTGAGCACCAAAGTCTCCCCACCAGAACTCTAGGGATAGGTCATCAGAACCAAGATAAGTGGCCACAAGTATTGCTGAGCTCACCACATTCAGTTGCCAAGTGGACAACCTTCCGATCCCCAACATAGAGGGCCCAGTGCTGACAAGAAGAACGGAATATCTCAATGAGGTCTCCAGGTTTTAATTCATCCTAGAAGGAAAACGGGAGACAAAGTTTAGTTGTTGCTCTAAACCATCACAATACCACGATGGGGGTGGCCTGCAGGGCACAGGTAGCCTGGGGAGAGTCCATAGGGCCAGACAAAGAGGGGGGGCAGATTTACATATTCTCCAAGCCAAAATCTGGGACACCATCTTCCCATTTTTTATCATAAGAGCATGGTGGCCATTTTTGTTGCTGTGATCTCACAGCACCATGTGAGATCTCACAGCACCGTGTAAGGTCCACAACACCATGGTTTCCCCTCCCCCAAAAGTGCTTTTTAAAGGCACAGCACCCCAAAATATGCATTTGGGGGCACCGCACAAGATTGCAACCCTGAAAAAGCGCTTTGGGGGGCGGATTTTGTGCCATGAAATTGCCTGAGATCGTGGCAACCAAAATGGCTGCCGTTCTCTTGCGATAAAAAACAGGATGTTCCGCTTTTTCTGTGACACTTGCAGGGGATGTTGTTTTCCATGCTGTTTTATTTGTAGCAACCTGGAGTGTAAATTCTTCAGCTTGATAAGAATGATACTTTGTTTTTTGTCTGTTAGCTTAGTAAAGTTATTTAGCAAATCCGCTTCCTCTGGGACTGCCCAGTCTGGTGAATCAGGGACACGATTATTATTTGGTACCACGATGAAAAAATCCTTCCCATTGACTGAGAGCTTCTTTAGCTGTAGAACAACTGCCAACTTTGGATGACTAGACAATATTACTTTTCGGTGCAAGCAGGGGGGTAGGTTGAAGTGTCTACAAAATGCTGGTATGGAAAGATGTATTTCTGCGCTAAGTGAGCCTTCTTTTCCATGATTATGGCTGGAATTCTGTGGGTGTTGAAGATAAGAAGAGTTCTCATACAGTGTCCATCTTTGGAGAGACCTTTGGTTGTTTTTAAATCAGCAGTTCTCAACCTGTGGGTCCCCAGATGATGTTGGACTACCACTCCCATCATCCCTGAGCTCTGGCCTTGCTAGCTAGTGGTGATAGGAGTTGTAGTTCAACAACATCTGGGGACCCACAGGTTGAGAAAGGCTGTTTTAAATCGATGTTGTCAACAGCGACACCTAGATGGCTGAGCAGAAATGGATTGGCCATTCACATTAACTGACCGAATGCACAGGCAGGCCGGGACTGCAGCCTAGATGGCGTCCTTGAGGCAGTCTGCCCAGCTAACTGCAGAAAGGAGATACGTCCACAAGCACAACTTCTGAGAACCCTCTAGGCAGCTGGCCATTGCCATGTTCTTATCTGGCTCTGCGCCCGCCCACCCACCCCAGCCTGCCAAATTCTGCTCATGAGCTGCCCAGAGGGCCATTCATTTTGGAATCGAAACCCTTGAAAATCCTTTTTCTGGGTTGCTGGATCCAGACCTCCTGTGCCTTTTTAAACAGCTGTGCTGTAGGGGGGAATTTCACCACTTCCTTCTTATCACAGCTAACTGCATGGCTGCAGCAGAGAAGCTGCCACTGGCAAAACTACTCCCTGCTGTGCTGCTCTTAAAGAGACAGGAGATTTCTTTAGTTTGTTTTGGAGGAATGGTTACGCTAGTCCGGTGAATGTTTCGGATTGTATCTGTCGCCATGTCCTATTATTAGAAAAGTTAACCAGCAAACGTAAGCTTAAGCTAGCACGGGGACAAGCAGAGGGGGATGCCTTCACCCCGGTGTGACTCCCCTTGATCACATATAAAGGTAAAGGGACCCAAATGTAAAAGGGACCCCTGACCATTAGGTCCAGTCGTGACTGACTCTGGGGTTGCGGCGCTCATCTCGCTTTATTGGCCGAGGGAGCCGGCGTACAGCTTCCGGGTCATGTGGCCAGCATGACTAAGCCGCTTCTGGTGAACCAGAGCAGCACACGGAAACGCCATTTACCTTCCCGCTGGAGTGGTAAAAAAGGTAAACAACCCACCCTTTTTTGTCTGGATTTTCACTGTTTGAAATATGACAACACACACACACCCTGGAAAAAACCCTGCACTAGAACGAAAGAACATTATCTCTCCCCACCTCTGTCTCCTCTCTTTTTCCGCATAATGTCTATGACAATAGTGTCTCTTATCGCATGTAAACGAACTGTGAGAAAGACTCTATGAAATGAAAGTGGAGACGCTATACAGTATGTACTTTTTTGTTACACAAGAAAATCTTCAATGAAAAGTAGGGGGGGAGGGCCCTCTCAAAAGTCAACAAATTCCATAGCACGGATATTTCAGAGGTGGTGGTTCTCCGCCCCACCCCCTCCACCCCCAGTTATGACGAAACTCCCTCTGCTGGCAGTTTTGTGCTCAGCAGGAAAAGAAGAGAAATAGGAAGATGAGTATGTATTACACATTTCTTCTTCATCATCTCCCTTTCCTTTTAATAGTCTGCCCTTTCACCAAACAATTCAAGGTAGCCTACGAGGCTATATCTCTGCCCCTGCCTCCCAACCTGCCTCAGCTTCACAACAAATCTGTGAACTAGGCTACACTGATAAATGAACTCCTGGTTCAGTCTTGCCCAATGCACTTCCTGGTTTAGTGGGGATGTGGACCCCTGTCCACAGCCTTCTAGGTTTATTACGGGGTAGGCAACCTACGGCCTGGGGGCCAGATGCAGCCCAATCGCCTTCTCAGTCCGACCCGCAGACTGTCTGGGAATCAGCGTTTTTTTACATGAGTAGAATGTGTGCTTTTATTTAAAATGCATTTCTGGGTTATTTGTGGGGCATAGGAATTCGTTTATATATTTTTTTCAAAATATACTCCAGCCGACCACATGGGCTGAGGGACGGTGGACTGAAAAAGGTTGCTGACCCCTGGTTTATTAGGTTGCTCTGCCAAGTCCAGCCCGCCTTCAGCCAGTCTCCACCTGCATGCCTCTTCTTACAACCAGCCCAGTGGGCGACCCCAGATGCTGGCCTCCTTCTCCTAATTCTCAGTGTTGCCTTTGTAGAATTCAGAGGGGAAGAATAGGAATCAGCTCCACAGAGGCTGTCCACGGCGAGCATCCCAGGGGGGCAGCGCAGCAATGTCACACACACCCCAGGGATGACATTCCAGGTGGACCACACCCACCGCACCCCCCTTCCTCCGCCACTGCAGCTCCACCTATCATTGGCTCTGGCTCCACCTACTGTTGGCCTCGTTGCCAGCGGGCACTAGCCTCCACTGCATCGGTTCATCCCAACATCTGGAGCGACAGAGAAAGTACCCTGCTCTGTCACCACAAATTCCCTTGCCCGCAAGCAACTCTCCTGCATTGGAGGGGTTGAGCTAGATGACCCTGAGTGTCCCTTCCAGCTCTGTGATTCAAGTGGTGCACTGGTGGCAACTTACCCGCTCAGCTGGGTTCTTCACCCTGATGAAGAAGGCTGAGTGGTTTTGCTCCTCGTCGTTCATCTTCACTAGGCTTGGTGTGTTATTCTCAGTGTCGGCTTCCAATGGGCATAGCTAGGAAGGAAAGCATTTGGGTAAAGCAGAGATAGCTTGTGTTCCTCATCCTCTCATATCTACTAAATCAAGGGCCAGCCAATGAAGGTGAAGTGTCGCATAAATGCATACAGAGTGTCCCAGGTTTGAACCCTGGCAGTTAATAGCTATTGGTGGTTAATAGCCACAGTGGTAATAATAATAATAATAATAATCCCTGTACCTTTGCTTCTCGCAGTGAGGGAATCACCAGAAGGCCCTCAGCGCTAGACCTCAGCGTCCAGGCAGAACGATGGGGGTAGTATACAGGACCGAGGCCGTTTAGGGCTTTAAAGGTTAGCACCAACACTTTGAATTGTGCTCGGAAACGTACTGGGAGCCAATGTAGGTCTTTCAAAACCGGTGTTATGTGGTCTCAGCGGCTGCTCCCAGTCACCAGTCTAGCTGCCGCATTCTGGATTAGTTGTAGTTTCCGGGTCACCTTCAAAGGTAGCCCCACGTAGAGCACATTGCAGTAGTCCAAGCGGGAGATAACTAGAGCATGCACCACTCTGGCGAGGCAGTCCGCAGGCAGGTAGGGTCTAAGCCTGTGTACCAGATGGAGCTGGTAGACAGCTGCCCTGGATACAGAACAGACCTGTGCTTCCATGGGCAGCTGTGAGTCCAAAATGACTCCCAAGCTGCGCACCTGCTCCTTCAGGGGCACAGTTACCCCATTCAGGACCAGGGAGTCCTCCACACCAGCCCGCTCCCTGTCCCCTAAGAACAGTACTTCTGTCTTGTCAGGATTCAACCTCATGCTTTACCTCCTTATGCTTTGCCTCGTCCGATAGAAGGCAGTATGCCAGTTTCTGGGACTCACAGGCAGCAGGGAGTGCTGTTGTGCTCAGATTCTGGTTTCCCAGAAGCCTCTGGGTGGTGACCATGAGGACAGGATGCTGGACTAAATGGGCATAATCCAGCACATTCTTGGATCTCCAGCTGGTTTTGGACTACAACTCCCATCATCCTTAGCTAGCAGGGCCAGTGGTCAGGGATGATGAGAATTGTAGTCCAAAACCAGGGACTCCTACATCTGATGCCCTGCTGCTCAGCCTTGGATCCTCAGAGACTGCATCCCTCAAGACCTGGGCTGGAAAAGGGGGTCCCACTTCTCTTCTGTGAGGGCCTTGCATTGCATCAGCACCTGCTCACTAACAGAGGCAGCCTGCCCAGTGTGAGGCAGCAGAGAGCATAATGGAATGCCAGGTTCCAGGATAGACAGCTGCCCCTTTAAGACTCTACTCACCTCAACAAGGAAGCAGAACCTGAGGAGGAGAGGTCCCACCCAGCATGCAGAGAAGGGCTTGAGAACACGAACTCTGGTTCAGGGATGGGAAAGTTTGGGCCTTGCAGAGGCTGCTGGACGGCAACTCATATAGCTCAGTTGGTAGAGCATGACCCTAGTGGTCCCTTCAACCCTACAGTTCTATGATTCTATGATCTCTGGGACCATTGGTCATCCTGACTGGGACTGATGAATATCTGAGGAGTTAAAGTTCTCCCACACATCCCACTCAAGTGGGATCAAGTAATTTGCTCCCTGGGCTCTGCTGTCCAGGGTCCTGAAAGACCTGGTTCAAGTTCCTGAAAGAATCTGATTCTGGCTGAACTCTGCCTATACTCTCCCTCTACCCCAGCCCACTTGGCATACAAGTACTTATAAAAACAAGCAGCAGCCATGGATTGTCTGAAAGGAGGTGGGTGAGAGAAGGCGGAGAGGGAGAGGGAGGTTCAGAGCACAAGTATAACATCCTCTAAAGCAGAGTTTCCTAAACTTGGATCTTCAGCTCTTTTTGGACTACAGTTCCCATCATCCCTGACCACTGATCCTGCTAGCTGGGGATGATGGGAGTTGTAGTCCAACAACAGCTGGAGATCCAAGTTTGGGGAACCCTACTCTAAAGAGATGTGGGGAACCACTGGTCCTCCAAATGTTGCTGAACTACAGCTCCTATCAGCCCCAAGCAGCATGGCCAAGGATGATGGGAGTTGTAGTTCAGCAATTTCTGGAGGGTCAAAATTCCCAACACCTGTTCTAAACATTGATCCAAGAGCCTAGGTCAATTCTGGGTAACCAAACCCATCAGGCCTGTGTAATGGCCTCTATTTTTCAGAGGGGTGACTGCCTGTCTGGTACTGGGGGGGAAAGGAGAATCAAGACACAACATCCAGTTGTTGGGCTGGGTGTGAGCTGGCCACAGATTGCATGAGGCTGCTCTGGGTATTGACACATCAGCCAGGCAAAATTTATTCTAAGAAGGCCTTGGCAGCTGGGAACACACCTAGGAGATCCATTGCCTAGAGTGGGGAAGGGAGAATTGCCCAAGCGCTCTCACTTTCTACGTCTTATTAGAGGATGTGTGGGGAACTTGTGGTCCTCCAGATAGAGCTGGACTCCAGCTCCCATAATCCCATGAGCATAGCATGATGACACAAGAAGATCTAGATCAGGCCAGAGGCCCATCCAGCCCAGCTTCCTGTTTCCACAATGCCCACCCATATGCCTCTGTGAAGTTCACAAGCAAGACCTGAGCACAAAACCGCTCTGTCCCCTCCGGTGGTTTCCAGCAACCCTACTAGTTCCCCCAAAATATATTCCCTTTGCAAAAAAAAAAGGGAGGAAATTTCTGGTAGGCAAACACAGCAGGTGGGGAACTGTGAGAAAAGCTTGATATCAGAGGAGGGCCCCAGCCCTGCCAATGACCACCTAGTCTAGGGCAGGGCCTGACAGGCCATATAAGAGCTGCTGCTGGGCAGAGAGGGCTGCGTTGTTTTTTAAAATTGCTGCTATTTTTTATCTGTGACATTAAAACTGTGATGTTAATGCTGTATTCTTAGTTTTAGATTTTGATTTATGTGGAAATTGCTTTCCATTTGGTTGTGTATTTTTTTTTTGATGTGGTTTATTTATTGATGACTTTCGTAATTATGTAAATCTTGTCATGTTGTAAGCTGCCTTGAGCATTGAGTTGTTGTTTTGTTGTTTCTGTTTTAACTATTTATTTGTGCTTTTATCTTGTGTTTTTATCTAGAGAATCACCCTAAGATCTTTCGATGAAGGGTGGTATATTATTATTATTAATAATAATAATAATAATAATAATAATAATAATAATAATAATCTCTATGATTATTGTGGTTTCTTGAATTGGGAGCATCATCCAGCATAAACTCTTCCCTTAACATTGAGGTCCAGCTCCGAGGGCCTTCTGGCAGTTCCCTCACTGCAAGAAGTGAGGTTATGGGGAACCAGGCAGAGGGCCTTCTCAGTAGTGGCACCCGCCCTATTGAGTGCCCTCCCATCAGATGTCAAGGAGATAAATAGCTATCTGAATTTTAGAAGACATGTGAAGGCAGCCCTGTTTAGGGAAAAATTTAACGTTTGATGTTTTACTGTGTTTTTAATATTGTGTTGGAAGCTGCCCAGAGCGGCTGGGGAGGCCCAGCCAGATGGGCGGGGTATAAGTAATAAATTTTATTTTTATTTATTTATTTATTAACTCAAAACCTCTAGGTGGGAATCAACAATAGTTCAGCAAAATAGGTGTCAGTTCCTTTCTACACATACATAGCTCTCTGCCTTCCCCACAGGACCCATGTCATACCAAACAGGACAAAAGGCTGAAAATACCAATATATTTTGGTTTCTGTGTATACACACACACCAGCTGGTGCATGCAGTGACTAAGACCATCCTCTTACCTCATCCATGAAATCACTAAGAGGCCTTAGTTAAGCCATTATTCTCTCAGCCTCAGCTGCAACATGAGGGAGCAGTGGGTAACAATCATGGCCTACTTTGCAAGACCATCGTCAGGATGACTTGTAATGTTCAAACAGTGCTGCCTAAATGCCATTCCTGCTACGACTAATACCAATTTTAATCAGTGCAGCTGAAAGTCAAGGGCAGCCGTGTCTGTTTCAGAAAAGCTATTTTGGGTCCGGCCTGTTGCTATAATAGGACATATAACGAATAAATACTGGTGGCCTTTCCTTCTGACAATGAGTGATACGGCTTGTTTATTCAACAAGATTTCTCCAGCACCCCAAGGTGCGTTTTCTCATTTGCAAATTCATTTCCATTTAATCACTTTAAAAGACAAATGATTAATCAACCAAAATTAAAATGCATTAATCGCCCGCCCCCCTTTGCCTGTATTTGCCACCCTCCCCATCCCTGCCACTTCTGTTATTTAACTTCGGCTAAAATTTAGATTGTAAACCCCTTGGGAGCAGGGGCCTGTCTAAGTCAACAAATGTCCTGTATATTGATGACTATATCAGCCCTCGCCAACCAGATGTTTTTTGACTGCAACCCCATTTGCCCTCTGCTGGTGAGGCTAATGGGAATTGTAGTCCAAAATAGAAACATAGAATCCTGGAATTGTAGAGTTGGAAGGGATCATCTAGTCCAGAAATATGCAGAAATATGCAGCTGTCCCATAAGGGGATTGAACCTGCAACCTTGTTGTCTTCAACACCCTGCTCTAACCAACTGAGCTATCCACCTGGAGGGCACCAGGCTGGCAAAAGCTGCTCTATAAAAAATATTGTAGCAGCTTGGCTTAGCATGGGCAGATCATCAGATCCCAAAGCAAGGAAACCAATATTCTGACAGCTAAATGAATCCGAGAGAGAGACTCTGCTCTCCCGATAGCACCATAAGCCTTTGTGTTGTCAGTGCCCAGAGCAGCAGGAAACCAGGAGAAGGAGCTAATTGATGGGAGGTGGGGTCTCCCTGGTGGGCCTCAACCAGCCACTTTAGAAGTCGGATCAGGGGTCCTGGCACCTTCCTCACCACCACAAAGCAGAACAGAAAGTCTCTGCAGAGGCTGGAGGAGGCTGCGATGGGGAGACAACTCAAGAGGAGGAGAGCACTCATTTGGGATCTCCACAGTCCCCCAAAGCAGGTGAGCCCATCGCGCTTCATCTTAGAAATGAGGCCAGGGGCACAGAAACCACTGGGACCTCTTCCCTCAGTCCTGAACATCTTGCCTCATTCCTGAACTCCGGAATTCCGAGCTCGGTGTCTGTGGACCAAGCCTATACCCTTAACTTCCCTGATGGAAGATCTCTTTTCTTACTTACACGTCAGGGCCTCCTTCTGTGAGTGTTGGGCTTGAGGTAGGTACAAATTCAATAAACCCCAGCAACCACCGCAGATAAAGTAGAGAAAACTAGAGGCAGAAACCCCCCCTTTCCAACCACGTACAAACCCTTGTGTACCTGCAGTGGGCTGTCAATTTTTCCCTGTGGCAAATGAATTTAACCACCCATTTTCTACCTGATGCTTGGAGTGACATCACAGGGAAAGCGCTACCTCATCTGTTACCAAGTAACCATTAAATACTGTTGGGAGGGGGGATATGTGAAGTGGGGGAGTATGATACCATTTGCCCCACCAACTCAGGAAAGTGTTTACTCACTTTTTCTCAGTTCCTTCATCCATGGGGACAAAGTCACTCGAGAGACTGCCTTAGCCCTTACATTGGGTCTAGGAAATCCTTTGGCCCTCCAGGTGTCGCTGAACTACAGTTCCCATCCCAGCCATGGGGCTGCTGGGAGTGGGGGTTCAGCAGCTTCTGGAGGGCCGGAGGTTCCTGTAGAATTTCCCCTGCAAGTTCCAAAGATATCACAAGCCGACTTCACAGAGCAGGGCTTTCAGTGTGGCTGCCCCTGTTCTGTGTAACAGCGTTTCTGTTGAGATACAACAGCCATAGGAGCCAACTCCAAAGGGCTGAGGTCCCTTACCTGGGGCCCCCCAAATACTTTATTCAAGTTGGCACCCCTGCACTTTCTGGAAACAATATAAAAATTTTCCTTCCAGCAGCACCTTAGAGACCAGCTAAGTTTGTTATTGGTATGAGCTTTCATGTGCATGCACACTACTTCAAATATCTGAAGTGTGTATGCACACGAAAGCTCATACCAATAGCAAACTTAGTTGGTCTCCAAGGTGCTACTGGGATTTTTCTTATCTTGTTTCGACTGTGGCAGACCAACACGGCTACCTACCTGTAACTGGAAACAATATGTTGCATCAACAAGCTCTGCCACAGGTGTCTCTGCCACAGGTGTCTACATTATATTGTTTTCAAATTTAACTGCTGTTATTTATCTCCTCCGAGTCACCAGTCTAGTTGCCACATTCTGGATTAGTTGTAGTTTCCAAGTCATCTTCAAAGGTAGCCCCAAGTAGAGTACATTGCAGTAGTCCAAGCAGGAGATAACCAGAGGATGTATCACTTTGGCGAGACAGTGCGCAGGCAGGCAAGGTCTGAGACAGCATACCAGATGGAGACGGTAGATAGATGCCCTGGACACAGAATTGACAGCTAACCACTGTGTCCAGGGACTGCATCGCCTCTCCTAACTGAGGTGTTACAGAGAAATAAGTTTGCCCCCATTCCTCTGGAGACATTAAGGAGGAATTCTATTCCACATTTACAATTGCTTAAAGACCAGAGAGGGAGACATCTTTTAAAATAAGTATTTACATTTTATTAAGACTTTAAAAAAATAAAATCCACCTTTCTATTCTAAAAACAGAAACCACAAGGCATTTTTATTTTTTTTACAAAAGTCAACAGACAAAAGGTACCTAAGACAAAATTCTAGAAGCAGAGAAACAGCAAGCAGCAGTCCTAAAACAGGCTGTCGCAAGCTTGTCTCTCAATGTGGCTATCTAGAAAAGGGGCATCCTTTAAAAGAAAAAAGAAATTTTATCTGGTGTCCGAAAAGACATAAAAAGGAGATCTAGCTACATCTCCTGCAGCAGGGGATTCCCACAGCTCAGGTACCACCACTGAGAAGGCCGTGTCAGTCATGCCCACCAAGAACACTTCAGGTGGTGAGGAAACAAGGAGTGCAAATGTGGCATACCAGCCTCCTTTGAGGAATAGAATGTGTGAACTGGTTTCTGTGGCTTGTACGCAGCTAAGTTCTGCTCAGAGTAAACCCATTAAAATTGATTAACCTTGCTTTAAAAAAAGGTAAAGGACCCCTGACAGTTAAGTCCAGTCACAAACGACTCTGGGGTTGCAGCACTCATCTCGCTTTACAGGCCGAGCAACGGAAGCTCACCCGTTGCAGGGATTCGAACCGCTGACCTTCTGATCGGCAAGCCCAAGAGGCTCGGTGGTTTAGACCACAGCGCCATCAGCGTCCCTTAACCTTGCTTAGACATGCCTATTAACTTAAATGGGCCAGCTCTGAGTAGGGCTACCATTGGCTACAACCCTATGGTTCAGGTCCTTGTCAGTGTTCAAACATGATTTCTGGGGTAATATTATATACAGAGTTAAGCATCTCTACTCCTTCAGGGAACACTTCCCACACTCCCCACATGACATGCGCTCTTCCTCTGGGCATCCATGCAGATTGGGCCCACAGCAGAGTGGGTGACAGCAATGAGGAAGACACTGGCATGTGGCCCCAGGACACCCCCAACCTCTCACTCCACCCCCCCCAAAAACCATTGGCACTGAAACTGTGAGGTTTCTATAAGACGCCCTTGAAAACATTCCTGGTATAACAGCACAAAGTCAACATGTTTAACCTTCACTGAGCAGAATCTTGCGCTTAAAAATGAAAGTGTCGTTTCCTGAACTGCACTGATTTCAGAATATGAAACAGACTAGGAAAGAGGCTAAGCTTCTAACAAGAGAGCATTCCCCACCACGGGGATCGGTGGAGGAGTGTGCAGCCATTTATTCCTCTCTGTGCCTTCTGGGCAGGAATAAGCTGCTGACCACTGTCGCCGCAATGGCCACGAGGCCTACGCCGAAGAGCCCTACTGTGCCAGCAACCAAGGTGTCTCTCACCTGCAAACAACACAGAAGGGGAAACTGTTAAGCTGTATAGGCCTCTAAGATGTTGCTGGGCTACCTGCCAACATTTCTCCAGTGAAAATAGGGACGTCATCAATAATAATAATAATAATAATAATTTTATTTATACTGCGCCCATCTGACAGGGTTCCCCCAGCCACTCTGGGCAGCTTCCACCATATATAAAGACATAATAAAAATGAAACATTTAAAAACTTCCCTATACAGGGCTGCCTTCAGATGTCTGCTAAAGGTTAACTAGTTACTTATCTCCTTGGCTCGGGGGTTGCATAACTCCACAGCCTCCGATGCAAACAAGGACGTCCTATGGAAAAGAGGGACATTCCAGGATCAAATCAGAAACTGGAATGGCTTCTGTAAATCCAGGACTGTCACTGGAAAATAGGGACACTTGGAGGGTCTGCTTAGGTTGATGAGCGTGTTAAGATACAGTTCAGCAAGATCTAGATAGTTCAGTTTCATTTTCCTGTGTGTATGTGGCTTTATTTTCAGATGGAATGCACCGGAACTCAGTTCCAGCACCTCTCAGGTGGCGCCATTGCCATTCTAAGATAACAAGGGAGGTGTTCATGATGAGTTCCGGCACCTCTTTTTCTAGAAAAATAACACTGTTATATATATGTACAGTGGTACCTCAGGTTACATCCGCTTCAGGTTACAGACTCCACTAACCCAGAAATATTACCTCGGGTTAAGAACTTTGCTTTAGGGTGAGAACAGAAATCGTGCTCCGGCGGTGCGGCAGAAGCAGGAGGCCCCATTAGCTAAAGTGGTCTTCAGGTTAAGAACTGTTTCAGGTTAAGAACGGACCTCCGGAACGAATTAAGTACTTAACCCGAGGTACCACTGTACGTGTATGTAAATAAAATCCTATACAGTATCCTAGATGCACCACAGTCTGCAGTGACCTTCATTCCAAGAGAACTGAACTCTGCATATGCACAGGAAACTCTGGAGTCCCTAAGCTGCTTGGCAATTGGGGAACATGCAACATCATTCTCACTACAGCTGCTCCAGGAAGAGTTTTTACAGCAATACATTGGGAGAAAGGGGCCGATAAGATTAGCGTTTTTCTCTGAAGGCCACAAAATTGCTCTTCCCTTTTGAAGCAGTGAGACTTGTGCTTCTTTGGCACACTGCAGACACGGCTGTGGCCCATCGATACGCACCTGGTCGCTCCTAGCCGTGCCGTAGCGCAGCCTAGTGACAAAATGTTCGCAGTTCTCGCTGGCCAAGCTGTAGCGGATTTCTTTGCCCAGGAGCGCCTCCGCCTCCTGAACGATTTTGTTCGCCGGGAGCGGCTCGTATTTCTGATCATATTTGTTGTTGATGCGGCAGGCGTCGTCCCCGACAATGCTCCACAGGAGTTCCTTCTTCACTACGGCTTTTTCGGACAGGGCAGACATCAGGCTGGAGGTGCTGGCCTGGTAGAAGTCATCTTGGAAGACACAAAGGGAACATCAGTAATGCAGTGGGCCTGTTTTTGTACTCCTCTCTAGCCTCCATTCAGACAAGCACGAGGCAAGATCAGACTTCAAGGACACAATCCAGGCAGGAGGGTGTGGAGCAAGGCAGGTGAGGGGTGCTAAGGGCCAGGTAAAGAAGACTGGAGGGCCACATTTGCCCTGCTCCTCCCGGATCTGAGTTTCACCAGCCTGTAATAACATAATCCATTGTGATATCCAATATCTTTTACAATAAAAAGGTAAAGGGACCCCTGACCATTCGGTCCAGTCGTGGCCGACTCTGGGGTTGCGGCGCTCATCTCGCTTTATTGGCCGAGGGAGCCGGCGTTCAGCTTCTGGGTCATGTGGCCAGCATAACGAAGCCGCTTCTGGCGAACCAGAGCAGCGCACGGAAACGCCGTTTACCTTCCCGCCGGAGCGGTACCTATTTATCTACTTGCACTTTGACGTGCTTTTGAACTGCTAGGTCGGCAGGAGCAGGGACCGAGCAACGGGAGTTCACCCCGTCGCGGGGATTCGAACTGCCGACCTTCTGATCGGCAAGCCCTAGGCTCTGTGGTTTAACCCACAGCGCCACCCGCGTCCCTTATCTTATACAATAGGAATCATTTAAAGAAAGGATCCTGCCCATTGATAATTCAAGTCCACTCTTCTTCAGAATTGACAGTCCTTGTGCTCCCTGACTTTGTTCCCCCACCTTCATTATTCAAAATCACCCATGTAGTTATACAGGATGTGCTTTTTAATACACAAAACCAGAACTAGAAGACTAGCTGTGCCAAATGTGATCCTATAGGTCTGGTTTCTCAGCAAAAATATAAAAATAAAAAGACCAATAGCCGTCCCCCTTCACCCTCATCATCCCAAACAAGAAAGTCTGGAGGATACAGCCCTTTAAAGGTAGGACTAGAGTGGAGATACTGTTTCACCCCAAGGGCCACATTCTCTTCTAGGAAACTTTCCAGGGGCCACATGGCAGAGGTGGATGGAGCCAGAGGCAAAAACAGGATGCAGCAAAAAAAAAGGTGGGGCAACAAATGTAAATTTTACCCTCTGTGGGCCACATCCCTCACTGGCCAGTGTGGTGTAGTGGTTAAGAGCAGTGGACTCGTAATCTGGTGAACCGGGTTCGCGTCTCTGCTCCTCCACATGCAGCTGCTGGGTGACCTTGGGCTAGTCACACTTCTCTGAAGTCTCTCAGCCTCACTCACCTCACAGAGTGTTTGTTGTGGGGGAGGAAGGGAAAGGAGATTGTTAGCTGCTTTAGGGAGTGATAAAGTGGGATATCAAATTCAAACTCTTCTTGCTTCACCCGCTCCTTGGGTGTTTTCTCTGAGCTTAAATGTGTCCTTGAACTCTGTTCATTCCCAGGGCCGTAGCTAGGGGGTGGCAAGGTGGACCCATGCCAGGGGCACAGGCGATGGGGTGGGGTGCAAAATCAGCTAAATAACATGTCTATAAATATACAGTCATACCTCATGTTACATCCACTTCATGTTACTTTCTGTCAGGTTACATCCCACGGTGACCCAGAAGTACCGGAAAGGGTTACTTCGGGGTTTTGCCTCCGCATGCACAGACGCGCAAAATGATGTCACACGCCTGCGCAGAAGCGGCGAATCACAACCCGCACGTGTGCAGACACACTGCTGCAGGTTGCGCTCTTTTCATGTTGCGAACGGGCCTCGCCTCCAGAACGGATTCCGTTCGCAACCAGAGATACCACTGTATTGATTATTGCCTCATAAGACATGGTTTTAAATAGAGGGTGAATTGAATGGGTGGAGGGGAGGTTGGAGGAGAGGCAGAAAGAAGAGCTAATTTGTCTGTGAGTAGGGGGCACAATCTGGATGGTTCTGCCAGGGGCACAAGATCACCTAGCTACGGCTCTGTTCATGCCCCCTGTTTGCCTGGATGGAGGGGAGAGAGGGGTGTGTGTGCGAGTCTGGGCCCGATTGCGTGGCAAGGTGTGATCCAGGGGAAACTGCTAAGATGCACACCTCTCTAGAAACAGCCTCCTCCAGGCCCAGGGCCCTAATCCAGCACTTGTGAAAAAGCCCCACAGCTTTCTGCGTTGTGAAAAGGTGGCCAATAATATCCACCTTGGCAATGCCCAGCATAGAGGCACAGGACCAGTTGGCAATGCCGGCAACCGTAAACCCTGCCTGACTTGGCTGTGCACCTGATACAAGCCTAAGGACCTTACCTGAGGGAGCCAGGTGGATCACGTAACCGGAACCCACATAGATGGCCCAATGCTGGTAGCCCACACGGGAAATCTCTATCAGGTCTCCAGGCTTTGGCTCTATCTGTCGAGAGAGAATCAGAGAAGCGAGTGCCAGGAGGGAGCTGATGTAATAAAGGTAAAGCTAAAGGGACCCCTGACCATTAAGTCCAGTCGCGGACGACTCTGGGGTTGCGGCGCTCATCTCGCTTTATTGGCCGAGGGAGCCGGCGTACAACTTCCAGGTCATGTGGCCAACTCTGGCGAACCAGAGCAGCGCACAGAAACGGCGTTTACCTTCCCGCTGGAGCGGTACCTATTTATCTACTTGCACTTTGACGTGCTTTCGAAATGCTAGGTTGGCAGGAGCTGGGACCGAGCAACGGGAGCTCACCCCGTCGCGGGGATTCGAACCGCCAACCTTCTCATCAGCAAATCCTAGGCTCTGTCGTTTAACCCACAGCACCACCTGCTTGCTGAGTGTAAATCAGCAAGGTGACAATGCAGGCAGGACTGTGGCAGGAAACCGAGGATGCCAGAAAACCAGGAATTATGTTCACATGTGGTGGAAATATGTACAATTTTTTGGGCAAAGGGTGTTTAAGGAGATAACAGAAAGCACTGGGTTAAAGCTGACCGAAAGTCCAGAGGAGTTTTTAATGTTTGATGTTTTATTCTGTTTTTAATCTATTGGGAGCCGCCCAGAGTGGCTGGGGAAACCCAACCAGATGGGCAGGGTATAAGTAATATGCTGTTGTTGTTGTTGTCATCATTATTATTAGGAATCTTAATAATAATAATTTTATTATTTATATGCCACCCATCTGACTTTTTTGCCCCAGCCACTCTGGACAGCTTCCAGAAAAATATAAAAACGCCATAAAACATTGTAAACTTCCCCATACAGATAGGCTACTTGTAGCCTTTTTGTTTTAGTAACCCAGGTTGCTTTAAGGCAGACTGGATTTTCCTAGTATTACCTCCCTTTCTCCCCCTTAAAAAAACAAACAAACAGCCTTGCAAAATGTAAAAATAACTTTTTCTCACTCAGTATATGTCTTGAAGAACACCAGCGATAGCAGCTAGGTGCAGGCAGACTTAAAATGGCAACTGAGTTCCTAAAACATACCAGGTAGAGGTAAAGGGACCCCTGACCATTAGGTCCAGTCGTGACCGACTCTGGGGTTGCAGCGCTCATCTCACTTTATTGGCCGAGGGAGCCGGCGTACAGCTTCCCGGTCATGTGGCCAGCAGGACTAAGCCGCTTCTGGCGAACCAGAGCAGTGCACGGAAATGTCGTTTACCTTCCCGCCAGAGCGGTACCTATTTATCTACTTGCACTTTGATGTGCTTTCGAACTGCTAGGTGGGCAGGAGCAGGAACCAAGCAACGGGAGCTCACCCAGTCACAGGGATTCGAACCGCCGACCTTCTGATCGGCAAGTCCTAGGCTCTGTGGTTTAACCCACAGCGCCACCCATGTCCCAAAAACATACTAAGTCTAGCTTAAATACAGAGTCTAAACTGGGGCTCAGAATTACAGGTGTCGTCATGCGTGTTCAGTGCCACACACCACAACGTGATGTCATGATTAACATTTTTATGCTGCTTTCCGTATAAATACATGCTCAAACCAGCTCACGACAGAACCGCTAAAATTCAGAACAATGCATCATTACAATAACACTCACCTACTAAACCATTTCACAACGTGACGCAATAATCCAAAAAACACCCCAATTTGATTCCATGCGTCAAATCGAAAAGCCCTGTCATTTAAAACACAGCAGCGCATTTGTGTGTGTGTGTTTTGCCACAGTCCTATGAACTAGAAACTTCTCATTTAACAGCAAAAATAGCAATCACTTTGAATGTCCAGAGGCCTGTCTGGACGCTTTGCTGGGAGTCGAAATCCAACCTTGAGCAGCATAATCCCTGAGGGCACCCACAGACGGCTATATTTAACTCGGCCAAGAGATGACAGAGACACGCTTTAGAAGCGGCCATGCTCTGTGACACACCACAATGCACACCAACAGAAATGGTCGGAGCAACAACAGAGGCAATTCGGCTTCCCTGTCAACTGCAGTCGAAGTTGGTACTTACATAGCCAGACATCTTGAGGAGCTGCAGGCAGGCCGGCCAGTACGGATACTCCACCCTCGCCAGCGAACAGTGGCTTAGTTTAGCGATTGTGGACAGCTGCAGGCAGGGCGGGGTGAAGGCTCTAAATCGCCTTTGCGCTGGAAGGGGCCTGGGCTGAGGGTGTTGAAATGGGCAGAGGCAGGCATCCCAGAGGGACTGGCTGACTTGCCAAAAGCCAAAGCCGGGGAAACTGGAGGAAGCCTCTCATTAATTTTCTTTTCTTTTTTCAAAAGGTGCAATATTTGTGTTTCACCAGAATGTGGGCCCCGCCACCGAAAGGAAAAAACTTTCCCCTGGATTTCTCATGCAGAGGAAAGGTACAAAAACATACACAGAGAAGCTTGTAAATCGGGCATTGTTTGCAACCTTCTCTGGCTGCCCACATGCCATACGTTGAAAAGGCCGTCCCTCTCACCCGCCAAAAAGAATTTTAAGGGAACTGCAATTTTAAGGGTGCCAGGAATTGCAGATCTCTCTGTGGTAAGCTAGTTCCCAGGATTTGGTGTGTGCGTGTACATTGATATATCACAAGTTGTGCTGCTGTTTAAAAATCAAACAATAATTTTTAAAAGGATGTAGACCTTGGCATAGTCACAAAGTAACATATTTTTTGGAGAAAATACTTGTGAAATACTGGCTGCATCCACAGCATACATTTAAAGCACACACAAACATGAATACAGTGGGACTTTGGGTTACATATGCTTCAGGTTACATACGCTTCAGGTTACAGACTCCGCTAACCCAGAAATAGTACCTTGGATTAAGAACTTTGCTTCAGGATGAGAACAGAAATCGGGCTCTGGCGGCGTGGCAGCAGCAGGAGGCCCCATTAGCTAAAGTGGTGCTTCAGGTTAAGAACAGTTTCAGGTTAAGAACAGACCTCCGGAACGAATTACCGGTAAGTACTTAACCCAAGGTACCACTGTACTGGCCAGTGTAACGTGCACTGGGCTAAACACCAGTTGTGGGCAGCTCATGGGAGTCAGAATAAATGGTGATGTGTACACAGCCTGCATCTGTGAATGCTGGCATAAATAAAGCCTTGAAGACCCCCTCTCCAACTCCCACAAAAGGCAGGCACCTTGACTATACTGTTTTAGACAACTGCTGAAAACTTGTTTGTTTCATCAAGAGTATCTATGGACACATGATTTAGGTACATTTATTTTAAATGTTTTAATAACGGAGGGGTGTGAGGGTGGATTTACACACACACACACAAACACACACACACACACACACACACACACACACACACACAACTTGTTCTCTATTTAACTGAAAATGTACACAGCTTGGAGATGCCCGTGTGTGTTGTGTTTTGAGCAAGCGGTTAATAAATTTCCTAAATAAATAATCCATCAGTCCAGACCATTTTATATTCATGGAATTATTTTACTGATCTCACTTATAAAACATTAGAAGAACAGTCGGTACAAAACGTACCGTAAAAAAGGAGCAGAGTCACAACATCGCTGTTGTTAGTGTAGCAACGGGAAAGCTTGCTGCCCTGTTATAGATTGCAACGTGCATTTTAAAAATCACTTTTTTGTTGTTATTCATTTTGAAGATTTAGACTCTCGCTTCTAACCAATGGGTGCCCAAGGTGGCTTTACAGGTTGCAACAATACAAAAGCCAAAACACTCCCATCCCCAACCCTTCGTCCTTTGGGTGATGGATGGCTCTGTTCTGTAGTCCCAGAACAACTGGCAGAAAGTAGTGGCTTGGGGAGGGGGGAAATCATCAAGCTGGCCACCACATCCATCTTACAGCTATAAGGTCTTCATTTTTGCAGGGATGTTGCCAGGGCAGTTTCTATGTCTGAGATGCTAGAGAAGCAAACACACACACACATAAAATGGTGTTGGGCTCAGACCCTGAGCACCTCACCTTTCAGTTATTTTTTTAAAGTCAAGTTTCTAGTCCTTATGACTGTGAGTATATCCTTTGAAAGTGTGTGTGCTTGGAAGCTGGAGTGGGTGCTGAATAAGATGCCCAGAGCCTTGAAGTAGGCCTTTGGTGTCCTGAATTAGGCTCCTTATCCTTTCCCACTGCCAGCAAATCCAGCACAGATAACACAAATTACTAAAAAAAAGTACAGAATAAATTAGTCAGGCACCCTCATTAAATTGTTTTATATGCCTATTGACAACAAATTTTATTTCAGCAAGCCTACCCAGACATATATCTCACCTATGTTTGTTTGAACAGCCTTACTGATTTCCTCAGAATTTTAATCATAATTATTTTATGTGCGGTATATTAGGTTTTTTTTAAGGTAGCTTTGTGGATTTTAGCTGTGTTTTATCTAGAATTTTATTACATATACCACTTAAAGAGCTCTTGCCTTATCCAACTTATGAATCTTTCAAAATAAATAAATTAAATTAAATGCAGAATAAGAACAAAATATGCAAATACATGCTATGCTCTGTATAGGCAGAGTTGTGTCCAATACTGTATTAGTCAGAACAAAATCAAGACTAATGGACATGACCAACTTAGGTCCATTCATTTCCATGAGTCTAAGTAAAATTTGGATACAATCCACATGTGCTGTTTATAACCTACACTTTACCACGCCACCATCTAAATCCAGAGCGCTTTATCGTGCAGTGGTATACAGAAATTCAGCCCAAAAGGGAGTGTTAAACAAAAGAAATGAGTGCTGAAAATCACCTCTACCACTGCCAGTTTAAGCTATGCTCTCCTCGTGGTTCATGTTTAGCTACATTTCTGCTACAGGCCTAAGCTACCAACTAAAAACTCCTCTGTTTAGACTTCCGGTCTGCTGCGGAGGGAATGGCGGCGTGCTCCGTGTCGTCGGAGTAAAGGACTACACGGTTCGGGCTGCTAGGGCTCCGGGGGGAAACGCCAGGGCTAGGCGACTCCCCAAAAAAACCCCACAGGTAAGTGGGGACTCTAGGGGTCCAGCAGAGCGAGAGAACTCGCTTCCCCCTGACCACCCCGTCGCTGTTTGCAGGGGGAGAAGGGAAGAGGCTTTGCCCTTCCCAAACTGGTACCAATCCCTGGCACTGCCCATTGAACAGCAGGAGCAGGACACAGCCTGTGGAGGCTCATGCCCCAAAGGAAGAGCCCCCAGCCATCTTTTGGGGAAGGGCCGTTGAAGCTCAGTGGTAGAGCAACTGCTTGGCATGTAGAAAGTCTCAGGTTCAATCCCAGGCATCTCCAGGTAGGCCTGGAAATGTATCCAGGAGGGATGTCGGGGAATTCCAACAAAAACGGAAGGCAGAAGCAGAAATTGCCGGTGTTTGCTTATTCGTTCCGTGTCCGGAACGAAAATCAGTATGATTGGCATTTGCTGTTGCATTTAGTCTGCAATCAATACCCAATGGATCACACTGTTCCCCTCCATTTGGATTGTGTTTCCTTTGCACTGAAATGAATAGAATGGGATAACGTAATGACAACGTAACTTACACAATTAATTACGTAAATGATGCAAATTATGTGATTTTGCCACGGCAGACGGCACGAATGACGTTGTTTGGGGCAGAGGGCGAAGTGCGGCAGAACAGAGACAGCACTGCAGTTGACAAATACAGGAAGGGATGCCCTCCTACATCCCTAGTTTCCAATCCGAAACCCTGGAGAGATGCAGCCCATCTGCATGGGTAGTGCGGAGCTAGATGGACCAATGGTTTCTAAAGGCAGCATCCGACATTCCAATTTTCCGCTCCAGGGAGGCCGTGAAGAATTGCTTTAGACTTGGGACTCAGAGAGAAGCAAGTCACTCTCAACAAGGAGTTAAGAAACGGGAGAGGGTGTACAAGGCTGGCCCAAAATGGGAGCAACTATTTTGCTTGTTTGTTTGTTTCCCCAAAGAGGTAATTGTTCAAATAACACAAAACCTGAAAAAGAAAAAAACCAAGGGAGCACGGAAATCTCAGAGTCTCTGTTATTGGTTCTGTTATTGGTTCTGTTGTTTCTTCCTCTTGACCACGGCAGCACCAAAGAGTCCCAGGGCGGCCAAGCCCAGCCCTGCGATGCTAACCCCCACCAGGGCATCTCGGACCTGCAGGATCAAAGGGGGAGCCAAGTCAGCAAAGACCACCAGAAGGATGTTAAGTATAAATGTTTAATTGCACACTGAAATGGAGAATGCCTGCATGTATATTGTGGAAAGGGTTGAACATTGGAAATTTCCATTGAAGCTCTCTCTGAGCTCTGACTGAGTTTAGAAGAACTGTTGTTGTTCTCTGCTAGCTTAAACGCGAGTGTTTAATCTTAGAGCATGTGATTTATTCAATTGCAAATCTCCATCTAGAAGGGAGTTGCCCGTTAGTCCTTCTCTGGATGCAACAGAGAGCCAAACAGTGTATAAATGGGCCTCTCAAGGAGCTGGATGCAGGCTAATGCAGGCTATGGGAGAGAAAGAGCATTGATTTTTGCTCTGATAGAAACTGTGTTATATATATTTAAGAAGAAGAACCTATGCTTGGATAAGCGTGTGCTTTATGGAATTATCTGCATGTCTCATTGGTGTTTTTGTACCTGTTTTGAATAAGTTCTGGTTTGTAAAGCTTTGACTAATCCTTATGAGTCTGGACAATTTTTATTCCAAAACTATCCGGTTTTTATGCATCCAATGGCTTCATGCTGCACAATATAAGAGCCCTGCTACTACAGGATCAGGCCAAAGGCCAAGCATCCTGTTTCACGCAGGATGCTATCCTTTGGAAGCTTTCCAAGTTGGTGACCCTCACTCCATCTCGTGGGAGCCAATTCCATAGTTTAATTATGTGCTGTGTGAAGAATAACTTCCTTTTGTCTGCCCCAAATATTCAAAAATTCTGTTGGGTGGCCCTGAGTTCTAGCATTATGAACTTGCTTTCTCCTCCTCCCCTTCCTATTTCCTTGTGTGCCGTGTCTTTATTTGAAGACCGTGAGCAGGGAGGGGCCATCTTAGATCTGTTTTTGCTTTCTTTTCTTTTCTTTTTTTGCAAGCTGCTCTGAGAGCAGGGCACAAATGCCATTGAGTAAATAAACAATAATAATAGTACCTGATCACTCCTGGGCACACCATAGCGTAGCTCGGTGACGAAGTGTTCGCAGTTTTCGCTGGTGACTTTGTACTGTAGCTCTTGGCCCACCATCTCCTCGGCCCGCTGGACGATCTTGGTCCTGGGCAGTGGCGGGAACTTTGTGTCGTGCTTGTTATTCACCCGGTAGCGGTGCTTCCCTGCCACCTCCCGTAGCAGCTCCTTCTTCACCAGCGCCTTGTCAGTTAGGGTGGACATGATGCTAGCGCAGCCTGCTCCTGCATATTCAGCTGGGGTGGGGGGAGAGAGAGAGAGGCCATGATGGGGGAAAGCTGGCTACAAAAACCTTTTACCCTGTCCCTTCAATGATCATACATTTAAAGCACACAGATTCCTTCCCCCCCAAAGAATCCTGGGAACTGTAGTTAACGCTTCACAGAGCCCTTAACAAATGAATTCTGAGGGGCAAGCCATGTGCTTCCAAAGGGCATTCAGTGTGCTTTAAGACATATGGTGTAGATGTATCCCTTGGGACACCTTGAGAGCCAGTGTGGTATAGTGGTTAAGAGCACTGGACTCGTAATCTGGTGAACCGGGTTCACTTCCCCGCTCCTCCACATGCAGCTGCTGGGTGACCTTGGGCTAGTCACACTTCTCTGAAGTCTCTTAGCCTCACTCACCTCACAGAGTGTTTGTTGTGGGGGAGGAAGGGAAAGGAGATTGTGAGCCGCTTTGAGACTCCTTCGGGTAGTGATAAAGCAGGATATCAAATCCAAACTCCTCCTCCTCCTCACCTCAAAATTGAGATACCTGCAAATGGAGCTCCGTACCACACCCATTAGGATTTCACTGGCATTTTCTCTCCCCTTTGATCATTTTCAAATGGAATATGTCATTCGTTGACGGAGAATGTTCAGATGGTAGTGGGGACACAGAATAAGTTTTTGGTGCAGCACCAATTTCAACCAGGCAGAGGGACTCTTTGGTAGAGGCACCCGCCCTGTGGAATGCCCTCCCATCATATGTCAAGGAAATAAACAACTACCTGACTTTTAGAAGACATCCGAAGGCAACCCTGTTTAGGGACGTTTTTAGTGTTTGATGTTTTATCGCGTTTTTAATATTCTGTTGGGAGCTGCCCAAAGTGGCTGGGGAAACCCAGCCAGATGGGCGGGGTATAAATAATAGCCAGTGTGGTGTAGTGGTTAAGAGTGGTAGGCTCGTAATCTGGGGAACCGGGTTCGCGTCTCCGCTCCTCCACCTACAGCTGCTGGGTGACCTTGGGCCAGTCACACTTCTCTGAAGTCTCTCAGCCTCACTCACCTCACAGAGTGTTTGTTGTGGGGGAGGAAGGGAAAGGAGAATGTTAGCCGCTTTGAGACTCCTTAAAGGGAGTGAAAGGCGGGATATCAAATCCAAACTCTTCTTCTTCTTCTAATAAAAAATTATTATAATTACTTAATTAATTAATTAATTAATTAACATACCCTGTAATAAAATAAAATACTGAAAACCTTCCCCTAGGCCTATGGAGGCTAGGGTTGCCATCATTCTTGCTGGTCCCTAATTCAGTGCCTTTAACTGCACCTTGACTAGCAAAGATGGAAGGGACCCCCAAGAGTCATCTATTCCAAAATCCCCTGCGACGCAGGAATCAAGCTGCATTTAAGATGCACAGGGGAAGACCACCTCTTTCACCCACCGTACCAAACCGCCCGGTCACTTGGCCATCTTAATCTTACGATTCCTTACAGGGTGGAGCCAGGTGAATCACAAAGCCGTTCCCCACGTAGATGGCCCAGTGCTGGTATCCAAAGCGGAATATTTCAATCAAGTCCCCAAGCTCCAAGTCATCCTGTAAGA
Organism: Podarcis gaigeae; assembly: GCF_964106915.1. Classification (NCBI taxonomy): domain Eukaryota; kingdom Metazoa; phylum Chordata; class Lepidosauria; order Squamata; family Lacertidae; genus Podarcis; species Podarcis gaigeae. Next base: position 13,196,223 of record NC_139693.1, on the reverse strand, counting down.
AGAGCAGACAAGGGGAAAGTGTTAGTTAGCCACACTCAGCAGCAGCACGTATGGAAACGGGAAGAAAGAAAATAGGAAACAGGGGCACTGCGGGAGGCAGCCTTAATTGAAGTCTGGACGATCTGAGCTGGAGTGAAAATGAAAGAGAAGGATGTATCAGGAGTGATTTGGGTTGGAAATTAGTTGGCTTGCTTTCTGTGACATGTAAATCATAAATTTGTACCTATACCACGTGGGGTGGGTCCATTAGAGTGAATTGCACAGAGTTCCACCAACTTTAGTCTGCCCTTGGTCAGGACCACCACCGCTGCCTACCAGTTTCCCCCGTCATTTCTGCTGCCCTCGCAGAACTCACTTGGGAGGATGAGGACGGGGACAACATTAGAATTAGCTGGGTCTGCCTGTTATTGGTTTTGGCTAGGGCTGGGCGATATATCGAGATATCATCCAAAACCAGTTCCAAGTACATATTGCGATACTGGTTTCATAATTTTTGTCATGGCAATACATCACAAATCATTATGTGTGGTTGCTATGCAAAAATTATGATGCGGGGAAAACCATGAAACCATCCAATGCATCCACGCGGCTCCATCCTTATTTCAGACATTGTGATTCATCGGTGTATGGTGATGTTTAGCAGGTGATATATCACAATGCTGAAAACCAGATACAGTGGTACCTCTGGTTGTGAACGGGATCCATTCCGGAGGCCTGTTCACAACATGAAAAGAGCGCATCCTGAAGCACCGTAATTTGGCACTTATGTGCATGCGCGAGCGGCGACACCAGGAAGTAACCCTTTCCGGTACTTCCGGGTCGCCGCAGGATGTAACCTGAAAAAACGTAACATGAAGCAAACGTAACATGAGGTATGACTGTATCGCCCAGCCCTGGTTCTGGCTCCAGCTGTCCCCAGCCACATTTCCTGCTAGCCTCTTTGCCTACTGCCTTACTGCTCTCCATGGACACCAGCCACTGCTGCTCTAGGTATTACCTGCAAATGCACACCTTAGGCAAACTTGTTCCTATGGGCTCCCTTGCTCCAAATTGTTCAAATGCCTAGCAACGCCCCTGCTAGGGAAGTTTGAAAGAAAAGGCACACAGAGCCCACAAACAAAGCAAAAGTCAGAGCCAACGAGTCATGGGAAAGCTCAGAGCATCGCAGGGGCATTCCAGAGCAGTCACAAACGCAGCCCTATGAAAGAGGGCACAGACTGTTTCTGGGTCTGATGGAGGCCAGCTGGAACCCCATTGTTTCTGCTGCCGTTCTAATTCTATCATCCCATTGTAAGCAATTCTTTGGTGTGTGTGTTGTTGTTTTTTAAAAAACCCTGCTTTTATCTGTATTGTGTTTATGCCTGCATTATTCTAACGTCTTCGCATTGTGCGCACCTCTGAGCACTCTTGTTGGGGCTTTTGGCAGGGTATGTAATAATAATATGCAAGCATTGATGGCCAAGGACAGAAATATAGAATATTTATTTCAGTTCCCAATTCTGCTTGAGAGCGCGCAGTGGAAAGTATGTTCCATTTATTTTGGAGGAAGCTCAATAAATGTAGCACAGTTAAGTTGCCCAATCAGTTTCTGGAGGCTATTTTTCAAACTTTCAAATCATTGATTATTTCCCAGCCTATCCATAGGAGGGCATTATTGGAATGCACTAGCTTTATCTTAGATGCAGGCAACATTTTTTACATGCTTCTGCAATCAATTGTAGATTGGATACAAGCTCATTCATTTCCTGCTGATGTTTTTTTTAAGGTTTTTGGGGGGTTTTCTAACTCTGCACAGCTGCCTTCTTTGATTTGAAAATTTGTACAGCTTTGTTTGCAACAGTCTACAGTTTGTATGGAACAAATTACCTATGTATCTATCTATATTTCTGACAGTTACACCTTGATACAAGTTATGCACGGACACACACACACACACACACACACACACACACACATTATGTTCTTAATTTTGGCTTTCACTTTTCTTTTAAGAGCAACTATCTAGCCCTTATGATTTCAGTAAATACTTTAAAGCACATGAGTCCTGAAATATCAGAAGCCATAAGGTTGGCTTAATAAGACTTTCATTAATTCATAGAATTGTAGAGCCGGAAGGGACCCCAAGAGTCATCTAGACCAGCTCCCTGCAATGCAGGAATCTCAACTAAAGCATTCATGACAGATGGCCATCCAACCTCTGCTTGAAAACCTCCAAGGAAGGAGAGTCCACAACCTTCTGAGGGAGTCCGTTCTGCTGTCAAACAGCTCTTATCATCAGAAATTCAGTGCGGGCCTCTGTATAGCTGCTTGTTCCATAACTAAGAAGAGTATAACTGTGGTAAATAAGCAAAGGTACATGCATATATTTTTTTAAAAAAATGCATGGGCTCTTTCCAACTACTCAGAACAGACCCATTGAAATAAACGGAGCTAAGTAAGTTGTGCCCATTAATTCCAATTCTGAGTAAAACTAATAATGGATACAGACCCTCCAAGTGTCCCTATTTTCTAGAGACATCCCTCGTTTAGAGAAGCCGTCCCATTTTCTGATTTGACCACAGAATGTCCCGCTTTTCGTTAGAATGGATTGGAGATATGTTGAAGGGTATGGAGTTATCCAACCCCTGAGCTGTCTGAAGGCAATCCTGTATAGGGAAGTTTGTTTAATGTTTTATTATGTTTTTATATATGTTGGAAGCTGCCCAGAGTGCTTGGGCAACGCAATAAGATGTATGGGGTATAAATAGTAAAATTATCATTATGGAATGGGACGTCCCTATTTTAATCTGAGAAATGTTGGAGGGTACAACCCCATTCTGAGCTGCATGAGATTCAGAATTTGGGTTCCTTCGGTACAACACTTTGAAACCACACACAGAGTCCCGGCTATTGTCCTTATTCCACAAATATTCAGTAAACAAACGGCTGAAAACTTTATTAGAACCCAGGCAGGGCTTCTCCTGAATCCTGCAGGGATGCAAGTCACTATCAGTCAGAGTAAAAAAGTAAAACTGAAAGTGCTTTCCCCCTAAGAGGCTCCTTTCTAGATTCCTATACTCAGTAAGGGAACATCAACAAATTTCATCCACAAAGGATGCTACCTGCACTATTAAAAGATCCAATCTACAAAGCTAATCTCCTGTGTAGTGACCATAGTCCACTCTGCTAACCTGATGTTGTAGTTTTTGACTACAACTCCCATCATCATTTGTGTCCAATTCTAACCTTACTCAGGAGTCCTACTCTAGTCCTACTGAGAACCAGAGTGGAGCAGTGGTTAGAGTGTCCGACTGGGACCTGGGAGACCAGGGTTCAAATCCCCACTTGGCCATGCCGCTCACTGCGTGACCTTGGGCCAGTCAATGCCTCTCTTAGGCTAACCTACCGGTACTTCACAGGGTTGCTGCGGGGATTAAATGAGGATGTCACCTTGAGCTCCTCAGGAAAAAAGTGAGATATAAATGCATAAATAAATAAGAGCAGACCCACTGAAATTAATGTACATAACTAATTTAGGTCTACTCTGCTAGGACTATCATTGGCTACTAAGTCCTGAAGACCTACGCTGCACAGCTTTGGCTGCAAGATCCCAAAATGGAAAGAGAAACTAACCTTTCACAGGTTAGTCAGAGGCCACAGAGACAGGCACACACCAACACAAACATCACGACAGGGTCAAAGTATTTTACTCCCAAGCAGTGCTGTAGCATGGGGGAGGACCACAGGGGCGACTGCCCTGGGTGCAAAATTCTGAAGGGGTGCAACCAGGCGCCCCCACAACAAGCTCTCTCATCGATGCCGTGTGGCTGAGCTCCTGCCACCTTCCAGAGCTGGGGGGAGGCAAGCCAGGCCTTCGGGGCTGGGTCAGAGCCTCCTTCTCCTCCTGGCTAGCGAAGGAACGCCTGCATGCACTATGTCCCTGGGCTGGTCGTAGGCAAGGTTAGACCGGCTCCCCCTTGTGCACTGCACGATGCGTTGCAGGGGGTTGGACTAGATGACCCTGGGGTTCCCCTTCCAACTCCATGATCCTATGATGTGCTGGGCCCACAGAGAAGGAAGGAGGGCAGGTGTTCAGTGGACACAGCAGAATCCGCAACCAGAGCCAGAGCACAGGCAGAACCGGTCTGGCAAGTGTCTATTAAAAGCAGAGCAGACCTGTCAAAAAAGGGCATCTTCTGTGTATAAATCAGGGAAGATCAGAAGCAGCTAACAGGTATTGTCAGGTACCTTGACTCACAAGAGACAAGTCATGCTCTCAAATTTAAGTTTGTGATGCGTGAGTGGTCTTTGGCTAAGGGGCTGGGCAATTTCTAAAGTCTGTAAAAGTTGTCACACACCTTTGTTCTGGATCCCCTCTCCCCCTTGCAAGGTGGGTAGGGGACTCTCATTACAAGAGAAAATAAAGATTTTCCTTGCTTTCCTCAACTGCTTCCTGCCTACACTCATTTTTCTCAGACTTAAGGGATACTGGATCTCTCGATGGGGAGTTGGGCTGTAAAAGTCAAGCCCTCATTTTTTGTATAACACAGGGATGGCTTCCCACATTTCAAAGGTCATGCATTTTATCATTGGGAAAAGGTGGGAGGAAGGGGTTGCTCTAAGCACCATTAAGTCCAGAACCCAAAATCGCCGAACTACACCACTGTTCTCTCCAAAATCAGCCAAAGCAACAGATCACTTCTGCGCCACACTTTGTTACCTTAAAATAATGATCCAGTGCCCCCCCCCAACACAGCTCACTTACCACATCAAATTCTGGCACCCTACTGTGCATCGCCATGATCACCAGGACTGCCGCTTCCTCCTTGTCACCAGGGTAGGAGCTTTGCAAAAAAAAACCAGGAGCAAAGGGCTGGAAAGCTGACTAGAGTTAAAGCAGGAAGGATCCTGACTGCTGCCCAGGATTTAACAAACAGCTGGGAACAAGCAGGGACAGGAAACTCTGCCACTAGCGGAAAAACAGCAGACTCTGCCACCTCAAAATAACTGTACAGTCCAGTAAGGGACTATCTCCAAATTCCTAATTGCTCACGGCAGATATTACCCATGATGACAACAGGATCCTTTTTTGAAAAGGAAAAGGAAAAGTCTGCTGTGCCAGGCAGGGCAGGGCTGAGAAGCAGACAACAAACAGGACCCGCTCAACAGAAGGAGCAGGAGGAGCCTCAGGGGAGATTAAGCAGGCGTCTTTCCTGTTAACCTTTACACATCTGCTGAAAACTTTCATCCACTGAAACTTAAGGCGATATTGCCAGTCTCACACTCAGCCAGTCCTACCTGAAAGAGTTGCTACAAGAATAAAAGTGAAGGAAGATCAATATATATGCCCTCCTGAGCTCCTTGGAAGAAAACCAGAAATCAAATAAATGTTCAAAATAAACCAATGCAGTGCCAGCTCCTTGTTTGAGGGGACTCTGGGCAAAGTGCCATCTTCTGGGAGGTCCTATTACATTGACAGGCCTCTTCAGGTCTGCCTGGCAATAATGGCAGCAGCGCTAATCCATTTTTATTTGCCACAATGCCCTGGGGTGCTCAGCGTAGTGTCACTCTTGGGTACAAAGAGGGGAGCTGAGGGTGCTGTGAAATAAGTAAGCTCAGTGTGCCTTACCAGATTGGGAGATGGCGGCCTGGAAAATTTATGGTTGCTCTTCCTTTTGACCTCCATGTTTCCATGTGCAACAGCTAAGGCAGTCCCTGTGAAATCAAATCAGACAAGTTACTTTTTAATGCTCCTGATCTGCTTTTTTGGAGCTTTTTGGAGAAGATAGATTCACTTTGATTTCTTAGGTAGGCCCTCAAACCTACCTAAGGTTTGGTAGGTTTCTTAAAGGGCAGCGTATATAGGGTTTCCATTGCCACAGTTGCAGGACTAGATTCCCTGAGGTTTAATGAGGAGAGGGGATTTTTAGCTTCAACCATGGGAGGGATTCTCTTTTTTTCATTTACTTCTCGGTAAATATGTGCTCTGGTAGGATTGTGGCAATTCTGCAGCCTGATCTTTTGTATTCTTTTTTGGGAGCAAGTTTCCCAAGGCTGAACTATGGGCGGGGCTTTACTCTCAAGTCAGTATGCATAGAATTTCAGCTTTAATATTTCAGTGTTGATTTAGAATGAAAATAACTTTTATTTAATTGCCTGTTTTAAAAAAAGAATTGTAAAATGGCAAACTAAAAGGGGACTTTTTAATTTAAAAAAACCTACAGCTATATGCTTCTTCAGTGTGGGAGAATCTGAGCATTTTCTTCAAACTTCAAAGGTGCAACAAGGATCAGTCGCTGCCAATGTTAGGTTCTGAGAGCGATGAATCTTTCCCAGAAATCCTTTCTTTTTTTATTTCAGACAAGTTGACATCAGGAAGGAGCAGGAGCAGAGAGGTGTGAATTAAAGTGTGAGGGAAGGCAGCACAAGGTGGAAGAAAGCAAGCAGAGTCAAAAAGGGAAAATGAAAGCGAGACGGAAAGGCAATAGCAGCAGGTGAAAGGAAGCAGGAGGTTAGAAAAAGAGTAGAAATGTTTGAGAAGGTAAAGAGAATGTGCCAGAAGAAGGGGTGGCAGGGAAGAGGCAACAGGTAGATAGACAGCTGGTAACAGAAAGGATTGTGAAAGCAGGTGACACACATGGAAGTGACAGGAGATGAATGGCTGAGGAGGCAAAAAGAAGGCAGAAGATGAGAGAGGAACACAAAGGCAAAATAGGGTGGGGGACAAAAAGTGCAGGAAGGCAGGGAAAGAAAAAGGCAGCAGCAGCAGGTGACAGAGAAAGAAAGGAAATGATAGGACTTTGGGGGGTAACAAAATGCATTCACAAATAGGAATGAAGACTTGCTGTCTTGCACAACCACAAGCTTCACTGAGGAGAAAACCACTGGAAATCAAAGTGAGGACATAACTATGAAAAGGGTTCAAATGTTTAACCAACAATACATGAAATATTGGTTCACTTGTATAGGGGGACAGAATGGACAGTATGCCAACACCTCAATGTGTGATATGCGGTGAACAGTGAAAATGTAAAAGTCCCAGGTTGCTGGGTTGGGAGTCCAACGTGGGTCTGGTCGGACTGAAGATGACTGCTCTAGAACGGTTTTGTTTACCTTTGTTCTGACTTTTAGCATTTGCAGCCTGCTTCCCAGCTGGGCTTGATTGCTAGAGCTACCTGTTTCATAAGCACTTACTCCCTGTGTCATTGCTAACTATGATCCAGACAGGTTGGTGTTGGGCCGCCCTACCTTTGAAGAAGGAGGTCTGGCGAGGCGGCTTTTTGCTTCTTCTCGACCCTATAACTCCTGTCCTGAATGTGCCAGGGGGGGCCCTCGTGGGCACCCCCACTTGGTCTCCTTTGGCTTGCATATGGGGTGCATGAATTAGGCCCCCTGGCTTTGCCACCAGGCTTTTAGACATTCTTGCCAGTTGCTTATCGCAAGAACAAGGAGGTTGGGGGACACAACCCCCAAAGCCTTTGGGGATGGTCCCCCAGGGACGGTTGGCTTTCCCCATCGCATTATTTTCCGGACGTATCACTCGGCCCCTCTCTGATTCATCCCCACAGCACACTCTCTTCCATACTAGGTTCAGACCCTTCCGAGTGGAGGCAGCAGTTTCCTTATTCAGTGGGTATTCTTTCCGACTCAGCACTGAAGGTTCCTTCAGGACTTTTGTCATTCTCTCAGGTCCCGCTTTCGCTGAATTTTGGGTTGGAGGTGTCAGCAGAAGCATGCTGTTCTCACGGAGCAGAGGCTGGAGTGGGGCTGAGGTCATGGCTTCTGCGGTGCACCCTTCTCGAGCCATCAGGGTCTTTGGCTTCTGGGTGGCCTTGTGGCAAGGGCCCCTGTCACAGATCCTCAAAAAAAATTCAGACATGGCACTGGTCTGATTGGGTTTTTTTTCCAGCACAGCTGGAGTTGCCCATTGAGGCCCTGAAGAATTATGACAGCCTGGTAACCACCGGCAACGGGCCTAGTAGTAGCAATAGTGACTCCATTTTGCCAAGGGCTCCTGATTGGACTGTTGTTGTTGTTGTTGTTTTAATTTTTATTGATAAATGCAATACTTACAAACACAAACCAGAACACTAAACAAACTTATTATACATACACCTCTCAACAAAAAAAGAAAACAAACATACAAACTAAACATACAGACATAAATTTTGACTTTCCTCCACCTATATGTGGCTTACTTTGTTTCTTTTCTTCTTTTCGCTGTGTTATCAATATTATTTTTGACTATGTCATCTTATACCCATTTCTTCTTAATTTTTTACTCTGTAAGTTTCATTCATTGCATATTGATATATTAATACCAGAACAATGTTTTTTGATGTATTCCTTCACGCAAGTCCACTCCTCTATCAGTTTTTGGTCTTGTAAGGGAACAGTTAGGAATTCCCCCCCCCCCCCTCCAGCCAGGCCTCGCCTCAAGCATTAAAAACTGCATTTCCTCTAAGGCAAAAGCAGCATTAGCTAAGCATATTCTGCTTGCTGTAACTAAAAAAGATTGCAACAAAGGTAGAGAACAGTCCATTGTTTCTCAGGCCTTTCGCACAGCCTTTGGCCTTGCTAAAGAACCACATTGCAACTTGCTTTCTGTCCGGGAACCATGCCAGAACAGAAGATTGAAATATAACTGGGAACACTCTGAAACCCTTTCACCCCCTTTCTGGGAAAAGTCCAAAAATGGTCCCAAGACAGCTTTCCGTTCATGCTCAGAGGAACTCATGGGGCAGGACTCCTGGGAAAGGAGGAAAGGGGGAGGGAACTGGAAAGGGGTATATATGCTTGTGCACATGACTGTGAACTTCGTGCATGCTTTTTGTGAACTATCACACTTGCTCCTTCTACCAGTTCATGGATGGTAGAAATAAAAGCCTTTTCTCCGAAGCTATTCCTTGAATGTCTGTTGACACCCACTTCCCTTTCCTGGGCGCAATATTTTTCCCACCCGAGGGCAAAGCCTCTTAAGGCTACAGTCTGAGTGGCCCCTTACCACTGCTGTAAATCTTGCTGGTTCTATATATTCACAAAATCTTATTTGCCATTCTCTTATTAAGGGAGTTTTTTCCCCTTCCAATTTTTTGCTATAATCATTCTGTCCGCAGCGGTTGCATATAAGAAAACATTTTTCCTAGCGGCAGGAATGTCAGTCGATATACGGTAATTCCCAAGAGGTACGCCTCTGGTTTCTTTTTACATGATATTTTAAGCATTTTTCTTTTAAGTTCTTCTTGAATGTCACTCCAAAATTGTTTAATATACACACACTCCCACCACATATGATACACTGTTCCTATCTCTGTTTTGCATCTCCAGCACAAATGAGATTTTGATTTATAAATTTTTGCCGATTTGACCGGGGTTAAGTACCATTATATTTTCATTATATTTTCTCTTATTGTGACACAGGCTGTGAATTTGACATCATATTTCCATAATTTCTCCCATTGGTCTAATTGAATTGTGTGGCCTATATCTCTGGACTGTTGTTGGCACCCGTCTGTCTCTAGGGACAATGGAGTGCGCCTCCAGGGATAAAGTCAAACCGCTGTGTTAGCAGTGGAGCAAACCTGGGCAGTCTGTAGTGGGGTCCTAGGCTGTGCAGATGATGAGACACACATACCCCTCGGCTTCACTGATGTGGTCCAAAGGAAAGCAGAGTAATACATCTGGCACCAGCTGGGATGCAGGAGTTGTTGGAAGGAGGTGCTATCCAACCATCTTAGAGACTCCACTCTGAATTTGTGTAGGGTTTACTCCTTAGCCCTTTCTCTTCCCAAATATATCCTGCAGGGCAGAGGAGGTTTGGGATCAGAGGCTTCCTTCTCCTAGATGGGCTACCTTCCCTGGTTGATGAGCCCCATCTGCTCCTCACTTCCTTCTAAAGCCGTGGTTCCCATAGTGGGGCACACGCCCCACAGGGGGGCAATTTGATTTTTAAGGATGGCAATTCAAGAATGTGTTATTAACAGTGAATGGCCTTTTAGGCTTCCTCCATGTGAATACGAGTTCACTTGAATAATAAGAACTATATGTCATGGGGTGGGGGGGGAGGCATCAGGATTTTAGAGATGCTTAGGTGGGGCATGGCCAAAAAAAGTTTGGGAACCACTGCTCTCAAGAATGCGCAGAAACTATCTTCTTGACCATAAGACCCACTATCAATCTAATCTGCTCAATCCACCAGAACCTGTCTTTGCCTGCAGAGAAAGTCCCTGACTCACGGAGGGTTTGAGTCCCATCAGCTACCCTCACCTGGTTTAGCTGGCCAGTCGAAGCCATTTCCCAGGGGTGTGGCTGCTGTCGCATGGTGACAGCTTCAGGGAGCCACAGGTGAGAGATGAGTTCAGGATAAGGACCAAATGTGGACAAACTACCCTAGAAGGAGTAAGACATGTCTCCCTCCAGAGGTACAGTCATACCTCGTTACGTTTGCTTCAGGTTGAGCGTTTTCAGGTTGCATCCTGCGGTGACCCGGAAGTAACAGAATGGGTTACTTCTGGGTTTCGTCGCTCATGCATGCGCAGACGCACAAAATGACATCACACACATGTGCAGAAGTAGCAAATCGCAACCAGCGCACGTGCAGAAGCAGGTTGCATTCTATTCAGGTTGCAAACGGGCCTCCGGAACGGATCCCGTTCGCAACCAGTGGTACAACTGTACTACCTCTTCCATAACACCCCATAACTTCTTGTTCATTCATGCTAGTGTATTTCGTATTCTGTTTTGTAATTTATGTTTGAAGTGAAGAGGACACAGCATTAATTTTGGGAGAGCCACATATTTATCTTTGCAGTTCCTGAACCACAAATTTACCTTGAAGATATCTCCATTGTCTGTGTGAAACCTCATTCCTGCTTGCACATGATACATTTCTGGCAAAGGATTACTGGTCTGATCTTATGCAGCTATCAGGGTCAGGATGCTAAGTGTTCTTTCCAGGTCACATTTGAGATAAGCTGTTGTACCAGGATCAAAGGTGGTTCATGAGGAGTACATACAAAACTCATGCCAGGAGCCATAGAAATAAGACATGTACAAAGTTCAGACTAACACCCATCCTTGCAAGCCAGAGGCAAAAGTGAGCAGAGCAGTGAATGCAAATACTACCTTTGTGCAGTAACCTAATTTCTACACACCCTCTCTATCTGCCTTCCAGGCAAGCAAGAGGCATAATCAGAGTTCGAGGACACATTTCAGCCATGTGGAAATATACAAGGCAGGCACAGAGCAGCAGCTGAGAGCAAGTCTTTGCCTTGTCCTATCCAACAGCTTCTCAGGTAGTGTGTGTACATACATCAGCTGAGCCAATCACACCACTCACCTTCTCAAAGATGTGCCCAATGTTCACATGCATCTCACATAGCTAGCTAGCTCGCTCCCCAGCCAATCACGTTACTTGAGGGGAAAGTGTTTTCACATAAAATCATGAATCAGAGCCATAATCCTTCCTTTGCAAGGGGGTTGGGATAGATGACCGCTGTGGTCCCTTTCAACTCTAATATTCTATAATTCTATAAAGTGAAAATGGAGAATCATAGAGCTGAAATAGGGAAGGGCCCTGGTGCTGGATGCCTTGCATACAGAAGGTCCCACATTCAACCTCCAAATTATCCAAGAGGGCTAGAAATGTTCCCGATCTAAAATCCTGGAAAGCTGCTGCAGGTCAGTATAATGACTGGACTGAGACCCAATGGCCTGACTCTACATAAGGCAGCTTTCCTATGTTCCTAAATTATAAGAGGGATGCAGTCCACACTTTGCAAGCCTTCCCACCCTCTCTGACCATTGGTCATGCTGGCTGGGGCTGATGGGAGTTGGAGTCCAACAGCCCCTCGACGGCTAGAGAGTTCTCCAATCCTCAACTAGAGAGGATCGGTGGTCAGATTCTAGAAAAAGAGACGCAAAACTAACCTTTAGCTGGGTGGCAGTCCTGCAACAGCTGAGAATCTCCTGGGCGGAGAGAAGAGCCGAACCAGGAAGGCTGCAAATAACAAACAGTGACGTCATGCTAGCTCTGTCTCCTCCTTCTGTCATCTGGGGAAGAGCAAAAGGGAAGGGGGAAGCGGGGGATTAAGGCCTGGGGTTGCCGCCCCCTGCTGGAGGAAAGTTTGTCTGCATCATGTTAATTTCGTGGCTTAATTCAAGTTTAAAGGAGCCTCTCTCAACCTTGGGTTCCCAGGTTTTGGACTACCACCCCCATCATCCCTGATTGCTGCCTCAGCTGGCTATGGATGATGGGAGTGGTAGTCCAATGGCACATGGGAACCCAAGTAGGGTTGCCGTATTTCAAGGAGTGAAGATCTGGACGCGAAAGTTGGTGGTTGTTGAGCTATTCTTAAAGAAAACCGGCCCCAGCAACAGTGCCACACTGCCTGTCATGCGCCCGGATTTTTCCGGACACCAACCGGTTGTAGGGGTTTTTGTCCGGGAAATACCGGGTGTATGGCAAACCTAAGCTTGAGGAATCATAGAATCAAAGTTCGAAGGGACCCTGAGGATCATTCTAGTCCAACCCTCTGCAATGCAGCTGTCCCTTACAGGGATCAAACCTGAAACCTTGACATTATCAGCACTACACTAACCAGCTGAGAGGAAGGCTGCTCTAGGCTGTATTTTGCAGGAGGGATTTGCGTGCATATACTTGAAATATAGGTTTGCACATTTATTTACTATTTATTAGTTATTTATAACTATTTATTAGTTATTTACTGCTGTATCATTCATAGCAATAAAACCATAAAACTGCACAACAAAACCATAAAAAGTGGGGGGGGGGTAATGGCATCAATTAACCATTGCGCATTGATGTGTTCTTAATTGCCTGCATAGGCCTGGTGGAATAAGAAAAGTTGTGTCACCCTACCACAACAAATCCATTAAAAAAAGAGAGACTTTTGTGGTTTGGAAAGCGACAAGGAAATGAACTGAGAAGTATTGTATGAACAAGATAATGGGAGATAATGGGAGACATGTAAACAGCCTCAAGCAAATCAGGATGAATGCACATTGCAGTATAACAGCCCCATAAACAAATCAGAATGAATGTCCAATGAAGATCATCCACAGCGCCCTGCAGACCTCCTTGTTAATGTGCATTCACCATGGTTTATGTTCTTGGTGGTATCAGGGCACTTCCAGATGGCAGTAATGCAGTAACACTGCGGAAACATCACAAACAACTAATAAAGCAAAATAATGCATGGACAATCCGGCATAAATCCTGCCAGTGACGCACTATTATTGCACCAATGAAATGTTGCAGGACACACCTGCAGAATAAACCACCAGCCTGGAAGGGTCCTTTGTCTAACTACCACGAGACGTTTGCACGAGCAAATCAGGACAAAGGCTGACGAAGATCCTAAGGCTCTTTGCCACTCCAGAAAGTAAGTGCTCCCCTTTGGATGCGAACAGTGGTGTACTGGAGCAGCGATGAAGCATTGGAGGACCTTGGCCCCCTGTAAAAGGTAAAGGTAAAGGGACCCCTGACCATTAGATCCAGTCGTGGAGGACTCTGGGGTTGTGGCGCTCATCTTGCTTTATTGGCTGAGGGAGCAGGCGTACAGCTTCCGGGTCATGTGGCCAGCATGACTAAGCCACTTCTGGGGAACCAGAGCAGCGCACAGAAACACCGTTTACCTTCTTGCTGGAACAGTACCTATTTATCTACTTGCACTTTGGCATGCTTTCGAACTCCTAGGTGGGCAGGAGCAGGGACTGAGCAACGGGAGCTCACCCCGTCGCAGGGATTCGAACCGCCGACCTTCTGATCAGCAAGTCCTAGGCTCTGTGGTTTAACCCACAGTGCCACCCTGTACAACACCCAAATTTGGCACCCCTCCGCCTCTTGCGCCCCATTGTAAATGATAGTTGCAGCATCCCCACCAATGCACCCGAGGCTCTGCACCCAGTGCAACCAAACTGGTCACTCTCCCCTAAATCCAGCTCTTGATGAAGCAATGCCTTGTTGCTTCATTGTGCAAGGGCAATGATGTTCTCACCCGGGGCACTATTTGCCTTTCTTCTGCGTGACACTTGGATCTTGGCAGCTGCCTTGGCTTCATATGCTTGAACTATGTTATTGAGCTGCAACTCCCATCAGCCCTAGCAAGCAAATAATAAAAAAAATGGCCCCACTTTTGTGGAAGATGCTGCTGTTTTGGCTACGTAAGTTGTGGCACAGAGAGAACGGAACAGGAATTAAAATGCAAAATGATGTGTTACTCCTGGAGCCCAGTGCAGAGTACCTGATTTGCATGCAGAAGGTCCCAGGTTCAGTTCCTAAGAGGATGAGACCACAAGTGATAGAAGAGGCCATTCTCTGCTGAAGTCAAAGTCAGACAATCTTGGGGAGGCTGGGCAAATGGCCTCACCTGACACAACGCAGCTGCCAGTGTATTTATACGTATATATAAAGAGGGCCTCTGGAAGGACACACACTGCAAACTGGGTGTAGAAAAAAAGAGCAAACCCAGATTTGGGAATTCTTGATGTTGCAGAGTTGCTGTAGTTTAGCAAGTGGGAATCTGGTTTGAACCATGGATGATCAGTGGGAGGGTATATTGTAGGTAGATTGCATGCTACTGGAGATAGAAATCATGGGCATGTTTCCTGGGTGACTATGCAGACTGACCAGAGAATGTGCATATTGCCCAGAGAATGTTCAAAATGCACTCAAGATGTGCACATTCTCCAAGGTTTGATGGAGATTATGCAGAATTCCCTCCCCACGGACAGATTATGTATACTGTCCATGAGGCCTGGTGAATGTGCATAATGGCCGGTTGTTGTGCACATCATCCATTCAACTCACATTTGTGTGTGTGTGTGTGTGTGTGTGTGTGTGTGTGTGTGTGCGCGCGCGTACACATGGGGAGGGAGGAACAAACACACATCAAAACAACACAGTTTCAGTATCTTGGTCTTTATTTTTGCAGTTGCAAAGTGGAATGCAATTCTTTTTTGCGCTTTATAAATATGATTTGGCATCTACATTCCCTCCCCCACAGCGTTGGTCCCTGGCTGAAAGTTCTAATACAATGACTAACAAGCTCACAGAGGGAGTTCTTAAGACGAGGAGGCAAGGAAGTGCTCTCAACAAGAGAAAGGAATGATCACGCAACCAGTCTGTATGAGCACATAACATGGGCAGTTATCAACAGAATGATTTCTTGGGGCCGGAGGAGTAGCAGGTCCCCGATTTGAACTTACCCCCCCCCTCCCTTCTGTGTAGAACCTGTGTGTTCCAAAGGGAGCCAAAAAGAGCTTCTTCCTTTCCTAACCAATCGGAGCTGCAAGCCAATTTCAACTGGTACGCGGCAACACAGAGAGGGGCATCCCCTTGCTATACGATACATCCAAGACAGAGGGGGAAAGAGTGTGCGAGGAGGGAGATTTAAATGCACGCTGACACTACTCATTGCCTGGTTGCAGAAAGCGGACAACAGGAGTTGCACCTGGCGTAACCCTTCAAAAAAACACAGGTGCAAACAGGTTGCCCACACCCCATTTCTTCAAAAGGTTACAAGCAATGAGGCCATGCATCCCTTCCCCGCAACCAGGTTATCGTGCAAATGTGCCCCTATACGCAAGTGAAAAAGAGTTAAGTTACCCGTCAGCGAGCAATAGAACAAGTGGAATGTTACAGCCACCTGGAGCTCCAGCTAAAGTCGCCCAGATGACGTCACTGCCACCACAGCCTTGGAAAAATGTTTCAGCTCCCGCCCCGTGTGTGCGCACATACGCACGCTGTAAACCGTTAACCCGAAACATGTGCCGTTGGGAAAGGGGCACCGTGAAAGGCTGTCCCACAGGTGTGGGGGAACCCTTGTTGCTGAACTAAATCTCCCATCAGCCCCTGCAAGCACGGTCAAGAGCCAGGGATGATGGGAGCGCCAAAGTTCCCTCACACAAACAAGCCATGGAATGGAAAGGTCAGTGGGACCACACAAGGGAGGCCACCCCAACAAGAAGAGCTGAAATGAATATTAAGCCGTGTGGTGCCAGTTTCCCCCTCCGCAATGCAGTGGGCCTAGAAGCTGTCAGTGTCTTGTGCTTTTTGATCAGGATATTATTCCAGCTGCAAAGGGGAAAGGGGACAGCAAAGCAGCAAAAGGCAAGGCTGAGAAGGGAGCCCCCACCCCTGGCCTTATAAAGCTATTAAAACTTGTGAGGAAAGAAGGAAACCAGGAATGTGAGAAGAGGCGGGAGTAACTAGGAGCCTTGAGCAGAAAAATTAATTTTTTTTGGTGTGGCACAGGAATAAGGAGAGACATTGGAACCGAAACAAGAACCAGACCCTCTGACCTGACATTTCTGGCATCCAAGCAGACTAGCAGACTTGGAACTTCCTAACCGCCACACGGTGGGGCAGGCGTTGTTTGCGGGGAGAGAAAGCTAGTGGGGTTAAGGGCTTTGTTTGGAGCCCTGTGCAGAATGGGAGTCTGCTTCCTCTTCCCCCCACCCACCCTCAAATAAGACTTTAAGACTGCGAGCCCACTTGGCCAATCCTCCTTTCCCTAGTCCAGGCGATGGATCTCCTAGGCCTACTCCCAGCCTTCTTGGAATAAATTTCACCTGACTCACAGGTCAATATCCAGAGCAGACTTGCACAATCTGTGTCCAACCAAGCCTGACCCAGCCCACAGACTGGAGATTGCATCTTGACACACACACACTTTTTTTTCCGAAGTGCCAAACAGGCAACCTGCCCCCCGACCCCATAAGAGGCTGTCATACATGGCTGTTTGGCTTGATGGGTCACAGGTTGCTGATCTAGGCACATTCCCAGATCGCTGCCGAGAGCAAGTGCAGCCAACAGGGTACAGATATGACAGAAGTACAACCAGCATCAGCCCAAGGCAGCAAGAAAAATGGACAGGGATTATGGGAGTTGTAGTCCATCAACATCTGGCAGGCACCATTGGTGGCTATCCCCAGCTTCTACGGTACACAGAGAGTTGCAGCCTACTACTCCCACTCAAGAGTAGACCTACTGAAATAAATGTTAGTCATGTCTTGCGGGTCTATCCTGCGTAGGACTAGCATTGGGTGCAACCCTCTGAACAGAGGATTCAGCATTGCCACGGGTATTCGGCTGTGCACACAGCTGATTTGTTCCCACAGAGACGCCTGCCTGGAACCTGGCATAGGGACACACTCGGTCCCCCAGCCCTCACAATGCATCACAGCTGCGCGAGAGCGAAAGCAGGATCGGAACTGGGGGCAAAAGGACAGAGACCACAGTCTCAGCGCCTGCAGGATGCTAAATAAATCAGTTCTTCCCTGAAAAAAGCCTACGGATACTGTTTTCTAAGGCAACAGCAGGACTAAGTGAGGGGTCCCTTCGCTGCCACAGGCACAATGGTGCTTGTTCAGCGTCACAAAGGCACAAGTTGCTTCGGATTGGCCCTGGCACAGGCCACAAAATCCGCATCTTCCACTTTGGGGCAAAGGATGCCCAAAGGAGAAGCCCTGCCAGCAAGATGGCTGCAATGAGCTGAAGCACTGGAGGTTTCGCTGCCGGTAGTGGTGCAGCTGGTTCTTCTGGGGAGGGAGATAACCGCTGCCTCCCATCCCCAAGAAGAATATGCAGAAAGAGATAAGAAGGGGGTAGTGGAAGGAACAAGATCAGCACCTGACGTTTGGGGGGGTGTCCCCCCCAAGCTCCCAGGCAAGGCACGAACTGGTACAGAACGTTAAAGCTGATTTTTCTTTTAAAGTGCACAAAAATTAAAAGGGAGGGGAGCAAGGGAAGCAGTTCCTTTTTTAAAAAAAGAAAGAAATATTAAATGTGAAGGGAGCAAATAATATCCGGAACCAGAGGCTGAGTTGCTCTCTAGAAGCCCTGCAAGCGATTCCCGGGTTTGCAGGCTACAGCGAGACGGTCGCTTTGGCCACGAGTTTGTAGCTTTCTCTTTCCTAAGACCTCACTTGCTTTTCTTATCCTCGGGTCTCGGCCTAGACGACGGAGGCCTGGAGGACGACGATGAGCTGCTTGTTTCCGCAACCTGAGTGGAACTGTTTGTACGGTTGGTGGCCTGGGGAGAGGGAAGAATGGTTAGGTCATACGATCACGGGGTCCAACCCCCTTCAATGCAGGAACAACATTCAAAACATTGAATCGTCAAAAGACGTAACAGGTGGCATTCAGTCACACAAATGCCTTCTGAGGAACTGAGATTCCTGCTCCTCCCTCCCCCATTTTTTTTCTTTTCATATTTATTTGAGGCCAGGTGCTGCAAAAAACAGAATTGACAGCAAGATCCCACTTTTGAACAGGTCTCCTCTTCCCCACCTCCCATCAGACGGCAAAGAAATGAACTATTCAACTTTTAGAAGACACCTGAAGGCAGCCCCATATGGGGAAGTTTTTAATATTTGATGCTTTATTGTGTTTTTAATATTTTGTTGAGAGCTGCCCAGAGTGGCTGCGGCAACCCAGTCCGATGGGCGGCATATAAATAATATTATTCTGTTAGTAACATAAGAACAGTCCTGCTGCATCAGGCCACTGCCCTATCCAGTCCACCATCCTGTTCGCACAGTGGCCATCCAGATACCTCTGGAAAGTTCACAAGCAGGAGACAGATCTAACATTCCTCTCCCTGCCTATGTTTTCCAGCAACTGGGATCCAGAACAGTGGCGTAATGTGGGTTGTTGGCACCCAGAAAGCGAAAGATGGCCGCACAAGCCCAAGCCCTCATCGGCGACTGAGCTGCAGCGGTCTGAGCCTGCTATGAGTGAGGCAAAGCGAGGGGAGGGAGAAAGAGACTTGAAGCCACCTTGTGAGGAGGAGAGACCTGAGGGCTGTGGCATCTTGTTCGCAAAGGAGGAGGCAGCTGCCAGAGCCTCTTGCCTCGGTAGGTAGCAGTGGCAGCACCCTTCCCCCTTCCTCGCCCTCAGCCAGCCTAGGGTTGGGCCACGCAAGGGCCTCCCTTTACCAGCCGAAAGGAGGAGGTGCCGCTGCCCCAGCCCCAAAGGCCCGGCCTCAGTGAATGAGGGAGCCTGTCTTGGGGGGTGCCTGGTTGCACCCCCTCACACCCTTTCCAAAATCTGCGCCCGGGACCACGACCCCCCAGCCCTCCCCAGGCTACGCCTCTGATCCAGAGACATATTGCCTCTGCCATCGCACCATTTCATTACGGTGGGTGTTTCTGTTGGTCCCTGCATGCCATGCAATACAGAATACTACATATGGAAGCGCAGGTCCATGTGGGGCTATTTCCTAGGGCTTCCACAGTTAATCCACCTGGTGCTTTGTAGGCCGCCACTCACCCTTTCCAGCAGGAACTCGGCCGTAGTGTCGATGATGACGCCCAGCTCGCGGTACTGGCCTGAATAGCGGATGTAGCCCCAGGCCAGGAGGCAGAGGAGGAGGATCCCTACAAGAAAGGTGCAGAGCTGGGCAACAAAGCCGAGGCCGATGTAGTTTGAGAAGTTGGAGCCCATGTAGAGGGAGATGATGAGGCTGAAGATGGCGGCAGGCGTCCGAAACGTGTTGAAGATGTTCTTGCTCTGGTTGTGCTTGCAGAGGTCCTCATAGATGCTGTTCATCTCCCTCACCAGCTCCTCCTCATAGCGCTGGCTGAACTCCTTGCCCCCCATCTTTTTGATGGTCTGGAAGTGCTTCAAGGCCATGGCACTCTGCACACGGTGCTTCTCCTCCAGGAGATCTGGCGCGACGTATGGCTTGTCGCCGCCACACAGCTGGGGGGCAGGACATGGGATACAGGTGTTAACACTGCCAACCTTCCAAAGCAGGCTAAGAACAATGCTGGCTAGTGCTCACACTGGGTGGAAGGCAAGGAGCCTGACAGTAGGTGGCGCCAGAGCCAACGGTGGCCAGCACCAACTTACTCTAGCATCTCGCCATCCTATTTGCTGCTGAATTCTGCAAGGGAATCGCTGAACTAAGAAGGAGAAAACTTAACAAGAACTGCCACATCCTGGCATTGGCTGAGGGTGGACTAAAATAGATGGGGCAGTGCCCTATTCACCCTAATAGACCAACCTCCACTGGCTATAAGCATCCTTTTTAACTCAGTCCTAGGAAGCTGCCCCATCAGAGGTCAGACTATAGCTTGGAACTGGTGAGATAAGGGAGTTCCATTTGTAGAGACAGTGTCATTGTGCCCTACCTTGGGGAGGAAATATCAGATGTGAATGCCACTACCTTATACCTTGATGGGCTGTCTTGGTTGTATTTCTGTTCTTTGGGCCTGTGGTCTCAACTGTTTCAGTTCAGAGAAGTGTTTAAAGAGGAGCTTCTCTAACTGTTCTGTGTCATCACTTTAAAATGTGAATTTCTTGCCATTTTATTGCCCCAACCCCAACTCCGTTCTCACCTTCTCCATATTGGTGTAATACATGTCCTTGGCCGAAGCAACAGCAGCCAGGTTGTTGGCTTCGGCAGTAGCCTGAGAGCAAAGATCATAAAATGAGCACAGGGATGTAATCAGTTCCACCGTCTGGGCCCCCCTCCACCCCAACAAGGCATATTTCCCACGTCTGCAATCTTATGCCCTCCCCGCAAACTGGGGTACATGCTCAGCAAACATGCCTTTGCAATCATAAGGACCAGAAACTCCATTGCTTAAAAGAAAAAAAGGAAGGGTGAAGAAAAACTGAGTTGTTTGCAGGTGAGTTCTACGTCCCAGATTGCAAACTACCCACTTGACCAAGTGCCCTGGGACCAGCGTCAGCCAGTGTTAGAAACTCAGATATATAAGCTGGATGTCGAATGGCTCCTTAAACCAAGTTGCAGTTGCCAAAACAGAATGTTTAGTTACCATTTGAGGGCCAAACAGTTTTAAAGTCGTATTTTTCAATACAACTTTTGGGTTCCTGAAATTCGTTCTGGTGGTGCAGAAAAAAATACCATGGGGAGAATTCTACAGGATGTGTTGTCAGTGTGTGACAACAAGCAAGATCCAAGGATCCCCAGACATGCGCCTCCTAGTGCCTGGACATCTTTAATTTGGTCACAAGTGACTGATAGCCGGGTGCAAAACGCGTCTGACAAATTTCAAACACTGGTGTCAGCAAGTGCTGTGGGACAGTCAATCTAGCACCCATCACAAACAGAGTGCGCTTAAGACCACAGGGGGCATGCGGCGCAGAGGGAGGCAGTGGAGAGCAGCTGAGCTCCACGCAAAAACTTTGAGCAAGTTTCTCCCCTTGGCATGTTTTGTGTAGCTGCCTTCTACCCAGCTTGCTTCTCTGGATCTATCTAGCCCTGAAATAACACGGAAAACTGCCTTCTGCTGAGTGAGACTCACTGGATCCATTTAGATTGCTAATGCCTAGCAGTGGCTCTCCAGGGTTTCAAAGAGGAGGTGTTATTCCCAGCTCTACCCGGAGACGCTGGGAATCGAACCTGGGACCTTCTGCATGCTGAGCATGTGCTCTCCCAGGGAGCCACGGCCTTCCTCTTAAGAAGAAAGCAGTGTGCCCTTCTTCCCACAGATGCAATGGTCCACCTAGCCCAGCAGTGTCTACACTGACTGGGAGCTCTCCAGGGTTTCAGTCACTCTCTCTCCCAGCCCTACCTCGGGGGTGCCACTGGGTGGGACCTTCTGCCAAGTGATGGCAACTCCCCAAATAGGAACATAGTGTATCTTGCTACCCCAGGCAAAGCTCACCAGCAACATGGACTTGGGATGAGGCAGGTCTTCCCCCTGGTAGATCTTGATATAAGCCTGGAGGGAGGAAAGGTCAACAGTGTTCAGCTACAGTCCTTTGCCAGTAACAAGAATACCAACACCAATTAGTTAACAAACAAACTGAGATCCAAAAGAATAGACTGAATCTTGAAGCTGGAATTACAAGAGGCTACTAAGGAGTCACGGGAGGATGTTGGAATACCTAGTGCCAGTGAAACCGCTATCAAACAGAGAAGGAGTGGTGTTTAATCTGTCTGAGTCACTTAAACAGAGGATATTTCCAAATGGAGCCGTTAATAGTGATTTGTAGCTTTGTGGCTGGGACTATATTTCTCTCCTCCTTCAAATGGCCAGATCCTCTGTTTGGATGGTTAAGAACAGGTAGACAGTCTTCTGACCAAAGGCACTGAGAAAAAGAAACCTATCAGACTTAGCGGATACATTTGCGATACAACCTCTGAAAAGTTATTATAGCTGGGACTGGCAAACTTGTTTTGTTCTTCCACTGGAATGTCTAGTAACAATTCAATACAGTAATTTAAGAATAAAACAAGAGAGTCTTAGGTGGTAAAAGTACTAGCTGCCAGAAACAAGCGACACCAAGAACAAAATGTTGCATTATGGAGTGATCCTGCTCAGCGATCTAGCCAGTCGTGCCCTCTCCCAGGATACTCCATTCCATTTCCCCTCTGGCTTTCTATTTCTTTCCATCAACAGGCAGTCAACATTCTATGCCCCAGGAGCACGCTCAGTCCTCACATCCAACTGCGGAGGCAGAGCATAGCCATTGTGGCTAGTAGCCATCGCTAGCCCTTTCTCTTCATGAATTTGTCTCATCCTCTTTTAAAGTCGTCCAAGTTGGTGGCCATCACTGCCTCCTGTGGCAGGGAGTTCCACAGTTTAACTACGCACTGTGTGAAGAAGTCCTTTCATTTACCTGTCCTGAATTACTATTAATATTCAGCTTCACTGGATGCTCAGGAGTTCTAGCGTTTAAATGTGCCGTGCATCATTTTACAAACTTTGGTCATGTTACCTCTCACCTGCCTTTGCTCTAAACTAAAAAGTCCCAAACACAGGAACCTTTCCTCATAAGGGAGGTGTTTCATTCTGGCTGCCCTTTTCTGAACCTTTTCCAACTCCTCTTTGAGGCGAGGCGACCAGAACCGTATACAGAATTCCAAATGCGGCCGTACCACAGAGTTGGCTGGAGCTGATGGGGTCCCACGACATCCCAAGGCACAAGAGATCCCCACCCCCTGCCTTAAAGGGGGGGGGGGGAGAAAAAGCAACGAAGCATACCCTGAAGTACTCCAGCAAGCCCCGGCAGGTCACTTTGGAACCGTTGATCTCCTTCTCCAAGAGCTGGCTGGGATCCAGCACAAACGGAATGAGCTTCTGCAGCTGTTCTTTAAACTCATCTGCAATGTCTGCGAGAAAAGAGATAGACAGGGGGTAGGAGAAAATTGAAGGAAACTGCTCTCATTGGCGGATAGCCGGAATTCTGCGATTCCACATAAAAACACACCAAATACAGCACTAGGTACATAAAAGGCAGCTGAGCACATCAACTTTCTTTTTTTAAAAAAAGAAGATTGACAATTCTACTCCTCATGATGGCAAAGCTATTCTTTTTCTCTCGACCTCCCAATAATTTCTATTGGTTTTCATGTAAATATTACTGTACAGTGGTACCTCGGGTTAAGTACTTAATTCGTTCCGGAGGTCCGTTCTTAATCTGAAACTGTTCTTAACCTGAAGCACCACTTTAGCTAATGGGGCCTCCTGCTGCTGCCGCACCGCCGGAGCACGATTTCTGTTCTCATCCTGAAGCAAAGTTCTTAACCCGAGGTACTATTTCTGGGTTAGCGGAGTCTGTAACCTGAAGCGTATGTAACCTGAAGCGTATGTAACCCGAGGTACCACTGTATTTTAATATTTAGTTGGAAGCCGCCCAGAGTGGCTGGGGAAGCCCAGCCAGATAGGCGGGGTATAAATTATTGGTATAAATTATTGTTGTTGTTGTTGTTGTTGTTGTTGTTGTTGTTGTTGTTGTTATTATTATTATTATACCAGAACTACGTATAACTACAGTAACTTGTCCAGTGGCACACATATACAGTACACAGTACACAATCATATAGAGCACACAGTACAGCACACAGTACCACAATCAATATGTTTATTTATGCATCAGTTCAAATGCATATTTGAATGAAAATGAAAATTTGTGTTCAAAGCCAGGGAAGCAGCTGAATTGGAAAGCAATACAGTTCCTTGACCTTCCCAATCACAATTATTTCAGATAAATATACTGGGTTTTTTAAAACAAAAACAAAACAAAAGTACATGACACAAAAAGATCAACATGATAAAACCTAAAATGACAACTAATTGCAGGAAAAAATGAGCTATTTAAAAATGAAAGCAGAATAATCAAATGAGAATCTTCCAAACACCCAGTTGAACAAAATCAAGCACATTTCTCTCAGGAGGTTGTCTAAATACAGACCAGGAGACTTTTTCTCCCAGGTACCCCCTGTGGCTTATCTCAGATAAGTGGAAGGACCTGAACCTTGAAAGCAGGACCTCTGAGACATTTATATAGGCAAAAACAATTCTGGAGATATTCCGGTCCTAAACGCTTTAGGGCTTTTAAAGGCCAAAGCAAGTGTCTTGAACTGAGCCCCAAAGCAAACTAGTGGAAGTCAAAACAATTCTGCAAAGTAAGGAAGTGTGCAAAATCAGTTATGCAAATTTGAGAGAGCACATCAATTGGCATACAGGCCACAGCATTTTAATAGCCTTGTTGGAAAGTAACATATACAGTGATACATCAGGTTAAGTACTTAATTTGTTCCAGAGGTCCGTACTTAACCTGAAACTGTTCTTAACCTGAAGCACCACTTTAGCTAATGGGGCGTCCTGCTGCTGCCGCATCACCAGAGCACGATTTCTGTTCTCATCCTGAAGCAAAGTTCTTAACCCGAGGTACTATTTCTGGGTTAGCGGAGTCTGTAACCTGAAGCGTATGTAACCTGAGATACCACTGTACATATAAAATATTCCCCTCCACAAAAGCACATACAAATACTCCCTTGGGTACCTCTGAAACATTGCATCGCACCAAACCATGGTTAAGGAAGCTTAGCCATTGGTTTGTGGGACAACATAAGGGCTAGTCCCACCAAACCATGGTTTGGTGGTACGTGAACAGATCCTCCAGATCCCTCGGGCTCGGGCACAACAATGCCCGCCCACCAGATCACAGTTTTGCCTATTCACCTGCTGCTTCCACGCCCTGCAAACTGGGAACAAACCAGAGTTTTTAATCCTGGCTTGCTGAGTTTGCCATTGGACAACATGGGGCCCATACCTTTCAGACGCCCATCAAAATTCGGACTGGTGGCCACTTTGAGGCCTGGATGGGGCAGGAGGAAACAGTTGACATTGGTGAAGCAGGAGTGGATATGTTTCCGGACATGCTGGATCTCCTCGTGCTGGTGAGATTTCACCTGGTGGTGGGAAGGACCATAAGTCATCTCACACTTTACTTTTTTTTAAACGCCGAGAGAATACACACACAAAAAATTACAAGTTAAGAACAATGTTAATGGACAAAGTTAAAGAGAAGGATGCTTGCATGCTGCAACGTGGTAGTATCCTTGAGTTTGTCAACTCTCATTTAAAATAAAAGCCCAGCGAAGGTTCTAGTCCTGTAGTTACTTTTCCTAACACCGTATTTTTCGCTCTATAAGACGCACCAGACCACAAGACTGTTTTTGGAGGAGGAAAACAAAACAAAAAAAAAAATATTCTGAATCTCAGAAGCCAGAACAGCAAGAGGGATCGCTGTGCAGTGAAAGCAGCAATCCCTCTCACTTGTTCTGGCTTCTGGGATAGCTGCGCAGCCTGCATTTGCTCCATAAGACACACACACATTTACCCTTACTTTTTAGGAGGGGAAAAAGTGAGTCTTATAGAGCAAAAAATACGGTAATTCCACGCCATGACGACCTCCTCTCCGCCAGGTCTCCACCAAGGGGTTCAATTGCTTTTGGGTTTGTTTGTTTACCTGCAAACGCTTGTCCAAGAAACGCATGCCACCTTCCAGGCCGTAGTGGTACTCATATGGGAAGCTCCAGTCACGGACCAGGAACATCAGGGTCTGCATGGGGCGAGAGGTGGGAGGACTGAGAAAGGCCCTCAAAAACAGATCTTCTGAGAAGGTTTGGCTCAGTTCTAGCAGACAGAGAGGCAGGTGTGGCTGGGAGAGCCCCTTGAGAACTTAACCCAGTAAACCAGGGGTGGGGACACTGCCCATCTATAGTCCAGCATCCTGCTTCATGCAAAGAACAGCCAGATGCCCCAATGAGAAGCTCATGAAGAGGACATGAGAGAAACAGACCTCCCTCCATGGGAGCGAGCTCTGCTTCCCCTGAATGAAATGGGAAGCCCCCCCCCCCCCGACTGGCGGGGGGTTTATTTTGGGGGAGGATGTACAGTACAGTGGTACCTCAGGTTAAGAACTGAATTCATTCCAGAGGTCCATTCTTAACCTGAAACTGTTCTTAACCTGAGGTACCACTTTAGCTAATGGGGCCTCCCGCTGCCGCCGCACGATTTCTGTTCTCCTCCTGAAGCAAAGTTCTTAACCCGAGGTACTATTTCTGGGTTAACGGAGTCTGTAACCTGAAGCGTCTTTAACCCAAGGTACCACTGTATTCTGCAACATATCATTGATGCAGTAATAGTGGTTTCATGATGGGTTTTATACTGGGCCATCCACGCATTGTTCCATTTTAATAGATGTTCGGCGAGGCTTCCCCAGTGTTACCGCTGTCCGGAGGGCGGAACTCTTTGCACCTAACCACCCCGACACCATCGGAAACAAAAAACCATCACGAATGTGCCATAGAAAGGATGCCTGAAGAGGTCATGTGACATTATCTTTATTGAGCATTCCTTCTGATTTGTTTAAGGGAGTTGGCAGTTAAACAACAAGGAGCATTCATCCTGATTTGGCTGTCTATGTGCCTTGCAGTGCAATGAAGGTGGGTAAAAAAAAACAACCACCACCCACCCTGGGACATTTGCGGTATGAAAAGTTACAGGGAAGTAATAGGACAGGCACCAATGGGAAATGAAGCAATATGTCCACCTAGAATTTTTTGCAAACACAAAGGATTGAAAGCAGGACCGCATCTAACTGTCCCCATCATGAACACAACCGATCGTGAATGCACCATAAAAAGGATGTTTGGAGGGGACCGGAAATATGTCAGGCGAGTGAGAATAACTCAACTCTAAATACAGTGGTACCTCGGGTTAAGTGCTTAATTCGTTCCGGAGGTCCGTTCTTAACCTGAAACCGTTATTAACCTGAAGCACCACTTTAGCTAATGGGGCCTTCTGCTGCCGCTGCGCCGCTGGAGCACGATTTCTGTTCTCATCCTGAAGCAAAGTTCTTAACCCGAGGTACTATTTCTGGGTTAGCAGAGTCTGTAACCTGAAGCGTATGTAACCTGAAGCGTATGCAACCTGAGGTACCACTGTATATACAAACAGAAAATCTAATTTCACCGCTCAGTTCAGTTCTACAAAACCGATCCACCTCTCATTGCACTCCACTGTTCCTTGCAAGCAGCTCAGAGCATTGTCCTTTCCCCAACCCACGCCCTGGGGAAAAAAATCCTCAGAACATCCTGTGAGGAAGGTTAGGCTGAAGGACTGTGAGTGCTCCAAGGTCACCCAATAAGCTTTGTCATTGAGCAGGGATTTGAAAAAATCACCCCTCTGCCTATTTCTCCCCACTGAAATCTGCATCCTTGAAATCTGCATCAAGCTTCCGTACAGTGGAGTAACAAATCTGCAGACTGTGCAAATCTGGGGTGTGCATGGACTGCGGGAAGTGAGGGCCCACCGGCCAAGACTGTATATGTGTCTCCCACCTCCTGGCCCAGCCCCATCTGTTCAGATGCATACCTGGAATGGTTTGAGGAAGCTCTCATCCATGGCCAGGCGTCCATACTCTGTAAAGAGCTACAAAAGGAAATCAAAAACATGCTGAATTTTGTTTAAAGATCTAAAGCAGCGGTTCTCAAAAAAAATTTTACCCAGGCCACGCTCTCAGAAAAAGAAATTGCTTGCACCACACCAAATTTTCTACTGATAAGAATTGCATTGGAAAACAAAAGGAAACAACACCAATATCACTCAACGCTCTTGCTCTCATTTTGAAAATATATCCTGTAATGGTTCTAGGGGTTGCTCGCGCGTAAATCGACGCCACACCTGGCTGGGTTACCTGGGTGAACCCTTTCTGTCCGAACAGCCACTCACCAGTGGCTGTCTCAATCGCTGGCAGAATCCGTCAGTGGGCGTTTCTTGAACTTCTTCCAGCAAAGAAGCTCTTTGGCGCCTAGTCGCCGCCTACTCTCCCTGCATGGAAGCCTTCTGTGCAGGGAGGGTGTGGGCAGCGGAGGACCCGTGCCCTCCCCGCTGGTCTCCGGCGAGGAGTCATGGAGCCACCTTGCCGATTCCCCCATCTGCCCCCCTTCTCCACTGGTGCTACACTGAATTCCTTCTCCAGAAGATGGGCTGCTTCTCTCCCTCCCGGGACGCTCTCCGGAACCCCTCTGGAGCCCTCCCTCTCCCTCTGGCTCCGATGGCAGTTCCCTGACATATCCATATTCTGCAAATAAATAAAATTTATTTTGATACAGGACTATCCTATACTGGGACTAAACCATACTACACTACACTGAAATCTTTAAGTGTTTCTTTGATGGTCCTTCAACCTTCCTGCCACGCTTGCCATTCTCTCCTGCCACACTCCCTTTGAGAACCCCTGATAAGGGAATGGCTGCAACAGGTGTGCCCTTGACTCCAGGTCTCTCACAGCTTGAGCTCAGAAAGTATAAAGAACACAGAAAGAGCTCTGCTGGATCAGACCAGCATCCTGTTCTCACAGTGGCTGACCAGATTATCATCACAGTAACCTGCAAGCAGAACTAGAGCTTGTTCTACTTGGAAACCACTTAGAAGCCTATCCTGGCATCAAGCAGTAAGTATAAATAGGAATTATAGCAACCACCACCACCACAAGAGCAACTGTATCCCCTTTTGTGTTTTGCACAGCACCATGAGCATTGCAAGGGGAAATGGTTTTCTTATCACCTACCTGTAGCTGCTGCAGATCATCTTCCTGGATGTTCTGAGACAAGTTGTAGATCTAAAAAGGGAGAAAGGGACAGCTGCAATGGTGAAAAAAATCCAGAAGGGCAGCCGCCTTAGCCTGTTGCAGCAAAGACTCTTATGGCTCATTAAAGATTGTCTTAACTGATTTAATCTGGCAAAAGGTCCCAGCCTCAATCCCTGGCATCTCCAAGTGCGGCTGGAAGAGACCCCCGGCTGAAACTCAGGACAGCCGCTTCCCAGTCAGTGGAGGCAACACTCAGCCAATGGCCTCACTCAGCATAAGGCAGCTCCCTACATTCCTAGATGCTTTCACTTAGACCACCCCACGGCTTCCCAAACTTGGTCTCCAGCCATTTTTGAACTACAACTCCTATCATCCCTGACCGCTAGTCCTGGTACCTAGGGATGATGGATGTTGTAGTCTAAAAACAGCTGAAGACCCAAGTTTGGGAAACCTTGGACCAGGCTTTCTTCAGGGCCCAGGGATGAATAGGGAAACAACAGGACAAAATTCCACCAAATTTTTAGATCTTGTTCTGTTTTGCCAGCTTTCACTTTCTGGGACGGGATTTAAATACACATAATTAAATATAAGCCTCTCAGGTCCCCAACACACTCCCAAGCTCAGACTCCTAATTGGATGGGTGAATATACAGTGGTACCTCTCGTTACAAACTTAATTCGTTCCAAAGGTCCGTTCTTAAGCTGAAACTGTTCTTAACTAGAGGCGTGCTTTCACTAATGGGGCCTCTTGCTGCCACTGCGCCGCTGGCACACGATTTCAGTTCTCATCCTGGGGCAAAAACTCTTCCAGGTTAGCGGAGTTTGTAACCTGAAGCGTTTGTAACCTGAGGTGTTTGTAACTCGATGTACCACTGTATATATTTACTTACACACACACGCTTACACACACACACACACACACACACACTTCCAAGGCCAGGAGAGGCCTAGCGACACAGACTGCCTTCCCAGAAACAACCCAGCTTTGGCTTTTCTGTCTTGATTGTAGCTGCCTTCCCCTCCAATCGATGAGGAGTCCCATCACACGCCCATGGCGAAAGCCCTTGCCACACCTTATTCAAACGACGACCAAAAAACAGGGGACACTCACCTGAACAGAACTCGTCATGGTGCTGAGAGCAAAGATGGTGGCGCAGTCCTTGACTGTTGACTGGCTGTCAAAAGCTCCCTGGGTGTCCATCAGCATGACCGCCACCTGGAAGGACAGGTGAGAGCATCAGGCTTAAGAGATGCTCCAGTGCTCCCTGCACCCCACCCCACCCCGTTTTCCACTCTCCCCACCCCCTGGCATTCTGTGGTCTCTGAACATACTCCGTCCTTGCTGGATTATTATTTTTTTAAGGGTGGGGGTGGCTGGGGAAGCAATGTGGCCTGGGGAAGAGTCCAGAGGACCTGACAGCAAGGACCGGAGGGTGTCATGAAATAGGCACAGAGGCTGCAGGGGTACCAGATGGGGAGCTGGGTCTGGGCTCAGAGCTGGCTGTGGAAGTTAGGGAGAGCATGGGGTCTGAAGTGATGGGGCAAGAGCTCCCAGAGACACTTCCCAGACCATTAGGGCCTTTAAGGCACTGTTCAGGCTGCACAGAGAAAGCATTTTTGTTCCTGAAATTCTGATTGTGGAGCTAAAATAAAACTGATAGAATTCTACAGGATGGGGTATTATTTATTGTGTGAAAACAGTCTGGCTAATTTCTAAAACTGCTATAAGGAAAGAGCCTGGACCCTTGCAGACACCTTCTCCTGAGCCAGAAAGAAAGCCAGACGTTTCCCACTGCAAACCAGAAGTCCTGCAGTGTCAGAAGCGCACCAGGAGAGAGGAGATGGCATGAAGGAGGAGCACCCATCTTCAGACCACAGGGTTGGCCCTTTAAGGTTCTGACGTTCTCCCAAGGGGGTGGAGCTTGGAGGAGGCGGTCTGCAGGAGGGCCTTTGTTGGAGAAAGTTGCTCACTTGGAGCTGTCCATGGTGCAGAAACCTTCAACCAACTGTGCCTCTTTCACCATGGGTTCCGGCAACAGACCAGAACACAGCAGAGAACCACATTTGACCCTCAGTCCTGAGGTTTCCTACTGTGGCCATGGAGGGGTGAAGAAATGTTTTCGCTTTCCGTTTTAATCAAATTCCAACTCCTTCTCAACTGCCCCCGTACCTTCTTTCCACTTGGTTTCTCCACAATGAAAACTTCGCTCCAGATTTGGATGCCTGTGGTGTCCGGGTCAGATCCACCTCGCCAGGAAAAGCCCGTCAGGGGTTCATCCTTGTCACCCAGCCAATTGGTGCTGCCCCCTTCTTTCTGTGGAGCAACAGGGAAACAGCACAAATAAGAAAACTGTGTAGTATTAGAAGAATGAGCCATCAGGCTCCCATGTGCCCCCTGTAAGAGAATAATAGCTCCTGCTTTCAGTTTTGACAAAGGCTTCCAGTCATATTACAAATCTGCAGAACCGTGGTTGATTCTATCTCTATATAAAACAAATCAGAATCAAAACGTGGTCTGCTATCATGATGCAAAAAAGCCCAAACAAAACCTGATTGCATGGTTCCACCAAAAGTTTTGGGACTGAAGATGAACAGAATGTAGGCTCTTTGCAAATAGGACCCTTGTGTCGGTTTCGTTTTACTTGTGAAAATTCTCTAAGCTCCAGGTGCATTGTTTTAAATAATGCTTATTTTTTTATTTATTAAAAAAATATATACTATTTGTTTTTTTAAAAAATCAAGGCAGTGTTCAACAATTGTACATAAAACCACACAATAAAAATCATATCAAAAGTCAAAATTCTTAATTGCCTGCATAAGCCAGAGGGATTAGGTAAGTTTCCAGCAGGCATTTAAAAGTTGGCACAGAAGGCACCTGCTGAATCTCTACTGGCAGAGTATTCCACAGGATTGAGCTGGTGACACTAAAGGCTTGATTCCTTGTTAAATGACCCTCATCAATTTGGAGAACAGTCAACAACACTCCTGTAAATGATCTCGAGGACTGAGATGGGCTGTAAGGGTTCATTCAGGTGTTCCCTGAAGTACACTGGCCCTAGGTCATTCTGGGCTTTGTAAATTAATAAAGGACCTTTAACAATAGCAACAGACAATGAGCCAGTGAACAGGGGGATGGCTCACCTGTGTGTACATATAACGCAGCAGAAAGTCCAAGAGGAAGGATTTGCCTTTGCGGAAGGCACCGGCCACGGACACCACCACCACATCGAGGTCCCGGATAGCATCAGCCAAGAGGACACGGCTCAGCGCCTTCTCGTCCAGCTCAAAGGAGTGTTGGTCTTTGTGCACCAGCACAATCTGCACTGGGCCAGGCTTCGTTCCCCCCATGGCATCCCCAGCTGCACAAAGGAGAGAAAGGGAGCTGGATGTCAATACACAACAGCAACTACCAGGCTAGCAAGGCCTGTCCACCCCATACATTTAAAGCACGTTTATAGTACTTCCAACAGTCACTGCTTCCCCCAAAGAATCCTAGGGACTGTAGTTTATCCCTCATTGAACTACAATTCCCAGCACACCATAACAAACCACAGTTCCCAAGATTCCATGTCCTTTAATTGTACGGTATGGTATAGACCAGGGGTCAGCAACCTCTTTCAGTCCACCATCCCTCAGACCATGTGGTCTGAACGAATTCCTATGCCGCACAAATAACCCAGAGGTGCATTTTAAATAAGACACATTCTACTCATGTAAAAACACACTGATTCCCAGGCTGTCTGCGGGCCGGATTGAGAAGGCGATTGGGCCGCATCTAGCCCACAGGCTTTAGGTTGCCTACCCCTGGTATAAACACACAACTCTTTGGATATGCTAAGATTAGCAGCAGTTTCTAGTGCATTTTTACCTTTGCATGTAAATAAGGTAAAATGATTTGAATGATTTTGAATTGTCATGTCTCAGGACATTAACAGGTATTTCAGCCATAACAGCTTCCAAGGAAAGCTTTGACTGGATATAGCATTTAAACCACATGACGTACACATTGATTCCCCCAACCACAATAATCTAGTTATTTGAGCTCAAGTAATTTTTTTCACGGGGGGAAAAGATAATGAGAATCACGCAGGAGTAAAATTAACCAAGCATACTCTTTTCAGTTTTGTTAAGCTGAAGATCAGATCTAACATATTTGGCTGAGGTTGGATGGCCATCTGTACTGGGTGCTTCAGTTGAGATTTCTGCGTTCCGGGGGGTTGGACTAGATGACCCTTGGGTCCCTTCCAGCTCTACAATTCTATGATTCTATGGCCTCAATCAGTCTAGGGCAGGGGTGAAAAACCTGTGGCCCTCCAGATGTTGGTGGACTCAAATTGGCCTGGGCAATGTATCAATACACTGTCCAGGACCAGTTTGAGGGCCAGATCACAACGGCGTTTGGACTCAAAGGTATATTACAAGTGGGGCTTGTCAGCCGGCTGGCATCTTAACTTTCTTCTCTGGCCAAGCAGGCGGACTGCCTCCTTTCTCCCTTCACTGGGTGCTGGCAGTGGAGGGCATGGTGGTAGTAGCTTCACCCTGGTGCCCCGCTGATGCTCTATCCTTTTCAAGATTGTGATGTATCACTTTATCGTGATGTTTAGCTGGTGATACATCATGAAAACCTGATATCGCCCAGCCCTAGACTCCAACTCCCATAAGCCCCAGCCAGCATGGCTAATGGTCAGGGATGCTGGGAGCTGTAGTCCATCAAACAAGTGGCAGGAGTAACATAAGTTTCTCACTCCTGGATCGATTGAGATTCAAACACACACACACAGAGAAAGGGCCGGGGGGGGGGGAGAGAGAGAGAGAGAGAGAGAGAGAGAAAGAAAGAAAGAAAGAACCTCACAGAGTTGTTGTGAAGATAAAATGGGGAGAAGAACCATCTAGGCCACAGAGAGAGAGAGAGAGAGAGAGAGAGAGAGAGAGAGAGAGGAAGGAAGGAAGGCAGGCCCTCACAGAGTTGTTGTGAATATAAAATGGGGGGGAGAACCATCTAGGCCACCTTGAGCTCCTCACAGGAAAGGTGGGATTTAAATGTCAAAATAAATGTAATATATGCACAGATACAGAGAGAGATACACCCATGTGTATATGTGTTTGTGTTTCTGCCTTGGTATTAAGTGGCACAGATGGAATACTCTTGCCAGGACTACTGAAATTCTGGCACGCTAGAAACCCCACATACATACACACCAGATGCCCCACAGATCGACCTGTGCATTATTAGCGCAGCAAACAGGAGCCCCACTCGTTGACTTCTCACCATCCATGTGCACGGAACCGAACCGATCCAGGAGAGGCACTTCCTGAGGCGAGGGTTCACACCTCCATGGCTCTCGCCGGCCGGGACCACTCACTGCCCCGCGAGGCCGGGTCAGAGGAGCCCACCTGTGCGGGCAGACCCTGCGAGATATTATGGGCCGCCTGGGGGTGGCATCCAGCAAACTTGGGCAGCTCCTCGAGGGCCGAGGCTTCTGTTGCAAGCCTGGCTTCTTCTTCTTCTGGGCTTTCATGAGCTTTCAAACCAACGAGGGCAGCAGGAGGCTAAAAGGAAGAGGACAAAACCCATCCTCTCTGGCCCAAGGAGATCATAACAATCCGGTCTCCACGGCAACAGCAGCCAAAGGGCTCACTAGGCCGAGTTCCAAGGAGGAACCATTATTTCACTCAGGTTTCTATCCTTTCTAACCCTCCTTTCCCCCTCCTCAGGAGAGGGCCAGAAAGAGGGGTCTGGAGGGCCACATGGGCAACTCAGCCTGAGGTTCCCCACAATGAAACGCTTTTGCTACGCGAAAAGAACCCTTTTTCTTTCTCCCCTGAACTCAGCAGTTGGCAAGCTGTCGAGTTAGGACCACACCAGCCTCCTCTCTGATCTTCTTATCTGCCTGGTTGAAAAATAGGCCAATTAAATTAACATCACCTTTAAAACCTCTGTTTTCCTGCCCAAGTAATTCAATAGGCCACCTGCTCTTAGCACTGCAAGAGCACAGGCTAGGAGGAAATTAAACACAAGGGAACTTTTATTTTTTATTTATTTGCAAATAAAAAATAAAAAATATTTCTACCCAGCCAACATTAAGGAAAAAATATTATGGCAGCAAACAGCATTAAGGGAAATAAAATGGCATTCATAAAGCAAATAAAAAAGACATCACCAGTCAGTATTTTGGCTTAGAGAATCATGGAATTGTAGCGCTGGAAGGGGCCCCAAGGGGCTTCTATCCCCCCCCCCCCCAGCTATGCAGGAATTACAGCTCAAGAATCCCTGACCGGTGGATCATCCAACCTCTCTTTAAAAACCTCCAATGAAGGAGAGTCCACTACCTTCCAAGAGACTTGGTTCCACTGTCAAACAGCTCTTGTTGTCAGAACGTTCTTGATAATGTTGAGTTAGAAACTCCTTTCTTGCAATTTGAATCTATTGGTTTGGGTCCTACACTCCAAAGCAGCAGAAAACATGCTTGCTCCATCTTCCATGTGGCAGCTTTTCCGGTATCATATCACCTCTCGTTCTTCTCATGCAGCATGGAGCGGTACTGTAAGTTCCCTAGATCTGGATCCTATACCTCTATTGATGCAGCCTAGAATTGCATTAGCTTACTTTGCTGCTGCATCACACTGCTGACTCATGCTAAACTTGTGGTCTACCCTAGATGCTTTTCACATGTATTGCTGGCAAGCCAGGTGTCCCCCATCCTATATTTGTGCATCTGATTATCCCTGCCTAAATGCAGAGCTTTACATTTGTCCCTTTTGAAATTCATTTGGTTAATTTTGGCCCAGTTCTCCAAACTGTTAAAGCCATCCTGATTCCATCTTCTGAGGTTAATTTGTTATAATGTTTATATTAGTTTTAATGTTTGTTTTTGTAAAACACTTTTGGCATCTTTTGAAAAATCGATGAATATATGTAATAATAATAATAACAATAATACAACTATTGTTACACACACACACCCGCTAATTAAGCTTATTTCCAGATCTAAGCTGCCAACCATGGATAATCAGAAGCAGTATAATGCAGAATTTGTTGTTAGGCCTTCCCTGTGGCCTGCTGTTGTTGCTGCCTAGAGCAGCTGTGGCACTGTTGCAGCTGCTAGCAGGTAAGAAAGGTTGCTCAAGAACAGCAGAGATAAAGCTAATATTGTGTAGTAGTTACCAGAAAATTAAGACAAGAACTGGGGGGGGGGACCCAAATTCAAATCCGCACCCTTAGACTTTATTCATTGCAACATTTCAGGTTATGGGTCCAAACATATTGGCTGTGTCCGCTTGAGAATTTTCAGGGGAGCTAGGGAACAAGGGGAAGAATCCAGTTAAAATGTCTCCTGCAAAGATTGCTGCTGCTGCTGCTAAAATACCTTCATCAGAGATGCCCTAAGCTACTTCTGGCAAGCCGCAAGTTCGGAAGAGGGTTTTCCACACTCCTCTGAAACGTAAAACTTCCGTGAAAGGAAAAAGGCAACACTGAACACACCCAGTGGCGGGGGGGGGGGGGGTGAATACAATTCACTCACATACCATGAGTTCTGCCAGCTAGCCGCTGCCTGCAGTGAGTCAGAAACCTCAACCGCTCCCTTGAAATCTCGCCTGTTTTGCATTTAGCAGACGTTGCCACTTATCTGGAAGGGAAGCCTCTCCACCATCTCCTCTGCTCCATGAAGCAGAGGCCTATGCAAGTGCTATCTCTACACAACCCATCACATCTTCTGTGGCCTCCCAGCACCTCAGTAAAGCAGAATCCCTGTTTCTGCAAACTCAGCTCATAAGAAAAGCATTAAGGCAACAACCATTTCACTCGCCTCCCCGCTCCCCAAGTCACAACTGGCATTTACAGATATGCTGCCTCTAAACAGGGAGGTTCCATTTAGCCATCACAGGCAGTAGCCCTCAATAAACCTCTCCTCCTCTATGGAAGGACCACAGCTCAGTGGTACAGCATCTCCCTTGCATGCAGAAAGTACCAAGTTCAAGCCCAGGTAGCTGTGGGAATGTCCTCGCCCTACCTGAAACCCTGGGGAGTTGTTGCCAGTTAGTGCAGACAATACTGAGCTATAGGGACAAATAGCCTGGCTCAGGATATGGCAGCTTCCCATATTCCAGGTCGTTGTGCAAACCCTTTTTGATATCATCAGAGCCCACAGAACCGCCACCTAGCCACGCCTCGTGGCAGCAAACGCCTTAATTCAATTACTGTCATTGATCGTTAAATGATATTGTGCCTTCCAGTGGCGTAACAGCACCCAAGGCAACTTGGAACTGGTGAAAGAGCTTCAGAAGCATTCAGGCTGGACCAAAACAAAGTCCTATGTGGCAAGCAGATGCTTCTCAGAAACCCACAAGCGAGAAAGCAACTCTCCCCAATCTTAGCAACCAGTATTCGATGGCATTGTGCCTCTGATCCTGGTAGCAGTGTACATCCATAATTGGTCTTATGCTTAAAACAACAGGAGGTAGCGATGGTCACCAGCTTGGAGAGCTTTAAAGGGGGATTAGTCAAATTCATGGAGGAGGACCACATGGGTCATCTGCTCCAGCCCCTTTGAATGCAGGAATCTTTTTGCCCAACTTGGGGCTTGAACCCATGATTAAGAGTCTCATGCTCTTCCAACTGAGCTATCCCAGCAGTATTGATGGCTAATACCCACAAAGGCTATGTTCTATGCCTCTGAATGCCTGTTGCTGGGAACTGCAGGTGGGCAGAGAGTGGCTGCACTCATGTCCCGCTTGTGAGCATCCCACAGGCATCTGGTCTGATCCAGCAGGCTCTTCTTATGCCCTTATAACACATAAAAATATAGAAAGCCAATACAACCGCATAATAAACATTGTGAGTGAGCATAACCAAATATTTTAAAAGGTGCATTGAAAGCTATCTTACGCCGAGTCAGACCATTGGTCCATGTAGCTCAGGACTGTCTGCACAGACCAGCAGCAGCTCTCCTGGGTTTCAGGCAGGGGTCTCTCCCAGCTCTACCTAGAGATGCCACTGGAGACTGATCCTAAGGAGTTCTGCATGGAAAGTGTGTGTTCTACCACTGAGCTGCAGCCCTTCCACTGAGGCTCACTGAAATAAAAGTTTTAAACTGGAGCTGAAACGCCATCAGGGAAGGAGCTCAGCAAATGTCCAGTTCCAGCTTTCGGGGCATCGCTGTGGGGAAAGCCCTCTCCCACTTACCCACCAACCAAACTTCCGTCCATGGCAGAGAAGACCCCCCCCCCCATGTGGGCCTGCATAAATGGAAAGGCTTAAGCAAGACAATGCAACCCTTCCAGTATCTGAAGCAGTTTAAGACTCGTGCTTTGTGCGTGAAGAAGGTGCCATTGCAGCAACCTTCTTCATGAGTCTGGTGAAAGGTAAAATTGCCACACCACCTAGATCGGTGATCTCGCCCAACCTGGCAGCAGCGTGAGCTGTGAACAATTGAGAAATATGCTGAAATACTGGTCGGGGAATTTGCCTGCCAAATACTGTCAAACCTGGAAGAGGGGCTTGTCCAAGCGCTACATCCCTGCATTGCATGCATGTTTGAGGCGGATGCTAAACACGGGTGATTTAATGAAGGAAGACAAGGAAATAGCATTGAAAATAAGATCCCCCTTTCCATACTCCATCTCGGTTGAGCTTCCACAGCAGAAATCCTGCCCACACTTTTCTTAGAAGTGAGCCCGACTGAAAACAGTGGTGTGCCTAACTTCAGAAACACGTGTGGTTAAAAGTTCAAAATAAAGAATTGTGCAAGGCTCACTACCTCCAGGTTGTGCACAGAGGGGCAAGAGAGGAAGAATTGTGTCTAGACGCTGCATTCTTATGAAGGTACTTCTATACGTGTTATACCAACCCTACAGGGGCAACCCAAACTACCCCCTTCCAATGGGGTGTTTGCATTCTCCCCATATAAACCTCAATCCATGGGGCAATGGGGCTCTCTAGATTTTGTTGTACTACGACTCCCATCATCCTTGACCGTTGACCATGCTGCCTGGGGCTGACATGAGTTCAACAACAACAGGAACCACAGAATTGTAGAGCTGGAAGGGACCGCCATCTAGCCCAACCCCCTGCAATGCAGGAATCGCCTGACATGGGACTCGAACCCAAGTCCCTGAGATGCTCTACAAAGCAAGCTATCATGCCCCAGTCCCCCAACTCGGCCTCCAGAGGCATTCTGGCTCTACCACAGAGTTTGCATCTAGTACTACAACTCCCATTATCCATGAGTATTGATCACACTTGCTGGGACGGATGGAAGTTGTAGTCCGATACATCTTGAGAGCATCAGGTTGGGGGAAGGAAAGTAAGTTTCCACTTTCCCTGGGAAGGGAGCGGGGCTCCATGCATTTCCCTCACAAATGGCCCTGGTTACTATATGCGGCTCTTTGCAATCGGCTCCAGAGGGACCTCATCCCTATAGGGGACCCAGGCTCCCCCGCCCCATCTTTGGGGGGGGGGTTCATACAGTTTCTCCACAGAGGCCTTATTTTCCATGGGGAGGGGGATATATTCCTATCTCTCACCATAGAGGATATTAACCCCCCCAAGAAAAGTTGGTGGCTCCAAATCCGATTAAGAAAAGAGGGCCCTTACCGCCCGCCGCCAGCTTGACACCGTTCGCAGCTACCGCCGCCGAAGGAATGACACGGAGCCGCCTCCTTCCCGCCCTTCTTCCCGCCCCATCTCGGAGCAGGCAAGAGGCGGGGTCGCCAGGCATGAAGCGGGGAAAGGAGGAGGGCAAGGAGCCTTGGGGAAAGGTGCATGCTGGGAATTGGAGTCCGAGCAGCCGCCGTCTCTCGCCCACGGAACTGGGTAAGGGGAATCCAAGAGAACTACAACTCCCGAGAAACCAAGGGGTGGAGAATCAAGAAAGGACGGGCTCTCAAAGCTTTCTCCCCAAGGGAGGATCTTGGGAGAAGCAGACGGAAGAGGTCGGGCTTTTTTCAGAGTCGCCAGGGAGGAGCTTTGGAAGCGCGTGCTGGGGAAGGCATCCTGTTTTTGAGGATCGCAGCGGCTCCTTATACAGTACCCTTAAATCTTTAATTAAAAACATTTTTTTAAAAAAGCAGGCCGCTTCTGCACAGATTTGCAGAAAAAGATGCTAATTTATATGCAACTTTATAAATAATCACAAATATTTACTTTATAAATAATGATTTGTAAATAGAAATCATCAGGACATAGGCAGAAGCTGCTGGATCAGGCCAATGGCCCATCTAGAACAGCATCCTGTTTTCATAGTAGCCAACCTGTGGGAAGCCTGCAAGCAGGATTCCAGCACAAGAGCACTGCACCAGCAACTTGTAGAGGCAGAACATAGCCGTCCAGGCTAGTGGGTATTGATAACCTTATCCTCCTGAATTTGTCTAAAGCTCTTGAAGCCATCTAGGTTCATGGCCATCAATGCCTCCTGCGGAAGTGAGTTTCATAGATTTAACTATGCATTGCTTGAATTTCTTTTATCTGTTCTGAATCTTCCAAATGTCAGCTTCATTGGATTTCTCAGAGTTCTATTGTTATGAGAGAGGGAGAAAAAACTTATTCCTGTCCACTTACTCCACTCCATGGGCATAGGCAGGGGGGCAGATGCCCCCCATCACGTAAATAAATAAAAAAACTTAATTAACTTACCAATCGCTTTACAGATAGCTCGGTTCTGTCCCTCCCCCAAAAAAACAGATTCTCATGCTCCACTCTATGCATAATGTAATAAACTTCTATCTTGTTACCTCTTACTCACTTTTTCTCTAAACTAAAAAGTCTCAAATGTTGCAACCTTTCTTTGTCCACTCTATCCTTTTTGAGATGAGGTGACCAGAACTGTACAAAATATTCCACATGTGATGTACTATTTATTATTATTATTATTATTATTAACATGTATATCTCCACTTTCCTCCAAATAGCTTAAGGTTACAAACATGCTTCTTCCCTCTGCCCATTTTATCCCCACAACAACCTGTGAGGTAGGTTAAGCTAACAAACATTGCAACGGTCGGAGGATCTGGTAATCTGTGTGTGTGGTGTCCAGGAGATAGATAAATTACGGTACATTAAATAACAGCAATAATAAAACAGGAGTTACAGGTCTGTCATGTCATTATCACAGTACAGTCAAACCTCTGTTCTTGAACCGCTCTGTTGCCGAACATTTCGGCTTCTGAACGTCAAAAACCCAGAAGTAAATGCTCCAGCTTTCGAACATTCCCCGGAAGACGATCCAACGCAGCTTCCGCTGTGCAAAAGCCTAGCTGTCGGCTGATCAGAAGCCGGAACTTGAACATTTCGGAACTCAAATTACATTCAGAACAGATTACATTCGAGTTCCAAGGTTTGACTGTATATGAATGGAAAGAAGTGGTAAGCATTGAAATCAGCTAAACAGTACATAAAACAACATAGCTGTTGTTTATTAACTTTCAAGGCTGTTTCTGCTCACCCCTCTTATAGTTCTGTATCTTTAAACCAGACTGGGAAGCTCTGTTTTGGCAGCAGTACACACCTGCAGGCCTCTGCCACTAACCCAGATCTCCCCCAACCTCACTGCTGCTGCCTCTGCACTCCCCCCCCCCCCCTTGAGCCAATGCCTGAGCCTTTCAAATCAGGGACTGTCATCTGTACAATAACATGCTTCTGGGAAGCCTGCAAACAGGACCTGAGTGCAACTGCACACTCTCCACTTGTGATTCCTGGCAACTGGTTTTCAGAGGCCTAGAGTAGAGGTAAAGGGGCCCCTGACCATTAGGTCCAGTCGTGGCCAACTCGGGGGTTGCGGCGCTCATCTCACTTTATTGGCCGAGGGAGCTGAAGTACAGCTTCCGGGTCATGTGGCCAGCACGGCTAAGCCGCTTCTGGCGAACCAGAGCAGTGCACAGAAACGCCGTTTACCTTCCCGCCAGAGCGGTACCTATTTATCTACCTGCACTCTGACATGCTTTTGAACTGCTAGGTTGGCAGTTCGAGGTAGAACATGACTATTATGACAGGAGTTGGGGGGCTGTGGGCACATTTGCAAATTGGAGCTCTTATGGGCACCACAGACATACTGCAATGTATTCTGTTGGCTGCTCTGTTCATTAACTTCTCCTCTTGTCCTTGGTGGTACCTCTCCTGATCTGCAGCATGTTTTCGAACATTAAGATAAACCAGTGCCGAAATCTTTCCATTTCATTTTAGGCTGCTAAAAGCACAGGAGCAGGATTTATTTAAAAAATTAAACATTGGCAATTGAGTTTCTATGTGTGTAGTACAGCCCATTCAATAATGAAAGAGGAAAAGCTCACAGAGATAAAGGAACAATTGTTATCTTACCTACCATTCCTGCTTATCGGCTTTAAGATTACAAAGGTGTTTGTATTACGGATTAGAAGTATATTTAGAACTCTTAAGTTAAAGACACATTTATTTATATATTTAGTGCTCTTTTGATTCTGATGTGGAACCATAATCAGGAATGGAAAGGAAAATGTTCACACTGTTTTCTCAAACTAACAGCAAGTAGAAGCTTTTGTTGATTAAACTGGAACTGATACTTCACACAAACCCCCATCACCTTGATAACGCCAAGGTTGCAAGTTCAATCCCTGTAAGAGAGTTGTTGCAGGGGGTTGGACTAGATGAACTTCAGGGTCCCCCTTCCAACTCTATCATGCTATTACAGTATTTGAATACAGTACTGCCATTCATGCAGTGGTGACTTTCAAATTAGACTACTGTAATCTGCCCAGTGTGGTGTTGCCCTACAATAATCTACTTGCAAATACCGGTAAGTCTGTGAACTCCGTTTCTGAGTAAACATGAAAGCAGAAGTGCTGCCAATGAACTGTGGTCCTTTCCCTTGAGGAGCATAGGAACATAGGAAGCTATCTTACACCGAGTCAGGTCATTGGCTATCATCTATACCAAAGTTTTCCAAACTTTTCATGTTGGTGACACACGTTTTAGATGTGCATTATTTTGCAACACAGTAATTCAGTTTTACTAGCAAACCGGAGGTTAAACTAACTCCTTTCCAGCCCCGGGAGAATGGGGAGTGTTCGTGGGACACACCGACACACTGCAGCCAAAGAGCTAACGTGTCATGTCAGTTTGGAAAGCTCTGATCTACACCATTGTTTCTCAAACTTGTTTCCCCAGGTGTTGCCGGACTACAATTCCCATCATCCCCAGCTAGCAGGACTAGTGGTCAGGGATGATGAGAATTGTAGCCGGACAAGTTTGGAATCCAAGTTTGAGAAACGCTGGTCTACACTGACTGGCAGCAGCTCTCCAAGGTTTTGTGCAGGGAATATTCTCAGCCCTACATGGGAGATACCGGGGCCTTCTGCAAGCAAGGCAGGTGTTCTGCCACTGAGCTATGGCCCTTCCTTATAGGTAAACCATCTTATACAGTGGTACCTCGGGTTAAGTACTTAGTTCGTTCCGGAGGTCCATTCTTAACCTGAAACTGTTCTTAACCTGAAGCACCACTTTAGCTAATGGGGCCTCCCGCTGCTGCCGCGCCACCGCAGCACGATTTCTGTTCTCATCCTGAAGCAAAGTTCTTAACATGAAGCACTATTTCTGGGTTAGCGGAGTCTGTAACCTGAAGCGTATGTGACCTGAAGTGTGTGTAACCTGAGGTACCTGTACCGAGCCAGGTCACAAGGTGTGACTGAGCTACTGCCCTTTCCCAATTCCAAATTTCAGGAATACTTAATGTATCCCTATTGCCATTTGGAAAGAGATTTTTCAGGAGGAGGAGGAGAAAGCGTCCCTTTTGAGCTGTTTCCCCCCTTTTCCTAAAGGTTCGAAACACGACTCAAAAAAGCAGATTCTCAAAACACAAAAGCCCCCGCCCGCGTTTCTTGGCCGTTTATTCAGGCTCCTATGGCTACTGCGCACGCGTAAGTGCCGGTCTCACCCGCGCGCGCGCTCACACACAAACGTAATAAACGGACTTGGAAAGCTCGCGAGAATGGGGAGGGGGCGTGATGCGCATGTTCAGTGACCAGTCTCAAAACCCGCCTATTTTCTCACACTCAAAAAAAAATCCGCCGCCCCCTCCCCGCCGCTTCTAATACCAACGTAAGGGAGGAGCAGAAATATTCTGCGGGAGGACGCAGGAGGCACAATATACTGTATCGTATACAGTAGTCTTCCTTCCAGACTTCTCACTGCGCCTGCGCCGGAGAGCAACCTCCCAGACCCGCCCCTCCGGAGTACGCCTGCGCGGCGCTCCGGCCCGCCGCCCAGTTGCCGCGCCTGCGCAGTCTGCCCTGATCGCCTCGTTCTTGTCAGTCAGCGCCTGTCTGTTGAGAGGGGCGGTCGCTTATAGCCAAGGTCCTCGTCGCTGGTTTCTTTTACCCTCCGTCGCTTTCGCCGCTGCCGCCATCGACATAATGGCTGAGCCCGCCACCCAGTCCCCGTATATTTCTTCCTCTGCTGGGGGTGGCTCCTCGGAGCCCGGAGGCCGAGACCTCAAGGGGGCAGGTTCCCCCCAGCCTTGCGCTGGTGAGTGGGGGGGGGGGGAGGGAGGTGGGCAGGGGGAATGAACAGCTGGTGGAGGGGAGGGGGCTTGGCGTAGGGAAGTGCCGGGT
Organism: Podarcis gaigeae; assembly: GCF_964106915.1. Taxonomy (NCBI): domain Eukaryota; kingdom Metazoa; phylum Chordata; class Lepidosauria; order Squamata; family Lacertidae; genus Podarcis; species Podarcis gaigeae. Next base: position 13,151,781 of record NC_139693.1, on the reverse strand, counting down.
GGTTTGTGGGCACGAGGAAGGAGGAAGGGGTGGGCGGAGGCGGTGTAGCAAAAACTTGAAACCCTGAAAGGCACCAGGATTCCCTGAGACGCTTAAATCATTGCATTTCCGAATCCTGTTTTCTTATTATTAAGACCAACTCAGGTAAATCGGCTCTTACAGGGAGTCCTTTGCCTGGAATGAAAAAAGAAAAGAAAGCAAAATAGCCTTTATTGTCATAAAACATGCACGCAGGGCTAAAGTACTGACTTTCATGAATGCCATTTTTTTAGTAAGTCTGAAATATGGTAGACAAGATTTAGCATTGCACAGAACCAGGGTTTGTGTGTTTCTGTATATAAACATATAAATATATATATATATATGTATATGTATATGTATATATATAAAGTAACTGCTAGTAGGAGAGCATTCAATAAGGATAACGTCCCTTTATTGACATCAAAATTTGCATTTAATTTTTTGCAGCTGCTGTTAGGACTAATGCATATTTCCATTGATAATATGTGGGTGTTTTGCATAGAAGGCTTCCAAAGGTTAACTCATTTTCATTCATTCATTGTGTGTGTGTGTGTGTGTGTGTGTGTGTATTAAGAGGAGGGATACAAAGATGGCCAGCCTATATGACAGGAGGTGGGGCTTTGGGGGGGAAGAGCTGTGTTGGAAAAACATATTTCACTAGAACCAAATAACATTTGTCAAGCCAAGAGTCCACATTGTATCATATAGATTTGTGGGTTACACTGATCCCTTCATTGGGCCTGATTAAAGTATAATTATAAAGGTGGGAAACGGTTGGGTTTTTGGGGGGTGGGATGCTACTGCTGACTGACTATAACTGCATAGGAAACACTTTTCTTCCCTCTTTTTAAAAAATATTTATCTCCCTTTAAAATTTAGCCTGAGAGAGTGAGAGTACTGTGTTACAGAGCAGCTTGCATATTGTATTGTGAACATATGGCGATCCTACTAAAGGTATTTGATGGTCCCTGCAGAAGAATCAGTGAGTAGAAGATGAAGCATAGAGCTGAAATAGAACTCCAAAGTGGGCTACACTTAAGGAGAGAAAGGGTGTGTCTGAAAGGTTTAAGAGGAACTGTTCTGGAAGAAAATGCCATTTTGGATTATGTCCATTGGGAACGTGTAATGCAGAGAGGTGCACCAAATACAAAATGTGTTGTGGCTAATGTGAGGTTAATGAAGATTGCTATGCAAACAGGACTGTGTGGGAAATATGGTAGGATGGGGTGGAAGGCAAGCAAGACTGGGGGTGTGGTGTTGGTGCTATGGACAATCCTTAGGAGACTAAGGCATAACACCAGAGTGTTATGCTGGTTGGTAATGGGGTGCTGGGAGTTGTATAATAATTGTATGTCCTTTGTGGTATGTAATTGTGTATAGGGGTGTGACTGAAGGAGAACTGAATGTAATAGTCTTTTGTACATAATGCTGGTATTCCTCCCACCATTCAGCAACCTGCTGCTTCCTAATCCACCATTTCATATGCCTTGCAGCCTTACCAGGCATGATGCAATGGCAAGGTTTGGATTTCAGACTCTGGGGAGGCCATTCCCTGATACTGGCGGTGATTCTGAATGGGATAAGGAAAGCTTGGGTTTTATGGGCACTCTTCCGTAGCAAACTGGGGAACAGATACACTTACGGTTGGCTGAATGTTGCTTTTGTACCTTTTCAGTGCATTTCCAAATGTGGTCGCTTGCTAAGCACTTGAAAAACACCAGCTGGGCTAGAGCCTGAGAAGGGAGTGGTGTCTCAACTGGAAGGTGGGGAGAGGGAAGCTTCTGTCTGCTGTATGTTTGTCAGATTAGACTCCAAAATGTGTCTCATAGCTCCAAGAATTGAGCAACCTTTTTTATCTGCTTTGGGGAGGGCTTGCTGGGGTTTTTCTGGATCTAGGCTAGTTGCTTCCTTAATCTGCCCCCTCCCCTTTCCTCAAGCAAGTGATTGAACTGAAGGGGGGTGCATTGCCTTTTTCCTTTACAGTTGCTCTGTCATCGTCTTGACTAAGGTCTCTTGTTGTATTGCTGGCTCCCACTTGAAGCAGGAAAGCAGTCTTAATTATTTTAAAACCTTACCTGAGAAAAAAATCACTGTAACCTTGGGTTTTTTTGTGGGTGGGAGACATTTGGAGGTGTACATTTAATTATTTGTCTTTGAGAAGGCAGCTTTGATGACAGGTCTTCCCTTTTGTGATGGCTTTAGGCAACTGGAGAGGGGGCAGGGAGGCACCCCAGAAAACATTTTGCAATATGTACCGCTCCTCTCCTCCCACTCCTAATAAGCTTCAGAGGGCTGGGATGTAAATGGTTCTTATCTTCTAAGGCAGCTTTCAGATAGAGGTGGGAATGCTCATTTAAAAAAACCACCACCACAACAAACTGCACTGCAGATGCTTCACTGAGGGTGGAAAACACAGGCCCAAGTGGCAATGCTTTAAAAGGCTGAGTCTTGCAATGCACCCCATCTAACAATAGCTCTGCCTCATCAAGTAGCCCAGCTGGGGGTTAGCTGACTTAAAAAAAAAAAAACACAAAAAACCACCCCTTTGTGGGTTTTGTTTTGAAATTCCTGACCACGCTCCTTCCCTTGCATGGGCATATTAGTAGCGTCTGGTATGCGGCAGTTCTTGTAGTGCCAATGTTTCAGTCAAGATGCCGTCTTTCTCTGTATATATTCTCAGTATATTTTTACGTCTCTAGTCTGTCAGTCTTGTCTTGAGATGTCTGGATTGTGGCTGCTTGCTCAGGAAAGAGCAGTTTCTTTCATGCATAGTCTTCCTTGTAGAGTCAAGGTCAAATGGCAGCTATATTGCATCCAGTAGTCCATTGTCTTGTGACTGACCATTAGGCAAACACGTATGATGTATGACTTAATGCCAGATGGGGAAGGGATGTTGTTGATCCTCGCCAACCATATAACTGTTTCCTTGTCCGTGGTCTGATCTTTGTGCCCCTCTAGTTTAACAGTTCCTCAGACGCTGCTCCTGCAAACCCAAACCAGCTGTCTCGAGAATCAGGCCTTTCACCACCAGTCCTCCTCCAGATCAATGAGCATCAGTCTCCATCATGGAAGCTGAGCCTTTTTTAGTAGAGATGAGGCTCCAGGCATAAGGCTGTAAGGTGCTCAGGACATGTATGAGATTCAAGGTCACCTCACTTAATACAGAGCAAGGTGTGGACTTCATCTGCTGCCGTACACATGCCCGACTCCCCCACAGATGCAGAGTAGTGCTATCTGCATCGTCTTACAAGATTCAGGCTTAACATGTTAAACAAGAAGAATGTTAACTATATGTACATGTGAATGTGTATCTCTGTGTAGTCTTTGTGCCTTATCAGCCGGATACGCAGCAGATGCTCTTGTACCACAATGGATGGGCAGCACTTTGAACACACACAAAGCCCTATAAATGATAGGTGGTATTATTGCTGAGGACTCGCAAGTTCCAATGTACTTGAACCAGAGGTCAGCTTCTTAAACCTCTCTGCAGAGCCATTTTAACCAGTTAAACTTTAAAATTCAACAATCAAAACTATTCAATTTTGACTCTGTTAGCAGTGCCCCAGCATGTGTTCCTCAGAAATGTTGTGCAAGACCTGACTGAGGAAAGGCCATAGCTCGGTGTCAGAGCACCTGCTATGCATGCAGAAAGCATCAGATTCAATCCTTGGTATCTCCAGGGAGAGCTGTCTCCAAAACCTGGGAGAGCTGCTGCCAGGTCAGTGTACGCAATACTGACCAATGATATAAAGCCTATGTTCCTAATTTTGAGCTGGGCATAGAAACTGACAACTTGCGAACTGTTTAAGAGAGCTAGTTTCTAACCCTGTAAATATGGAGTTGATGGGTGTGTCATCAATGCTTTCGTCAAGTTGTGTGTGCAAGGGTGCATGTACACACGTGGGGGAGGACTCTCAGTGACCAGGAACATGCCTCAGTACCCTAAGCAGTGCTTCTTCATGACTAGTAGAAGCAGGGCAAAGTATTCTAGATAAGAATCTGTTTGCGTCTGTTTACGACACACAAATTAGCCACCAGGCCTCCATTTTAGCCTGTGGCTCGTGGTTCTTTCTGTCATGTGGACACAAGAACTGGGCACATCTTTTAGCTTAACAATACACCAGCCTTGTATTTAAGCAGAACCAGAAATTGCACCCAGGTGAGTGAGTGGGCTAGTGGAGGAGGGATAAAGCACTTTGTCCCTCTTCTGGGCCCAGCAAAGAAATGGCACACTTTGTTTCTCTTTTGCCAGGCATCAGCAGGCTAGGATTAATTTTTTTGTAAAACATTTTTTAGCAGGCTAGTAACTTTGTGGGCTTTATTTTACAACATTGCAAACCATAATGGAGTAGTTTTGATGTAGTGAAGAAAAGGAAACACGATTTCCTGTACCTCTTTCTAAAGCCATTTTCTGCCTCTCAATATTGAAGAGGATGGCTAATTTATAATCACTAGCAAGAGAATTGCAGATCCAAATTGGTTGTATTATGGTCTTCAATCTTCTTTTTTTTAGAAAAAGGCATCTTAAGGAATTTAATAGACTTAACTGACTAAAAGAACTGGGCTCTTCAGACATTCATCTGCTGAGTCACTATGACAGCGTACAACACCCTCTCCCTCAGAATGGTCCTACCTTGCAGGAGGGCTGAGAGCTCCTCTCGTTAACTTGGGTTGCCATATTTCAAAAAGTAAAAACCAGGACACCCGAATGTTGAACTTTTTCGATTGACTCGCCTGAGATCCAGGACAAAGTGCCACCTTTCAGAAATTCCCTCCTGACATTAATTCCGCCTTTGGAATCCGGACATATGGCAGCCCTACTTTAACATGCTTACCTTAGTTGTGACTAGAAGGTAAAAAATGGCCAGATCATGGTGATGTCATTTCCTTAATTCTCACTATCTCAGAATTGTGAGGGTGGTGTGCTGAGTTAACAGAACCTGTTCTTGAAACCTTGGATTTGCTTTCCAAAATATTGAGGTGACCGCTTGGCATCCAGGGTCATGGCTGTGTATGGTTCTGCTGTTGTACTTGTCTTGTGCAGCAGCATTTACTCTTGCCCATCGTTTGTTTGTGTGTTTAATTCATATCTCACCTTTCTTCCATGGGCTCAAGGTGAGTGCCTGGCCTAAGGTTGCCCAGTGATTTCAAGGCTGAGTGGGGATTTGAATCTTGGTCTCTCAGGTCCCAATCTGATACCTCTCTGCCCTGCAAGAAAATTGTACTTAGAATGTTGGGTTAAAATCCTAATGTGGATCATGGCACCCCTTCCCTGTTGGATCAGTACTTCTTTTTTGCCTTCCTGAAATGGTACATTTTGTTGTATTTCAGCTCCCATCATACCTGACTGGAAGCCATGCTGGCTATGACTGTTGGGGGTTGGAGTGCAACAGCAACTGGAGGGCATCGGGTTGGGGAATTGTGCACTAATGCATTAAAAAAAGTAGTCTTGCAGGTGCTGCATTGCAGAATAGCTAAGAAAGCCTGGGATCCTTTTGCTGTTGTGGAGCCAGAGCCCCAAAGGATATTGCAAGAGAAAAATAAATGCATCCATTTACTCTCTGAGATGCATTTGGCTGGGCTGAGATGCAGTCAGAGAGCTGCATCCATTCTCCTTCATAACTAATAATAATAATAAATTAAGCAGCACACTTGCTTTGCATTTGGGATAGTTATGAATAAGATATTGATCTCTGCGTGTGTGTTCTGGTGAACAATTAGAATACTTGCATAGTTACCCATTTCAAGGCAATTTGGTCCTGGGACACTGTTGTACTTGAATCTTTTTTCCCCCAGCCTTGGATTGCAAACTTAGTGGACCTCATTAGGAGAGAGATTATGGTTTCAGAGGTCTGGGTCCAATGTAGCCAAGCCACGGATAGGCCCTTGTGAGCAAACGGTGGACCCCTTTGCTCTGTCTTCTTCCCTTGCATGCTCCACTTGCCTTCTTTCCTTCTTGCTTTGAGTCAATCATAGTTTGCTTCCAGAACTGGAATTAGAAAGAAAGCACAATTTGAACTCAAGTTCCAGATTTTGGTTGCTCAAGGGAGGGAGGGGATTTCGGCAGGTGAGTGGAGGAGGGAGAACGAAAGCCCAAAGTCTGCACATGATGACAAAACCATGGCTTGGCTGTGATACTTAAACTGGTCCATTGTCTTGATTCTTTCATTGGGACACTGACCTGCCTCAGACAGAATTATTTGGTGGCTTGGAGGCTGTGTCTGCCCATGGCAGTAGAATGAGGGACTAACATATGCTGTTTCTTAGAGATAGCCAAGTGATGCCCTTCTGGTGTTGGTGCACTGCAACTCATATCATCCTTGACCATTGGCAACGCTTGCTGGGGCTGATGGGAGTTGGAGTCCAACAACCATTGCAGTTGGCTTCCTGCTCCCTAATGGAGACATGCCACTTTTGCTTTTAAAAATAATCAACAGAAGAGAACATGGCGGGGAGGAATGATCCCCGCCTGCAGCGCTTTTGTCGATCCATCCTACCGCCTTATTCTGCTCCATTTGTAGAGTGGTCCTGAGATGCATTTTGCTGAGAACCTTAATTTAAAAAGCACTTGTCTGGCTGAAATTATGGGACTAAATCATCATTTTTTGAAAGCTCCAGGTAGCTCATGAGTCAGTTTATATTTTTTTTTAATGTTTTAGGGTGAGGTGATGATTCATGGTGTGATTCTGGGCTAAGAGATGCTACTTCTTGGAAAAGCAGGCCAGTGAAACTGGAAGTGTTGGTCCCAGTCATATTTTAATTGGGGGTTGATATGGACCATCTCTGGTTTGGAACTGATGCAATACATGTGTCATGAAGCTCTTAAACTTGATGACACAATGGCCCGGACTTTGCTGCATGGCAGTTAGGCAGCTGGTAACTTGGGATCAACCCACCATGTGAAAAACCTTGGCTTGATGTTGTGTTTGTATGGACTCTTACGAAAACTAAATTCGAGACTGGTTAGAAATACTGGACTCCAAGCAGCTCCGTTAGATGCCTGACACTCTTAGCCAGAAATCTGGGTACTGTCCCTCAAGCAATTAGGAAATGTCCCTTGTTTGGATGCATTTCCTCTTACGCAAGGCAGCTTAATTGTGTTTTCCACTAAACAGAAGCAAAGTTGACAACCTGCTTTTCCCATCTCTCTCTCTCTCTTTTTCTCTGCATTGGGAATACACTGTGCTTCTGCACAAAGGCAGCTCTAGGCAGCCTTCCAGCTTTGTCCCAGCAACACGCACCCACACCAGCCATCATAACATGCAGCTCTTTCCTGTGATCCACCCCTTATGTGCTTCTTTTTTTTTACAGAACAGGTCTCTGGTGCTCATGAAACAGACATGGTGCAATCCCATCTCACAGCATCTTTTCCTACCACATTAAAGCAACTTGGAAGGGCGGTGGACATATAGATTTTGATAGGAGAAGCCACGTTGGGGAGATGGGGTGCTCTTGCACTCTTTTCCAACACGCTTGAGCTGCTGTTGTGTCAGCTGGGAAGTGGAAGAAGGCAAGTCTAAGACTAGTACCTGTCTTTCTCCCTCTTCCTCCCCACCCAAAGCATGTCCAGCGTAATTTTTAGGAGAGTAAAAGAAAGGGGTTTTTTTAAAAAAGAAAAAAATGAGAGACAGTGCTCAGATCAAAATCTGAGCTTCAAGCTTTATTTCTATTTTTTAAAAAGAAAAGCTACAATCATGCTTCTTAATGAAGTGATCCCCAGTGATATACCTGGGAGTGGTACTTCTAAAGGTCATCATTACTCAATCTTCAATTGATGTGAAATGAAGGGAGGGAGGTGGTATGGTATACGTTCCATGATGTGAATCTGTACCAACCACAAACTTCCTACGGCCAGGCCTCTAGCCAGGAATGTTGCAGTGAAATGGGGTGGGGAAGTATCAGTGCAGCACAGCTGGAAACTAAATATAGGTAGCCTGTTATGCTTATAGCTATGCATTTGTATAAACAGTAAATTCCAGGTACTTCTCAGTTACCCCAAGAACTCGACACCTGTTGGCCAGAACGCTGGTGGGTGGGAACAGGGCAGCTTCTTACTGAGCATTTGGGTAGAATTCTGCCTGCAGGGCCCCCCCCTCCCCAAACAAAAGAACTAGAGACTGCTTTAAAATTAAAGTTGAATGTTCAGGGAGGAGATGTAAAATTTTCCTAATTTCATCAAACAGAGAAGATTCTGTGGGTAGCAGAGAAGACTTCTGCCACATTGATGGCCCCTGAAATAATAGGTGTAGATTTCTCTAACATTATTATTTTGGTGGCAGCCTTGTCATAAGACTACATGAATCTTACCACCAACATGTGATTGATTTGCCTTATTTACACATTTATATGCAACCTATTTACTGCCTCCGTCACATCCTCAAGTAGATGTCCAGCAGAGCTGTTCTGAGTTGTGCAGGCTTTGCTGACACCCTCAGAGGCCTGCTGTGACTATTTGCTGCCCACTTGTGAGGATCATGAGAGGCCTTGCATGACTCACCAGCAGATCCAGAGCCACCATTTATTTGAAGACCAGTGGTTTAAGGATTCTTGTTTATAACCCAGCTTTGTTGTTTAGATAGCGCCTACAGCTGGGCCTTGGGGTATGTCTTCTCCCATGTGAATCTCCTCCAGTTCTGAGTGTTGCTGTGGTAAAAGTACAGACTCATATGGATGGCAGATCAACTTCAACAAGAAGCAAGGCTTCCTCATTTGTGGCCCCAGTGTGTCATGGTCATTTGTTATGGTTGTCCTGTCAATTCCCCCCAGTGGAAAGTGAAGGCATTTCTCTTTGGCCATGCATTTGGGGAGCGATGTCCGTTGAGATGTGTTCTGCTACAGTGCTTATTTTCCTTAATTTTGTTTTACTTTCAATTAAGTGGTATTACATTATTATTATTACTACTACTACTACTACTACTACTACTACTACTACTACTACATCTAAGGGATATATTTTTTCTGCCTCAAAAAGAAAAGAAAAGAAAAAACAATTGTGGGAGAGAATCAATTGCATTGTGGTCCTAAGATTGTCCTGTGACTGTCTTGTTTGTTAACTTGAACTCTGCAAATAGCAAATGTTTCTTAAACCAGAAAAAAACTAGTTATGAGATTCCGGAGGAAAATATGAAAACGAAACAGAAGTAAGCTGGGGGGGGGGAGTGTAAATTGGTGAGGGGAGAGTTAGTGGCCAAGAGTGTGAGTTGTGATGCCCCAGCCACAAATATCCTAGATATACCTTGACAAGCTATTTTTTCAGCCTCCTCACCGGCTCTGTCTACAGTGAGGATTTAATCCTGGTCTACTTGGTGGAGGTTGTAAAGACTACTGAGGCAACATAAGAAGCAATTTGAACACTAATGAGATAAATGCTGGACTTGATAGCTGTACAAAGGCTAACTACTGCCCACTAGTAGTAATTTGCACTTTTAATGAAGATTCAACCTTTTTTTAGGAGGTTAATATCTTTACACTTGATGACAGTCAATAAATCTTAAAATGGTTTTCAGACCATTTTGTGGTCTTTAAACACAGCCCTGGACATTCAGAAAAACTGACCATATGCTTTGGGAATGGCGTTAAAGCTTGGAGTTGCTTGTGCTTTTTAAGCTTACTGCATTGGTCTGTGCTCGGATTATTTAAATGTTTTATTAAGATGCTTTAGATCGTTGTAGTTCTTTCGGGGGGACCCCTCCGCTGGGTAGAATGACATGGTACAAATATGAAAGAATGATAAGGAATATGTCTGTAACTTGACCTGTTTCGCCTTGTGCTGTTCTCTGTCAAGGTCTGTCTTGTCATAGGTAGAAAAATGCTTTGTTGTTCATTGTTTTGGTGTTGTTGTTTTTTTTAAAAAACCCCAACATTGTTTCCATGGTTTTTCAGCACAGTTGCTTTTCTCAATGCAAATCCCAGCTTGGGATCCGCTCAGGCTGCCTCAGAAAGGCCTCCACAAAGAACCATCTAGAACTCTGCAATTACGCCCTGGCTGTGCACGCAAGCCTCTTGCAAGGTCTGATAAATCAAAATAAAGATTCCTTTGAAAGCTTAATCCTGTGGGCAAATGACACTAAATAGCCCTATTGGCAGAACAGCTGGGAACGGAGGAGTGATTGATAAGGGGGCCAGGGGCTTTACATTCATTTATTCTACCAGTGCATCTCTTCCCCCACCCCGAGCCTTGTTCTCTCCTGCACAACATCGAGCTGTAGCTAGGGAATGCATTTGCCAATTGCTTCACAATGCATCTCTTTTAAAAGAGGGAGACCCCTGGTGCAAATTGTAACTTGTCATCTATGGTCTGCATAGAGCTGCTGTTCATTGTTGCTAAATAAGCTCTGGTGTTGAAATTTTCCCCTTGCGGAGGGGTGTTTGGGCAGGGATAAGCATGAGAAGCAACTGGCGAGAGCCTCCTCCCTTTCTTTTTTCCCCTAAGGAATTATTGCCAATACCAGTTCCCAGCCTGGCATGTCAGGTTTTCAAGCTTGTTCTCTCTCTTTTCTGTACAGTTACTCTGGAAAATATGAGTCATCTACCAAGGTCTGTGATAGAGTGGATAAACTGGTTTTGTCATGTACAGTTTCCAGGCCATAGTTCTAGCCTTAAGCAGACTGCAGAATGTGAGATTCCTTAGGTATGGGTTGGACGCAATCCTTTTTGGCAATTCCACACTGAACCTCAAGTTTCATGTACTGTAGTCCATGAGAGACAATCACTTCTCAAAGATGTGTGTTAGAAACCACACTTTCAGATACTTTGGGATGCATCCGATTAAACCCTACTCAGAGTAAACCAGTTGAAATCAATGCACTTGTTATTGATGATCATTGATTTCAACGGCTTATTTGGATACAACCCTTGTAACACATATCCTTGTTGGCCATAGATTATATTTATTAAAATGTATGTAGCCTGCCTTTCAGGAAAAATCTTACAAAGGCTAATGTAATTAGTAAAAAATATATATAATACAAAAATCATATGTCCTGTAAAAACTTGTTGCAGCAGCTAATTATAGTGTGTGCTAAAACTACAAATTGAAACAGTTTTGGTAGGCGAAAACCTTTGAGGGGGGGAGCGGCCATGCCCAGGCACCTGGAAAGCATTAAAGAAGGCGCAAGGCCCCTGCCCCCTCTCTATAGCTCCCAGTTTGCAGTTAGAAGGGCAGGAAGTGCCACACAATGCAGAAACAGGTGTGTTCGTGAGTGTCTGTGTCCATGTTCCAAGCCAGCTTGGAGCTGGAATAGGGAAGACGGAGGCTTGCTTTGATTGGCTGCATTTGTCATGTGTGCATCTCTCTCCCTGTTCCAGCTCTGAGCTCAAGGACAAAGGGAAGCTCATATTGCCAAATCAAATCCCTTGCTCCCTCTGAACTTTGGGCTGGGGGACCAGCTGGAAATCCTCTGCCCCACTGGCAGTGAGGTTACGAGGAAGCCTGGGGCTCATCATACTTGCCCAAGAGCTATCTGAATGCATGACTTGGCAAGTAAAATTGTGGAGCTCAACCATGGTTTGGATGCTAAGCTATGGTTAGTACAAACCAGCCTTCCCCAGCCTGGTGCCCCACAGATGTTCTGAACTCACCAGCTCCCATCAGTCCAGCCAACATGGCCAATGGCTAGGGTTAATAAGAGTTGGGAGTTCAGAACATCTGGAGGGCACAAGGTTGGGGAAGGCAGATGTGAATCATGGCTTGGCATAAAGAACTCTAATACGTAAACATTTCTGTCTTTCCCAGCAAGAAGGGGATGTTGGGCTTGGGCAACGGACCTGTTTTCTGGTTAGATGCTGGCTGTGAGTGGAGGTGTGAGAAGCACAGAAAGCAAAATGACAGCAAAGGGTGTGACATGATTGGAGAGAAAAGAGTCAGCAGTAAGTGAGGGGTGCGTTTTGAGGCTCTTGACTGCAGATTATGGTAGCATAACTGATAGTATGTTTTGATATGTATTGTGTGTTTTAGAAAGAGTTTGAGTAAGGGTTCAGATGGGTTTCAGTGGCCTGGCAAAATTCCTCTACCTATTTTTATAAGGAAGTTGAATTCATTTCTTACTAACTTTGCATTGAAAGCCAGTGCAGGAAAGCTGGCACGGTGAAGCTAATTTTGTCATTCCTGCTGCATCCAGGTATGCAACTTCGGGAGCTGCAGGAAATGATCTAGTAACCAGACTCGGACAGGGACCACATTGGCTGCCCTTAGCTCTGTACATGTGAGGCTGTGGGCTCTGTGTAAAATGGGGTTGACCAGTTTTCTCTCTCTAAAGTCTCATTTAAGCAGTTGCCAAAAGCCTTCCAATTAACCTGATGTCTAGTTAGTTAGTTAGTTGCTTGTTACTTACCTGTTATTTTCCTGGCATTTCAAGCAAGAAAAAGAAAAATCAGAAGGAAAAAAGTGTGTTGTAGGTATTGTCGTGTGACGAGGTTATCCTTTTCCCTTCTTAAGCAGATGGATAATATCCTTCAGTTTGGCTTTGCTGTCGTAGAAACTTCATAAAACTTTGCAGCCAGGTGAGTGAGTAGCTGCTCATCTTTCCTCAGCCCATCTCCTGTGGCCCAGGTACAGCTGAGAAATCTGGAACTACAAAGCTGCTGTAATGTTTGTTTTTTCCTCCTTTCCAAGGTCATCAAGTCTCATCCTATGTATTTTCCTTTCAGATTCCTTTGTTTCTTCCTCTCAGCCTGTCTCTCTCTTTTCGACCTCACAAGGCAAGTCTGTCATTTTTCTTGTACCCCTGCTAAAAGAAAAATGTTGCAAAAGAGGCTGTAACTGGGAGCAGGATAAGGTTCATCTCTTTCAATTATCCCACACACCCTCTAGCTAGCTCCATAACAGCTTGTTGGGTTATAGTCAACAGTGGTTCGTTCATGGCCTAGTATACGGTATTTAGTGTCTACCTTCCCATTACTATTTCTAGCAAGCTGTAGCGTTAAACTCTTGTCTGTGTTAAAGTTGCAGTCTTGAAACCACCATATTTGCTAAAAGTACATGGATTATTGTTCAGGAAAACAATATATCTTTCAGGAAGAGTGGGGGCTTGGTTGCCCCATCTGTGAAGGGGCAAAACTTTAGATCGAAAACTTCTCCAGATCGTGACGTGTCAGGAGTTTCAAGTTTAGAAAGGAACTACAATCTCAGTCTGGCTCCAGTAGGCCTCTCCAGGCGTTGTGACATGTTTCACAAAATAAATCTCCTTTCTTCAAGTTAATGATAATCAACAGAACAGCCATCCCCTTATGTAGTTTTCTTGTTGGATAGTATTGCATCCTAGGCTACTGGTTTTCAAACTCTGCTCTAGGGCACTCAAGAGCTACCTCTGAATGGTCAGCAATAATAGTAAGCAACTTCCTGAAGTCCAGCTTGGCTGTGCTTAACAATCTTCCCATGTGATGTGTGGCTGTAAGGGAGAGTTGAGCATGCACTTACATATGTCACAAGGGGGGCAGTGAGGTCCAATGAACCTGCCCGGTGCCCTGTAATTGCGGTACACTTGACAGATCATGCCCCAGAATCTTTACAGTGCACAATGGCTCCCATAGAAGATGCTTCAGTATGTACTTTGCAGACAGGTTGGTGGCCTGTAGTGGTACAAAGTTTGGGAAATTGCTGTCCTGGACTCTGCTAAAGTGAATGAATGGAAACTCTTTCCAGCTTGCATGCCTTTGGCAGCAGATAGTTTGGTGCTGGCAGTGTTGATGTGGGTTTCCTTCGCAGACATGCAAAGTCAGTTAGAAGGAATGGCGGAACCTGCCTTTGTTGGGAAGGAGGTGTGTGATGTACTAGGAAGATGCTGGTAGGGAAGGTGCTGAAGAGTTGATAATTCTCTTGGCTCTTTAATACAGTTGGTGAGGAGGGTATGGATAGGCTTACATATTATGTGTGTTACATAATAAGGGAGGGCCCATAACTCCATGGTGAAGCTCATGCTTTGCATACCAGAGATCTCACATTTGATCCTTGGCATCTCCAGTTGAAGGGATCTGGGAGAGCTGTTGCCAATTTGAATAGACATTACCGGACTAGATGGACCATGTGGTCAGATTTCCTATGGCAGCCTTAAATAACAAGACCAGGTAAGAAGGAATTTGAAGATAACTTGATCCAGAGATGGGAAACCAGTGGCTCTCCAGATGTTGGTGGACTACATTTCCCATCAGCCCAAAGCATCATGGCCAATGATTGGAATGATGGCAGTTATAGTCCAGCAACATCTGGAAAGCCACCAGTTCCCCATACCTCATTCCATGACAAAGCAAATAGTAGGCTTCAATTGCAATGAAACAAAATTTCTGTGTTTCCCACCCTTAATGTTTCTCAGAGAAGTCACATGAATAATGGTGCTGATGTCTGTCTTCAACTGGATTCAGAATCTCACATCTTACCTTCCATTAGGTGAATTTTATATGCCAAGTTACCTCACAGAGGATGCAGGGTGTTGGCCAGACTTAGTGGACCCCTAACCGTTAGTCCATAGTCAACCTTCCCCACCCTGGTGCCCTCCAAATATTTAGGACTCCCAAGTTGCAACTAATTGGCCGTGCTGGCAGGGGCTCCTAGGGTAGTAGTTTTAAGAGGGCTCCAGATGGAGGAAAGTTGGCCCACATAAACAGAATTGTGCCCTAGAATAGCTTGCCTAGTAGGCAACTAAGAATTCCATTTGGGCGGTTTGGTTTCTGTGTAAAGTGCAGAGGAATAAAAGCTCCTTTCTTCATGACCAGTATAGAAATGCAGAGGGGGCTGGCAAAGAAGAACAGTTCGCTAGGTAGCCAGTCAGTGTGGTAGAAGGTTACCTCCTTCTTCAGTCTACAGAGAGGCAGAAGGCCATGCTTCTATGCAGGCCAATCAGGAAGGGCCTACCCCTCTTCCACTGCCAGCATGAAAATGTAGGTCTCATGGTAGGCTAATAATTTTAGTGAGCTTATTTACAAACCTGTGCTAGAAACACACAAACACATCACATTCACCTGTGACTTTACATTACATGAGGAGACTACTAGCAGCATATGATCTGATCTTACAAAGTTTGTCTGCCAGTCCTGATCTTCTCACTTAGGAGCCCCAGGGCTCCCCAGAACACAATTTGGATAAAGCCACTCGCCATGACCATTAGTAGAGGTAGAAACTTAGGACCTGCATCCAGGAGTGTGGAATCTACAGCCCTCCAGCAGTTGTTGAATTGCACTTCCCATCTTTCTTGGTTCTTGGCCATGCTGTGGAGGGCTGAAGGGTGTTGGAGCGTAAAAACATCTGTAGGGACCACAGGTTCCCCACCCCCAGCAACACAGCATTTCAGGCAAGGCCTTAGAAGTTCACGCTGGCTTTGGTTTGCTCCCACTTCCAGCACAGGTTGGCCCAGTGAAAAGTGGTAGCCATTTCCGCCCCCAGAGATAGCTATTTGCTGATGGAGGGTTCAGGTTTGAAATGTTGGCTGCTTTTCGTTTTGCTAAAACACCCACAGTTGTGACTTGACATAAGCACCGTATGAGCATGCTGACACGCCAAGGTGCAAGCCAGGCGTGATCTTGAGAATCAGGTTGCAATTCATTCCACATCAGCAACACTGCTGGTGGTGGTGTTGTCAGTCCAGCATTTTGCCTTGCATCACCCCATTGGCACCCATTTCATCACTGTTACAGCTACACCCGATACTGTGGATTATTGTCCACTGCGTCATGCAGCTGAAAGGGAGTGTTGGCTGTCGAGATATATCCTAACCACCCCAGTTGAGACCAGAGCAGGCCTCGGAATTGCCCTGGCCAATCAGCATCTTGTTTCCAAACAGTGTCCTGCTAGATGTCACTACCACAAGGGTAGCCAACCTGTGACTCTCCAGATTTTGGACCACAGCTCCCATCATCCCTGACCTTTGGTCATTGTGGCTGGGCTTGCCAGAAGTTGGGAGTCCCAACAAAATCCAGTGGGCACCATGTTGGCCTATTCTAGAACAGGAATAGGGAATCTATGGCCTTCCAGATGTTCTTCATCTCCCAACTCTAGTCAGCCACAGCTGGCATAGCCAACAGTGGAGTCCAGCAACATCAACCCTGTGGGGCCCTTTTGTTTGTCCTTAGCACGTTGTATTCAGGGGGTAGACTGAAACAATTTAGGCATCTGAAATGCTTTCAGCCCCGGAATAGGAAGCTGCTACAATGAAAGACATTTGGGGCAAACAGCAGCAAACCAGTTACAGCCTTTTTTGTAAACAACAACAAAAAACATTTTTCTTCTCACTCCCCCCCCCCCCTTCTAATACTTAAAGTTCCCTCTAGACCTAGCTTGGCTGCAAAGTCCTGGCTGATTTCCTTATCTTGGTGCTGTGGCTTATCACGTGCTATTTCTATGGCTGCTTCTGCACGCTGTGTTTTTCTTTCTCTCTCTCTCTCTTGAAGAGCTTCACCTTTGTCTGTGTAAACTTGCTTTTTGAAGAAACCAAGCACTCGCCAGTTTGATTTGGCAGGCAAAAAATGGAGGTGTGGGGTGGCAATGGCAGTAAAGCATCCAGGCGACTAAAATTTCTGGGCAAGATGCTTAGTCAGGAGGGGCTCTAGGGCATGTGCTGGTAAAGAAATCCTGACTGATCCAAAAATCCTCCTTGCAAAATCCTTCTGCAATGGAAACAATTCATGTAAATTTGATTAAACTGAAAAAAAAAATATCTGAGGGCTTATTCTTGGTTAGCAGAATCAAGGTAGTATTTGGGTTTTGTTTTGTTTTTCCAAGGGCTGATGTGGAAGATAGGTAAGGTGGTTAAGGTTGCAGTGACATAACCAGATATTATGGCAAATTCTGATGTTACAGCCAGACTATGCCTCAGGTTCACCCACTCTTTTTCCCTCTCCCTCTCCCTCTCCCTCTCCTCCCACATGCCCAGATTCCTCGCACTCTTGCTTTGTGATTCACAACAACTAATTTGCCATGACATCTTACTTGCACAAGCTATGGGCAATTTGCCACCAAACTAGAATTGGAAACCTTGGTTTGAACTGATTTGTGGCCTTCAGGTAAGCTATGGTTTGGTGGTGACTGTAGCTTACTCCATTTTGGACATAACAACAAACCATGGTTACTGTAAATTGAATAGTCAGAGGGGGAATCAGGATTGCAGAAGGGAATTTGTGAGCCTAGGTCACAGCTCTGGCAACTAAATTGTGATATAGCCATGACTATTGTAAAGAGATTGGAGAGCTTGGAGCCCCTTTCAAATCTGTTCCTGCTTTGGAACCTTTAACCCACTGGTTTTCAGGCCCCCTACCCTGCACAAAGGCTCTCCACCCTTATTAGTCAACTGAAGAACCATTGTATATTCCCAAAGATTCTAAAGCACACTCAATATACTCATGGCACCTACTGGGCCTAGAATGTGTCCAAACACGTCTCTGAGTATTGCAGTGGGAAAAGCTTGTTCCTAATTAAGGACCCCCTAATTAAGGATACCCTAATGAGGGTATCACAGCTGTCTGGCACACTGTTGGAAAGCCACTGCTTTAATTTGACAGTGTGTCCACAATCACAAGATCTGCTTTTATTTAAAAGCTAGGGGGAAAAGAGCTGGAAATGTGTGTTTGAAAACTGAAAAGGTAGAGAATTTCTGTTTTAATGCAAGGCAAAAACTACTGCACTGTACCCTTATGTAAGGAGCCCTCTTGTTGTTAAGTCAAGGTCTGTTGCAGCATGTCTATTTTGAGTAAAAGTTAGTTGAATTCTAGCCAGAGATGATGTCCAGGTGCTGGGTGACTTAATTAGTACAGATTGAAATAGATTGAAATGATTTGCAGATGGTTTTTGTTTTTCTTCCAAGTTAGGCAGGCTGCTGTCCTCTGGGCCTGACTTAAAGCTGACATTGAAAATTTGAGGTGCAAATACGTTGTGCTACCTGGTCTTGCCAATCCATGTCTCATTCATTGTGTGTCTTGCTGGGTCCAGCAGGACAATGGAGATAAATCATATCCTATTGTAACATATATGCCACACTCCTGGTGTCTTTCTTTTTAGAATGGCCTGAGGGAGATATCTGAGAATAATGCCACTCTTCGTAAGGCTACTGACTAACGGGGTAACCCCCACAAAAAATTAGAAAACTGCCTTATTGCAGCCTTCCCCAGCCTCATGTACTCCTGTTGCTGGACTTCCAACTCCCATCACCACCAGTGAATATAGTAGATGGTTGCGGATTACAGGAGTTGGATGGCCAAAAACTAATGGAAGGCACCAGGTTGGGGACAGTTGCCTTTAGTGAAGCAGAGCCCTTGGTGCATCTACCCTGGTACACTATACTGTGACATCTGTCCAAGCAAGGTTCCTACTTCTCTCCATGGAGAATGCCAGAGGTTGATCTTGGACCTTTTACATACATTGAACATTCTGCTACTGGGTTGTAGGCACTCCTGCAAGTTAAAGAATGTCGATGAAGTTGTCTTATACCAAGTCTACCTATTGGTCTATCTGTGTTGTCTACTCGGATGGGCAGTGGCTCTCCAAGATTCTCAGGTAGTGGTCTTCTTGGCCTTGCTACCAGAATCCTTGGAACTGGAAATGCTTGGGATTTAACCTAGGCTCTTCTGTGTGCAGAATGCAAATTACCACTGAGATGGGCATTTAAATGCCATCAAGCAGTGGACGATTCTGAGGGTACTGAGACTTACACTATTCAAAAGTAGATGGTAATAAGAGTTTTGAGTCTGTCAAGTTTGTGAGTAAATTCCCTGCTTCTGCTCAGTGTAGTTGCCTTAAAACCAAAATTTCACCTGACTAATCTGTGTGCTTCTCTTGAGCATTAAGACCTTATTCAGTCTCTCCTTGGCTGTAACTGGTGTGCCTGCCAGGCTTGTAGTTGGAGGTGAAGAGGAGCACCTATAGGCATGCAGTTGTTTTTAAGGCTGAGCTGTCTCAGGCAAGTGACATTAAAGTTTTACGTCACATCTGCTGTATTGGAACCTTGTTCTGTTCCTCCATGGCATGATCTTCAGACAGTTCCTCAACAAGACCACAACTGGGCATTGAGCTTCCCTGAAGCACAGCTTGCCCATTACCACTGACCTTCCCCAGCAGGTATGCTCGTGACCTTCAGCCTTTTCAAATTTGGGACCCAACCTAAGCCTTCAGCTGCAACATGGGCTCCAGCTTTAATTTAAGGTGTATATATCCCTCTCTCGCTCCCTTCCCCATTGGCATACTTTACACATCAGACATACTGGTTTGCCATTCTGCCTCTCTAGAAATCCTGGGAATTGCAATTTGGTGGGGTGGGGAGTCTGTAACACGCCTTAGCACCCTACAGTTCCCATCAGGGGGTGGCAGATAAGAAGTTTTGATAGATTAACCAGCTATATAGAACTAGTAGTGTAGGCCAAGGTTTCCCAAACTTGGGTCATCAACTGTTGTGGGACTCTAACACCCATCATCCCATGGGTTCTGGTAGCTAGGAATAATGGGATTTCCCAAGTTTGGGAAACCCTGGTATAGGCATACCCTCATTCTTTCTCTTCCTTACTGTTTTAAATTGTTGCGCTGCCACCGGCACACATGCACCATGGGGTCTGTCCACCAACACCAGTAGATCAGGGGAGGGCAGCCTATTTTCTGCTGGGCCACACTCCCTTAGAAGTAGATTGGGGACGATAGACCTTTGGTAGGCAGGGCAGACCCAGAAAGTTGGCGGGGTCAGAGCTAAAGGTGAATGGAGCCATTTCATTTCTTTTTCTGTCTTTCTGCCACCCCATTTCCCCCTGCCTTCCTGCCACCTACGGCCACCTACGACTCTTCCAGTGTTAGAAACTAGGATAGAAAAGCTATTTGCCACATGGCTTCTGGAAGTTATGTTATGGGCACAAACACCCGTTATGGGCACAGGTGACTCGCGCTACACAGCAGCGAGCCTACTTTGGAGTCAGCTGGGAAGGAATTTCTCCTTCTATGCCCACAGCACCAGCGGCAGCAATTTTATTCTTGAGTCTCCGTCACCAAGCATGGCGACAGGACTTCTCAAAGTGCTCGCATTCTGACAATCCCTGGCACCTGGCTAATTTTGAACACTGGACTCATTAGCTTTAGGTTGCTTGCCCCTGCACTAGATAGTTGACAGACCCAATAGGCTTATGCATCATCACAGGGACTCGGCAGACCTGTGACCCAGGGTAGTCTTGCATGGAAGCGAGTTGTTTTGAAATCAGTGAGATGGCGTGAATTTGAAATCGGTGAGATGGCATGAAGATGTGAGAATAGCCCTTCCATGTTTCAGGAGCGTGTTTCTTTGATGCAATCAAGGCAGTGGCTAAAATGTTTCAGTAGAGAGTCCAGTGCTCAAATGGTCCTCTTTCAAGAAAACAAGCTGTCATCAGGACTTCCTTCCTAGAGCATGTCCTCACTGGCTAAATTCAGAATACAATATAGTAGCACCATGAAAAGTTTCAACTGTCACCTGACCTTTCATGGTTTGAGACTGGATGGATGAAGTCTTAACCGTGATATGTTTCGTGAAGCAAGAAGGGGACGTGTTCATGTTTGTTAACGAGGATTTCTTCCCTGCCTTTTTGTCATTAAGGGCACTTAAGGTGGCTCCATGAGGATAATGAGCAGGAGAAATGAACACCCTTCCCGTCTAGATTCTGTACACAAAGGGGAGATTTCTGCTATGGACTTCCAGCCATTAGTCCAGAATGCAGATCTTCAGGAGCTCACTTGTGGATGATGCCTTCTGGCTGTAATATTGCACTTGTCCAAGAAACAGCCTGTCACGGTTCCAGCTTTATTTTCCCATGGCATTCTAAGTGTCGGGTGACTGAGAAGAAAAATCCACTGAGTAACTGAAACTCGGTTCTATTGCAATATGTGGGCTGGTGCCCTTAGGCTCTTGGCACACCCCTCCAGTGCCTTTCTCAACCATTGCCCCAAGCCTAGGGAGTGGTTCTCAGTATTGCTCTGTCGTGTCAACCCAGTCCAGAAGCATTGGTACCCATCTTAGGGCTCTCTGACACCTAGAAAGGACAGGATAGCTCAGTCAAGGCAGAGGGCACACAACATCCATAGGGAGGATATAGTCAGATCTTAGGTGCACCTAGTCTTGTAGTGTTAATACTCTCCTGAGTTTCATGGAGGGGTCTTTCCCAGTACAGCCTCATTTATCACAGCTATACATTTGTAGAGTTGGAAGGGACCATGAGGATCATCTAGTCCAAACCCCTGTAATGCAGGAATCTTTCACCCAACGTGGGGTTCAAACCCACAACCCTGAGATTAAGTGTCTCATGCTCTACAGGCTGAGCTGTCCTTCAGGATATGATGCCTGGGGTTGATCCTGAGACCTTCTGCATGCAAAGCATGTGGTCTCCTGCTGAGCTACAGTCTCTCTCCAGTTCGCTCTATTACTTGGTGTGACAGTAGTTGGAAGGGCCTTTTTGCTCTGTCCTGTGGAAGCAGCATAGGCTGTGGCAAACTAGTAAAACATGCCATTCTTGTAGAGCTTCAGAGTTCCTAGACACTTTGCTCAAGAAGCCCCTCCAAACATTGACAGCTTATCAGAACTGGGGTGCATCCCCCTGCAGCCATGCCACCCTGTAAGCAACCAGCATTATTCCGTTTACATGCACTAATTTGGGTTACTTCTATTCATCCACCCGGCATGCTCACCATTGCACACTTAGATATTTTATTTTATTTTATTTTATTTTGGCTGACCTGAGCTCTTCATCTGCTATGAACTTAACTGTTGGTGGCTTTTATGTTCCTGTGGATCATAATTCCCCTGTGAAGTGGCTCCTTTGTGAAGTCCTATGGGTGACAGTCTCTTGCATGTTTGCCAAGGCAGATGTTTCAGAGTCTTGTCTCCCTAGTTCTAAGAGCATGTTGCCTGCTTGACTGTGAAATCTGTGACTGCTGCTCTTTCCCTTTTATCCCGTTTGTAAAATGGGGGCCCCTAGATGGGTCCGTGTCTCTTCTTCCATGTGTCCCAACAACTTGGGCTTCCAAGGTTGCAATTTCCTTCCTCCCCTGTGTTCTCTTGATCAGCTGGAGCTCAAGCTGCTTTTTTAGCATATTCAGGAAACCAGAGGGAAAGAAATGGCAAATCTGCACCCTCAGATGTAGGAAAAGAATTCGTAGATGGCCAAAGTCAGAACCACATCTATGGGACCAGTGAAGGTTTGGGAGCAGGGCCAGTCTCTGTAGGATCCACTGGCCTAGAGGAATCGTCTCTCTCTGTTGGATCCAAAGTTCATATCTGTGACCCGGTGGTACAAGCTTCTTCCTTGACTCATAATGACTTTAAGGGAGGTGTTGCCCTAGATGGAAAAGTTGATCTAAGTAAATGTGACCAACACAAAAAACCAGCTTCAAGTGGAGAGTCCAAATTGGCTTTGCTAACCAACCCAAAAGACGAACCCGAGCACTCTCTACCCAGGGTTGCCTACTCTCATTCCCCAACATCCCCAGTGGTAGCTGGTGAGGCCGTTGTGGAAAAAGATTCCCCTGAGTCTCCATTTGAGGTCATTGCTGACAGACTGGAATTTGATAAGGAATTCAAAGATGTCCTTGCAAGCAACTCCAATGATATCGGTAGCAACTGGGTAATGCACAACGAAAGGGAGCTCCTCACAGACATCCCAGAAGATAGCGTGTGTGAGTTTCAAGTGAAGCCACGGGGCGGGAGCCGAATTCCGCCAGGGCCTGGCCTCTCACGCCAGTCTTCAGGCACAACGGCAGCACTGGAAGAAGTGTCCAAATGTGTCCGTGACTTACACAGCTTCACGAGTGAGCTGCTCAACTGGGATATGATTCCTAAGGATCTGGAGGACAAGCCTGATGACTTTGGCAGCTCGGGCTTCTTGCCGTCGCCTACCCGAGATTCAAATGGCGTCGCTGCTGGGTCGGTAGGTGGCAAGGTGGAAGCGAGCAAAGCTTCCAGCCCTCACCAGCCCCTCAAAATCAGCATCCACCAAAAAGACAGCCCATCTCCAGTGGAGAAGGATGAGAAGCAGGCCATAGTCGGTCGTGAGGTATCTGTTGTGAAAGTCATTCCCACCGCTGCAGCAGAGCCGAAGGCAGATGTCCGCTGGCCAAATTCCAGCCTACCCGAAATGGCTGATGCTGACAGCTCTGGGGAGTCGGACGACACCGTCATAGAAGATGCTACTGTGATTCCAGCCTCCCAAAATGAGACTGCTGCAGAGAGCAGCAAGCCACTCCCCAAGGCACTTGACTCTGTCAAGACAGCAGTTGTACATATAGACGACAAAGGGAGCAAGCCACGTAAACCCAGCCCAGAAGGCGCAGTTCCACCCAAGGCCCTGGAATGCAATTGGGGATCCATTGATGACTTTGAAGCTATCCAGACCAAGACAAATGTTCATGGGGGAAGCCCAGTCGCTGCTTCTCTGCCGCCTAAACAGCCCTCTCCTGGCATACCTCCTAAAGCGGGGCAGGAATTGTGCACTTATGGACAGGACCTACTTGGAAAAAGGCCCAGGATGGATGGCCTCCCCTTGGACAATGTAAAAGAGGCTGTGTGTCCAGACTCCCTCAATGGGGAGAGCTTTATGGGCTTCATGAAGGAGTGCTTGAATTCCAAAGGGAGCGAATCTCCGGATGACGCTGTTGAGACCTTCTCGGAAGCAGAGCTAAAAGCAGCAAGATCCGAGGTGGTGGATCCCCATTCACAGCAGCCACCAAAGGCAACTCAAGACTTTGAGCAAGAGCACCTCACCATCAAGGCCCTCAAAGAAGTCGGCAGGAAGGCTGAGACAGAGAGGCAGCCCCTTCCACCAAGCAAGGTCTCGGTTCCCGGAGGGAGGCGTCCTGGGCAGTACTGCGAGGTACCCCCAGACCCCCGAGGTCCTGTTCAGAAGTCTGCCCTGGAGAAGAGACCTCTCTGCCTTGAGCAAGCTGTGGACGTGAAGCTGGCTTCTGCCCCTGCTGCCCTTGGCGGGCACGACATTCCCAACAAATCTTCCCAGGTCCCTCTTCCCGAGCCTCCTATGCCACATGCTATTGCAAAATTACTGGCTGAATTTTCAGGTAAACACACTCTTTGGTTGCTGCTTTTTTATGCCTTGCATGTGTGGCCCTCTAAAGACCAATATTATGTTAGTTTACCTCTACAGGGGTGGCAGTGGGCCTCTCCATAGGTACCCTAGTTTTACAGCAGCCATTCCCCTGCAATTAAGTGTCATCAACCTGCTCTGCGTTCATCAGGAGTACCTGAGGGATCTGCCAACTTGAAAGATGCCCAGTCCTTCCTAGTGCTATTGGTCCTATTAGAACTCTATATTTCTTCAGGGGAGGGGAGGTGTGTAACCTTGTGCTTATATGACTTGCTTAACTCCCCAAAATTGTAGTAGGAAAAAATATTACCCCCACCACACCCAAAACAGTAACAACCACACCGTGGTACCTTACCTAAAACAGAACCACAAAATGCTGAGCAGTAATGGGAATGAAGCAATTGCTTTAAGTCTGCATTGATCTGCATATGAAAGAAAACAAGGACTTCGGTGGAGGGGATGAAGTAGTTCATAAATTATGCCCCCCCCCCCGAATTGCTGAATATCAGACAGAGAAATTTGGGAGCTCAATTGAGCTAAGTTGTACCTAAGTTTGTATGTGCAGAAGTCTGCCATCTTACGCTCACTTACCTAGGAGTAATCCCAGGTTGTGTTCCACTGTAGCTGATGGATGTATAGCTCTGCAGTATGAATCACACTCATGTTACAAGGTGTGTGTCTGAACTCACACGCATGTCTAGAACTCATGTGTATTCATTTGCACACTCCCAAGACACTTAGATAACCTTTTGCTAGAGTAAGGAGGGAAGGTGGGCATTGGCCTTCCTCTCTGCCTGTTTGAAAAGATGCTGTAAGAGTATCTTTGTGCATTTGGAGGTGGGTGTGGAGAAGTTGTTGCTAGGAAGACTTCCTCCCAGTGAGGGAAATCTCAGCCCATCACAACCCTGGGGAGTGCATGTTGTATTCCCCCTGCTCTCCTTTGTTCACCAGCATGGCTTTTATGGGCTTGATACCAGACAAGCACAACAGAGGGATTCTTGGCTTCTGCTCTGTTTGGGCTGCGGGCTTCAGTTTTTGCAGATGCTTTTCCTCTCTCCCTTTCTTTGTTTTTATTTTCAAGTGAACTGCAAGCAGAGGGGTGGGGGTTAACGAGAGGCAAAACCCATCATTATTTTTATTTTCTCCTCCTCTGTGGGTCAAGGAGCAAGCAGCCTGAAAAGGGTTTTTTATAAACTTTCATCTTTGGCGAGTTGCCAGTCGCCCATCTCCCATAAAGAGGGAGTGGCTCTCCCATGTCTGAACAGAGAGAGTGTTGTGCTGAGTTTTAAATGCCTCCTCTGTGCTGCTGCTCCTAGGAGGGGCCCTTGCCCCATGGTGGGCCACATGCTTTGCATGTGTAAAGTCCCAGGCTCAATCCCTGGGGAAGTTCAGGGGATGGCAAGACACTTTGGCTGCATAACGTCCCAGTTTGACAGTCTCCAATGGAAAGGATCTCTGGTTGCGGGGCTGGAATCCTTGGGAACTGCTGCCAGTCAGAGCAAGCAGTACTAAGTTAGGCTAGCCAATCCGGTCTGACTTGATACAAGGCAGCTTCATGTTGTCATATTATGTGTGTCTTACTTTCTTGGGCATTAGGGCAGCACCAAGTGATACTATATTGTTAACTCTGCTTTTAACGTGTTCTTGTAATATTATTGTGTTTCTTCCCTTGCTTGTAAACCAGTTCAGGACTTCTGAGTTAGGAAGCCATATACAAATTTATTGAACCTCAATCCACACCACAATTTCCAGGTGTACAGAGATTAATGTATTTTAAATGAGAGAGAACGCTGGAGACTCATAATATTTGCTTTATTTCCAGATATGAATAAGACAGGGTGGGGGCCTTTTCAGAGTTGTCTCCTACCCCATAGGATTCCCTTTCAAAGGCACAACTGTTCTTTCAATTCAGCGAGCTTTTAAAGACTGTTGTTTTTCCCTTTTGCTTTTAATGGCAGATATTTACGTATCTGCTTCTGGTGGCATTCCTTATGGCGTTTCTAAGATGTATTTTGCTCAGTCCTGATTAATTTTATATCATACTTTGTTACTTTTTATTTCGTTTTTGCATATATTTACACCACCCAGATAATCTTTTAGATCAAGAGTAATACAGACATGTTTAAATAAAAAAATAAATAGATAATACAAGTAGAGGCAAAGAGGCACATCTACAAGGCAACTGCCGTCTCTGCTTGTCTCTTCCGCTCAAAGAGTGTTTATTGCATTCCCCCAAACCTGATGTATAACTTCGTTTCAAAAAGCACACAAGTTCTGTTATGAAGAGAGCATTTCTTGCCACCGTCGGGTTCCCACTAGCAAAATCTCAACCAGCCTTCCTGGACTGTTATTATTAGCCAGCAGTCTGCCTAACAACAGGAATGGTGAGCTGAAGGGCA
Organism: Podarcis gaigeae; assembly: GCF_964106915.1. Classification (NCBI taxonomy): domain Eukaryota; kingdom Metazoa; phylum Chordata; class Lepidosauria; order Squamata; family Lacertidae; genus Podarcis; species Podarcis gaigeae. Next base: position 13,125,337 of record NC_139693.1, on the reverse strand, counting down.
CTTCTTTAGCCCACTTCACTTACCACACAGGGGACAGGATCTGGCTGCCTAATTCTGTTTTCTGGTAGTCATGACATGGAGGAAGTACAAAAAAACCCCTCTGAGAATGGGGGCACTGCAGCCCTTCTGCAATCCTTCCTCGAGCTGTGCCTCCCCACATGGAAGATTCAAATAGGCATCCCCTGCTCCCAGTCTTCACACTTTGCCTCAGAGTCATGAGAGCTAGCAACATCTCTTTTTTTAAAAAAATGAGCGCTAAGGTTCTGAGAGTGCTGCAGTACAAAACAGCCCTGTTTGGCTGCCTGCTTGGCTCTTCACAGGCTCATGAAAAATGCACACTAAATGTCCCAGAGGGTGGCGAGCAGAGCTTAAGACTTCCCAGCAGCCCCTTGCAAGCAGACTAGTAAACACGAGCAAGAGAGCGGCGAAATGGGAGAGACGCTGACAGGCGTTTTTCTTTTCCGCTCTTCCATTCCTGCCTTATTCGATGCTGTGATTACTCATCCATCATCTACCCAGCACCACCACCCCATCCACCTCCCCTTCTTTGATGCATTTGCAGAAAGCATCATCGCCAAGATGTCTGCATTGATGCTGTAGCAACCCACACTTCCAGCATCTCTCTTGTGCTGTGTGTATGTGCAGGCTGTTGTTTTTCCTTCATACCCTTGCTGTGGGCAAGCGACCCGTGATCTGTTCCTTTGTCCTCTTTCTGTCCTGCAACCTCCTCCCACTTCTGCCTGTTTTGACAGCTAATGCATTTGGGGGTTGGGGGAGATGGGCAAGGAACTCGGCCAAGCTGTTGCAGCAGAAATAGCTTTTGCTGGGAGGAGGGCAGCCAGTCTCCCTCCTCTGCTCCTGCCCCCTCAGAAGCAATGGGGTTCTGCCCTGAACCAGTTACCTGCTCTCTCTTTTGGCCTTCCTGAGTCTGCAGTGGGAAGGTGCAGGGCAGGAACTGGCTGTGCTGGCTTCTCTCCCAAAGTTGCAAATCCACCCACAACCCTGATGTGCAAGTGTGTGTGTGATATATATATTTGGGGTGGGGGGTGATCCTGAGAGCAGCCAAGCGCAGTGTCTTGTTTGAGGCAAACCCACCTTCCTTTATCCTCTCCTGGGCTGGGACTGGGAGCCAGGCTTTGTCTTGAGCTCAGCAGCCTATCAGGAGAGGAACTGGCCTCTTTCCCTCAGCCCCCATCAGCCTCCCTCCTCTCTCTCTAGAAGAATAAACAGCAGGGGGCTGGCCTAACGTCATTTGCTGCAGATCCAAGGACTAGGGGCTTGTCCTCACGGTGTGGGGCAACAGTGCCCCCTTCCTAGAGGCGGCTGGGTGTTACAGGCCAGAACCGCACAGTAGGGGGACCATCTCTACCACCTTTGACGCAGGCGTCCGCCTGGGTGGGTGAGACCCTCATTTTCAAACCTGGTACATCCAACGAGATTTCTGTGCCTAATTCCTGAACTGGATTACTTCATCCTACCAGCACCAATCAAACCTGAGCATCTGTTGCCAAAAGACGGTTTAATTTCACTGCAACAACCAACTGATTTGGAAGGCGGGCTGTTAAAATATTGTAGAGTCTAGGCGGGGAGGCTGTGTTGGACTACAGCTCCCATCATCCTTGACTGGCCGGGGGCTGATGGGAGGTGGAGTTCAGCGACATCTGGAGGGACACAGGCTCCCCAGCCGGGCTGTCATTCTTTAGGAAACTAAGTCTCCACAGCACTTGCTTTTGGGAAATACCCTGTAGGAACAAGGAGGGGGTTAATCTCAGGTAAGTTGTGGCAGGGAGTCGGGCTGTGACTTTGCCTTGCCAGACTAACTGCAAGGTACTTTTGTGTTAATGCACCAAGCCCTAAATGACTTATGCCCAAAGTACCTTAAGGATGGCTTGATTCCTAAAGCTCCACCTCAGTCGCTGAGCTCCTCTGCCTTGCTGTATTTTTTTTATGAAAGTGCAGATTATAAATTTGTAAATAAAATAAATATATCGTTTTGGCTGTGCTTTGGACAAGACTGAGCTCGGTCAGTAGAACATGAGACTACAACATCTCAAGGTTGTAGTTTTGAGCCCCATGTTGGGTGAAAAATTCCTGCATTGCAGGAGGCTGGACTAGATGACCCTCATGGGCTGAATGTTTGTATTTAAAAAGAGCTTTGGTAGAAACAGAAAATACTCAGGAAATTTTGAAGCCATGCAGAAAGGTGGTATGTGTTTGGAAAAAGGTAGAAATTTGTTGGAGGGGGTTTGAAATATATGTACACCTATTTTTATCAGTTATAGATGACTGCTTCAATGCATTAAGCCTCACTTGGCATATAAAATAGTATTGCAGGTCTGCCATGCAGGCCAACAAATGCTAACACAAATAATGTAGTGGGTGGTTTCTTACATATAGTAATGTCTCCCCCCCCCCCACATCCAACTAGCTGAAACCAAGTTACCATTTTTAAAAACCATTGTCAGTGGCTCTGCTACATTCCATAGAGATCTAGGGAAAATCTCTTAGCAGTCCCCCACACTATGGAGGCCACCACTGAACCATATTTTTCGGTGATGGCCCTTAGGCTTAGTTCAACAAATCCACCAATTTGACCCTTTTTAAGCAAGCAATTGAGATGGCTTGTTACAATAGCAGTCCTAGATGTGTCTACTTGGGAGTAAGCACCATCCCCACCGAGTTCAAGGGGACTTGCCTCCAAGTAAGACTGTGCACAGGTTGCAAACCTACATCCCATTGAATTTGATGGTGATGGTGCTTGCTTCCGAGTAGACATACAGGACTGCAAGAGCTTCATGTGCCTGTAGATTGCATTTATATTCATAAAACAGATTTATATCCCACTTTTGTCTTTTTGAAAAGATCCTCAAGGTGCCTACTAAATCTGGTTTTGTTTTGCTGCAATAAATTAAAGTATATGAGAAGCTTTCAGAAACAGCCAGGTTAGAAATAACTGTTCATTTGGTCCACAGTATCCTTTTACAGAAGTTGCAAAGCAGCCCAAGGGTAGCAGGAATGGGGCCAAACAGGCCTTTTTCAAAACTGCATTCCACAGCAGTGGTGCCGTGATCACCCAAGCCCTCTCCTGTTAGCCACCTGCCATCTCTTTGTTCAGGGGTTGCCAGCCTTTTTAGGCCCCATGGGCATATTTGAATATTAGAGCAAGTGCCACAGGTGCCACCCCTCTGGACAATTCTTTCCTCATCTTTTAGATCGGCCCTGGGAGAGAAGACGCAAGTGTGAGAGCATGTTTGCTTTTCCAAGGAATCTGGGTAGAAGTCATACCCGGTAGAATAAATCTGAGCCTTGAAAAAGCATAGAGCTGAAAGAGGAAGTGAGAGATAGTGCCACTCTTCCAACTTCCTCCTCCAGCTCTATGTTCTAAGGGATTAAAAGATAACCATCCTCACCATCTCATGACCAAGGGGCAGTGAGGGGAGCAGGGGCCCGAGAAGCTTCATGGATGCCATAGCTGCTGGGAGGATGCAGACAAGGTCCTTGGTTGTCGCCCTTAGAATTGCACGGCCTTGGTGCTCTTCTTATAGCAGTTTCCGACCCTTTCCAGTGACCTCTTGTGCTCATTTCTCTCTTTGGCAGTGCGCGATCTGGTCTTCTGGCGGGATGTGAAGAAGACGGGCCTTGTCTTCAGCACCACGCTGATCTTGCTGCTCTCCCTGGCTGCTTTCAGCGTCATCAGCGTCATCTCGTACCTCATCCTGGCACTCCTCTCTGTCACCATCAGCTTCCGGGTCTACAAGTCTGTCATTCAGGCTGTGCAGAAGTCTGAAGAGGGGCATCCATTCAAGTGAGTGGGCTTGGCTCGGGGCCAGTAGAGTTCGTTGCTGTTCTCACCAGGTTCCGTTTGGTCTAAGTAGATTTCCATTCTCCCTTATCCTTTCTGAAAAATGGCCTGCATGAACTCGAGACCATGAGATCGGGTAGTAAATGCTAACATTGGATGCGAAGAAGCATAGGCAATTGCATGGAGAGGAAGAATTCTGTGGGTAGCTGTCAATTGTGAGAGCTAAATGGAGCCTCCAGGTTCAGAAGCAGTGACTACATACATGATTATACTAGAAGCATGTAGTAAAGGAGGGCTACCCAAAGGAACAGAGGAACCTGCCTTAAACCAATGCTAACCCCTGGTCCATCCAACTCCGCATTGCCCACACTACGCAGCAATCATTCTCCACGGTTCTGGGCAGGAGTCTTTCCCTGCCCAGTTAGCCCTGTCCTGTGATTCCAGGGACTGAACGGAATATTCTCATACGCTCTGGCCTTTCCTGTGTAGGCTCTTGTCACTGAGCTGCAGTCCCTCTGCATCTGGCTCTAGCCACTGTTGGAAGCAGTTTGCAGGACTTGACGGATCCTCTGATCCAACTGGGCTCCTTTTTAAAAATAGATTCTCCCCCCCCCCCTTTGCTTAATCAAAGACTTATAATTCAACAATGTATTGAAATGAAAAATGAAGAGGACACTGTACAATTGCATTAAAATGAAATACACATTTGAGTTGTTGCATTCAGAATCCCTGGGGGAAATGATTATTATTGGTATGATAAATAGTATATCCATTAAAAAAAAGATGTTTATAAATATCAAGGTGTTGTCATACGATATTCTCACTTGATGCTAAAAAGTCCAAATAGTAGTGTTTCACAGGAAGCATTTGAGCATTGTCGTCTCTATAGAAATACATTTTTGCCACGTAGTTGAAAATGAATCCTTTGTTTGTCCTCTAGTATACTGATGCACTGCCAGCAGCGATGAGCCACTTTCAAATTGGCAGGAGTTAGGTCCATCAGGGCTCTTCTTAAGGACTCACTCTTGTTAATTTAAAATTGGCTCATCGTTGATGGCGCCGCATAAGTATGGAGTGCCCACTGGAGAAGTCTAATTGTTGGTGAACCATTTCCCTCCTTCAGTCATCAAAGTGCAGACTTAGTCCTTTGCTGCTGCTGGGAGGGCAGGCCTTCATTTGCCACCAGAGGGTAGAGAGGACCCTGCCTTGTTCGCTATTTGCCTCCTGGGGAAACAAGTCAGCATCAGCCCAACAGCCATGATGGAGTTTAATAAGAAAAATGGCCTACTCTACACAAGGAAGAAACCTGTCATAACATGACTGGCAGGCAATGCAGAAGTGTTTGTTGCTATCTGGTTCTTCAGTTTTATCCACAATGTGTCTTTCTGCCCTTTTCCCCCTCCCAGAGCCTACCTGGATGTCGACGTTGCGCTCTCCTCTGAGGCTTTCCACAACTACGTCAGCGCTGCTATGGGACACATCAACCATGCCCTGAAACTCATCATGCGCCTCTTCCTGGTAGAAGACTTGGTGGATTCGCTGAAGGTCAGTGGAGGGCCAGATGAAGTATACTAAGTATGCTACAGACAGTGCTCGAAATTAGCCAGGCGCATTTTTGCACCTAGCTTTCAGCCACTCGTGACCAAGTGAAGCTGCCTGGGCACCCACAATCTGGAGGTGCATGCCCAGAGATCTTTAGGATCTGGAGTGTTTTCACACACTAATACTCCATCCCTGTAGAATTCTATCAGTTATATTTTATCTGCACAATCTGAATGAATTTCAGGAATCCGAATGCTTTTTCTGTGCAGCCAGAACAGGAGCAGTCACCATTAAGAAACAGAGGTTGGAACAGGCCAATAGATATGTGGACCGTCCCTGGATCAAGTGACTTTTCTTCTTTTAAGTTCTCATAGTTCTTAACCTAGCTCAAGGCTGTCATCTGAAGTAACCAGATGTTTTGCTGAGAATCAGTCACAGTCGGTCCATCATTTGAAAAATAAGACTTTAGAGCTATCTTGCTCAAAAATGGCAACTAGACATTCTGTTTTGGTAACTAACTTTGGTTTAAGGAACTATTGGGTGCTAGCTTATATATATATTTGAGTTTCTAACACTGGCTACAGAGCAGGGGCCTCAAGCAGAGGACAGCTCCTACCACAGTGTCATTGGGTGCACCTGTTGCTTTGAGCTGAGGAGGAAGGGCGTGTGCTTGTTTTCCCTGAAACTTAAAGCAGGAAGGTCTCACCATGAGCCCAGAGATGGGTAGCAGTGCCACGCTGAGTCAGGACCCACTGGAATACAGCGAGACTGAATTCCGCTTTTGTAGTTAATCTGAGGTCAGTGTAGAATTTGGAAGAGTTCCTGTCCTTTTCTAGGCTCAGGAAATGGTAGAAACCCCCCCTGCCACAGCCCTCTTGCAAAAAGATGCGCTCTCCTGTGGCGAGTGGCCACCTTTTTTGAACCTTGAAAGATAAGGCAGTAGGGTGAAATGAGAGAGGGATGGGTAACAAGGGATTGGCATAAGCAAATGCTCCGCTTTGAACGGGAATGAAAGCTAAGGGGCAGAGAGGGGGAGTCATTGTGGGAATGACCACCGAAATCCAGGTTGGCACAGCCATCTAAATCAGTTTCTGCAGCTGTCCTAATAAATGGGGCACTGCAGCAAGCAGGCTGGTCCAGGGAGGTCAAAGAGGACAACTTCACAGGATCCTCTGCTCCAGCGTGGCCTTACTGATGCATTGATACTATAAAAAGCCTCGGGTTTCTGCTAACAGTGTGCCATCCTGTTTTGCCTGCAGCTGGCAGTTGTCATGTGGCTGATGACGTACGTTGGTGCCATCTTCAACGGGATCACCCTCCTTATCCTTGGTAAGACGCAGTAATGATAGATGCCGTGGCATCGGCAGCCTGGCCCCTCGCCAATCTGCAGTTACATTTGACCAGGGAAATCTTAAAGCATTTGCCCTGTGGAGTCATACTCTAGGTCCAGCCAATCCAGGATCTTGTTTCATACAGCGAACAGCAAGATACTTCCAGGGAGCCCAGGGGCAGGATGTGAAGGCCAATATCCTCCCATTTGCCCACCAGCAACTGGTTTTCGTTGGCAGATTCCCTCTGGTTGTGACTGATAAAAAGTCTAACTTAACTCTAAAAGAGGATTGAACAAATTCACGGAGGAGAGGAGAGGTCTGTCAGTGGCCATTGACTTACCTTGTGGCAGAGAGTTCCATAATTCCACCTCATTAATACAGATTTCAAAGGCTGCCTGTGTCTTGAGGAACAGGCATGTCTCATAGGAAGAACATAAGAAGGTGCTGTGAACTGAGTTAGACCCTTGGCCCATCTAGCTCAGTATTGTCTACACTGGCTGGCAGTGGCTCTCCAGGGTCTCAGGCAGGGTCTTTCTTTCCCAGCCTACCTGGAGATGCCAGAGATGGAACCTGGCACCTTCTGCAAACAGAGCAGGTGCTCCTCCACCACTGAGCTCCAGTTGTTCTTGGTCACTCATGCGCTGTCCCATTTTTAAGGCCCGGGTCAGCCAGGGTCACGGGCACAGTGAAACTCAAGAGAGTGAAACCTTCAGATTCCATCGTGGCTGCCCTTGTGCTATTCGGCCCATCTGATCAGCCTGCCCCAGTTTTGTGACCCATCTTGGCTCCCTTGGTGACCTGTGACTTGCCTTTGTGTCGTTTCAGCGGAGTTGCTGGTTTTCAGCGTCCCTGTCGTTTATGAGAAATACAAGGTGGGTAACCTGGAATGTGAGCTTGTGTTGTCTGGACCACAGTGGGCTGCTTGACTGGTGCGCAGAGGCAGGGGGGTAGGCAGTGTGGAACAGTGGGCCCATCTTTGGATGAGGGATATTTATTTTGGTGCCATGTTTCTTTGGTCTGGGGCTTTCCACAGAGCAGGCATGAACAGAATTTATCCTGTATACTATTTATATAAAAAAAGACCTGAGTGTTTTCCGTAATAGAACTGGGAGCTACGAAAACGTTCATTCAGCGAGCACAATTACAGTTATGCACTATATCCAATATAATCTAGCAGAGCCTCTGTCAACCTGGCACCTTCAATATGTTTTGCCCAACAGGCCATACAGGCAGGGGCTGGTGGGGGTTGTAGTTCCAACATCTGGAGGACACCAGGTTGGCAATGGCTGTTCTAGCAACATCTGGGCAGGTGCAGTTACCTATCCAAAGCAAGAAAGAGAGAGAGAGGTTATGCTGGGTGTGTGTGTGTGTGTGTGATGCCCTTTGTGTAAGAGCACAGTTGCACATGGCAGCCCTGGTTAGAAATTCACAGTGGTCTTGTGCAAGTTGGTTCCCATACACCTCTTCTAATTACTTTTGGGTTTTTTTGTTCCTAGACTCAGATTGACCATTACGTTGGGATTGCCCGGGAGCAGATCAAGTCAGTTGTAACAAAGTAAGTCCCATCAGAGTTATTGGCAGGCTTCAGTATTTTGACTCTTGCCATGTGCAGCCCTCTGGGAAGTGTGGTGAGCAGCCAGACTTCAGATGGGAGGGTAAGGCTGGGGGGGGGGCATCTTTGTTGTAACCTGCCCTGGGACCTTGGGGGGGGCAATTAAAGATAATTAATAATTGGGGCCAAAGCAGCAAATCACCCACCCTTTCCTGGCTGCTGCTCATCAGACTGTAGGGTGACTTAGCTTGGTCCTTGACAGTGTTGGACAGTGTTATTTGTTCTTTGGTTATGTTATTGTTTGTTTAATTATTATTGTATTTGTCACTTTTAAAAACCAGTCAAATTAATGGCAGGAGAACATTGGTTTGGAGAGCAAAGCCAGTCAGAAATTGTAGGCATCTGGTTACCGGTCAGCCTTAAGTATGAAATTCCTTACAGGTGTGGTGTTACGCTTTGCTTTCATCTTTGAGCCTCTTTTGGCTGTCTTGCAGTCGGAACAGTTCACCTTTCAAGACATAAAAGGGCTTTTGCCAGTCCAGAGGGACAAGCCCCTGTACACACAACCAGCTTGCATTATTTAGACAGCCATCATCGAGATCAGTTTAATGCTGTCTGCATGTGGTAGTCATGTTTAAGCTAGCAAGGCTAGCAAGGAATTCCATTTTGGGACACTGAGGATGCTTCTAGTGCTCATGATGCCCCTCTAACAAAGGCACGAAGGCTGGATGGGAGCTAATCCAGAACACTTGATTCATCATCAAATAGATGCAACTGGCAAGGTCTATCTTCCGTCCATTTTTGAGAGATGACTTATGTGAATTTGAGTGTGTTTTGTTATTTATACCTCACCTTTATTCAGTAAAACTCAGGATGGCGTGCCTTGTATTTGTCGCCCATCCAAGCCCTGACCAGATCCAGATTTGCTTTCTGTTAGCATCATGTCATTTCATACCATATTGAGAAGTGTGACATTGGTCACTTTATCTAATACCAGGACTTAAAATGACACAAACATAATTGTTATTCCTGTGCCCCCAGCACCTAATCCCACCTCTTCTCTCTTTCTCCCCCCCCCCCCCAACAGGATTCAAGCAAAGCTTCCTGGAGTTGTGAAGAAAAAGGCAGAATAACCTTGCAAGGAGCCAGGACTCAGCTGTTAACTAAAATGAAACAAAAAATACCCCCTGTGTCATAGTTATAACCATTGTTACTTGTACCTATGAAGGAACATGCCGAATCAGCTTGATGTGTGCATTCCAAGCTTACTGATTATGTTTTTATATATATATAAAAAGATTTTTAAAAATCCACCCCCTCCCCAAAGCCTAAACACTGGGTTCAGAATGCACTGGACTAAACACGAACTGGTGTCAGAAGTTTAAAAGAGGGGAGGGGGCACCCTTTGTCTCTAAAGCAGCTCTGGTGTCCTGTCTTGGATGGAACATTATAGTAAGCCATCAAAAATGGGTGTTCCTTTTCATGCTAAGAGATGTGCTCTCTGCTCAGCGGGACATTAGCGTTTCTAAAACCAGCTTTGGTAGGCTGAAATAGCTGCAAGGTGAAACTAGTCTGTTCCTCTCTTCTTCCTTGTTCTCTATTTCCCCCCCTCCTCCCCGCCTGGCCTCCTTAAAATTGCAGGATTTGCTTGAAGTGCAATGTTCCCTAGTTCCATTAAGGCAGTGTCTCTTACCAGGCTCACCCATCTTTCTGCCATGGACTAACTGGCCTGAATGAAGAGGGCAAGCTTAAGGAAGCTTCAAAAAGTACCCAGCCAGTACTTATCTCCCACCCCCAGTGCGTGTACCCTCACTGATGGAAAGGGGAATTCTCCACCCCCGTCTCCCTTAATGACATCAGTTCTCTTTTAGTCTGGTTCATCTTCTGCCTTCCTTACCACCACCCCCAGCCGCAGAAATCAGTTCCTTACCCCACCCTGATTAAGATTACTTCCCCTACCCCTTACTCTTAAATGAAAATGTCTGTAACTGCTGTACACTTTGCTGTAAAAAGCAAAACTCAAGCTGGCGAAAAACCGAGAGTTCTGCATGTGATGCCCCAGTCACTTTACTTCCAGTCTAGGACCGGGGCAGGGGCTGAGTTGCAGAGCACTGACACACCCTGAGCCTGATCTTTGTCCTCCCCCTCCGTCCCACCCACCCTTGGGCTGGCGAGGAGCTGCAGTCTTCAAGGACAGCAGTTTCAGGGCTAGAGTTTGGGGTCCCTCTCTCACAAGCTACGTCATGTGTGTTTACAGTTTTAGAAAGATGTTTGGGACTGGAGGATTGTCTTTGAAGAGTCTTACAGTTTTTTAAAAGGCATTTTTTTGTTTTGGGTTTTCCCAACAAAGGTTTCCTTGTTGGGAAGCAAATCTTCCATGATTCCGTGATGGTTTATCACCCACAGCTGCCAACTGCGGTCGGACTCCCCCCTGCGGCGGTCTGCACCAAGTTAAGCCCATTCCCCCCCGGCGGGCACTGCTAAATTGGTGGTGCAGCTGCTTTCGGATGAAAGATGGGACCATGCACAGCTGGACAGGTGGAGGATAAATTTGAAATTCAGGTTGGCCAAAGGGAGCCCACCTGCTGCCCAAGGCTGAGCAAAGGGGGAAAGAGTCGAGTTGGCAGCTAAAATGAAAGGGACCACCTTTCCCCCCACTAGGCTGATGGATCTCAAGTGGAAGGTAGTTGGGGAAGGGCAACATATTTCTTAACAAATCCAAAGAAGGTGAGCCTGTGCTGCCCTTGGCCCCAGGGAACTTCCCAGGATTGGTCATCCCTCCGCCTTGTCCAGCTGCGTTTCCACAGCCGCTACCTTTCCTGTTGTAAATAGAACAGCTGGAAGGTGGTGCTGAAAATAGGCGTGAGCAGAGCATCAGGCTGCTGTTTTTTGGACGCGCAAAAATGGCTGCTGTCGCCCAGCCCCATATTGCTTGTTCCCACTCTTCCCTTGCTTTGCAGACCTCAGTGCAAAGCTCCTGGAGGGCATGCACCCACAGGGCCCTGCCGTACGCAAGTCTGGCAAAGAGATGATAGGACCATAAATCAATCCAACAAATAGTTTCATTGGCTTTTTTTTTTTTAAGACCCAAGCAATTTGAGCTCTGTGTGTGTGTCTCTTTTAGGTGGAATAGGAGCCGCAGATCTTAGTGAGAGGTGCATGAGTGTCTGATGTGCTTCTGCACTCCCCACCCCCCAGCCCAGCCTGAGTAGGCATCTTGCACTGTCTTGTCCTGACTCCTCTCCACTCCCACCCCCTTCGAAGACCTCTTCGCTGCACTGGAAGCCTTTGGCTCAGCTCTTCCATCTGTTCTGTTAACTGCTGTGTTTGAATACCGTGAACCGACCTCTTTGTGCCCGGCAGGCTTTTTAAAAAAACAAAACAAAAAAAAGAGAAAGTTGTACGTAGGTGGAGAAAATGACAAAAACTACTAATGAAGCTCTTTTGCGTTTGTGTGCGTTTATTGTGTACAGTGTGTGCAGCATTCTAAAAGTATGGTAGTGCCAGTTAGGGTACAGGAGGAAACCTGGCGTGAGGTTCGGAAGAGGACTGGATAAATGCAATTTGATGTGGTGTTAATAAAAAGAGCACAACATGTACAAACTCCAAGAAACCTTGTCGTCTTAAGTTCTTGCAGGTAAATTAATGGACGTGACCAGGGTCCCATTAATTTCAATAGCTCTACTCTGAGTAACATTCAATCGGCTGCCACCCATTATATTTCCAGGGTAAGCATAACAGCCGCCAAGTCCTACTGAGAGTCGATCCTTTGAAATTGATGGCCACGACTAATGCAAGTTCATTCATTGCAGTGGGTCTGTTCTGATTAGTAATAAGGATACTTGTTTTAGATCAGGAATAGGCAAACTCAGCCCTCCAGATGTTTTAGGACTACAATTCCCATCATCCTTAGCTAACAGGAACAGTGCTCGGGGATGATGGGAGTTGTAGTCCCAAACTCGGAGGGCCGAGTTTGCCTATGCCTGCTTTAGATGGTTTGTTGGGGAACTGTTGTTCCTCTAGAGATGTTCCTGAGCTGCAGCTCCTATCAGCCCTAGGAAGCATGGCTAATGGGCCTGGGATCATCAGCAGGCAATGCTGAGCCACACCTGCTTTTCGGCATCCTTCCAATGACTGAGATCCCTGCATTTGCAGGGGGGTTGGACTAGAGGACCCTTAGGGTCCCTTCCAACTCTACAATTCGATGAGTGAAACAGCACAGAATGGCTTGTGAAGGTTTGAACCGCATGAAGTGGCCTCATAAGGATTTGGATGCGCTGCTGCATCTCAGCCAGTACAGTGGAACCTTGGAAGCTGAACGCCGAAAACCCGGAAGTTTTCAAACGCGCCTCAGAAGTCGAACGGCTTCCACTGCGTGTTTTTCAATTTTCTCAATGGAAATTGCTGACAGCCCTTTGCGCCTCAGTTGTCGAACATTTTGGAAGTCAAACGGTCTTCTGGCACGGATTGCGTTCAACAACTGAGGTTCCCCTGTACTGCATAGCCCAGCCTTCCCCACCCTGGTAGGGACTCCCATCTCCCAACCCAGTGTTTTAATTTCAATGTATTACCAGAAGGTGAACAATCTGTACCTGAACCAAGCTTGGGGCGGTGGGGGGCTGGGGCCTGCCACCAGCTCCCATCATCCCTGAAGATTGGCTGTGCTAGCAAAGGTTGATGAGAGTAGGAGATGGCAACAAGTAGAAGTACACAGGTCCCTCTCACCCCCCAAAAAAGCTTTACATTGGTTCCCATTATTTTTCCCACAGACCACTTGAAAATGTCTGATTGTCTTTAAAGATGTTTTTTTTCTGCCTATTGCAGCCACTGTAATGTGCTGTGCGATTTGTAATTGTGTTTTACAGACGATGCAGGCCACCCGAACAAATCTTGCAGACTGCTGATGGTCCAAAGACCACAGTTTAGGAACCCCTGTTCTTAATCGAGGAAAATATTAAAATCTAAAAGGCATCCCAGGTTTTAATTAAAAACAAACAGCCAGCCCAAAGCCTTAGGTTGCATTTTAAAATAGCATCATTTTTTAAGGATTTATTGACATAACCTGTTTTACAAAACTTAGTGCTTATATATATATATTTATATAATATTTTTTAAAAACCCTCCATATTAATGCAAAACACCTTTTCACAAGAGACACGGATGAGGTTCCAATACAGTCACAAGGTCATAACGGGCATTATTGAAATTTTACCTCGGAGTTCACGTTTCACAAGGATAGCTACAAAAAGGACCAAGCTATTGATTCAGAAAGATGGGATTGAAGGAGAACAGCTGTGCAAAAAATGTGACTCCTACTTTCACCTTGGGTGGGGGGAAGGAACTCTGCAAAGGGGGGGCATTCCTTTAAATGGAATTAAAATAGAGCATGAGACTCTTCATCTCAGGGTTGTGGGTTTGAGCCCCACGTTGGGCAAAAGATTCCTGCATTGCAGGGGGTTGGACTAGATGATCTTTGTGGTCCCTTCCAATTCTCTGGCTCTAATTTCCAGCAAGGATCAGCAAATTGGATTGTAAGTGCGGCTTTTCTTGTCCCTGCTTTTTTTGATATATGGCTGTAGGCTCTTTTTAAATTCAGTTTCTAGCCCTCATTTATTTCTAACACATCTGGTCACCACTAACTGGGCACATGACCCTGTGCAGGGCAGAGGCTCAGCAACTCAACCAGCACAACACAGCTGAAATCAGGCTGTTCCTTTGGCCTAGAGCTGCCCATCTCAACCACAGACCCTCTTCAGTCTGGAGCACAGATCTTTCCCAGCCCCTTTATGGTGGAGAACGAACCTGCAATATTCCAAATGGAAAGCAGGTGTTCCATCACGGAGCAAGTGCATTTCCCTAAAAAGATAGTGAAGATTCCAGTCCTCATGCCTCTTGAGTTCAAGGGTCTATTGATAAAACAGGAAGCTCCAAATCAAACCATTGGTCTATCTTGCTCAGAATTCCCAACACTGACTGGAAGCAAAGGTTAAGTTTTTTGGGCAAGGTGTCTCTCAGCCCTGCCTGGAAACGCCAGAGATTAAATCTGGGATTTTCTGCATGCCAAGCAGATTCTCTGCCACTGAACTAGGGTCCCCGCTGCCGGAAGGCAAAGTGCAAAAGGTTTACCAACCCCATTTCTTTAGTCTCCTAATTCCATCTAACCTAAAAAGATAAAGGGACCTCTGACCATTAGGTCCAGTCGTGACTGACTCTGGGGTTGCAGCGCACATCTCGCTTTATTGGCCAAGGGAGCCGGCGTACAGCTTCCGGGTCGTGGCCAGCATAACTAAGCCGCTTCTGGCGAACCAGAGCAGCGCACGGAAACACCGTTTACCTTCCCGCCGGAGTGGTACCTATTTATCTACTTGCACTTTGACATGCTTTCAAACTGCTAGGTTGGCAGGAGCAGGGACCGAGCAACGGGAGCTCACTGCATTGCAGGGATTTGAACCGCCGACCTTCTGATGGCAAGTCCTAGGCTCTGTGGTTTAACCCACAGCACCACCCGCGTTCCCTCACCTAACCTAGGGTTTCCCAAACTTGGGTCTCCAGCTGTTTTTGGACTGCAGCTCCCATCATCTCTAGCTAGCAGGACCAGTGGTCAGGGATGATGGGAATTGTAGTCCGAAAACAGCTGGAGAAACCCTGATCTAACCCTGTTCTGGCAGTTCTGCTACAAATAGTGCTGTTGTTTTTTAAAAATAAAATCCATTTTGGGAAAACCCAAAGGTTGTCCTTACACAGAGCAGACCCACCAAAATTAACAAAGTTAATTATGTCTGTAAACTTCAATGGGTCTCTTCTGAGTAGGCCAAGCATGGCAAACACCCCACATCTTGCATAATTCTAAGCTTTTTAGACAGATAAATTTGGGTGAAGCATACATCGTCCTCTTGAGACCTACAGATGCAGCTGTTTGTTTTGAAGTGGGATTGCATTTGGAAAGGCGTAAACACGCCTTGATCACAGGAAGCTGCCTTATACAGAGTTAGACCTTTGGGTCCATCTAGCTCAGTGCTGTCTACACTGATTGGCAGCAGCTCTCCAGGGTTCTGGGTTCTCTTCCAGCCCTACCTGCAGGTGCTGGGGGTTGAACTTTGGTCCTTGGCTACTGAAACTTGCTCAGCACCTGTTCATTGGGAGCAAACAGACCGGGAAAAGGTGAGTGTCCTATGTCAATTCACATATTTTTACGAGGAAGACCAACAGCAAATAAAGTAGTCCACGTCCTCCTAATTCACTTACACCAGAGTAAGAGCTTTTAGGGCTAGGGACTTGGAAAGACATGGGTTAAAATTAAAACCCAATGACAGAACGCAAATCAGGATATAGGGACGCTGTCAGCAGCTCCTCAAGGTGACTTTTCCATTGTAGGTAGAATCGGGGCGAGACCTCCCTGCATGTAGAAAGTTAGCACATGACAGATTCAACCTAGCATTTTCCTATGTAGCAGGGTTCCCACCCCCGCCCCAGAGCCTGGCATAGTACAATCCAGGAAGTGCTGAGTTGCTCAATTCATTTGAGAGTCCAAAATGGCCATCTTAAGTGCAATCGCAGGGGAAATGCTCACAACAAGCCCAACTCCTCGTTTCAAATATTTTAACATGGTATATTAAGTACGGCCTATGCTGCATCAAGCAGGAAGGCCTCTTACTAGGAGTTCTGCAATATTCTAGGGATGGGATGGGGGCAAAGGCCGTAATTTGTTCACCCTTTGGCTATATGATGCACAGCCGCAAATCAGAGCCTAGGCACTTGTGGAGGGCATGGGAATTATTCGTGGCACAGCTTGCGAGGGAGGAACTGGATCTTACCCTCCACCTACCTGCGGGCAGGTCACAGTGGGCAGCTACCCGTCAACCGCTTGGTGTCACAATGGCGTCAGGTGACCGTGTGGATAAAGGAACAGGCCACAAAGTGCCAATGATTACCTGCTTGGGGTGGGTGGCTTGCAAAAAAAACCAAACCAGGGCACATCAGGGTTCTGGCAACTGCAAACCCTCCTCTGGCCGAATGACAAATTTACGTCCACCACGTCTCATGTCATCTATTTCACACGTAGGATAGCTGGATGTGGCTCAGCTGAGGCATGGCCCAAACAGCCTCCCAGACCAGAAGGTGAGGCGTAGCTATCAAACCACCTGGCCCTTAATGCCTTGGAGCAGGGTGGGAGAACCTCAGGGAGCATTTACCTGTGTTACTCCTCCCATTTTTGGCTCTGGCTCCGCCCACCACTGCCAAACACCCCTACAAGGGAAGGTGGCCCTCAGGCTGAAAAAATAGGTGCCCCACCTTACAGCAGCAGCAACTTTGCTTCCCACAGAAACCTCCAGGCCTCGGGGCTCGATTAAGTGCACTTGCCCCCTGTGACAGTGCTCTTACAGACCTTCCTCTCTTCAGAAAATACCGAAGCTTCCCCCCCGCCAACCTTTCCAAAACCTTGCCAAAATAGTTGAGAGCACAAAAAATTCAGGTGCAGAGAAAAGGGTCTTTGGGGTGGGGGTGGGGTGAAAACACCTTTAAGAAACCCTTTGTCACTAGAACAGAACATGCAAATCAAAATGGATGCTGTGCAGAGAGAGAAACAAAGACAAAGCAAAACAAGACTTCCCCGGCATCTGCATTATTCGCTTCCAGTTGCAGAATTCTGCACTATCCGATTCCAGTCGCAGAATTCCGAAACCTGAGAATTCCAAAAAGGAATTCCGCCATCCATAGGAGGAAGGGGTGGGGAGGAAAACAAACAAGTTGAGTTCGTCGGTCAGCGGAGTCCACCCTGCCACCACGAGGGCAGTCCACGTCTGCGGGCTACACCGTACATACCGGCAAATTGTAACCAAACCCCATTTTCCCTGCACCTTGGACACTTGGCTTGACGTCGGCAGGCTCAGAGTCCGGGCTGGGGGAGGTCTTTGTGCCCAGGTGCCTGGGATTCTGAGCCGGCCCGTTTTCGGCGTAGGCATTGAGGATGGTCTGTTTCTCCAGCGCCGTGAACTCCAGGGAGAACCGGTGGACCTGAAGGATGTGCCGCTTGATGGTGCTGACTTTAAGGGTCGCCAACGTGCCCCCGCACACCATACACACCAGCCCGTGCCGCTGCTCGTCGTAATCCATCAGGTACTCTACCCGCCAGCGCGGCTGGTAGTTCCGGCGCTGACCCCGCCGGGACGGGGCACCGGTCAGCGAAGATGCAGCCTCCGAGGATTGCTGAGAGGGAGCAAGTCTTCCTGCTGCGGGGGCCTCTTCCTCATCTTCTTCCTCTCCTGCAGGCATTGTCCCGCCCTCTTGAGATTCCTCAGGGGACAAAGGGGGGTTGCAAGCCTGCTGAGATTCCACTGGAGGAACAGAAGAACAACAGCGGGGAGATCACAGTCCAGCCAAGAGTTATCAAACATCTCCGCAACTTAGGACTGTCGTATTTATATATTTATATTTAATTATTATCACTATTACTCTTATTAAGCTGTATGCTGAACTGTGAAATAAAGTACCTGGGAAACCACCAAGCTGGGAGTCCAAGTGCTATCTTTTTCCTCCTCCCTCCTCAATCCCTTTTCCTTATGTGCCATGTCTTTCAGCTTTCCTGTTAACAGCCCTGCTACTATACTGCCCTCCGTTAAAGAGCCCCACCCATTTTTTATGATAATCTAACCCAAGCATAGGTAAACTCGGCCCTCCAGATGTTTTGGGAATACAATTCCCATCATCCCTGACCACAGGTCCTGTTAGCTAGAGATGATGGGAGTTGTAGTCCCAAAACATCTGGAGGGTTTAGTTTGCCTATCTAACCTATTTTTTATCGTTATCTCAGAGGAAGCATATTCACGCAGAAATTGGGGAGTAGGATCCAGAGGGGGGACTGTACAGCTTCAGCCTGCAGGCGCACAAGCACATTTTGAATGCTTTCCCCTGGCACGTCAGGGAGCAGCTGGGATAGCTCAGTCAGCAGAGCATCAAGCTCTTAATCTCAGGGTCGTGGGTGTGAGCCCCACAATGCGGGGGGGGAGGGATTCCTGCATTGCAGGGGGAGCACTAGATGACCCTTGTGATCTCTTTCAATTCTCCAGCCTGAAATCTCCACGTAGTCACAATGAGGCCTGCACCAGCTGGTGTGTTGTTCAATAAGAGATTGAGTGTTTGGGGGCGGGAGGCTCGTTTAATTTCATTGTACACAGGTTGTACAATACCAATAAATAATAATAATAATAATTTATTCATACCCTGCCCTTCCCGGTTCAAAAACTGGGCTCAGGGTGGCTAACCATGAATTTAAAACACTTAATTGTAAAAGCAGCATAAAATACAGTATAAAAACGTGAATTAACAATAAATTTCAAAGTTCAGAAATCAATTTAGGAGAAATTCATCTAATAAGCATTAGATAATCACCAAGGCTAGCTGGCTGAATAATAATAATAAAGGTATTTTTTATTATTATTATTATTATTATTATTATTATTATTATTATTATTATTATTATTAATACCAGGAACAAAATGCACCTGGGGCGGTTTTCAAACACCGCCTGCCCCTTACCTTTGTCTGCCTCGCCGTCTGTTTCAGGCAAGGAGTCTTCCGTGTCCGCCAGGCGGGCCACCTTCTGGTTCCACTCCTCCACGATGAGGGCCTTGACGTGGTGGCTCAGCTGGGTGGAGTCCGGGTGCTTCTGCTGAATGTGCCTCTTGATGGTGCTCATCTTGAGCGTGGCCAAGGAGCTCCCGCACACCATGCACACCAGGCCGTGGCGCGACCCGTTGTAGTCCATCAAGTACTCCACCCGCCAGTGCTCCTGGAAGTAGCGGCGGTGGTCCCTCCCCCGGGCCGGGGCGGGAAGGCCGCTCTCTTCCGAGTCCCAAGCGCCGGCCTCCTCAGAGCCATCCTCGCCAGCAGGCTGGTCTGGGGACGTGGGAGGGTCCACCTCCTTCTTGGTCAGGTCCTGAGGGGACGGCTCAGACTCTGCCTCTGGGGTGGATCCAGGAAGGAGTGGGAAAGCGGGGGGGAACAAGAGGACGGATTTAATTACACAAAGGTCCTGCTTAACAAACACACAGTGTTCCCTGCAAATCATTAACCAAGCATTTGCATAATGAGTCAATGATTTCCATTGAGTCCTGTGGGGAAATTTCTAACTTTGATTTTTTAAATAATTTTTGGAAAATTCTAATTTTGAATTTTGACCTCCCAGTGTTCCCTGCAAATCGATCGTTAGCCAAGCGTTTGCATAAGGAGTCAATAATTTCCATTGAGTCATGTGGGGAAATTTCCAATTTTGATTTCCCCCCCTAATTTTTGAAAAATTCTAATTTTGAATTTTGACCTCCCACCGAAAAACAGAAAAAATGCTCTGATTTGTCTGATCTCTCACTCACTCACTTCATTGCTCCACCAACCAGCAAACGGCAAGCAAGGAAGTAGAGGATGCTCTCTGCTCAAGTATCTGAATCTGCAAAGTGTCTAGCGATGTTTGGGTAGCCATTCTTCATGTTTGGACAGGTGAATGTTCGCTGTTTCTCGTTCATAAAGCAGAACCCGTGCATAGTACTGCCAAGGTTCTTGTCTGGCCCTCTATATGTGCCTCACTTTGCATCCTCTGCTCTGAGCCAATTCATCCGCAGTAACGACCACCCCTTTGTAGTTCTGGGAACAGTGACACGTTAAGGGTGCTAAGATTTGTTAGGAGACCCTTATTCCTCTCACAGTGCTACAATTCGCAGAATTCCCCGGGAATAGACAGAAAGTGTAGCTCTGTGACAAGGGGATTCACTCAGTAACTCTCAGTACCTTTAGCAAACTATAACTCCCAGGATTTGGGGTGGGGGGGGGAGCCATGGCTGTTTAAAGTGGCATGATACTGCTTTAAAATGTATAGTACAGATAGCGAAGACAATACTGAGCTAGATGCACCAAAGGTTCAAGACAGCACAAGTCAGTTTGTTTCCTACTCGCAAGCCATCCCCGTTTTGAGGACACTCCATTCCGCACGCCTATCTTTGATTTTCCGGATTTTGCCGCTCACCAGGATTCTGTGCCCACTGAGCATGCTCAGTCCGCACTCACTTATCTGTTTTGTACTTGCACAACTCTTGGTTCTGCTCTCCCTCCCACAAGAGACTGCTGGATGCCTCACTTTCTGGTTACACAAGGATTCGGAGGAATGAGCTTCCTATTTGCACCTGCTGTTTGGCCCTCCCCCCGACCATTGGCTGTGGCTGCTGGGAACTGGAGTTCTGTACCATACGGACAACGCCAGGTTCCCTTATCCTTGGTCACTAGCATGTATCCCAGGATTTCCTTCAAGAAGAAGCTACAGACAGGAGCTCCTCGGTTTTAAGTACGGTGCCTGATTCACAGAAGCAACACAGCAGGCCCAAAACTTATGTGGGGCTTACGCTCCAGGGATTCATGAGCAGATACAAAATCATGCAAAGTCAGGAAGATACCTGGAACCTCCCCTCTGTAC
Organism: Podarcis gaigeae; assembly: GCF_964106915.1. NCBI lineage: Eukaryota > Metazoa > Chordata > Lepidosauria > Squamata > Lacertidae > Podarcis > Podarcis gaigeae. Next base: position 13,104,650 of record NC_139693.1, on the reverse strand, counting down.
AACCAATCCTACCTTCCTGGACTCCGGGAAGGGGCCTCAGGAATGCTCTGGGGCGGTCCACACCCTTCCTGAGGGTTCCAGCAGCCCGGGAAGCAAGGCTGACGGCTTAAAAACTATTTCCACAGCAGGAAAAACTGGTGCAGAAAGAGATTTCCAAGCCCTCTGCCTTGCTTACTGGGCTCTGCGAAGGTCACGCAAAATCCCATGTGGCCTTCGCAAGGTCTCAGACAGCCTCTTCCACCAGTTTCTTCACCCTCCGCATTCTCCATTTACAGTGGTACCTTGGAAGTCAAATGGAATCTGTTCTGCAAGTCGTTCGACTTTCAAAATGTTTGGAAAGGTGCGGCTTCTGATTGGCTGCAGGAAGCCGTGTTGGACATTTGGGTTCCAAAGAACGTTCGCAAACCGGAGCACTCACTTCCAGGTTTGCAGCGTTCAGGAGCCAAAATGTTCAAGTTGCAAGGCGTTTGTCAACCAAGGCACGACTGTATTTATCTACTTTCCCGCCACCTGCACGATCACGTCACTGGCAGGCCTGCTGAAATATCGTTCTAATTCCGGCGCTCTGCTTCCGCCCTCCCCTCCCACCTTCTGCCCGCTTCCTGCCTCACCCACTGGTGCCTCTCCTGTGCCCTCAGCTGGCGGGACCACGGCCCGGGCGTTCCAAGTCTCCAGGATGCTGGCCTTCTCGGCAGGGCTGAAGCCAAGCGAGCTGGGGTGGGCATCCATGACGTGCCTCTTGATGTCATCCAAGTTGAGGCTGGGCAGTGAGGAGCCGCACATCATGCAGAAGAGGCGGTTGCCCTGAGGGTCGTAGTCCATCAGGAACTCAGACTGGAACCAGCTCTGCAGGGACTCTTTCAGGTAGCGCTCCAAGTTCTGCTCTTCCCCTCCCGGGGAGGCTTTCAGGGCCAGGCCGGAGGGCCGTCGCCCCCCACGAGAGGAGAGGGGTCCTGGGCCACGGCGCCTCCTGCGGCTGCTACTCAGCGGAAATTCTCCACCTGTACAGAAGCAAGGCAGGTGGAGAGCAGGTGAACCTTCTTGTCTGCTTTTCGGAATCAAATTTCATCAGAGATGATGAACATTATTAAATAAACTATTGTCTGCTGTCCAAAATTAACGTTACTGATATCTACAATGTCAGAAGAGCTGGTCTTATATTTCACTATTTCACATGTGAAATGTAAATTTACAAATATAATGTATATGTATCAATATGTAAAGTTTTTATATATGTATTGCAACATTAATAATAAATTAATTAATAAAAGGGGGGAAAAGAATTGGTCTTATATATATGATTGTGGCAGCTTGAACAGTAATTGAAACTCAGGGGGAAAACAGCCCAAAATATTACGCTAAACACTTGGTACCATCCCCTCTGGAATACAGCTATAATGGAAAAAAATCACACATAATTTGAGATTTTGACAAGCCTAGAACCTCCAGACATATGATTTGGCATTCCTTTATGACATATACAAGGGAACCGTCATTTTCAAGACAACCCCCGTCACCACCTTGGCAAATCTGGAACTATGATAATCAGATCACGACAATATTTACTTGGGCTTTGTGTTTTTTAACCCGTGTACAACTGCACTTATTCTACATGCCTGTTTTATCATTTTGCTTTTCATCTTTTAATTTTCATCTGTTCACTTTTATATACACTATAAAATTAAATTAAAAATCTTCACAAAAGATAAAAATAAAACCTCCTTATCTGCTTGGGATGGCCACATAAGGTATTCTTTTTATAAAAAAGGAAGGATGAAAGGAATATCCAACTGTAAAAAAAGTTGCATGGGTCCCCAGAGAGGGAAAACAAAGATCGTCTTGTCTTTCATCCACAAGGTTCAATTCCCAATGGCTTCTTCAGGCAGGGCTGACAAAGATTCCCTTTCTGAAAGCCTAGAAAGTTGTTGCCATTCAGTGCAGGAAGGGAAACTGGCAGGTGTAGCCAACACAGAAGTGAACCCAGTTCACTTCTCAGCTGATTCCACCCAGCTGATTAGCAAGTGGGTGTGGCTTGGGGAAAATGACCTCACTGACCAAATCAGAACCACCCCACCCCTGGGAGGCCAGGATTGGCCCACAGGCTGGAGGCTCCCCACCCGTGATGTAAACAATACTGAGCTAGAAAGAGGCGACGGCCTGACTTAGCACAAAACCTTTGCTGTTGGACAACTCGGTAAGATGGCTGGGAATGATGGGTGTCAAACAGCATTTGGGGGACACGTTTATATCCTGGGTCTCCACAGTGCAAGTCCAACCCTCTCACTGTGTTAAGCAATTTAGTTGTCAGGATTATCTATATCAAAGTATCGTCCATACATGAAGTTGCGGGCAAGAATTGAAATATAAGCAGTGGATTATTGAAAGAACTAAGGATAGCAAAGTTTAGATAATAAAAACACATGTACTGTAAAACAGCTAAGAAAAAGAAGTGGAAAACAAACATCAGGAAAGGGGGGCGGGAAGTCAAGAAGAAATCTATGTTGAATTTTTTTGGGGGGGGGGGATATGATGATAAATGTTTTGGAATATTTTTCAAGATTTAATGAAAAAATGGTGCCTCATATCTGAAGTCCAACAAACACTATAAACATAGCTCTCTTTCTTTTTGAATGAAACCTATATAAAAAATTAGTTGCCAGGGTTTTTTTTGAAAGTTTTGTCATCTGTTCAAGTAATAATTTTTATGGCCAAAAAATATAGTCATTGAAGAAAAATTACCACTATGGAAGAAAAATATACCATTTCTGACAATATTAAAAAAGAGGGGTGGGATTAGACCAACAAACAGAAGATAAGACATCATAAATCATAAATATATGATTTTTTATATGACTGAGAATCGCAGAGCCAGGGATGGAGAACTTTAAAGCATTAAGATCGGGATGTGGAAAATATGAAAACAACGAGAGGAGGCAAGACTGGAGATTTGGAGATATGCTTCAGAGGTCCAGACTATGGGGAGCACGGAAAAATTAATAATTAAAATGTGGATCACAATTTGGCCTTTTTTTAGTTTTTAATTAGATTATGATGTGGACATGTTGATTGGCTGTCTTTATTGGAAAATCAATAAAAATGATTTAAAAAACGAACGGAGGATAAGGCTATCCGTGGCTACGATTAAGATGATCCACAAACCCGCGAATTTAGGCCCCCCTACCGTGGCCCCCCTCCTGAGCCTCGGGCGCATTGGGGTGCTCTCTGGCTCCGTCGCTCTCTGCCTCGAGGCCCAGGTGGGCGTCCCAGCTGTTCATGATGACCTCCTTCTCGTGGGCGCTCCAGGCCAGGGAGTATGGGTGCTTCTGGCGGATGTGCCTTTTGATGGTGCTGAGTTTGAGGGTGGCCAGGGAGCTGCCGCAGACCATGCAAATCATGCCATGCCGGGCGGCGTTGAAGTCCATCAGGTACTCTGCCCTCCAGTGCTCATGGTAGTAGCGGCGGTGGTCGCGCCCGGGGATGCGGCTCTTGCCGGGCCTCGACGCCCGCTCCTCGCAGTGATCCGAGTACTTGCGCCCTCCAGAGAGGAGGGCAGAGGGGTCCTTGACGGCGGTCCCTCGCACAAGGCCGTTCCCAGAGGGCCGCAGGGCGTGTCCGGAGCGCAGCTCGCCGCTGCTTTGCGAATCGGCCACCTCTTCTGGGAACAGCGACTCTTCTGGGGAGACACAAACACTCGCCTTCAATAATAGTAGTAATAATAATAATAACAATAATAATGATGATGAGTGGAGCCTACGATGAAACCTCTTCCTATTTGACGTTTTAAAAAAAGAATTAAAGAGCTGCTGAGAGTAAGGGTGGTGACGGTTAGGATTAGCACAATGGATTAACAACACAGATGGGTTCCCGGCTGCAAGGAGGATACAGTGTACAGTGGTACCTTGGGTTAAGTACTTAATTCGTTCCAGAGGTCCATTCTTAACCTGAAACTGTTCCTAGCCTGAGGTACCACTTTAAGTAATGGGGCCTCCCGCTGCCGCCGCCGCGCCGCCACCACACGATTTCTGTTCTCATCCTGAAGCAAAGTTCTTAACCCGAGGTACTATTTCTGGGTTAGCGGAGTATGTAACCTGAAGTGTCTGTAACCTGAGGTACCACTGTAACTCTTTTGACAGGAGGCAAAACAATGACGGGGGGGCAGCGCCGGGGGGGGGGGGGAGGTGGTGCAAGACTTGCTGGCCCAGAAGCAGAGATGTTGTGTCACTTTGTGAAAGCAAGGATGAAGTAGTGGAACCATAGGGTTGGAAGGGGCACCAGGGTCATCTAGTCCAACCCCCTGCAATGCAAGAGTAACAGACTTTACAGGGGTACGGAGGAAAAGAGAGGGGTGCTGTGTATACGACATTGGAAGGGGCTGGTTTCAAATGGGCAGCAGGACCTGTCAAAGAGACAGGCCCACAAAACCACACCTGGGGGCTGGGGGCTGAGAGGGGTTTGTCCAAACTGGGTGGGGGGGAAGGGGTTTCCCCAAAGGAGGAGCCAAACTCCCCCGAAGTCTTCCTGATCTTCAAGGGTGAGGACACACACACACCCCTTCAGGGAGAGAGGGCTCCCCCCTTTCCACGTCATTTGATTCTTGGCAGCTCCGGTTCCTTTTGTGCTCAATCCCTCGTCGCTATTTTTTTGAATGGGAGAGGCAGGAATCCGTCCAGGGCTGAAGTGCCCAGGAAGATGGAGGAAGGCGGGGAGGGGGGGGGGATCTTAAAGGGGCCATCGCTCTTCCTCCACCCGCCCCCCCCCCCCGACTTCCTTCTCCCTGCCCAGCTGGGCAAACTTGCAACACCCCCCACAACAAACACACCCCTACCAACACCGACCAGGTATTTTTTTTCCGGGGGGTGCCACTCTCCAACTCACACACGACCAGCAGGTGGCGTGGAAAAGAGGTGGGGGCGCGCGCATATATTCCCCCCCCCCAAAAAAGAGGGGGCCTTTTGTACTCACCTGGATCCTGGGGCTCGAGCTTGATGCACAGGCTGGGGGGCTCCTCCATGCTTGGCTCCCTCCCTCCCTGCCTAGGGATTCATCTCCACCACCCCCCCACCTCGATGCACACAAATAACCTTCGCTGTGGATTCTCTCGGATCCGTTGCAATATTCCCCCCTCCCCCCCAACCCCGATTTCTTAAAATAAATATATATATGGATAAATGGCAATTTTTTTCTCCCCCCACCGCTTCTAATCGACTTGCATCAAGGCTCCGTTTCCACGGCCGAAAAAGAAGAAGAAGCAGAGCCAGGCAGGCTCCGGTTAGCAGGGTGGGGATGCCTTTCCCCCCGGGGCCCCTGGGGCTCCTTTAAGGGCTCCTGGGTAAATTTAAAGGGGACGTGCTCTATTTTTGCAGCTGAGGGGGGAGGGAAGAGAGAAAAAGAGGGGAGGGGAGGAGAGGGGGTGATTCACTGGACACCCCCTCCCCCCAAAAAAGTGTCTCAAAGCATCCCTAACCCGGTGCTTCCTCGTTGTATTGTTTTGTCCCCTAAGCTATATATATATATCCATATATCCGTATTTAAGGTGTATTTTTTTTAAGCCTGCATAACTAGGTCCCTAACGCGGCCCCCTGCTGCTGCGCAAGGGGAGGAGAGATTTTGGAAAGTGGGGGGAGGGGGAGATTGGGGGGATGAGAGGAAGGGGCTTCCCCGTGGCCCCTGGCCCTTCAAGCAAGCCTTCCGTTCACTCCGATTGTGTTTTAGCTGTTGCAGGTTCTCTTGAGTATACATGCATTTGAAGCACATTATTCCGCCCACCAAAGAATCCTGGGAACTGTAGTTTACCCCTCTCCCAAGGAGATACAGTTCCCAGCACCCTTAACAAACTACAGCTCGTGTGTGTGAATAGGCTTTAAAGTGAAGACTCCGGAATAAGGCACGTTTCCCCCCAACAACAAACCCTGGGAACTGTAGCTTTTTAGAAGTGCTGAGAATTTTTTGGCCCTACAAGGGGCAAACTACAGTTCTCAGATTTGTTTGTGGGGAAGTCATGTGCTTTAAATGTATCCTCAATATCCCTAATGCACATTCTAGAGAGGAAGGCACAAGCAGGTAAATGGGTCAATACATCATGGAGATTCCTAGATGCAGTTTTGGAGAGTTAGCATTCTCCGCCCTTCTGACACATCTCTCTGTGGCAGGTGTGAAATATGCAGAAATCCAACAGGTGAAGCATACAGCGATGCACTGCTATGAAAAGCTTCTCTTGTTGCATTTCTGCCTACCTGGCAGGGTTCGAAGACATGGGAGCTTAGCTAGGAACAACAAATGTGGAGAGATCAACCCTCTTTGGGGCCCATCTTTTCAGGATGTTGTAGGGCAGAGATGAGGAACCTGTGGCCCTACAGATTCCATAGAACTATAGTTCCTCTCATCCCTAAGCACTGGTAAAGCTGGCTGGGGCTGAGGGGAGCTGGAGTCCAGCAAAATCCAGAGGGCCACAGACTCTTTATCCTAGCTGTAAGGGATAGACAGAGGACTGATCAACACAATCAAAGGGGTTTTGGGGTTGCCAACTGACCAGAAGGGAGGGGAGGGAGAAACAGGCACAGCCTGCTCTTGCGCTGTTAGCAACAGTGTTATCTGCAGAAGTCCTCAGATGACCACTGATTTGCTGCACAGAGATCAGCAGCGTTATTGGCTAACGTGTGCCGGCTAAGCACAGGCGCAGGGGACAGTAAATAAGTTGGCAACTTTAATGGGGTTGACAGGGAGCTGAAGAAGCATGAGGCAGAAGATGCAATAAGCTTATTGATTTATTTAACAGAGCTTGTGTCATTTGATTGTAAGGAGACTCTCTAAAGTGGCTTGCGAAAACATATCAATAAAAGACAAAGTTTAAAACTGGTATTTTTAAAAAATTCAAAATTTTATTAAAATCAACAAGCTAAAAACAGACTAAAACACTAACTCAACACATCAGTTCATCCCTGTTTAGGTAGATTGAGTTTGGAGCTGAGCATGGTTGAAGAGAGACACGGTTTGCTTTTGCTGAAAGCTGCCCATTGGGTTGTGTGAACTGTCGAGTTTGGGTCTGGGTTGTTGCTTTTCACCAGGCAAGACTCCTGTGCCTACAAGCGTGGCTAAGCTGTGACCCTTCAGGTGTAGACTCCAATTCCCATCACCCCTGACTATTGGCTTGGCCTGCAGTGGCTGATGGGAGTTGAAGTCTAGCAACATTTGCAAGGCAGCCTCCCCTAGCCTAGGATATGAATTCAAGAGGTATGGCCAGGATTGGTAGCAACAGGTAAGCTTTATTTGTTGCACTTCTGGCCATTGCGTCACTGTTAACAGAGACAAATGTTGACATTAAGTTGTTATCATCATCATCATTATTATTTTCCAATCTAGTGCCATCGGTGTGCTCAGCAGTTGACAAAGTTCAAGAATAGCATTTCCTCCAGAATATCCCTTTAGGCTTAAATTACGTTGGCATCTGGGTTCTAAGAGCCAAGCTTTACACAGTGGATTGCAAAGCTGTAGGAGGGGCAAAATTTGGACCAAGCTCACCACAAAGAGCAAAAACATACAAGTTCTGCCAGATCAGGCGAAAGGCCTATCTAGTCCAGCATTTTCACAATTTATCTAGGAAATGGTGACTACCACTACATCTTGCAGTAGCAAATTCCACAATTTAACTTGGTGCTGGGTGGAGAAGTCCTTACTTTTCCCAGTCATGAATTTTCCAACATTTGGCTGAACTAGATGTCCATGAGTTCTAGGACTCAGCTATACAGCTGCAAATATAACGTTTTAAGTGCGTTTTAAGTGCATTATACAAATGTGACACTAGATGGCGATGGTGAGCTAGTGGCAAATTCAATATATATATTGAAAATGTTTTTTAAAAAAGCATTTTCACATCGTTTTTATGTGTCTGTAGATTCTACCCTAGTGTCATGAGAGAGGGAGAAAAACTTCTGTCACTTTCTCCACACAATGCATGATTTTATACACTGTGATCATGTCTCCCCTAAAAAGTCTAAATGTTGTAACCTTTCCTCACAGGGGAGTTGTGGGGTGGGCTGGAGGAAACTGCATTCAAACATAACTGCACATGAGTGCTAGTTGGCCCCCAAAGGGGTTAAGATCACAGAGTTCTCTTCTCAGACTCAAACTCCATGAGGGTAAATGTGAAGCTGCTTCTTTTCCTTTCTCTCATTCTCTTTGCACCATGTAAACGACCAGGATGGACATGCCTGAATTTTCTCCAAGCTCAGGACATGCATGTTTGAAACTACAGTGGTACCTCGGTTTATGAACTTAATCCGTTCTGGAAGTCCGTTCTTAAACAGAAACCGTTCTTAAACCGAGGTGCGCTTTCCCTAATGACACCTCTCGCCGTTGGTAACATTCCACTGTTCAGCTTCCATTCTTAGACTGAGGTAAAGTTCGCAAACCGGGACACTATTTCCGGTTTTCGGAGTTCGTAAACTGAATAGTTCGTAAACAGGACTGTTCTTAAACTGAGGTACCACTGTACATTCTGTATTTTGTTAGCTGTGTTCTCCTTGCTGCTGCATGCAACAACTCATGAATCAAACCTTTAGATTTAGTAAGTAAATCATTTTAAACTTACTTAATAGTGTGTGGTCTTTTCATTGCAAGAATGGTAGAGAAAGGGGCAAAGAGCTTTAAAGCAGACTATATGGGATGTGCAAAGGGTCTAACAGCCCATATCCCCCCACTTTACTATTTTTAAATCTGCTGGGGGCTCTCTCCTGCTGGAGAGTGTGCAAAGCCCCATGTTTTGAATCTAGGCGTCCAGCTGATTCTTTTGTTAATTACACACACAAGGGTCAGATCTATTTTCTTCTCACAGTGGGATGGGGAGGTCTATCAATTTGCTTAGGCAATTGAGCAGCAGGCAATTCTTTCAGCCTCAGCCTGCACAGTCTGCTATGCAAGGGTTATAATACTGTCCTACCTTATAAGATTATTGTAAGGCTTAGCGAGACAATATGGGAGTTCTGTTTGTTTCAGAGCTTTGTAGCCCTCCAAAGTTTTGCTGTTTCCCCTCATTATAATTTGATTTGTAATGAGTAAGAAAACAGGAGATAGAGAAAGGGGCCTGAAGTTTACTCAGATTCCTAAACTGTTGTCGCCAAAAGGACAAAGAGCCTTGAAACACCTTAAAGACGCCACAAGACTCCTTGTTGTTTTCCAGGGGATCGGATCATTGAAGAACTTTCCCTGCAAAGAAAGCTAAGCTAAAACATTTGGGGGGGGGTTTACAGGGTGGGGTGGTAAACCAAGATATGACTTGATAGACGTTTGTAACACTATACAGAAGAAAATGGGTAGTCCATCTATTTCTTACTGTCCCACAATGATTCAAAAGGGGGGTATCCTCTCACAAAACTGACTGGGAGCTAGTGGAGAAGAAGTCAAGGAAAGCACTTCTTCAAGCAAACACATGGAACTCAACGCTACAATATGTTGTGAGGGCCGGCCACTAGCTCTGATGGCTTCCTACCCATGGAGGAAGGGAGCTAGAGGAAGAGCTATATTACAGTGGTACCTTGGGTTAAGTACTTAATTCGTTCCCGAGGTCCGTACTTAACCTGAAACTGTTCTTAACCTGAAGCACCACTTTAGCTAATGGGGCCTCCTGCTGCTGCCGTGCCGCCGGAGCCCAATTTCTGTTCTCATCCTGAAACAAAGTTCTTAACCTGAAGCACTATTTCTAGGTTAGCAGAGTGTGTAACCTGAAGCGTATGTAACCTGAAGTGTATGTAACCCTAGGTACCACTGTACTAATGACAGCTAAACTGATCCTCCACAGCCAGAGGCAGTCTACCTTCATATGTCAGTCTATCTCAGGGATGCTGGCAAGGAGGCATCAGGAGAAGACTTGTGGGGTTTTGTTACAGACATCTCTGGTTGGCACTTATTTGGAAGCAGGCAGAGTTGGACTTTTCGTTTTCCTTAGGCTCTTTGATTCCTTTCTGCCGGCTCTAAATCGCCTTTGTCACTCCCTTATATTTCCTGCAACTCCACCCCTTCCCCTCCAGGGGGCGACCTTTCTCGGACTCGCTAGCCGCCCGCCTCTATACTCCCGGTCTGTCTCCTGCGCCAAGTGGTCTATAACCTGCCGAGGGGCGGAGAAGAGAAGAGAACGCCATTGGATTCGCTGGGTAGCGAAGGCACCGCAGATCTAAGAAAAATAGAGACCTATACGCCATCGTCGCGCTCCCGAGCGAGAACTTCCGGCCTGAAAGCGGACTGTTCCTTTCCTTGCCGGACGCAACTTCCGATGCGGAACGTAGAGATAAGGAAACAGCCGCCGGGGCGATGTATCTATGGCGGCGTTCCCTTTCCCTCCGGAAGTTATGGCTATCGCTGACAACAGAGCGGAGGAGGGAAAGGTCCTTCGGACAATGAAACCATAGAGTGGGAGCGGGGAGGAGAGGCCGCTCTGTCTCGCTGGGAGCCGGAGAGCTCTATGCTGCGTGGCGGGGGCTCCAGCGGGAGAGCTCGGGAGGCCTGGAGCAGCTGAGCGGCCAGGTGGGGAGAGAGGCCCGCTGGGTAGGTAGGGGCGGGGGCCAAGGCGCGCGGGGGGGGAGGTGCTGCCGGCCCCCAAATATGGGGGGGCTGCTGTCCCACCATACCTGGGGTGGGGGAGGGGGTGGTGCCCCCCACAGCTGGGGAGCTGTTCAAACCCCCCCCCCGCATAGACGTTGCTGGTGGGGACTTTTCTTCCCCAATAAACATAGCTAGGATGGAACTGGCGTCCTCCATACCTGGGGTGGTGTCACCCCCAAAAACATAACGGGAGTGGGAAGGGTTGGTGGCCCCTCAGCTGTGGTGGTATTTCTCCCTCAGTTATGGGGCCACCTCAGTTATGGTGGTATTTCACCTCCCACACACCTAAGGTGGCCCCACAACTGGGGTGATGCTCCCCCCCCCATAAACACAGCTGGGTTGGGGGGGAAGGGCTGGCGTCTCCCCACACCAGCAGCACAATGGGTGGGTGAAGGGCTGGTGGGGCCCTCCACAGCTGGGTTGGCACATCTGGAAGAGGGGAGAGGTTGGTGCTCCCTACCCATCCTCCGCCATAAATGCATCTTTGGTGGGTTGATGTGCTCATTGCGTGCATGCACACACAGAGATGGTCACCACCAGGTGGGATGGGAGAAGGGCTAGTGTCTCTCCCCCCCCCCCCGAAAAACACCTGGGGTGGTGTTTGGTTGGGGGGAGAACTTGTTTTTCTTATTGCAGTTTAATGGTATTACAAGGTCACTATTATCATAGTCCCCCCATAGCTGCTTAGGTTGAAGGGGAGGGACTGGCAAATAGCTAGGCGGTCACCAAGATGGATGGAGGTGGGGATTGGGGCTGGTTTTTTGAGGTGGGGCTGAAAAAGGGGAAGTAAGGATGGAGGATCAAGTCACAAGGGCAGGTGCCTGGTAGGAATATTCAATAGGGTTGTCTGGCTCAGGAAGGGTGAGCATGTGGGGAGATCAGAAGAATATTAAGGGGGGGAGGGAGCCTATGGCATGGCTGGTAGTAGGAAGGGGGTTTAGTGCATAGCTGTCAACGATTCCCTTTTTTAAAGGGAAATTCCCTCATTCCAAATAGGATTCCTCACAAGAAAAGAGGAAAGTTGACAGCTATGGTTTAGTGTGTTAGGGTTGTATCCAGCTAAGTCCTACTCAGAGCAGACACACTGAAATGAACAGCCAGGTGCATTCATTTCCATGGGTCTACTCTGAACATTGGAGACAACCCATGGACTCTTAAGGGAGGAGATGTGAAAATGGAGCCCCTTGTGCTGAGTGGATGAGGGTGATACCTGGGACTGGGGAGGCCTGAGTTTCAGGAAGGAATCAAAATGGTACAGCAGGGAGATCTGGATGGTGGTGGAGGGACATGGACTGTTGCCTGTTTTGGGGACATAATGGGGAAGATTGTAATTCAGAAGAAGGTACTATAGATTAATCCAAGGAGGAGAGTATGGGGTGCGTCTGCAAAAGAGGGGAATTTTGCCTCTTTTAAGATGCAGATGAGACACACAAAGACCCTGAAAAGAGTATTACCCTGTGGGGATGGTGTGGGGCAGAATGTAGAGGGAGAACAGAGGAGAAATCTGTGGGTAGAGGCAAGGTAGAGAAGGGTGGGAGGTCTAGAAGGAGAAGTCAGGCTGGCTGGCTGGCTGAGATCCAGGAAAGAATTAAAATGGTGCCTGGTGAGGGGAAAGGAGGTGCAAAGTTGTTTTATTATATTTTTAATAATTTGTTCTAAGCCGCCCAGAGTGGGGTACAAATAATGAATTTTTGATGATGATGATGATGATACACTTTGGGGTAGAAGGTTCAGAACAGGGAGATGCAACAATGCAAATTGTTTGGTGGGAGAAATGAGATTCTGGAGAAATAAAGACTTGAAGGAAAGTGATATTATTTCATAATTATTATCACTTTATTCGTAGGCTACCTTTCCCCCCCCCTCCAAAAATGATGCTCAAAGTGGCTTATAACAATGAAATCAGAATAGACAATTTCAATAATGTAATAATAAAAGTAATAGTTGTGGGTTTGCTTTAGAGGATGGAGGAGATTTGAGGTCCTGGTGGGAGTAATTGTGGACATGGCAAAAATGTGAACAGGGCCTTGTGGCTTTGGGGAGGGAAGTTAGAATTCCATGGGATGTTGAGATTGTTTCTTTTTCGGACATGCATGGAGTACACCTTTATAGTTTAAAGAGGTGGGGATTTGGTGTCAGGGCAGAGACCCAGCAGTCAAAGCAAGAAAGACAATACTGTACATTTTCAAACGAGGAAAAAAAGAGATTGTCCCTGAATGTGCAGGAGCAGGGGAGGGAATGACAAAAGTATTAAACAAACATCCTCCAGGTTATGTTGTTATGCTGAATGCACTTTGAGCACAGTAAGGCTGCGCACAGGATCCTGGGAACTGTAGCATACTGCTCTCAAAACTACAATTCCCACCATGCTACAATTCCCATGATTCTTTGCGGGAAGCCATGTGCTTTAAATGCATGGAGTGTGTGTTCACAGCCTCCCTCTTCTTCGGAGATGATGGCACTTTCTACATGTGAAGTTTTTCTTAAAGAAAACACAAGTATGTTTCCCCTTGGGTTCACCTCTTTTCTAGGGAACAAAGACTCTTGTGGCTAATGGATTTACTATTCCCCACTTTTCTTTCCAGAAGAGCAAGCGACTTTGCTATCACCAGGCAGCACTGAGTGGATTCTAGATCCCAAGCCCTTCCTCTGGTTACGATCCGGCTTGACGCCCTGCCACAGGTAGGAAGGGTTTGGAATTAATGTCACATCCCAGTGCATTATGCAGTTCCTTTCACCCACAGTGTGGCAGTATTTGCTTTAAAAGTAACAAAGTTTCTAGTCCTCAAGGTGGTGGGAGGTAAATTTGAACACAGGGTGCCTGTTTGTTTCTTTTTTAAAAAAATCCTGAACAAGAAAGCAAAAGATTGGGGGTAGCAACAACTCAGGGAGCCGGTTTCTTAGGATGTTTTGCACATGTACTTAGCAAAGAGGAAGGGGGTATCCTATATTCCAGCAGGCTGGCAAACTTTATCCTTGCGTTCATCCAAATAACACTTTAAAATGTACAGTGAACAGCAGATTGTGCAGTTTGGCTCTGTGTGTCTCCCTTGTGTGGCCCTCGGATCCCCCCCCCCCCCCCGCATCCTGGTTCCCGTGGCCTGAAGACAAAGAAGACTTTTGTGAGTGGAAATAAACAAATATAATTGAGGGGAGGAGTGACTATAGCAATGGCCTTCAGGTCCCCAAATAGCTATGTTTCCCACAGCTTGCTCAGAAACTGTATACCAGAATTGCTTCGTGTCGTGGTCTGAGTCTGCTTATTTTCTCTTCCCCTTTTTCCTTTTTGGCTTCATCAGCAGGAAGTCAGTAAAGCTCTGTTTCTAAGATGAGTTTTATTTGTTCTTATTTTCGATTGGTTTTTAACAATTTGTTTACGCTGCTTAGAAATTCTGATTCTGTTTGTTTGTTTGCTTGCTTGTTTATACCCTGCCTTTTTCCCCTGATAAGGAAGCAAAGCCGCTTACAGGTAAAAAATAAGAGCTGCTAAAAACAGAAAAAGCAATCACTGAAAAACAATTAAACATTGATAAAAATAAAACTGTATACATACATAGGATGTACTGAAACCATACCAATAATTACAATAAAAACAGCACAGCACCAGCCCTTTCCTTAGAAGCAGTCAGTTCCCAAACGCCTGTTGGAACAAGAAGTCTTCAACTGCCAGAGGAAGGGCAACAAGGAGAGAGCCAGTCTAATTTCTCTAGGGAGGGAGTCCCAATGTCTGGGAGCAGCCACCGGGAATATTTAAATATTAGGTGTTATTTAAATGTCTTAAATAAATAAATAATGACAGAGCCTTCCTATACAGTGGCACCTTGGTTCTTGAACTTAATCCGTTCTGGAAGCCCGTTTGACACCCAAAACCCAAGCCACAGCTTCCGATTGGCTGCAGGAGCTTCCTGCACTCAAGCGGAAGCTGTGTCAGATGTTCAGCTCCTGAAAAACTTCACAAACAGGAGCACTTATTTCTGGGTTTGCGACGTTCAGGAGCCGGACGATTTGTTCAGGAGCCAAGCCGTTCAAGAACCAAGGTACCACTGTATTCTTAAAGTGTGTGTGTGTGTGGTTTTTCCTGGCCAGGAGAAAAAGAGGTGTGGGAACTGAGGTTGTCAACTTGGAAGTGTTTCTTTCCCTTCTCCATCTACCCCCTCTGCAACCTGAACGGTGCTTCTTCTTTTTCTACAGGTGGGCTTTTGTTGTGCCAGCCCCACCGAAACACTCATGGCACTGAAGGCAGAAGCTCCCCTCTTGGACTACCTCAAGGTCTCTTTGAAGTGCAAAACAGAGAAGGAGAAGGAGAAAGTGGCCGCAGGGCATCTGCTCCCCAGTTGCCCCCCAGTCAGGCTGGATGGGCCCCACGCAGATCCCGTGGACAGAGGTGGGGAACGTGCCCCTCCGGGGCGCAGGACAGGTAAAGTCCCTCCCCTCGCATCATCCTAGAACTCAGGGATGCCCAACGAAGACCGATGCTTGAGGACAAATAAAAGGAAATACTTCTTTCCGCAGCACATTGCTAAACTGGGGGATTCCCTCCAGCAAGATGCGGTGGTGTCCACCTACTTAAAAGAGGATTAGGCAAATTCACCGAGAACAAGGCGATCAATGGCTACCAGCCACAATGGCCATGTTCTCCCTCCCCTGTCTGTTGCTGGCCACTACATGAATTAGGTGCTGGAGGGGCTGCAGGCCTGAACCTGCAGGGCTTTTATTGGGTTCTTAAGGTGGAAAAGGACCCCCAGCCTTGAGTTAGCCTGTGAAACAATAGTAAGAGCTCTTTGTTGCCATTGGAAAAAGCTTGAGCCAATGAGGCTGACCTGGAAGAGAAGAGTGGAAGTCCTGTGGCTGCTCTCTAGGTAAAAACCACCGCCATTCCTGCTGGTAGGCCACACTGGCTGTGGCTGATGGGAGGTTCATTCCCAGTGCCACCCATAGGGCAGCCAAGGGCTCTTTCTGCCTGCCCTGACTCCAACTCCCATCAGTCTCAGCCAGCATGATCATGGGGGGATGATGGGACTTGTAGTCCGGCAACGTCTGGAGAGCATCTCTGTTAGAGAAAGGAAGGGGGCAGAGCACGCACAAGGAATCAGGGATATGGAAACTGTCTCCAAGGCCGGCGTCAGACCCCTCCTCCATCCCAATGTGCCCCCTTTCTCGCCCCCAGGAGAGCGGCTGGTTGTAATCCCAGTGGCCGAGGTTGGCCCAGAAGAGGCAGGCAGCTCCTGGAGTCAGGAATACCTGATTGCCGAGAGCTCGGGGGGCAGCCAGCCAGTGTGCATGGTGTGCGGCGGCAGCCTGAGCGCCTCGGGGCCTGTGGCCGCCCGCAAACACATTCTGGAGCATCACGCCCACTCCTTGGACTTCAGCTTCGAAGAGAAGCGCAACATCCTGGAAGCCTGGAGCGAAGGGGTGGTGCTTCCTGAGCCAGAGCCACAACCTTCCCCTGCAGGTAACACACACCAACACAGATCAGTGTTGTATTAAATGGTGCCATCTCCAGTTGGGTCTGGAAAAGGTTTCGGGTTTTGAGCAAAGTCGCCCTTCCGTGTCTGCCTCTTCCATTTCCCCTGTGCCTCCTGGAGAAGGGGCTGGGGGTGTCAGTGCAGTTTGCCATCCTTTGGGGTTCCTTTTCCGGTCAGCAGAGTCGCCCAGAAAGTCTTCCAGAATCCATTTCTTCACATTTTGGTTCTTCTGAATGCATTTATTGTCGAATTAACATTACATCTTGTAGAACCACTAGTCTAGTAAAGTAAAGTAAAGTAAAACTATGTTCAGATAATCGTTCTGTCTCACTGTGCTCTTCAGCCATCTGGCCAGAGCAACAGCCTCCAACATACACTCTCTCTCACTCTCTCTCTCTCTCTCTCTCTCTCTCTCTGATCCAGACCTTGCCTTATAAAGAAACCTGTTGATAAGGGGAAAACTTGTTGCCAAGGGCAGGCTTGTTGCTAGGGCAAAATCTTTCAAGAATCATTTCAAGTCATTGTTTTACTACACTAACAGGATGTTGGCAAACGTTTCAGTGGAAGTGTTTTTCTCTGCTCTTTAGCCGAAAAAGCCAGGGCAGTTTGCAGACAACCAGTGATAAGGCGGAGCCTGCCCACAGGTTTACAGACTTTAAAAAAGACACAGCACAAAAGGAAAAAGGATTGGGAGGGGAAAAGCAAACTCGTGGACTTGTTTTCGCTTACATAGTGTTTCATAAATGTCCTCCCTGGCACGGAGAGAGGAAGCCAGCTCTCTGCAGCTGCTCCTTCTCTGGCCAGTGGACTGGGTCAGGCTGGTCTCCTCCTTGCTGTGATGTTCTTCCTAGAAGGCAGGGGACGCTGCCTTCCTTAGACCCCTGGATGGTGGCAGAGGTCCAGGCATGCTGCCTTCCATCTTTGCAGTCCCAGGGCAAAAGCTGAGTGTAGGGATCAAGAGGAGGCCTGATGGTGTTGAGGATTGACAGTGAAATAGCACTTGAATTGTGGGTTTTAGAGGCATGTAATGACTACAGGTGTTGGAAGATATTGGCCTTTAGGATATTGGACAATGCAACCAGGAAGTTGTGTATTTATGCATGAAGAATGTATAGAAATGCAATCACTCTGCCTATGTTTGTGCCTGTTAGTCACTGGGAGAAGCAAACAGCTGGTGAAAGCACTAAGGCCAACCTGGCACCCTCTGGGTGTTTGGAACTACAACTCTCATCAGCCCCAGCCATCCTGGCCATGTTGGTTGATGGGAGTTGTAGCTGAGAACACCCAGAGGGCTCTGGGTATGCAAAGGCTGCCCTAGACAATTGCCTATTGACTTAGCCTCTCTCTCTCTCTCAGCTCCACCCTGGATACCAAGATTCCTCCAGGCATTGCCTTGGAGTACCAATTCACATCCATAAGGGCTAGAAACTTGTCTCTTTCCTTTCTCCCTCCCCCTAAACAGAAGATGAGATCCTTGGGAGGCCAAGTCCTCTGCCCGCTCCTGCCCATTTCCACTCTTTGCCGTGGAACAAACACGCAGTGCTGTGTGCCGCTTTTGATTCCCCTTTCTGAAACTATCCCCTGCCAGGCGACCCCGGCAAGAGCAAGCAGCCGGCTGAGATAGAGGTGCTCCTCGATTCGGAGGAGCGGCAGCCGGCAAGTCGGAAGCGTGGGCACCTGAGAGCGCGCTGCGGTGAGTGCTGGGGCCGGAGGTGGTGGTGGTGGTCGTCGCTTAGACGGGTCATCGTCATCGTTCTCAGACCCAGGACCCACTCGTAAGAGAAATAGGGAGCTGCCGTCTGGCCTAACACTGCCGACACGGACCGGCAGGGGCTCTTGGGGATTTCAGGCAGGGGGTGCTCTGCAGCCCCACCTGGAGATGCCTCCAGGGAGCTGAACCTGGGCCCTTCTGCAGGAAACATGTGAACTGTGGCCCCTCCCTTTAAAAACAAAATGAGATTCTAGTCCTCATGGTTCTGAATTTAAACTGGAAAATAGGAAGCTTCCTTACGCCAAGGGGTCTAGCTTAGTGCTGTCTACACTGACTAGCAGCAGCTCTACGGGGTTTCAGTTTGGAGGGCCGGGGGGGGGGGGAGTTTTTTCAGCCCTACTTGGAGATTCCAGGGATTGAACCTGGGACCTTCTGGGTGCAAAGCACCGAGCTATGGCCCTGAATCCCTCAACCATCAGGACGACACCCCATTCCAATGTTTGTTTGTTTTTAATACACATGTCTGGCTTTAGCCTTCTATTTCCCAGGTGCCAAAGAGGGTGTCTCTGTACCTCTGGCTGTTGGGTAGAAGGAGGAGTTTTTGTGGCTGTAGGCTCGTCTTGTAGGGATAAGAGCCTCATGCGGAAATCCCTTCTTTTGCAAAGTGTGCGGGATGAGCGAAGCCTGGTGGCCACAGGCACTGCCTTCCACTTTAGCGTTGGAGTGGGATATGACTTGACTCCAGCCACCAGTTGAAGACCATGGACCTAACCCATGGAACTGTTTTTCCTTTATGTGTGCTTAGACCCTGAACGGCGATCACAAGGCCAGCAGAGGCGGCACAGCTTGAGCACCATCAAAGACATGAGCAAGCATCCCAGCAAGACCACAGGTTAGCAGCAGAGCTGTAAGGCTGCCTTTTAGAGTGGGGGCAGGTTTTTCCCTCCCCAAAGCAATGGAAGCGTCTTCCGTCCAGTCACTGCCACCGTTCCTTCCTTTTGTGTGCCTAGCTGCCTCCTTGTGTGTACACCCACAGGCTAGCGCTCCGCAGAGGCGCCAAACATTTGTTGGATCTTATCTGCCTTCCTCCTTGGCTCTTTTGAAAGTCAAGTTTCTAACCTTTAAAGAGGGGCTTGACAGCATGCCGTCAAGGTTTTGGTAATACTGAAAACCTGAATTTGGTGGGTTGAACGAAACCATCCTTCATTCTTGCAAAAGTCGCTGTGTGCCCCTTCCCCAACACAGTCAGAATAATTTGCAAAATAGGTGGCGTGAAAATGTGGGTGGAGGGTGCAGAGTAGTTTGACGTGCGAGACTTACGCTGATTGCAGAATTTGGCTCTGCTTGGCACAGTGGAGCCTGTCCATCACTTTAAATAGGTCTAACTGAGTTTATAGCAGTCAGTTTTCAGTGGTGGCAGACTCAGGACTCTTCCCAGGCCACTTGCCTCCACGGCCTTGCTTCTGCACCCTCCTTGAGTGTTTTTGTCTGGCTGGAATACGTCCTTGAATTCAGATTATGTCTCTAGCCCACCTGGATGGAGGAGAGAAAGTGGGGCAGGGGTGTGCGGAGTGTTAGCATGTGTGTAAGCCATCCTACTTGACAAAGGTCCAATATGCTTTGCCCTCTTTTACCTCTGGCCCCTTCCACAACTGGTACCACTTCCACATGGCCCCCAAAAGGCTGCTCAGAAGGGAATGCAGCCTTCGGGCTGGAAAAGTTGCCCAATCCTTGGCTTAATTCCTCGTCGCCTCTTTTCTTCCCAGGGAAGGAATGGCTCTCGGAATGTGGGGTCCCAGGCTCGGCACCTGCTGAAATCCGTATCTTCACGGACGGCACTTTCCCGGCTGGCTTTGCCTTGAAACTGTACTGCCGGACTCAACCGGGTGAGTAGTGCTTTGGCGGTCATACTTAAAAATCTCCCTGTGTGAAGGAAAGGAGAAGGAAGGGGGGAGCAGGTAAAACACGTGTGCATTGCTGCCACTGCCGCCCGGGCCCAAACCAGAGGCATGTTACCTGTCAAATGCAACATGCACACAGCCAGGCTGTCACATGGCCTCCCTGAGGAGGTGGAGGCGGAGCCGCGGTCGGGCTTGAGGGCCGGTGTCCTGGAGGCTTGGACTTGTACTGACCTCTCCCCACCATCTGCCTCCCATCCCATCGACTTCTCTTTTCCCACCCTGGCAACTGGCAGTGGTGGAAGGAGCAGGGCAGGGTCAGGAAGCTGGGGGGAAAAGCTCCCTCCTTGACTGTTGCAAGTTGGGCACCCAGCAATGTCCGGAGGGCCACAGGCTGCCCACCCCACCCTTAAAACGGAACACTGGCCACCATGTTCTAACCCCTTAAAGCAGGTCTGGAAGACTCCATCTCCCATCAGCCCCTGCAAGCACGGCCAACGGCTAGGGGTTATTGAGTCCAGCAACATCTGAGTCCCGTCCCCACCTGCAGAACTAGAGCCAAGGGGTGGAAATGGCAGGGAGCCAGGCTTCCTTAGAAGCTGTTGGTGGTCTTGCTGTTGGCTTAAGGAGAGGTGGGACGGCCCTCTGCCTGGAATGTTGCAGATCACTGCTCCTTCCCACTCCGTAATTCTGTTATTCTGTGATTTTGGGGGCATGTTGATGGCACGGGTACCTACAGGTGGCACAATGTATTATCAATGTTGTTGTTACAGAACCACCCCAGGACTCTGAAGCAAAGCCAGGCCCAAGGAAGAGAGCAGTGGGTAAGTCTTGCCGCTGGTTCCCAGGCGCAAGGGGCAAAACTGGGTCGGATTTAGGCCCACCCACCACCCACTCTTCAGCTGACTGCCAGGGGTGCTAAATCCCGCTCTGGCTGCAAGTGCCTGTTTCCACAGCCAAGGCAGAATTGAACCCATTTTCCTGAGTGACGGCAGCTAACAGACGGGTAGGTAGGGCTGACTAAACTGGACCCCCTGCCTGGCCAGGATTGGCCTGCAGGCCAGAAACTCACCACCCCTGTTTTAGCACAAATGAGCCATGTTTCTTGTCCTTGCTGTGTTATGATCCCCCCCCCCCCCCCGCTAATTGGGAGGCTGAATGTTATCTCCAATCTTGCCGGCTGTGTATCAAAAGTCACCAAAACAAGAGCAACCTCACATCACTGGCTTATTCCCTCCAAGCTCAGCCAAGGCTGAAGCCCGGCTGAAAACTGGACTGGAACTCCTTCCGTCTCCCAAGGCAGAATTTGCACACCAACATCTCTTCTCTTTATATATCCCCATTCTCAGCCCTGCCCACCCCCTGAGCTTTCTGCTATGCTTGGGGACTTCCCAGGGGCATCTCTGAGGTGTAGGTACTGCCCGCCAACTTGGATGGCTATAGAAGAGGATTACACAAATTCATGATGCTTAAGGCTATTCATGACTACAAGCCACAGCTGTTCTGCTTTACTTCCAGAGTGGAAGCAGTAAATGAAGGCAGTACATGTCTCCGGGGACCAGCTGCTGGGGATTCACAGAATCACAGAGTTGGAAGGGACCATGAGGGTCATCTAGTCCAGCCCCCTGCAATGCAGGAATCTTTTTGCCCAGTGTGAGGCTGGAACCCACAACCCTGAGATTAAGTCTGGTGCTCTGCCGACTGATCTATCTGGGTGGCTGGAGAGAGCACTTTTGTCCTCAAGTCCTGCTTAGCAGCCTGGATAGCTTGATTGGTTAGAGCATGGTGCTGATGATTCCAGGGTTGCAGGTTCGATACCCATATGGAACAGCTGCATATTCCTGCATTTCAGGGGGTTAGACTAGATGATCCCCAGGGTCCCCTCCAACTCTGATTCTGTGATCAGCTTCCCATAATGGGCATCTGGTTGGCCACCATGAGAATGGGAGGCTGGGCTAGATGGTCAGCCTTTGGCTTGATCCAGCTGAGCTCCTTCGGTGCTGTCTAAATGCTCACTTTTAGTTGTGAGAGCAGCTCAGTTGATAGAGCACGAGACCCTTGAATATCAGGGTTGTGGGTTCGAGCCCCACATTGGTCAGAACATTTCTGCATTGCGGAGAGTTGGGTCAGTTGACCCCCGTTGTCCCTTTCAACTCTGGGATAGGTGGACTGAGCGAACGGCCTGTTGTTTCAATTTGCCGCCTCTTCCTCCCCAGATCGCAAATGCTCTGTGTCTCTACTTCGGCTCCACTCCACGGATCCTCCTCCCCGCCAGCTCTGCCCACCACGGGACCCTGCCCCTCGCACCCTGGCCAACTCCCCCGGCAGCAACGCCAAAGATTGCGACGCCAAGCCCCGCCGGCAGCGGGTGGCAGCGGGCAGCGAGGACGCCCCACTCCTGGCCAAGAGCTTCAACCCCACCTGGCGCGCCCGCTTCCTCGTGGATTTTGACGCCGCGGCCAACCACCTGGTCTGCATGGTGTGCGAGTACCCTCTGCGCCGCGTCTGCCTGGCCACAGTCAAGCAGCACATCCTCCAGTGCCACTCCGAGACCCTCCACCTCCCGCGGGAGGTCCGCCGCACCATCCGTGAAGTCTGGGACAGCAGGGGCCAGTCCCCCTCTGCCGCCCCCAGGAAGTGAAGGGGAGCTTGGCCGTCACCCATCCCACCCCTCCAATATGCCAATGTGGTGACGTAAGTCGTTGGACTGGCCACCCATGGCAGCTGGAGGGTGGGCGGGTGGAAGAAAGGTTAGGCACCCAGTTACTAAGTGGGGTTCATTCTTTCCCCTCTCGGGCTCCCTACCCAGAGGGCACCTCATTCTTGTCTCGTTTCGTTACTCAAGCATGTTCTGGGGTCAGCCACGGCCTCTTCTGTCTTTGTGCCTGCCCTCCGTTCCCCACCAGTCCACCTGATCACTACCACAGAGGATGATGGGAGGAAGGTGAATGTTTTGTGTGTCTGTGTGGCAGGAGAGGGAAATGGCCATTGCCACCTCGCCTCCAAAGGTTTGGGGGAGACCCTTCACGTGGCAACTACCCCCACATACACCCCATGTGTTCCCAAAAGTTTGCCTCTCTGTCTCCCCAGAGAGAGCAGGGGGGGTGGAGCATATCAGGAGGTGGGGCTGTGCCTGACCGGGGACTCCCGCCCCCTAATCGCTTAGTTTCCACAGCAGCGGAACAGGCAAGGGATGCCTCTGGCTCCTTCCTCGGCAATAATGTTTTCCCCTCTCTGCCCCCCCCCCACTGACACTCCAGCTAACAGGGCACAATACTTAGGACCCATGGCAGGGCAGGATGAGGCTTCACACCCTGTTATATGACTTTTAATAGGCACACACCCGAGCGGGGAGGGGGGGCAGTGCCATTGCCCAGCACCTTCCCAGGGATGAGTTACACTAAAGGGAATCTGAGTTGTTGTTATACAAAGGAACAATAAATTATTTTTATGATACCCTCCTGCTCTCTCTCTCTCTCTCTCTCTCTCCCTCCCTCCCTCTTTCTGTCTTAATTTTGTTTTCTGTGTTTGGCTGGCATGAAGAACCTATGAGTAGCCACGCTAGGTCTGGCCAAAAGTGTCCCATCTTCTGTAGCATCCTCACAGAAGCCAACCAAGCGCCTTCCAATAGGTCAGATTCTTTGTCCCACCTGGTGCTACCAATCCAGGGGCCTCTTCCATGCTAAACACAGAATCCTAGAACCGTAGAGCTAGAAGAGAGCCAAAGGAACATCTAGTCCCTTCCCTTGCAATGTGCTTCTCCCACTGAGTCGGGGGTCCTCCTGTCCCAAGGCCATGTTTGTCATGGGGCTTTTGTTTGCCTGCAAAGTGTCCTTTAACTGGGTTGTGCCCCCTGCTTTCCTGGAAGGAAGTGGAAGGGTAGCTGTAGAAACCTCTGACTTACTTGTGTGACCAAGATGTAGCTTGCTATATACAGTGGTACCTCAGGTTAAGAACATGCCACATTTTATCTTCCCAACAACCCTGCAAGGTTAAGATAAGCTAAATAATATCACCCTGCTCTAGGTTACACGATGAGCATTGTCTCTAGGCAGAGCCATTGTGGCGAGCAGCTATGTATAGCCTTGGCTAATCCTCCCTTAAAGCTATCTAAGTTGGCTCTTGTGGGACAGTTCCTCAGTCTTTTAACACCAACAGATTGGTCAAAGGCAGATTTCTGATCAATTCATTTCCTAGCAATTCCCAACATGGAGCTCTCATAGCATCTGCAAGTGCTGGGCTGTCTGCCACAACCCCAATATCCCTTTTTCTGGTCAATCACTGCCGGTTCAGGAAGCGATCAGCATGTATGTGAAATTAGGATTCTTTGGGCACAATGCATATCATTTCTGCAGGTGCTTGCATATTGATGCAGCTCCTGCTAGCTGCCATTAGGAGGCGCCCTTCACTGCAGGAGAGGAGGCTAGATCTCAGACGGACTAACCACAATGTTCTAACTCAGGGAGTTCCCTCCGTGGGCCGGATTGTGCGCACGTGTGAGTGCACACACCAGCGATTTCCAGCATCTGCATCTGTGCAGATGTGATTTTCAGCGTCTGTGTCTGCACAGATGCGATTTCTGGTGCCATGGAAGCGAGTCCCTGCACTGCGCTGTGCCGGTTTAGCGCAGTGTGTGGGGACTCACTGAGTGGGTGGCTTGGTTCGGGGGTGGCTCGTGGGCCAGTTAAACGACCCCCGTGGGCAGCTTGTGGCCCATGGGCCTTAGGTTGCCTAGCCCTGTTCTAACTTAAGATTCAGGAGCCTCAGCCTGCTGTGGGTAGATGTGACTAGTGCAGAGTCTACCACCCTGGCCTTCATTCCAGTGAAGTAAGAATGACAGTGACCAGCTCAGTTAACCTGAGATAAATCCTGCAAAATGTACCCAGCGCTGGGGATCAACCTGTCGAATTCCTGCTGGACCCACTTTGTGCACTGCGGACTTTCAGTGGCAGCTTGCAAACAGCTACTTGCCTGGGGCGAGTTGGTTCAGCAACAGCTGACCACACGGGAAGACTGGTGGGGGGAAATGAGGCAGTTCTTCCCTTTTAGATTATGAATGGGTGACACAAGAGAAGTATGTATTACTCTGCCACTGTTGAACTTCCGAGGTCTCAAAACTCGGTGGGTTTTCTTTCTGCTTTGACACCAGGGCTCAATTCAATCTTTGGGTAGACATTGGCTTGATCTCCCCACCTCTCCCACCCTCAAGAGAGACAGGGTCTTGTTACAAAAAAAGAGAAAGACCACGTTTAATAAATTATGATGCTGGGGCCTCACACTTGGGCCCAATAAATAACAAAGACGAGATCCAAAAAGACACAGCAGGGAAGGGAAGGGGGGAACCTTATAGTCTTGACCACGTCAGCTTCCTGTCCAGGGGGTGGATGGGGTGGGGCATTTTAGTTTCACTACAAAGCTCTTTAAATGGAAAAAAGGGGGGAGGAACTGTTGCATTCACCAGCCGCTCTGGCTCTGCACCAGGGGAGGGGTGGGGAGAGCAAAGGATGTCCTTAGGAACATCAAGCCTTATGGTGCACTGGACCCATTGCTCCATCCAGCTCAGTAGTGTCTACACCAGCTGGCAGCAGCCCTCCAGGGTTTCAGGTAAGGGACAGTCCCAGTCCTGCCTCGAGATGCCAGGGATTGAACCCGGGACCTTCTGCATGCAAGGCTCTAAGCACTGAGCTGCACTGCTCCCTTCCGCAGCTGGGCAAACATCACTTAGCCGCCAAAGCCAGACAGAAGCCTTTCTGCATCCCTGCATTCCAGAAGAGGCGAGAGCGAAGATTTGTCTGCAGCTCAGCCACAAACATCAATCATTCTGACACAGATCCCACTTTCATGTTTAGGTGCGACCACCACCATCACCCCAACCCTCAATAGCTGAAGTGAAATTTGGGGGCTGGAGGATTTTAAAACTTCTTTTTTGTGGGGCCAGGGGCATTGATTTAAAAAACATTTCAATGGCAGTTTGGAGCGCTGGTCTGGTCAGATGTGGCCCCTGCTTAATCGCGGGCAGGGGGGGCACATCTATGGTGTCTTGTAATAGGTCCTTGAACCAGTAATTTCTGATCATCAAGCTGAGGGTTGAACAGGCTACCTTATTGCATCTCCTGGCTTCTTGGCTATTGGGTGCTTTTCCAGCCACCCAGAAAATTACGAGTTCCAAGTGGGTGCCATGCCATCCCGGTTAGGATTCTGGGAGTATTTGAGGATGGGTGGGATGACACTCTGGATGTTACTGGACTCCAACTCCCATCAGCCCCAATGGTCAGGAATGATGGGAGCTGGAGTCTAGCAACTTCCAGAGAGTGCTACATTGGCGAGAACCTGGGGATGAGAGGAACGTCTCCCATAATGTATTTTTACATCTACAGAAATGATGAGATGCTGATGATTACAAGGGAAATTACCCCATCCCCGAACAAATAAATATTGTGCCACAGCTTTACGGACTGGGATGTTGGGCTTTTGTATGATTGACGAGTTCACTGGTGGAGAGATGGGGCCCATAGCCTCCATATCGTTTATCCCCCCACTTGCTCCTTGCTGGTGATGGGTTCGAATTCTGTTTGGGAAAAGACTGGGAACGGCTGAAAGACCACTGACATGAAGGGACGCATGTCACACCCTGTCTCCTCTTTGTGCGGTGCGGGAAGAGGAGCCGGAGGTGGGGGGCAGGGGGACACTTTATAAAGCACCTAACATTAACAACCAAAATTTTTGTGTATATATTGCATCGTAAGATAAATTAGCTGGGGGGAGACGACGACACCCACTCCATACCAGCCCCAAGAAACCTAAAATAAAATTTAGGGGAGCTAGAGAGTCCTAGGGGGACTCCCCCCCCCCCCAGTTTCAGCATCCCTTCCCCATTGTCAAAAAACCCCGAACCCCTTAATTAATGGAAGACAAGTTCCAGTTACATCATATAACCCTGAGAAGGGGAGGGGAAAGAGGGGAGAAGTGCTTAACAATATGTTTGAAGGAAGGGGCAGGAGGAAAAGGAGGGTCCACTCCCCGCCCCCATCCCATAATATCATCAGTTCCACAGTATTAACCCTTGTTAAGAGCCACATAACAGGTTGGTGGTCAAAAGAGTCTAAGCAGCAATTGCAGTTCAAATAAATAACTAGATGAGAGGGCAGAATTGAGGGCTCTTCTCCCCCCCCCCCCACAAACACACATACACCCCAAGCAAAGGAGGGGGGGAGATTAATTGTGAATTGCTCCCCCTCCTTCTTTCCACCCACACTCTTATCCAGAAGAGATTCTGTGATCCTGAGCATTAAAATCTGGTGGGAATTTGGGGGGGGGGGAGAGGAGTTTCACACCCGCAATGTTCCCCATGGACACCCCCTCTTCCATTACTGCACACACACACACAAACACACGTGTAAATTGCTTAGGATACCCCAGCCCCAAATTAGTCCATCGTGGTGGAAAGCAAGGCCATATCAGCATCTGGATCAAAAAAACGGGGGGGGGGGGAGACAAAGAGAACTCCCCTGCCCCAAATTTATACACACACACTCCCCACCCCAATAAATTAAAACCCAGCATGATCACACACACACACACACACACACAAACACACACACCACCCATTCCCCACCCCACGAAGGTAAGAAAGTTTTTTTCAGAAGTCATTGTAGAAATAAGTGTTCCCCGAAATTCCGATGGCGGCAGCAGCAGCAGCAGTACCTACAGAACGGAGCGCCGTCAGTCTTTGGCGTTGTCTGTCGTCTTGTACGCTGAGCGTTTTCAGGTTGGTGGACTTAGAAAGGTATCCAAGCAAAGTTCCCTCAAGTAGGTGGGGGGATGTAATAAAGTAGTTGAGAAGCCTCCCCCCCCCCCAATTCCTGCTCACTGCTTCAGCCCTCACATGCCGTCCATCAGTTCCCTTATTGCACTCCCGCCCCCCCCCTTCCTCTTCTTCCCAGCCCTGAGATTGACGGAGCTCATCCTGCACCCCCATCTTGTTCACACTTCGGTCTCCACTCCGGCCAGCTTGGGGGTGAGGATCCGGGGCGTGACGCCGGCGTTGAGGTCCACTTCAAACTCCAGCAGTTGCCCCATGAAGTTGAGGTTGGGCGAGATGATGGGCCTTCGGCCTTTGACATATTTGTAGGCGTCGCCCATGGTCATGAGAGTGTGCTTCATCAGGTAGGCGATGACGATGGTGGCCGAGCGGGAGACACCGGCCTGGCAGTGGATGAGGACTCCTTTGCCGCTCTGGTGTGCCTCCTCTGGAGTAAGGGAAGGGGGGGGAGAAACAGCGTCAACGCTAACCTGAGAAAGGGGGTGCACACAAATGCTTCCTGGATTAAATTCCATTTCATACACAGCTCCTTGCCTGTTCGCCTATGGCGAGTTAAGAATAGGCCCCAGGCGAACAGGCAGCAAAGGGTTTTTTTTAGAAAGGGAAACAGATTGGGAGGAAAATAGAAATGAGGAACATAGGAAGCTGCCCTGTACAGAGTCAGACCCCTTGATCCATCTAGCTATTGTCTATCCTGGCTGGCTTTGAATCATCAGGGTTTCAAATAAAAGACCATTCCAGTGGGAGATGCCAGGGATTGAACCCGGGACCTGTTGCATGCAAGACGGACGCTCTGCCACTGAGCTACACCCTCCCGTTTATTTCACCACAGGACTAGACCTCACCAATGAACTCAAAAGCTTCCTCAAAGTATTGGCGCAGGTCCTGGCGGTTGTTGTCAGTGGCGGGGAGGCGTTTGTAGCGAAGGCGCCCGCTGTCGGCGTGGTACAGGGGCAGGTGGGTGGTGACGTTGAGAACGTGCCCCACGTTGAGACTCAGCATCCGTTCGAGGTCCTGCGCGTCTCGTTCATTGCCCAGGAACAGGAAGGGCAGAATGGGGCTCAGCTCAGCATTCTCCAGGTCAGGTGTGAGTGGGGGCCCCAAGTCATCTGGCCCTTCCGCAACATCTGGCCCAATCAGACTGCCTGTGGTCAAAACACAAAGCAAAGGGGTTGAGTCCCTGGAGTGGAAGCATTGTGCAGAAAAAGTGCTTGAGTTTTATTTTTTCCTCCTCCCTCCCAATCTGTTTTCCTTTTGTGTGTGCCCCCTTTCTCTCTCTCTCTCTCTCTCTCTCTCTCTCTCTCTCTCTCTCTCTCTCTCTCTTTAAATTGAGCCTGAGGGCAGGTACTGTTTTACCACTGACATTTGTAAGCTGATCTGGGAGCCTTTTCTGGCAGGATAAAAAAGCTTTGAGTAAGCGAGTAAAGAAATGAATTGTAATAATTCAATTTTAATTAGAGCTGCAAAGTTTTAATCGATCAGTAGGTTTGGCTGAGCAGTTAGAAACCAGGGATGTGAGCGCGGGCAAAACATTTTGCTCTCATTTCCTTATTTATTTGGAGCGTTTGCATCAAATGATCCTCAGGAAGTCTTGCACTAGATTGCAGCGACAGACAATTGCCTATCTCAGTATTGTCTGCACTGACAGGCAGCACCACTCCAGGATTTTGGGGCGGTGTGGTCTTTCTAACCCTAGCTGGAGATGCTGTGGATGAAACCAGGGACTTCCCCCCTGCAAAGCAGCTGCCCTCCCAATGACCTGCCAGTCACACTGCCAAGGCGGGAGGTTTGGATGGAGGTGTAGGCACAGAGCCCCACTCAGAAAAAGGTGTGTTGGGGACAGGGAGCTGGAAACACAGCAGGGCTGGCGCTCCCTAATTTTGAAGCAAGTGAATGGGGGGCTCTGGATCAGGTGTGGGGGTCCTTTAGCCCCCCAGATGTGGTTGAACTGCAACTCGCATCTTCCCTGGTCGTATGCTATCCTTGCTGGCACTGATGGGATGTGTAGTTCATCAGCATCAAAGGTTCCCCCTTTTGCCCACTGCACCTGCTCTAGATGTTTTGCACTACAATTCCCATCACCCCTGACCACTGGCCACCATTGGTGGGCAGTTGGGGTACCAAAGAGCCTCTCCAGCCACCCTCATCCCAGCCAGATGCTGAAGTCCAAGGTATAAAATTACCTAAAGGCACAACACGGGAAAAGAGCTCTCTGTGACACCCAAAGCTGGTCAATTTGGTGGCAGAGTAATATTCTAAGTTGAGTTTCTGAATCTCTTCTGCGCCCACCTCACAGAAACAACCCCTGAAAAAGGTCATGTGAGAGCCTCTGCTTAAATGCAGGTTCAACCCCCCCAGTGACATCTCTAGATAGGGATGGGAAAGCTCCCTGCCTGAAACCCCAATAGCTGCTGCCAGTCAGAGCAGGCAGCCCTGAGCTAGATAGGTCAGTGGTCCAATTCCGTATAAGGGAACTCTGTATGCTCCAAATTGGTGCTAACCAAATCACTTGGAGTGGCTTCCCCCTTCCCCTTTTCAGTTTTCTGTGGGAGGAAGGTGGGGGTGAAAAGGGAGAGGACTTGTTCTTCTTCCTGACCTAAAACATCTGCTATGTAAAATGACACCCCACCCTCCATGGTGGGGGCTGGCAGGGGCTGGGGAGAAGGGAGGGGGCAAGTGTGAAAGAAGGTCGAAGAAATGATGTCATGCTACCAGCTGGGTAGAGTTCATTCTGGTTCAATGGGGTTTTGAACAGGTGCTAAAAGTGAGGTGGGGGGGGACTGGGTGTGTGTGAAGCCCCCCTTCGCATCTTGCCATCTGCTCATGCAGCTGGGATGAGGTCACCAAAGAGATGGTGGAGTGGTGCAAATCTTAAACCTAACCCAATTGGCATAGGGAATACATGCATGGAAAGAACTGCCCTGTTGTGTCTTCCTGCTGTATTCATTCTATCAACATAATGTTTTGTGGTTTAATTTCCCATATCTCCCCCAATGAACTCTAGGGAGCATCTATGGTTCTCCTCCAAACTTCCTTTCTCCCTGTGGCTTTCAAGGGGAGTCTACATCCTACCTTGGCTCCCAGTTTGTTTCCGAGCACAATTCAAAGTGTTGGTGCTGACCTTTAAAGCCCTAAACGGTCTTGGCCCTGAAGGAGCATCTCCACCCCCACTGTTCTGCCCAGACACTGAGGACCAGCACTGAGGGCCTTCTGGAGGTTCCCTCCCTGCAAGATTGAGGTTACAGGGAACCAGGCAGAGGGCCTTCTCAGTAGTGGCACCCACCCTGTGGAACACCCTCCCATCAGATGTCAAGGAAATAAACAACTATCTGACTTTTAGAAGATATGGGAAGGCAGCCCTGTTCAAGGAAGTTTTTAATGTCTGATGTTTTATTGCTTTTTATATTATTATTGTTGTTGTTGTTGTTGTTGTTGTTGTTATCATCATCATTAATTCTGTTGGGAGCCGCCCAGAGTAGCTGGGGAAACCCAGTCAGATGGGTGGCCTATAAATAATAAATTATTATTATTATTATTATTATTATTATTATTACTACCAACCGGGAAACAGGTAGTTCAATGTGGAACAAAATGTAATAAGGAAAAATATAACCTCAGGAAGCCTGAGAAGGACCCGAGGGAAACTCAAGGCTGATGGATAAGCGGCAGCCTTGCAGAAATAATCAACCTTTTGTCTGGAGGCAGGAGTTCTTTAAAGCGGGGAGACACTGTGTTAGCCCAGAACGCATTCCCCTCGGACCAGCAGAAGGCTCAGGGCAACTAGGGAGGTGGCGGCCCCAGGAGAAAGAACTTTTGACACACCAATGCAATTTCTGCCGCCACCACAGCGGTCGGCACCTAGAACCCCCAGCTCACCTCTCTGGCCGACCCCTTCCTGCCCGCCATCTTTGTTGAGCAGATCCAGCATCAGGTGGAGATTCTGGCTGGGCTGCGTTTTGCGGGGCTTGGGGGGGCTGGCGGGGAGAGGCTCCGGACTGGCGCGGCCACCGGGCTCCTTGGCCCAGAGACGCTGCAGTGAGGAGTCCCTTGCGTCGCAGCCTCCCCGCGAGGAGATGAAATCCAGCATGGCCATCTTCCCCTGCTGGAGCCGCCTCCGGCCCACTGCGTCGGCTGCTCCGAAGCGCATGGCGCCCTGAAGCTGGCTCTTGGTGTATTCCATCAGGTTGCGACAGTCCAGGATGAGCGGGGAGACGTGCTGCTGCTGCTGCTGTTGCGCCCGGGACCGTGTCATTTTCTTGGCCAGCTCGTCGGGCCAGATGGTGCGGACGCTGTAGTCATCGTCGTCCCCGCAGCTGGGGGCCGGGGACGAGCCCGCCCGGGGGTCGTAGGCCACGATGGGGTCGCTGCTGCAGAAGCTGCAGGAGGAGCTGCCCGACTTGACCGAAGGGTTGCAAGCCAGGCAGGCCAGGGAGCGCAGGGCCGAGGAGGGGGCGCAGGGCAGGCACCCCAGCTTTTTGACGGACGGCGGGCTGCAGCTGGAGCAGCTGAGGGAGCGCAGGCTGGAGCGGCAGGAGAAGCAGCCCAGGGAGAGCAAGCCGCCCTTGGGTCCGGCGTCCTCGCAGCGCATGAGGCGCCAGCAGCCGCGGCATCCGCATTTGAGGGGGTGCATGGCGGGGCTGGAGAGGCAGGAGGAGCTGGTGGATGTGTCCAGCACCGCCGGTTTGGAGTTCTCCTTGAAGCAGCGCTTCTTGAGCTTCGCCTGGGGCAAGAAGACCTTCAGCTGGGGCCCAGCGAGGCCTTTTGGCTTAGGCTCGGCCTGCTTGAGGTCTAGCTGCAGGGAGACGTTCCTCTCAGGCGACAGGCTCTGCACGCCTCCCACCGTCAGCTTGATGTCAATGGTGTGAGAGTGGTTGGGTTGCAGGACGCCCGGCGTCCCCCGGCGTGCGGCCTCGTCGCAGGGCGCCTTCGCGGGAGCCGGGGCGGCCTGGCCAGGCGCTCTGGAGGCCGCCGGGGGCTGCTTCTCGCCACCGCCTGGGGTGCCCCCGTTGGCAAAGCTGTGGTTGAGGCGCAAGGCCAAAGTTTTGGGTCGCTGCAGCACGCCGATCCGTTCTTCCAGAGGCGAGGGAGGCATTGGGAAAGGTGAACTGCAGCGGGAAAGAGAGAGGGGGAAGGAGAGAGAGATAATAATATATAATAATAATAAATTTTATTTATACCCTGCCCTTCCCGGTTCAAAAAACCAGGCTCAGAAGAGCCTGCAGCAAGATGGCGCCCATGTTTTCTTTCTTTTGCCAGGGGTGTCTAAGGTTTCCTTGAGGTCTGGCACCCCACACAATCCAGATACAGTACAGTGGCACCTCAGGTTACATACGCTTCAGGTTACAGACGCTTCAGGTTACAGACTCCGCTAACCCAGAAATAGTACCTCGGGTTAAGAACTTTGCTTCAGGATGAGAACAGAAATTGGGCTCCGGCAGCGTGGCAGCAGCAGCAGCAGCAGGAGGCCCCATTAGCTAAAGTGGTGCTTCAGGTTAAGAACAGTTTCAGGTTAAGAACGGACCTCCGGAATGAATTAAGTAATTCCCAGAGCTTCTAACAAACTGCAGCCAGGGGCAGATCTACTATGATACTAATGAAGCTTAAATTTCAGGGCCTCTAATACAAGCCCCCCCCCCCCAATGACTTTAGTCTGCATTGCTTTTTAAAAAAATTGGGTCTAGTAGACCCAATTTGAATCGCACAACCCACAATCATTTTATGACGCATCACGAATGTAAATAACATTTCGCTAATTTTCACACACACACCCTGCAAATAACTTGAATTCACACAAGTGACTTTGAGATGTGAAATAGTCTAGTAGAGCAATTTTAATCAAAATATGAAATGTAGTGGCTATTATTATTTTTTAATTGTGGTGAACTGTTGTGGAACAACCCTTTTAACTAAGATTACCCGGACCTTGTTGTCGGTTGCGAAGGGGACCCCATAGCAGTTCATTCTTCAGGGCCCCCAAAATGTGGGTACGCCACTGACTGCAGGTCCCAGTGTGCATGTAGCCTTTGAGAGAGGCAGGGGAATCTGCGGCCCTTCAGATCTGACACTGGGTGAAAACTCCCACCATTGGCCCTGCTGGCTGGCATCCCGGAAACACAGAGAGGACTGCAGGTTCTCCATACCGGCATTAAACAGGGAAGGCTGCCATGGGTAGCGAAGTCTTCCAGAGAATGCCTTCTAGGAGTTGGCACACCAGTCGTGGAATGCCCTCCCCAGGGGGACTTGCCAGGAACACCAACCTGACTGGTCTTCCCCACAGCAGGCAAAGGATACCAAGCTTTTGAGATACAATCATAGAATTATAGGGTTAGAAGGGACCATGAGGGTCATCTAGCCCAACCCTCCTGTAATGCAGGAATATTTTGCCCAACAAGGGGTTTGAACCCATGACCCTGAGATTAAGAGTCTCGCGCTCTGGCGACTGGACGTTCTCTGTGTATTTCTCGCCCCCATCTTTCTCCAGATAATGGGTGAGGCAACTGGCTTTGGGTTACTCAGCACCAAGCTCTCTGCACATGCTCAGGGGACGCTTTCCTTTACATTCAAAACCTGATGAAGCCCATGGATGAGGAACCTGTGGCCCTCCAGATGTTACAACTCCCAGTAGCCATAGCTGGTGGTCTGCAGAGCCACAGGCTCAAATTACATCAATGCATCACCAGAAGCACCCTGAGAAGCCTGGGAGTTTTTCCCTCAGGCTCTGATTGGCTGTACTCCAGGTTTCCTGATTGGCTAATGATCTAGAGTGATGTTGATGAACTACAACTCCCATCAGTCCTAGCAAGCATGTGGTCCGACAGCATCTGGAGGGCCAAAGGCTCCACTGTGGCAGAGGCTTTGTGTCAGAAATCTTCACAGCTGCTTCCCTCACCTGTGGCATTTTGCTCCTTCGCTCACCCTCCCCAGACAGGTGTCATCATTTTGTCCCGATTTAAGCAGATAGCCAATTCTCTGGACTAAATCCAGGTATGGTTTGTTGGTTTTTTTGGTCATGTATTTTAGTGTTGTTATAGCTTGCTGCATGCATACATTTAGCTCTTAAATCATAATTGACAAATTGTGCCTTGGAGGGGGGAAATGGGATTCTAGTGATGCTTTTCTGTCAGATTTACTGATTTATTTTCACCGTACAGAGGTACCTCGGGTTACAGATGCTTCAGGTTACAGACTCCGCTAACCCAGAAATAGTACCTCGGGTTAAGAACTTTACCTCAGGATGAGAACAGAAATCGCACGGCAGTGGCACGGCGGCAGCAGGAGGCCCCATTAGCTAAAGTGGTACCTCAGGTTAAGAACAGTTTCAGGTTAAGAACGGACCTCCAGAACAAATTAAGTTCTTAACCTGAGGTACCACTGCATTCTTATCTAGTGCCGGCTTATCATGCGGAAAGGAATAGACCTCTGTTTCCTGAATTGCTAGCAATTGTAATGAGTGCCCCTCTAATTTAAAAGGTTCCAGCAGATATTATTCACACAGAGAGTCAGTGTGGTGTAGTAGTTAGGGTGTCGAATTCGGACTTGGGAGAGACCAGGATTCAGATGCCCACTTGGCCATGAAGCCCACTGAGGGACCTCGGGCCAGTCACTGGCTCTCAGCCTACCTCGCAACGTTGTAGTGGGGATCAGAAGGGGAGAACCATGTACACAGCCTTGAACTTCTTGGGGGAATGGTGATATAAATGCAATAAACGAATAAATTCTTTATGATTATCACAGCCTTAAGGACCAGAGTCTTAAGAAAAAAGAAACCCTTGAAAACTGATAATTCTTAGATTGCTAAATTCTGTGTCTTGTGTGTTGTGCACTTGTCTGGAATTGTGTGTCGTGCACTTGTCTGGAATTGTGGGCTTATGACTTAGCTCTACATGCTACTTGCTTGGCCAGCTCTAGCCATCATCCCTGGTATATCTTAATATTCCTTCCTTCCGTCCTTCCGTCCTTTCATCTTTTCTTTTTACCGTGGGGTACACCCACGCTGTATGTGCTGACAAAATCCTTGCTGCATCTGCCCTCACAAAGCGGTGAAGCTTGCCCACTATTTCATTCCAATTTTACACATGGGAAAACTGAGAGGTAGTCATTAATTGGTGGAAAGTGGGTTTCGATCAATTAATGACCTCCTTCTCCCTCTGTTTATGTTTAAATCCTTTCACTTGGTATATTCACCCTGCTTTTACATGATCATTCATGATAATAATGAACGGCAGGGGGTTGGGCTAGATGACCCTGGGGCCCCTTCTGTCAATTCTACCATTTGATGTTGATGGTGATTTTACAATCAAGCGGCATCTAATTTCATTTGTGGTTAAAAACTGTGGTGGTGGGGGTAGGAAAATGCCACTAAGAGCCAAGGAACACTTAACTAAATTCCTTATTCCCCCTCTTCCTTTTAAAAACATCCTCTCTCTGTAAATATAAATTGGGTCAGGTTTAGCAAAAAGGCTTTCTGATGGGAGACAAACATGTTAACTCCCCCACCCTCAGATCTTTCCAGCACTTCATGTGCTGCTGGAACAGGAGGAGGAGATCCTGGATCAGCCTCCTTTCTCTTTCTCCCCCCCCCAGCTTTCCCCCCCACCCCCCAATCCCCATTAAAGCCGTGTTATCAAGAAAAATACAGCTCCCTGCCACATTTCCCTGCAGGGACTTGGAAAAAGATTCAAAGGCGCTAGGTTCCGTGCCAAGGAGAGATTAGCCATCCTCTTCCAAAATCGCATCTTCCAACACACACACACACACACACACACAGAGAGAGAGAGAGAGAGAGAGAGAGAGGGGGGGGGGAGGGAGGGAGAATAATAAGAAAAGCACTCTGGTTTTTGGGGGGTTGTGGGCATTGAGGGTGTGAGCACGTGCCCAGCAACACCCTCCTCTGCAAGCATTTTTCACACTTCTGGGATGGAGGGAGGCAGCCTCTGTTCTGAAGGGCAGAAGCCGCTCAAGGGTGTGTGTGTGGCTTGTGTGTGTGAGCATTTGATCGAGACACCAAGGACCACAGCAGCCTTGTGATGTTTGCCAGGCTTGCTAAGAAACCCTTTCGCTGCGTGCCGCCTGGGGAACAAGGCGCCTGGGACTGCGGAGGAAGAAGCTAAAACAGAGACAAACAAAAATTAAGAACTCTCTCTCTCTCTCTCTGGGTTTGTGTGTGGCTGCTGCACAGCAGCCTTCCCCAACCTTTAGCCCTCCAGATGTTGTCAGACCACGACTCCCATCATTCCCAGCCTCTGGCCTTGCAGGCTGGGCTGTTGGGAGTTGTTTTCCAACAGCATCTGGAGGGTGCCAGCTTAGGGAAGGCTGTCTCTGCCCTGATGGCTGTGCTGCACTCCCTCAACCTCCAAACTGTGGAATAACCAACCTCATATAACCAACATGCTTAAGTTTAATTAATGCAAGAAAGGGTTAAGACCATAGAGTAAGCTCTCCTGCCAGGCTTAGCTTACCTGCCAGGCTCAGCTTATCCTTGGCTAGCAGGACCAATGGTCAGGGATGATGGGAGTTGTAGTCCAACAACAGCCGGGGCCGAAGTTTGAGAAACACTGTGTGGTTGACACTGTAGTAGCTTATATGCTAATGGATGATTTTGCCAGGTTACCCCCCACCTTCTTGAAGCCACACCCCCTCTCCCCAGGCCACACCCCTCAATGGCCCTCCCTCCACACCAGGCATAGGCAAACTCGCCCTCCAGATGTTTTGGGACTACAATTCCCATCATCCCTGACCACTGGTCCTGTTAGCTAGGGATGATGGGAGTTGTAGTCCCAAAACATCTGGAGGACCAATGCCTGCTCCACACCCTCCTGAAGTGTTTCTGCCTGGCTGGGATTGGTCCCTGAACTCTGATCATGCCTTTTGGTTGCTTGGATGGAGGATGCGTGACTGAGTGTAGAAATTTGTACAAATGTTACCTGTGCATTTGTTGCCCCGCCCACTTTTGCCTCTGGCCCCTCCCACCACTGGCATGCAGCCCCCGGAAACCTTCCTGGCTCTTGGGCTGAATGAATTTTCCCACCTCTGTTTTAGCTGTAGGTGCAGACACTGAAACTGGACACTTCTGTGTGGAAAGCAGCGAGATCTGCCCCAGATCTATGGGTCCCTCCCTCTCCAAATCTCTACCCCTTCCTTCATCCACCACCTGCAAGGGATCCCCAAAGGTCATACAGTCCAAACCCCTTCGATACAGGACTCACAGCTTAATTTTGTGTGCATGTTTGATTCGTGTAACACGTGCATGCAGAAAACAAAATCCCCCCCCCCTGCAAACACCCCGGATTTCCTTTCCCTGCTCCTCGCCTCTCCCTCTTCCACATCCCGCAGTCCCAAAGTCCCCTATTTCCTAGTGACCCATATATACCCATCTGCAGCCAAAGCCCCGTGGTTCTGCTCCTATCTTCTGCCACCCCTTTAAAATAAAAATTTTAAAAAACCTAGGAATTATAATCTTGGCTTGCCTGCGTCCCCGCCCACACACTCAGCCAGCACAAAAGTCTCCTTCTCCCGGAGGTTCTTTTTGCAGAACAGCCACACAGCCCAGCGACACTAATCTGGGGCGACAGCGCTGTTATTTCCATCAACCGTGTGCCCGGCAAGCGAGGGGCGATTGCGCGCGACAGCCGAGTGCAGCATTTGGGGATGCAGAGGGGGAGAAAGCTCCGCCCTCGGTTGCAGAAAAAGGAATTGCATCACCACCACTGCCTTGGATGATTTGGGGGGAGACTGTCCACCAATTGGATATTCTAATCCCCTCTCCCTGACTTATTTATTCATTGCATTTCAACCCCACCTTTCTTCAGAGGAGCTCAAGGTGATGCAGGTGATTCTCCCCCTCCCCATTTTTATTCTCACAACAACCCTGCGAGGTGGGTTAGGGTGAGAGACAGTGACTGCGTACACAGCGTACATTTAAAGCACGCAAAGGATCGTGAGAACTGTAGTTTCTTAACGATGCTGGGAATAGTAGCTCTGCGAGGGGTAAACTACAGTTCCCAGGGTTCTTTTTGGGGAAACCAGGTCCTTTAAGCGCACGATGGGTGCATAGCCAGGGAATGACCCACAGCCACTCAGTGAGCATCATATCAGAGTGTGGATCAGACACTCTTAACCCTTACAGCACCCTGGCTCTTTTGTTCAGCTGCTCCTAAATAGCTAAACACATTCCGTCTCTATATAGCTGTTGCAGAGATAATAAGCAAAAATGGGCAGGCAAGATTCTAGTCCATAGGAAGCAAGACAATGAAATAACTTTTTCGGCTGGAGTAGGGTAATCTGTATTTATGCTCCGGCTGGTTTGCAAGGATTATCACAACTCCTCCTTCCTGCAAAATTCCTGGCTAAGGGTTAGCCCTGCCCTGTTCCACTACAGTAGTACCTTGGTATACATACGCTTCAGGTTACAGACGCTTCAGGTTACAGACTCCGCTAACCCAGAAATAGTGCTTCAGGTAAAGAACTTTGCTTCAGGATGAGAATAGAAATTGTGCTCCGGAGGCGCAGCAGCAGCGGGAGGCCCCATTAGCTAAAGTGGTGCTTCAGGTTAAGAACAGTTTCAGGTTAAGTACGGACCTCCGAAATGAATTAAGTACTTAACCCGAGGTACCACTGTACTTTGTTCTTGCTTCTCCTTATACCCTGATTATCTCTGGCAGATATCTGTAAGACAATCTCCACCGCTCTGGCACCAACCAGATGTTGTTGTTTGAAAGCAACACCCGTCAGCCCCAGCCAACGCAGCCAGTAGTCGCAGCTCAGAACATCTGGAAGGGGCACCAGGTTGGCGAAGCCTGCCTTATAACCAGCCAGACTGTTTATCCATGTAGCTCAAGTGTGGGGAACCTTTGGCCTTCCAGATGTTGCTGAACCACAGCTCCCATCAGCCCCTGTCAGCATGGCTGATGGCAAGGGATGATGGGAGTTGTAGTTTAGTGACATACAGAAGTCTCCACACCTGATCTGGACAGTTGCTCTGACAGGCAGGATTGCAAGCAGAAGCCTTTCCCATCAACTGCTGCCTCACCTTTTTAAACCTCTCTGCTTTTTTCTCTCACGGCTTCCCCATTCCACCCTGGAGCAGCCTGTCATTCTAGACCCCCAACATCTCCCATGAGATCTTGCAGCGGGGAGGGCCTTAGGAAGTAGCTCTCCCTTCTCAGCCTCCCCCTACCAAAGTAGCGAGGAATTCTGCTCCACAAATAGCTCGCCCACCCCAATAACGTAATGCTCCCGTTAAGAAATTGCCTGAATGCTGATTTCCCCCACCGGAAGCATTTGCACTGTGGTCTCCTTGAGGGCAGGGACCTCTGCCTCTCTCTTTCCTGGGAAACTATGTTAAGTGTGTTTGACATTGATGGGGCTACAGTAATTAATCGTTATAAGAATAAGTAATGCAAGCATCCCCCAAAGAACGCTCCTCGCCAGCGAAAACTCCCTCGTGCGAAGTACTGTGTTCTGCACGTGCCTCCGTGCTTCATGGCACATATACGGTACACTTGCACACTCACTCACTCTCTCTGTCTCTCTCTCACTCGCATATACACAGAGGAGGCTGCTTCACAAAGAGTCAGAACATTGGCCCATCCAGTTCATATCACCTACACTGACTGGCAGCAGCTGTCCAGGGTTTCAGCTGTACCTGGAAGTGCCAGGAATTAAACTACGGACCTTTGGCATGAAAGGCAGATGCTCTAACACTGGGACACACACACACACACAGTGTCATGGTCAGTTTATTAACACGCCACATTTCCTGCAAACACAGTGTGCTCAAAGCAGCTTATGCGCACACATACACCAGACAATTTAGCTGCACACAGGCTCTCCATTGCACAATCTAGCCATTCAAGCATGCACCCTCTCTGGTCTGTGCACACCGCCTCCCCCTGGCATTGCTTTCTACACAACCAACACCCATGCTCACTACACACCGGTGGGGATTTCCACCCCTCTGCTCAGCCCTGAAGCTCAGCCTGCTTTGCCTTCAGGGAATTCCAAAGCCCTCCGACACATTGCTTCCTTCCCTCCTGTCTGAATCGGATTTGCACACGCAGACGGGCGCCCGCCACTTTGTGGACGCACAAAACTGCTGTTTGCATGTGTGTGTGTGTGTGTGTGTGTGTGTACACACATCTGCACACTCAGCAGTGTGTGCATCTCCCTTTCCAGCTTGGGCTGGTGTACACTCTCCAAATGCACTAGAAAGAAAGAAAGAAAGAAAGAAAGAAAGAAAGAAAGAAAGAAAGAAAGAAAGACGAGGTCCCCCCACCCCCCGCAAACACTCACCCTGACGTGGCTGGTTGTCCCCCTGCAGCGCCTGTTCACTTCCTTTTGGGCTGCCGTTCAGCTATCTCCTCCACCAAATGAAGTTGTGTGCTGCCTCTAAAAATACCCTCCTGAGCTCATAGCCTGGCAGTGCCCAATGAGGGCATCTGTCTCCTCGGGTTTCACCCCACACCATGAGCTCACCACTTGGCCCTAGATATGCAGTGTCGGGGGCGGGGTGTGTGCAGGGGGGGGAGAGATGAGGAGGGGGAGAGGCCTCAAGGGGATTCCACATGTCCCTGGGCCTGAGGGTGCTCCCTGCCGCCTCCCAAAACATGCTGATGGGCGGAACGCAGAGTTCCAATCGGCATTTGCAATGTCTCATCTGGTAACAACAGGAAAGGATGCGAGGCTGGCTGGGATTAATTCGTATGAATCACCCAAAGCCTTTGATTCCAATTTTGGCACATTGGGGAACTTCCCCCTGGTTCTTGCAGTCCTCCCATCTGCAGCAAGGGCGCAATAATCCCGGTCTACCTTACAAGGTTGTGCTGCAATCAATGTGATGGGCGGTCGCTGTTGTTTTCAACAGCCTCTGTATGTACAGCTACGGGCAAACTTTCCCACAGAACATGGAAAGCCACCTTATATCTTGTATCAGACTATTTGTCCATTTAGCCTAGTGCAGCCCACACTGACTGGCAGCATCTCTCCAGGATCTTAAGGCATGGAAATATATTTCCCCTTGCCTTCTTTTTATGTAGAGCCGCCAGGGATTGAACTCTCTGCCGTGCAAAGCAACTCTTGTCAGCACCACCACAGTCCATGATGAAGACTCATGGGAGTTGTAGTCCAGCAAATATGCAGAGGGCACTGAGATTGCTTCCACGGCCCACTTCCCCACCCCACCCCCCAAAAAAGTAACAGGTAGCTCTCCCCAACTGCACACAACTCCATTTTCCTTGCATCATGATTTCTGGAACACATTGATGTCTTCACACCCTCTGCCTCTGGCTTCATTTCATCAGCCTTGTATCCAAAAAGCCAAACGCAGCTACAGCTGGGATCCAGCCTTGGTTTACTTCCCGAAGGGAGCAAAGGCCTTCATGTGCACCCATTCAGAACATCAGCCCCACTCACCCAAGGTGAGGGTTGTCTGCACACCTTTCAATATTGGTTGGCAGCATGCATTCACCAGCACTCATATCTTCCCAAGAGTTGGAGACTGGCAGCAAAACACTTAAACTGGCATTCTTTCCAACAGAGCACAATGCTCAAGTTTCTTCTGTTAGTGGCTCATTCACACATGCAGAGGCATCCTCAGACACTTGTCCTCCTCTGGCACGTGTGAAGTGGCTTTCGGAGTCAACTCACTAGAAGTAACAGCGAAACCTAATCTGCAGGCCACGAGAAAACCTTCTTTGCAGCCACAACTGCAGATTTGGCAGCGTGTGACCAAGTTTTGGCTATGCATATCTAAGAAAGTTGAGATTCTTTACAACAGTTTGGACACAAGGGAGTCAGAAAGCGCAAGGGCTGCGGGGGTGGGCACTGCTTTAACACCAGTGGTAGCCAACTTGGTGGCCTCCAGTTGTTGTCAGACTAAAATTCCCATGATCCCAGACCACCGGCTATGCTGGTGGGGCAGGTGGGAGTTGATGGGGCCCATTTAGGTTGCCCCTGGTCTATATCTATATGGGCCTGCAGTGGCTCCTCTGGGGTTTCGAAGAAGATGCCATTTAGGATTGAGACCTTCTGCATGCAAGACAGCTGCTCTAACCATCCCCCTTGTCCTACAAAGTGCCCTGTGGCTCCAGTGCCCTAAATCTACCCCTCCTAGGAGGTAATTCTGAACACAAAGTACAGTACATATTCATGTTGCCAAGAAGGGAGTTAATATGGAATAATTATGCAGGTAGTATTTTTGTATTTTTCCAGTTTTCCGCTTGTTATTAGATAATGACAATGAGAAAATTTCTACGTCGTTTTTGAGTATTTGCATACATTCCATTCTAACCTTTGCAAAAACCTTGTGAGGCAGGTCAGTGTTATTCTCCCCATATTGCAGACAGGAGGACTGAGTCTGAGAGAGAAGGGCTTGCTGTCTCATGGAAAAGGAGGTCTGAGGACTTTGCCATGACCCTTTGCCTGATCAGATTTCTTTTTTTAAAGAGGACATACATTTTAGTTGAAACAATGGGGGGGGGAGGCCTGGTATAGCTCAGTTTGTACAGCATGAGATTCTTAATCTCAGGGCTGTGGGTTTGAGCCCCACATCGGG
Organism: Podarcis gaigeae; assembly: GCF_964106915.1. NCBI lineage: Eukaryota > Metazoa > Chordata > Lepidosauria > Squamata > Lacertidae > Podarcis > Podarcis gaigeae. The sequence goes on along the minus strand of NC_139693.1, from coordinate 13,061,611 downwards.
CAGAAGATTCCTGCATTGCAAGGGGTTAGACTGGACTGCATGAACCTTGTGGTCCCTTTCAATTCTATGATTCTATGAAAAACAGGTATCTCCTGTGCAATACTGTTTGCTCACCTGGTGTTGGTGTATTGCACAGGTGTGTTGCACAGGTGGCACACAGTGAATCCTAAGCACTATGTGATATGCACCTCAGTTCTGTGTGTGCAATTTATACTATATGAATTGGGTGTTTAATTAACCTTTGCATACATCCCGCGTGTCTCTGGGCTCATTGGCCTTCCCACTGATGCATATCTTTCTACATACTTGAGAACACGGGAAACTTGACTTATACAAAATCCTTGCTCCATCTAGCTCAATATTGTCTGCACCAGACACTCCAAGGTTTCAGATAGTCTCTCCTAGCCACACTTGGAAATGCCATCAAGGAATGAACTGGGGATTTTCTGCCTGCAAAGCAAATGCTCCACCACTGAGCTGCGGCCCTTCCTTAAAAGCCAAGCAGGATTCTAGTCCTCATGGTTCTGAGGAAAAGACCTCATTAAATAGGAGCACAGAAAGTCCGTCTAGCTCAATGTTGTTTTGTACTGGCAGGCAGCAGGTCTCCAGGGTTTCAGACAGGTTTCAGACCTGGAAATGCCGACCCTAATTGAACGTGGGTTTTCTGCAGGCAAAGCAGATGCTCTAACCACCTTGTGTTTCGACAAAGGAAAGCTCTGTGTCTGCGTGTCTGCCTCTGCATGTGAGCCCAGGCACACGTGTTGGCGTGTGCCCCATTTCCACCCACAGTTTTCACCCGTCTCTATATAAAGCCCGCTGGTATCCCCATAACCACCGTGGCATCACCGGCTTAAAATATCCCCGAATGTCATCCTAGCAGTCAGGAGACGTTAAGGGTACCTGTAAGGGGAGAACTCTGCGCGCACACAGACACACACACACACACCAGATCCTCTTATAACCTCTTGTGTTGATGCTTGCAAGGAAAAAAAAACATTGGTCTTCTCTCCTTCACATCCACCTCCTCCCCTCCCCCGCCGCCCCGCACAGCAAACACACTTTTCCAGCTCCCGGTGGCACCTCCACCGTCTCGGCATCAGCCTGCCAGCCTCTCCCCACCTCCTACGCACCCCCCAAAAGAATGATCTGTCACAACAAACCGAGGCGACAGCCACCACAAACAAACGCCCACTCTTTTTATTGCCACCTGGGGGGGGGGGGGCGCGGAGGAACCAAGAACTCATCACCCTCTCTTTCCCATCAAGAAATAAACAACACATTTTCTCTCTCGCCTTTCATGTTGTCGAAATCTGGGGCGCCCGATACCTTCAGCAAACGATGCCCCTCTTTTGTTGCGAAGGTGCGTGCACACCCCCTGCAAACAGTGCCTTCAAGGACGGGAAAGGGAGGCTCGTTTGCCACATCGTCCCTCTGTTCTCAACCCCCCCCCCCCAATACAGCCATCCCCCCTCCCTCCATTAACTTAACGCAAATCCAGATTTCCAGGTGTTTAACCATCGCAAGAGTAAGTCCCCTGTTGCAAAATTAAAAATAAAAATAAAACCTTCCGTTTCAGAAGCAGATCCACTCACCTGCATTACAGTCTAAGCCTGAAATCCATGAGGATGTTTTTGGAGGTCGTGAAAAGAGGGGGAGGGCGGAGATGCCTTTTTGGTGAGGCTGGGATAGGGGAGAGAAGGTGACGTTTGAAACCCAGCAGGAATCTGGATTTGTTGGTCCTTGACTTCTGACACCTTTGCACCCTCCGGGTTATCCTAGGTCCGCCTTGCTGCTGATCACCCCGCATCCAGCCCTCTTTCCCCCTCAGCCCGCTTTGTCTTGCTTTCCTTCCTGTTGTTATGTTTCCCCCCCCTCCTTGGCTCCGGTGCTGGGGACGCTTTTGATGGGAGCAGGAGAGGGAAGCGGGATGGGAGGGGGCAGAGAGGAGGAAGGGTTGTAGGGTGACATCATCGGCAGCCAATGAGACGCCGGCCCGGCTCTCCCGGCGAAGGTGACGCAGGAAGGCAGCACGTGACTCAGGGAAGCGCTTGCATTTATTGTGAAACGGGCTTGATCAGCATCAGCAACTTTGGCCCCGCAGAAAGGGGGTGGGGGTCGGGAGGGAGGGGTTGAAAATGGGGAGGGGGGAGGGACAGGCTGGTTGGTGGGGGGAGGGAAGCTTGGCTGTGGGCCTTCCTATGCATTTTAAACGTCACCTGACATTATTATTATTAATTATAATTGATTATCACCATCAGTAGTAATTTATTTGCAATGGTCACAGAAAAAAGAGGGAAATGAAATAATGCTAATAAAAATGACTAAAAACCACAGAAATCCCTTGCCAGCTGGCAATAAAGACTACTGCGTCCATCTTGTTTAAAACTTAAACATTAATATAAATAGTGCAAATGCCATATGTCCGAACGTATTCTTATCATTTATTAGCAATCAGAATTAAATGTGCCTGTTTTGCAGGGGGGGGGGGCGGATGTAAGCAACTAATTTTCCTCACTTGCCTATCGTTGTTGTTAATATGGAGAGAGAGAAATAGATCATTACCTTGTTTTCTGCTGCAAAAACAACTGAGCACCTTCCCCACCAGATTTTGAAGCAGCTGGCTAGCTTTCCCTTCTATTTCCATGCCAGGAAAACCAACCTTGTGCAGAGGGACAGTTCACCCAAGAAGAGAGAAGCCAGGGAGAGAGAAAGCCAAGCAGGTCTTATAAGGCCTGTTTGGAGTTCAATTGCAATTCAATAAATGAGAGCTTGTGGTTGCAGCGACTCAGTTGTAACCACCCAACAGCTTGAGGAAATGCCCCTCTTTGGAGAATGAGGCAAAAACATTGAAGAGAGAGAGCGTGTCATGCCACCCCTCAGCAGCTCTGCTTGAACCTCCAGATGCAGAGCTAGTGTATCTTTATTAATACCTTTCCCATAGAAGGCATCTGATTGGCCACTGTGGGAAATGGGATCCTGGCCTAGGTGGACCCTCATTGGTCCATCCTGCAGAGCTCTCCTTACATTCATAGATCCTGAGAAATGATCATGTGTGGGGAAAAAGCATCTCTCTCCCCACCCCTATTTCAGCGGCCTCCCATGAAAAAAAATAGCAAAGCAATATGCATTATACCTGCTTTTTCAGCAGGGTTGCTGCATGATGGGCACAGCACATTCTGAAGTAAAATATATCGTGCAGAGTCTAGCACCTGGACTGTGCCCCTTCAGGGGGAGTTTTGCATGTCTGAATGCATGTGTCCATGCAGAAAAAATGTCCTTGTATGTAAAAAGCTAGCAAGTCAGGGGGGAGAGTACAACCTAGCCTCTTTGGAGTGCTGTTTTCTAGGGGCAATAGGTATTTTCACAGGGCAGTGCTGCGTGGTTCATCCTGCTCCCCTGCGGTCTGAAAAGGTACAATCCAGACAGAGCTATAACACATATTCAAATTCTTTTATTATTACATTAATTGCCCACGTTTCCTCCAAGGAGCTCCAGCTGGTGACAGGCTTTTCCTGCTCGCCACTTTATCCTCACAACAACCCTGTGAGGTACTAAGGCTGAGAGATGGTAGCTGGTGCAAGGTCTCCCAGTGAGCTCCAGAGCTGGGGTGGGGGTGGGATCTGAACCCTGACTTCCCAGGCTGTCCAAAACAACTCCCCTGAACTTGTTTAATTCTCTTTTAAAGCCCTCCAAGCTGTATAGCTCCGGTTACATTTGTGGGAGCAAATTCCATAGTTTAGCTATGCTGCCATGTGAAGAAATGCTCTCGCGTGCAAAATGGTGAGACCAAACTGGTTTTCTTCCCCAAAGAAATTAAAATACAGTGGTACCTCGGGTTAAGTACTTAATTCGTTCTGGAGGTCTGTTCTTAACCTGAAACTGTTCTTAACCTGAAGTACCACTTTAGCTAATGGGGCCTCCTGCTGCTGCTGTGCCACCGGAGCACGACTTCTGTTCTCATCCTGAAGCAAAGTTCTTAACCCAAGGTACTATTTCTGAGTTAGCGGAGTCTGTAACCTGAAGCGTATGTAACCTGAAGCGTATGTAACCCGAGGTACCATTGTATACGCTTTTCAAAGTTGAAAACCGTGATGGGGGGGGGGAAGGGTTGGATCATGGGTAGGCAAACTAAGGCCCGGACCAATCACCTTCTAAATCTGGCCTGCAGACAGTCCAGGAATCAGGGTGTTTTTACATGAATAGAATGTGTGCTTTTATTTAAAATGCATCTCTGGGTTATTTGTGGGCCCTGCCTGGTGTTTTTACATGAATAGAATGTGTGCTTTTATTTAAAATGCATCTCTGGTTTATTTTTGGGGGCATAGGAGTTTGTTCATTCCCCCCCCAAAAAAAATATAGTCTGGCCCCCCACAAGGTCTGAGGGACCGGCCCCCTGCTGAAAAAGTTTGCTGACCCTTGGTTTGGATGAACCACAGTGCCTTTTGCTCCTTTCCTGAACACTTCCTTTGTCCGTCATTTGGGTGCCTCTTGCCTGGTGATGCAACAGACATCACTTGAGGGCTGAGTCAAGGAACAGCTCCTCTGCAGCCACCCACAATCAGGAATGAGTATGTGTGTTGGTCATTGGGATTGTGTGTGTCATCTAAGGCGTGTGTCATTCAGTTGTCAAGCTGCCCTTTGTTCTGGTGCCTGTGTACTCACTCCAGAGAGTGTCTAGTTGATACCTAGCTGATACCTTGTTAAGCCATTTGAGCTCATGGATGTAATGGTCTCATCCTGCCCTCCCCATGCCCTCCCCAGCCTTTCAGGGGTAAAATGCTCTAACTTCATTTAGGGAGTCATAACCACACTATATATTTAAGGCAAGCTGGCTCTCCCCCGCCCCGAGAATCCTAAGATCTGTAGTTTTTTAAGGGTGTTGTCACAGACTGGTTGGGCACCAGTGGCGTAGCGTGGGGGGTGCAGGGGGGGCCGGCTGCACCGGGCGCAACATCTGGGGGGGCACACTTGCACTCGCAGCTCTCTGCCCCTACTAAAATCCACGGGTTAGGGGGCGCCAGTGGCATAGCGTGGGTTGTCAGCACCCGGGGCAAGGCAAGTAATTTGCGCCCCCTAATCCGTGGATTTTAGTAGGGGCAGAGAGCTGCGAGTGCGAGCGCGCCCCCCCAGATGTTGCTCCCGGTGTGGCCGGCCTCCCTGCACCCCCACGCTACGCTACTGGGGGGCGCAAATTACTTGCCTTGCCCCGGGTGGTGACAACCCACGCTACGCCACTGTTGGGCACAGAGGAATGGTGGGAGGGACCAGCTGGGGAACCCCCAAAGGAAGAAGGCTCAGAGCCCCAGGGTTGGTGGTGGGACGATGATGAGTGGTCAGAGGGAGAAGACTGGGAAGAGGTGTCGGAAGCTGACAGGGTAGCAGGGTTTAGTGAGCAGGGGGAGTCTGTGGCAGAGAGCAGTTCAGAATCATAGTCGGAAGCCGAAGCAGGGGACGGGGAGGTCAAGACGCAGGGATGCATCTGGCTGGTGCAGAAGCCAGGGAGTCTCCCCCTCCTGCTACAACAAGCTCACTTCCCCTCTGGTCTTCCAGAACCAAAAGCGGCATGAAAAGGATAGAGTAGAGATTGGCCACACACAGGAACAGTCTCTGATTGCTTGGGGGGGGAACTCTGGAGAGGAGGGGGTTTAGGCAGCTGTGGGGAGGTAGGGTCCTTCAATCTCTGCAACTGCTTCATGGGGGCAAGACCTGCCAGAGATGAGTTGCTGTGCTCATTAGGCTTGACACTCCAGTGCAGATCCTGTTTTTGCTAATAAAGAGTTAACTCTGACTCGCTCAGTGTGATTTACTGCTGGCTCTCTCCTGCCAGGTGGAGGTGTTTTGTCCATTGTTAGGAGTGTGTATTCTCGGCATCATTTGATTTTATTGTATGAGGTGGGTCTCTAGTGGGACCCCTGAGCAGAAAAAAGGTCTTGGGTAATGATGCCATAAAGAAAGGACTTTGGGGCAGACGTCCAGGGCCCCACTACTCAGGACCGTAGGTCAGTGAGAGAGTATCTCCTTTTCATGCAGAAGGCCCCGGGTTCAATTCCCAGTGTCTTTAAGTAGGGCTGCCCAAAAAAAGCAGGAAGCCCCCAAATAGAAGCCTTTTTAAAAAAACCTGTTAACTAATGTAGAAATAAACTTTCTGTGCTGTCAGCTCCCTTTCTTATAAATTTCCCCTGCTAGTTCAGGTCAGTGGTCCATCTAAGTATCCTCTGGCCATCTAGATACCTCTGGGAAGCCCACCAGCATGTCATGAAACATCAGCCCCCACCTGCTGTTGCTCCCTCAGTGACTGGCATTTGAAGGTAGACTGCCTCTAGATGTGGCTGCTCCACATAACCACTATGGCTAGTGGCCATTTACTTCCCTCTGCCCTCCATGAATGTGCCCAGTCCACATTTGAGGTCAGTTGGAGCTCTCATCACCTCATCCTGTGTTGACAAATAAGTTAATTATGTGTTGTGTCAAGAAGTTGTTTCTCTGGTCTGTCCTGAACTTATTGCCAGTCCATTTGTGAACTTGAGGCCTAGTATTATAGGAGAGAGGAAGGAAATCCCCTATCCCTGACCTCTCCACACGCCATGCGCATGAGACAGCGGTGGTGTAATGGTTAGAGAGTTGGACTGGGGCCTGGGAGACCAGGGTTCAAAGTCATGAGGCTCAGCCTAACCTACCTCACAGTGTTCTTGTGTGCATAAAATGGGGGGGGGGGGGAGGACATAGGCTGCTATGAGCTCCTTGAAGGAAAAGTGGGCTAAAAATGTAATCACTTAATGTAATGAATATGTTTTGATTTATATTTTGCATTTTTTTAATCTTGTGAACTGCCCTAATAATAATAATAATAATAATAATAATAATAATGTACCATCCTCTCACATAATATCAGAGCAGCATACAGCAACATAGTCTGTAGTCAAGACTGAATAAAACGTCAGGGCTGAGGGGCAGTCCAGGCCCGGAATGTTTTCTAGCATGGCCTGCAAGCAGGAGTACCATTTCCTAAGGCCTGAGTCCTTTGCCCCCTCACCACCAAAGGAGGCCAGGCACGGAGCTGAGTCTCAATGGCTGTGGCTCCTTCTTCTCTTCCTCCCATGGAGGGGAAGGAGGCTGGAAGGCCGCTTTGACCAAACCTTTCCCATCCTGCCCAGCACTTGACATCAGGGGTCCAAGGCAATGCCCATCAAATGGGGGGGGGGGGTCCCAGTCCCATCAAACATTTTATTGGCGGAAGCCAAAGGGAGCTCGGCCCCTAGGAATTGGTTCCTATGCCTGACATTGCAGATGGCATCAGATGTGGGGCAGGTAGATGAAAAAGGGTTTGCAGCTGCCCCCAATCAGCTGATTGCTGCTCCCTGAAAATTCCTGCGCACCCCCCCCCCATGGCGCTGTGTAGGCCTCCGAGGATCAGCTGACTGGGCAGGCAAAACATTTCTCACTGGATGTCACTGCGATGTGAGGTGATTGACATGTTGGGTGGCCCCACCCACCTGCCGAATTTGGCCCGTGTGGAACTACATACAGCACTTCCTGAGTTTCTGGGCTGGATATAAATGTAGTAGCAATTGATTAATCATCATCGTCTGTTTGGGTTCAACGGATTCAAATGACAAAAGAGGAGATTCTGACTAAACATCAGGAAGCAGTTTCTGGTGCTCAGAGCTGTTCAACAGTGGAACAAAGCACCTCAGAAGCTGGTGGGCTCTCCTTCAGTGGAGGCTTTTAAACAGAGGGGTTTGGGGGGGGCAAGTGTCAGGGATTCTTTAGCAGTGATTCCTGCATCTCAGTGGGTTGGGTAGATGACCTTGGAATAACAACAACAACAACAACAACAATATATTATTTATACCCCACCCATCTGGCTGAGCTTCCCCAGCCACTCTGGGCAGCTTCCAACAAAATATTAAAATACAGTAATGCATCAAACATTAAAAGCTTCTCTAAACAGGGCTGCCTTCAGTACCTTCTACCTGTAAAAAAAGACAATGACAGGGTCTCCCTCCCTGTCGAAAACTCCAAGTGAACTTTGCAGGCGCCTTTCTTCCACCTTCGGATGGAGACTGGCTCCAGCCCCTGGGTCCTTTTACTTGCCCTCCTCTACCCCTTTCCCTGTTTTATCTCTTGTGAGATGCAAGGACCCAGAACTGCAGGCAGCATTTCAGCCGGGATGCAGCTCAGATTTGCTGAAGAGCACGGCAATATATTCAGTCTTTCTCTTCGATCTCTTTCCTAATCATCTCTAGTGTGGAAATTTGCCTCTGCAACGCTCTCTTCCCCCCTTCCTTACTCATACTCTCCCCGCTATCACCTAGGGGTGTGTTTTCACGCAAAATCCCCTCTTGCTCACTGCTGCATCGCTGCCCGCTGTCCCAGCTGCCGGATTATCATCAACAGCCAGGAAACCTTCCTCGTGTGGGCGAAGGGAAAATCCAGCCTGGATCCCTTTTCCCACGCTGACAAGTCATCGGCAAATCCCAGCCCAGCCTCAGCATGAGTCAGATACGCAGGGGCAGCCTTTGCCGACCCGGCGCCCTCCTAGTGTTTTGGACTACAGTTCCCATGTGCCGGCTGGAGCTCATGGGAGTTGTAGTTCAAAAGGGCACCAAGTCAGCAAAGGCTGTATTGGACTAGGATAGTCCCAGATTTTAGGGCTCTGTCCACATCTATCTGCCCTAGTCTGCACATCATCATGAACGAGTCAATCTAGTCCCCCTCTTGGGCAACCAGAGCAACATGTCAATCACTGTTTTAATGGGTGTAACCTGCTCTGGGACCATAGGGTGAAGGATGGGTAAATACTACCACTACTACCAATAATAATGGATTAAATAAAAAAATTAAAATTACCTTATAGTAGAGTGGATTTTACAGACCCAAACCTACCCACAAACCCTCTATCAACCATCAAAACAGTCAGAAGGCATTTTCAGAGTTCATCATCATCATCATCATCATCATTTATTGTATGTTAGTATTTGCCTGGAAGCCGCTCAGAGTGGCTGGGGAAACCCAGCCAGATAGGTGAGGTATATTATTATTATTATTATTAACCCCACCCATCTGGCTGAGTTTCCCCAGCCACTCTGGGTGGCTCCCAAAAGAATATTAAAAACACAATAAAACATCAAACATTAAAAACTTCCCTAAACAGGGCTGCCTTCAGATGTCTTCTAAAAGTCAGATAGTTGTTTATTTTTTTCTTCTTCCACTACCGAGAAGGCCCTCGGTATTTCATATTCCAACCAGTGTGTGAAGCAAGGGTGTCGCCTTGGAAGAGTTCTGAGGGCCAAACAGAGACACTTTGAGGGCCACATTCAGCGGTAAACCATAGTTAATCACTTCTGCTTCTCTAGATAAGCACTACAAACTGAACCAGGGATTGTGGCTTTTTCACTCAAGCCAACCCATGAACTTTATCATGGAATTACCTGCTTTGAGTGAAACAAAACCGTTTCTGGTTTAGACGGAACACCAAGCCATGGTTTGCTGTTCCTGCTTGCTCCATGAGGCAAGGTGAGGAGAATGCCTCAGGTGGCAGCATTCACTGTGGCAGCAGACCCCAATGTTGATCTTTCTCTCCCCACACCCCTTGTCCCTGATGTAGATCGTCCCTCACCCCTTCTTCCCTGGCCGGGGTGGGGTGCCATTTTGGGGTCTGCCTCATGGGCCAAAATGTCTTGGGCCAGCCCTGCTCCTCCCTTAACTTCCATCCGGGCAAAGGAGGCATTATTCGAAGTTCAAGGACTCATCCCAGCCAGCCAGAAGCACACAAAGTAGGGCCAGGGAAGGGTATGGGTGGGGAGAGCTATGAGGGCCATTTAGCGAAGTCTGGAGGGCCACAATTGGCTTGTAGACCTGAGGTTCCCTACAGCTGGGTTACTATGATAGGTGAACACAGCTCTCTCTCTCTCTCTCTCTCTCTCTCTCTCTCTCTCTCTCTCTCACACACACACAGAGAGAGAGAGAGAGAGAGAGAGAGAGAGAGAGAGAGACTCGAAGGAAATGGGAGCTGTTGATTTTGAGCCTTAATTTTTCCTCGTTCCAGATGAGCCGGTTGAACCAAACACAAGGGCGTTAGCTGGTGATGACTCACCCAGCACACAGACTCGGTGCAATTACAGCAAACACCTGCTCCAAAGTCCTCACAAGGAGGCCTAGTTTACTGTGTCCTGGCAGGAGCAAAATCACTGCCGAGCCATGGAAGCACAGGTTAATTCTGTGTCCAGGGCATCAGTCTCCCAGCTTCACCCGGTATGACGGCTGAGACCCTGCCTGCCTGCGCACTGTCTCGCTAGGGTGTTGCATTCTCTGCTTATCTCCCGCTTGGACTACTGCAATGCGCTTCTGTGTGGGGCCACCTTTGAAGGTGACTTGGAAATGACAACTAATCCAGAATGCAGCAGCCAGAATGGTGACTGGGAGCAGCAGCTGAGACCATATAACACCGGTCCTAAAGGATCTGCACTGGCTCCCAGTATGTGTCAAACAGATAAATAACTACATGCCTTTTAGAAGATATATGAAGGGACGTTTTTAATGGTTGAGGTTTTATTGTGTTTTTAATATTTTGTTATTAGATGGGTGGCATATAAATAATAAAATCATTATTATTTTGAGAAGGCTAAAGCTGAATTTCTTTGAACTGGAACTTAACTGATATTATAATTTTTATTGTTAATGACTGTAATGTCGCTTGTATTGTCTGTTTTATTATTCAATCAAATAAAACAAAATGATATAACAAACCATTGTTAAGCAAGCCATGGTTTATAAGCCAACAACAAACCATGGCTTTCCATTGTGGTTTGTGGGTGGAAAACAGACCATGGATAGTCTGCTGCACTGGGTTCACATGTTCAAGCAAACCATGCTTTGGCTAAGCTAACCATGGCTTAGAATTATATGTGAACCAGTTCATTAAGCTGAAGGGCTTGTAGTGACTAAGACACCTAGCCCACCGACTGCGGTTGCGGCACAGGTGAGATTTTATTTGGGAACGACCTCATTAACCACTACACTAAAGAAAAGCCGGACTTAAAGACGGCAATGAGGCAGACAAGTTTGCTGTTGGGTGTGCAGGTTACAGAGAATGTGCAAATTTTCGTTGGTCAGGATGAGAGTAGGTGGCAAATGGTGTGTGTACACCAATGTCACTTCCAGACTGTCACCATTTTGCAAGTCTGGCTCAGATACATCCCAGCACATTTAGGCTGCACAATTACAGCTGATTTGGAGCTCTTACGCTACGAATCCACTTTCCCAAAAATATTAGACTTTTTGCAGTAAGGAAAGTGATGGGAAGATGTGCTAGAGAGAGTGTGATAGCATTTGCTTGACACATCTCTCAGTCTAATCTCCCTGCAAGCCAATCATGCCAAATGCTCACTAAATACCTAACATCATCTAATCTTTCTGCAAACAAATTGAGCTGAACGCTCTTTCAGCAGGTCACCTGAAAGGGACCTCATCCAAATATGTGTATAATTTTGTATATTCAAACACAAAACTATAATTATGGTCCTACTCAAACGCTTTGATAAAATCTATATAAATATCATTTATATTAATAATCGATTATCTCAGCAACTTGTGCCAAATAGTTCCAATGTAAACATTTGCTTCCCATTACTGACAGTGGGGACCCGTGCGTTTTCAAATGGCTTCCCCCCCTCCCCACTGTCTTCCGTCTCTAAATTTCACCAACTCTGTGTAAGTTCTTCCATATACACAACAAACTACTACACCTTGCAAAAACCATTCTCTTTAAATAGGCAATTGAGTAGATCACCATCGTGCAGCTAGAATTGTTGTCGTCACATTTATTTAATCAATATACAATATGTTTTTTTTGGTAAATGAAGCAAGAAGTCAAAGCAAAGTAAGATTTCATTCTGCCGACGTATTATAAAATCCTGCCTTGCTGGAGAAAGTCGCTCGTGCATTTTGTATAACCCATATTCTGGCATTCTCAAAGTCTGATGACAAAGCCTTTATTCCGGGGGGGGGGGGTTGATTGGTTAAAAGCAGCCGTGGTGTGTTTGTGTGTTTTTATTCCCTTGAGACTTCCAACCCCAGCTGGCAGCTTGTGCCCATATACAATAAAGAGCACACCCCCTCTGCTGCCCCACCTATTTTCCCTAGGGACTCAAGGAATGATGTCACTGCTGGCCAATCAGAATGCATCCCGCTTACCCCAGATTGTAAATCTTCCTATTTATTTATTTTAATTGGGCAGAAGGGTAAAAGGAGGGTAGTGTGTGTGTGTGTGTCTAGCAAATAAGAGCTCTCTGCTTGTTTCATTGTTAACCGCAATGGAGCGGCAGATAGATTATAGATTTTAGTTAAATAGTGCTGGGGAATCCTTAGGAATCATCATCATTATGACTATTAAGATGAAGATGATTAATTACATTTTACTTTTGAAAATTGGGTGGTTGGGGACTATTATGGAGCTGCTTTGTTTCATTTGTTTTATTGTGATTTTTTTAAAAGCTTCCTCAGTCGCCTTACACATCTCAAGGCGATGTAAAAACAGCAAAAAACAGCAAAACATATACACACATCAGATACAGTGATACCTCGGATTAAGAACTTAATTTGTTCCGGAGGTCCGTTCTTAACCTGAAACTGTTCTCAACCTGAGATACCACTTTAGCTAATGGGGCTTCCTGCTGCCGCAGCCACGCAATTTCTGTTCTCATTCTGAAGCAAAGTTCTTAACCCGAGGTACTATTTCTGCGTTAGCGGAGTCTGTAACCTGAAGCGTCTGCAACCCAAGGTACCACTGTATTCCTTTAAAAGAAACACAACACAACAAGGCAAAATATACACCCACGGCAGAGACCCATTCACTCAGCTGGGAAAGCCTGTCTTAACCCATATGTCTTCAGGTTTTTCTGGAAAGAGCAGGCCATAGGCCACCTGTCCTAGGAGACGTCTCCCACAGAACAGAGGCAGCCACACAAAAAGCCCTGCTCTGAGTTACTACAAGTTACTATGGGGAGTCAAATCACCCCATTGCCTCCTTTCTCATTCTCCAAAACACCTGAAATAATCTGATTTATTTCCTGCTAAGGAAGGCATGTGTGGCCCCATCCTTGTTCAATTCCTTTAGCTTGCGTACCCTAAAAAATTTCTCCGATGAAAATAGGGACATCCTATTCCAGCAGCAGCAACATCCCCATCATCATCATAATTTTATTATTTATACCCCGCTCATTCGACCGGGTTGCCCCAGCCACTCTCAGCGGCTTCCAACAGATACAAAAACATAATAAAACATTAAAAGTTTTTAAAAAAGCAACCTTCCCTAAACTTCACACGTCTTCTAAAGGCTGTATAGTTACTTGGTGCTTTTTTTTTCTTTAAAAAATGTTTAGGGGAACTCTCATTTTGACTCAAGAAAATCACCATTTTATAGTTCAAATCGGGGAAAATAAATACAGTAAATGGACAAAAGTACACAGATTCACAAAATGTTTAGGGGTATGCATCCCCACAGAAAAAGGCACTGCATATCTCCTTGGTTCAGTGGTCACATTACCTTCTAATATATTTTCGATGAAAATAGGGATGTTCTAAGGAACAGCGTGACATTCTGGGATCAAATGAGAAAGTGAGGTGGCTTCTGTAAATCTGGGACTGTCCCAGGAAAAGAGGGACCCTTGGAGGCTCTGAGCTTGCATAAAATTAGTCCTACTCAGAGAAGATCCATTGAAATCTATAGCCACGATTAGCTTTCAAGTCAACCGATTTTAATGGGTTCTCAGTGCAGCACTGAGTCTAAGGGGCAGGAAGATGGCAGCATGTGTTGTTCTTGGACCAGTTGTTGAGTAAGAAGATGAGAAAGAGGGGCCTGGCTAAGGGTAGACTGAGGTTGGTGGGGCAGCACCCCATTTGTCCTCCTGGACCAGCTTCCCCCCCAACTCTTTCCCTGCCATATGTCAGTCTGCAGATGGGAGGCAGGAAGGCGCTAAGGCAGCAACGCTTCCTGCAAGAGGGGTATATATATACCATATTTTTTGCTCTATAAGACTCACTTTTTCCCTCCTAAAAAGTAAGGGGAAATGTGTGTGCGTCTTATGGAGCGAATGCAGGCTGCACAGCTATCCCAGAAGCCAGAACAGCAAGAGGGATTGCTGCTTTCACTGCGCAGCGATCCCTCTTGCTGTTCTGGCTTCTGAGATTCAGAATATTTTTTTTCTTGTTTTCCTCCTCCAAAAACTAGGTGCGTCTTGTGGTCTGGTGCGTCTTATAGGGCGAAAAATACGGTAAATATATTTAAAAACGCTTGAGCCGGGAAGCGACCCAGTTTTTCATCTGAGTAATGTTGACGGGCATGAACAAAACAGGCAATCGGTACAGAAGCAAATGGAGCACAACGGGAAGCTGGCAAAAAACGAACCCTGGCAGTCAGCTTAAGATTTCAGCGGGGAGGAGAGAGAGAGAGATACCTAGAAAGATGAGATCGAGAGCTGCACAAAATCTGCTTTTACTAATTCAACATATGGAGCTGCAGGTTTAGAAATAAAATCTCATGGCGGATGGATGATTTCAACACCAACACCCCTTCTAAACGTAAATCATAGAATTGTAGAGTTGAAAGAGATCACCAGGGTCATCTAGTCCAACGCCCAGCAATGCAGGAATATTTTCCCCAACATGGGACTCGAACCCATGACCTTAAGATGGAGTCTCAGGCTTCATTGACTGAGCTCTCCATCACGAGCCATCTTGCCAGCTTTTCAAGCAGATGACGTCTTTAGATAGAGAAGGACTGTCTTCTGTAAAGTAAGATACATGACCCAACTCAGTAGCAAGGAGGCGGCTGGAAGGGGCTTGAACCAGGCAGGTACACGAACCTTTTTTAAGTTTTAGGAACATTGGAAGCTGCCGTATACTGAGTCAGTCTATCCAGCTCAGTAATGGGCACATGTACTGGCATCAGCTCTCCAGAGTTTCAGGCAGGCGGGGGGGTTCTTTCGTGGCCCCAACTGTAGATGCCACTGAACAGGTGCTTTGCTACTGAGCTACAGTCCTTCATTTAAAACTAAAGTAAGATTCTAGTCCTCATGTTGAAAGCTGCAATGAAAACTGACTCTGACGTTTTTAACACCTGCATTTGTGCAGCTCAGGCTCTGGGGGAATCCATGGTGGGATCTACACACATATAAAAAAACGCTGTGAAAATGCTTTTAAAAAAAAGTTTTGAAAAATACATTGAATTTTGCATAGCTCACTGTCGCCACCTAGTGTCACATTTATATGTTGCGCTTTACAACACATTTAAAACGCTTTACAGTATTTGCAGCTGTGTAGCTGAGTCCCTGGGTGGTGCTGTGGGTTAAACCACAGAGCCTAGGACTTGCCAATCAAAAGTTCAGCAGTTCGAATCCCCGCGACGGGGTGAGCTCCCATTGCTCAGTAACTGCTCCTGCCAACCTAGCAGTTCGAAAGCACGTCAAAATGCAAGTAGATAGATAGGTAACGCTCTGGTGGGAAGGTAAACAGCATTTCCATGCGCTGGTCTGGTTCACCAGAAGAGGCTTAGTCATGCTGGCCACATGATCCGGAAGCTGTACACCGGCTCCTTCGGCCAATAAAGCGAAATGAGCGCCACAACCCCAGAGTCGTCCATGACTGGACCGAATGGTCAGGGGTCCCTTTACCTTTTACTAGCTGAGTCCCATGCTTTTAAAAAACAACACCCTAGAAACAAAACCATGTTGTCGCTTCCTTACGCCAAGGCAGAAGAGTAAAATTCAAATCTTGGTTGTCTGTACTGCTATGTCCTGATATATACAGAGATACACATGCTGTCTGTGTATGTAACAACAGCAGCTAGGATTCTTTATGCACAAAAATGGAAGGAAGAAGATGTTCCCACTTAAAGAAGGATGGATAAGTAAGGTGATGGACTATGCTGAAATGGCAAAGTTAAGAGCTAAAATAAGAGAACCTAAGAATGACTGTTTTGTGGAAGAATGGAAGCCCTTTTCGGACTACTTAAGGAAATGCTACAGTATGATGAACTCACACGCAGGATTTGAATTATGAGCAACAGAAGAAATGAGAGAAATAAAAACACCTTTGAAAACGGGGTGGGAAGTAAAAAGAAAGACACACACACACACACACACACACACACACACACACACACACACAATATCAGGCTCTCCAAGTGTCCCTATCTTCCAGAAGCCATCCCAGTTTCTGATTTGATCCCAGAGTGTCCCACTTTTCCTTAGGACGTCCCTATTTTAATGAGAGAGAAATGTAGGAGGGTATGAAGTTTTAAGACCCCTGACCCAAGGAGATAAGTACTTATACAACCTTTAGAAGACAACTGAAGGCAGGGAAGTTTTTTAAATGTTTAATGTTTTATTATGTTTTTGTATATGTTGGAAGCAGCCCAGAGTGGCTGGGGCAACCCAGTCCAATGGGTGGTGCAAATAATAATAATAATAATAATAATAAGAAGAAGAAGAAGAAGAAGAAGAAGAAGAAGAAGAAGAAGAAGAAGTAGTCCCTGTTTTCATTGGATAAATGTTGGCGGGTATGCAATATGCTGACATAGTCGTCTTTCTCTCTATAACATTTACCGTGTCTCAGGCCACTGCAGGGAGGGGAATCAGAAGGTTTGTTGTATCAGGCAAGAGCTCAATAGGCTCGGTCGATGTCTGACGCCACCGATCGCCCTGCAGCTGACTAGGCCTAAGAGGAAAATCTATACTGTGCCCTGGGTTTTTCAGCCAAGTTGAGGCTGGTTATAGTTATGGCACCACCAACCTTTTGCTCACGCTTGTGTTATAGGAATTCTAAGGTCTCATATATATATCAATCATACGTTCATAAATTTACAAGACAAACACATGCATAAGTATATGAACTACGTGTCTGAAATAGTACAGGAGAGCAATCCTGAAACCATTTTGACTCTCCCAAACTGACCTCAAATATTTCTCTGCAAGGAGGAAGGAAATGGGAAAGCCTCCCCATTGTCTCTTTGCTCACAAATCCTGTCTTAAGGGCAAATGAATAGGGTGAACCTGTGACCTGGATTCAGGAACTGAGTATTTACCATCACAAAAGGATGGCCAGAATGCCCAGGTAAAAGCAATCCGTGACCATTATCAGGTATCCTGGCAGACAGGTTTTCTGCTGTAGACCACCCCTTCAGGGATGTATGTATGATGTTTTGTGGGGTGGCCTTGAGCTACAGGGGAGGCAATTTTCAAATGTCTATACTGTATGAGAGCTTTGATTCAGGTAGGTAGCCATGTCGGTCTGACACAGTCGAAATAAATAAATAAAAAGTAAAAAAAATTGTCCAGTAGCACCTTAAAGACCAACTAAATTTGTTCTGGGTATAAGCTTTTGTGTGCATGCATACTTCAGATATGAAGAGCTTGCACACAATTATTCTGGGTTCCTCTCCTCCCTTCCTGTGTGGGGGGAGTGGGAGACCCTGTTGCAACAGTTTAATAAAGATCATGCTTAGTAGCCTTTGTTTCTCAATATTCTCTGGCTGGCCTCTGTTATTTTCTCCCACTGATAGAGAACCTACATAAGGACTCTATAAGGCCTCTTGGATACCCAAAAGGCAGGGGTAGGCAAACTGGCCCAATCACCTTCTAAATCCGGTCCATGGATGGTCCAGGAATCAGCGTGTTTTTATATGAGTAGAATGTGTCCTTTTATTTAAAATGCATCTCTGGGTTATTTGTGGGGCATAGGAATTCGTTCATTTTTTCCCCCATGGTGTGAGGGATAGTGGACCAGCCCCCTGCTGAAAAAGTTTGCTGACCCCTGCCATAAGGGATAAAGGAGCAGTTTTTTCTTATAACACTCGCTATTGTATTCTGCAGCATCTTAAAAAGCAGAAAGCAGAGACCTCACCCTGCCAACAAAGTATAGTTAAAGCTATGGTTTTCCCAGTAGTGATGTATGGAAGTGAGAGCTGGACCATCAAGAAGGCTGATCGCCGAAGAATGGATGCTTTTGAATTATGGTGCTGGAGGAGACTCTTGAGAGTCCCATGGACTGCAAGAAGATCCAACCTCTCCATTCTTAAGGAAATCAGCCCTGAGTGCTCACTGGAACGACAGATCGTGAAGCTGAGGCTCCAATACTTTGGCCACCTCATGAGAAGAGAAGACTCCCTGGAAAAGACCCTGATGTTGGGAAAGATGGAGGACACAAGGAGAAGGGGACGACAGAGGACGAGATGGTTGGACAGTGTTCTCGAAGCTACCAGCATGGGTTTGACCAAACTGCGGGAGGCAGTGGAAGACAGGAGTGCCTGGTGTGCTCTGGTGCATGGGGTCACGAAGAGTCGGACACGACTAAATGACTAAACAATTATATTCTGACATCGCTCTGATGTTTTACGCCTGCCAACATAGCTTCAGTTCTGAACACATCCCTTTTGTGGCCCCCAATTTATTTTTACATTTGCGTTCATATCCCAGGAAGTGTGTGTGCTTCTCCCTCTCCTCACAAAGAGAAAGAGTCACTCAAGGCGCTTGAGGGCTGAGTGGAGATTTGAACCCTGGTCCCCCAAGTCCTAGTTCAGCCAGTGAACCCCTACGCCACAGCTTGCTCTCTTCTCCAAGCAGATTTACAGAGCCAGTAAGTGCTGGAGACTTGCGTTCATGGGATATTCTACATAATCTGCACCTTCCTGGAATGTTTCTGCCTGGCTGCATTGCATCCTTAAACCTTGCATCATGCCACTTGCTTGCTTGAATGGAAGGAGTGTCTGAATGTGTGAAGAAAGCAGCCAACTGCACAGAAATGAAAAGAAGAGAAGGTTCGAATGAAGGCGGAACGGCTTTCAAAAGCAATGGACTATGTGGAAATGGGGGACGCGGGTGGCGCTGTGGATTAAACCACAGAGCCTAGGACTTGCCGATCAGAAGGTCAGCGGTTCGAATCCCCGTGACGGGGTGAGCTCCTGTTGCTCGGTCCCTGCTCCTGCCCACCTAGCAGTTTGAAAGCACGTCAAAGTGCAAGTAGATAAATAGGTACCGTTCCGGCGGGAAGGTAAACGGCGTTTCCGTGCGCTGCTCTGGTTCGCCAGAAGTGGCTTAGTCATGCTGGCCACATGACCCGGAAGCTGTACGCCGGCTCCCTTGGCCAATAAAGCGAGATGAGCGCCGCAACCCCAGAGTCGGCCACGACTGGACCTAATGGTCAGGGGTCCCTTTACCTTTATGTGGAAATGGCAATGCTGACAGCAAAACCAGGAGACCCAAATGATAAACTTTTTATAGAAGAAGAGCAGAGTCAAATGAAATCGCTGGCAGGATTCGAGAGATGAGCAGCGGAAGAAAAATGATTAAAACAATTGCATGGGGGGATTTTTGTAATAGACCAGAGTCTGATATACAACACAGTAGAAAAGGGTTCAAACATAAACACTGTGGAAGTGTGGCTGGGAAGTCAAAACTGTTATGTAATTATTTAATTTGAAGTTAATTTGTGAAATTCCGGAAATTTAATAAAAACAAGACAGTAAGAAAAGTGGGGGATGAGAGGAGAAAAGGAAGAAACCAGCCAAGTTTGCAAAGGTAAAAATTTCACCTCTGGCCCTTCTTATCGCTGATATGTGGCCCTCGGAATGTTGCCAGGAAGGAAATGCGGCCCTCCGGCTGAAAAAGGTTTCCTACATCTTTTTTGTGTGTGATACCATACCCGTTTTATAAAAGCACCTTAGAAATGCTTGGAATAAAATTGGCTCTCTGGGTGCTCCTGCAATTTCCACCCGCCCACCTGAAGCTGGTTGAAGTTGCTGAGTTGAAGACTCCTGTGGCAGATTTGGTTTGATATCTCTCTCTCTCTCTCTCTCTCTCTCTCTCTCTCTCTCTCTCTCTCTCTCTCTTTCTTTGAATGCTTTGATTGCTTTTATGACGTAGGCGTTCTATCCTGAGACCTGAGCCGGAAATGTAGACATGTCCTATTTTCTTCCCCCCTCTCCTGTTTTCTCCACTGATTGGTGTATATATCTGCACCAATTCCAGCTTTCTAGGCCAAAGCAGAAGTGTTGATGCAATGGCAGACTGCCTAAAGGAAGAAAATAAAAGCTCAGATAATGGAGGGCGCTGGAATCATCCAACTTAAGTCCACTGATTTTGATGGGTCTTTTCTGAGAGGGACTATCATCAGATATGGCCCACAGAACGGTACCTTTTAAAGCTGCAACTGTGGTGCTATAACTTTAGTAGCGCTCTCCCTACCCAACAAACTGCCCTTATGGATCATAACAATAATTTGACCCATCTGATTGGGTTGCCTCAGCTTCCAGCATATTGGAAAACATAATAAAATATCAAGCATTAAAAACTTCAGGTGTCTTCTGAAGAGATAGATATTTATCTCCTTGACATCTGATGGCGGGGGAGGGGCGGCTTTCCACAACAACACCGGCAAAAAGAAAAAGAAAAGCTCAGCAACTTTTCTGTCGGGAATTTCACTTTTTGAAATATGGCAACCCTAAGATAGATAGAAAGATAGATACAGTGATACCTTGGTTTACGAACTTAATCCATTCCTGATGTCTGTTCTTAAACCGAAACCATTCTTAAACCGAGGCGCGCTTTCCCTAATGAGGCCTCCCGCCGCCGGTGCCCTTCCACTGTTCGGCTTCCGTTCTTAGACCGAGGTAAAGTTCACAAACCAGAACACTATTTCTGAATTTGCGGAGTTCATAAACCGAATAGTTCATAAACAGCACTGTTTGTAAGCCGAGGTACCACTGTAGATCTTTCTCTGGCGCCACCTACTGTTGGGCTCCCTGCCTTCCGCCCTATGAGTCCCAATGTCACCTGTTGGTAAAAAACAACCTACCTTCCAGGACTGCTGTGCAATAAAGGCAGCAAAGCACTTTGCAGAGAGCAGCGCTGAGCGCTAGCAGTCACGAACAAAGCCTAGGCGACTCGGCGCACCGTCCTGGCTCCTGACTTTGCTTCTTGACTTTAGACGCAGACGGAAACAGCCCCCCCTCCCCTTTACCAGCATCATAGCAAAGGTTGAATGCTTCCTACCTTGCATTCTTCCGTCTGAGGCACATGAAAGTGAAGAGAAAAATGAGTGCAGGTGCCCAGCAGAGAGGTCCAAAGTGTCTGGGGAGCCTCTCTGGGTTTCTGCAGCCCGTGTCCTGCCTCCTTTGAACACACACAGGCTGACTTTGCTTCAGGTGCCCAACGTGGACTGCTCTGGAGAAGCCGTGTGCCCAGCCGCACCCCGCTGCTGCCACCCTCTATCCTCTAATGGGTATCGACCAGGCGAGGGAGCGGGAGGCCAGGGAGCGGACACCTGACCTTCCCCCAGGGGGGCCTTTCAGGCGGCTTGCCTGCTCAGTCCATTAGCAAAAGCAAGCTGGTTTGAGGGAGGGAGAGGGAGAGACGGACGCAGAGCAGCCAAGCCAGGGCAGCTACCTGGTGCTTTCAGGTGATCTGAGTTTCTTTGGGAGGCAGCGTAGCGTAGTGGTTAAAGCTGCGGGCTAGGGGACCCAGATTCAAACCTCTGCTCAGCTGCAAAGGTCTTAGCACATTTGTACACATGATGTCAAGTGATCTGGAATATCCTCCATTGCTACCCCCCAAAAATGTGTGTGGGTTAGGGGAGCTTGGGCAGCAAAAATCATGGTGAAAGGCCTGTTTTCTGCCAGAGCATCATACTGGCAATCAGAAGGCTCCTCCCCTGGCATCCCCTGCCTGAAACCCAAATTGGATTCCTTGGTATGAGTTTTGCATTGCTGCTGAATTTCGATTCGGTCTCTTTTAGCATTTCTGTTATGCTGCTGCCACACCCAAGTAAGACACAGTGGCGTAGCGTGGGTTGTCAGCACCCGGGGCAAGGCAAGTAATTTGCGCCCCCTAACCCGTGGATTTGCGCCCCCTAACCCATGGATTTGTGCCCCCTAACCCCAACCCCCAGATGTTGCGCCCAGTGTGGCCGGCCCCCCCTGCACCCCCCACGCTACGCCACTGGTAAGACAGCAGCTTCTCGGCAATTTCCCTTTAGGAAACTAATCTCCTGCGTCTCCTGCGCCAACCCAGTCCACTGCAAAGCATTTGGGGATGTGGGGGAAGTCCTTGGACCCTGGGATAGCTCAGTCAATAGAACATGAGACTCTTAATCTCAAGAGTCACAGGTTTGAGCCCCATGATGGGCAAAATATTCCTGCACAGCAGAAGGTTGGACTCAATGACTCTCAGGGCCCCTTCCAACTTTGCAATTCTATGATTTTATGATTCTTAAAGTGGGGCTCTTCAGATGTTAGCTGGACTGCAGCTCCCATCTCCCCTGGTTCCCTGGGCATATTAATTTATTCCATTTCCATTTCTATCCCACCTTTCCTTCAGTAAGCTCAAGGCGGTGTACAAAATTCACCTCCCCATTTTATGCTCACAGCCACCCTGCCGGGTGGGGTGGGCTGAGAGGGAGTGACTGACCCAAGGTCACCCAGTGAGCTTAATGGCCAAGGGAGGATTTGACCCCTAAGCACTACATCCCACTGGCTCGCCATATCAGCTGGGGCTGATGGGAGTTGGAGTCCATCAAGAGCTGAAGGGCCACAGATTCCACATCCACAGATTTCACATGAGCTGCCACTGTGCTCAGACCTGCAGGTCCTGCATGGGCTGAAACACACACACACACACACACTGCTCTGGAGCTGAACAATGTAAGGGGAATTACAGGAGCAAGTCATCTTTCGAGAGATCTAGGGACTCTGGCAGATTTTTAAATGTTGCAATGTTTTTGTTGTGACGTGGGGTTTGTGATTTCAGCTCTCTTGACATAATATGCTGGAGACAGTTCTCTAGTAACACTTCTTTATTAAAGCAAACAAGACTGAGACTTGAGGAGGGGAGAGCTACCTTTATAGGCACAGGGAACAAGCTAGAAAGGATACATTTTGGAGGGAACAATATCAGGCAATCACAGTCCTGCCTTTTGGAGGAAACCAATAAGACAGAGGATCCAAATACAGCAGCTTAAATGAACCAATAGTAGCTGTACCCTCTGGAACCAAAAGGCAGTTACTTTACTCTAATGCAAATACAGACAATAATAATACAGATATAAAATCCTTTGACTCAATACACAACAGTTTTCACGTGCTCCAATAAAGATGTGTCTTTGTGTGTGTACACGCACATCTTTCTTGGAACACGTGAGAACATTGCAATATTTTTCGTTTATTTTTTGGAGATGGATAACCTTTTCAGAAAAACCGCTGCCACCTGGTGGTCAGCATGTGGCACTGCACACTTTAATCTTTGTTACTGTATTAGCCAGTTTGTATGAGCAACATAATAAAATACAAAACAAGTTATTAAAAGGGGAAAAAAACAACACAAAAATATAAAGCATCTCCCCCCCCCAAAAAAAACCCCTCACATCATCAAATACCAACAACAAAATACGCACAGGAAGATTACAGATTAGGACTGCAAGCCCAGACAAAAGGAAAGTTTCCTCACCCATCACAACAGTCCTTGGTCCTCTTTAAACTTTAGCTTTTGGTCCTTCCTTTTAACCTGAAAAGTAGCTTTCTCCAGCTGTTGAATTCTAGATGCAAAAAAGTTATGCAACAAGAGACAGATTGTGGTATTTGCTCGGCAATGGCTGTGCAATAAGGCCAGGATCCCAAACAAGGGTAGATTGGAGACAGAAATCTCCAGAACCCAGAAGTTGCCACAGCTGCCTTTCCTCGCTTCTGTGGTGGTGGGAGGAGCATGGGCCCCTTGGATTCTGCCACCTGAGGCAGCTGCCTCAGTCTGCCTCATGGGATTGGCCGGCCCTGTCTCTAGATATTGCTAGACTGCAACTTCCATCCTCTGACCATGGGCCATCCTGGCTGGGTCTGATGGGATTTGGAGTCCACCTACACTTGGAGGGCCCCAAAGGCTTTGATTTAAAAGACTCAAGGGCAGACCCTCGGAGTGTCCCTAATTTTCAGGGACGTCCCTGATTTAGAGAAGCTGTCCCGGTTTCTGATTTGATCTCAGAATGTCCCTCTTAGGATGTCCCTATTTCCATTGGAGAAATGTTGGAGGGTATGGAGTTATCTGACTCCCAAGCCGTCTGAAGGCAATCCTGTATAGGGAATGCTTTTTTAAAAATGTTTTATTATGTTTTTATATATGTTGGAAGCCACCCAGGGTGGCTGGGACAGCCCTGAAAGATGTGTGGGGTATAAATAGCAAAATTATCATTATGGAATGGGACGTCCCTATTTTCATAGCAGAAATGTTGGAGGGCATGCAAGGGCTGCCTTGGCCCTCACTGTTGAATGGAAAGCTCAAACTCCCAGTTCAGCTTCTGCCAAAGTCTTCGATTTGCAAATCAGATCAGTGCTGAGGCAAGGCACCGTTTACAATGTGCAGGAGGTACACACATGTGCCATAGTTCTGATTTTGTAGAGCACGTCCTAGTTTCCATCTGTGTCTGTTTGCTCATCCTACAGCCACCTGCCACAGCTAGAGACAGGTGATGAACCGGATTTGTACTTAACCTTCGCCATGTTGGGAGAGGGATGCTTTTCCTAACGGCAGGTGTGAGCTCTCCAGGTGTTGCTGAGCAACAAATCCCATCCGCCACAGCAAGCATGGCCAAGGTGGGCTGGCGGGTCCGGCCACATGCAGACGGCTGCAGATTTCCCCACCACTGTTTCTTGTTGGTAATGATATTTGGGGATCGTCTCTCCCCACTCTGCCTTGCCTGCCCTCCAAAGAACTAGCAGCCCTGACGGCTTTTGCACCTCCAGGGGAGGCTGGTGCATTGGAGCTCCTGTGGCACTGCCACACCAACTTCAGCCTGCCCTCATCCAGTCCCTCCCTGACCTTCTTCTTCTTCTTCTTCTTCTTCTTCTTCTTCTTCTTCTTCTTCTTCTTCTTCTTCTTCTTCTGCAATCACTCATAGCTGAGTAAGATTGTCTTCCATAAACACAGTTTTAACAATGAGCCCGTAAGTAACTTTGGAGGCCAGTTCTGGATCCGCACGTCCTTCCACAGTGGGGACATTGGTTTCTGGGCGGGAGTTGATCACGGTGTGGATTTCCCAAGCGTGCCTTCCTCTTAGCACCTTTCTCCCTTGCGTCCGGAGTTTGAGTGTCTTCAAAGCCCATGACACCTTTGGTAAAGGCTGTTCTCCAGCTGGAGTGTTCATAGGCCAGTGTTTCCCAGTTGTCAGTGTTTATACTACATTTTTTTAGATTTGCCTTGAGACAGTCTTTAAACCTCTTTTGTGGACCACCAAGCATTACGCTTTCCATTTTTAAGTTCGGAATAGAGTAGTTGCTTTGGAAGACGATCATCAGGCATCCGCACAACATGGCCAGCCCAAGGAAGTTGATGTTGAAGAATCATTGCTTCCTTCCCTGCCCTGCTTCTTACTAGCATCTTGTCGAGCTGGTGGCTCTCTGCCTGTTAGGTTCCTCCTCCGCCTTAGTCTCAATATTGCCATGTATGGTCTAGTTAAGGTTCCTGCATTGCTAGATGACCCTCGGGGTCCTTTCCAATGATTCTATGAAAATTCAGCCGGGTGGAGGAGAAGGATGGAGGGCAAAACTATAGCTTGTGGGCTCTGCCTGTCATTGGCTCCACCTCCCTGCCTTCCACCCCACCAGCCCCAAGAGACACCAGCCGCTCTGTCAGGCATTTAACCTGTCAAGGCTTAAGCAACTATTTGATGATTATGTCCTCTAAGCTGTGCACACATTACTGTCTTCTCTGTCTTCCCGCCGCTGGCGTCTGAAGCTGAGTGCACATGACTTTAGCCCAGTCCTTAGGCATCCCATAGTTTCTCAAGAAATGCTCCCGTTTGATGCACTTTCCGTCAGAACAGCTTCCATCTGACTTGAAAGCAGAAGCCGCCGTTAAGCCAAGGTGTGTACATTTGAGACATGTTCTGCACATGCTCAGATGACAGCAACACCAGATCAGATATCAGCCCCGGGAAAATAAATCAAGTATAGTAATGTGCATTGGGTGAAGACAACCCCACACAGTCCCTGGTGTATACAGCAACATTAAAAAGCAATTTGAAACGTGGGTGGGTGGTGAGTGAGGGGAAACGACTGTGTTTTAAACCAGTAATGTGTACATAGCCATAGTCTGGTATACAGCAGATTCCTGTGTTCCTGCAGAACCATGGTTTTGTTCATGCACAAATTTATTAAAGCAATCAGCTAAGATTTCTTTAGTTGGGTAGTGGGCCAATTAATAACTTGGAGGATGCCATCCTACAGGGTGAGATCTATTTGGGAGTAAGAAGTTTTAAACTCAGCAGAACTTAGCTGAGATAGCTCAGTCAGTAGAGCATGAGACTCTTAATCTTAGGGTCATGGGTTTGAGTCCCGCATTAGGCAAAAGAGTCCTGCATTGCAGGGGGTTGGACTAGATGAGCCTCGAGGTCCCTTCCAACTCTAGAATTCGATAAAATATGCCTAGGAGTGCGCTGGGGCTATCGGCGCTAAATTAGCTGCAGTGCCTCACTAATACCACCAGAGGGCAGAGCGCAACTGCATATTTTTTCCATTCAAGGTTTGGGCACCAGTGCAGCCAGTTCAGGATGAGTGCTGGAAGCAGGCGCAGGGGTCAGAATTCTGGGGTCCCACTGAGCAGAGTGAGCAGGAGGGTCCTCAATAAGAGCTCCGGGCTGGCTCAACACATTTTAAAGTGAAGGAATATGTATATCTGGTCCTGACCATCTTGTTTGTTGAGCATTCATCCAGGCTTCTTTGCAAGGAAGTTAGTGGAAGGGCTGTAGCTCAGTGGACAGGGCATCTGCTTTGCATGCAGAAGATCACAGGTTCAATCCCCAGCATCTCCAGGTAGGCCTGGAAGAAGCTCCCTGTCTGAATTTGCAGAGAGCCACTGCCAGTCAGTGTAGCGAATGGCCTGACTCACAGGTACATTGAAGGTGAGTCCATTTCACTGTGAAACAGCTCTTGCCATCAGAAAGTACTTCCAGAAAGACTCGGCAGCAGGCATTTTCCTGTATTCCTATATTTAGACAATGCCGGCAAACCATTGAGCATTCATTTTGATTTGCTCACAGGGAGGTTAGACGACATTGCGTCATACAGGTGTTATTCCAGCGTGTTTCCTTGTCGCTTTGTTTACTGCATAGACATCCACTGGGGCAGTGAGGGAGCTGGTTTGTTGTGCGAGAGCCTCCAATGAACTCTAATTGCACCAATTAAATTTAGGATTGAATCCCACCTGAAAATAGCAACTGTCTGGAAGGGCCCTAAAATTAACCGAACTGTACCACTGCAGGACAGACATGATTTTAAACACACACACGAACGCTAACATGTTCTGTTCTGCTCTGCTCTGCCTCTGAAGAGAAATGTGCAGTCTTCATCCTTTCAACAGCAGCCTCATAGCTGGTGCTCAGCCACATGCAAGATTTTCGCTGCATAATTTCCCACCCACCTTGTTAGCAGTTCTTATGTGAGAGATCCTTCTTCAGGAAGGGAAAGGATAAGGTGTGGAGGTGGGGTGGGTGGGTGGGGGAACAGCTGGGGAAGCTTTGGAACACCTCTCATTATTTTAAAAAAGAGGGCAAGGGAAAGAGGAAATGTATTTGTTAACTAATAAATAGCGCCCGAGTTTGCTTCTATCCCATTATTTATTTATTGCATTTATATCCCCCCCACCCCACCAAGGAGCTCAGAGTTTTACAACACGGTTCTCCTGCTCCTCATTTAATCCCCACAACAACCTTGTGAGGTTAGGCTAAGAGGTAGTGACTGACCCCAAGGTCACTTATATGGGCCTTTAGCTTTGCAACATCAATTTAGCACTTGCAGCAGGAAAGTGATCCACGGTCTTGGTTTAGTCCGAAATAAATTTTGCCATCATTATCCAAGAGGCTAACGGGGCAGCCCTTCTGATATTTGTCAGCCTGGCAAGGGTTTAGGGTTTCATACAGGCAGCAACTTGAGACATCTGCTTAATTAGTTAAAATATTTGGTGCTACTTACAGGTGCCACTTGGGACGTGGGTGGCGCTGTGGGTTAAACCACTGAGCCTAGGGCTCGCAGATCAGAAGGTTGGCTGTTCGAATCCCCAGGACAGGGTGAGCTCCTGTTGCTCGGTCCCTGCTCCTGTCAACTTAGCAGTTCGAGAGCACGTCAAAGTGCAAGTAGATAAATAGGTACCGCTCCGGTGGGAAACAGCATTTCCGTGCGCTGCTCTGGTTCGCCAGAAGCGGCTTAGTCATACTGGCCACATGACCTGGAAGCTGTACGCCGGCTTCCTCGGCCAATAAAGCGAGATGAGCGCCGCAACCCCAGAGTCGTCCCCAGGGGTCCCTTCACCTTTACAGGTGCCACTTAATACCTATTCTGTGTTTGTAAAAACTTGGTTGTTTAGCGTGGCAGAGCCTACTGTTTGGAACTCTTTGCCTATTGAGATCAAGCAGGCGACTTCACTG
This sequence comes from Podarcis gaigeae, assembly GCF_964106915.1. NCBI lineage: Eukaryota > Metazoa > Chordata > Lepidosauria > Squamata > Lacertidae > Podarcis > Podarcis gaigeae. The sequence continues at coordinate 13,033,153 of NC_139693.1, read as the reverse complement.
TACTCTTTGTGGCACCTGCTAAAAACATCCCTGTTTAGAGGAGCCTCCCCAGATGCCTAGAAATCTGGGACAATTTTCAGACCCTCCAAGTGTCCCTATTTTCCAGGTCCAATCCCAGATTTACAGAAGCCGTCCCGGTTTCTTATTTGATCCCGGAAATACCCCGCTTTTCCTTAGGACGTCCCTATTTTTATCGGAGAAACGTGGGGAGGGTATGAATTTTGATCTGTTTTAGTATTTTAACTTCTGTATGTTTTAAAGCATACAGTATGTTTCTCCGTTTTCTCATTTTCAAATTATTGTAAACCACTTTGAGGTTGTTGGTTGTTGTTTTTTACAGTCAAGTGGTATATAAATTTTATGAAATAAATAGAGAGACACAGACACACACAATATACATTTATTTTTCCGCCCATCAGGCCTCGTCACTTTTAAACCAGAGGATGGAAGAGAAATTAATTCGGATTTTTCCGTGGAGCCCGAACAGGACACAATTCGGGTATTTCCGGACATTGCCAACCAGAGCCTATTCGGCTGTTTACGTCCATTTCCGAACTTCTCTCTCTCCACAGGTTTCCGGATGTTGCCTCTACCTTCCCCGCTCCCTCTCCCAGTGACTTTCTCTCCCACCCCAACGCAATAGAAAGCTTTAGCCACGCCCCCTCCTTTTCCTCCCTCCCTCTCTCTCTCTCTCTTCCCCCCTCTCTCTTTTTCGCAAAAAAAGAAAGCCCCGCCTTTCTTTCCTTGCCCAACCAATCAACTCTCCGCCGGCGCCTTCGTGTTTTTCCGTGCACCGTGGGAAGTAGAATCGGCTTGGCGTTCGGAACTTTCCGCCAGACCGCTGGAGGGTAGCGGATGACGAGAGCGAGGCGTGCGAAGCCGCCGTTGTTGTCGAGGCGGCTTTCGAGTGTTTCCGGAAAACAGGCGGAACTTCCCGAAGCCCGGCGGAGGCGGCCATGTTGGGAGCCTCCGCTGTGTGAAGCTGAGGGGCGGCGAGTGGAGCTCGGGCACCGGCAGTGACGGGAAAACGGTGTCCGGGCCCGGTTCTGGAGGCGCGCCGGGGCTCGGAAGCCTCAGACCAGAAAAAGGCTCGCTTTGGGTCCCGGCGTTTCCCCGCTTCGGGTTTTTTCGACTGGTGCGGCCTTGTCCCCGCGCCTCATCCTCGGCCTCGCGTGAACTGTCAAGCCGGGCACCCCTCATTCAAACCCGGCGGGGCGCGGGACCCACCTATGTATAGGCGGTGCTGGTGCCTTCCGACCACCCATTGAGCCCCATTTCCCCCATGCTGGTGGCTTGGCCGCCCCCCTCGCCGTGAGGAGGAGGAGGAAGAGCCGGAGGAGGAGGAAGACCCCGACCCCTTCCAGCTGGGTCAGGGCGAAGGAGAAGGGGAAGCAGCTGAGCAGCAGTGGGGGGACTCTCCCCTCAGGCCCTGCCCAAGGAAGCCATGTCGAACAGTGGTCGGAGTCCCCTGCCCACCCTCAATGAGAGAGACACGGAGCAGGTAAAAGGGCTGGATGTGCATTTGGGGAGGGGGTGGGATCCAACAGGGAAACCTGGGGGTTCCTTGATCCCACATATATTCCTTCTGTTGGGGTTAATGTGGATGGGGAGGCATGTCTAGGTTCTTCTTTGAAAGGAAAAAGGAAAAGTGATCCTGGTTCGGTTAGCCCAGCACATGTGGGAAATTTAGCAGAGGGAATCTTCTTCTTTTCCCATGTCACAGAAATGTAGTGGTACATCTGTTTGTGTGGGTATGTGAAGCCTCCCACGTATTCCCCCCTCCCCCACCAGGCTGTTGTCAGAAACCAGATAGATATTTTTAAAAACATAGCACCACACGGGTGGCAATCCTGCATGGGAAGCTGGATAAGTGCTGTCCCTTTAAGAGTTGCGTGGTAGGGAGAATCTAGCCAGATGAGATGTTCTTCACCTCCCACCCATTCCCCCTCCTCAGTCTAAGTCTCTGGAGCACTGTGATGGGAAAAGCTTAAGGCTGCCACTTTCCTTTTTAACTGCCTGTGTTCCTGTGCCTTTTAAAAAACCTATAAAAGCATTTTGAGGCATGCAGAAATATAGCAGGTGAAGCGTTGTTCAGCTGTTTGTGCAATTCCAGGGAGTGTGCTTCTCTTGTTTTTATTTTCCTGTTTGATAGGCAGGTGCAGGGAAAGATTGAAAAGGTATAGAAAAGAAGGGGCAACCCTGACCTCCTCTGTGCTCCAAAGATTTGGGGGTGGGGGAGGAGCTGCATCTGACTTGATTTTCCATTCCATGTACTGTAATGTTTAAAGGGGAGCATTCTTCGTGGAGCAGCTTCCCATGAAGGGATATTGTTACTGCTCCCCCCTTTTTTTAAAGTGACTCTGCTCCTGTGCTGCTTTTCAACAGTAGGTTGTTGTGGAGAAATTCAACAGGCATAACTCTCACCACCACTGATTCATCTCTTACGTGGGGGATGCAGGGGGAAGCTTACCTTTCTAGATTTCATGAGCAGGGTTAACAAAGCAAATCAATGAATGGCAACTCTGCGCTGTAAACTTTGGACAAGGCTTGAGTGCTAGGAGGAGGCTGGGAAAGGAAACCTTCAGGCTTACCTTCTTCTTGTAAAGGTGGATGTGTGGGGTAATTGGAGTGGTGGCAGAAGTGAATAACATGCAGGGTAACATCCAGGAGGGTAGGTAGAAACACCAGGAGCTGGAGAAGAAGCGGCTATTTGGGTGGAGTTACTACTACCTGTCACTTGTTTGGGACATCGTGAAAGGTATTGCTTTGGTGAATGGTTTGGGTAACAAGCAGCCACCACTGGGACGAATGAATCACAGGAAGGTGCAGCTAAAGGTGGTTAGAGAATATCTTTCTTGCATCTTTTCTCTTTTTATCCAGAAAGAACACTTGGGAACGGTACTTAATAGTGAACAGTGCTGGTACTGAGAGGAGCTGTATTGGTTTGCTTGCTGGACTGAAGAAGACAATTGAGCAATGGATAAGAGGATGAGGTTGAATTGTCAGGAATTGCATGTGTGTGTGTAATCTTGCATTTTATTCTGAGAGATTGAGTCATTGAGTAGTCTTCCCCTTTTTGCTCTTTTGTGGCAGGGAGTGCTGTTGTGGGATGCACTGGGGAGCCAACTCAATCTAGAAGGCTGCAGGAGGTTGAAATACCATGTGGAGACATCACTCTTCTTCTCCCATTCCCCCATCCCCCTTAAGTACCACTCTTGCCTTCATGCTTCTCTTTGGATTATTATTTTGGATTGAGGAAGCTTGTCAGTGAAGCAGGTAGAGGATAGCACATTTTCTAGACATGTAGATAGGTCAACTACCTCAACTGAGTTTGAGGTTTGATGTTGCCCAAATGATACCTTAAATCACCAATAAGATTGCAAAGTCTGGTTCTGAGAGGTATATGTCAGGAACACTCTGTCACTTAGGTTCAGTCCCCATTCTGGAGTGCACTACCATGGGGGCTATCTCTGAACATGATGTATGTGTGATAGCATGAGTGAATTGCCCAGGTGCTATGGACAAAGGGCATCTCCTCAATGAAGGTATACCACTTTCATGCCCTTAAAAGGGGTTTCATCCAAGAGTTTGAAGCAACACCTTAACATGCATTCCCCCCAGCTGACAAACCCTTAGAGATTCCAAGTCATGAGGCATCATCTTGTTTGGGTGACTTCTGAGTGCCTACCTAATCTATCTGTGGGCAATTTTGTAGATGACACAGTTCAAGTGCTGAAAGCACTCCATACATGTTGTTCAGGTAATCCTTGTAATCTAAAGTAGAGCAACATTGTTCCTATGTTTCAAGTGTAGGGTGGAGACTGAGAAAAGTATGGTTTCACCAAGGCCACCTACTGAGTTTGTGGTGAGGTGCAGTTTGGACATGAGACTTCTCAGCTGCTATTCTACATGTGGAATGCACATAGAACATTTCAGTTTTATAAGCTACCTTCTTTCAAACTAGGAGCATTGCTGGGTCAGGCCAGAGGACGATCTACTGCTGCATCCTATTCTCACAGTGACCAAGCAGATGCCCTAAAGCAGAGCTTTCCAAAATGTGTCATGACATATTAGTGTGTTGGCTACAGTGTGTAGGTATGTCGTGCGAACGCTCCCAGTGCTCCTCCTGGGGCTGGAAATGGGTTAGTTTAACCTCTAGTTTGCTAGTAAAACTGAATTACTGTGTCGTGAAATGATGCATGTCTAAAAAGTGTGTCACCAACATGAAAAGTTTAGAAAGCTCTGCCCTAAAGGGAAGCACGCGAACAGGACCTGAGTGCAACAGCAACTCCCCCCACTTGTAGTTCTCAACAACTGGTATTCCAAAGCATACTGCTTCCGACACTGAGGACAGAACATTGACATTGATAGCCTTACCCTCTAAGGTGGTGGCCATCACTACCCTCCTCTTGGTACAAGTTCCATAGTTTAACTGTGCTGTGTGATTATGTGCTGTGCAAAGGAAGTACATTATTTCGTATGTCCTCTTTCTTTTATCTGTCCTGAATCTTCCTTTCCTTTCCTTACCTTTCCTTACCTGCCATAGCTTATTTTTTTGCTACTGTACATGAGGAGTGATCATATGTACTCTCTCCTTCCTCCTTACATCACTTGACTGCCCCCAGAACCAGCACTCCCTCAGAGCCGAGAAGAGGATAAAAACCCGCTTCCCACCCTTTTTGTCTCATTCATCCCTCTTACGTGCCTATTTCTCTCTCCAACAGCTTTTTGCTCTTGTGGGCTGCTCTTTGCAGCTTCCGCAATCTCTTAATTGCGTTGGTGGGACAATTCTTTCTTTGGCTGGGCTGGGGCAGGTGGGTGGAGGAATGCATCAAGGATTAGGTGAGCTGTAGCTGATGGTTAAAAATTTCCTCTGTAGTTATACAATACATGTATCTTGGGCCACATCCACACCATACATTTGAAACCACATTAACAATCGTGACTTTTTCCAAGGATTCCCAGGAAGTATAGTTTGTTAGGTCTGCTGAGAGTTGTTAGGAGTCCTCTATTCCCCTCTCAGAGCCACAATTCCTAAAGTGGTTTAACAACCAAACCCTCTTCCCAGTGGAATTGTAGCTCTGTGAGGGGAATAGGGGTGTCCTAACACCTGTCAGTACCTTTAACAATCTGCAGTTCCCATGATCATTTGCAGGAAGCCATGGCTCTTAAAGTACTATTTTACCACTTTAATTGTCTAGTGCGGATGTGGGCTTGCCCTTGGTAGTTCAGCCCTATGAGGAGGCATGGTTGAGCAGTAGCTTGTGGGTGCCATTAATGGGGTGACTCAGTGGCAGACAGAGATAGATTTAGGTGGCACAATCCACTGATAATTTCTCCTGCACATTCCTCATTAAAGTGAATGAGAATGCAAGTACAAGAGCACAGTTCATATTTTTTAACAGTGCCACCTTGTCTTTAGCTGTGATTCCTTAATTGCAGGGGTTGGGCTAGATGACCCTTGGGTGTACTTTCCATCTCTACAATTATTTGAGTCTATGATAATATCCTGATGGATTGTACTCCAAATTACAGTATTGAGTTGTGGAGGGTAGTGGAATGGGGAAAGGGCTGTAGAGCACCTGCTTTGCATGCAGAAGGCTCCTGGTTCAATCCCCATCATCTCCAGAATGAGAAAACCTCATGTTGGAAACCCTGGAGAGCTGCTGCCTGCCATTGTAGACAGTACTGAGCTTGATGGACCCAATGGTCTGACTTTGCAAAGGCAGATTCCTATATTCCAATGAGAGTTTGCTGTTTGAGGTTGTGCAGTGTGTGTACTGACTCATTTCCAGCAATTTATAAACTTCTCCATTTCAGCTTGCAGTGGCTGCACCTCACTTTGGAAGTTGAACACTATGACTTTAGGGTGAAGGGTAGGTAATTAATGGTGGTAAAGCTAAAGGGACCCCTGACCATTAGGTCCAGTTGTGGCAGACTTTGGGGTTGCGGCGCTCATTTTGCTTTATTGGCCGAGAGAGCCGGCGTACAGCTTCCAGGTCATGTGGCCAGCATGACTAAGCCGCTTCTGGCGAACCAGATCAGTGTACAGAAACGCTGTTTACCTTCCCGCCGGAGCGGTACCTATTTATCTACTTGCCCTTTGACGTGCTTTCGAACTGTTAGGTTGGCAGGAACTGGGACCGAGCAACGGGAGCTCACCCCGTCGCGGGGATTCAAACTGCCAACCTTCTGATCGGCAAGTCCTAGGCTCTGTGGTTTAACCCACAGCGCCACCTGCATTCCTTATTAATGGTGGTATTAGTAGTAATAATAATGCATCACACTGTCCCGTCTTTGCCAGGGTGATGGGTAATCCTGAGCCCCTTCCATATTCTACATCTTTCCATTTAGAGACACCTTGAATCCCCTGCCCTATTATTTGAAGCTGTTGCTTGCTCTTTTTGTTTTCTGACATATTTTTGGCCTTATAAGAAAGTTGGGAAATAACGACTGCCGCCTCTTTGGGGAAGGGCCATTGTTCAATGGTACTGCTGCTTTGCATGCAGAAGTTTCCAGGTTTGATCCCTGGCACCTTTGCATAGGGCTGGAAATGTCCCCTGCTAGAAACCCTGGAGAACCACCATCAGAGTAGACAGTGAGCTAGATGGAGTTTGTGCAAGGCAACATCCAATGTCCAAGAGATGCTGTTTCCTTTGCTAGCACACTGGGTGCTCTTCCTTTGAAACTCTTACCCTAGTAAATTTCTCCCTTCTCCTTGGAAAGTAACAGAGGTGGGGCCATGTTAGTCTGGTGCAGCAAAAATAGCAGAGTCTTGTGGCAACTTAAAGACTTAGCACATTTATTGCAGCATAAGCTTTTTTGGACACATCTGATGATACATGAATTGTTATCCTGAGTTACACAGGTGTATACAGTTTATTCACATGGTTTGGTGGCTGGCTGGCTGTAAACAGTGAGGTCAGAGGGAAATAAAATGCAGAGAGTGATAATTACATAATTAACTATAGTAATTCACAAAACAGTTATTGATAATAAAGACATCCTGGCATTGATATGCCAATTCACACACACACACACACACACACACACACACACACACAAACTGCATTGAAATCCTTTGTTTTGAGCTAATTCGCAGGTGATGGTATTAAAACTCTTGCTGTATTGAAATCTAGTACTTCCGTGTTGCTATTTCACTTGTGATGTTCCAGAATGGCTACTTTAAGATCATCTACAGAGAATATTTTGGGTGGGTGAAATGTTCCCCCTGCTTGCTTTTTAATATCGACCTTTCTGATGTCAGGTTTGTGTCCATTATTCTTTTGGATAGAGACTGGTCTGTTTGTCCTACATAGAATGTAGAAGGGCATTCCTGCCAAATGATGCCATATATCACATTGGAATATGAGCAGGTGAATGAACACTTGATGTCGTGGATGACATTATTAGGTCCTGTGATAGTGTTGCCAGGGTAGACATGGGGACAGAGTTGGCATCTGCTGCTCATAATAACTTATGTACTCTGCTGGATCACCTGTGTGGTGCTACCTCTCTTCCTCATATTTTCTGTTTCCATCATTTCAGATCCCTTCTCAGAATCACCCTCCTTTGGTTCAACTGCACATTCCTCATCACAGTGCTATAGGTTGGGGAAACCTGTGACATGCCCGTCCTCTCATGCAGCCCTCTGGATGTTGTTTGTTTGTTTACCATACTTATGTGCCTCTTAAGGCAGCCTGTAAGTACAGTGGTACCTCTGGGTGCGAACGGGATCCGTTCCGGAGCCCTGTTCACATCCTGAAGCGAATGCAACCTGCGCATGCGCGGGCCGCTTCTGCACATGCGTGTGACATCATTTTGAGCGCATGCGCGAGCGGCAAAACCCGCAAGTAACGCGTTCTGTAATTTCCAGGTTGCCACGGAGCGCAACCCGAAAGCGCTCAACCTGAAGCAACTTTAAGCCGAGGTATGACTTTAATACATAATAATAAATAAAGTATATGTAGCAGTGAAACCGAGAAAGAACAGTGCATCTACAATATGGGCTCTTTGGGGGGAGGGGTAAGGTATGAAGCCAGTAAGTAATAATAAATAAGAATTATTGCTTCTTGGCCTTTTGGCTAAGATCAAGAGTAGTGTAAATAAGAATTCAATGCAATATTAAACAAAGCTGCAATACAGTTCAATAAAACAAATCTTTAAAAACAAAAGCATAGCCACACCTTTTGAGAGATGTCCTTAGAGTCAGTTATCTGCTGGGAGTGGCTCCAGGCCCTGTTAGCCTTCGCCAGCACAGCTAATGGCCATGGATAATGGGAACTTCAGTCCAGCAATGTCTGGCGGGCCAAAGGTTAGCCACCCTCAATATAAGGCCTTTCAGTAATTATAATAATTCATGATTTCTTCTGTCTTCTTCATCATGCAGTTTTACATGGCCCCTTGTTAAAATGTTGATTTTATTAGTATGGTTTTGATTTGTATTCTGTCTTGGAAAGTTACTTAGAAAGGTAGCGTATGCATAATGCATTGATAACAACAATTGATTAATAGAATTAAAATCTGTTTTGGATCATCCTTGGGAAGATTCTTGCAACTCTCTACTCCAAGCAGGTTAAATAGCAATGAGGGCAACTCATTGGTGTACTGAGCATTACTTACTCTCTACTGTTTTGTGTGTGTGTGTTTTGAAAAGGGGGGGAGTTGTGCTTTTCCAGAAGGTAGTTGCAGGGTGGGGCAAGACAGGGTGCAGCAACTGTTCCGGTTCTGCAAAGACTGTGAGCGCACCTTGTGACGTGCTTAACAGATTACAGGGGAAAGGTAGCAAGGGTAGGTAGGGGTGGTTACTTGAAAACACCAGCTGCAGGAGAGAGGCCTGGCAGGCCTTGAATTCCTTCTCAATGAGCCTTCACCCACTGGCTTTGCTGTCCTCTCCTCCTCCGGTGAGTCTCCTCAGGCCCTGCGCCGCCTCCTCAGTTTTGGCTCCCACAGCTGCCTTCCACTTGATTGTGCTTTTCCTTATTTTCCCAGGGGAGAGTGGTCGCCCTCCCTATGTGTTACAGAGGGGAGGGGGTGGGAAGCATCTAACTCGAGTCTTTGGGGCTCTCCTCTTTCTCTGCAAGCGCATGCATGTGTCTTAGCAACAGGGCCTGAAAAGGACAGCTAGCATGGAAATGAGACAAGTATAACAGTGGACTAAATATATCTCCAGCATCCTTTATCTTAGGGGTGGCAGAGGAAGAGAAAAAAAGCAAGAAAAGAAAAAGAAGGTTTGAATCTGGTGCCTGGTACCTTTTCTTTTGAGCCCTTCTAGCTTTGGTCTCATCAGTGGGGTTTTTTTTTTAAACAAATGTGGGTCCAGAGAAAGGAAAGCACATCCTCCACCTTGGTTTATAAAGCAAGAACAACTATTTAGCAAAATAACCAAATTCAGTCAACATTTAAGCATGACTGAATCAAAGTAGTTCTCTCCCCTCCTCCCTTCACCCTATTCTTTCCTCTGTAGTTTCAGCTTAAACTAGTTGAAAGCGGAGGGGGGAGAGCCCATATGACTCAGGTTACCTGTGGCAGCTGCACCTTCTTAACTGAGTAACTGAAATTTTGATATTTTTTTTGTTTTTGTTTCCTGAGAAGTGTGCTGCTCTTTTCTCCCTTTCCACCCTGGTTTTAACATTATAATACATTTCTGTTGCTTTTTGCAGATCTTTCTTTGGTAAATCTTAAGTATTCAAGTATTCCCTTTAAAAGTAAAGTCAGGGGAGATTTCCCCCACCCCACCCTTTGGCCTTGCCTTGATTGAATGCTTGTATACACACAACTTAAACCCTGTTATTATATAATCTAATCATACAGAACTCCCTTTTTATTGGAAATCCTGTCCCCAGGGGAGAGCTGATCCACTCAATTACCCTGTTGCTTTTGATGTGTCCAAAACATTTCCGATAAACAGGTCTGTGTGCTACCTTGTGTGGCTGGCTCCATCTCCTGGCTGGTGAAACATAGCAGCACGGCTAGAGAGCTTCTGCTCCCCTTTCCAGCTGAACCCTCACAGTTGTTCCATCGGTCCCACTGTGCTGCTGGTCTGGGCCCCATCCCTTCCTTGGTGAGAGCTTGTCAGTGTGGCATGAGGGCTGTTTCCAAGGGACACGGGGAAGGTATAACTTGCGGAAGAGGCAGCGTGTGTGTGTGTGTGGGGGGGTGACACAGCCCTTTGTTGCTGAAGAAGTGAACTCCCACCATTCTTGGCTCCCATCTTTTTTGATGGGGGTCAAAGCGAATTTAGAAAACAGTTGAAAGGGGAATGCTTTTGTTTGGATCCAGGCTTCCTAGCTAAGGGTTGTGCTGGTTGAACAGGCCTAATCCAAGTTCCCGGCCTAGAAACTGAATGTCTGAATGACTGACAAGGCCAAAAAGGGAGAAAGGGGTCATGAACTCAGAGGCAGCAAAGTGAGGATTTACATGGAGACAGTTTGCACTTGCTGTCTAGGAGCACAGGCTCCCATATACATAACCACAGCAGGATATTTCTCTTGAAGCATCTCAGCTTTTGAGTTTCGGCATTCGTGGTTGGATCTCTCTGTCCTTCTGTTTGTTATTTCTGTCTCTCCCCCCCTGCATTGCTCCAACAATTCATATTGGAAATCTGTGGAGGCCAATACCAATAGGGGTGACTTATGCATCACTTTGCAGCCAGCTGTTTTTGTGCCCCTTCCTCCCACCTTTTTCTTTTTATTCCTGCTTCTTGAGGACCCTTGTGCAAGTGCGGTGGATGAGATGCAGTGACTGGATATCATGTATATCCTGGCAGCACATTTATTCAGCCTGTCTAAGAAGAGGGTTTTTAACCCAGCCTTTTGCTTTCCATTGGGAGGGTGGAGAACGAGGAGGAGGGCAAAGTTTTCTCGCTTGCCAAACTGGTCAAGCCAGTTCTGATAATGATTGGTGTTCTCTTTCTTTTTCTGTGGTGCTCCAGGAGAGATTGAGATTTTAAAAAAACACACATATACTGTATGCCAGTCTTGCAAGCTACACTTGATAGATGGTGAACTTTCTGTAACAAGTAGAGACTGTAGTTAATACCCAGTGGAAAGCTTGGGCTGTAACAGTACATTTTGTTATCCTTTATTACCCAGTATCCAAGGCACATGCTATGCAGCTTTGCAAATTTAGTTGCTTAGACCAGAGCACACATAGTCTTAAAACCTCATTCGCGGGTAGAGGAATCTCCTCTCTTGCATCCGTGGTTTGTAATAGTTTGCTGCATTTTTATCCGATTTATTTGTTGCTGTAAATTCCTAGCATCTGCTGCTGCTGGTGTAACTTTTTTTTTTTTTTTTTAATGTAGGGTTACAAACCAAATGTGCTTTGCTGGTGTGGCATAGGAGCTTAAATCACAAATGAGATTCAAATCTCACCTCAACCACAGATTCAAGGGTCATTGGCAGTGATACGGGGTGGAAGCGTTTCCAGATTATTTTTTTCAGTGCGTAATTTTTCTATGTGAAATTTTTTGTTTCGTAAGTTCATTCGTAACAACAAATGGATGCCAAGTGCAAATAAACATTAAGCAAGTTTTTTAACTTCATATAGGTATAATAAACATCTCAAACAAAACGTTCTGGAAGCACCTGGTCAGCCACTGTAGGAATCAGGATGCTGAACTTACATGGATCTTTTGGTTAATCTCTCTCTGTCATCTTTAATGCTGACTCTTGTACTATAGCTGCCTGGGCCTTCTGGCAAATTCCAAAATAGCAGCTTCTCCATGATCTATGCATTTCCTGGACATTGTCTAAATGGCAAAGATCTGAACAGAAGCCTTCTCTCTCTGCCATAGCTAACGTGGCACTTGGGACCAGTTTTTCAGCTTTGGTTGAGCTTTGTGTCTTGAAGCCATGCAGTCTGCAGTAGTATTGGAGTTACTCAGTGTGTTTTGGAAAGAAGTACAACGGGGTCTCTCAGTATTCCACTGACCAGTGTTTCTATCAGCAGAGGTCTTCAGGTAATTTAATTTGGGGGAGGAGAGGGTAAACACTTGCAAAGAAGGGGTCTGATACCATTCCACAGGGCCAGCCCTACCACTGGCATAGGGAAGCAGCTGCCTCAGGCTTGGAAGATGCTGAGGTTGCTACTCAGATGTTAGTGGGCAGAGCTGTGCATGCCATCTGGCCTGCCCCGCATTCTGTTAGCTAGCCTGCTGTCCCCAACACTGTCCCATCTCTAGTACTGAAGTAAGGTTCAGCAGTTCAGTCAAGAGAAAGGACTGTAGCCGCATGGTAGAGCGGCTGCATTCCATGCAGAAGGTCCCAGGTTCAGTCCTCGCATCTCACTGGCGAGAGACAGATCACTGCCTGAAATCCAAAAGAGCGGCTGTCAGTAAGTGCAGACCATACTAAGCTAGAAGGAGCAGTGGTCTGATTCATTACATTCCTAACTTCTGGTCTGATTGGCTTCCCAGCTGGTGCTCTCAGGAGGTGGAGGAGACACGATTGCTTGGTTATTTTTAAAAGAACATACCATTTGACATTTCTAAGTGTGTGGAGAAACACCCCAACTTTTGGCCCCAGTAATGTAGTAAGCTGGTGAGTACTTAGCTCCCCCTACCTTCACCACACAGGCAGAGCAGTGTGGCTGTGCTTATATGGCCCATTAGAAGCTCTGTAGCTAGCATTGCAAATCAGGAGGCAGTTTGCAGGAAATGTGGATTTTTTTTGGGGGGGCGCGGGTGTTCCCTGTGACCTGGAATGATCAGTGTTAAACTTGTAGATAGAGATGTATTAAAAGAATGAATGCTACCCTTCCGATAGTGCCTTGAAAAAAATTTAAAAATCAAATGTGCAAAATGCACAGAGGGGAAAAATGCTCATTAAGCAATCCTGGACCTGGGTTAGGAGAGCAGAGCGGCGTCAAAGTTCCCTCTGTGCATAAATCTACTTTTAATTAAAACTACCTGAATGGGAGACTTGAATGTTCTCTCTCTCTTTCTCTGGCTTTCCATCCTGAAATCTCCTCTGTACATTATCCGTCATAAGGTTTACTCAGAGCACACAATGTTCTGTTACAGTTACAGTTCGGCAAACTCGTTTTCCCTAGCTGCTGACTTTTTCCAGGGCATGTGTTTGGATTCACGTGCCTTCAGGTACAATGGATTGCAGCAGGTTCTGTTGCTGTCTTAAGACTACTTCAATTTTCTGAATATTAAAGCTCATTTTCTTTGCAATGTGGAAATTAGTTACTGCCTGGAGATAAGCCTCCAGGTTATAGGTTCTGCTTTAATACTACTAACTGCCGCACCTAAGAAGTAAGGTGGCTGGGGATGGGGCCTGTGCCATAGTGTCTATGTGTTCATGCAGTAGCCAAAATTGCAGTCAACCTGGTATAATTAGGCTTGCCGTTGCACAAGAGGATTGTAGATATATATGTGTGTGTGTAGTAGAATTATTCATTCCCTGGCATCTCCAAGTAAGGCTGGGAATTAATTCCTGCCTGAAACCTTGGAGAGTTGCTGCCAGTCAGTGTAGACAGTACTGAACTGGGTATACTAATAGTCTAGCTTTAGCACAAGGCAGTTTCTTATGTATTTGAAAAACAAGAACAACTTTCATTTAAGTTAAACAAGGAATTGGGAATTGGATCCAGCAGGTTTCCCCACCCCTAGTGGTCCACTTTGACCTGTGGACAGTAAGGTGAATGGTTTGAGGGCTGTTACTCCTCAATTTTGATTTACTGTATGTTTAAGCCACCAGGTGTTCTCTCAGACTGAGAATAAGAAAGGAAAATGGTGAATGGTGTTTGTTGAATTGCCATTGGGTTGGGTTGTAGTGAATAATAATTATCATTTATATGGCATCTTTTTGAATAGTGCTGGTATTGGCCTTGGGTAGTTGTGGTTGTTGGTCATTAATTTGATTCAGCATTCTTGTAGTAAAGAATCTTATTCCAGATTGGAACAGTGGCTAGTGCAGTTTGTTTTTTAAATCTCTTATTCAATTTACATTGAGCCCCAGTGCCCTCATCTATATACAGAGAGGGTTGAACATTTACAATACGGTATGATCACATCTTGCGTGGGTCTTACATTCTGGTGCATATACTCGAACCACCCCTGTGTATGCATCCTTATATTTCTGGAGCACATGCACTGAGCAGGCCTTGCCCAGTAAGTAAGCCAGAGAGCTTTAAAGCTCTATCTGTGCTAGGAAAACCTGATGCAAAAAGAGCATTTAATGCCTCTACCTTGCGTGCATTTAATTTGTGCAGTTTCAACCAGCTGGCCTTCAAATGCACATGGTTGAGATTGCACAAGTTAAACGCATGTAAGTTGCGATCATACTGTAACTGTCAGACATTTGGTTTGTTGTATTTTATGTAAAAGTAATTACCGTCTCTTACATTGGTTTGGAAAGGGATGCGGGTGGTGCTGTGGTCTAAACCACAGAGCCTAGGGCTTGCCAATTGGAAGGTCGGCAGTTCGAATCCCTGCAACGGGGTGAGTGCCTGTTGTTCGGTCCCAGCTCCTGCCCGCCAGCAGTTCAAAAGCATGTCAAGTGCAAGTAGATAAATAGGTACCACTCCAGCTTAGTCACGTGGGCCACGTGACCCAAAAGCTGTCTGCAGACAAACGGCGGCTCCCTTGGCCTATAGAGCGAGATGAGCATGCAACCCCAGTGTCGTCTGCGACTGGACCTAACCGTCAGGAGTACCTTTACCCTTACTTTTTACATTGGTTTAATGATTTTTTTGGTTCCAATTCATTTCTTCTACAAATATATACCTGTATTGAGGAATAATTCACTTTAATCCTAAAGTCAGCTTCCGTGTCAGGATTCCATAGTCCACTGTTGGGCAGCACCTTTATTAGGGCCAACTAAAAAAATCACAAAAATGTGGTAAGTTTTGCAGTTTTCCAGCTTGCCACATTTTTGTGACCCCCCCCTCCGCCTAAAACAGCTAACCCTTTTGCTTCTCATGTCAGGATTATATGCAAGGTAATACTGAGCATGTGTATAACTTATTAAGTGTTCAGAAGCACTTTACCTGCTATTATGTTTATTCCTTATCGTGACTATTTAAGATAGATTAGTATTATTCCCCATGCTGCAGTTTCAGGGCAGGTAAGGGGTGGCTTGCCTAAGACCACATGGTAAGTCCTTGGCAGAGATGACATTTGAGCTGGTGACCTTCTCTGTTTACAGCTAGTTCTCTAAGCCACTATGCCACACCAGCTCTCTTCAGAATGTAATTCTAAATGTTTGCCAGTGTCAAAAGAGAGATTGCACAAACAGGAGCCAGAGGAGGGCAGCTAGGATGGTGAAGCACCTGGAAACATCCTGTGAGGAACAGTAGTGGGGAGTGGGGAGCTGGGATTTTTTTAACCTGGAGAAGAGATAAAAGGGAGACACAAAAAGGTCTTTGAATATCTGAAGAGCTGTCACAGTTCACCTCCATGCACTCCCCCAGTGCTGTATGTATAGGATGTGGTCACATTCATTGGTTGAACCTTTCGGCTCATTTTACTAAGCTATTCCTTGAGTTGAACAGACTCCTTCTCTCTGCATGTTCTATTACAGACGCTTCAGGTTACAGACGCTTCAGGTCATAGACTCCCACCAACCCAGAAATAGTACCTCGGGTTAAGAACTTTGCTTCAGGATGAGAACAGAAATTGTGCGGTGGTGGTGCAGCAGCGACAGCGGGAGGCTCCATTAGCTAAAGTGGTACCTCAGGTTAAGAACAGTTTCAGGTTAAGAACGGACCTCCAGAACGAACTAAGTTCTTAACCCGAGGTACCACTGTAGTTCTGTTGAGGGGATATGTCAGCGTCTAAGGTGGAAGGGGGTTAGCAGAGGGTCTGCTTGGGGTATGTGTGTCTTGGTTTGATGGTGGAGGTTGGAAAAGCATGTCAAATGCCTGCTGATGCGTACTTAGGTGAACAGCCGCCTGGGTCTTGAATACCTCTGTCGGCAAATTCCCTTCCCAGATCCAATGGTCCACCTGCTCTGGCTCTGGATGGACAGTTTACTCATCAGTGGCATTACAGTACTCAATTTGTTTAAAGCCGCAAAAAATTTAAGCATTTAAGTGGGGAGCAGCAATTCATGTTGCGCTCCCCCTCCCCCCGCACTTAACCTCTGCTTGGCAAATTTAGAGTGATATGACTCACTTTCTCTTAACTCTTTCCGATTTTTCTTTCTGGTCATCTTGCAGTTCTTGGATAACTGAATGTTGTTGTTGTAAGACTTGAAGGGCTTTTCGCTGGAACTGGCATGTTAACAGAAATTTTATTTTAGACTGGTGAACCACATCTTTCCAGTAGTGTCTTCAGTAGATGTGGGAAAGAGATGCGTTTTTGAGAATGCATAGGAGACAGGAAGCTACCATAGAGCAGGTTGAGGATTGCCTGTAGATCAGCAACAACTGGTATGCCAGAGATTAGTCACAAGGGTTGCTGACTTGGTACTCTCCAGACATTGCTGGACTATCTCATCAGCCCATACCCATTGGCCATAGTTACTGGGGGCTGGTGGGAGTTGGCAGTCCGGTAACATCTGGAAGGGGCACTAGGTTGGCTGTCCCTGGTCCATACTGACTGGTTGTAACTCTCTAACATCTCAGGCAGAGAAAGTTCTTTCTCAACACCTGCTACCTGATTCATTTAGCTGAAGATTCTGGGGATTGAACTTGGATCCTTCTGAATGCAAGGAGATACTCTACCACTGAGCCATAGACACTGCCCAAACTGAGATGATGTAGAATCCTGTACAGCGAACAGAGTTCAGGCAAAAATTGTACCAGGATCAGCAGCAACTTAAACTGAGTCTGTATGCTGGTGAGCCTCTTGAGGCTTCAAAGGGGATGGGAGAAGATGCCACCCTGGACTACTTTGGGGAGGAAGGATGGGGTATAAATTGAATGAATGAATAGTGTTAGGACTTCTTCATGGCGCTGTCTGTATCTGGTTGGCTCTTCCTGGCCTGACTATAAATGTTGAGATACTGACAGAAGAGCAGCCCTTATAAACAGACCAGCAGAGTTTGTTTCACTCACACAATCTTTCTTGTGAAGTGACATCAATTCATGAACCAACATCACAGCAGATGCCAAGCAGGGATTCTTTCACCTGCACATCTTCTGACATGAAATGTGTCCACGGTGCCTTTCTGCCTGTTACTTAAGCCAAACGGTACTACCTCTATGTAAGATGAGACTAAAGCTGACTATTCCTGTACTATTCACTACAGGAAGTAATTTCCCATTGTTTAGGTGGTTTAGGATGGAGAACCTTTTTCCAGTCTAAAGGCTGCATTCCCTTCAGGACAACCTGGGGTCACCATACGACAGTGGTGAGGTAGAGCCAGAAGCAAAAATGGTTGGTTCACTATATGTACATGTTCACCTTTGTGCAGTAGCCAGGCTGGAGAAGCATGCTAAACTTCTTCACTGCTTCCTTTTGACAAGTGGCAAAGACTTGACTTTTAAGCAGGCATAGACTGGTGACCACTGGTGGTAAAATGACCTACAGGGTCACTGAAATACCCTTATCTGGTAGGGTTTATGGATTACATAGGATGGCATCTTAATATCTTTCAAGATCTATATGTTCCCCCCAGAGTCTAACTGAGTGGGTTGGGAAATGATTGTATTATTCAAATAGCTGAAGGGTTGTCATGTATAAGAGGGCAAAAGATTTGTTCTTGCTGCTCCAGAAAACAGGGCTAGATGTAATAGGCTTAAGTTGCAGGAGGGTATATTTTGATTGAACATTAAGAGCACATTATTCATGGTAAAAGCAGTTTGACAATGATTCCCTACAGGGGTGGGTGGCTCAGCTAAAGGATGAATGACCTTTTGTTGTCTCCTGGATTTCCTGCGTGAAACCGTGTTAGATTTAATGGCCTACAAGGCCCCATTCGTCTCTATGGTTGTATATAAATGTTTAAGAGAAATGCCAACTTGGTACAAAAAAAAAAAAAACAGCTTCAGATTTGAGAGATCCTAGAGGTGTGAAGAAATCCAAATATAGCATTGGTACAAGAGCTTTAGCAAAAGCTAAGCAACATCCCCTTTCAACATACAGTTTCCTTTATTGCTACAAGGATACTCTTCATGTCGACCCAAAGTGAGGTTATGTGGCTTCCTGAGCCAGCAGCCCCACCCATTTGAGACACCCAGGCATTGAAAAAGATGTTTTGTCAGCACTCAGAACTTTTAAATTAATTAGTATGCTATTCTTATACAGTCGTACCTTGGAAGTCGAACAGAATCTGCTTCACATCTGGCCTCTGGATCTTGCCTGCCTTTAGCCCCTTCTCTTCCTCCAGTTTTGCCTCTCACTTCTAGCTATGCTTTCTGCCTGTGTTAATGCTTTAGTTCCTCCCCTAAGACTTGGGAACCTGGAAGGAGGAAGGTCAGCTGGTTTTGGGAATGGAGCCAGTACAGCTTCTGTGCCTTCAGCCTCCCCCAACAGCTGCTTTCAACCCCCAGAACTACCACATGCATTCTGCTAGCTTGCTAGCAATATTCTGAAGGGCTGTGCAAACCAGGGGCAGCTCTCTTGCTTTGAAAAGTACTTCTGCATCAATCTGGAGGTGCCTGTTGGCTCTAGAGATAATTTATGGTGTGTTACATGGCAGGTTTAGGAAGGGCTACCTATCACTATCTGCTACTGGCAATGTAATTTTTTTTAAAAGAAGAAATCTTGCCTCCACAAATAGCAGCAAAAGGTTGAGAAGAAAAAACCCAAGCACCTGAGCTTCATCCAGTTAGCTTAGCAATTTTTTCTGGTTCCAACTTCCCTTTAAGGAAGGGCTGCAGCTCACTGGTAGAGCATCCTTTTTCCATGCACAAAGCCCCTGATTAATGCCTGATGGCATCTCCATGTGAGACTAGGAGAAGTCCCTGCCTGAATTCCTAGCGAACCACCACTAGTCAGTGTAGACCAGGGGTAGACAACGTAAGTCCCAGGGGCCGGATGCGGCCCAATCGCCTTCTCAATCCGGCCCGCAGACAATCCGGGAATCAGCGTGTTTTTACATGAGTAGAATGTGTGCTTCTATTTAAAATGCATCTCTGGGTTATTTGTGGGGCATAGGAATTCGTTCATTCCCCCCCCCCCCCCGGTAGTCCAGCCCACCACATGGTCTGAGGGAGGGTGGACTGGCCCAAGGCTGAAAAAAGTTGCTGGCCCCTGGTGTAGACAGTACTGAGCTTAGATAGGCTAAGCCTCTGACAGTGTAAAGCAGCTCCCTATGTTCCTATGAGATGGCCCATTAGATGTTGATTATGAACGCTTCCTGTAACAGGCTCTCCTTAGCAGTACTTCAGTGCAATATGAATTCCCCAGGAGGTGGCGGCAGGAGGGGGGAATCTTTACCTTAATTACTCTGATCATGTCAGATAGAGAGATGGATACTAATTGATTAGGCTCTGGGCTGGCCCTCCCTTAGCAAATAAGCTGAGGAAAGGAAACCTCTTGTGGTCTGTTGCTTCAGTTTATGACTGTCCTAATAACTTGTTCCCTGTCAAGTTTCTTTCTTTAACTGCAGAAGCAATTGCTCTTGAAGCTCATTCCTTGGTAGCGTTAAACCATCTGACTAGCTACGCCTCTGCCTTGTTGTCACAGTAGTGTCTTTGGCCTTAATGAGCAGGAGTGACTTAAAATACAGTGTTGTTTGAAATGGTGTGAAGTCCCAGAGGGGAGGTGCCATTCTGCTTTTTGGATATGAGCATATGATACTGCCTTCTACTGAATCAGGAGACCAGTTCTTGTTTTCTAGTTCTGAAACTGTCTTCACTAAAGAGATTAAAGACTCAGCCCTCCAGCTCCCACCAGCCTCAGCCAGCACAAGAGTGCGTTTGCAAGGTACATCATACATGACTGTTTTTATTCCAGTATACAGTACCACATTTGACCTGAAATATTGGAGGGGTGGAAATAAAAGCACTCTTAATGAAGTTGAAGTGTAATGCTATGTGGTCATTTTTATTGGGATACTTTTAAAAGTATAAAGACAATGACATGAATTTCTGTAACATTAACATTTAAATTTACAAAAAAAGACAGAGGTGCTGAATACGTTTTATCAACCCAAATAATGCATAATATGCTGACTTGCATACTTCCAAGAGTTAACCACTGAAAAACAATTGCAGTTTTGAAACTGCAAGACTTTCCTAATACTATATTCACAGTTGACACCCATTCATTGCTACTACTGAACTATGAAGTGGAACGTTTTATTGGGGTGGAGATTTCCACCCTGTATCACAGGATTAGTCCAGTTAAAAGATGGTAAGGCTGGGAAAGGCCTTTATGTTCCTGAAACACTGGAAAGCCACTGTCAATCAGAAGAAGCAGTGTTTGACTAGAGGACCTCTGGACTGACTTTGTATAAAGACCCTTCTTATATTATTATAAGTACAAGAGTAGCCAAAGTGGTTTCCTCCAGGTGTAATTGCACTCCAACTCCCATCAGCCCCAGCCAGCACGGCTATTGTTGGGGATCATGGAAGTTGTAGTGTAGCAACATTTGTAGGGAACCACATTGGCTACCCCTGAAAGTGTAACTTTACCATGATGGATTGAGCTGAGGTTGACTATGAACAGTCCTGTTCCTCCTGGAAAGATGAGAGAGAAATATTTTAAATAAGCTGTCTCTCTCCCCCACCCCATTGACCATTACATGCTCAGTAAACTCCTATTAACCTGAGCATGCAGAGTTCCCCCTTTGCTCTTCTGCTTTTTCCGTTAAGCATTTTGGAAGCTTATATTGCCGTGGCTGTGTCCCCCACCACACCCCGCCAAAAAAAAAGAAAAAAAGAAAAAAAGAGTAGCTTCACAGTCCACTGGAAACCAAAGCTTGCGTCAAATAGAGCAGCAAACTCTTTAGCTACTGTTTGGGCTGACTCCATTGTGTGCCGGACAGTGGGACATTGTAGTGGAACTGATTAAGCAACAACGGAAAGGGGGGCAGCGGGGAGACAGATGCTCAAAAGAACCGTAGGTTCAGAGGGAGTTGAGCGGATATTTACAAAAGATTTTTTTCAGGAGGTTTACTATTTAACTGGTCCAAAAAGAGTTGTGGGGGGAGGAGACTTGGCCAACAGGCTGGTTATATATATCGTCAATTACTTTACAGCATTGATTTCATAGTATTGTACCAGAGAGACTTGTGTTTTTTTTCTGGAGAAGCTATGAAACAAAGAAACACAATCCTTTTAAATCAGTGCTGGCCAACATTTCTCAGCAAGTGTACCACTAGTTCCATTCAAAATAAGTACTTAAACCACTTTTTAGAACACGTAGCATCTCCATATGCAGCCATTCTCTCCCCTCCTCTACACACCCACCATAGTTCTGTCACTTGTCTACTGAGCCAAGGCTAATCCTTTATTCCAGGGGTGAGGGATGTCTTTCAGCCAGAGGGCCACATTCTCCTCTGGGCAAACTTTCAAGGGCCACAAGCCAGTGGTAGGTGGAGCCAGGGGCAAAAATTGTTGGAGCAACCAAGGCAATTCTTACTTTTGCTTAGTGGACAGTTTTACCTCTCCCCCCCCCCTCCTTCACACGTGTCTGTCAATCCATGCAAACAACCTAAAGGAACAATCAGAGTTCCTTTTCACACTGGATAGCTCAGTGAGTTAGAGCGTGGTGCTGATAACACCAAGGTTTCAGGTTCAATCCTAGTATGGGACAGCTGCATATTCTTTCATTGCAAGGGGTTGGACTAGATGGTCCCTTCCAACTCTGCAGTTCCATGATTCTATGACTTGGGGTGTGAAGCAGGGGTGGTGTGGGGTGTGGCTGAGAAAGAGGGAACATGGCCTAGGGAGAGTTCTGAGCACTGAGTAAAGAGAGGCTTGAGAGGTTGCATTTGGCCTACATAGGCCTGAGATTTCCCACTTATGCTCTAAACACAGGCAGAGAACAGTGCAGGCTATAAGCCAGGGGTCCCCAAACTAAGGTCCCTGGGCTGGATAAGGTCCGAGGGACTTATTTATCTGACCGGCGGCAACCCCTGCTGCCTGCTGCCGCCACCTGCTCTTACCAGCACTGCGCTGTGCGGCTGCCCACTTCCAGGTTGGAGGAGCACCGGAAATAGCTTATGCGCATGCGCAAATGTTATGTCCGGTGCACATCTGGGTCCGAGGAGGCCCGTGCACATGCGCGCAAGCTAT
This sequence comes from Podarcis gaigeae, assembly GCF_964106915.1. Taxonomy (NCBI): domain Eukaryota; kingdom Metazoa; phylum Chordata; class Lepidosauria; order Squamata; family Lacertidae; genus Podarcis; species Podarcis gaigeae. The sequence goes on along the minus strand of NC_139693.1, from coordinate 13,011,016 downwards.
TTCTGGTGCTCCTCCAACCCAGAAGTGCGCCAGAAATAGCGTGTGCACACACATGGGCATGCGCTCCCCTGCCCTCCGGTCCACTGCGTGATCAGCGCTGGAGACACTGGCCCGAGGCGCGGTAAGTTTGCTGACCCCTGCTATAAGCAGCCACAAAGTAGAATACAGTGTGGCGCTTGCTCAGTTAAGACTCCTGTTGTGTAACCAGTTGATAGAAGGTGAAGGCAAAAGAAGGTTTGTCTGCTTTGGGGGTGATTCACTCTCTTTTTTAAGTAGCATGGTAGGCTTATGTCCTCCTTGTTGACAAAGTTACAGGACTGTTGGTGTAACAGCATTCAGAGTTTCCTAATTTTGTGTTGGTAGGTTTTAAAAATCCACATTCAAAGTCAACTCTGAATGGAGAAAGACAAAACCTGTCACAGTGCTCCTCTCTAGGTGTGCTGCAGCCTCCCCTGCTCCTGCCCCATGGTTTAAGCATGCATATGATGGGTCGACTGTTTATGTTTGCAGATATTAGCATACATGAATCATTCTCAAGAAACTGTGAACAGCTCTTTTTGGTTGTTATCATGGAGGAATCTTAAGGATAGGCTAAGCAGTTATCAGATTTGTTTAAAGTGAATTTAAGCAAATATAACACACAGGGCTCACTCCAAAATATTTGTGGCTGCCCACCCCCACCCCAGTGCAGCAGTATTTTTTATTTATTACATTTATTTCTACGAAAAAGTATCAAAGCGACTTACAAATATATAAAATCCCAAATAGCTTATTGATCATATAAAACTATATATATAGGGGGGAAATGCAGTAAAGCAAACCCTTATAAACATGTTCATCCAGAAACAAGTATAAAAAAGGACAACTCTTGCCCCATGGCAGGAATGATAGACCTCTCTCAAACTTTTTAAAGTATGTGTGTGGAGTCAAATATTGCAATGTGATTTCTCTTGATGGCATGGGAAATTGATAGGTTTGTGTGTTTGGGGCATGCCTGAATAATAGAGCAGGGACAGGGAATCTGTGGCCCTCTACAATGTTGTGCACTGCTGCTACCATTATCCCTGACCATTAGCCATTCTGTCATGGGTTGATGTGAGTTGACGTCTAACAATATCTGGTGTGCTACAGGTTCCCCACTACTGATACAGGGGCATATGATTGCTCGAGTTCATATAGAAACTACCACAAGTCCTTTGGCACCATAAAAATGTACTGTAGCAGAAACTTTCATGGACTGGAGCCCATTTCATCTGATGCATGGGTAGGCAAACTAAGGCCCGGGGGCTCTATCCGGCCCAATTGCCTTCTAAATCCGGCCCACGGATGGTCCGGGAATCAGTATATATATATATATATATATATATAGTCCGGCCCCCCACAAGGTCTGAGGGACAGTGGACAGGCCCCCTGCTGAAAAAGTTTGCTGACCCCTGATCTGATGCATGACCTGTTATCCTTAGTTGAAAGAGAGAGAGGAAAACTTGTCTGTACAGAGGGGGGGAATTGTAACCAGCCAGGCCACAAAGGCCGTGAAATGCAAGAGCTGCAGTAGGTCTGCATACCCTCAGCAGTGGTAATTGGTGCTAATACAGTCTTCCTAGCTTTGCTGTGTTAGTTTAGCACCTCTGGTAGGGGAGAGATCCCACAATCCCTGGGATTTAGTTTCAACTGAATGCTAGCTGAAGTGGAGAGGAGCACTTTCCTTCTGTGGGTGACCAATTTCCTGCTAGACTAATCAACCACTCCCCCAAATAACGCACATTGGTGTTCTTGCAGGCAGCCTCAGACGGGGCAGCATGTGAATTTTTTCTCTTGAGAGCGCACATTTCCTATCCCCCCCCCCCCCGCCCACTAGAGTGGGATGGGACCTGAGAAGAGCAACTTAAGGAAGGCAGCTGCTGCTGCTGCTGCTGCTGCTGCTGTTGGAAGCAAAAGTGGTTGGGTGGCACTCCTATTTGAAACACGTTCTGCACTTCCAGATGAAGATGGCAACGATTGAGGCTGCTTTGTCCTTGAGTTCCAGGGTCTGGTCTAGTTTTAATTTGCTTTATCTTGAATAATTTCAAAGTGTTAAAGTCAGTGGACCTAGCAGCTGTTGTTGGTTGCCACATAAAGTCAAGAAGCATATCTGTTTTACTTCTATGTGGACTTAAAAGCCATTTATTTTAATTGCAGGATAGGAGATTGGAGAGCAGCTCTTTTGGCTCAGAGTTTTAAACTGATAAACGCTTAAAATACCATCTTGATCAAAAGATACTCTGTAGTTTTAACATGGTTATTACATGTGTACAGACCTGTAGTACTTCAGAACTCCAGAAGTGTCCAGTGCCAAATTTAGTCCAGCAATCTATGCTGCACTATTGTGACTCAGCAAGGGATGCAGATGTAACTTTATTCCCCCCCCCATTTTTTAAATTCATTTTATAACACAACTAAACAACACAAAAAGAAAAAACAAACAATACAAACAAATTCTTGTCTTATATCTTCTACTTCTAACCCTACAGCCTATATCCACTTCCAAAGTTATTCTACGATTTAAATATTAACATATTTTTTCAGATATTCTTTAAAGTTCTTCCAGTCTTCTTCCACCATCTCTTTTCTCTGATCTCGGAGTCTCCCAGTCAGTTCGGCAAGTTCCACATAGTCCATCATCTTCATCTGCCATTCTTTGATAGTTGTTAAATCTTGTTTCTTCCAATTCTTCGCTAGTAATATTCTCGCAGCTGTTGTGGCATACAGAAAAAAAGTAACATCCTTTCTGGGGTTTTCACACCCACACACACCCACACACTATACCAAGTAAAAAGCCTTCTGGTTTCTTAATAGATGTGTTTTTCAACACTTTTTTCAGTTCATTATAAATCCTTTCCCAGAAGTCTTTTACTTTGGGGCACATCCACCACATGTGGTAAAAGGTTCCTTCTTTTTTCTTACATTTCCAGCATTTATTATCATGAGTATGATACATTTTTGCTAACTTCACTGGTGTTAAGTACCATCTGTACATCATTTTCATCAAATTTTCTCTTAATATATTACATGCTGTAAATTTAATTCCTTTTTTCCACAATTTCTCCCAATCCACCATCATAATATTGTGCCCCACATGGGATGCAGATGTAACTTTAAAGCACTTGCAGGAAGATTAAATTGATATATCTTACATGGAGAGCCCTGGAACTTTACATTGTGAGTGTGCAAGTATGGGACTGGAGAAGCCTTATCCCAGATAAGAGGTTTTGCTACATACTCCTAATGAAAGCTTAGCTAACTGTTCAACTGATCTGGGCTTGCTAGGAGCTGATATATATGCTCCAAGGTAACCTCAGCTTCCTCCGTATAATGAAAGCTCAACTAAGCGTAATAACAATCTTGGCATATCAGACTCTACCACAACAGAGACTGAAACTCCTTCACTGTGGGAACTTTTACGCCACCAGTGTCTCCTGTCTAAACAAACAGCAGAGGGAATCTTTAGCAGAATCGACACATTGGAAAAGGAAATTTTGGGTTTGAATGCCATCATTGGTGCACTGGCTGTGTTAGTGAAGACAGGAATTCTGACTGTAGCCCTGCAGATAAGACCTACCAGCAAACAAACTGAAGTTAGTGGTGGTTTGAAGGTACATCAAGATGGGAATAGGTCTGCATTTGCTAAGACCCTATCAGATTCAGTAACCAAACAGTTAAATTACATCTATCAAGATCGGACCTTAGAAACCTGCTTTTACACCAAAATGAATGCTCAAGAAACGGATTTTTGGGAGTTGTTTTCCATTCTCAACCCTTTCAGATTCAAGCCTCCTGGTAGTGGATTAGTATGCTGATAACCCACTTGCTACCATCCAAGGAAATGATCTCAGCCCATCACCTGATCTAATTTGTTTAAGCCCCAATCTGGCATCTTTCGATGGAACTCCAGATGCTTTAGGTCATCACTCCCAAGTTTCCTGCTCTACAGCGCAGACGAGAGGAAAAGGCAGCAAACGATGAATTAATAAACCCACTTTGAAAGGTAGTGAATGAGGGAGAAAGTTCAAATTTAAGTGATGATTCTTCTAAAAAGAGGTCCCCAGATGTTCTGCAGGTGGTCATTCATAACTTGGCCAATGAAGAAATCCAGTGGAATAATGAAAACAGAATCTGAACTGCAAGCAGGACTGAAAGGTTGCCCACCTCTGACTTGGTAGTACAGGCAAACCCCCCTTTATGCATGTTCAATGTGTGCACACGTCGCAAAAGGGGGTGGGGCGGAATGGGGGTGTTTGCAGGCTTTTTCAGTGGCATTTCAAATATACGCAGAATGTGTGGTGATGGTGAATGTAATTCCAGTGTAAATGGGGGGGGGGTGTCTGTACAATTATTTCCTTTGTATGCAGATGGCCCCAGTTTCAATCTGGCATCTCCAGACAGGACTGGAACTCTGGAGAGCCCCTACCAGATAGAGTAGGTAGTACAGGCAATGACCAAGTCATGCACACAATGGCTCTGCGCCAATCCTGTGTAGGCCTGTGCTACTACACTTGTTAACTAAATTCTTCTGGAGGTTCCTGCAGATAAAATTAGGCCCCCTTTCTCAGTGGGGAATCTAGCATCTGCAGTTAAAATAATTTCAGGTAGTAGGTGATAGGAAAGACCCTTCTCTGCCTGAGACCCTGGAGAGCCATTGCCAGTCAAGGCAGGTAATACTGGTTTAGATGGAAAACCATCTCACAGGTCACGCAAGTTGTTTTCCTATTATTATCTTTTATGGCTACTAAAAAGGAGCCCTAGTTAACTGGTTTGCATATTTTTTAATATATGTACTTCGAAAAGCTGCAGATAGCACAGACCATCTTAGAAGGATTCTTCATTTTTTATTCTCTGTTGCCTTCTCTACAGTGATGTGGGCTAGGACGTATGAGTGCATCAACTTGAAACAGCCTGCTTCAGCCTGGTACCCTCCACTCCACTGATCATTTACATGTAGTTTGGCCAGTGGTTGGGGATGGTGGAATTTGTCTTAAACATATGTAGGATACCAGGTTGGAGTTGGCTGCCTCAAGAAGGCATACAATTTCCCTCGGAACTACTTTTTCCTCAAATGCAGATTTTAAAGGATTGCTCATATTAGTATCAGTTGGTTGGTTGACTAATTACCAATTAATTAATTGCCAGGGCTCTCTCCCAATTTAAAATACAAAGAAGAAACTTAATTGACTGATAGCCCTAGTAATAACCAACCCTCTGTGCTCTTAAAAATGGGGACAGAATGTAGATGTAACCAGACTTTCAACCCCCCTCCCTTCTTGCATCCTGCAACGTGACTTTGTACTAAACGAGGGTTGCCAGTTGCAGCTGCTGCTTCCAGAGAACTGTGCAAACACCTTCATTTTTTAAAAATCCCTGGGCAGATGGTAGGGCTTCTCAGAAGCTTCAGCTCCTTTGAAGCTGAGCACTACTTCCATTTATTATATATTACCGTTTTTGTTTTGACTTTCTTTTGAAGGATCTCTGGGTGGCATACTGCTCTTGCCCTCTGAGGTAGGCTGGGTTGAGAGATAGTGACTGGCCCAAAGTCACCCAGTGAGCTTTATGGCTGACTATGGATCTGAACCCAAATTTAGTGCTCTTTCTGCTGCTTGCACCTTGAATAGAGTGAGTTAGCTCTTTAGGAAATGTTAGAAGCAGTGGCAGAATTTCCTTTGATAAAGAAGAGAACACATCTCAAAACTTCTCTGTCAGTCCAGCCATTGGGTGCTTTCGTCTTGCTTTTTAAAAAATCTTTGTTATTTGTGCTACCTGTTTGCCCTGAGCCATCTAGATCCATCAGCAGAGATTAACACGACATGGCTCAGTTTTGAAGGTATTTCCTTAGCCTACGACTTTGTTTGCATGCTTGGATGGGCAGCTTGAAATTTCCCCTTCACCAATTACTTATTTGGTCTCTTTCTGCACCGCCACCCCACCCACATCTCTCTTTCTTCAAAAGTAGTGATTTTTTCCCCCTTTCTAATTAGCAGCTGTCTAGCTGGGAATTGAAACTTTTCACTCAGGGTTCCTGAAGGAGGGGCAATGTGACCGGTGTTTCTAAATAGTTTTGGGTGTTATTTTTGTTGTTTGGAAGAGAACCATAGCAGCATGTTCTCCCTGCTTGATTTGGAGACCCTTTTCTCTCCTTGGTTGGGGTAGGGAAAGGACACAAATGGAGTGGAAGTGCAGCTGAGCCCTTTATACAAAACAAGACGACAGGCAGAGGGCACAGAGTTCAGTGTCACATTACATGGTACAGGCTTTGAAGACTGGCCAGCAACAGACCTAAGTGTCTGCATCCACCCACCAGGACCTTTGCCAAAGGCTTCCGTATTTGGATCCACTTTATCCTCCACTTCCAGGTGTTCTTAAAGGCCCTGTATTGAAACAAGCATGGTTAAGGGATGGTTGCCAGCTGGAGGGAGAGGGGGACCTCATGGAATACCTGCAGAAACTTACGTCTAAGGAGGTGTGTCAAAACACAACACCCTCCAAAACAAAGTGTACAAGCAGAGGCAGGACCCCTCCCTCATGTTCCCTTCCAGTAACCATCCTGGATGCTCGGATGCACAAGATCCTAAAGTGACTTGATTTTGATAGGTTGGAAAAATACCTTTCCAGCATCTCCTCATGTTTTGTTTGGTGTGTCTGGACCAAGGAAGCCGTGTCAAACTGTCTTGCTTCATCTTCTTCCAGTTGCTGCATTACAGTCCAGGAGACTTGGTTGCCCAGCCTCTTTTTCCTTTGAAAGTGTGCAGATATTTGGGTTTATGAACACACCCACACCTCCCACCTCCTTACCCCATATGTCTTGCAGAGGTCCTCCTGTTCTGTCTGCAAACTGGGGGCAAGGTTGGCTTCTCAAGGATGAGGGCCAAGAAGCTGCTTTAAGACCCTGATGTGGTGAAAAGTGGAATACAGTCTGTGCTCTATGTTTATAATAATATTTTATTCTCTTGTTAATTATGCTGTTTTAACTGTTCATTTTATATTTGTCTTCCTTTGGTAATGTTTCCTTTTGAAATGTTTTAGGGGTTTTTTTGTTGTTAACTTTGCTTTGACTTCTCTATAATGTTTTATTTTGACTTCTCTATAATGTTTTATTTTGAAATGTTTGTTTCCTGTTGGTTATGTTGCTTTAAATGTATAGTTTATGTTTGACTTTCTTCAGTAATGTTTTATTCTGGATTGTTTTATTTGATGTTTTAATGTGTTGTAAACCACTTTCAGATTTTTTCCTAAAAATATAAAGTGGTATGGAAATGAATAATAAGAATTGTTGTTGTTAAAATAAAATAAACAGAACCTGGCTTATGGAATTCCCTCCCTGAAGAGGCATTCCTGGCACCAGCATTATTGTCTTTTGGTATCAGGCATGGATTTAAAAAAGATAAATCTCACAGACTTTTTAGGTTGTTATTTAGACACACTACAATTTAATATAAATTTTTATTTAGTATTTTTGACTTGCTTTTGCATGCCGTCCTGGAAGATTTGCTGAAAGGGGCAGTGTATAAAAATATGAGATGAATAAATAAATAAGTTTGATTTGTGTCTGTAGCAAGTCACTGACACAGCCTCTGTGGATGCAGAGAGCTCTTTCCCACCATCCGGAACTTTAGTGGAATTAAATTGGAGCCATGCAAACCCACCCCACTCGCCTGCAATCTTTTCTTTAGGTCCCAACCCTTCCCCCTGCTGCCAGCTGTTTAAGCTGATCTGTAAAGAATGCTCTTTTCTCTGGCTTCTAGGCTTGGATTATACAGCTCTTTAACCAGCTCTCTCCAATCCAGCAAAAGTAGCATGGCGGGTGCAGGGGTAGGGGGAGATCTGGCAAAGTCTGTTGCCTTATGGCAGTTGTTTCTTTTTCACTACCCCTCCCTTAAATATCATTCACATTATGGTGCTCCATATAAAGAGGCTAGGAAGTGGGTGTAAGCTACCCGTAATGGAGGTGCCCCATGGCTGTGGGAATTAATATACAGATGACTTACTAGAAAAGATTAATGGACAGATTAAAAACAGGAAAAGAATCCTTTAGGAAACTGAGAGTCTTTTCTTACATACTGGACTCCATTTTAACTGTATGGAAATGCTAGAGAAGGCGGCCAGAATGTTTTCTAACTTCTCAGGAATTGTAGACATTGTCATTTGCTTTAAATTTATTTTGAATCTTGAAGAGAGGATATAAATGACACTGACCATTTTTACTTATTTATTTTTTCATGTCTTTTTATATGCTTTCCTATAATGAAAGATAGATTTTAGCTCAGTTGGTAGAGCATGAGACTCTAAATCTCAGGGTTGTGGGTTTGCGCTCTATGTTGGGCAGAAAGATTCCTGTGTTGCAGGAGGGTGGGCTAGGGGACCCTCGGGGTCCCTATAACTCTACTATGAGAACTCTACTATGAGATTCTATGAGAAGAAGGCTACCTCAAGACAAAGATGGCTTAGTAAAACAGACCAGGAGGAAACCCCAGTTTCAGTGCATGAGGAATACAATCTTCTTCATAAATTCATAATAGGAAAAGAAATAATGGGTCTGCATGGGTAGGTAAGCTATGCAGGAAAAGTGGGGGAAATCGATTCTCACCTGATTTTAAACTTTCCTCCCTGCTCCCCTGGGGGCAATTTTTACTTACCACAGGTCAGTGGCTTTATCTACATTTCTATATCGATTTCAGTCTTGGCACCTCCTTCCTCACTCCCCTCTTTTGGGTTACAAATAAAACCTGAAACAATAATTAAAATTGCAATTCAAAATAGAAACAATGCTAGTTTATGCAGCACTGAAACAAGTGTATTTTTTTCAGCTTGCTGGAATGCTGTTAGCAAGGGAGGTAGGCTTCCCTCACTTGAGAAGACCTTTATGACCTATTTCTCCCCTCTTTTTTAATTGCATCTTTTTAACTTGAGCTACATTTGGTTTTTAGATTGGATGTTGCAATAATCCTGCTCCTGCTATCTGGCTACCCACCTCAAAGTTGGGTTGATTGTTGCAGTCAAGGACAATGTGGGAAGCAACCTATTACTTATGGTGGGCTATTCATGCATGTGGAATAGATGAGGAGAAAACCTTAGTTTGTTTACAATGTGCTTTTTAATTTTTTTATTGCTCCACATATATACAGTAATGTTGTAATTCTTACAACACCCCTGAAAAGTGACCATCCATTCTCATTCAGAGCTTGCATGGCCTCTACTGATCCAGATGTTGCAGAGCTGAGTATTATCAGCCAGGTGTTCACACCTCACCCCAGATTTCCTGATGACCACTTCCAAAGGCTTCATGTAGATTTGGAACAAGATGCCACCCTGTGGCACCCCGTGGGGCGGGGAGACAACCACTCAGTGGTAATACCTGAAACCAACCCTAGATATAGAATCTGAAGCACCATAGAACAGTGCCTCCAGTACCCATCCCACTAAGTCGACTCAGAAGGATAACATGGTCAATGACAGCAAAAGCTGCTTGGAGATCATATTAAGAATAACCAGTTTGCACTTTCCCTGTTTGCCTCTCCATAAAAGTAATCCATCAGTGCAATGAATTTTGTCCCAGTGAACCTTTCCACAGCCTTTGATTCCCCCCCCCCCGCTTGTTTTTCTCCCCTTTGAAAAAATACTCTGCTATTACTTCCCCTCCTTCGCACAATTGTTTTTCTGTGGCACTCCCGGCCCTGCTAAACTTCTCCTGCATCCTGTTTTACCGCTGCAATATCAACTCTCTCCTTCTCATGATATTTCCCAGCTGCGTCTTCGTCTCGCTGAATTACTTGTGTCAAGGTATATTAAGTTTCTGGAAGCAAGCCAGTTTCCCCTTCCCCCCTCCTGTGTGTGTGTGGGGGGGGGCGGTTGGAGTGCAGAGGGGAGATAACTGTTATGGGGTTTCAGGTTTTCCTGTGTGTAGCTTTCTGTATGTTCCCCAGATATCTCACGGCACATCTGAGTTAGATGTGTGCTGCCAAACAGCAGGAAGCTTTCTCTAAAATGCCAACAAATCTCTCCCCTCCCCATCCACCCTGCACCTCCCTCCCTCCTCCCTCCAGCTAGTCTGGGAGGGAGGAAGAGGCGGGGCTAGTGCCATACACAGGGAAGTAACCTTTCAGTTCCCTTGCAAGGAGTAGGACAAACAGGAATTGCTGGCCCATGAGAAGTGGCAGCTAGCCTGTCTAACGGCTCCCTATGACGGCTGCGATATGGAAGAGAATTAATGGGCTAGTGAGTACCGGGCAGGAGGGGGAGGGAGCTGAGCAGCCAACCACAATCCCGGTGTTCTGGGTGGGGTGTGTGTGTATGTGTGGCATCTTAAGCTGCGCTTGTCACTCTCATAACTACTCTTGAGAGCCTTTGGGGGAAAGCAGGGAGGTGCCTTGGGAGCCTCCAGCCTCTGTTCATTGGGGGGAGAGCACAGTTGATGATGGTGATGATTACCCAGGCTTGATGGAGAGACAGTCTTTGTGGTTCTGTTTCTCTTCCTCTCTCTCTTTAAATTGTTGTTTAAATCATGTTAACTCCTGTTGTTCGGTTGGAACTCTTTACCTTCCCATAAGTGATATTTGAAGCTTTTACTTTTGAAAGCCCAGTAAAAACAGAGTCATCTTTTTCTCCCTCTCTTGCGTTTATTTTTTTGCATCGGCTATTTGCACTTGGAGGCAGGTTTTCTGCTGGGAAAGTCATTTGTTTAAGCACGGTTATGCAGCCCTTTGAGGAGTAGTGAACATGTATCCAACTTGGCTTTGTTTTCTTTCTTTTCCCGTTCAAGAAAACATGCCAATTTTACAGTGCTTTATTCAGAACCTGAAATTTGGAGTGTGACTTGCAAGTTTTGAAACACTAGTGAATATTCCCGTGGCAAAAGAGGGGTGTAAACAAGTGGACAGGGACCATAGTGGTGTTTGGAGGGATGGGGGCAGGACAGGTAGCAATGGGCACAAAAACACTGCTTCTGAACATTGCGGGGGGGGGGGGGTTGGGGGCTAGGGTTGACACTCTTTGCTTTCAGGTATCTCTGCAACATTGAGGACTATAAACTTGCTGCTTTTGTTTGTTTGCAAAAGCGTTAAAATTGACAATCAATTGAAATTGGGGGTCTCAGGAGTCAATACTCCTGGGCAGAATTGCAGAATATAGACTTGCTGGGTGAAAAACTTGAATGAACCCTGGAATCTTGTGCACAGATCTCTAAATCAAGAAGCTGGAGCCGTCTAATGTGTGTGTCTGGGCAGTCCTGCTATTAATGGTTCCTTTTATACCTCAGCTATTTTTATTGATGGCATGTGCACTACAGCCTGGCCAGCAAAACAGAGGTGCCTGGGGTTTATTTTGGTGTCACTGAATAATCTTCAAACATTTCATCGCCCATTTCCTCCTTGGCATAGTAGAAAACTTTGACGAGTGGGGGGAGCAGAAGTACTCTTGTTTAATTTTTTTAAAAAAAGAATGTTCTGAGGTATCTCTGGACCACTGGTGATTCCTGAAATGGCTCCATTAGCTGGCAGGAGGTCTTGTTAGAAAGCTCCCAGCTTACTTGATTTCTTTTTTAAATTGTGTTCCTAGTCCTCAGGGTTTCAAGCACATATTTGTCTCAGAATGCCAAAAGGTCACAAATATGCAACCAAATGCAAAGGAAGCCCAAATTGCTACATTTTTAAAATGAGCACTTTTTAATTTACAAAACCGGTGTTGTTTGTCTTCAACATTACTGAGTAGTATGCCAGAATTCCCTGTTTAGAGATGGGAACTGAGGCTGAGAATATGTAACTTGAGCGTATGTTTCCACGCAGAAGGTCCCCAGGAGCAGTCTCTAGATACGGTTGGGAAACACTCCCTGGAGAGCTGCTGCCAGTTAGTGTAGACAATACTGAGCTAGACAGACCAGTGGCCTGACTCTGTATAAGGCAGATTTCTTGGTCCAACTCATTGGTTGCACCACACACTCTTGTTTGTGGATGTTTTGGCACTTGGGATTTCTGATCCTATGACAAAGTTTGTAAAAAAAATTATTTAAGAGCTCAAATTCTTCCACATTTTAGTGTACAACTTTAAGAAGAGAATTTGTTCAGAGGGCTCGAACAATTTGCTTGTACAATTGCTGAATTGTAAATTCAGATGCTCTTAAATATTAGTGGGATCCCTGTCTTACCTTGTACGTGAGTGGCGAATATAGCACAACTCATTGGCCTGTGTATCATAAGCAAATTACCTTTTTATGTCTGGCTACCTGGTTGTTACTTTCGTTTCAGCGTTTAAGCCTTTGATTCAGAAACTCTTCATTACTTCCTGTCTGGTGTATGCTATTCTTCATTTTTTAAAAAAATACTTCGAAGTGTCACAAGGCCCCAGATACTGCATGCTATCTGCCCAGAAAGTTTAGAAATACCCCTCAGGTACTTATTTACGTTCCTTTATCATTTGTTATGGGGAACAACATATCCCATTGGCTCAGTGATGGAACATGTTTGCAGTGTTAGAAACTGAGATATGAAAGCTAGGAGCTAAATGGCACCTTAGACCTAGGTTATGGGCGCTACAACGGAATGTCTAGGAACACGTTTTTCCTTCCACTCTGCAGTTTTAATCTGATATTTTAGGAACAGTACTGCGCCCAGAGCTCAGAAACTGCGTGTGCTAATGAAATTCCCTGTCGCAAAATGCACCTAGAACAATGGAAATTTCAAATATGGCATGTTTGTCACATGCAAAAGGTCCCAGTCCAATCTCCAGCATCTTTGGTAAGAATGGAAAATGGCTCTTGCCTTGAACCCTGGAGAGTCACTGCCCATCATTGTAAACCAGGCAGTACTGAGCTAGATGAACCAATGAACTCTCTGTAAGGTACTTTCCTATGTTCCAGGTCATATTTTGATATTGATCTTGGATGTGTTATAGCCGTGTACTGCTGTTTGCCATCCCCATGTTAAATGTGGTTGAAGGCGGCAGTAGTCATATGAACCTAAGAAGGGCCTGCTCAAATATGGCCAGTGGCCCATCTGGTCCAGCACCCTGTTCCCACAGTGGCCAACCAGATGCCTATGGGAAACCCGCAAGCAGGATCCCCTCCTGCTGTTTCCAGCAACTGCCTCCAACCATGGAAGCAGAGCATAGTCATCATGGCTAGTAGCCATCAGTAGCCTTCTGCATGATACTGTGCATCCTCAGTGAGAAAATCAGGAATAAATGGTCAACTTCTTTGAAAGACAGCATTTCCACCATTGCAGGAGTCCAGCAGCAGTGACTGCATTCTCATGTTACCATGGTTTGGTGGCGCTACATGGATGAGCTCAAGCAAAGCATTGGGCTTGTGTGTTGCCTCCTTCAGGAGGAGGATTTTTGCTGAGTTTTGTTTTTCTTTTTATTGGTGTCATGTTTGGTTCCAAGGTTTAAAGCAGGGGTCAGCAAGGTTTATCTTGCCTGGGCCGGTTCGGTCCCACTGAGATCCCTCCTTGGTTGGATCGCTTCCGCCCGCAATTTTCGCTGTCTGTGCGTGCACAGATGCAATTTTCGGCGTCTGCATCTGTGCAGATGTGATTTTCAGCATCTGCGCATGTGAAGACGTGATTTTCAGTGCTGCATAAGCGAGTCCCCGCGCTGCGCCGGTTTAGCACAGCGTGTGAGCTGGCAACTGAGTTCAGAGGTGGCTCATGGGCCGGTCAAACGACTTCCGCGGACTTCTTCTGACCCATGTGCCCTAGGTTGCTGACCCCTGGTTTAAAGCAAACACCAGTAATATTTTTTCCATTAACAAGCCAACTTCAAACCATGGGTTATGAAGCTGGTTTGGGTTTTAAATTCCTGGTACAAAGATAAGGCCAAGCTTGAGGTTCTTTAAAAACTGAAAGGAAACTCAGCAGAAGTCTTCCAGCCATCTGAGAGGAGGCTAGGAGTACTCTGGGGCTATGCATTGCTTGTGTTAGTTGAGTCTCATCTACATAACCCTAAACCTTGGTCTAGGGTTGCGTGCAAACGTGGGTTGTATAGGAGTTGGGTGTTCAGTCAAGGATTGTACAAGGAGGCCCCACATGAAGGGAGTGGAATGCCATAGAGCATGCCCCAGAATCTTCTGCTGCTCTGTGCAGAGGTGTGTGTTTCCAGATAGCCTGGTGCAGAAAAGGTAAGAATTTCTTGAAAACTGGTGGAATAGAGCTGTTCTCTCTCACGAATGCTTCACATCAGCTGCTGTGACGCTGTCATGCTTGACCGAGAAGGAAGGAGCCCATCTGTATACCCTTGAGGGCATAGGAGTGGTGCGTTTGCGTGAGAGTTAAACTGAAGTTTGATCTGCCCATGCTCATCGCCCGTATAAGGTTTGGGGGGGGGGCTGGACATTTTTTTCCTCCTGGCAGCCTTCCAGGGAGCAGTTTGAAATGGAGTTGAAGAGGACAATATGGCTGAGCCTAGAAGGAAGAACGTGTGTGACCATTTGGGATGGAAAGGACGGTTGATGGCACATAGGGTGAAGTGGAAACGGTAGCTGTGAGAGAGGGGAAGCAATGAGCTGTGCAGACTACTGAAGGCAGAGACCAGGGTTGGAAGCTTTCCAGGCTCATGGTTGCCTGGGCATCTAAAAGAAATTGTTGCTGGCACTTAAGAATTTGAAATATTCATGTGGGGCTGACGATGTTTTCTCCATAACCACAAGCGCCAGGGATGTCCTCCTTAAAAGAGAGTCGAATGGCATTAGCTTTTATTTTATTTTTAGTGGAGAAATCATGAGTGGGTTAATTCTGAAGCCTCTTGAGTTCTCTCTATTGCTTGGCTAGCATTCTTTACTCCCGACCACATTATCTCCAGTGACATGTTTTGCTTCTCAACAACTTTTGCTGCTGTTATCAGGGACTCGAAGGTCACAGGCTCACGCTGACCAGGAGAGCTCTGCGGCAGTGTCATATTCCGTGATGACCATGACGTGGTGGTGAAAATATGGTTATTTCATATAAGATGGAGTTTAAGGAAGGGTCATGGCTCATTTCACATCACCTACCCAGATCCCTCCCAAGTGAGGTTTTTTTGGCACCCCTTTGCCTTGTAAACAAGTTGCCCCAGAGCATGCTCATGAGTGGCTCTTATCTTTAAGTAGAGTACTGGTGTCAGACTTTGAGATACTGCAAATCTTTTGGCCAGTTAAAGGCGTCCTGGCGGAAGGCTGGAGATCGTTGCCGAAATGTGACTGAATAGCACAGATGACTTTGGGGTTGTGATCAGTGTAGATGAGAGGCCTTATCTGCTGAAGTTAGTGAATGCATATTTGATATAACTTTTAATAATATGTGTATGTGTGTTGCTGTAGTGGGTTGTGTGTGAATACCTTTTTTTAAAAAGCATCACATACCTGATGAAACCTGTTTCTCATCCCATTGGTGGGACTGAGAGCTAGCAGCTTCCCAAGCTGCCTAATCTATTTATGTCAGAGGATGGATTTGAACACAGGATGCTCTGGCTTGGATTCTTAGATGCTGCCCTGTGCTGGTAGCAAAAAGCAGGGCTACCAGTTGAAAACCTCAGTGGTACACAGCCTGTCTCATTTCCTTGTGTCTCGTTGGTACTAATTACTGTGCAGGCACCTTCTAGCAGAGCACCTTGTTGCTCCTGTTCTGTGCAGCATGGAAAAGCACTTGTCTTGTGTCCCAGATACCATGGTGTGTGTGTTTGTGTCCATGTCCGGATGGCAGATGGGGCAGTTGTGGTTCCATGCCTTGGAGCGTTAATGGGGAATAATGAGGCTGCTTTTCCTGAGAGCTATAAACAACTGGAAGCCACTGAATCTATTCTCTGGCACACCCTGCTGCGTGACTCTCTTTTTTGGACTTGGATTTATTTTTTATTTTTATTTTTTTGGCCTGCTTCCTAATTGTGCTTGGCTCTGTGGAGAGTCCCTGGAATTGCAGCATAAACCCTGCTTGGCTTGGCTTCACAGTGAGATGGTGAGCAGAGATACTTTTGGAGCATCCCAAGGTATGTGGTGTCTGCAGTGCACCAAATATGTTTCTGTCTGCAAGATGCATTATCATGAAACTGCTAGGAGGCACAGCTGGGTAAGGCTGGGCATGTGCTCCAAGGTTAGCTCAGATTTAATGAAACTGTGGTCCATCTAGTCTAGCATTGTCTCCTTAGACTGGCAGCAGCTGTACAACATATCAGGTGGGGGGTCTTCTTCGTTACCGGCTACCCGACCCATTTCAGTGGAGTTGCTAGAGAGTGACCCTGTGTTCATACATGTTAGAAGTCATGTGCCACTGAGCCATGGTGTTATGGAAGTTACTAGGAATTTCCAGGAGCAACTATTTTAGGGTTCTATCCTTTGTTCTGATACTCAAGAGCTGAAGGTGCTAAAAACCCAGAGGTTAGTAGGCAGATGATGCCTGCCTTAAGAGAGAGACAGAGAGACTCTGACTCCTAACAGTTTTGTAACTGCACTTGTACTTCAAGTCTCTTCCTGGAGAATTCCACCATCCATTTTTAAAGATGCACGTTAATCATTGTCATTGCAACAGAGAAGGTGAAATCAGCCATTTGAAAGGAACTGGAAAGAGCTTCTCTTTGGGCATCATGAGGGCGGTTGCCCTTCACAGACAGTCATTGCTCCCCATTGATTTCAGGGTCCAGTTCTTCTGCAAGTACTCTTTCCTTCTAAGTGCACTGTTGAGCACTTAGAGAGAACAGCTTAAGCCAGCTTTGGAGTGATAGTCTCACTTGAGCTGTCTTCTGTTTAACCAGCTGAATTTGATTTTCATCAGGTCAATTAGTACAATTTCATTGTTGATCTCAATATTGCCTCACTGGTAATCATTTGGAACCTAGATTATTGGATTGCTGGGTTCCTTTCTGGGCTACAAGGGTGTCTGCTTGAATTTCACTGCGTGTCTGCCTTGCTTTCATGCTGTTTGGTTGTGCTATTCTACAACATTTAATTTTTAGCTTAATAGCGTCTCCTTGATTGTCCCACATTCAAACAACAAGGGCACATTGAGAGGCAAAGTTGGTGGGCCACAGCTATGACTGTAGAACCGTCTCCTTCTACAAGCCTGCCTGTAAATACTTTCCAGAACAGCTATGCAGCTTTCTTATTTGGGCTGGAATTAAACAGTCAGCAGTAAGCAGGTATGGACTAAGTTTAATGAGGTGGTCTGTATAGTCTGACTCTTTTTATTACTGTTGTAACTTGCCCTAGCCCTTGGGAAATTGTAAGATGGAATTTGGAACAGAATAAATAAACACTCACAAGCAAGTTCTGTTTAGGACAGGAGTGGGAAACCTGTGGCCCTTCAGATGTTTCTAGACTTAAGCTCCTGTCCGTCCCAGACAGCCAACTGTCGGGGATGATGGGACTTGTAGTCCAGCAAGATCTGGAAGGCCACAGGTTCCCTGTCCCTGCTTTACAGGCACAAATGACTGACACACATGTATGGACAAGCACTCTACTGAAAATGTGTGGACTAATCACTTTTGCAGACCTGTTTGCAAGGCTAGTTACTTTTAGCAGCCCACAGCATCCATGGAGGTGCCAGAAAGAGAGAGAAAGTCAGATTTGCTGCTGTCTCTGTTTGCTGCGATCCAAGGGAGAACTGCAGAGCTGGCAAGCGGCCTGGTGTGCAGTTAATCTTGTGGCGCATACGAAGTTGTCCATGTCTCCCCCACCCCCCTCTTTCTTCTCAGTTAATTTCTACAGTACTGGGGTCTTGCCAGCTTAAACGTAGAACCACTTAACCACAGAAGTAACAGTGTGCACAGCTATAAATATGATGGCTTGAACTGGTGCCTAGTTGGGCTCCCCCCCCCCCCCCCCCGCCCCCAGCTTAGAAGCATTCATTCCTTTTGGCCTTGTGTGAAAACACCAGAGGTCTCTAGGCCTGTACCCAAACAAAGGGGTTGAGCCTTACGGGCATATTGCCATGCTACTGGTGATGGGGGAATAAAGTCACAACGCCAACAGTTTTTGGGTCAAAAAAAGGGCAGCAGGAGTGTCCTGAAGGACAGTAAAGCCTGGGAACAACTTACCCAAAAATATCAGAGGCCATCTGTAAAATTCCAACCAGAATGCTTTCAGGCATTTGTTATATAGCACACATCAAATGCTCAGAGCACTTAATATGTTTCTCAGTGATCCTTTCAGCACTAGAGCAGTTTTCCTATTTGGGGTGGGCCTTAGCTCAGTGGTAAACTTACCTGCTTTAAACATGGGACATTTGACACGCAGGTTCTCATACCTTCGGTAGGATTGGGGGCCAGCTTATGCAGAAGATCCTGGAGAGCAGCTGCCAATTAGATCAGGCAATATTGGGATAGAATGAGCAACCAGTGATCTAACTTGATTTAATAAAGCTTCTCATGTACCAGTATATTGCATATATACCATATGTAATAAATACAGTTGGAGGGCTGAGGCTGAGACCATAGTTTTGAACATAATAACAAATTATGGTTTGGTGATATGAGAATGAACCTGAAAAGAGCCTCAGGCTCTCACCCTCCCTTCTCCCTTTGCCTGCTCTCATTCATTTCTGCTTAATCTTCTGCAAACCACAATTTGCTGTTGTGTTCAAACTGATAAACTCTGGTTTGTGCTTGTGTTGTAAACCAGGGTTTGAATCCTGACCTTCAGGGCAAACGCAAGCTGTAGTTTGCTGGTTTGGCTATAACAGCATACTCTGACGTAGCTGTAACTGGGTAGGAACTGTTTAAGCAATCCTGAGACTCCTCCCAGGCTTGTTCTCATAGTAGCACCAAACTGGTTTGGCATTACCTCTAAATTGAGCCAGTGATTCTGTGGACAAGTGAGGTTTTCACACAGGGACTTCCTGCCCCTTGCTCTAAACTGCAACACAGTTTCTCAGGTGTGTGTTTGTGTGTGTGTGTTTGTTTTAGGAAACTCCCAGCTTGGATGTCCTGGTGTTGCTTTTGAGTTCAGTTATAGGCTTGAATCTTCCCATGTTGATGTGGAGATGCTACTGCCTTTGAAGCTCTCTCTCCCTGGGGGGGGGGGGTAATTGTGCACAAAGGAGTGGAAGAGGGCTTTGCACAAATAGGGAGTTGCCACTCTGGTGGGGAGTGGTGGGGAGGATATCTTTGCTGCTTATGCTCTGGCAGCAGAACCCTGGGCGAGGAGCTACTGATTATGCAGGGTGAGTCAACAGAGATTCCAGACAGTTGTCTCTGCTTAACCTGCCCTCCCTGAGGTAACCTGTCCTTATGAATTCTGTATCCTGCAGCCAGATTTCACTCAGAGGTGTTATATTTTTATTTTAGAGGTTCCCTTCCCATCCCCTCTAGGAACTGACTAGCCTAAGAGTGGATGCCATCTTCAAAACATATGCAAAAAATAATAATAATATGTGTGTGGATTGGGGGGGGTGTTGCCTGTTTTCGAACTACAGCCTGTTCTCAGAAAAGTAGGTGCAAGTTAGCTGAAGGGGGATCAAGCTCTTTATTCGGCTGTGGTAGTTAGTACAGCAGAGTGCTTAAATGCTGTTTAATCCACATTACCTGGCCTTGAATATATTCCATGGTTGGGACATAGAAAATGAATGGGTGGAGATCAGGGAGTTGGAGCTGGATGACTCCAGAAAGGGTCCTAGAGAACTGGGGGAGAAGAGCTGGGACCCCATAAAGTGTTCCGCCCGGAGAAGCCTCCAGTGGGCTGGAAGGTGAAGAGTTGGATCCTGGGGAGGGATCGAACACACTGTTAGAAGAGTGTTCTGCCCACAAGACTCTGGATATCCCAAGTCTAATGCCTCCTACAAAGGAGCCGCCTCCAGCCATTGAGGACATCCTCCTTTCTGGGAAAGCATCTGAGAGTCTAATGCCAAGCTGGCTCTCACTCCGCCCCCATCTCCAAGGACTGGCAGTGTCATTGCAAACAAGCTTTGCAAAGCCAGCCTACTGGAAGGAGAGCTTGTTTGATTCCTGCATTGCAGGTGGTTGGACTAGATGACCCTTGTGGTCCCTTTCCAACTCTACAATTCTTTGATTGCCTAGTGCCAAGACTTATATTTGCTGTTAGAGAAATGGTTTGACTTGTGCTTAGTCAGGTATTCCAGTCTCTGATTTACCTGCTGAACTCATGCTTTGTAACCTTACTTCAGTTCATTACTCTGTCCTCAACAGGAATAGTGTTAAGGGTTAGCATTCTTTGCCCTGCCATGAGAGCCTGGGCATTTGCTTTATTTGGAGCATTAAACCCCCCCCCCCCCACAAATGTATCCCTCCTCTCATTTATCCAAAGTGAATGTGAAGTGGCTTAAAATTCATGATGACATGATAAATAACAGTAATACAACAGCAATGGCACTAGAACGGATAATCTTCTTTTCAGTAGAGACAAAAAAACATGGCTGCCGTCTCAGGAACAGCAACCAGCAGCAATTGAATCCTTGGTAAGAAAGGAGAGCTTGCTACATGCTCTTTTTGAATGAGAGGGGTTGTTTTGCCAAACTTCTTTTGTAAGGCAGGCCAATGTAAGGACTTGGATCAGTTGGTGCAACTACTGAGAAGGTCCCACACAGGTGAGTGCCTGCTGACCTTTATTTGGTAATGACACCTTGGGTGTGGGATGGAGCACACAGAGGGACACACCCAGAACAAGGTGATCCTTAAGCTCCAGCTTAGTGGTAGAGCATCTGCTTTGCATATAGAAGGTCTCAGGTTCAATTCCCAGTGGCAAATCCAGGTAGGGCTGGGAAAGACTGCCAGTATAAGGAACCTTCCTATGGCCAAAGCCGTGGGTTTTGTGGAGGGATTTGCAAGCATGGGAGGTGGGCAGCCAGGGAATATGGGCAACTCAATTCAAGAGCAGAGTTTCTTCTGTGGTTCTGATTAACACCATGCTGATTTTTTTTTTTTAATCAGTCTGTTTCTTTATTGTTTCGGTGGTGGCATTATAGTCTTTATTTCAATGTATGTGGTGGTGGTTCAGCGTGTAGGCCGCCTCCTGCATGGATATATGTGGTGCAGAATGCGGCATATTAATAAAATAAAAAGAGCAAGGTGGTGATTTGGATTGTGTTACCTGGCCCTGACTCTTGCTTGGACCTATTAATGAAAGAAGAGCAGCACGTTCAGGGAGGTGAGGGGAGAGGGAGGAATTCCCTTTCTTCTAAAGCAGGCATAGGGAAATTCTGCCCTCCAGCTGTTTTGGGACTACTACTCCCATCATCCCTAGCTAACAGGACCAGTGGTCAGGGATGATGGGAATTGTAGTCTCAAAACATCTGGAGGGCCGAGTTTGCCTATGCCTGTTCTAAAGGCAGCAAAGCTGGATAGAATCAAACTGCTCTCAGAAGCAAACCTTCCTGCTTCCCACCAAATCAGTCTTCCTTGTCATTTGTGTTGCCGGTGTGCTGACTTCCCCCCTCTCCACCCCTCACCGCCTCCTGTCTCTCTTCCTCATCAGGAGTGTATCCCTCTGGGCTTCACGTGAGCCATGTGGATGAAGGAGAAGTGCTCCACGCACTCTGTGGGTGCTACAAAGAATTGCTGCTTAATGCAGGGGGGGGGGGAGAATCCCAGTGGGAGGGAAAATGGAGCTTACCAGAGGAAGCTTATAGCTAACCACAGAAGTGGAAGGTTGTTTTGGAGGGGATGGGGGTGGAGAGAATAGAGAGGGAGAACATATGCCAAATGCTAGGATGAGTGCCGAATAAAAGTTCATATTCTTAGCTGCCTATTTTTAGCTTTTCTTCTCAGATGCAGATGGGGGCAGTTTGCGTCAATTTTTCCACTATGGGAGGACCTCCATTTTCTGGACTTGGATTTACCTGCTTTTGGCCACATTAAGTTTATTCAATTCTCTTCCTCCAGCCATTTAAGGGAGGAGGTCAGATTTCATTTTGTTTTATTCCTTGCATTTTTTATCCTGCCTTTCTCTCTAAGGTGTTAATGGTGGCATAAATGGCCTTCCTTTTATCCTCCAACAGCCCTATGAAGGAGGTTAAGTGCTTTTGCCCCACCTTAGCACAGCCTTCCCCACCTCAGTGCCCTTCAGATGATTTTAGACTATGATTTCCATCATCCTTTTAAATATGTAAACTGCCCTGAGATGTGTGGTTGAAGGGCGGTATACAGATTTTAACAACAACAACAATCCCTGAACATTGGCTATGCTGTCTTTGGGTGATGGGCTACCCAAAATATCTGGAGGGCACCTGGTTGGGAAAGGTTAAATTAGTGTTTCTTGGATACTATTTACATGAAAATATTCCAATATTAAGCATACAATTTGGAGAACTTTTCCTGGGTCACCTTTTGTTGAACTGACACAAGCTCACTTTGATAATCTGTCCCCATCACCATCTGACTTAGCTGTGAAGGTGAGGTTTGCTTATGATAAGGCTTCCTTCCACTCCCACAGTGAGTGACTTTGCTTGCCTGCTTTCCTATTTAAAACAGTAATTGGGGGCCATGGACAAAAAAGCAGGCAAAATAATACATGTTTTAGCCATGTTGCTCCTTTTCCTTATTGGAAAGCATCTCAAATACACAAGACATCACAACTAGCTTAGGGAAACTAATGTGTGACTTGGGGGCATTACTCATCAAATCTCCTACAGTAGATGACAAAAAAGGGATCTTTTCAGTTGACTGGTATGCAGGAGCCTTTCCTGGGAATATTTTAGTGCTTTGGTAATGCCCATTGAAGGTGGTGAGCAGAAGGAAGCCTTCAGCTTTGACTCTCCAACCCTAAAGTGGCTTTATTTTTTCTGTGTGGTCACTGCGCTCACCTTTCTAGAATAGCCTTCAACAAGAACATGCTCACTTATTTAGGTTGAGAGAGTTGGCATCTGGGTGGTAGGCTTAGATATACTTTCAAATCTCAGGGCTGTTCTATGCCTCAGCTGAGGCACAGGTTACCCATTCAGCACAGGCTGCAGAGACTGGTGCCATCCCAGCCTGCGTCTCCCATACCATGCTAATACTTGCTCCCTGACTCATACAGTGGTACCTCGGGTTAAGTACTTAATTCGTTCCGGAGGTCCGTTCTTAACCTGAAACTGTTCTTAACCTGAAGCACCACTTTAGCTAATGGGGCCTCCTGCTACCGCCACACCGCTGGAGCACGATTTCTGTTCTCATCCTGAAGCAAAGTTCTTAACCCGAGGTACTATTTCTGGGTTAGCGGAGTCTGTAACCTGAAGCGTATGTAACCTGAAGCGTATGTAACCTGAGGTACCACTGTATAAGAGAAATCGCCCATGTGAACGGAGAATGCAAGACAAGCCTACTGTAATGTGGGTGTCCAAGCTGTGGAATGCTCTGCTGTGTGGGAGATTCTGTCAGCCACTGCTCTCTTTGGCCATAGGCACCAATGAAAACTAATTTATTTGGACACATTGTTGCATTGGGTGTTCTTTCTGTTTATGGTTGTTGCTGCTGTTTTGTTTTCATGATGGCAGTTTTTTGTTTGATTATGATTTGCTAATATTGAGGGATCCTGTTTTAGGACAGAAAGGTGGGACATAGTGGAATACAATCACACTAAGGCCCTGGGCCCATGAAGGCTGAATGTGTATAACACTTGGCTTCCTGGGACACCTGAACCCGGGATCCTGATTAGTTAAGCCAGAATTCATAAGCCAGCAAGAAACCACAGTTTAAGGCTGTCTAGCAATCCTGGCAACAAACCAGGATCCTGGATTCAGATGTCATGGGAAGCCAAGCTTAATTGTGACCTCTTGCTTTGATTTGGTGAAAAGCGGTGGCTCAGTGGTATAACATCTGCTTTGGATACAGAAGGTCCCAGGTTCAGTTTGCAGTGGCATCTCTTGGTTGGGCTGGAAATGCTCCCTGTCTGAAATCCTTGAGAGTCATTGCCGGCCAGTGTAGACAATACCGAGCTAGATGGACCATGACTCAGTATAAGGCAGCTTCTTGTGTTCCCACTCGTGCCAGGGGAGGAGTGAAGCAGGAACAGAAGAGCATTGTGCATCAGTGCACTGCTTGTCCACAACAAACATTGATCAGCCTGCATCCCGGGCTTGTTGTGATATGTTAACCCAGCCATTGTCTCATGACGTACTTGGCCAGTGGGGGACATACTTCTTTGAACAGGTCTTGTCTTCTCTCCCCCGCTGTCCATTTTAAAAAAATTAAATGGTGTATATATTGATTTATTTTATTTGAAAGAAAAAAGTACATACCAAAAAAATCTCACGCAGCAGAGACGCAGCAGATAAAGTACAAGTGTGTACACAAAGCATCACAGCATCTTATTCCTGTTGTAATATCACTGATATGCTGTCATACCACCATGAATGCAATATAACTTTAGACCTGATTTTAACTTTTAGCTGTTTTGTTAGTAACAACAACAAAATCATATCAATTACTGTCACATTCTCAACCAGTTTCACTTTATCCTCTGTACTTCATAGTAAATACATGAATTTCAAATAAGTTAAGCTCTCATTGTTGAATTGGTAGAGCCTTAGCCTCCTTTAAGTGTTGAGCAATTAAGATTCTAGCCGCAGCAAGAAAATAACTTATATCTGGGTTCCCATTGGTAAAATGGAAAAACAAATTTTCTTCTTTAAAGCATTGTCGGAAAGATAGAATAAGCAAGGAGATGTGTTTTCACTTAGGAAAGAAGGTGAATTGTGAAAGGAAACTGTAGCAGTGGTTCTTAGTGCTCTCTGGTGATCATTATGTTGTCAAAGGGGTGGGATTCCTGCATGATTTTTCCTTTGCAATTAGAATAAGCTCTGAAACAGGACAGCATTTTAGCATGAAGTTCGGAATTCCAATCCATTGATCAGACAAAAAACTGTTAATCAGTAACTTCAAATATTCCACACAGGAATATAAGAAGCTACCTTAAACAGACTCACCACTCAGCTTAGTATTCCCTGCAGTGACTATAGTTGCTCCCCAAGGTTTCGTGTGTTTCACCCTAGGGAGGCTTAACTGTGAGTCACAGGACTTTAGAGTCTACGGTATTTATTTATTTAGAATACATAGAGTTCTATGTATAGACAAAAATACCTAAGTAGTTTACAAAAATTGTAAAATGCCATAAATACAGTAAAATAATAAAAAACCTGAATCAGAATATATTCTATTTAGAAAATTTCTCCATGAGAGATCATTACCATTGTATGGGAAAATCATTCTGCTCTCGCTCGCTCTCTTATTTCATTCTCTGCTTCACACTTTCTTTGTTGGGGGGGGCGAAATTCCCCTGGTGAAAGGTGGAAGGCTGTCCTAGCTGAGTGTTTTCCTTGACATGCTACTTCTCAGGGATTTATTTAATTTTTATACAGATGATTCAGTTTATTCTATTATCTTTGTTTGTTCCAAATTTTATATCCCACTCTTCAGCCTGGAAGGCTCCCAGAGCGGCTTATATATATATATCAATAAAAATAACATTGTTCCTGCCCTTAAGCATATAGTCTAGAAACACACCACACAAAAGGAAAAGGGGATGAGAAGGAAAGAGGAAAACAAGATTGCTGAGGTACCAAGTTCTTACTGTTATAAGGCTCTTATAATAGCCAACTGGGAGAGAGAGGGTCTTCTCACCATTCAAAAGCAGTCCTTGTTGGGCTCCTGAGAAGCAGCCTGGTGAGCCCGCCTTTATGGAAGTGGCTGTAATGTAGACAAGTTGTTGGCCTTATAGGGTGAGACCTTGCTGGAATCTGCCAGTTTCTTGTCTCACCTGCAGTTCTGAAGTGGTACAGCCCAGAGACAGGTTGATTGTCTCTTCCCCACTCCCTGCAGAGTGGATTCATACCAAAAATGGATAGTATTCTTGGTTGACCTCTGTAACTTGCAACACTCCCAAGCTGAATGCAGCCCACCAGGAGCTTGATAACACCTCTTTTAGCTGCCTGCCAAGCTCTACAAGCACAAAGCACTGTCAAGCACACAGACGTGGCTGCATTCAGTTTGATAAGTCATAGTTGTATAAGCCTGGCTTAAGGATTCCTCTTCTTTCTTTGCAGACATCCACCCCCTCTCAGATCCCCTGCTCATGTTGCTTAATATTTAAGTTGCTCACAGACAGGGATCTAAGTATTCTGCCTTGGAAAATCCCAAATGATGTAGCATGGAATCCCCTGTGATTAAAACACAGTCCTTTATTAAGCTAAATAGGGAACTGATGCTGCTGTTCTTAAACCGATGACGACGTGGAGCCTTTACCCAGAGGGTTTTACGCCCCTTTGGAACCTTTCCATATTAGGCAGTGAGGGGGGAAAGGGAGAGGGTGTCAAAGAGTTCAGTAGCTAGGCTTTAGAACAGGCACAGGCAAACTCCAGCCCTCCAGATATTTGGGACTACATTTCCCACCATCCCTGACAACTGGTCCTGTTAGCTAGGGATGATGGGAATTGTAGTCCCAATCATCTGGAGGGCCAGAGTTTGCCTGTGCCTGCTTTAGAACATAGGATAGGCAACTGGCTGCCTTGCACAGAGTCAGAACGTTGGTCCATCTAGCTCAGTGTTGCCTCACTCTCCATGATTTCAGGCAAGAGTCTTTTCCAAGCCTACCTGGAGATGCCGGGGATTGAACCTGGGTAAAGGTAAAGGACCCCTGGACTGTTAAGTCAAGTCAAAGATGACTATGGCATTGTGGCAGTCACCATTTGCTTGCAAGGCATAGGCTCTGCCACTGAGCTATGGCCCTTCTGCTAGTTTATGGGGCTGGAAGATGGAGCATAGTGATTTCACACAGTGCTCATAGTCTCCTGCAATTTGAGGCAATGTTGACTTATCAGAGCAATCCACTTAGTTACTTCTGAAGTGATTATTCAGGGGATACAACACTTTCTATACTATTTACATGCATAATACACAGGTTGCTTTCCAGCAAGAATATCAGGTTGAGTGGATTTATCGTTGGCATTGCAAATTTTGTCCTCCATGTTCCATACCAGCCCTTACTGATGACTCTCTGACTCTCTGCATCAGGGCGGCACAGCTTTTCATAGCAAGTGGGCTGCAATAATACTTTGACAGGGAACCCACAGGAGGTGTGAGGCTCTGGCATAGTCCTAGAGCCCTCCTACCTCCTTCCCAAAGCTGGGAAAGTGCTAACTAGGTTTTGGGAAGGAGGCAGGATGTCATGGGCTGGCTGGATGCAGGGGAGTGATGGGAGGCATCAATTGGGGACCCCCAAGGGAAGAAGGCTCAGAGCCAGGGAATTGGTGGTGGGACGAAGATGAGTGGACAGAGGGAGAAGAGTTTCAAAGACTTGCAGCCAACTAAGCCTTTCTCAGAGTAGGCCCAATAAAGTTAGTCATTGCCATTAATATCAGTTGGTCTACTCTGAGTAGGACTAGCATGGAATGCAACCCAAAGAGTCTGATGGAAGGTGATATCTGAGTCCTAATGTCTGTGCTTGCCCTATTGTCCACTGTTGCTTGATCCTAGTGCATGATTATCTGGAACGACTGGTATTTTCTGCCTTAGATCAGCTGAAGCCACCTTTTGTTTTTATAATTGTAGGATTAGGAAAGAGTACTAGTCCATGTGAGTCATGGGGATGTTGCAAGTTGCTATCCTCCTTGGGAAATTATAGTGAAAAATCTAACTTGTAGCTACTGTCTGTTTGTGGTTTAGTTCAGATGCTCTTCTAAACGATTGTGAGCGCTGTGGGGCTCAGTTGCTCCTTCCTTCCCTCTTGTGTAGTTTCACTTTCTTTTTCCTGTTTAATGAGAACCTGATGTCCAAATCAGCAGTTAATGTTGCCCCTCTCCCCAACCTGAATCAGAAACTAGGGTTTGAAATGGGCTTCTGATTCCACTTCGGAAGGCAAGCGTTAGCCATGGGTGGTTGATTTGGACGTCACAACAAGGTAGACTTTAGCACTAGTCAGAAATTAGAGAGGGAAGCCATTTGAGAGAAAGAGGGAACTTGGTAGTCAGTGGGTTGTTTGCCATCTTCTAGTCTCAGTTGGGAGGTTTTTCTGAATTTAGCTTGTGTTTGATTTACAGGAAGATTTTGAGGCAGAACACAGGCATTATCTGAAAACCCAGTTCAATATTTATGGAACTAGGTGGATTTAGCAGAGATCTGTTCGGTAACATCCCATTAAGCTCACTGGGTGATTTTGGTCATTGTGAGATTAAGAATAGGGGAGGATCCATATAGGGGAAGAAGAAGCCACCTTCAACTCTTTGGAGGAAAGGCAGAGTATAAATGTAATGAATTAACATCAGCTTCTAGTAGCAGGAATACTAGCTTTCTGAACAACTAAGCTTACAGCAAGAATTTTGAAATAGTTTTTAATTGGAGTTAAGTTGCTTTGTGCATCACACCAGAATTTAAGCAATGACAAGCAAATGTCTCCTTTTTTAAATACAGGAAGAGATTTGTCACATACTGCATTCTGTTTCATAGTCACACAATTGGAGCGTGTACATCAGTATTTTTTAATCTGCCCACTTCATTCCAACTTAAAATTGTGCTATGCTTTACACGAGTCAGTTTCTTTAACTTCTTCCTCCACCAGCCCCTGATGATCACCAAATGATTGCCTTCATCTTGTAAAGGGAAACTGGCTCTCCCAAGAAAGCTGGCCGCTTTGGCTGGGGCTTTTGCCCCAGGGTTCGCAATTGGGAAAGGCTGAGAATAGTCATAGGCTCACTTCCTGTGACAAGAGGAAAGCAGCACTAGCCAGAATCAGAGTGCCTG
Organism: Podarcis gaigeae; assembly: GCF_964106915.1. Classification (NCBI taxonomy): domain Eukaryota; kingdom Metazoa; phylum Chordata; class Lepidosauria; order Squamata; family Lacertidae; genus Podarcis; species Podarcis gaigeae. The sequence goes on along the minus strand of NC_139693.1, from coordinate 12,982,369 downwards.
CTGGTTTGTGACTTGATGAAATCACCATCCTAATGCAACTCTTGCAAGTGCCGTGCTCTAACCCCTGCAAGACCCCAGTTCCAATGTGGTGCTAGCAGCAGCACTGTGTTAAATGTGCAAGCAGAAGAAGTCTTCAGCTGCCACCCTGGATATGTGTGCACTCGCATGATCTTGTTAGTAGTTTTAAACTTGTTTAATGATGGCCTTCTCTAGTGCATGGGGCTTTGTTGTCAACAGGCTAGACCTGGTGTGGGGGACCTCGGGTCTTGGGGCCAAATGAGACCCTCCAGGCTTTACTGTCTAGCCCTTGGAACTATTTCCAGGCCATCCTCTGGATTGAGGATTCAGGGCGAGGGTGGGTGGCCCTTGAGTGGTTGCCCTCCTGGGCTGCAAAAGGTTCCTCACTTCCGGGCCAGACTAATAAACTGGCACATGTAAGGGCAGCCATCTGGACTTTCTGTATAAGGAAGTGATTTGTTTTATTGTTGACGTTTAAGTTAATCTGATGCTGAAACTTAGGCTGATTTTAAATATGGTACTGCAAAGGTAGCTGAGCTACAAGTGCTTGTCCTCACCCTACCCCATCTCCTGTTGGCCTGCTATGAACAGGATAGGTGGCAGCCTTTGCTGAGAAGCAGCGTTTGTGTCAGTTCACAACAGCAGCACCACGGCAATTTATGTTCCCAGTAGCCTCCTGAATCCTCCTCCAGACTGCAAGGAGGCAGTCGCCAGGTGCCTGTTCAGTTTGAGCTTGGCATTAAATTGGAGCCGTAAAGCTAAAAGGAGCCTTGAGTCACAAACAGGCCTCACTTCCTGTTCCTGTTTGAAAGCTGCCATTTGGGAAGCAGGTTCATTCTACCGTCTTATCTCTGTAACTCCAGGGCTGGCTGTTTGACATTAGTTGCCTTTCAGATGGCCATGCGCAGTAGGAAATGAGAAATTTGGATCGAAATGTGTTGGGACTCTCGTTTGGAGCTCCTTTGTGACCATGTTGCTCAAGCACAGTGCCAGTTGTTCTTGGTGATATTGGGTGTGTGGGTGTGGGTGTCTGTCTGTCTGTGCCTGTGTCAGACAGACTCTTGCGGCCTGGGCTTGTGCCATCTAGAACCTAGATTGATAAGTACTGGAGAATATCTTAAAAAGAAGATGCAGTCTAATCTTCCACAGGCTAACTTGTTATCCCAGATTTACAGAAGCTTGCAAAGGTGTATTGATGCACCTATTGGCAGTAGAGGGAGCTAGCTTCTAAGCAGAAAGGAGAAGAAAAAAACTTGAAGATTAGTATGGTTCATTGGCTAATGCTCAATTCCAGCTCTGCCTCACCCAGTGGGCTGGGCGATGTTAGTCTCACAGCCACCTTTCTTCATGTGGGAAACTTAGGTGACTTACTAATATGGTGTCTGTAAGCTCCTGCCAACCTAGCAGTTCAAAAGCACGTAGTATAAATAGGTGCAAGTAGATAAATAGGAACTGCTCCAGTGGGAAGGTAAATGGCATTTCTGTGCGCTGCTCTGGTTCACCAGAAGTGGCTTAGTCATGCTGGCCACATGACCTGGAAGCTGTACGCCGGCTCTCTCGGCCAATAAAGCGAGATGAGCGCTGCCACCCCAGAGTCGGCCACGACTGGACCTAATGGTCAGTGGTCTCTTTACCTTTACCTTTACCTTTACCTTTACCTTTAAGGATGATGGAAAGTTCATGTGATATATTCCTAGTCCAAGTTCCATCTTTGAGGGCTTGCTTTGAGGGAGATGGCAAAGCTAGATTAGTATTCTTACAAGTCCTGTTCAGTACTGCCCCCTTTGCAAGTCTAGATTTCTACCTGGCACATCATTGCTTTGTTAAGAACTCTGAACTTGTTCCTTTTAATAAAAATATTGTTATTTTAGCTTCATAATGAAGTGTTGAATTTTCTTTTTTAAACAATTAAAACTGGACTTAAGAACCTAGCAGGGATGAATTTGGTGCACAAACAGAAGCTCCCAATGGATTGTAATATAAAAGCCCAAGAGAACAAGAAAGCATTTGCCTGGCACCCCCAAAACTCTTGTTCTTAGGCACAAGGGGAGCCTCTTTGAGGGGGGCATTTCCCAAGCAGAGTCCCACCACTGAAAAGGCCCTCTCCCAAGTAATTATTCTCAAGTTCTGGGCAGATATGTATTAGGAGAATTGTGTGCTTTTGAGGATTAACATGGCCAAAATGAAATGTAGATTCCTCTGCTTCAGTTATGTGGACTTTGGCTAGCATGCAGTTGGTGGTGGTGATCATGATGAAGATGACGGTGCATTTGATTTGCTGTGTTAGATTTTTTGATCGAAAGGTTCTCAGGGCAGGGACTGGTTTGCCCTTGTGCTTTTTTTTTTTAAGTGCCATCAAAGTAATGTGTTTGAGCATATTTGATTCCATGTCAGTTGTGTTATTTTATTTACTTTATTTTTCAGATTTCTGCTCTGCCCTTCCTCCCAAAGGAGCACAGAGCAGCAAACCTTTTGTGTTTTTGAATTTAAAAACACAAATACATTCATACCTCGGGTTGAAGTAGCTTTGGAATGAATATTTTCGGGTTGCGCTCCGCAGCGACCCGGAAGTAACGGAGTGCATTACTTCCGGGTTTTGCCGCTCGCGCATTCGCAGACGCTCAAAATGACGTCATGCGTGGAAGCGGCGAATCACGACCCGTGGACGCGGGTTACGTTCGCTTCAGGATGCGAATGGGTTCCGGAACAGATCCTGTTCGTATCCTGAGGTACCACTGTAACATTAATAAGCACATAAAACATTTTAGAACATCAAAACACATTTAAAAATGATCACACACCCTCACAGTTGCTTATTTCAAGGTTGTCATCATGGCCAGTATTTTTTCAGTCATCAAATGCCTGGGTTAGCAGGAATGTTTGTATGTTTTCCTGAAAGTCAGTGAGGGAGATGAACTTGTCTCAAGTCAACACCAACCAGAGGCAGCACCACCAACATGGCCTCCCATGCTGATCTTTGGGTCCTGTTAGTGGTGGGGGATCTTCAGGTACTTGATCCCAAGCCATTTAGGACATTGTATGCTAGTACTAACACCTCAAATTGGACTCAGTAGCTCACTGGCAGCTGCTGGAGAGCTCTCCTGAGGGTGGTGCATGGTCCCACCCGGCTGCCCCACTTGCCAATCTAGTAGCCACATTCTGCACTAGCTGCAGTTTCTGGGTTGTCTTCAAGGGCATTTCCACATAGAGCACATTGCTGTAGTCTTAAGTGGGAGCTCACTAGAGTCTGGGCAGTTGAGATCAGGCTGTCCAAGTAGTAGGCAGTTCAGCCCAACCTGGGCATAAACACTCCTGGCCAAAGAATTCAGTTGAGACTTCATTGAGAAGTTGGAATCCAGGCATGCTCGCAGACTAGGAACCTGTTCCTTCAGGGGGAGTGCACCCCTTCCAGAACAGGTTCTACATCTAATTCCTGGGCATGGGAACCACTCATCCACAGAAACTCCATCTTATCAGAATTCAACCTCAGTTTGTTGGCCCCCATCCAACTTTTTACTGCTTCCAGACACCAGTCTACTTTCTTCACAGCATCTCCTGATTCAGATGGAATGGAGCGTTTCCAAATGGTTTGGGGCGGCTTACATGGTTCTCCTCCTCCTTCATCATCCAGTGCATAGTAAAACTATGGCATTTGCTCCCACAAGATATAGTGATGGTCACCAACTCTGATGGCTATAAAAGGAGGTTAGACAGATTTGTGGAGGATAAGACTATATTCTTTCTACACTAATGGGTCCTGCTTGTGGATGGGCATCTGCTTGACTACAGTAAGAATAGGATGCTGGACAAGATAGGCCACTGGCCTGATCCAGCAGTACTGTTCTTATGACCTTTTACAAGCAAGAAAGTGTTGCTGTGATTGTAAATGAAAAGGAAATAAGTAACATGGCTTTCTTTGACTGTTGAGTATTTTTGTTAAATTTTATTGCAAATTACTTGCCTGTATCAATAGAGATTTTGGTCATATATGCATTGATTTATATTTAATTACGGAGTGAACATTAACGTAAACTGGCTGACCGCCCTATGTGGCTTCCTCCTCAAATGTTTTGGCTCTTGGCTTGGTGGATTTTTTTTTTTTTTTATAAAATATTTATTAAAATTTTTAAATACAAATGCAAAAATAATAAACAATATAACATATATCATAACATAGTTTCATAACTTCTTTGGACTCCCTCACGTCTCCCGCTCCCACTTACATCAGTATAGATTTTTACCAGCAATTTATCATCTTGTTTGCGTTCTTATGTCCCGCTCTTTTAAATATAATATAATAAATCTCCAAAAGTTTTATATTTTCCTCAGTCTCACTTATCATCCTAATTCCATCTAATTTAGTGGTGCTCAATTATTTATGATCTAGCATCCTTCTTAACATTCAACCAAATTACAATATTTTTGTAAATAAATCTTAAATTTCTTCCAGTCTTCTTCAACCTTCTCCTCTCCCAGGTCTCGGATTCTGCCGGTCATCTCAGCCAGTTCCATGTAGTCTATCAGTTGCATCTGCCATTCTTCCAGTGTGGGTAGATCTTGATTCCAATGCTTAGCGATGAGTATCCTTGGCTTGGTGGATTTATACCAGGTGCGGGGAACCTGTGGCCCTCCAGATGTTGCTGAGCCACAACTTCTATCAGCCCCAGCAATACTGGAAGTTAACATTCAGCAACATCTGGAGGGCCACAGGTTCCCCACACCTGGTTTATAGTTTTTCTTAACCCCCACCCCTTTTACTCCTAAGGAGTGACTTCAAATGAAGCATAATCTTTTCCTAGGTGACCTCCTTCTGTCAGAGGTAAATAGCTCTATCTCCTTTTGTTAACTCTTCAGTGGGTGTTTATTCAGAACAAACATACTGCAGGGAGATGCAAATGTAACTGGAGTTGCTCTGCTGGGTAACCGGACTAACAAGTTCTGGCAGGAAACCGGAAGGGCTGCGCTAAGGAACTTTCTCCATGGCTGCCTAGCTCAAAATGAAGTTGGGGGGGGGAGAGAAGGAAGTTCCTAGGGCGACAGGTTAGCAAAGTTGGTGAAACAGCCTATCTACCAATCAGCTTTCTAGGGGTGTGGGTGTACTTTTTAAGCTGGTGGCCTGAGGAAGCATCCTTTATTCCACCCCGTATTTGCTTTTACCTTTCTGTGTTTTTTTTTTCTCCTTCAAAAAACCTTTTGGCATTTAAGGAGATTTAGATAAACTTTAGAGACCAGATTGAGCTCTCTTTGGGGAGCTGTTCAAATCCCTGCAGAGCCAGGAAGCTTTTCTGTGCAGCCTTGGTCCCAGTTGCCTCCCCATTCTGCCTAATCCGCCTCACGAGTTTCATGGGGAGGTGAACTAGAGGGAGGATTCCCAAGTAGAATTGCACTGATATATTTTCATGCAGGGGTCCTTTAAAGCAGGAGTGGGTAGTCTGCGGTTCCCCAGATATTGCTCCCACCTTTCCTGATCATTGGCCATACTGGCTGGCACTTACAGCAGTTCAGAGTCCAACAACATCTGGAGGGCTACAGGCTCTTCCCCATCCCCCGCCTTGAAGCATATCATAGGTTTTTATGCCCAGGGTCTGCTCTGTATGAGATAGATAGAAACATACACACCAAGAAAGACAGAATTCTGTCACTGTCTAAATTCTGGTTGCCACAGAATAAATGATGTCAGGAACCAGGCTCCCCAAATGAATCCCTCTGGTTTAAACTCTTTTTCTTTCTTTTTTTAATGCTCTTGAAATACACTTTATGTTAAGCCTGGTCTGTGTTTTCCACAGAACATCTGCTTGGGTTTTTTTCCGGGGAGGATCTGTGTATACACATCATATCTGTATTTCCTCTGCTAGTATGCTGAGATGATAGTCTGAAGCTCCCAAGCTTAAAGGCTGAGTTTTCTTCCAGTGTACAGTTTCATTGCTTTGGAGCAGTAGATATGGATCAATATAGTAATCAGTAATGACATGTATTCCTAGCTTCTTTGGGGGCAGAAGTGAGGTGGATGACATGGTGGCCAGACTAAAACTGGCCAGATGATGTGAAGCAGCAGCCATTTAGATAAATATCCTGAGATAGCATAATATGAATAATGATGACAGCTCTTCTATTCATTTCATTCTATTTCCTCAACCCCATACTTTTGTCACACTCCAGCTTGACCAAGAGTAAAATGCCTTTAGGGTTAGGGTCATAGTTCAGTGGTCGATCACATTGTTTGCAATTAAGGCTGGAAAAGCCCGTGTCTGAAATCTGGAGAGTCACTACCAGACAGTGTCTGTGAATGGTCCCTAAGCTAAATGCATCCGTGGTCTGACTCATTACAAGACGGTTTTTCATGTTCCTGGGTAACAAGCTCAGAATGGTGCAGGTAGAAGCAACTTGATTTTTTCACTTTTTTTGTAATAGGGAGGGAGCAGGGTTAACACACAAGTGGTGTTCCCCAAATACACCTGTTATCCCCACTTAAATTAATAGATGCCAAAGTTAGGCATTGCACTTGGGGACCCTTTTAGAGGAAGAGAAGTCTAGCCTGCTCTCCTCTGGAGACTTATGTGGCTTGAGCCTTCCTAGACAGGGTTCCCACAGGAATGCAATACATCTTTGTGTGCACACATCACTATGCAACACTTTGAACAATTGTTGGACATGGTCCCCTCACAATGCACTTACAGTATTCCTTTGTTTGTTGCTTTTGCAAACATGAAATGTGTTAAAACCTTTATGCCTTTTGAAATATTGGTGGCTTTAAGACAAGCACACCAAATTGATGGTGAATATACAGCATTTTTTTTTTCAAGCCTCAGCTTCAGGTGACTCCTTAGATAAGAATGTCAAATTGATGTTGCATTCTAGCCCAAATAAAATGTAAGGAAGGGTCATTACACTGTGTGGGATAATTGTGTGTTAGGGTGTCCCTCCATCTCCTCCTCCAGATGTCTGCAGGCTGTTGTTTGCCTTTAATTGGTGAATGAGGCTAATGACTCCTAGGATATCTTGTGGTGATTGTTGTTTACTCAAACAAAATTTGGTTCTGAGGCAACTTGTGTATTGGCTCAGCAGAACAAAAATTGGCTTGATGTAGACTAAGAATTTGAAAAGATTATTGGATGACCCAGAGAATGAACTTAATCTGGGCCTCTACAAAAGCAGATGAGACTTTCTCAAGTGCACATTCACTTGCTGACTGTCTTCCCCACTCAGGCAGGCTTACATTGTGGAATAAATTTGAAGCACCTAAGAATCTGAAGCCCAGAACATGCATGCGTGAGCTTTGTTCTATGAGCCCATAGATTTAGAGACCAAGTAGAGAATCTGCCATTTAGTGATGCCTTTATTCTTTCCTTGGGTTACTCTCCCACACACACCTTTCCTCTTTTTTGCCTATGTCAGGTTTTAAATTGTCTGCTCCTCAAGGTAGGACCCAGCCCTCCTGTGCTGAGTGAAGTGCCAGACACATTAAATGCACATTTGTACAAATAATAATGTGGTGCAGAATTTGATCATAAGGATCTCCTTGCTTTGACCAGGTGTGGGGAAGCTTTTGCCATGCATGCTGGTGCTGATGGGAGCTGTAGTTTGGCAACAACTGGAGGGCCAGAGTTTCCCACTCCTGCTTTAAACATACAGAAAGCTGCTCCAGCCTTCTCCGTTGCATAACATAGTATGTAGGGGTGTGGATGTGTTAAACCTCTCCTCTTATGTTTTATGAGGGCTAGGTCACAGTGCACCTTGTCAGTGCCATCCATCCATCCATGCAAATAGTTGGCTATCTTGCCCTCGTTTTCCCAAAGAGAACTTTGGAAACTGAAGGCCAAGAAATGACTGGGGTGGGCTGAGCTGGCACAAGGGTGTCTTTTTTAGACTTTTCCAGAGGTTAGTACTTTTCATCTGTTTTCTGAGGCTTTTAGTGGTTTTTAGTGGCTTTTTATAGGTTTTATTGTCTCGCTGCTGCTATTATGATTTTTATTTTATGTAAGCTTTATTGATCTCCACTCTTAGGTTTGAAATAACTTAATAATTTATTGCCTCCATTTTTGCTTGGGTTTGTCCTCTCTGTAAGCTGCTTTGTATCTTTAATTTTAATAGAAGAGCAGTCTCAGATAGGTTAAATAATTGTTCGCTGTTGTCCTATTAATATCAGGAGAAGCTTGTTCGACCAGACAATGTGCATGTGCATTTTGGAATCCTGTCAAAATGGAGAAGGTGAACTGAGGTTGCTCTTCAATCAGAAAGTGTTCACACAATGCCACTCTCCGGCATCAGAGTTTCATAGGGAAGCCTGTGGAAATGAGCTAAGTAGTGGGGTGGTTAAACTAAATGACATCCTACTTACTCTGAAGTAGGAAACCTCCGGTTCCCAAAATGGAAACCCAAGGTGCAGCATATTAATTTTACCAGGCCCATTTGCAAGTCTAGTGGGCAAACGGAGCAGTGACGGGGTATCTTAGTGGATGGCATGTGGCAGCTGCTGTTGTTTTTCATAGGGACAGTGCTTACCGACCATTCTAGAGACTTTGAACAAAGCAGAGGTTCATGATTGGCTATCTGTGACACTGCAGAGTTGGCCTGATGGGATGCAGCAGAGCACTTCCGAGACCAAAGGGAAAGGTGTGAATTTGAATCTTGTTTGCTATGACCATAACTGGATGCAGGTCATATGTGTGAAGCTTTTGGAGGGGCCGGGTTATTATTTGCACTGTTGCTGTACATCACACTTGACAGAGATTTTACAGTCTACCCTGATGGTCATGTAGGCCAGTGTCCTCAATTGGTGGTCCACCCAGGGGCTCCATGGCACCATTCACACAATGAAAACCACCATAGAGACATCTTTTTTTTTTTTTAAAGCAGGGGTCCATGGCTTGACTTTCGAAGAACAGGGTCTGCAGTACTGATGAGGACAATACCAACCTAGATGGATGGGTGGTGGGGCTTGGTGTGCAGCAGCTGCGATATTCCTACAATGTATGCCTGTTGAAGATTAGGGTTTGTATTGCAACACCTGCAATTCAACAACCAACTAAATTACAGAGGGAAGTATTTGGCTCTCTTCTTTCTATCCATATAGGGAAGCCTCTGGAGAAAGAAAATGCTAGACCCTGCAGCACCGCCCCAGTTTGGCCCAGGGCTCTGTGCATGTCATGCCTGCGGGAAGCTTCTCTAGTCATCTCCAGTCAGCTGCAGTTGCAAATTCCCAGCCTTCAGGGGCCTTGAACAAAAGGCTCCATCCTGCATATGCTCCAGTAAGGGTCAGCCCCCTCTAGGCATCTGCTTTGGAGCAGCATCAGGGTTGGGAGGGACTCTCCTCTAATTTGCACATTTAATCCCTGTGCATTTTCATGAATGTGACAGGAAGGTGCTGAATGAACTGCTGACTACATTTCCTCTTGTGCACCATTCTCATTCCTACATCAAACGTTAAGAGTTCAGGCAGACCTTTAAAAACACACAACTGATAACGACTTCAAAATCATGAGAGTTGGGAAACATAATTAAGTTGGTCTTCCGTCTGCTTTCTACAAGCAGAAAGAACACCATGTTTATTATGCTCCTCAACACTCATGATTTCCAAGTAAACTAGTAACAGTAAAGATGCGAACTAGTATTTCTTTTTTGTCATTAGTTTTTAAAACTTATTTAATGCTAGAATCTAAAATGTAACTTGCAGGAACCTACTCTGGGGGGTGGTGTTGGCTATGCATGTGTTCCACTTTGTGGGTTGGGGGTAGAACTGCAAGCTCTAATCCAGTGTATTGATAAACTAATACTTTAACAGATGACAATTAACACTTGTATGGGGGTGTTTCACTACTGTTTTGTTTTGGCTGTTGCCGTAATGATACTGAAGCAAATATCCAGCTGCTGGAAGTAGTTTTAATTTGAACTACAAGTTACCTTGCACTTCCTTCAGTATTTCAAATAGGGTACATATGCTGATATTTTGGTAAGCTGCACTGTGACAAATGAAAGTGAGCATTCCCTGGCTGCTGGGAGCCTTTGTTACCTTCCTGTTTCCTAATGAATTGTTCTCTCATAGAACCCCACACCCCCACCCTGCTCTGTAATCCTCATGCAAATTTATTTTGGCCTGATTGCAGATTAGGGAGCTCTGTATTAGCACACTTACTTTGCATGCAGAACGTCCCAGATTCGATTTTCAGCATCTCCAGTTATCAAAGGATCTTTGACAGTAGAGCTGGGAAGACTTCTTTCTGCCTGAAACTTGAGAGAGCTGTTCCCAGACACAGTCGACACTTATGTACTTAAATATATTGCCCCTCTTTGGATGATCACGCTTACTAAACTGAGATACTTATGAGCACCTTTCCTTGACCTGTGATTAAACCAGGAAATCTCTAATTAATTAAACTTCATTTTGTACTTGTGTCTAAAATAAGGAAACTGTGGTTATCAGCTTCAAAACAAGCCTTAAACAAACATCATACTGTGGTTTAAGAGCCTAGCTTGTTCTGAAGTTGGCAACTAGTTTCCTGATGAACACGAAATAATAAACTATGGTTAAAGAGACATCCTAGTTGGAGCTGTGTTGAAGGTGGCCACCGAGTCAGACCACTGGCAGCTTTGTGTACTGAACCATGGGTGCTTTTAAAAAATCTGAATTCTAAGGTGCACACTCCTCCTGAATTTTGTAAGCACAGTGTTGAGTGAATTGGAGCAGTTCACAGCACCTGTGTTCCTGGCTGCTGAGAAGCTGGCACCTAAAAAGGTTTTTCCCTGGAGTAGAAAGTTTGTCCCAGTTGTGGGGGGTGGAGATGGAGCTTAAAGATTGCAGCATGTCTGGAGCTGCTATCCCTATTAGGGAGTTGTAATACCCTCTTGTGGCATTATGGCTCATTTTAACAGCTGTGGCACCTCTGCAAATGGGCCTTTTTCTGTCCTTTTTGCTAGGGGATCTGCGATGTAGCTGAATACTTTTGGCTGCTGCATCTGTGTTCTGTGTTCACACACTGCAGAGGTGGGGCTGGTTGCCGGAGGCAATTAATTGCTGCAGGTGATCAGGTGTGGGTGAAGGGATGGTATGGAGTGGTTTAGGCTTCATAAAGCTATACGTATACAGAAAACCATGGTCCTTGGTGCCTGTACACAGCTGAAAGATTGCTTGTAACTAGGTAGATAGCCTATAACTGCAGTTTTGTGGGAACACACACACAGAAGTTGAATATAGTCTTGGATGCTTGTTTCAGATGTTCAGGTTTCATGGTGTTCTTTAAAGCTATCTGGTCCTAATGGCTTGCAAGGATATGGGCAATACCTCATGAAACCGCTGAAGCCAAAGTATATAAACTTTCCAGTGATCAGAGAACCATAGAAAGTGAATGCATTTTATGCTGCGGGGAGGTGGGGGTCAGAATGGCAGGATAAATTGGGCAGGATTTGAGAATTCATGCTAAGGTGTAGAATTTATACCAGATGCAGAATTCAGCTCCCCTTGCTGCAGAACTCTGTCTCTCTAAGTGCAGAGTACACCCAGCCCTGCCTAGAAGCTGTTTGCTCAGCCGTACCTCTGTACAATCTCTCTTAGGCTTTCTCTCCCTTCCACTCCTTTCAAATTGGCAGCCTTTTTAAAAAAAAGTAAAAAAAAAAAAATCCGCCTTGCAAACTTAGTAGGCTCTGCAGGGCTCAGTCAACAGAGTTGCCTGTCAGAGCTCCAGATCACCTGACGGCAGGTCAAAGGGGTAACGTCATCCTTTTTTCCTTTGCTTTCTCTTCCCCTCCCTGGTTCTCTCCAAAGCCCTGCCTGCCGATTGCATGGGTGGGGCAGGCAGCTTCCTGTGGGGGAGATCCTGACGTTGCTCTAACTCATTCTCTCTCACACTTTCTCTCCTCCCAAGTGAGACGCAGGTTTCCTCCTACCTTCTGTCTTGTGGGGGGGGGGGGAAGGATCTAGCAATTCGGACTTCCTTCTGGAGTAAACCTTGATTGGATTCTAGAATAACCCGTTACCTCTGTTTAACTATTTGGTTTTGGGGTTGTTGTTTTTGAGGGGTGTGTGTAAGATATTTCCCCGCCACCATCACTCAGACTTTAAAAGAGGCTTGGAGGACTTGCCAAACAACCCAGGTGCTCTCTGGCTCAGCAAGTGGGGAAATTGCGAAAGGTGTTGCCTCGCTCAGGTATCGGAGGTGGAGACTTGGGCACCGGCTGGATGAGGAAGCTCCACACTTCCTCAGTTCTGTTGCTGTACTTTGCTCCGTCAGGAAAGTTTTGGGTCAACAAATGAAGGGGTAAACGCACCGTCCCAGGAAAGGATTATTCCCTCTTGAGTTTCCACGAGCTGCTGCTTTGCTCAGACTTGTTCGCAGTAATTTTGGGATACCTGCCTTATCCGTTTCTTCACAGCCGAGAAAGCAGGCAACTGGATCCAGTCTTTTCTCCCTCTCTTTCTCATTTTTTCTTTGGCCTCTCTTGGAGCAGCAGTGGATCGATGAGGTACAGCTTGCCTCTGACTGGCAGAGGCACTACTGCGTGAGGTAGCAGAGAAGACTACGATTAATGAGTGGAGGACATAGATACGTTGTGCCTATGACAATGGGAGTAGTAAGTCTCTTGTATTACTGGGTATGGTTCCTGGGGTCCAAAATAGGATCCTTATATGAGGTGGTGGATTAAGATATGGTTATTATATGAGGAAAAACTGGTATTTTGTGGCTAGTGATCTGATGGAGGTAGGAAACTGAGTTTCCAATAGGGGCTCTATTTAGAGAATGCGACCCCCCCCCCCACCACACCTTTCTTTTACACCCTGGGATAAATGCGGACCAGGCCTCAGACTCACATGCTCTGTCTTCCTTCTCACTGCAAGAGTGAGTAATTGAACAGGGATATCCCATATAAAAAAAACTCCCTTGACCTCAGAAAGGTAAAATTCACCAATCCCAAGGGCTAGGAAGCAAGTTTTAATTCCATGCAGATTGGTAAGATTTTGGGCATGCAGTCCTTTCAGGTTGGCCCATGGTGAGCGAGGAAAGCAGACTCAAGCTGAGGCCTCATTCTTGATCTCTCTCTACCCAAGTACTATCCTGGAAGGGTAGGGGAATGTTGCTGGATCAGAACTGGCTTTGTTTTATCCCAGGAGAGACCTTCTGAATCAGACCAGCAGCCCATCCAGTCCAGCATCCTGTTCTCACAGTGGCCAACTAGATGCCCGTGGGAAGCCTGTGAACAAGACCTGTGTGCAACAACAGCACTTTCACTTCCTGCAGTTTCCAGTAACCGGTATTCAGAAGCATACTGCCTATAGTAGTGCAGGTATAACATAGCCATCAGGCTTAATAGGCATTTGTAGACTTATTCTTCATGAACAAAGGCCCTTGCACAGGTTGAAAGTACCCATCTTAGAAATGGTGACTTTATTAGCCTCTAGCGACAAGGGGCAGCGTGCTAGAGAATAGCAGCAGTAGAGGGCCATTCTGCTCTTCTGTCCTGCTTATGGGTTTCCCCTCAGCATCTGGTTGGTCACTGTGGAAAACGGGATGCTGGGCTTGGATAGGCCCCATGGCATAAGTGGCTGGGGAAACCCAACTAGATGGGCGGGGTATAAATAAATAAATAATAATTAGCAGCGTGCTCCTCTAATAATCCTAACAGAATATTAAAACATGGTATGTCCTGAAATATTATGGGGCAGCAAATATCCTTCCCTCCTTGCATTTGGCGGTATCGATTAGGCCTGAAAAAGAGTTAGCAGTGATATTATGTGGAGTTTCATTGCTAAAATCCAGTCCGGCTATCCAAATTGACTTAAGCTTTGTGCCCTTAGTTTTTTGATACTTCTCTTAGCCTTGGTATTTTTTGGTATCGTGAATTTATTGATGGATTATTCTTCCTATTTTTATTTTTGTCCTTATTTTTTAAATACCCGTCAACTGTTTTGAGCAATATGTTTGTGGTGGAAAAAACAGGATATACATTTTTGGATAAAATAAATAAATCAGATTTTCACAGAATGGGTAAACTCAGATCACAGTTTATTTCAGGATACTGTAAGTGACTTTACTGCATGACTTCAGGCATCTGACTTTTTAAAAATTCTTACTCTGAAAATAATTTTTATTTTATTTATTTAATAAAATTTCTATACTGCTTGATTGTAGTAAAACCTCTAAGCCACGGGTGTCAAACACAAGGCCCGCGGGCCGAATCCGGCCCGCCAGACCTCGTCATGTGGCCCGTATAGCCGGCCGCCAGCCTTCACCTTTTATTCTTGTTCTTTTTTTTGACACAAGAAAGCCGCCACTTCGGTGCATGCGCGGCAGCCTACAAGCCGGAGAAGGTCTGCCCTCTAGTGGCGCCGGCCGTTCTACACAGGAAACCTCCGCTTTACACGCATTCCTACAGATACAACCGTCCCTTTGAGGGTGACTAAACTGCTGATGCGGCCCCCGATGAATTTGAGTTTGACACCCCTGCTCTAAGCCATTTTACAATAAATATTCCAATTTACAATAAATGTTTAAACTAATTAAAAGCATTTAAAAATAATGACAATTAACAGTAAATTAATATTAAAACATGCCATCATTAACATGTCCGGATAGGCTTGCCCAATACAAAAATGTTTTAAGCAGATACCAAAAAGAGTACAGCGAAGGTGCATGCATGATATCAACAGGCAGGGGATTCTAAATAAGAGCTATGAGCCAGTTAAATCATTTTTGTTGATTTTAAACTGTTTTTTAATTGATAAAATAATTTAATTTGGATGTTACCACAACCTGTGTTGTTGAGAGCTAGCGAACAAAAGGGAGTGTTTAAGGAGTAAAGTGCAATTTAATAAACAAAAGCTGCCACTCAGTCATTTATTTATTTTAGAAGGAAGATTGTTTTTAATCTGTTGATTAAAGCTTAAACAACAAAGAGTCTTGTGGCAACTTAAATGACTTAAACAAATGTAATATGGCATAAGTTTATGTGTACTAGAGCTTATACCATAATTTTATTAGTCTTGTTAAGGTGCCAAAGGGCATTCTTGGTTTTGCTGCAACGGACTAGGCTTGATATTCCTCTGAAAAGTTATATTACAAAGAATGATCTCTTAAGTTGGGAGAGGGAGAGCAGCAGTTTAAAAAGATTTGAATGATGAGCGGGTTCAAGAAGAGATAATTAGAACAATGTGTTTGATTTAGACCTCTGTGCTCCTCGTGGTCTTGAGCCTGTTAGATTATCATAAAGCTCTTAACTTCCTTTCCTGATCACGGCCTAGTTCTTGCTAGGTAATGCTATACCTTGAGTATCTCTCTTCAGACTGGGGACTCGTGGGATGGGATGGCTCCTCCATATTATAATATAATGGGGAAACCTCTGCACATAGAAAACTTACTTGTAAGGAGATGGGCAGGTGCTAGGAATCACAAAAGCTATTGGACTATTGCTTGTGGTCTTCCCATAAGCATCTGGTTAGCCACTGTGAGAACAGGATGTTGGACTAGATTGGTCTCTGGGCCTGATCCAGAAGTCTTACGGCCCGACTGAAAACATCCCCTGCTGCATTTTCTGCCCAAGTTACCACAGTACCTCTTGTTTCTTTCTGGAACGATTAGGACTGCCATTGCCATCCTCCACTCCAGATTTTGAGAGGTGGGTTCTTCCAGATAGGTCTTTGCACAACGTGGGGTGCTAGCATAAGGCCACTGGTTGGAGACACTGGTGAGCCTTCTCCACAGAGCAAGCACTTTGAAGGTAAGAAGAACCTTGCTGCTGGATTGGGCCCAAGGCCCATGTCCAACTTCCTGTTCTCAGAATCCCAGCAAGCAAGACCTAAGTGCAACTGTGCTCTCACCAGTTTTGATTCCCTAGCACCTGGTATTCTGAGGCTCACTCCAACAGTGGAGGTGGAAGATAGCCACTGTGGCTAGTAGCTATTGCTAGCCTTACTGTTTCTTCCATGAATGTATCTAATCCTTTAAAGTCTGTAGACATCACTACATCTTGTGGGAGCAAATTCCATAGTTTAACTATACAATGTGTGAAGTAGTACTTTTTCTTATCCTGAATCTTCCAGCATTCAGCTTCATTGAATGGGCCCAGGTTCTGGTGTTACAAGAGGGAGAAAAACTTCCTATCCACTTTCCCCACACCAGACCACTATGTCTCAACAGCAGAAATGGTTCCTCTTCTCCATGTTTTCTGCAGACCTTTGTCAACAAGAGTGAATGGTCGTGTTTGCCTCTCCTTGCTCTTGTGGCTTAGACTTAGCTCATACACTGGAAACAAGTGAAATAAGATATTCATGGGTTTCCATGGATGCATTTTCTGCTTTGAGAGCAGCCTGCTTGTGCTTTCTGTGACTTAAAAAAGCTAGGAGAATTGGGATAAAACCCCTCTTGCTGCTAATTTAGGAGAGAAAGGGATGGGCAACCCATGCTCTGCTCTTGGTTAAGTCACACTTGGGTCATTCCACATCAAATCAATGTGAAAAACGGGTTTCGTCCCCTCCGTCTCAGATTTTTGACGAAACTTGGTGTATACCCTTCCCTTATGGTTGAAAGAAACCTCCTTAAATTTTTTCTTGTCTATCTCACTTCAAAGTTTTGTGAAATCTGCATTTCTGTCCCTCTTGAGATCCTCGGCCTTGTGTACATTTTATTTTTTTCCCTCCATAACCAATGATCTGATCTCTTTGGAATTGTACACAGAGTTCAATAACATGATGAGGATTTCAGGGGAAAATACACCAGCACTCAAAAGATTTTATAAATGCCTTAAGAAATTATAAATGTAGTTTTTTGGGTGGAAAAACTAGGTTTAGAAAACCTAAATTTTCAGTGTGTGGACATGATGGAATCAAAAGTTTTTGATGGTGAAAATTATTGCAAGACATGCTCTTTCTCGACAAAGAATGAAATGCAGATTTCACGAAACTTTGAAGTGCTATAAAATTAAAACCGTTCGAGATAGAGGAAAAAAAATTTGAGGGGTTTCTTTCAACCATAAGGGAAGGGTGTATACAAAGTTTCATCAAAATTAAACTAATGTGGAATGGCCCACTTGACCCATGGAGTCCTGATTCCATAGTATTTGGGAGTTGCTTAATACATTAGGACCATGACCAACACATGTAGTCGGACAGATGCTCAGTTTTCTTCTTTCTACGGGAAAGGAGGATGGTGATCTGAAAGTGAAAGATTGTACATCAACGCACCGTATTTTTGCTCTATAAGACACACTTTTTCCCTCCTAAAAGGTAAGGGGAAATGTGTGTGCGTCTTATGGAGCGAATGCAGGCTGTGCAGCTATCCCAGAAGCCAGAACAGCGAGAGGGGGCGCAGCGCTCCCTCTCGCTGTTCTAGCTTCTGGCTTAGCTGCGCGTAGCCTCTTCAGGGCAGCGGGGAGCCTTCAGCCCGCTGCCCTGAAGAGGCTGCGCAGCTATCCCAGAAGCCAGAAGAGCAAGAAGGATCTTGCTCTTCTGGCTTCAGGGATAGCCACCAAAGCTTCTTGAGCGCAGCAGGAGCGCTCCTGCCTCTTCACTCAAGAGGCTTTGCGTTGCTTTCTTGTTTCTTGTTTTCCTCCTCTAAAAACTAGGTGTGTCTTATGGTCGGGTGCGTCTTATATAGCGAAAAATACAGTATTTTTCATCGTCAGATCACTCCCTGTTGAGGTTTATGGCTTATTGCAACTGTTCCCCTCAACAAGGGGGGTGGGTACTAGAGGTTAATGAATTCTGATGGAATCTAGTGAGTTTCTTGGCTGGTTTGACTGGCAGTTCTTTCAAATTCCTAGTCACTCTGTGGAATGCAGAGATTACTCGAGTGGTTGTCGAGCTAAGCTGAACCCTACACCTGAGCTGAGGGCATTGAAGCAGGTTGAAAGATGGCATGAACACATCTGGATAAGATTTCATGATGAGTCCGACCGAACACAAGAGCTAATTATCAAGCCTTCTCTGTAGTGATGGTGAAGTAACCATACTGTAATTGCATTCCCACAAAGCCATCCTGTGGAGCTTTTCCAAATGGTTTTGAGTCTTTTGAAATCTTATTTGATAGATTTGGTGGAATCCCAGTACTGTAGGTCTTTGTGATGTGTTTGCAAGAGACTTTGAGAACAAAATTGCCTGTATCCACCAATTTTCGGACTTCACAATTGTCTTGCTGGATAACTTTTACCTTTTAGGGCCTGTGGATGTGGCCCTTCCCTATCCTAGCTAACTGCATCAAGCAGAGAGGGGGGTGACCGGTTGAGTGCAGGAAGTAGCAAATTCCTTGTTAACAGAGGGTATATTCCCAGCCTCCTTTATTCCCAGGCAATAGTGTTAGTATTCCTAAAAAGTTTCATTGGGCCCAGAAGTTCTGAACAACTGTGGGCCAATTGCTAACACTCCCTTCCCGGACATAGTATTCAAGCAGTAGTTGCCAGCCGTCTCCAGACACTCTTAGATGAAACTCATTTTCTAGGTCCATTTCAGTTGAGGTTTTGGCTTGGTTTTAGCAATAAAACTGCCTGGGTCACTCTGTAGCATGACTTTTGCTCAAAGTGAGATGGAGGTGCAACCCTACTGATTCTCTTGATCCCTCAATCAATCATGGTATCATTCTGGAGAGCTTGTCAAAATTGGGTGTGGGTGGCACTGCTCTTCTGTAGTTTTACTCATCTGTGTAGCCACTGCTTACAGAAGTGGTGCTGTGGGTATCTTTGTAACTCTGTGGCATTCAGGCTTCAGGTCACATAAACATCAAACCACCAAGTGTGCTTACTGATCATAACATTTGGGCCTCAAGTCAGTACTTGAGAAAATAGTCTGCTCCAGTTTGTGGTGCTTTGTGGGCTGCCCAATTTGATTCAGGATCCATCAGTCTATTTCATTCCATCACCTCCCATTCACTCATAGGATTTGGGTTTTTGTTTTTTAAAGGCTGCAACTTCTCTTTGTTTTTGACCAAAGTCAATGGAATTTGCAGGTAAACTAGCCCATAGTTAGTGAAAAAAGGCTACCAAATTGCAGGCAAATAGCTCAAGGGGCTTTTGTACTAGCCATATTTTTTAAAGTTGATTCAAGGTGGAGAGAACTAAAAGGGATTCATTTTTCAGACAAAATTATTCCCTCTGATGTCTAAACATATCAGTCACAGTGGAGCTCTCCCTCAACTCTCTTTCTTCTCTATTGTTTGCTCTCTGTTCCTTCACCCCACCCCACCTCATGTTATGGAAAGCTTAGGGATCTTTCTTTCACTTTCTCTGCAACTTTTTGATATTGTTTGGATCACCAAAGCATCACAGGAGGTCTTGCTTCAACCTTTGCCACCTCATACGGATTTCATTTTGCCTCTGACAAGCCAAGGACACCCCCCCATACAGACATATCCCCAGGATTTGCCTGAATCCTGATGCACAACCCTGTACTACATTAGATCATTTAGGGATTTGGAATGCAGCTGGCACCTAACTCTATTTCTCTTATTTATCTAATTGGCTGAGATGGTGGATATGCTAAATTAAATCCTAGGCATGGTAATGGGGTGGATGAAGGCCAATAAACTGATGTTCAGTCCAGACAAGGCAGAGGTACTGTTAGTCCACTTTTGCGCTGGTGAATGGTGTTCAACCTGTTCAGCAGGAGGCTATACTCTCCCCTAAAAGGGGAGCGGTTCATAGTTGAGGTGCTCATTGTTCCGTCTTTGTCACAATGCACTCCGTGGCTCAGAGTACCTTGTTCTAGCTGAGGCTGCTGCGCCAGGCATGACTGTACCGGGACCAAAAGAGATCCTTGCTTCAGTGTTCCACGCCCTGTAAACCTTCTCTTTGGGTTACTGCAATGTGTTGTGTCTGGGGCGGCCTTTGAAACTGGTTTGGAACGTTACACTGCTGCATAATGCCAGTGTGCGGGTAGTGACACTCTCTCACAGGGCTGTGAGGATAATTGAAGTAATAAGGGGACAGGTAGGGAAAAAAGACTTCCTTGGAAAGTTTTCTTTTAAAAGCAGCTGTTTTAAATGTATTGGGACAAAGATTAAACTCACCTGGACTCAAAACAAAAAAGTGCACTACCTCAGCCTGCTAAAGGAAGTGTTTGGAGGGAAATTGAAATACCTGCTTCAAACCCTCCACCTTCTTTTACTTGGAAGGAAAGCTGCAAGCAACAAAGGAAACTATTCACTAACGCTTTAAAAGGCACTGTTAACTGAGCCAATGTACCTTATCAATTAGGATTGTTTGGTTTGTTTGATCTGTATTTGTTTGTGCTTTTCTAAGCCAGGAGGGAGGGAAGAACCATGTTCAGTGCCACCTTGAGTTTCTTGGAGGAAAGATGGGAGAAATTTAATAAACAGGTGCTATAAACATACTTAATACTTGCACTTGTATCCCACCCACCAATTTCATGATGTTTACAAAACTGATAAATGCCTATAAAATAAAATCACAACAACATTTAAAGTAGAGTTAAAATGCAAAAAAATTAAAATCCCAGAAGCTTCAGAGTAAACGGCCTTCAGTTCAGCATCACATCAGTTTCCAGCAAAAGCCTAAGATAATTGGTACCTTTTTAATCCACATCAAAAGATGACCAGCTGAGGATGCCTGTTATACCTCAGGAGGGAGGGAATTCTGTGGCTGAAATGCCAGTCATGGAGAAGGCCCCGTGCGATGTAACCACACACTGAGCCACGTCTTATCAGCAGAACTACGTGAAAGGCATTTCCTGGTGATCTTAATGCACAGGCAGGCATGAGAGGGCCTCATTCATGTACAGTATATGGATCCCAAGTTGTCATACATGAAAGTTAACACTTTTCAGTTCGGTTTGGTAATGTATAAGCATCCATTTTAGCATGAGTGAGAGAGAGAGAGCGCAGATTTATTACCATCGGAAAACATCAACCCCACAACATGGCGCTGCTACTCTCTTGCAGGGATGGAGGAACTTGATGACCTCCAGGTGATGTTGGACTAACCTCCAGGTGATGTTGGATCCCATCAGTCCCAGGCAGCATGGCCAATCTTCAGCATCACCTGGAGGGAAATGGATTTCCCTTCCTTGCTTTAACTTAGTTAAGGTGGCCTTTGCTTTCTATTTTCTGCCACTGCACTGCTTATTTCACAGAACCATATTTTTGCTTGAGATTGGGAATGGGCGGAACCCCATTCCCAGTAGCATCTCCAGTCAGGGCTGGGAGAGTCTTCCTGTCTGAAACCCCGAAGAGCCGCTGCCAGCCAGCCTAGACAGTATTGAGCTAGCTTGACCAAAGGTCCGACTTGGTATAAGGCAGCTTCCTATCCCACCAGATTCCCTTTAGGATAACTTGTTTACGGTGTTAGAAACTTAGATATGAAGGCTAAGAGCTAAATGGCACCTTAAACCTAGTTTATGGGCGCCACAATGGAATGTCTAGGCCCACTTTTTTATTAAAAGAATACAAAGCTGAAAATGAATGAACTGCAGCTAAAATACTACGTTCCTTTTTCACATGGTCTAGTCCTTCCCCTGCCCACCCCCCTAATATTCCTAAGAGGGTCTCTTCTCCAGTCTTCAGAGAGTAGCTGGAAGTGGGGAGGCAGAAAAAGGCCCTCATTTCCTTCCACTCTGCATACAAGCCCTGGATTCTCCCTGCACCCCCTTTCCTTCACATAAATGTATCTTTTTGGCACCACAATTAGCACATATTAAAGGCCTATACAACTGATGGCAGAGACACCCACCTTGAGTGTCCAGTTCGCAGACCTAAGTCTTAAGGGTCCTTCAGTGATTCCACTCCAAAATTTGTTTTGATTTTAAGCATCACTGTGAGAGTCTGAGGTAGATAACACTTCTTAAACATTTCTTAAACCATCATAACTAACTGGCTAGTATATTTCAAATTAAAAGCACAGCATACATTAAAAGTGCATTTAAACAAGGCAACTGAAACCTAAATAAAACATGTTGGATAGAAAAGAAAATAAAGTTTTCAGGTCCCCAATCCATGCACGTTTTTACTTGGGAGGAAGCCCCATTGAACTTGGTTGGGTTTTGCTTCCAAGTAACAGTGGCAATTTTAATCTGAAATCTTAGGCGCAGTACTGTGTCCAGAGCTTGCATCCAACTGCTTGCGTTTATGAAATTCCCTGTCACAAAACGCGCCCAGAACAATGGGAGTTTTGAATGCTGCTTGTTTAGTGGCAGCCCACATTTTAATATCTACGGAATAGGTTCCCCTGAAGGTGCAGTCACGTGAAGTCCCCATGCCTCTAGTCCTGCTCTCAGGAGTCGAGATTTGGTTGTTGTCGATGTTTTGTGTTCCTTTTCCTCCTTCTGTACCCAGACGTGAGTGTAAATTATAAATGAGTGATGCAGCGTTTGATTCTGCTCCTCCAGGGTGCCTTTTGGAACGGTGGCTCAGCTGTTGCAGTGAGCCCAAGAGAGCAACAGCCCAGAGTGTCCTTGGGAAAGCAAGCCAAATGTGGGGTGCAGTGCCAGAGCAGAAAGCATTTTTCCGTTTTGCCAGGCCTGTCTGCATTCTGCACATCTGCAGGCTCACTGCACAAAATTCAAGACCTGCTCTAAGGTTCAGAGATTTGCACGGCTGCATTTCGGTGGTCATGATTTTAAACGGGTTGAAAATCTGGCCAATGGGAATGTTGTGGGCATGTTCAGCCTGGTCTCAATCAGGCACTTTTAAGTCATAGTCCAATTATCCTGTAACCACTTTAAAAAACCAACACACCCACCCACCCTGAAGTGTTGTGAGATGCTGTCCTCAGTCAACGTGCATGTGTCAAGTCTGGGTGAGTCTTCGTGCTCCCTGCTACTTGCTGCAGCTAGGACTGTCCTCTCTAGTCACTGTCAAGTCAGGAATACTTCTTGCAGTCAGTGGAGTGCAAACAGAGCGCTGTTTCCTCTTGCTAGGAAGAGTGCAAACAAATGCCCTGTGCCAGTGGCTTCACATAGGATGACAAAAAGTGGAAGGAATCAAACACACTCATATAAAGCACTGTTGATTTTTGAAATTCTGTTGATTGTCTTTGAACTCTTTTCTTTTAGTGTGGTGGGTTTTTTAAAAAACCACCCACCCACCCCAAAAAGCTAACTTCTGCCCTTGTGTGAGATAAAATTAGCTTGGGAGATGTTGCAAGCAAGTTCTTTGATGGGGGGCTCTGGACCTAAAGGTGTGGTTGGCAAGGCCATCCAGAGATGGAGCTCTGGAGGTTTCAGTTTTGAGGACAGATTCGGAAATAGGATTGGGGAGGAGATTGGTAGGTGGAATAGATGGGAGCGAAGCTTGTTTTGACTGCAAGCTCTTTGGACTATCTCTCCTTTTCTTTTTACTTCTTTTGCTTTGTTAATTGGATGTGTGGAGACACTTCTCCATGTTCCACTCCTAGGAAAACTTGCTTTACAGAGCCTTCTCTGTGGTGGCGCCTCTTGTGGAATACTATGCCAACATAGTTATTTTGACATCAAGTTAACACTTTGAAGATCCTCTTACCAGTCAGCATAGGCGACATCAAGTTAACACTTTGAAGATCCTCTTACCAGTCAGCATAGGCGATGCTGAGCTTGGTGGAACAGTGGTCTGACTCAGGATATGTCAGTTTCCTAGGTTCCAGTATAATACAGTCCTCCATTCAGACCAACGAAGACTAGAATCTTAGTTTACTTTTGTGGGCGGGTCATAGCTCAGTGGTAGAGCATCTGGCAAGTGGTCGAAGGTTCAGTCCCTGGGATCTCCAAGTAGGACTGAGAGTGTCCTCTCCCTGAAACCCTGGAAAGCTGCTGCCAATCAGTGTAGACAGTACTGACTGTACATGGACCAGTGGTCTGACTCTGTATAAGGCAGCTTCCTACAATGCTGAGCTTGGTCTGTTGTTTTATCTCTGTATGCTGGTGATTAATTTTGTGCGAATTCTGCCCTGGTATCTGTACTGATGAAGGACGGGCTGATAAATCCTTCAAATAAAGAAAGAAAAATATCCTAGGGATAGGGAGCCTGTGGCCCTCCCAGTGTTGCTGGACTACAGGTCCTATCATCCTTTACCGTTGGCTATGCTGCCTGGGACTGATGGGACTTTACCATTGGCTATGCTGCCTGGGACTGATGGGAGTTGCAGTTCAGCGTCATCTGGATGGCCACAGCTTCTCCATCTGTCGTATAATAGAAAATGGAACCACAGCTCAGATACTTCTGGTTCACAGCTATGCCTTTGAATGGCCTGAACCAAATTTGCATGCTCTCGGTTTTATTTCCCTATGTGTGAATTGGGGATGATTATGGCAGGGTGAATGTGATAAGCAAGGTAAAGCGGGCAGTGTCATTTCCTTAGGGGATGTGGCCTCAACTGCATGTTTAAATAACAACTGGGTGAGGCATCCCTTGAATTTCTGAGCATGCTCTGCTCTTTGGCTTTCTATAAACCCTGCAAATAAGATCCTAGATCCTCAGTCAGCCTGTATCTGCCTGAGGGTGTGTTGGAAATGGCTGTTTTGAACTGTGATCCACAAAGAGGTCCAAGCAGTCAGCCTGTACAGCAGCTGTGCTCCCTTCCTTCAACTGATAGCATCCTGGATCTTTTTCCAGCTAGAGTTTTGAGTTGGGGTATCACCCCTGGATGCTACTTTTCAGCTGCCCAGCTGGTCATCTCATTAAATATACTGTGGGCAGCTTTGGTTAATGGGGGAGGTTTTGTAGGGTGATAGAGGGTAGGGTCGTGTCTACTTCATGGATTTTTAAAGTACAAATTCTGTGCCCAATAAATTTTGCAACGCAGTATATACATTGCACAGACTGAGCAATTTTTCCACATTCTTGTAGACTAGTAACTTTTGTGGCATTTTTGAAGGACTGCTGTTTATAAGTATTTGTTACTAGGTACTGGGTGACATTCTGTCTCTCTCTCATTCCAGAATGGGAATGGAAAGTGGGAAATGGGGAACTTTGACACTGAATAGAACTGCTTAGACATTGCAGAAACCAAACTTTATTTTTTTTTATTTCTTCTCAGCCGGCCTTGGGACATCCGGAGTCCAAGCCCAACACAAAGTCCAACATGCTACGAGGCCGCGGCCCAGTTACCTCCGCTGATGAGCAGCCACACATTGGGAACTACCGCTTGTTGAAGACGATTGGGAAGGGCAACTTCGCCAAGGTCAAACTGGCACGGCATGTCCTGACAGGGAAAGAGGTGAGAGAGGGGAAGCAAACGCAATGGGGGTCTTTTGGTTATGCAGGCAACCTCCAAAGATGTGAGGGAATGAGAGTCTAGTTGTCCAACTAACAATGCTTTTAAGAAGAGAGATGTGGGGAAATCAAATTCTGCAACCAGAAAAGCTGGCTTCTGTGTCCTGTCTCGGTGGTTTAGGTTAAAGCACAATTTTATTCAGATCTGATTATCATAGATCTTAGTGTTGGGCTTAGAGTTTCTAGGCTCAGCTGGGGTGCAGAAGTAGGAGAGGGACAGGCCGATGAATACCTGGAGTGTGAACGGGTAAGAGGTACAAAGGTTAAGAAGGGAAGTGGGGAGACACACAAAAAATGTGTGTTTTTCACACCTCCATAACCTTGAGGACTAGTAACTTGCTTTACAAATAAGCCTCTCTTGTAACAGCAACAACAAAAGCCAAGGTTCTCAGGAGAGCTAGTTCTGCACCAGCAGTAATACTTAACACTTTTGTGGTACCTTTTTGAGTGTTGAAAGAACTTGCCTTACATTGTCCACAGAACACGCCTGTAAGGTAGCACAGTGTTATTAACAGAAAAAAGATGGAATGGTTGAGGCTGAGAGGGGATGGCCTAGTGAGCCACCTAGTGAGTTTGTTGAGATTTAAATGGATATATCTCCCATCCTTAGCTGCTGTGCTGCATCAGCACTCACTGCATAGTAATATATGTAAAGGGCCCTTTGCTTGTTGAGTCATGTATAAATTGATTTATAATCCTTCCTATCCACAAGGGCTCTGGGTAGATGACCTTTATAAGCACTGCGGCTTGGTCCCTAAGAGCCTCTTGAACGAGCATAAGGTGCAGTTAGTCAGTGGGGTCAGTTGTCACTGTCTCCGCTCCACAATTCTTCAACTCTGAAGAGGTCCCCTAACCTTCAGAAGCAGCTGGGTGGGTTGGGGTGGCATTCGTAGCTGCTGCAGCAGTAAGAGGAGACAGGAAAGCTCAATAGCACAAGTCAAAATCTCATTGTCATTCTTAGGTTTAAAGCTAGTACATTGCATCTTATTCTCTCTCACTGCGTATGGATTTTGTTTTGTTTCTAAAACCACATTTTAGCAGTAAAAACATACTACTGAAATAAAATCTTTATCTCCGGCCACTGAAGTGCCTGTCCCCACTCCACTCTGAACCACACCAAAGTCATTGTACCAAAATAGCCTATACTGGTTTTCCTCTTGAGACGTTGGCATGCTGCGTCTACTGTACCACACTCCCTTCTGTTAGTGAAGCACTTTGAACATACCACACACCCCAAGCTTTTTCCAGGGCTAGTTTTGAGGAACTAACATGCAGCCTTCGAAAAAAAGCCAGCTTTTCCATTTGCAAAGCTTTTAGATGCTCTCTACCTTCTCCTCCTGAGTATTTCAGCCAGTGTGGGAAGAATCTGCAGTCCCCCCTGCCCACTGCTCATCAAGATGGAATCTGCTGCCCTGTGAGGCAGACAGTTTTCTGGACTCTTGGTTATTTTTCCAAGCAACCGAACTCAGCTTCCAGGAAGCTGGTAAGCACATGCTGCAGGCAATTCTCTGATGAGGATCCTTGAGGGAAATACCTGCTTCCACTGAAGAGAGCAGGAGTGGCTTGGCTGAAGCTGACCTGCCCGCCTTGTTTGTTCTTCCTCTACTACATCACATCCTGCATTCTTGTCTGAGGTCCCTGGCGACTCGGTGCCATACATATGGAAGGCTCTGCGTGAGGAATAGCCAGTTCTTTCCCCTTCTGGCTGAGTTTTCGCACATAGCATGCGATAAGGGCCATACTGGCACATTTCCTGCCAGGACAGGCACTCAGTGATGTAACAGGCAGGAAGGGCAGGCTGCGGGAGGCAGGAAGGGAAATAAGGAAGAAGCCAAATGGCTTCATTAGGCGAATTGTAGCTTAGACTAAGCACCAGGCCCCAAGCTTTGGAGAGGAGGAAGCCTGAGATGTTTGGCTGCTCCTGATTATTAAGGGAAGGGCCATAGCTCAGTGATAGAGCACATGCTTTTCATGCAGAAGGTCCCAGATTCAGTACCTGGCATTGCTAGTAAATATTCCTGTCCAAAACCCTGGAACACCATGGCTTGATTCTGAGCCAGATGAATCAGTGGTCTGACTCCATATTCTGCTGCATGTGTAGACTAGGCCTCAGATTAAAGATTGTATTCAGTATTTGTTGTATTCAGAGTAGACCCATTGAGATTAATGGACATGATGAACTCAGATCAATTAATTTCCATTGGCTATAACCCTAAAGCTTTCTGTTGGCTTAAAGTCTTAGCGGAGAGTGAAACCCCAGATACTCGACTTTTGGTGCTTCCCAGTTAGATTCCTGCAGTTCCTGGTGCCAAACATCCAGCCACCACTTCTTTAAGGGGGAGTGAGTTGTAGGTGCATCCACTTCCTAATTCCCATCTTAAAACAGCTTTTGAGAAATTCTAGTTGCTGATCAGAGCTTTCCACAACTGACTGGTCATGTCTGATACAGCTCTGAAGTTACACTGGGGCACCTAGTTTCGTACCTAACAGGGCTCTTTTAACTAGTGACTTTGTCACGCCTCTTGCCCTAGCGTCATGGAATGCTGTTCCTCCTGATTTTTTTCCCTAGCTGTAGCATTTGCCAGAATATATCTCTCTCTCTCTCTCTCTCTCTCTCTCTCTCTCTCTCTCTCTCTCTAAACAACAACAACAACAACAACAACAACAACAAACAACCAGGCTTTTAGTCCTCTATTTATGGAGGTATTTTAAAAGGCCTGCAGGGCAGTGGTTGCAAAGGGCCTGTCATTTCTGTAATTTGCACGACTGTCTGTTACTCCTGTGCATCCTTCACATTGCATCTTCCTGCTTACACCTCCCCCATCACCACTGCTCTGTTTTGTCACAGGAGCACAGAATTCTGTTAAAAATGTGAAAGGTTGTGTTTTGGAGTAAACTATCCCTAATCAGCTAGCTTTGCACATGCATTTTAATTGACTTTCAGGGTTTTTAATTTTTAATTTTGGTGTGTGTGTGTGTGTGGTGCATGATTAGGGATTCCATGAAGCGGAATCAGAAGTCTTTTAAATGCAGGGGGTGAGCTTGCCAGGGGAAACTGGAGCACTGATATTGCTTTGAGTCCCTGTGCTCGTTACAATCATTCCCTGCCACTTGACAAGAGCTGCAATTACCAGCCTTGTTCCGATCGACTGGAGTTGCAGCTGGCCTGGTTCCATCTCTTGTTTTGCGGGTTGCTGGCTATGTTTCTCTTAATGCTCACTCACACACCACCCCCAAACCCAACTAATTGAAATTACATAGGATTGTGGCATGTTTGACCTATGAGCACCATAGGAAGCTGCCTTGTACTGAGTCAGACCATTGGCCCATGTAGCTCAGTACTGACTACACTGACTGGCAGCAGGTTCAGACATTGTTGTCTGCCAGGTCTGCCTGGAGATGCAGGCATTTCTGTTTTGTAAATGTAAGAATTGCCCTTGCTGGCTGACGCAAGGCCCAGCTATTTGAACATCCAGGGCAGGACCCTGGACTTGCGAGACGTCAAGATGGAAGGATATAGCTTGTATGCTGCCGCCCAGCTTCTAATACCCCAAAACCCCTGTACATGCAAGTCTGTTCCTTGATAGTGTCTCTAGATCAGTGACCCGTGGAAAGATGTTTAGGAGACGGAAATTCTGCCTTGTGTCTTAATTGCCCGTCCTTGTAACAGCCTGCCTAGAGAGCAATAGCTGTGCAGGCAGCCATTTAGCAAGTGGTGTAATGGGGAGTGTTTTGAACATCCACCCACTCAAGACAATACATCTCCCAGAGTGTCTTATTAGCACAGTGTCTGGGGAAACTGCAGCGGAATGCACCATGAGCCTTCTCTCTCTCTCTCTCTCTCTCTCTCTCTCTCTCTCTCTCTCCCTCTCTCTCTCTCTCTGTGTGTGTGTGTGTGTGTGTGTGTGTGTGTGTGGCTGCTTTAGGCTTGAAACAGACATTGCAGAATGATTTCCCCTCCTAGATGGAACTGTCCATATAAGGGCCAATGTGATGTCATGGCTGAGGATGTGAGGACCTGGATCAAATGTTGCCTTGGCCACAAACCCCTGAGATGGCTTTAAGTCAGCCGCACTCCTCTGCATCATGGGCACAATTGTGCTATTGCTGATGCAATGTTGCATGCGAAAGCACTCTTGAACGCTCAGGGAAAATGCTGTGTAAATATGAAGAAGCACTGTGTCCTTGTAGCTACAGGGTTTGGGTTTAAATCTCTGCCCGCAAAAAAGCTTGCAGCTGATCTTCAGTCTTGGAGAGGGCAGGAGGTATAAGAAAAGTTATAAATAGGAATAAGTAATCAAACAAACACTTTACTGATTCCATCTCTGAACCAAGCCCAGGTGGCCTTGAAGTGTGCTGACCTGGTCCTGAAGCAGATACCAACATTCTGCACTAAGACCCCAAAACTGTGGAAAACATTTGCAATCAGGGTTAATAGCCAGCCTCCTGAATGATTAGCCCCACTCTGATAGCATTGCTGTTACACTTGACCTGTGTCCAGAAATGAGCTTCCAGAGTGACTTGGGTTCTTAAAATTCTTTTTTAAAAAGCTAGGGATGCTTCAAAGAAACCCCTGTGTTCAGATACACGGTTACAGCTCACATACCTGGCTGGGGGGGCAATGGTGTTGTACCATCGAGAATTAGCAAATGCCCAGGTCACCTGTTATGCATCCTTTACATCAGTTAACAAGACAGACTAACATTACCTTTCTTTGTGTCCCTCCATCCAGGTGGCTGTGAAAATAATTGATAAGACGCAGCTGAACTCCTCCAGCTTACAGAAGGTAAGGAGTGTGTGGGTAGTTTTGATTTTTATACACTTAACTGAGGATCATTGTAGGATTGTGTGGCACGCTTTTGCTATCTCATTGGGTTTGCTCTTCTGAAGCTGCTCACTCCTTGTTCCACATACTGAGAGAGTAGGGACTTTGTATTTATTTGTAAATGCACGAAAAGATTTCATACTGGTTTGGTGTTTGATGAAGTCTCTGTCAGTGATAGGCTGAGGTTTCCATGATGTCACAGAGTGGCCGAACATTGGAGGCTCTGACTGCCATTGGCTATTGGGCAGCTTTGGAAAGGAGTGCTGGAGTAGAAGAATCCAGGGAGAAATAGAGGAGAGATGAGAGATACATGGAAAATGTCCAAAGCTTGGAGCTCTCCATAAACATCCTGTCCCTGGGGAATGTCCAGTCTTGAAATTGGTGATCTGCTGACAACCTAGGATTCCCTTTCTCTTCTCCCAGCTGTCCAGGCCCACTTCATTCTCTTTTTCCCCTTGCCTTCAGCATGCTTCCTGCATCCTCTCCCTCTCTCCTTCATGATTCTTTGCCCAGGGCAGTGAAGCTCCCACACCCAAGACTAGGCACCCCCTGACAGCATTGCCCCATATCTGCTGGGCTGGATTCTTATCACCCCGCATCTTTGCTGGCATCACATATGGTGTCATGCTTAGGCCAGGTGAGTCTGACTTAGCCAAAAGAGCCTGGTGGGCCATATAGGGTTGTGTGGTGGGCTTAATTGGGGGCAGAGGTTACACATCTCCACCCTATAACAAAACATTTAGCCCTGTACAGATGGCAGAGGCGTTGTTTACTTTTTTTCCTCCTCCTCCCTGCATTGGGGAAAACTGTTCAGCCTGATAAAAGGTAAGGCCAGAGAGCAAGCAATTCAGCGCAGACTGGTCTGTCCTCCTCCACCTCCGCTCCCCATTTCTCTCCATCTGCACCCTTTGTCAGCCCAGAGAAGCATCTTGGCTCCTCCTCCTCTACTTGGCTGCCCTTTGATATAATCCCCCACCTCTCATCAGAGTTGGGCTTGTGTCTGGCTGAGACCCGATATTAGCCTCACCATGTCCCCATACTGGTGTGCGCACAACCTGCAGACATTGCACCTGTCAGCAGCAGCAGCAGCAGCCAGCGGCTAAAGTGATGACCGCAGAGCCAGTTGGACTTTGGGTCCTGTTTGATTCCGGGCCTGACACAGCCAGCCAGTCCCACTGCGACTCTGCTTGGCAGTGGCGGCCGCAGCTGCTGACGCGGCCTTGTAAACAAAAGGCTGAGTGAGCCAGCTGGGTTTTCTGTTTCTGCAGCGGCTCCCTGGATCTCAGAGCAGAAGCTTCCCTCTCCAGCCCAGATTGCTTTGCATTGCCTTCCCACCTGCTGAAGTTTTCAGCACTGCCTTTCAGCTTGCTGGTGGCTGAAGGTGGGGCTTGACCTCTCTTTCCCCGGCAGCAGACCAGCATGGAATTGCTTCCCTTGAGCAGTTTGGTTCTGCTTTGGAGGCTTCATGGTGGTGGCTGACTTGCCAAGAGAAGCCCGTTCTATCCACAAGAGGCTGGCCCTCACAACAGCTTAAAGAGGCCACAAAGTGACCAACCCCGTATACTGTGACTGCAATTGAGAGCAAACTTGAAGCAGCAAAAACATTGCAGGGAGAATAAACTCCAGGAGGGTCAAAGGTTTTTCTCCCAGCCTTCACCAGTGACCAAATTTATGGGCATTGCATGCCGATCCCAGTGCTTGGAAGTGTCCTGCTGAGAATAGCTCTGGGGTATTAGTTGAGGCTTTAGGTTTCTAGTGGCAGCTGTATTGTAAACTTCAGAGCATGGCCTCCCCATGTGAAGTGCTGTTATTCTGAGGATTTTTGCTTCCCCTCTTCTCCCTACCTCTTATAAAAAGGTTGTTTATCCCTTCTAGTTCACAGAGTGCACCCAAAGCTAGTGGCTTGGCTGTGGGTCAGTATAGTTCACTCAGTATAGTTCATTGCCCCTTATCCTGACACTTCTGTTGCTATTAACAATTGCTTGCAAAAAATTCTAGACCACAAACATTGAGAAAAAATACCATGGAGGTTCACATTATAAAATCAATAATAAGATTATATTCCTGAAACAATTGCAGACACCCCCCTCTCTCCATTTCTTCCCTACTCTTGTCTTGATCTCTGTCCCACCCACCACCCAGCCTAGGATGGGACAAACTATACCATATTTTGTCTGAAAAAGGCATTTTGTGTAATAAGACTCAGTAATGAAAAATAAAAGGAGATCAAGTTGCATATCTTCTTACTTGTTCCTTTAAAATATTTATAATCTACTCTGCCGTCCATCGAGATCTGCAAGGTAACATGATGGCCCTTTCAATTTTGCAGGATTTTGCCTGCTTCTAGGCCCAAACCCCTGGCATTGCTTTAAGCCAGTGATGGAAAGGCCTGTGGAGCCCTTCAGAAATTGCTGGACTCCCATTCCCCATCGGCCCCAGCCAGCATGGTCTGGAAATGACGGGAGTTGTCAGTCAGCAACATCTGGAGAGCCACAGGTTCCCCATACCTGCTTCAGGTGAATGGTTTGCTCTCACTCCCTCAGCCAGCACAGGAGAGAGATGCATTACTGAAGACTGGAGATTGCATCTTTCTTTCTTTCTTTCTTTCTTTCTTTCTTTCTTTCTTTCTTTCTTTCTTTCTTTCTTTCTATAAAGCATGCTGCTCTGTTGGTAGCAAGGTAGCTGTCCCCATGTTGCTTCCCAAATGTTCCTTCTGCTGTTCCCACCGCACGCGCCTGGACTGCGTAGGTGTCACAAGCACATGGACTCCTCCACGAGAGGAAGAAATCTTGCTGCAAAGATAAATCCCTTCTCTCTCTCTCTCTCTCTCTCTCTCTCCCTCTCTCTCTCTCTCTCTCTCCCTCTCTCCCTCTCTCCCCCCCCCCCCCCAGTCAGCTGCAATGGGTTTTCTCAAAACCCTTCCCCCGAAAGAAACCCTTTATAGTTTTCTTCCTCAGGATGATGGATGGGGACCAGCATGCTCAATGTACTTGAGAGAGGATGGCTGCCCAGGAGAGCAGTTCCTGTTTGCACTGGTGTGGGCTCACTTGAAACAGTTCAGGCCTTCCTGTGGTTAACCTCTCGCTGGTTAGCAACCATCTTGCAAACATGCCAGTCATTCCCCCACAGTGCTGCTCTGCAGACCGGGAGGTGCCTTGAAAGGCATCATTGCAACTGCCCAGGTGGGCGGAGGAAGAGTGTGGAGCTGGTGCTTATGCTGGGCCTTAGGCAAAGTGTTGTTCAAGTTGGACAAAATCCTGGAGGCTAAGGCTTCTGTCAGTGGCTGCTGGCCACAATGGCTATGTTCTCTCTCCACTCTCAGAGGCAACCAGTTGCTGAGAATCATAAGTGGGGAGAGTTGTAGTTGCACTAGGGTCTTGCTTGCATGTGGTTGGCCGCTTTAAGAACTGAGTGCTGAGATGGGTCTTTGTCCTGGTCCGGCAGGGGTCTTCATCTGTTCCTCTCCTCATAATCCTCTAGCCACAGGCCCCACCCAAGCGGCCAGATTTCAGCCAATCAGGAAAACGTCTCGTATGTGCAATGTTCTGTCAACACCTGTCAGCTGCATCCCCCTCTTGAGCCAAATGTGCTTTCTGCTTACATTGGTTGGGCATCCGGTGCGCCTGGCCCAGAAGCCTCCTTGCTGGCAGCCTGGGCAGACATCTGCCTGTCTAGTGGGCTGCCAGCTTTGCCATATCTCCCAGACACCTCCTCCTCGCCTTCTTGGTTTCAGAAGTAATTTATAGAGCTCTTCCCAGGAACGGTCATTGGGGATCTCACCAGCTACTTAATTGCTGTGGACTCAAAGCCGAGGGAACTGAATTATTGGAAATCCAGCAGGGCCAGGCAGGCAGTGTCTAGGGTCTTACAGAAACTACTCATGCAGCCAGCGTGCTTGTAGGGTTCCTCCTTCCCCCAACTATGCTGGTGGGGTTTTTTTTTACCTGTGTGTGCATAAGCTCTGCAACTCCATCCAAGAACACGGAAGCTAAAATGCAGCCCTCAAGGTTGCAGGGTGGAGGTGGAGCTATACTGGGAGTCAGGGCAGAGCAAGGTGCTGACCCCTCCCCAAGATTGGGATGGTTTTTCATCTTCAGAGCCCATCACTATCTTCTCCCCTCACATGCCAGAGTCCTCAACATCTAGGCACACAGGTTAGGAACTGGGGCGGGGGTGGAAGCCAGCAGCTGGAATATCCATCTGCCTCCAGCTTCTGGACCAAGGCAGGATCTGAGCTGTGAGCTGGTAGTGGTGTTTTTCCCCAGCAGCAAAGGGATTTATTTGCCTGAACAGCTGCTCCTGGGCTTGGGAGGGTGGGGGTCTTCTCTCCTGCATCAGCCCAAGCATCTGTTCCTTGCGCTAAGGAGATGAAGTGTCACAGGAGACCCGCCCTTTAGGGCTGCAGAGCCAACTGCCTGACGTTCGCCAACCAGATCCTGAGCAGAAAACCCTTTTCTCCCCACCCCCTGCCACATCCTTTTATAAATAAAGGAAATATTATAGGGAAGTTACACTCCTTATTTATCATAACTGTGTTGAGTTTGAACCTGGCCCCTTCAATCTCCTGTCTCAAGCCGATTCCGGGCGGGGGTGGGGGAGAGCTGTGTGTTCGCCACCCCCACCTATCCCTCCGGCTCAATTATTAGCGGCTTATTACCCAGGCTCATTGCAGGCAATCGGATTGCCTTTTTTTAATTAACAGATTACTGTAACACATTATCCTTAAAAAATGTCTAATCCAAGGAGAACAAAGATTGGGGCAAGGTTGTGGGAGGGAGGGCAGGTTCTGACCAAGCTTGAGGTTTTGGAGATTGTGATATTTGGCAGTTTTTTGGAGTGTAGAACAGACCTCCAAAGGCCACCCCATTCAGCCACTTCCTGCAAGGTCGGAGCTTCTGGCCAGTCGCCCCAGATGTCTTTGAGCCAGGCTTTTCCCAATCTGGGGCTGATGCAAGTTGTACTCCACAGCATCAGGCAGCTGCCAGGTTGGGAAAGACTTAAGCTAAGGGGCATAGGACTGTTTGTGCCTGTGTAAATCCACCTGCATTGATCCTTCTGTTTCTGCTCTGCTCTTCTGTTTCTGCAGCTCTTCCGGGAAGTGCGAATAATGAAGGTTTTGAATCATCCTAATATAGGTGAGCCCCCTTCCATTCCCCCTTCCCCTCCCTTTTGCCACTGGATTTTGATGTGCTTAAACAGTATATTCTGACCTGTAAGGCACTTAATTTCCAAAAGGGTAATTGAGAGAGAGTCCCTGAGGCTTTCCTACCTCTGTGGCAATTCTTCTGAAAGCCTTTAAGTGAGCGGCTGTTGCTGCTTCGTCATGCGGCAGTGAATTCCACACATTAATTACCTCTAATGTTCAGGAGTGCTTCCTCTTTGTCTGCACTGAACGAACTGCCAGGCCGTTTCATCACGCAGGAGAGAGGAAGAGCACTTTCTCTCTGAGCCTTTTGTAATTTTTTGTAGTCTACCTCCGCCTTCCCCGCCCTTAAAAGTCTTCTGTCCTCTTGTCTTGCAGTTAAATTATTTGAAGTAATAGAGACAGAGAAGACACTGTACCTCGTCATGGAGTATGCCAGTGGGGGTGAGTGTTTGATCTGAAGCCTCTTTGAAAGACACGTTGTGGAGAACCTTATTCCAAGAGTCTATGTGGCGTATTTCAATATATTCGTAGCTTACTTTCCCCAGATTGTGCTGGACTGCGGCTTTCATCGTCCACATTCAGTTTAACCCGGTGAAGAGGGATTATGGGAGTTGTAGGTTAACAGCATTTGGGGGCCCAGGTTTAAGAACAATGGCGTATTTGGTTTCAATTGTCGGACTGGGGTGACCAAGGTTCAAATCCTCACTCAGCCAGGAAGCTCATTGGGTGACCAGTCTCTTTCTCACACACACATACTCTCTCTGACCTACCTCATAGGGTTGTCAGGAGGATAGAATGGAGGGGCTTCTCCTGAGCTCTTTAAATGAAGAATGAGATATATCCCTAGAACTGTCACATTCTTCTCCCAGTTCTCCCCTTTCGGCCCAGAGACAGAAGAAGAATCACAGGGTGGGGTCACAGCTAGCTTCACCTTCTTCCTCATCACATAATTTGGGAGGTGAGACATGTATCCTGTGACATACTAGTTATAGAATGGAAGGTGCACTGAGTCAGGTCAGTGACCCATCTTAGCTCAGGACCATCTGCTTAACTGGCAGCGGCTCACCAGGGGGCTTTCCCCCCATAGACAGCAAGGTGTGCACTGATAGTGTTGTATGCCATTTCGTACAGTGTTTGAACAGTAAGTACATGCAGGCACACCTCATCTTATTGCACTTATTGCAGCTTATTTCAGGCACAGCTACAGGCAGCTTGGCTGCTTCCAGGAGAAGGAAGCCCCCTGCCGCCGTCACCCCTCTCCTGGCCATGGGAGTGGAGCTAGCTAGGGCTGGAGATGGGTTTTCCCCGTCCTGCCACTGCAGTCAGGTGGACCTGGCTTAATAGACTGCAGTATAGTGTAGTCATAAGTTTTGTATGCCTTGGGAAACAAAATTGTGTGGCTCACTTTATTGCGATATTTGCTTCATTATGGCGGTCTGGAACCAAACCCGCAACATCTCCGAGGTGTGCCTGTAAATGTTCTAAATACCACATCCTAGAGGGTTTTTTTGAAAGTGCCTATCTTTAGGTAAGTTTTATCTCCCTCCTCTCTTTCTTCCCCCACCCCCTGGTGACTCTTGACAGCGGCTTTGCCGAGTTTAAGTCTTGCCCTTTTTTTTTTTTAAGCAGGCTCTGAATCTCTGGAGGCAATCTTGCCAGTTTTGTGCGAATGTCACGCAGTCTGTCGGGAAACACAAAGGCCTTTAGAAATGCCATTGCCATTACTGGTGGGCCCTAGACAATTGCAGGAGATGGACGGAACGCATCCTACTCACCAGGCAGGCAGTGCCTGGAGACAGCCGTCCGTGGGGCATGGCTCTCTTTCAAGATGAAGCTGTAGTGACTTATGGAAAGACTCATTGTAACATAGGAAACCGCCTTATACCAGCCTCGACTATGTGGGGCTGTCTAGTCCAATGCAGGGTCCCTGGCAGAGAAAAGGTGTCTATCTCTTTACCTGATACTTTTAACCTGAGATCTACTGCATGCCAAGCCGGTGAATGCTGCTTCCTTCTTTGGAACATAGGCAACTGCCCAATACTATGCCAAGCTATTTGTTCATCCAGCACGGTCAACTGTGGGAGGAATTTCCAGTCACTCTGTCAGCATAATCATGTCAGCTTGCCAGACAGAACCACCTTCCCTCTCCTCCCCGTCCCCCATATGCTGGTCTGGGGTTTCGCCTGACCCCACCCCCGAGCCAATTTCAGGGGTGCATGGGGGAGGAGATGGGGGGAAGCCCCATTGTGCAAACCATTGCTCAGGGTTTCCACTGGGAGAACTCGCTAGGTGAATCTTGCTCTCTGGCAGTGGTTCTCCAATTGTCTCGTGCAGAGAAAGGTCCTTCCCCGTCACCTGCTGCCTTCCTATTTAATTGGAGATAATGAGGGTTGAACCTGCCACTGAGCTCTTGTCCCTTCCTTAGAACACAGCCTTGGCCTGGTATTTATCTGTCTGGCCCAGTACTCTGAACAGCATTTCACTAGGGCGGGCATCCCCAAACTCTGCCCTCAAGCTGTTTTGGGACTACAGTTCCCATCATCCCTGACCACTGGTCCTGTTAGCTAGAGATGATGGGAGTTGTAGTCCCAAAACAGCTGGGGGGCCAAGTTTGGGGGTGCCTGCTCTAGGGTCTGTAACAGAGAAGAAGCTTCCGCATCACTTATCTGATCCTTCAAAAAACACACACAAAAGTGGCAATGACTGGGATAGAATCCAGGGTCTTGTTCATGTCAAGCAAGTGTTCTACTACTGAGCTATAGTGAGAGAAATGGCTGAGACTTCTGAAAAGTACAGCTGGACTGGTGTGCTCCTCTCCTCCAGGCCCAAGTGGAATCTGCTCCTGAGTTTTGTTATTCTCGGTGATGGCAAAAAATGGGGGTGGGGGGTAGAGGAGGCACAGGATGGAGAGCAATGTTCTAAGTCCTTTCCTCTGACACCCCCCCCCCCACAACCTCAGCATCAGACTTTCAGCGGAACTCCCAAGTAACATTATGCTTCCCTCTTGCGCCCCCTGCAGGTGAGGTGTTCGACTATTTAGTAGCCCATGGAAGAATGAAAGAGAAAGAAGCACGGGCAAAATTCCGACAGGTTGGTGCTGCACCCTTCTTGAAGTGCGTGAAGCAAACAGTGTTTATAGGGCCCCAGCAGCTGCCC
Source organism: Podarcis gaigeae (assembly GCF_964106915.1). NCBI lineage: Eukaryota > Metazoa > Chordata > Lepidosauria > Squamata > Lacertidae > Podarcis > Podarcis gaigeae. Next base: position 12,944,049 of record NC_139693.1, on the reverse strand, counting down.
AGCAAATATGAAAGTGGGGCTTGATGCTTTCTGTGGTGAAGATCCATGTAATTCCACCCCCCGCCCTGTTCCCCCAAGCAGTTCTATTATTCACACACAACCCACAGGCATATGGGGATACATTGCAGAAAATCGATTCCTACACTTCTGGGGACTGTGATTAAAGGTCAATGCATCTGGATTGCGTGTGTTATGAAGCAACACAAACCTCCCCCCTGACCTCTCTGTCCTCTTGTCTTCCAGATAGTTTCTGCTGTGCAGTACTGTCACCAAAAATTCATTGTACATAGAGACTTGAAGGTGAGTATAAATGCTGAAAATGCTCCTGTAAAGCTCTGTGTTTACCCTGTGCAAATGCTGGATTTCCCGTTGGAAGTAAAACATGGTGTTGTTGGCCCGTTTGGCTTCCCCAGCCTGACTTGCCTTTTGCCTCCCTTTACAGGCAGAGAACCTGCTCTTAGATGCCGACATGAACATTAAAATTGCAGACTTCGGTTTCAGCAACGAGTTCACGTTTGGCAACAAGCTTGACACCTTCTGCGGGAGCCCCCCGTACGCCGCCCCTGAGCTTTTCCAGGGCAAGAAGTACGACGGCCCCGAGGTGGACGTCTGGAGCCTAGGGGTTATCCTTTACACACTGGTCAGCGGCTCCCTGCCCTTCGATGGGCAGAACCTCAAGGTAAGGGAGTTGTGGAGGGCGAGGAGAATGGCTTACAGCTTCAAGGGGTTGGCAGCACAATTGCAACTTGAGGCTGGCTATCCCAGTATTGAGGGAACAACCTCTGTGGATTCCCAGCTGTGTCAGTCAGACTGAGCTGTGGAAGAAGTTGCCTCGGCAATGGACCAGAGCCACCCAAAGGCTTCAGGGCCTTCCAGTATCTCCACTCCCTTCTGTGCATGTGTGTGTTAGGATCAGGGCATCTTCCCTTAGAATAGGTATAGGGAGCCTTTTGCTCTCCAGATGTTGCTAAGCTATCGCTCTTGGTCACTGGCCATGCTTGCTGTAGCCAATGCAAATCGTTCTGCAACATCTGGAGGGTCAAAGGCTCCCCTGCACCTGCAGTTGAGTTACGTGCGGAATTGCTGCTCATTCCCTCCCCTTTCCCTCTGCAGGAGCTGCGAGAACGGGTCTTGAGGGGGAAGTACCGGATCCCCTTCTACATGTCCACGGACTGTGAGAACCTGCTGAAAAAATTCCTCATCCTCAACCCTAGCAAGAGAGGCACTTTAGAGGTGAGGAGACAGGACCGGGGACCAGGTGGGCTGGGCAGGAGGGAGGCCGGCATCCACTTGTGGAATCCTACAACACACCACCCATCATTTTGGAGTTCCTGCTGTTGTGCCATCTAGTCATAGGAAGGTGCCTTCTTCCAAAGCAGACCATTGAGCCGTCAAGTTCAGTATTGTCTCTGCAGACGCAGAACCTGTCCCAAGGTTTCAGACTAGGAGTCCTTCCCAGTTCTGTCCAGAGTTGCCAGGGATGAAACCTGAGACCCCGTTTGTTCTCACTGGTGAAGTGGTAGCAGTTTTCCATACAGGGCAAGACAGATCCCTGGGCAGCTCCCGGTGGACTCTGCTGACTGAGCTATGGAAGATGCTGCCTCAGCAAAGGGCCACATGCTGCTGGGCAGCTGCTGGGCAAGAGATGTTACAAGGGATTCATCCCTAGAGTTTGAGGGTGATGGGAGATCCAAGATGGTGCAGTTGTGGCCTTCTGAGGGCTCCCTCTCCCAAGTGGGGTGATTTGTGAGCTATCTGAATCAGTCCTCCTGGGGCGACACTGGGGTGTGGATGCCAGGGACATGAGAGGACTCACTGAATGCAAAACATGTGCTGTCATTGCCTTAAATCAGTAGTTTTGGCTAGACCCCCCTCAGTGTGGAACCCATTCCCTCCTGCCTTAAATCAGTAGTTTTGGCTAGACCCCCCTCAGTGTGGAACCCATTCCCTCCTGCCCTGCCTCCCCACCCCACCCCAAAAAATAAAAAAAAAATTCTGAGAAGTATGTGAAGACTTCCTTCTTTGGATGCCTTTAAGAGATTCCCTTCCTTTCTCTCTCTGATGAGATCCTTTCCCAAACACTTCTGCTTCATTCACCCGTTAATGCTTTTCAGTTTGCGCTCTTGGAAACAAAGATAACAATACCACTTTCGGTGTATACAGAAAACGTAATGTGTGAATGTACCCTTTGACAGTATTTGGTTAAGCAAGTGTATTTTGGGCAGTTGCTTAACCAACTCTGCATCCAGGTTTTGCCCTTGGTTTTTAAGTCTTAGAATTGTGCCAGCGCTGTCTCAGTTTTTAGAAGGCGTATCCAAGTCCATGCTGGTAGGAAAGCCCTGTCCTTGCAAGCAGTGCGCGGTCTTGTTTGTTTTTAGTTTTATTTTCCAAAAGGCGGTTTTCCTTGCCTCCAGTGCTAGCGTGAAGAGGGCCTGGTTCATTTCCCAGCGGTTGGCTCCTGCCTTTGTCTGGCTGGGCTGCAGTGCCCCCTGCCATCCGAAACTGCCTTTCTGCGTAGGCAAGTAATTAAGAAGCCCCGCCAGCCATTCTCTTGAATAGGAGAGGGAAGTTCCTTGCTGTCTGGTGCTGGAATGCCATGGCCCCTGCTGCTCTCTGCCTGCAAGCAACAATTTTAACTGTGGGCTTCAGGGATGCAGAAGGGGAAGTGCAGGGAAGAGTGCATTAAGGGGGGCAGTTGGGTTTGTGCTCGGGTGTGGGCGGAGACAAGGCAAGACACACACACACACACACACACACACATACACCCACACACACACACCCTCCGTTCTCCGTGATATACAGAGGGAGGGTGCTGTGTTGATTTCATGCCAGAGGCAAGGAGAAGGTCTTGACAGATCACTGGAGCAGCAAGCTGGGGTTTCCAGTCAACGGTGTAAATTGCATGGTTTTTCTTCCTGGTTTGGTTTCTGTGTAGCAGGTGTGGGGAACCTCTGTGATGGGAGTTGTAGTTCAGCGACATATGGAGAGCCAAAGCTTGCCTACACCTTGTTTATAGAATAAAATAACCTACTTCATTCATTCATTATAAAAATCTCTATCCCCACCCCACCCCCAAATAAGAGTGACTTGCAACAATAGAGTATATGTACAATGGGCAATATTCATTGTCAGTCATACTTTGAGTATACCCATTGAAGTCAGTGGACTTCATTAACTCAGTGGGTTTACTCTGAGTCTGACTTAGTTGGGTATTGCCCAAGAAAATCCAAATCTGCACAATACATCAGACAACCGCCAAAAAAGCCCAGCATAATAAAAAGCCAAAAATATTAAAATCCACAAAGACAGCAATTCATAAAGCTCATCAGATAAAGTGAAGAAGCAGAGAAAGGAAGATTGATATTAGGCAGACACCTTTGCTGTATATATATTTAGTTGCCTGCTGAAACCTTTTTTTTTTTTTTTTTTTTAGTAATCCTAACCAGACATCTAATTTTGTTACCTATATTCATAAAAGCCTATCTGATTTTTATTTGTATTTTAATTATAATTATTTCATGCTTACATGTTTCCATAGATTTTTTTCATTTATTTATTTTAGTTATTTGCAGTTTTTTTATGTACACTAGCTGGGAGAGCTCGCTGATTATGCCATGGTCTTTCACGAATTAATCATGGGCTTGGGTGGTGACATGGATTGCATTACCCAGACTTGCGGAGAGAGGGAGAGGTGGGCCAGATCTCCTCACAGCTGGGAGCTTGCTGTGAACATTGGGGAGAGAGGTGTGTGCAGAGCCTGCGTTTTGCGCGAGTGGTTCCAGTTTTCCAATAGGAAACTCTTCCAGCTACGCAACTGGGACCATCCTCACTAAAACATTAAAAAGAAAGAAAGCACTCCTTTGCGCTATTGTCACCGCCACCCCCCGCATACTGAGCCAACGTTTCCCCTTCCCCTCTCCATAGCAAATCATGAAAGACCGCTGGATGAATGTGGGTCACGAGGACGATGAACTGAAGCCTTACGTGGAGCCTCTGCCCGACTACAAGGATCCCCGGCGGACAGGTGTGTCACTGAGGCGGGTCGGGTGATTGGGTGGCCCTGCGCAGGATCTTTCCGGGCAAGCGCTTGGCTTTCGTTTCCCTGCAGGGCGTACCCACAGATTTCCCTCCCTCCCTCCATGCATCTTTTAAACACAGTTTTATTTATTTATCCACCCTTCAAGGCGCGCTGACCGTCTCTCTCCTTTCCCTGTGTGTGCGTGCTCCCTTCCGTTGTCCTGCAGAGCTCATGATCTCCATGGGATATACCCGGGAGGAAATCCAGGACTCCTTAGTCAGCCAGAAGTATAACGAAGTCATGGCTACATATCTGCTGCTAGGATACAAAAATTCAGAGGTGAGTTCCTTGTCCGTTGGTGTGCGTGCGTGGCTTCCGTTTGAGGGACTGAGCTGCAAACATCTGGGTGTTCGCATGCTTTCAGCGGTAGCACTTCCCCATTGAAGCTCCATCAGTGGAAACACACTGGCGTGAAACTCCCAAGTGCAAAAGCACAGTTCTGAATCTGTCCCTTTGGGTGTCTGCGGCAGAGGTTGGTGCCCCCTGGGACTGGCAGGGCGGAAGGTAGAGAGGACAACAGGAGGTGGAGGCGGAGTCAGTGACTGGCGGAGCCGTCAAATTCTACTTTGGTCACCATCCTCCTCCTCCCTGCTGAGTCCCGCAAGGACAGCATCGAGACCAAGGAGGAAGAAGTCAGCAGGCAGGGACCCCACCTGGACTGGTTGTAGGTAGGAAGGCAGCCAAGGGCAGGCTGAGGTTGGTGGGTGGTGCCCCAGTCGCCCTGATAAACCAGCCTCTACTAGACACAGGAGCCTCCATAGGCGCGCGTCACCTCTCCAGCTGGGAGAGCACGCACGGGGCTAAAGCAGCCCCCCGCGACCCTCTCCCCGCTGGAGAGGTGACACGCGCCTATGGCAGGAGCCTCCATAGGCGCGCGTCACCTCTCCAGCTGGGAGAGCACGCACGGGGCTAAAGCAGCCCCCCGCGACCCTCTCCCGGCTGGAGAGGTGACGCGCGCCTATGGCAGGAGCCTCCATAGGCGCGCGTCACCTCTCCAGCTGGGAGAGCACGCACGGGGCTAAAGCGCGACCGTCTCCCGGCTGGAGACGCGGGGCTGGGGCGGGGGAAGCCCGAGCTTCCCCCTCCCCCAGAACGGGATCCAGAGCTCTGGGAGCTTGCGGGGCTGGGGGAGGAGGAAGCCCTCCGCCAGCCTCCAAACCATGTCGGGAGACAGCGGGTGGGCGCGCTACGCCTCTCCCGCTGTCTCCCGAGTTTGCGGGGCTGGCGACGGGGAGGAGCAGGCTTCTCCCCCCGCCAGCCTTCTAGCCAAGTCGGGGGACAGCGGGAAGGGCGCGCTACGCCTCTCCCGCTGTCGCCCGAGTTTGCGGGGCTGGCGACGGGGAAAAGCAGGCTTCTCCCCCCCCCCCCCCGCCAGCCTTCTAACCAAGTCGGGGGACAGCGGGATGGCGGCGTTCCTTCGGAGGACGCCCCGTGCTCCGCGCTGGTGTTGGCCAGCCTTGCGCACCCGGGGGATCTCCCCCCAGGAGCGCAAGGCTTGCGGGCGGCGCAGAGCACGGGGCGCCCTTTGGAGGACGCCCCGTGCTCCGCGCTCGTGTTGGCAAGCCTTGCGCACCCGTGGGGGCGCGTGGGGCGCCCTGAAACAGAGGGTTCCCCATGCTGCGGACTGTAGCCTGCCGCCCGATGCGCGGGGCGCCCTGAAGCAGAGCGCCCCTCGCGCCAGGCAGACATGGGCCAGCCCCACAAGCTCGGGGGACAGCGGGGAGGCGCAGCACCGCCATCCCACTGTTCCCCGACCTGGTTTTGGGGGGGGAAATAAAGGAAAATTTTTTTTCCTTTATTCCCCCCCCCCCAAAAAAAAGTAGGTGCGTCCTATGGGACGGAGCGTCCTAAAAATACGGTACTTACTATTTCATAATAAAGTAATTATAAAATACCGGTACTTTCTTTGTGTTTATTTGATGCCTATTAAAGAGAGTTACTTTATATATAGTCAATATAGGCACAGAGTTAATTTTTTAAACATTTTCTAATGGTGGTGTGCCTCGAGATTTTTTTCATGAAACAAGTGTGCCTTTGCCCAAAAAAGGTTGGGAAACACTGATCTAAACCAACCCCCTGCCCACAGCCATCCCTGGATGGGCTCAAACCACCAACCTTCTGGTTAACAGCCAAAAGCCCTGACCCATTGCACCACAAAGAGACTTGTTGTTGGAGTTTATGGCACCCTCATCTGTTGAGGTGTGCAGACTTCCAGTGGCTTTGCATCTGAAACCTATATTGTAGCACTGTTTGTAGTACCAGTTGAACAGAATTTTAGAACAAGCTTAATACTACTGGAGACCACCTGAAATTAGATATGTTGTCATGAACACACCGGATTGGGGGAACCTCTGGCCCTCCAGAGGTTGCAGAACTACAAATTGCCTCAGCACCAGCGAACATGGCCAATGGCTAGGGCTGACGAGAGTTGTAGCTCAGCAACCTCTGGAGGGCCGGAGGTTCCCCACACCTGATGCAGAATGAACTCCACTATTTCAGTCTGCAGTTGGGTGATACCTTTTTTCAAATGCCCCTTAAATTTTTGCTTGCAGTGATCTTTGGTTGTTTTTTAAAAAAATGTATCACAAAGTGAGCAGACTGGATTAGGATCTTTCTCCTAGGAGAATATATATATATATATATATATATATGCTTTCGTAGATTTTCACGGGTACAGGAATGCAGGTTTTGGTGTCCTCGGGTGTCTTCCCGTGTAAAAGTTGGGGTGTCTAGGCGACGTTTCGACGAGGTCTCACTCGTCATCTTCAGGCTGGTGCTTTCGGCTTCTTGTTACTGGAACAGAGCGGGATCTCAATGTTTGAGTTCCTATACACCCCCTCTACAGTATTTATAGGAACTCAAACATTGAGATCCCGCTCTGTTCCAGTAACAAGAAGCCGAAAGCACCAGCCTGAAGATGACGAGTGAGACCTCGTCGAAACGTCGCCTAGACACCCCAACTTTTACACGGGAAGACACCCGAGGACACCAAAACCTGCATATATATATATATATATATATATTAGCACAGAGGAGCCTCCAAAATCTCTTCCTTGAGCTGAAATGGTATAATCTGTTCTGCCACATTCGTTTGGCTGTTGAGCAGGGCAGGGGGTGGGCAGGCTGCAGTTTGGCTAGGGGAGGGGCTGCACTTTGTATCTCAGGATGTTCACAAGCACACCCCAATTTCTATTTTCACCCTCCAGCAGCAACTATTAAGAACTCCTCTTCTCCTCTTCCTCAGCCAAGAGTAGAGATCATATAAATAATGTGTGTAGGTTCTTCATATCTGATATAAATAAATGATTACATGAATGGAATGCCTGGGTCAGAGCTTCACCCACTGAGTGAGCCTCTTCTCCCCCCACCCTCGTGCTCCTGCCTGATCTCTTCCAGCTTGACAACGATAGCATTACCCTGAAGCCACGGACCCAACCCGAACTTGCCAACAGCACCGCCCCCTCCCCGTCGCACAAGGTACAGCGCAGTGTATCAGCCAACCCCAAGCAACGCCGCTTAAGCGACCAGGGTGAGTCATCCCACCACCACATTTCTTGCTCAGGGGGGGACCACAGTGAGAGTTCCCTGCCATTACAGTGGAACCTCGGTTTTTAAACGTAATTGGTTCCGGAAGAACGTTTGAACTCCGAAACGTTCAGAAACTCAAAACAGAAGCCTCAAAATGGAAAAATCAATACGGAAGCTGCCTCAGAAGTTCATCTTCTGAGGCATGTTCGAATACGGAAGCAGCTACTTCCGGGTATTCGGTGTTCGAGTTTCGAAACGTTCGTCAACAGAGATGTTCAAAACCTGACGTTCCACTGTATTACAATTATTACTACTGCTACTTCTACTACTACTGTTACTACTCTGCTCATCTGACTGGGTCTGCCTATTCAACAAGGAGGCATAATTTTTTTCATGTGAGATGGGGAATGTGCATCCGTACAGGCTATTTTACAACATTCACCAGGCACTGTGGGGACTAAGATACCGAGATCCAGCAAGGAGAGCTGGAAAACTAAACTGGGATGTTTGTATGTGTGTTTTTAATTACACGGTTATATTTTCCTTCCTGCTTTATGTAGCTCATGACTGCAGCCATGCAGGTTATTTAAAACTCCTGACGGTTTTTAATCTCCCTCTCCCCGCATTGGGGTGCAGGGAATTTTCCAGTTGCTCATTGACTCCTTAGAAGAGAGAGTCCTTCCTTCCTTCCTTCCTTCCTTCCTTCCTTCCTTCCTTCCTTCCTTCCTTCCACACCTGTGAAACAGGGTCCTGCCCAGAAAGCACAAGCTTCCCCTTGCTGGGTATCTGGGTATCCCTTCCCCAAACCAGACCTCACCACGCTGACTCTTCTTCTCTCTTCCCCCACTCCCTGGCCCTCTCTTCTTCCCACCACAGTACCCACCATCCCAACATCCTCCTCGTACTCCAAGAAAACACAGGCAGCCAATGCAGAGAACAAGCGGCCTGAAGAGGAGCGGGAGGCTGGGCGCAACAAGGCCAGCAGCACGGTGAAAGTGCCTGCCAGCCCCCTGCCCAGCCTCGAGAGGAAGAAGAGCACCCCCACACCTTCCACAGTTAGTCCTTTCTTGCTCTGGGGCGGGTGGGGAGGGACTCTTGTCTTGTTGTGGCCTCTTCATGTTTATGACGCAGGGAGCTGCGCTTCCGGGTCAGAGGGTTGCTGCAGCAGGGGGTGAACGTGCCATTACAGCACACGAGGAGCTGCTTCCCAGGAGCTGGCCCTCAAATGAATCCTGCCTCTGAACACAGAGGTTCTGTTCAGCTGTCAGCAGGGGTGAAGGGAACCAGGGCATGCTTCTGAGAGTTTAGAGGAGGAGTTTGAGGACTGGAAGACCACAAGGAGAGGGGGGGGGGCAGAATTAAAGTTTGGGGAAAGTACAGCATCTCCGGGCAGAACTGGGAATGACTCCTGGTCTGAAGCTCTGGAGAATTCTAGACAATACTGAGCTAGATGGACCTCAGTAGGTCATTCTCAGTATAAGGCAGCCTCCTGTTTTGGGGGAAAGGGCCAGTCAGTGGTAGAACATATGTACTCCATGCAGAAGGTCCCAGGTTCAATCCCTGGTATCTCCAGGTAGGCTTGAGAAAGATCCCCTGCCTCCCTTGCAGCCTCTTGAGAGCTGCTGACAGGGTAGACAATATACTGAGCTAGATCAGTGTTTTCCAAACTTGGGTCTCCAGCTGCCTTTGGACTACAATTCCCATTATCCCTGACCAGTGGTCCTGCTATCTAGGGATGATGGGAATTGTAGTCCAAAAACAGCTAGAGACCCAAGTTTGGGAAACACTGAGCTTGATGGACCCTTACACGTCTCTCTTGTGTAGGGCAGCTTCCTCTATCCCTCGGTTATGACTCTTTGGGAGACCTGGGTGCTGACTCAGGTAGCGTAGCTCAGGTAGTCTCTGCAGAAGCAGCAGGCTGGAGCCGCTTAATTCCCTTTCTCTTTCTCTGAAGCGTGGGCAGTGAATGGCTTGTGCTCACTCAGTGTCTCTACCCCTCTGCAGAACAGCGTCCTCTCAACCAGCACAAACCGGAGCCGCAACTCCCCCATGCTGGACCGGGCCAGTTTGGGCCAGAACTCCATCCAGAACGGCAAAGATAGGTAAGGGCTTGGAGCCCAGGCCAGCTTCATCATGTTGCTTGCCAGATGCAGACATAAAGATGCACTAGGAAGAGAAAACTTCAGTAGTAGAGAGGTGTCCAGCTGTTTTGGGGCAGCTTTGCAGGTGGAGCAAAATGCAGGTGGCTGCACAGGGCTGTTTTGTGTATGGGTCACAGAGCCGGCCTACCTATGAGGCAAGGTGAGGTGACCACCTCAGGCAACAGGGCCCACCAAGGCTGCAGATCCTGGTGTTGATATTCCCCGACCCCTGGTGGGGAGCAGGGCACCATTTTGAGGTCCATCTCAGCTGCCAATATGTCTTGGCTAGCCCTGATGGGTCATGCATTTCTTAACGCGGGGTGTGTGGCGGGGAGAGAGAGAGCCATCCCTGGAATGTACCATTAGAGATTGCAAGATGGTGGCCGAGGCATGTGTTTGAATCCTCAAGGGTGGGAATTCCTACACTCAGAAAGCCAACATATCAAGAGGCAACAGTCAGCCAAAAGCCTTCTCCCTGGCATGACAACTTTTCTGTCTGCAGGCACCTTTGTAATGCAAAGGAGGCAAGTGATTGCCCCCACCAGCAGTCTGTAATAGAGGCAATCCTAAAATTGGAGAGGTCATTGTGAGGCCATCCAGCGCAGTGCTGGAAATCAACAGCTGACTATGCAGCCTCAGCTGGAAGGTCAGACCTGCCTTGTCAGTTCTCTGTTCAGCTGGGCAAAGCCACAGTTGCTGCCTGGCTGGACTGCATGATTGAAAGCCACCAAACAGACCTGCACACACATGCATGAACCTTTGCCTCTGGTTCCCTTATTTCCCCTCCCAAGTTACGGATGGAGATTCTATGGCCTCTCAGATATTGCTGGACTCCAGCTCCCACCGTCTCTGACCATTGCCTGTGCTGCCTGGGACTGATGGGAGTTGGAGTCCAACAACACCTGGAGGGCCACAGATTCCCCATCGCTGCTCTAATCCGGTGTGGTTTTAAGAATATTAGGAATGCGCTGCATACTTAAAACTGATTTTAACAGTAGTTCCTGGGTCAGAGGAAGCAGTGCTCACGTTTCAAAGAGTTCTCCCCAACTGTACCAAGCTGTGGTTCCCTGGGTTTTTGTGGGGCAGCCATTGCATTTACACAGGCTCAGAAGCGGTGGGTCCAAACCTGCCTGGGTTCAGGTGCCTTCTCTGTCAGTGGTCCATTCTCTTCTCCCCTGCTCCCCAAACACAGTCCTCAAAGAACAGAGCTGCATCCTGGTTGCGGCAAGGTGAGATTACGAGCTAGTTTGGAATACTTCAGAAGTGTTGAAAGATGATTTGTAGCGTTGTTCTGCCAATTGATTGAGAGAGGGGAGATGGCTGTGGGTAATGCTGGGGGGGGGGGGGCGCTTCTGTTCTTTCTTTCTGTCTGGTTCAGCAGCGGCAGCAGTAGCCTGAACCACGTGTCCTGGATCTGGAGCAACAATGTTCACCCTCCAGCCCATAGTTAGCCCTGGCAAAGGGAAACCGGCCTTCCTCTCTAGGGTCCCTTCTTCAACCAAGCAATCTGCTCCCTGCAGAGTTCTCCTTTCTCTGCCCCACCTTCTCCCCAGAGAATTCTGCAGCATTGGAGGAGCATCTCCTCCTATGAGCTCTCTCGCCTGCCCCCCCCCCCGACGGCAGCCTGAAGTGGTGGAGCTCAAACACAGCTTGAGCCACTTCAGAGAGAACTAGGCAAATATTAGACCTTCCCTACAACGTTGCCTTTTTAAATGAGCCGGATGCATCTTGAACTGTGGACCCTCTGCAGTTAAGGCCAGTCCGGTGCGTGTTGATCCCATCACCACCCTTGCACCTCCGGGTCTTAGGCTACTAGCTACTAGCCTGCAGGGTTTATTTCATCAGCTGAAAAGGCTACTACCCTGTGTTTCCACACTGGCTGTGGAGGAGAGGAAGCCCCACCCACCCAAGGGGACTGACGGGAAGAATGGAGGGACCCATTTTTTTCTGCCAACCAGCTTACTCACCTGGACGGGATCCTGGTCGCCTGTGTCTACCAAAAGAGTTGCTAAATCCACAGCTGGTCTTAAGTTCTCCCCACATTTCCTACTTCCGATACGGCTCAGAAGAAGCAGCCCTGCTTGACCTCTTCATTTCTCATCCATTATGGACACGCACATAACATAACATGCATAGATACATACAAGCAAAACCCGTTTTCTTTTTGCTTGAGAACATTGGCTCTCTCTTTTTAGGATCTAACTGCCATGGTGTCCCGTCCCCCACCCGACCCCAGCACGATTCCCTCCACATCCATTCCCACTCTTGCATCAAGGTTGTTCCTGACACATATACACATATACCGGGTTGTATATTGTATATTTGCTCTTCCTCCCCTTCCCCGGGACATCCATGTACCTAGTAGTGGCTGTATCCATGGTGAGAAAGGGATGGGTTGGGGAGGGGGAGATCCAGGGCCTTCTTCCATCAGCTGAAATGATTAGAAGCAGCCCAGTTTCATTGAGCAAGGGCAAGCACGTGGATGTGGTCTGAGCTGCCAAACAGACAGATTGATTATTTGACAGCACGTGCCGTATCCAAAGCTGAAGGTGGAGGATCCGCTGCCTTTCCTCCCCCCGCCATACAATCCTGCAATGAGGCCCCAGCTGCAGCATGGCTCTACCGGGGTGACTCAGGGCCTTTGGAGAATAAGGGGGCCCTTCCCCCTTTCTTCCCCAAAGCATTAGGGTCAAGCAAGGGAACAGCATCGGAGACAGACACATGCAAGGAAAGGAAAGGTTTGCTGCAAGGCCCTTGAGTGGCCCCTCCTGCCTGGGAGGAAAATGGCAGAGAGACAAGAGCCCCTGGTGCCTCCTCTGGCTGGGCTTCCATTTTGCTTTTTTGTTTTAGCCTGTTTTGTTATAAAAGGGTTCTTTTTAATAAACGTGCATTGGTTCCATTTTGCAAATGCCCTAAATCACTTTAAGGACTCCAGTCAAAAAGCGGGATATAAATCCAGTCATTCGACAAACGTGGCTGTTGATGAAAGAATGCAGATCAGTTAGCGAGAGGAGTTCTGTGTTTCCATGCCCGTTGGGTGGGAATAAGGGGGAATAATCAGTGCATTGCTACTTTGGCAGTCTGTTCAGAGCCCACCCACCCCCATCTTGTGCACAGTCCCAAGTACCTTTCCTTGTAACATGACTTTTTTTATTATTCCTGGGGGCTTGGGAATAAATCCACCTGAGACTCATAGAATGAGGAACTCTCCTTGAAACGGGGCAAACGAGATGTTGGGCGCAGTGGGTAGGGTGGCACCTCCCTGCTAGACTGGGAGTCTGTTTGGGTCAGCTACGGATACAGCCAGCCGCCTTCCCTGACTTTTCCCTCCACCCTCCACCCCATCCCTCCTTTTTTAAACATCTGCTTCTCCCCTGCTTGTGTTTTCTTTCCTCCCCTCACCCCCCTAGCCTAACCACTCCAGGCTCCAGGGCTTCTACCGCTTCAGCTTCCGCCGCCGTGAGCTCTGCGCGCCCGCGACAGCACCAGAAATCCATGTCTGCCTCGGTGCACCCCTCCAAGCCCGCGCTGCCCCCCTCCGACAATAACTGTGAGGCGCAGAGACCCAGGCAAGTGGGCAGCTCTGCGTGCCTTGTATCCTCCGTCCCCTGCCCACCCCTAGGGCTCTCCAACATTTTTGTGTCTTCCGCCTGCTCCACACCCTGGAGCCATGTCTCTTTTTTTGCCCTTCCCCAGTGCGCTCGCTCAGGGCCTGGAGGTAAGTAGAGGGGGACAGCCAAATGTTTTGGGGTTGGAAGGATTGTGGTGCCTTGGAGGGCAAAACCAAGGAGGCACAGCACTAATGCAGGGGGAACAGGGCTGCCTGGTAGAAAGTAGAACAGGCATCATTTCCAACTTCAGGTAATGGCAGGTTGGATGGCTTGAAAGGCGTCTGAAAACGAGATCAGAAGCCTCCAGTTAGTTGCCTGTCCTCTCCAGGCAGAAAAAGGACAATTGGAGCCTTCTGAACCCTTCCCCTTCTTTTGTATTCAGCTCTGTTTGTCTCTACTTCACCAGCTGGGGTTCAGGCAAGCGGCTCTTTAACCTCATCTCCAGGGTCAACAGCAACAGCAGAAGCTGTTGTTGTGCCCCTCCTGCCAGCGCAAAAGGCTAGTCTTCACACTGAGGACTAGGGGCTTTGGAAATCTTTTCCCTTTATCCAAGCTGGGGCAGGAGTGAGCAGCGGAACAAGCTGAGATTTGAAGTGGCCAGAAATGGCAAAGGGGGTGGGGCTTCTGCACCTTTCACAATTGTGTAGAAGAGGGGATTTCAGCAGGTGAGGTTTAATTAAAGGTGTAGGGGCCCCATCCTCTCCTCCCCCACCTGGTGCCCTTACTTGAGATTGCAGGCCCTTCAGCCTGTGCTGTTCAAAATATGGGTTGTTTATTCATTTACTTTTAAGCGTTGGCTGCCAACGAGGTATCTGCTGCACATGTTGGGTTTAAACAACCACAGCCTTGTGGGGAGCTGCCAACATTCCTCCTGCAATTATTCTGCAGTCTTAAACTAGGCTGCAAACCCATTTTAACAGGCTCACCATTTTTTGAGAACTCCTCCTGGAATTTCAGGAGCACCTCTTCATATAATCTCAGCTGTGCGGTTCTTTGTAGAACTCCCCTTGTGTTTCCTCCCACCCCCACAAGCAGAACACCACCTCCCAGAATCCTCTGGGGTGCAAAGGCCATAACCCTTGAAAGTGGCTTGCCTCAAAGACTTTTCCTGTTCAGCCCAGGCAGAGGAGTGTTCCTGGATGGCGAGCAAGTGGGGTCGCTGACTGTCGTCTTCTCTGCTCTTCCCCCTCCCCTCCCCACAGCACTGCACCCCAGAGGGTCCCCGTCGCCTCTCCCTCGGCCCACAACATCAGCAGTGCCCTCCCGGAGCGCACCAACTTCCCGCGGGGCGTCTCCAGCCGCAGCACTTTCCATGCCGGGCAGCTCCGGCAGGTCCGGGACCAGCAGAACCTCCCCTACGGCCTCACGCCCGCGTCGCCCTCCGGGAACAGCCAAGGCAGGAGGGGGGCCTCAGGGAGCATCTTCAGCAAGTTCACCTCCAAGTTTGTGCGCAGGTGAGCAGGGAAGTGGGCAGGGGTGGGAGGAAGAGGAGCCGTCCTCCTTTTTTAACCCTTTCCAAATCCGTAGCTGGTATTCTTTGCCGATTGGAAACAACTCCAGGATTGCTTGAGATATGTGCTTTGGGGGTTCCGTTTGGGGGTGAGAGGTGAATGCAAGCCATCCTCCCCTGCTCCCCCAGGGCGCAGCATGAAGGCTCACTACCTCGTGTCTGTGTGTGTGTATATATGTGTGTTGTGCACAGCCAGGCCCACCCTCATAAGTACCCCTCTTCCCCACCCCACACCAAGGATGTCCTTGTGACCCCAGCCGCCTCCTCTTCGTCTTGCATCTCTCCTCCCTGCCCCCACCGTGTTGCTGCACAGAACCAGCACAGGGGCAGGAGTGTCAGCTGCCTTCCTTGGCCGGATCCTTTCCAAACTGTGCTTGGAAGGGGTTGGAAAGGACTAGCCTCCTAATTAAGCTTGGGGCACCCCATTTTTTCTGTAGCATTCAACCAAGAGGGGTGGGTGGGTGTGTTTGCATGTGTTTATATGTGTGAATGTAGGGGTGGAGAACCCCTTTCCTGCCTTTCAGCTCCCTCCTGGTATTGGAGCATTGAGCAGCAGAGAAGAGGCCCCTCTCAAAGGACATCTACAGACAAATGGGCTCAGACGCAAGGGAGCGCACCTGGACCAGGGATGCTTGGGGAGAACCATGGCTCATTTAGACAGTGTCTGCATTGCATGCAGAAGGTCTCAGGTTTGATCCCCAGTTTCCAGTAGGTCTGGGAGTTGTCCCCTGTTGGAAACCCTGAAGAGCCATTTCTGGCCAGCAGAGACAAGGTTTGGGGGAACCTTTGGCCTTTCAGGTATTGCTGAACTTCAACTCCCATCGTCCTTTGCTCATTAGCCATTCTTCTAGGGGCTGCTGGGAGTTGTAGTTCAGCAACATGGGGGGGGGGGCAAAGGCTCCTCACACCTGTTGTAGGTGATATGGCGCTAGGTGGATCAATAGCCTGACTTGCTCCATGGCAACTTCCTGTGCTTCCCTGATGTGTTAAGACCAATCAGGAGGTGCCACATTGGAGAGAGGCATTCTGGGAATGGAGATCAGAAGAGCGGGCTGAAGGTCACCTTCCTCCTGGCAACTGCAGAGCTCAAGGCCATGGAGGAACCACCTTGCGCTCTCCCCAAGAGCATGCGCATGCCGCCTTATGCGCTCCTCCCCGGGAATTCCCATTTCTGTTTGCAGCTCAGAAAAGGAGACCAGCAGAGTCTCAGCTGAGCCACAGAGCAAGCCAGGCCTGCCTCCCACACCCTCCGATGGCACCCCAGACACTGCTTCTGTTGTGGTTCCTGCAGTGACCTGGGTTGCTGCGAAGGCCGCAAAGCTGAGGGTGGGTGGGAGCCGCCTCGCCTGCAGCCCAGCCGTCCCAGGGGTGGGGGGCGGACAAGGATTTAGCAGAGCAGCCCAGATGGTGAGGGTGGCAACCAAGCTCATTTCCAGGGTTCCCCGATGCTTCTCCATCCCCTTCCAAGTGACAGGATGGAGGAGATGCCTTCTGGACCCTGTCAGTACCAGCTGCCTTCTGTGGTGAGGATCCAGCCAGGGAGGTCTTGCAGCTGGGGTCTGCTCGAACCTGTCCCTCAAGGCAGCTTTTTTGTGGTGTGTGTATATGTGTGTGTGAATATGTCTCAAAATGGCTTCTCTATTTCCCGTACAGCCCTGAGAGGGGATGGGCTGTGAGATGGGGCACAGTTTCCTGGCAAAGCCTTTTGTCTCGATTGGGGGGAGGGGGTGTTTTATGGTGCATGACGGGGGAGCCATTCTGTACAGCCCAGCGCCTCCTGCCCCCAACCCCTTTCCCTCTTTGCTGTAAGTGTTTAACCTGCCCCTCCACCGCACCCCCAGCTTCTGTTCCCAGCTTTGTGGGGAGAGTTAGGCTGTGGCAGCACTGGGGACAAGGGGGGCAGCCAAGTGCCTCTGGGGTCCTGCCCTCCCTCCCTCCCTCCCCCCTCTGCAAGGTTCCAGCTCCAATGGGAGGGGGGCAATCGGAGCCCCAGCTCAGCCCTCCTCCCTCCGGCCGGTCTCTGTCTGAAGCAAAGGAGGCTCTTCAGATTCCCAAGTTTGCAGGGAGGAGGGAGCTAAGGTTGAGGAGGGTTGTGAGGCGGCGGGGTTGTGGGGGCCTTGCTGTGACACCCACCGCCAATTACTATTTTAGGGAGGGAGGTTGGGGCGCCCTGGCCTGCTCCCGCGCGGCTGGCACTCCTGTCACTCGGTCATTTGCGCACTCGCTCACCCACCCACCCACCGTTTCCCCTCCTTTTTTTTTCCTTTTAGAAATCTGTCTTTCAGGTTTGCCAGAAGGTAGGCGTTCATCACTCTGGTTTTGTTCTGTCCTCCTCCTCCTCCTCCTCCTGTGCAGTACTAACCTCCTCCCTGCCGGCTTCTTCCTCTCCTCTCCCCGCCCCCCCCCCTTCTGTGCCTTCTGGCTGCTAATGGTGTCTGTGTGTGCGTGCGTCTGTGTGTGTGTCTGTGTGTGTGCACAGAGCATGCTTAAAGGGACAGCGGGGGGGGGGGGGCTTGTTAACTCCCTGCCTCTGGGATGTGGGGTGGAGAAAGACCCCCATTGGCTCTGGCCTGCCTCTCAGCCGCCTGCAAATGAGCTGGCCTGGGACTTGGTGGGGAGGAGGGTGGGCAGGGGAAGCCGCAGAGGTTGCTTGCTCACCCGGTGCTGGGCCTCCTCCTCCTCCACTTGGGCATGCTGTCTCTTTAAAGGTGCCTGCCATCTTCCTTGGTCCCCCAGGCTGGGCCTCTGATCTTTAACCGAAACCCTTCTCTCTTCCCCCCCCCCCCGCCTTTCTCTTTCACACACGCCCACCCACCCCCCAACCCAACTAATCCCCTTTCTCCCTGCATGGTGGTGGTTAGGAGGCGCTGGGCTGTCGCTGTGCCTCTATTGCTTGCAGCTGCCTTGAGGGTTCAGGGCGGACATGTGGGGAGACGGTTGCCTCGGAATCTGCATGGCCCCAAAGAGCAGATATTATTATCCTGTGGCAGGTTTTGAGCACAATCTGGAAGATACTAGCAGTCGGTGTGTTGGGGGTTGGCTTCCTTTCTCCTCCCCCCCCCCCCCCCCGTTGTAGTAGGTAGCCTTTTTATCTTGTTCTTTTTTAGAAAGGGGGAGGTTGCTAGTCCTCATGGGAACAAATCTGCAGAAAGTGTCAGCAGGTTCCACTTTAAAAGACTGTGGGTTTTTGCTTGTTTCTTTGGACATCCCAGGGCACAGGGCAGGATGTGAACCCTACATACCTCTTTGGTTCTGGCGTGTTCCAAAAACCCTGGCCTTCCTCATTCAGTCTACTTCACCTTTTTTATTGTTTCAAGTTATGCTGAACATCTAACAGATTTCTCTCTTTGGGGGGTGGAGTGAGGAAGGAACATTTTCTCCTGGGTAAAATTGACTAAAAGTGGGGGTTGGGTGGGCAAGCAAGTGCTTTAAAACCTTAGCATTGTGGAGCTACTTGCCATAAGATAGATGACCAGGGATGGGGAGGAGAACAGAGTGGTTGAGCAGAGGGTTGTGCTAGAAACCCGTGGACCGTAAGAGGCAGCTGCAGCTGCTGTATTAAAGGCTTGTGGGGTGTGTGTGAAGGTTTCTCCATTGTTTGATTCCCCCCATCCTCCGCCCCTACCCCACCTCCTGCCTGGTGATGGTGGATGAGCAGAGAAGGAAGCACACTGGTGATCAGGAAGCAGGTTGCCTGCTTGCCCCCTCCCTCATCTGAGCTGGCATGAGGGAGCTCCATTGGCTGTTGCAAGTCACATGGCTTAGTGATGGATGGATGTGGCTGGAATATTTAAGGATAGCAAGGAGTGGGGGGCCTGTGGCACTCCAGGTGTTAATAGCTGCTTGCTCCCGCCTTCTCCAGCCAGCATGGCCAGTGGTCAGGCGTGGAGGAACTTGTAGTAGTTCCACAAAATCTGGAAGGCCCCCGGTATATATGGCTCTTTATCCCCCAGAAAGGGGTACCCAGAATGGCAAGCAGTAAATATCAGCAATACCAAAAAACAAAACAAAGAAAGAGACAGAGCTTAAAATGTCTGCTTAAACAAAAAATATGGGCAGTTTAAAAGGCCAGCATCACTTGGCCTCAACGCCAGGAAGAGCTTTGAGGAGTTGCTTTAAAAAATAAATCCAGAAGTGGTGCTTTGTATAACCAAAACCAAATTAAAAGGGTGCATGCTACTAAACGTTTGGAGCCTGAATCCAGTGAAGCAGCAGCTTTGATAAAATTGGCTCTCAATGTCACAAAACCATTCTCCCAGAACAGCCCATTGGGCTGCTTAAAACCCTGATGGAAACCAAAGTGTTTTTAGTATGCCATCTCGAGACTCGTAAGTGGATTCCGCAAACTGTGAAGCCACCGTGGCAAGGGTTGTGCTCTTCCTTCGCTCTTGCATGGTGGTGCCATCAGCACGCTCTCCTCATTTGCTGGTCTCAGTGGGCAGGTGGGTTATGATGCAAGTTTCTATGAAGCGGGTGCAGAGTTGGGCACAGTGTATTTTTAGGCTTGGAAGTGGTGCTCAGATGAGAGGGGAAGCACCTCCCAAGCCATTTACTTTATATTCCAATAATGTCTAGAATTCCTAGAGCATGATTTCCCCCACAGGGAAAAAGACTGTAGTTCCATAGTAGGTCATCTGCCTTGCATGCAGAAAGTCCCAGGTTCAATCCCTAGCAGCATCTCCAGGTAGGGCCAGGAGAGACTCCCTGCCTGAAACTCTGGAGAGCTGCTGCCAGCCAGTGTAGACTGTACTCGGCTAGATGGACCAGTGGTATGACTCCGTATAAGGCAGCTTCCTATATACTGATTTTCGAGTGTTAATGTGTACATTCTCTTCGTGGTCCTTGCAGCAACCCTGTAAGGTAGGCTAGTGGTGGTATTGCAGGTGGAGGCCGAGAGAGATCATGGCTCATTTTGCAAGTCTGTGGCAGAGGTATGCTTTGAGCTGGTGATCACCGCACAGCCTCTTCCCCTGCCACTCCAGCTCCAGCTTCTCTTCTCTTCCCTTGTCTGGCTGTGGCTTCTGCTTGTGCTGAGGGACCAGGGAGAGAGGTGCTGCTGTGCATCCCACACCTGCAACCAGCCAGCCCAGATGCCCTCCTCCTCACCACCATGTTGGCAAAACGCACTTCCCAGCATGCCGCGCAGAGTGTTGCATGCCAGGGGCCTGTGGGCTTGGCATCAGCCCTCATGACGCCCTCACCAGCCCCTTCCGTGTCTTGAGTTGCCCCCCGCCCTGCCCCACCTGCCAGAGATGCACACTCGTCCCCCTGCCCCCTGGGAGAAAAGGAGAGCAGGTGTAGGAGCTGCTGACTGGAGGGTGCCTGATACCTTGTTCTCCTGCTCTGTTTTTTGAGGAACCTGCATGAGCCCGAAAGCAAAGACCGTGTGGAGACGCTCAGGTGAGATGCAGCCAGTGTCACGGGGCCTCCTCCAGCCTTTGGGGGAAGCCTTTGCTCCACTCTGTCTGTTTCTCCAGCAGGGCCAGGCTGCTCCCTGGCACCTCCTCTCCGTCTCCTCCTGTGCCTGTCTCTCTCTTCTGTTGCTCCCAAACTACTACTTAGCGTCTCTGTGTGTGCGTGTGTGTGTGTCTCTCTCCCCTCTCCAGCTCTCGGTTGCCGACCAGGCTTGGCTTCTGGGGGCAGCCGAAGGGGCCGAGTGGGGAGGGCGCCCTTCTCCGCTCACTGTCTCGCTCTCCCCTCTCAGGCCTCACATGGTGGGCAGCAGCGGCGACAAGGAGCGGGACGAGAACCGGGAGGCCAAGCCGCGCTCGCTGCGCTTCACCTGGAGCATGAAGACGACGAGCTCCATGGAGCCCAACGAGATGATGAAGGAGATCCGGAAAGTGCTGGACGCTAACAACTGCCAGTGCGAGCTGCAGGAGAAGTACATGCTTCTGTGCATGCACGGAGCGCCGGGCCACGAGGCCTTTGTCCAGTGGGAGATGGAGGTGTGCAAGCTCCCCCGCCTCTCCCTCAACGGTGTCCGCTTCAAGCGGATATCGGGCACCTCCATGGCCTTCAAGAACATTGCCTCCAAAATCGCCAACGAACTGAAGCTTTAACAGGCCCCCCGGGGGGGCCCAGCCTGCACGCGCATGGGGTGGGGGTTAGGAGTAAAAAGCTGCAATTTTAACTCTGGAAGGGTTTATTTTTCGATACCCTGGTGCAGGACGGAGATTGGGGGGGCAGGGAAAGGGGGCGGCAGCTGGATGTTTGGGGACATCCCCCCTCTCCATCACTCCCCCCCCTGCTGCTGGATCGCCATGGAGACAGAGTGCGTGGGGTAGTGGCTGGCAGCCACCCAGCCCGTCTCCGTGGCAACAGTAGTGGGAGCGTACCAAGGGCTGTTGGTCTCTATAGTGACTGTGTTGGGGGGCATCCCTTTTGGTCTCCGTGGCGACCATGGTACTTTCCTTTATTTCTTTTTTTGTTGTTGCACATGAGACAGGGTTTTAAATTTTTACCAAACACAGCAAAAAGCAAAGATGGGGAGATAAGTGGACACCCCGCCCCCTCAACTGCCAGAGCTCGCCCTCCCCCACAATGCCTTTTACCTCCCACAATGCCTTTCACTCGCACCCTCCTCTCCCGCTCCTTGTGTTGGTGGTGGGCTTTCAGCTGCCGAGCGTGTGTTTGCTCATGCCCTTGGAGAGTTGGGCTTTCCTAAGGGCATAGTGGTGCCAGTGGTTCTCCCTCTGGGTTTCCCCCGTCAGGCCAGTGATGGACGGTGGTGGGTTCGGACGGTTCTGCGGTCGCCCTCTCCTCCCCTTCCTACTGTCGGCCAGTTCTGCTCCCAGAGATCAGGGCCTGTTTTTAGCAAGGCCATTGGAAGGAGCACTGTCCTCCAATTTGCTCTTCTTCTGGCAAGGGTCCTGAGACCCCCTAAAAGAAGAGTGGGGTGGAGATTCTAGCCATGCATATGGTTGCCTCCCACCTTGGAAAAGCAAAGGGTGGGGAGTGTCCCAAGCCACAGCGGTCCGTTTCTTCACCTCTGACCACCTCCCTCCCCAGCAATTCTCTTCCCTGCAAGCTCCAGGAGCGACAGCATAAAGCTAGCAAGGGCTTCTGGGAGCAGAGCATTCCTTTGTTCAGTCCGAGCCAGTTTCTTTTAAGGGCTTTTGACAGCTTGCACAGCATCATGGTTAGAACTGCTGCCCCATCAGTCTTGCTGGTGCCTTGCGTGTTGGTTCTGATCCCAAGCCTCCACCCCCCCCCCCTTCTCCAGCACTTCCAAGCTAAGATAACTTTCAGCATGTTTCTTCCTGACCCAGGATGCTCTGGAACACACCAGACCTTGGCCACCAACTTTGCACACGTGTTCATACTTGGCTTCTTTTCCTCTGTGCCCAAGAGTGGCTTTGGCTGTTATTAAAGCAAGTGGCACCATCTGCCTGTGGGGAGAGTTGCCTGAAGCATCATTAGCTGGGGGAACAGCTATTTTTGCCCCAGTCTTTCCATTACGGAAGACGACATACACAGGTCATGCTGATGTTTGGGGGCAAGAGGAAGAGCTTTGTGGTGGGGTATGTAGGGGGGGGCTCTGTTAACACTCTCCCTGCCCAGGTAGTGGTTGCAGCAGTGGCCACCAGTATCTTACCAGTATGGTGGAAGATAAGGGAAGCTCCCCCTCCCATTTACCTCCTTCCCTGCATCTACAAAAGCAGGATAGCACAGCCTGCCCTTCCTTCCCATTTGACAAGCCGGCTTTTCCCCTCCTCTTTCCAAAGCACAAGAGAAAAATGGGACCGTGGCTGCAATTACCTCTCTTGTTCCTCCCTTCACCCCACCACCCCTCAAGATGGGTTTCTTCCATTGTCATATCACCACTTGAGAATGTATTTTCAATCCTCTTTGGGGTGGTTGGGCTCCCCACCCTGGCAGTCTGTACTGAGCTCCTTCAACCCCACCACTGTCTCTCTCTCTCTCTCTCTCTCTCTCTCTCACACACACACACACACAAATCTGGTTTGTATATAACTGTACTGATACCTCGGTTTTGTGAGTGGTTACTTTTTTTTTTAATTCTGATCACAAAATGCCTTTTTTTAAAAAAAGAAAAAATCATGTCCCTTTTTTGTTCATCCCCCTCCCCCCACCTCTAGGGACGCTGCCGTTTGATGTAGTTTTACAGGTTCTAGATTAAAACTTTCCAGAAAGTACCTGCCTGGCCTTGGCTTCCTCTGTTCCCACCTCCCTCCCCAAGCACTTTGCCTGGAGATGTGCTTCCACTCCCTGGGAGGCTACAAGCCTTGCTGCCGTCCTGTCAAGAGTGGGTGGGGGTGGCTCCATGGGGTTGTGGTGATGGGAAGCAAGGCCTAGGTGCAGCTGTTCCAAATGCCCAGTGGTTCCCCTTGAACGTGGAATGCTAATTCTGTGCCCCCTTTGCGTGATTTCTTTTTGCTCTGTGCCCTGACCAGGCAACAGTTGGTGAAGGAACTGATTAAGAGGGGCAGTGTGGCACTCACAACATAAAATGCTGTGGCCTGCTGTGATACCCTGAACTGTTTTTGTATTCTGAGGAGATGCAGTGTTCCACAAGAGGCTCCCTCTGTCCCTGTTACAGCAGGGCCAATTGCTAAAGGCTCTGGGAGTGGCAATTTTGATGTCACCGCATATGCAATTCCTTTTGGCCTTTGCTGTGTTCATCTTGCTGAGACTGGCAGGACTCATCCTGGGCAAAGCTATCTCTGTGACAGGATCAGAGCACCTTTTGGAAGACCATGCCTGGGAGGAGGCTGACGGGGCAAAGACCTCCTTCCTCTTGCTTGTGACCAAGTAGCTTGCCTGATTCTCCCCCTTCCATTCTTATTAAAAGCCAAAGAAGAAAAATCATAAGCTCCAGACCTGTTTTTCAGAAGGGGAGGGGGAAGCCTTATCTCAGACATGCATCTTGAGACATGACAGCCCTTTGCTAGAGCACAGAATTTATCTTCTGCCTTGATTTGGGCAATTGTGAATGCCACACACTTTCCCCATGCTCCATTGCCTCCCGAGCTAGACACAGGGTGGAAAGATCAGCCAGTTGTAACAAAATACCTTTATTGAAAATGCTCCATGGACGACAACAACAACAAAAGGCTCCCAGCAATGGGTGGGGCCTTGGAGGGGAATCGTACACAGAAGTCTGCCCAATCCTACTCTTTAGGGAGTCGTTACATCCTTGCTGCCAGGGACTCCTGCCTGGCAAGGTGGACAGGCAAGTACAGAGCAAAGCAAGCTGCCACTCATTCCCTCCCCCCCCTTCCAAATCTCCATGTAGAAACTGGAGAGGAAGGGAAATTGCTGTTACAGAGAGAGGGGCATCTTTACTTGGGAGCACTCTTGCCTCTGCATCCAGTCTGATCAGGTGTAAATCTCCCCTCCTTCCTCCCCCTCCCCCCAAGCTTCCACCTGTGTCAACTCTGACATACCTCCCCTTGCCCTCCCCCCAATCCCCGATTCACACAGGCACTGATGCAACTGATCCTGCAAAAGTGTAAACATAATCCAAACCCACCCCAAGC
This sequence comes from Podarcis gaigeae, assembly GCF_964106915.1. Taxonomy (NCBI): domain Eukaryota; kingdom Metazoa; phylum Chordata; class Lepidosauria; order Squamata; family Lacertidae; genus Podarcis; species Podarcis gaigeae. Next base: position 12,919,678 of record NC_139693.1, on the reverse strand, counting down.
TACTAGTCCTATCACTTCCTTTCTCTTCCCTCCCCTCCCAAGAAAAAAAATACCCCACCCCCACCCCAATGTACATGGGGATTGGGATTCCTTGCCAACTTTCTGGATGCTACCTGAACTGGGTCAGATGACAGTTGGGACCCCGAAGCCCCTCCTTCCCCTGTTCCCTTTTCATGACCACCACAGCCGATGCACACCTTGTGGGGGGAGAGGAGGACTGTACCAATCCCAGCTGTGACTTGTAGAGCCAGGCTCACAGATGTCAAAGGAAGCACTCTGAAACCCCTCCTCAGAGGGAGCTGGAGGAGGGGGGAGGGGGCTCTCCTATCCCACCAAGGAGTGATGGGGGGTGCTGGCCACTGCGGGGCGCTTGTCGCGAGGTGGCTGGCCGAATAAGCGGGGGTGGCGGCTGGTTGAGCGACAGTCTGGGCTGCAGGAAGCGGCCTTGCTGCAGTGGTGGGGGTTGGCGGTGCAGCGTGGGTGCTGTTGGAAGTGTGGGCCTCAGCAAAGGGGGTGGCTGTGAGAGGGCAGCAGGTGGTGGCCTGGGAGACGCTGGGAGTGGCGGCGGAGGGGGCAGTGGCGGCGGTTGCTGCTGCTGCTGCTGCTGCTGCTGCAGGGAACGGGACACCGCAGTGATCTGTACCTGCAAAAGGGCAGAAGGAGAGCTTTCAGTGCTGGAGAAGCTCAAGAGGTCTGTGCGGTGTTGGTACTTGGGGGCAGCCCCTCTCCTCACCTCATCTTCTTCCTCACTGCTTGCTAACGAAGCGCTAGAGCTCTTTTGGTCCTGAGAAGGGGAGCTACCTTGGGGGGCAGCCGGCCCCACACCCTCTTGCTCAGCCTCCCATTCCTGCAGCACCTCTTCCAAGTTGAACCGGCGCCGGTAGCTGACAAAGAAAGTCTTCACCTGGGCAACTGTCTTGTTGCCAATCACCTCTGCGATGGCCTGGAAATCTTTGCCGTATTTTCGGATGGCTGAGCAGGAAAAGAGAGGTGATTTTTGCACCGTCCCGCAACATAACCAAATGCCACCATTTGGCAAGCCAGCTACCTACTGTTGTGTCTCCAGGCCCCCAATCCATGGTAGAGAAGTTTGGTATAGAGGGTGCCACTTTAGGGTGATCATAACCTGCACTCTGGCCCTCAAATCCCAAAGACCAATAGCCTTCTCTGATACAACAGGGGGGAATAACCCATCCATCCTCTCCTAGTTCAGCCCTGCATTGCTAAGAGGAGGCAGCCTGTCGCCTCTCTGCTGCATGGGCTCCCACCTGCTGGACCTTGAAGGCTCACCCTGTACAGCCAGCAGCTGTTCATCTGTTGTCCAGCGTGAATTGAACTTGATGTTTGTCTGCAAGGGAGAAAAGGAGCGTGTCTGAGCTTTGCCTCCCTCCCTCTTATGCCTCCCCCGAACAGAGAAATCTGGAAACTACCATTACAGAAAAAGGGCAGCTTGCCTGCGCATGCACACTCACCTCGGGTGGCCGTAGTTTGTCTATTCCACCTTCTAGCACCTGCTTCATACTGCTATTGATCTGCTTGATGCTCTGTACCTAGTATGGACAGAGACTGGAAGGTCAGGAGGCAACAGCTCCCTTGCCCACCCCCATAGTCTGAAGAGCCCAAATTCTTTGGAAGATGAAAAGGAGAACAGGTTTTCCGTAAGGGGCGGTGCATGCTCATTGGGAGGGAGGCAGGCAGGCAGCAAGTTGTGACCACGTGTACACACTTAGGATTTTGCTACCTGGCGCTTGAGGGAAACCAGCTGGGAGTCCAGGTGGCGCAGGGTGAGAACAGCCATGTCTGGGCTGGCAGACAGGCCCGTAATGTCCTCCTGGCTCAGGTACATGCCCTTGGGAGGACGCCGGCGAGTGCGTAGTGGGTGGTGCCGATACTGTGACAGTTGTACCTCCTTCTTCACAGGCCCTGGCTTGCTGTTCAGGGGCTTCTGGTAACTAGGCTGGAGAGGAGAGAATGACAGTGAGCGAAAACTGAACAGGACCTCCCTTCAACTTTACCATGGTTTTTACTGCCCCACTGCAGCTCTTCCTCCCATGCCCTTTAATGCTGCTTCCTTGAGGAGCTGGATTGTAATCTGTCTTGGCAGCGGTAACTCCTTGGGTTGTATCCAGTGCTAGTTGTACTCACTACAGATCCACTGAAATTAATATACATGGCTAACTTAGGTTCGTTAATTTCAGTGGATTGACCCCCCAGGTAGAACTTCACTGGTTACAACCCCATCTTCCTTAGGTTAATGTATCAGTCAGTCCTCTACCACCCAGTTCCTTTTGACATACAGTTGTCATTCAGTTATAGCTCTTCTAAGCGGTTTAATGTTCCTTAGCACATGACATCTCCATCCTGATAAATTCAGGACTTTGTGTGCCCTGTACTTAAAAAAACACACCAAAAACATTTTCATGGCAAAGTGCCTGTTTTCTTGCCGCTGAAGGTACTGGAACCATGTTGACCCTTGTTTATCTTAGCTACCCTTAGTTTAGACCTGTTAGTGGCCATTCCCCTTACCTCCTTCTTGGGATCCATGGCATCAAATTCACCCTCACTAGCCTGCCGTCCTTCTTCTAGTTCATCATTACTGTAGGGGAAATGCAGAAGACATTAGAAGTTATTCTGCTTGCTCCAGAATATGACTTGCCTCTCCTGCAGTCTTTTTCTGGTTTCTCCAAATAGGTCTTTCCCCCCTACTGGGCTATTGCCATCCTTGCTTTGAGCTCTTCTGGGAGGCAGTAATTACTGCTGTTCATTGCATCCTGGCTCGGCTTCACTGGAGAAAATGAACTTCTGGCCATCTCTGCTTGTGCCCCCACTTTTTCCCAAGCAGTGGGAGAGACTTAAATTGCAGGAGAAAAGTTTGGAGGAGTTTTAGAAGTCCAGGCTGTGTCCCCCAAGTATTGCGTACAAGGTAGTCACTTCCAAGCCATCAATGTTTTGCCTGGTTCGGTCCTTGCTAGATTGCAATTGGTTTTATGGGCAAATCTTGACATTATATTCAGCTTAACTGGGTTTGGGCAGGCTCCCTGCCTCAGAAACTGATTTGTAGTGTTCCATTAATTGGTGGGGTCCCACTAATGAAACTGCTTTGGGGTTGAAGGCAAAGTTATTGGCTCTGTGACAGGCCCAGCCACCCAGCTACCTCTGCTACAAACCCTTTCCTTCATGAGCCTGCTAAGCCCATCCACCCCACGTACATGCACTCTTGGTCTCTGACCTGTCATCCTTTTCCTTCTTGCTGAGCAGCTTGCGGGCCTGCCGATCCATCACGCTAGTCCTGCTCCGGGTTTTCTTCCAGGAGTAGTAATACTTCACCAGGCTGGGAATCATCTTATCAGGAAGCTAAGCAAGGAGTCGCAGGAGGAACGGTGAGTAGAAGAGGGCAGCCAAAACCTGAATTACTGTGTGGCACAAGGTAATTCTAATAGGCATGTAATTAGGCCATGGAGTGATGCTCAAATACAGAGTTAACGAGTAGAGCTGTGGCACTGGGTCATTCGTATATTGTGTGTGAGAGACAGGAGGTGCCAGAATGGGACTAGTGAAATGGGAAATCTGGTCCAGAAACAACCATCAGCCCATATAATTACACAAGCTGGCTCCAGCCCAGGATTTCAAAGAGCAGGCCTTAAAACAGTTTTGTAAATTGTCAATATAGGCACATATCTGGTTGCAAGTTTTGGAGGGGGACTTATGCAAGATACCCTCAGCCTTACCTCCACCTTGCTGCTGTCCCCATTTCCCATTCCTTGCCCTCTTCTTCTTGGCCAACTGAACCAGGGCCAAGAGGGTGAGGAAAGGCTGCTCCCCTCCTTCACTTGCATCATGCTCACCCAGAGAACAGCCAGGAGGTAGCAATGGGGCTGCGGAAGGGGCCTGATGAGACCAACCTGGCACTGGACACTCGTGAGAAGAGGATTGTTCTTTGGACCCCAGCCACCCTGCCACTTACACCAGCAAGAGGGGAACACATACCATCTGCTGGATTCGAGCAAAACTCTTGCCATGGAAGCTGAAGGCTTGCTCAAACAGGACTTTGTCCTCCACCGTCCACTCATCAGGGAATGGTGTGAAATTGGCCAAGTCAGCCAGGGACTTCTCCACATCGTGTTTGTGCCACAGCAGCATCCCCAGAGCCTGTTGGGGGAAAGAAAGTAATGTGTAAGAGAGAGGAGTGACTGTCCCAGCAATGGAATGTCACTCCTGAAAATGTGGCTCCTGAAAGTCTGGTGATACCTAAGTTTCTGTCAATTCTGAAGATAACTGTACAAGGTTAAGATAGTGATGGCAAGCAGGTCAGTGAAAGAGAGATGGGCTAGGAAGGGTTACCTTTGGCCATGAGAATGGCATGTTTGTCAGCTCTTGGGGGAGGGATCCCTCTTAAATGTATCTCTCAAACTCTCACCTGGTCCTGTGGTATCACATTTTTTGCTATGAGAAAATGCCTATCTTAAGACTGGGTAGCATTGTTTCCAATAAGCTTTTACTGGCTTACAAGTTGATGCTAAATGGAATGAAGTGTCCAATAAATCTAATTTGGTTAACCAGATCAAACAATGTCTAATTTTGTGGAATTTGCTCTGCTCTTATGGAATTTGTAGGATTTCAGTAATGTTGAGTTAGGGTCAAGAAACAAGGGGTTGTATTCAACTTAAGATTTACACTGAAATTAATGACCACCACTAAGTTAGGTCCAGTAATTTTAACAAGTCTACTCCAAGTAAAACTTGTTGAAGCACCACCCAGGGAATCCAGTTTGTTCTGGTTTTCCTACCTGCTCTATGTTGTATCCGTGCTTCTCCTTGGCCATGGCAATATATTTGTCCACTAGAGGGAGAAAGAGGCAACCGTCAGTGCTGGGGGAGGGAAACAGAGAAGATGGAGATGCTTCGTCCTCTGACATCTCTTTCCCTCAGTGGATGACTAGCCTGCCTGCCTGCCAGGTGGGGATGGCAGTGATCATCTCCTCTTCCATGACATCCACAACCACGTTTGGGGCTTCCGGTGAGGAGCCCCTCCTGCTAGCAAAGAGGGGAGAAAATTGAAGTGCTCTGTTGCAGTGCGCCCTCTAGAGGAACATAAAAGCAGGCATGTGGCCAGAGGGTCCAGCACACACTAGATCTGTGTTACAAGAGCACTGCCCAAGAGATGTGTCTGCCAGTCCCATGTGAATTCATGTTTGGGAAGGAGGGGAGAAGCATCCCCCATAGAAGTGGAAAGTGTGGCTGTAAAATATATTATGTACATATGATATATTCTCACACAAACCCTTAATGACAAAGCCATTGGGGTGACAATTGGCCATGCATCAATCTTTCACCGACCTCTTCAAAAGCGACAGCACTACCTGGGCAAGCGGAACCCCAACTTTGGGCCTCTCTGCTTCAGCATAGGCAGCGACACCATTTCTCTCTCCCCCCCCCCCCCCAGCTGCCTGCACCAGCCAGATTAATAACCCAGGAGCCGGAGGCAGCGCACCAGCCGCTCGGTAATTGCTTCTAGGAGTCCCGGGAGGGGGGGAAGGGGGAGCTGTCAATCAGAGGCTCTGCTACCAGCTGAAGATGGAATGCATTTCCCCACCCCCACCCCTATTTTAGCCAGGCTGGTTCTTGGTTGATTCTGGAACTGGTTCAGAATCCAGGCCAGGGAGCAAAGGCTGTTGGAACATCCAACATGGCCTGAAGGGAGGAAAGCTCCACAGGAGTGCGCAGGGCCCAGCCCCAGCCATTGATCTGACCTGGCCTTTCCACTTTTTACACAATAAAGAGGGAGGAGCAACTCACATTTGGCATCAGAGACGCAATGATTTGGAGACCAAACGAGCATCCCTTTCAACTCCTTGTTGCTGTAGCGAGCTGGGCTCTCTGAATTACAAAGACAGAGGGAAGAGAAAGCTTTAAGCACTCTGGGCAGGATCTCCTGATAGGTTCATCTGCTGCTGCTGCTGAAAATCAAGGTGGTGAGAGAGGAATGCAGTTGTGCTGAAGCAAGCAGTGGATGGCTTGGTGTCCACACAAACACAACCTCTCTCCGGTATCCTAGCCAGCAGTGCGAGCTATCCCAGCTCAGTCAGCTTTCACTGTGTTTTCCTGGTAGGTGACCACCCCCTCCCCATCACGCCCACTCAGTCTGCTCATGTCTTCAGTCCCCACCTGTATTACACATTATCCAACACTTTGGTGGACCCCTCCCTTCACTCTTGGACAGCATGTGGGGAGGAGGTACATATAATTTCACCCCACTCACCCCGGAACCAAGAGCAAAGACAGGTGGAGGAGCCTCCAGGTCCAGAAACTAGCAGCTACGTGTTGCCAGGGTGGTTGTAAGCAGGAGGCGCCAAAGATTTGGCACTGGAAGAGAGTGTGACTGCATTAGAGCTTCGGGCTGCTGCCAGGTGCAGGAGGGGGATGGTCAGAGAAAAGCCATCTGGTGCAGCAGGGTGGGGGTGGGACCCGTCGCCCTTGTTCACCTTAGGGGGAAATGCTCAGGTTCCACTTAGGAAGGAGGAGGACTCCACTTAGGAAGGAGGACTCAGAATGCAATGATCCACCTGGACTGTTAAGCCAGAGCCTTTATTTGAAGGAGCCGGGAACATGACTGCCTTCTTGCTTAACCCTCTCCTGTAATCTGTAATGCTTATATGTGCCCCCCACCCTTTACCTGGTTTGCACTCTGGAATCACAGCTTGGTAATCTGCTCCCACACGGATCATGCTGTCTGTAAGGGAACAAGAAAGACAAGCTTGAAGGACCTGCTGCTGCAAGGGAGAGAGGGCAAAGGCTGGCTCAGACAGCGATACAAGCCCTCAAGAGAGGAGTCGGATCATCCCTTGGAATGGGAACAGTTCACTTTTGGCTGGTGCTTCCTGCCTGAATAGCCTCAAATGCCCAGAGACATTCCCAAGGGATGTGGAAAGTGCAGGAAGCAGAATGAGACGCTCCACTGCTTTTAAGTTCAGTGGTCCAGCATAGTATTTGGGAGAGACTTCCACTGTATATGAAGGGGCAATTGCATGTTTTGGTTGGGAGGAGTCCTGGTTCTACTTGAGATATTGCAGTGGAGTGTTTGTGTGTTCCTTCTATCACTGCCTTTCTCCATCCTCAAAGGTGGTGGTGATGTGGCCAAGGGGGCAACAGTATAAATGGCTGAGCAAGCCATAGCAGCCTTCCAAATGAATAAGGAGGATCTTGGTACAAACACTCAGTGCACATACCCTCCACCACCCAAAGCACTTTGGCACTTGAGAAGCAAGGATCCTTGGGAGCCCTCCAGGGAAACATCAAGAGAAAGGCTACTGCTGAGAAACCTTCTCAGGCAGCAAATGCACCATTTTCACTATAACTTTGGATAGCCTAGTATTTTCTCCACCACCCTCTGCAAACTCCTGTTCCTTAAAAAAAAAACAAAAAACCCCAAGCTACCAAGCAGCTGCTGAACAGCAGGCAAGATCTGGAAACATTTAGCCAACGTCATGCCAAGGAGCTCCTGAGCTTTCACTTTCTGGCAGAGGGGCCAAGAAACACATGCTGGGCTGGGGGCCGAGTGGTCTGCTGAAAGGGCTCCATATCCATTCTGGGAAACACCCACACTGTGCCCTACAGAGCAGTTTCTGGGATGGCAGTGGTGGGATCCTCATGTGGCCATGTACAGGAAGGGGCATGGTTCTCCTGATATATCTTGGGGGCACCATCTGCACCTCCCCCAAGAGTGCATCTGGCAGCTCTAGGGTGGTGTTGGGCAGGGTGGGGTGAGGGGTGGATGTCTGTTGGCAAAGACAAATGACACCATCTTAGGGCCATGCACCATCACCACCTGGCTCACTAGAGCATGATCCAATATTCAAGGTGGAGAGAGAGAACTGGAGAAGGCAGCAGTCCTATCCAACAGTTCAAGAGAGCTAAAGCAAAACCTGCTGGTGGATGGATGGTCATGGTTATACTATCAGGGTAAACACACACATACACACACCTTGAAATGCAGGTGACACACTGAGGTAGCTTCTGTCCAAAATGTATTTTGAGAATGAGATCTGACTAGGGTGGTTTTACTTGTGCTGTGTGTCTATAGCCTGTGGCAGATGGACAAAAGTCTATCCCCATCCAGCCCTATCAACAGCACTGTATATCTCCTAGAGCAGATGTTCAGCTGCAGGTGCACCACTGGACATGTGGAGTACTGGGCGGGGGGTTGTCCCTCCACCACCACATCCCACAGAGAATGGAGGGAGGTGGAAGAGGAAGCCTAACAAAGCCAGAGGTGTACAGGAAATCATAACAGAGTTCGGGTGGGAGGGTGGGGAGAGAGATGACGGGAGGGCTCTGGGGACAATAAAGCTATGAGCTCAAACCCAAACCAACTTTCTAATTCTAGCCCCCAGCTGGCTCCTTTGTTAACCTGGCCAATGGGTGAAGGTGGAAAAAAGGAAAGGGGCAGTTGCAGAGGATCCCCACCCTCATCCTGCTTCTGGGTCTGACCACACAGGCAAAAAAGGATCAAATGTCAGAGGTAAGATAGGTGGGTGATCACTAAAGTGTGAAGCAACTGGAAAGGATTAAGGGAAAGAAGTGTCTCTTCCAACCACAGTGACCTGGCAACTATCACACTGTTTTATTCAAGGATCCCAAGCAGCATAACACATGCTTGGGCTGACATTTGGGAAGATGCACTTCACTAACAGCACCTCACCTTTTGGAACACCTTGAGCCAGACTAACACCTGTGCGTCCCCCTTTCTTCTTTTGAAGCTTCATGTCACAACACTGAAGGAGCTCATCATCTGCTTCCTGCAATCAGGATAAGTCTCTCTCTTTTGCACACTCCTAGCCCTCTCTCTGCACCATCTCTGTTGCTTTACAAACTACAGTTTTCCAAGTTACATGTTTCTCACATGCTGTCATATGCACCCCAAAACAAACATTTTCTTAGATATATTATCCATCAGCTGTGCCCCCACAACCTCACCCCACAGCCCTCATGGAGCCAGATTTCTCTCTGCACACCCCCCACCCCGCATTTGTGTTACCAGCTCTCCCTCTCCCACGCCCACTCTCACTCTGTGGCCAGTAGAGGGCAAGGTGAGCCTAATAAAGGCCTTTCCCCTCTATTGGAAAGAGCCAAACTAAAGCCATTGGTGTCATGAGCTCAGTGGCCTGAAGTCCAGCTCCAAAAGGGTCCCTGATACCGAACTCTTTGTTCCACCGCAGCATAGCACAGTTGACTCTCTCAGCCCTCTTTTTAACTGGGGCATCTTAGACCTTCAACCCATGCATCCATTGGTTCAAATCCTCCCACCCCCTTGAGTACAATGAAGTCTTGAGAAACAGCCACTTTTAATAACTCCTCGTGTGAGCATAGCATGTAGCTCAGCTTGGCTTACCGTGGGAGTGTTCCTCTTCACTGCTGTCATCTTCTGAGTTCTGGTGGTTGCCGTTGGTGGCTGACTTGGACCGGCTTCTGGACAGGATCCCTGATTTTTCCATTACGGAAGGCATCTTCCAAGTCCCAGCAGACCACCGGGCTGGGAAAGGATATATTTTCCCCTTCCAGTCTTCGTACCTCTTTCAGGAAACTGAAATACTTGTGTGTTATTTAAATTTTTAAAAATTGAAGTTCCGCCGTCTCTTCTCCCCCTTTGCTGCAACTTCCAACTTTAAAACATTAAGAGGAGGAAATTAATGCCCCTTGTAAAAATCCATTGCAGTGAAGGTTGGAGTTAAACGTAAATTCTGTACAAAGGGAGGAAAGATCAGAGTTCAGGTTTTCCTTTCCCACTCTGAAATTTTGTCTCTCATTCCAAAGTTACTGTAAACTTCCTTGTAATGGGTATGAACCATGAGGGGAAACTCGGTACTGCTGAAGTTATGTAGGAGATGCTCTGAGAAAGTGGGGAGCTTAACACCTGGAATAGGATGTGTGTTTGGGGGAGCAGCAACCTAAAAAAGATAACTTCTAAAATAAGCTGCTTCTCCAGCTAAGATCCTCCAATCAGCAAAAAGAAGGGTGAAGGAGGAAATATCACCTTAAAAATCCTAGGTAAACGTAAAAGGGGGAGAAGTCCTTTGGTCCCTAAAAGTCTACCTAAGCCCCCCCCCCTCTCAAAAAAAGATCAGTCCTTTTCTTTTCTTCTTCAGAGCTGCAGTAACTTGTACAAAAAGGGAATATCCTCTCCAGAGTCCCAGTTTTTATCACCAGGAAAGAGAAGAAGGATCAGGAGGAAAGCCTCCCTCGTGCGTGTGAGGCACTTAAAGGAAAAGTTGCATGAGAGGATTATTTGCAGGCGCTGCCGTCTCCCACTGCTGCCGCCACCATCTCTTTTTCCCTCCCTCTCACACAATGAGTCTGTGGCTGCTTTGCTCTTGCTCTTGCTCCTGCTGCTGCTGCTGCTCCTGCTGCTGCTGTGAGAAAGTAGTTCCAGTTCTCTGCCTTAGCACCTCCCCTCAGACTCTTCCGCCTGCCTGCACATCTGGCCAGAGGAGGCACGCAGGGGCAAGAGGCGCGCAGAAAGGGGAGGGTGGAGGCCAGATGTGCAGAATGGGGAGGAAAAGGTCAGGAGCGGGGAGGGAGCACATCAGTCCTCTGAAAGCACAAGCTGCTCTGTCTTAAAAAAAGAGAGAAAAGAAAAGAATTCCCATTTCTTCAAAGGGGTGAAGGATGGAGGAAGTCTGTTCCCCTTGTAGCGAATGAGGAGAAGGTGCCGTGAGATGCTGATATTCAATTCCCAGCAGGAGACACGTGGGGAAGTCTCTCTTCCCCCTCCATTGCTTCTGCTCTAATCTGGCTTCTCTCACTTTCTCCTTATCCAGGAGAAAGGCACTGTTTGGTAGCAGCAGAACAGTAGCATCTTTATAAGACACATAACTGTGAAGTCATCTAACACTCTCAAAATTTCACTTAGCTGTCATTTTATGCTCACTATGTAGAGCTTTGGCTGCTGTGTATGGGAGAGTTCCAAAGTGAGAGAAAACAAGTCCACACCCCTATATCAGATTGACCTATTCGCTCGGCATCACTATCTCCACCACACTGCTTTTTAGAAGACAGCTTCAATGTGGATAGCTCTGCAATTCTGCAGAACAGAACAGAACTAGGAAAACCCAAATGAATCCACTCACCCCACCCACTACACAGAGGGACACAATTAGCTGAGAAGGAAGTTGTCCTTTACTAGTCTCATTGAAATGAACATGAGCAACACACTATGATGTTCTTGCGCAGGTCCCATTCATTTCAGGGGAGCCTGTGTAAGAGAATTACCAATGGTTGTGAGTCCTATTCATCAGATCAGACCCTTTTCTCCTCTGCCACACCACAATCAGCTGCCTAAGGCAGCCAATTAACCTTTCCTTATGGTTGGGCTGCTTCTGTCTAAATTCTCTTCGGTGGTCTCACTCATGGAGAAGGATAAAATGGTAGCCCTTACACAAGGTTTACTGCACACAGGAGCAGCCCATGCACAAAGCGAGGTGAAGCCATTTGCTTCAGGTAGCGGATCCAACCCTCCCCTACCCCATTGTTGTGTGCCTGCTAGCCCCACCAGGACCTCCTACACCACCATCACAGCACCATTGCCCTTGCAGCTGCACCCCTGCCACTGTGTCATGGTGGCAGCATGGGCACAGCCACAGGTGAGGGTACAGTTGCAGTGCTAGACTGCAGGGACTGGGTGAGCGCAGGGACCTGGATCTGCTGGGGGGGGGGGCAGCAGGGCATTTTGCCTGCAGTGACAAAATGTCTTGGGCCAGCCCTGCACATCTGTGTCTATGAATATATACCATAGTGAAAAAACAAAAAGCAAATGTTCTTAAAAACCCCATTACACGCAAGTTAAAAATATTATTCTAGTCCTTTTCTCTTATAAGATGGGTAATAATAAACTGATTTACAAGGAAAATACAACATATCAGGTAGCCACTTGGATTCAAACCAATCTTCCTGTGATATATCTTGCAGAAGTGACACTGCAAATGTCAGTGTTGGGGGTGGGGAATTTAAGCCACTTCCTGGCTACATTCAAGATTAAACTGAATGGTGGTTGTGCATTTAACATTGCGTGGAGAAACTCAGGTCCATGGGACTCTCCTCAGGCCACACCCCTTGCTAGTCCTGTGTCCATGTTCCCAATCAAAGACAAACTTTTCCCTACCTCTTCTCCCATCCCCCACTTGAAGCAAACTGATTTAAGTATTTGGCAATGTGTATATAGGAGAGAGGAGGTCCATTTAATTGTTTCTAGCAATAGGCACTCATTGTGAGTTGGCCAGAGTGAGTAAGAGTTCCTGAGGAAGAATTGCATAAGGTATGAAGAGGGTCCTTAAAGGGAGCCACAGATTTAGGCTCTTTACACACCAAGCACTTAAGCACTCCCGACTCATAGTGCTGGGAACTTTAATTTACACCTCACAGAGCTACAATTCCCAGCACCCTTCTCATGAGTTTGGGGGGAGGGGTGTGTTTTTAATGTGTGGGGTGTACGCTGCCTAACTTTTAAGACCTGGGTTTACCTAACTCTACCCCTTCTTTGCATGGTGATCCAGGACTCCAGGTAAATTGTCCATCCAATTACCAGCTGCTAACCCAAAAAACTCTACCATGCTTTCCTCTATTCATCCTTTCTCTGTCTACCCCAGCCTGCTTAACATTAGGTCCTTTCCCCACATTTCCCGTCAGCCTGCTAGAACTTTCGGTGATTTCAATGGAAATTCACGTGGTGATGCCCCCCTGCTTTCCCTTTTTGGTTGTTTCAGGCATTCTCTCTTCTTCCATTTCATAAATATCAGCCTCTCTTGTTTCCTGTCATTTTACTCGCAATAGGATTCACTGTGGGAATAGACTACCAGCCTCCAAGGCAGCCAGACTAATGATTCAGGAGGGCTAAGAAATATTGTGGAGATCTGAAAGAGCATGGCTAAACAGGGCCATAAAATAATGGCTGGTTGAGGAGGGCTGTGGTGGGTGGCGGAGAGAAGCAAGGTGACAAAACTGCGCCTGGGTGCAAAGAGGCATGGCACTGTCAACATGACAGAGAAATTCCCTGCTGGAAGGAGAGAGCAGAGGAGGAACAATAGCTTCTTCCCCAACCCTGCTGCTTGGAAGCGGGAGGAAGCAAAGGGGAGAATTTTAGTAGGGAATTCTGTTTGTTCACAGACTCTTTGTAACAGCTCTTTGATGTGTCAAAGGAGCTCAGGTCCTAGGCTGCCTTCCAGCCCTGTACCGTGGAGGTGGTGAGGAGCGCAGTGGGGGCAGAGGGGATTGAGCTGGCAGGAAGGGAGGGAGGACTCTGGGAGCTGAGGCCATCCACCCTGTCTCTGGAGTCTTGTTTGTTTCCTGGTCAATTAGCTGGAATGGAATGCAGGGGTCAGGGTTTTCTATCTCGGCTGCTTCTGCAAAGGAGAGCAGTTACTCTGGTTTTGTGTCCTGAGATGGGCTATCAACCCATCTTCAGCTCAATTGTGGAACCTGGTTTTAATTTGTATTTTATAGAGTCCATGAGAGGACAGAATAAGAGGGGACAGCCGTGTGTAGAAGGGGGGGCAGTTTGTGCCTGATTGATTATGGTGTATGGAGCTGTAGTCCATCATCCAGGAAGCATTACAGGCTTCTCTCTTCCCTACACAAAGGAGGGGGATTTGTGGCATTGGAGAGCTGTAGTGAAGAGTATGTAGAAGCACACAACTTCTGCTTTCTACAGCAACAAAATCTCAAAGCTCGCTGAGGCACATTGTTGTTACTCCTAGCTCGAGATTAGAGACCGAGAAACAGATTTTCCTAAGTGTACCTTGTGAATCTAGATGGCTCCTGGACTGTAAGCAGATGTGTCTCTTTTTTCAGTCAGTGTGTGTGTGTGTGTTTACAATATATGTGGCTGGGCTAGAATTTGAACCCAAGTGGCTAACAATCAGAATAAGGAACATGGAAGCATGTAAAACTGTAGAGCATATGCACACATTTGTACACACACCTAGACCAGTGTAATACACACATGATGAAACTGATACCTCTTGCAGCACGGCAAACCTAACACCACAAGCCCCTTCAGCCTTTGTGGCAGTTTAGATCTGCTGGCATGAGCAGCTGCATAACAGAGGAAAAACCATTTTATTTAGGCCTTAGCCACGCTAGGAGGACACAGTGTTTTAGTCAGACAAGGGCTAAATCAATTCAGTACAGGCAGCTATGGAAGGGAGTTTGCTTCCTGCAGCAAGGACCGGACAAACACAGTCCTCTAACGGCATGACATGCTGTCACAAAAGGCATGAAAAACAGAGCAGGCCTGGGTAAGGTAAATGGATCAAGGGAGAAACTGAAATGGAAAAACAAACATTTTCAGCAGTCACTACCCAAACCATTTTCCCCCTCAACCCCAAACACCACACCAAATCCAGCATTCTATTCTCTCACTGTGCCTTCAACCCAAAATTTCAAGAGCTATGAGCTACACCCTTAGAACAATGCATAACAAAGACAGCAGAAAGTTCACTATCTCTACTCTCACTCCACATGTAAGTGATGTCTCTTAAATCACATCCTCTTGTCAGTCAGTCATTCAAATATCTATTCACACATGCACACTAATCCCCTCCGCAAAAAAACTATAGCAGCCTATGCAGGAGTCATGCACACAGACCCGTCTACCACTGTCACAGTCACACAGGGGAAATCCTGCTCTTACATTTATTCTTCCCCATTCATTCCCTTTCCCTTCTTCACCCCACCCCCATCCTGCCCTCCCACTGGAGCACGACAAAGCAACTGCATTGTCTAAACAGACACCTGCTCCTTTGCTCTCTCTCTCTCTATGTGTGTGTGTGTGCACCATGCATATGCACGCACACACAAACGCGCGCGCGCACGCACACACACACAGCAACAGCCCTATAAAAATGGCTGCATGAGGGAGACTGTTGGGGAGTAAGAAGGAGTTATAAGTTATAGGGGAGCTTTTTCCTTCTGACTACTGCTCATTTCTCTTTGCAGAGGGAGTGGTGCAAGGAAGACCAGAATGTGAATGCCAGGCTGGGTGGCAATAGCAGCAGCTGCAAACACAAAAGCAAAGGGCCAGTCTGCCCACTTCCCACACAACACAGATTTGCTGACTCCCTGCTGGACTTCTGCCTCTCCCACCCCCTTTGCTTTATTTGAGTGACATGCTGGGGGTGGGGTTGAGAGCAGGAGCCCAGGATACTGTCCCAGGAAGGAGACAGTTGCCAAGCTGCGGAGAGAACCAGGCAAAAAGTGCTTTATTTTTTACCACCACCCCCTTATTGCTCGTATCATACAACCAGGGTAAATTGAGTGGGTCAGGACAAGGCCCCAAAATGGTTGATTTGGTGGAGATGACTATCTGTGTGTATTAAGAGGTTTGCAATGATTACATGCCATGGTTATGATTAGACAATGGATAAAGCTAATGCGAGCCCCTGTGCTTTTGAACAGTAGAAAGATACAGCTATAGCTCACTGTTCCTGCCACCCACTCTGTTTGCAGTGGGGTCAGGAGGACACAGGATTTGGAGGGGAAGCCAACAAGGCTAAGACAAGAGGACCACAATCTTTGCTTATGGGAGCAGTGGGGTGGCTTGTATCTCTCTGCAGCAGCACAGCCCTGCTGGCTCAATGCCCTGCTTGGGGTTTAGCTTCCATATTGGCTCAGAAATAAGAGACACCAACTCCCCTCTCAGGGTAGCACTGTTGATAGGGTTCTGAGATCTGGCAACTTCCACCATTATCACAATCTGGCCACTGTTTTTCTCCCAGCCAGGAAGATGCTGCCCCTGCCACAATGCACCCATAAGAACTGGACTGACATGAAGGAAAAGTGGGATACTGTCCTGCTACTGCAACAGTCAGAAAAGCAAATACTCGAGTGTCTAACTCTTGATTTCAAGTGGGATGAATTACCACACAATCAATGGAAAATTGCTCCTACGGGAAAAGCAAAACTGTGTGTTTCTGTTCCAACAGTTAACCCAGCATGGCTGCCTTGTTTGACTGAGGGCAGAGACTTCAAGTGAGAAGGAGACACTCTGTGTGTGTGTTCATGCATGCATGCACATAGACACACATAATATACATGCAGGATTAGAAAGATTGCTTCATTGGCTTTGGAATTACAGGGGAACATTTTACTCTGGCCCGCATTAATTCTGCTTTGATAGAACAGCTCTGTGCAGCTCAAAAGCTTGCATGCTCCAACTTGACACCAATAAACGTTACTGCATTAAAATACAACACCTTGTCTGTATTGCATTTCTCTTTTTGAGGAATGACCCAGGAGAAGCTGTCATATGGAGTTACTGTGAGTGCACAAGAAAAAATAATGTGTTTGAGAGTGTGAGAGAAAGAAGGAGCACAGGTGCCTTTCACACATCATGAATGCATTCTCATGATGCAGATTCATGCAAGCATGTGCTTTTCGCTCTCCTCCTCCCAAGCTGAATTTCTATTTGGTGGGTATTTTCCTCTCTTCTTTCCAAGCCCCAAACTATAATCAGGCTCCTAAATTTAGAAGATACCAATGAGTAGCCTGCCTGGTCCCTTCACCGCATATGAGGCCATTCAAACCTCCTGCTGTCAGCAGGGATCCCAGAGTTCATGAGTCCGCCTACCCTTCCTCCCTCCACCAGCCCTCCCTCCACTGGGGCTGTGGGATGAGGAACCCGCAGGCTAGGGAGCCTAGAGTAGATGCTGACTAGTGTTGCAAACTCTCCAGTCTTCTCAGTGCACAAGCTGCTCCCCCTGTGGCACTTACAGAATAATAGGACATGTATGGGAGAACATGTGCCAATAATGCATGTGTGTGTGTGCGCGTGTGTGCGCGCGTTGCACATGCATGCTCAGATGCAGCCCAAGGATGTGAATGCCCAAGTCTGTCTGCTTCAACATGGAGAAGCTGAACATCAAAGCCAAAGCACAAGGGGTGGGGGGAACTGATGCAAGGGAGAGTGAGAGCTCTGAACAGCCCCAGCCGCTTTCCATCCTGCTGAAGATTAAAGGATCTGATTGCCCTCCAGGGAGCGTGCCTGGCCTGTAGCACTGCCCAGAGCAGAGGGAAGAGGAAGGGCCTGATTGGGGTCACGTACGCACTCCCCCCCCCCCATCGGCACACAGATACACAACTCTACTCTCCCACCTATATCCAGAAGCATAGCCATGCTCCCTCAAGTCTAGTCACACTCCACATCCTGCATTCCCTTCTCTAGGCACACAAAGAGCCACACACACACTCCCTCTATTGTCACATGCTGTTGCTACTACTTCATCACTCTATGCATATACCATCACATTTCCCCACTGCCTGCCATCACATACTTTCTCCCTCACTCTGCTGCTGCAAAGCTACACTCATTCCACAGCTGCTGCTCCATAAACTCCATCCTTACACAAAGAGTCATACCCTTCCTGCTCATAAACCACAAACTGTGTCACTCCCCACCTTGAATGCAGAGAGTCACACACCACACAAGACTATGCTGTTCCCAATTTATATGCTCCCTCTCCAGTGCCTACAGCTGTTTCCTACCCAAGCATTCCACATACTTTACAGCAATCTCTCTCTCTCTCTCTCTCTCTCTCTCTCTCTCTCTCACACACACACACACACACACACCTATGTATGGATTTCTCTGAACTACTTCTCATGTCTCTAGATTTAGTATTCTGCATGTATACCCTGTACTCAGATGTCCATTCCACATGTACTAACAGTCCACAATGCCTATGCATCCCTCCCCAGTGCTCCTTCTCTGTGACAGAGATCCACCTCTATAGAAATGTAGAACCCATAACCACTGCTTTACCGTTCATATAGCATTCCCACTCCTGATACACAGACCCATCTTTTCCCACCCACATAAGCCTACTGCCCACTATTTCTAGGGTTTGCTGAATGACTTAGTTCTTCTTTTGCTGATTCTGCCTTCCTCATGATGGTCCCCAGCTTTCCAGCTACAGCAAACCTTCCCACTTCAGCACCTCCCCATCGTTTAGAGGCTAAGAAAGGGAAGGTTTGAGGTTGCATTTGTGCAGTGCAGTGAGGGGCTACATCCACAATAAAATAAGTCCCTGGCTTCCCCCTTTTCCAGTGCACAAAGGCCTGGAAAATTCAAGTTTACTTTTGCAATAAATCTGCTCCACCCCCTCCCAATATGGTTCCTTCCCTTCTTCAGACCTCCCCCAGCTGCATTCTCCCTGCACCCAGCTCCACCCCAACACAAAGGGGGGGTAAATTCAGGAGAGACAGGCTCCCTCTTTTGTGCAGCCACACAAAGAACAAGGACTGGAAGCAGATGCCATCTGCTCCCTGCAACCTGACAGTCTTAAAGAGACAGACACTTCCCCCTCCCCCTCTGCCAGGAGAGCGAGGGGTGAGTGGGGGGAGGGTTGCTAGTGTTTGGTGGCAGGGAGGATGGAGAAGTGCAAGTTTCCCTTTTCACCCCAAATCCTAAACCTATCTGGGTGAAGAATGTTTGTTCGCACAATGTGATGGGGAAGGAGCCAGCTAAGTCCCAAGCACCAGGGACACCAGTTTAGGTTATTAACCTGCATGTTTGTGTGGCAGAACTATAGCAGTGGCAACAAGAAAGAGTAGGAAAAATTGCCTGCTCAGGCAAATGGATTTCATGGTGTCAGTTAGTCGCCTGCAGACACCCATACCTACAGCAACCCACTGTCACAAGAAGCACAATGTCTGCCCTTTTGTTCCCTTAGGGTGGAGATGGAGATGAAGCCCCATGCCCTGGTGCTTGAGGGGTTAAGCTTTCAGCAGTGGCAGCTGCGCCTTCAGTCAAGCTGTGCCAAGCCATCCTCTTGCAGCTCTACTCATCAGGAGGAGGAGTGGGGGGGGGGGCAACAAGAGATATGATCCAAGCTGCCTGTCCCTCTGGCCATGTCCATTCATGCTGGCCAAGAGAGGATATAGAATTTGACTGGCAGAAACCCCAAACCTGGAGAGGCCTGAAGGGAAAGTAGGAGGCTGCCACGGATGATGCCAGACAGAAAAGAAAGATGGGAGGGGGTGGCAGAATTGGACAGCAAGAAGCAATCTGCTCCCTGGGGAGTGTTGGTGAAGAGGTACAGGGTAGAGAGCAATATTGTTCTTCTTGGATTAACCACTAGTCCCTCTTGCCTGAGCTTGTCTATTTCTCTCTCTCTCTCTCTCTCTCTCTCTCTCTCTCTCTCTCTCAACTAGGAGGGTGATGATGCCTCCCCTCCGGAAGGAGGACACAGGAGCTTGTCTCTAGCAGCCTGGGAAAGGAGCCAATGTGGTGAAATGCAGCCTCCCCTCCTCCTGCCATCACCTTGGCCTTTCCCCTGGAGACTGGATACATGAGCTGGCTATGCAAGGAAGCTCACTCTCTCCCTCCTCCCGCGCCCCCCCCCCCCAGCAGTAAGAGAAGGAATACCTGCATTTCCTGAGCTGCTTTGTCATTCACAAAGCAAAAGGTACAATAGGCTGGAAATGGAAATAGTACCACCAGCACCTTTGCAAAAATAGCTACAAAATAAAAGCCATGACTGTGGATGCTACTCAAGGAAAGATGCTGGACAAGAAACCTGGTGGTGGTGTGGATCAGTTAGGCCAGAATGCTTTTTGAATATCAGCCAACAATATTCAGTTTGCAAACAGAGAGGAGAGAAACAGCCTGTTGTTCACACTCCATACTTTCTGTGCTCATATATTACAGTTAGCAACTTGATCTACAACTGGCACAGCCGTAAGAAGTGCAAGAAGACCTGTAGTTCTCAACAGAGAAGAACTGTTGCAGCTATAAATGTAATATGTGGTTCCAGGTTTGGAAGAGCAGAATGAGGGGAAGCAGCTGGACTGAAGGTCAATTCTTGGAAAAGGAGATGGGGGGGGGGATGTGGTTTGGGGCCCAATGGTGGAAAGCAGAGTATAGAATAGCAGAAGGCTGGGTCAAAGAGCTGTTTAACATAAAAGGAGGGAGACAAGGGCCTGAAGGGTTGAGGCACTTGTGCCTAGCTGCAGGGAAACTGCTTCCATGTGTGAAATAACACCCAAGGAATGAGAGCTGAAGAGCACCCTCAAAACTTTTGTCACAAAAATCCAAGGCCAGGCGAATCAAAAGGCCACAGTTTTGGACTGAAAAGCAGGCTGTGGCTGTTCATGCAGACAAAGACATGAAACTGCATTAAGGACTCTGGCAGCAATCATTCAGAAATGAAGCATTTTGTTCTGATCATATTCACAACTTCAGGAAAATACTATTTGCAAGTATATAAAAATGTAGTATTCCCATCTTTATAAAGATTAATGCATACTTCCAGTGTAGGAGATAAACTGATAGAGAGATAATGCGAACCAAGGACACTACAGTGGTACCTCGGGTTAAGAACTTAATTTGTTCTGGAGGTTCATTCTTAACCTGAAACTGTTCTTAACCTGAGATACCACTTTAGCTAATGGGGCCTCCCGCTGCCGCCGTGCAGCCGTTCTCATCCTGAAGCAAAATTCTTAACCCGAGGTACTATTTCTGGGTTAGTGGAGTCTGTAACCTGAAGCGTCTGTAACCTGAAGCATCTGTAACCTGAGGTACCACTGTGTTAATCTGAGCAAAGCTGCTGCACTTACAGAACTCAGGCAAAAACACACAATTAATTATCAAGGTTGTGAAAAGCAGCAGTAGGGAACCTGTGGCCCTCCAGATGTTGATGGACTCCAGTTCTTATCAGCTCCAGTCAGCATGGCCAATGGTCAGAAATGATGGAAGTCGGAGTGCAACAATATATGGAAGGTCGCAGTTTCCCACCTCTGATGTTAAATTTTGTGTTTTTATCACCTTCCCCTCTGTGGGCCTCTGGAGCCACTAACTGCTTCTGATGCTTCTCTGAATGGGTTTCGGTTCCAGCAGGCTAACAGGAAACTATGATGCTTTGTGCTATATAATACATTCAAAACAAGGATACAGGTAACATTCAGAGGAAGAAAGCTGAGTCACAAAGCAGAGGACTGGAATTAAACACAGGTTTAATCTGTGTGACCTAGGTCCTTGTGCTCTCACTAGGTCCTTGTGCTTTCAAAAGGAGGAGATGGTGATGACGCAAGCTTAATAATGAGAGAGAAATGTGTGGAGTTAAAGGGGTAAAAATGCATGTTAAAAGGTCATATATGTTAAAAGGTTAGTGCTGAGAATCTTACATATTGTTGTAAGATACAACAGCAGGGAGAGCAGCAAGCAGTACAGGATGGTGGGGGTGCTGAGTGAGAGAGTGCCCTCTAACTTGTGATCTCATTCTTCTTTGACTCTAATTCCAGTCTCAGGGACATTTCCTCCAAAGGTGACACTGGGTCTCTGGCACACAACCTGAATCCAGGGTCATATGACCCAGTGAAAAAGCAAGCAGCAACATCCCAAGTGACCTGGAGGCAACTCAGTACCACCTCCTAGTTTAATTCATCTCCTGCCCCCACCCCATCACAGCATGGAAGGAGGAAGCGGTTGAACCTCCCCCTTTTCCGTTTAGGGGGGAAACTTACAGCACAAGCGCCCTCTGGTGCCTGACTTAGGTTGCATAAGCAAAATAGGGTGTGTTTTTTTAACAATACATCTGGTTTTAATCTTCACGTGTGCCCTGCCCAGTATCATCAGGCATGCCCTCTCTAAAATAGGTAGGATGTTCCTTAGTCAGTTCCTGTTCCCTCCACAAGGTATTATCAAGATGGTTCATGAACTTTATATATTTTATTTTTTAGTATTGTATTTTAACAGTACTGAACTGTGAAAAATTCACATCTGGAAATTGATTTTGAGGGAAGAGAAATAAAACACTTGATTTTAAGGAAAGAGACAAAGAGGAAGCTACTAATTAAAGGGAGACCACCCCAGAGAAACCTTCCCAGTTATCACTCCATACTGGACTGAAATACCATTTGAATAAAAAGAAATCACCACAGATCAGTTCTGAGATGGGAAGGCAACAAAGAATATTCTCAAATGAAATAATAAAGTAGCTGGAGAAACCCAGCCAGATGGGCAGGGTATAAATAATTTATTATTATTATTATTATTATTATTATTATTATTATTATTATTATTATTTGGCAATGACACCTCCTGGGTTTTCTATAAAATTGCAGTGAACGAAGGATGTCTATTCCAGACCAAATGACTGGTAAAACCAAGTGTAGTATATAAGCTGTGAGCCTGGAGAGATCTAGATCAAAGCTTACCTTTGCCATGAACTCAGTAGATGGTCTTCTTAGATAAACTACAGTTCTCCTGGTCTCAGCTCTCTATCTGCAATATAGGAATAATAGTAACCTACATTACAGGGCTGTTGTAAGATTTCCTGAGTTTAAGTCAAATCCTTTTAATATCTGAAATGTGCAATATTAATATTTAAAGCATTATTGTGAGGCAAAACCCACCTATAAAAACCAAGTATCTTCTTGCAATAAAACCATGTTTAGCCACATTGACTGCAATGAGACTAAACCAGATTAAGTGTGGTATGTGGATTGTAGCCTCAGGCAAAGAAGCCATCCCCTCCAGCTACAGGAATAGGAATAAGCATCTGTAGGGACTGCATGGAGAGGGGAGCGCAGATAAAAGATCCAAAGGCTTTGTGTCTTTGTGTTTCAAAGTAAAAGATTCTCATCCCCAGCTAGACTCTCCAGGATCAATTTGTTGTTTGATGATGAAAGAGCAAACCGTACATGGCAAAGCCAACCATAGCCTCCCCAATGGCCTTCTCCTTATTTCTTGTTCCTTCTCCCAACATTTACTCTCTTTCCTCTTCCCCCACCCCCTCGTTCATTCCGCTCACATATTCAACAACACTGGTTGGATAGAGGTCAAAACGGGCTGACAGGAGCCTATTTCCTGGGATGTGACAAAAGTTCAGCCTGCCTCAGGGCAGTTTACAAAAAGCAAAAGTCCTCGATCTATTGGAGCTGATCCCTATAAGAAATGGGCTTGTGTACTTGCCAAATTAATACTTTTGAATATCTAGGGTGCTGCAGCTGATGTGTTCTGTGGGGCTGGGATGTTCTGGCTTTAAGGAGACACACACAACAAAAAAGAGGTTTCTGGAACTTTACCTTTTCCCAAGGAGAGTCCGATGTCCTGTTGTGACTTCAAAACTACAACAAGCCTTACAAATCAACCAGGAAGCCACACCTTCTCCTCTACAAGTCCATATCTGCAATCCCAGATGTTTTCTTGCTGGTGATTTTTCAGTTGTGCAAGAGGAGGAGAAGCACTCTGCACATGTTCAAAAGCCCTCAGCCATGTCACAGCTGAGCCCTGTGTTTCAAACTCTGGTGAGCCTTGGCTCAGATTAAATCCTACTGAAGAAGAACTCATCTTAGCCCTGCTGCAAACAAAGTGACATAAAAGATTGTGTGAGTTTATAACAAGAGTTGATCACCTTTTGGTCTGATTTTACTGGGCTATTTTTCCTTTAGTGAAAGATCAGGAATAGGTAGGGAAACATTTTAGGAGTCATAGAAGGTGTAGGTAGAGTGATTAGGAAAGTTGGAGCACAGAAGATTAAACCAAGAAGTTAACACCATCATGAGGACCTGCAGAGTGTGCGTACCCTCTAGAACTAAGCTGAAATTTATCAGAAAAGAATTCCACACTGAACAGATGATTCTTTTTCTAAAAAAAATATGGGTCACACATTTTTATGTTCTTTAAAAATTATATTTTTATTGGCTTTATATGACTACAATTGTATTTCCCTCCAGTCTTATTGCCAGCTGCACATAAGGTTCTACCAAAAAAAGGAGCTCTAAAGGGACACATTGATATCTGAATGGGGACATGTGATTTAGAATTTGAAAAACAAGGCAGAATTTCTTAGGTTGTTCCAAGTAGTGCTGAAACAACCATGAACTTTAGACTGTGAATTAAAAAATGCTAATAAAAATGTTAATAAAATAATTAGTTTCAAACTCTAAAAAATAAATCCCAAACTGAGCAAGAACGGCAAACTTCATTTTTCTGCAGAAGAGTGCAGGGAAAGGGCAAAGGGTTAAGTTGCAAGGAAATTCACAGGCTGAATCAGACTTGCTGGATCAGACTAAAGGCCCATCAAGTCCAGAATCTGTTTCTACAGTGGCCAATGAGATGCCTCTGGGCAGCCCACCAGGACATGAAGGCAACATTGCCTTTCTCTGCCATTCGTACCTCCCAGCAGAAGCTCCTTATTTAAAGGTATTATATACTGCCTCTAAACAGAGATTCAATTTAGCCATCGTGGCCAATTCCCATTTGTAGGCAACGACCAGCAGCACATATTATGGCAGTGAATTCCATATGTTAATTATGAATCATTGTGATGTGCTTTATTTCATCTCTGCTGAATCTATTGCCAGACATTCCATCTGATGAGAAACTGAAAAATTAACTGAAAATCCTGCATTGCATGACTAGATTTCCTATTGCTTTCCTCCCCCACACCCTTCCCTCTCAAATCCACTCTGGAGGGTCCCCCAACTCCAAAGAGCAGACTTTGAGGGAGTTGGGGAACTGTGACAGTCTCATTGCACAATTGAAATCCTTCTATATATTGGATAAAGCCCTTTCCCATTAGTAATATTTAGGTAAGAAATTCAATTTGCATATAGAATATATATTGATAAGAGTTTAATTACTTCTTTGTGCATTTGTAGTATAATAACCTGTATCCAGTGCTTTTTTTCTGGGAAGACACAGGGGTACGCATACCCCTAAACATTTTGTGAATCTAAGATTGGTCTCATTAAAGGTAAAGGGACCCCTGACCATTAGATCCAGTCGTGACCAACTCTGGGGTTGCGGTGCTCATCTCACTTTATTGGCCGAGGGAGCCAGTGTACAGCTTCCGGGTCATGTGGCCAGCATGACTAAGCCGCTTCTGGCGAACCAGAGCAGCACACGGAAACCCCATTTACCTTCCCGCCGGATTGGTACCTATTTACCTACTTGCACTTTGACGTGCTTTTGAACTGCTAGGTTGGCAGGAGCAGGGACTGAGCAACGGGAGCTCACCCCGTCGTGGGGATTCGAACCACCGACCTTCTGATCGGCAGGCCCTAGGCTCTGTGGTTTAACCCACAGCGCCACCCGCGTCCCTTGGTCTCACTGAGGGGCAGTACTTCAATATAAGTAGGAAAATGAGAGTACCCCTAAACATTTTTTTAGAAGAAAAAGCACTGCCTGTACAGTATCTGCTTCTAGGATATACCATAAATAAAAATTAAGTTGAAAATGTCAGGAGCAGTCATTTTAAGCACTTAATCATGCCAAATATTTAAAGATGGATAAGCTGGCGGTAGGGAGCATTACAAAAGTTTATTTTATGGGATACTAGCAGCTCTGTATCTGGCATTGCTCAGGAATTCTAAGAAACCAAAAAATCAGTGAAGTTTTTAAATTGGTTGTTAGAATCTGTGGTTTTGAAAAGTTCAGTCCACTATCTTGATTCAAAATGACATGTCTTATTCAGAAGGAAAAACCCTGTTGCGAATAGGACTGCTGCCTAATTTCCCATGTGTGTGTTGCCTTTGCATACCAATTACTGTTTGTTCTTTATTGATTTTAAATTATGAACCACTATGGGTTGATTGGGCAGTATAAAAATGCCTAAATAAGTATTCCCACATTTAACATAGCATTTTTAATGGCTGACCTATGTTCTTCACTGTTTTTAAATCTATTTTTGTTGTATATTGCTGTAATTTTATTCTCCCCCTCTCTATGTTAGTTTAAGCTGCTTTGAACGCATACAGTACTGGAAAAGTGGGGTATATTTTAAATCAATTGGATTATTTAATCTCTTAACTGAGACACACAGCTCATTATTTGGTACTTTTAAAAATATAGGCTCTTTTTAAAGTACATATTGGAGAATTAAATAATTATAAATAATTAGCTAATGTTTTAATCCTATGCAGAATGGTGTCCCGCTTTTTATTGTGCTAGTCACTATGACTGGCGGTGGCCTTTTAATATACGGATTTGGATTTTTAATTGTTCTTTTTAAAAAAGGGGGGAAAGGAAACGTAGTTAGAGCTGAAAAGCAAGGGCTATTATGAGGAGAAATTTGTTGAGGCACAGCAAAGTCATCCATCTCCCCTCTCACTGAGGTAAAACAGTCGTCTCTCCCAATAGCCAATCAGCGCGGAAGAAACTTCGCCTCAACGGTCCCCCCAAAGCGCGAGACCGGCGACCGAAGATTGAACCGGGGCACTCTGAGGGCTACACCGCGCACGCGCCATCCTCTCCTTCTCATCATAATCAAGATCTTCCACACTTTCCCGCCTTTCCTCCGCTTTAAATTCTCCTCTTCCCTCCCCGCCTTCTGAAGCTTAGGCCACCAACCCCTCTTCGGCGCACGCGCTCCGGAAGCCCCTTTACCCCTACCTTCCGCCCTTTCACTACCCACATTCCGAGCCACGCGTGCGCGGCCACGCCCACCCCCTCTCTCCTTTAGATGCTTCCCACCTCCACGCTGTGCGTCAGGTGCTGTTTGGTTGTCTCTTTCTTCCCCGCCGTTTGGGGCACTGCGCAGGCGCAGTAGGGGAATAACACCCCCCCGCCTCTTATCACATTCGCCCCCCCCGGCTTTACGGATATCTTGAGGAGACTGTAGGGGGGCTCGTTGTCGTCATCGCCATGGGAGTGAGTAAGGCCTAGATTCCTCCCGGGGTGGGGGGGAGCGGGAAGGGAAGGGGGGGTCAAGATTTTTTGGGGGGGTGAAATGGGGGGCGCTATTCTGTGGGTGGAAAGTTTTGTGTTGGGTAGGGAGAAAAAAATAAAGGGGAAATCCGGAGGAGGGGGGGTCAGTGTGGGGGTACCAAAGGAATAATAACGGGGGGAGAGCTGGGGGCGTTAATGGGAAGTTTGCTGCTGGAAGAAGTGGGGCAAAGGCTTAGGGATTGGTATTTGAGATATTAAAGTAGTTCATGGAAAAATGAGTGGGGCGGGGGTTCCTGACCCCCCTACAGGCAGGCTGGTAGTGGTAGGATTAGGAGACTTGGGGAGGGGGACGCCAAGTTTAGAGGAAGGAAAGTAAATGGGGGACACCTGTAGGGGTGTAATAAGGCAACTAAGTTAGGTTTAATGGGGGGGCGAGGAATAAAATAGACGGTGGAAAGTGGGATAAATTGACGGTAGTGGTGGTATTAAAGTAATTTGGGAGGGGCAGGAATTAGGGGGGCGCTTTGAGTTAATGACACCCTAACACAGGCTGGGGGGTAAATCAGGGATGGAAAGACTGGCTTGCAGAGGTGAAAGCAAGTTGGAAAAACATGTATTATTCAGGGGAATATTTGGAGGAGTTGGGTAGTGGGGAGAAAGGAAAGTTTGATGTGGGCAGGAAAATGAAAAAGTAAGAGGGAAATCCAGTTTGCAGCAGAGAGGAGGAGGAGACAGGGGGTGTTAAGATAATGATGGTGGGATGTGAAGGCGTGGGGTCAGGTTGTGGGGTTTTGAAATGGGAAGATATAAGGGGAGATAAAAAGTTTTGTATTGGAAGGAGGTGTGAATGGGGTTAGGGCTGTGGTGGATGGGTGTGTTTTAGGCCACTTTCTCAACCTGGTGCCTTCCAACTGTTTTGGATTACAACACCCATCAGACATGCTGGCTTGACTGATAGCACCTGAGAGTCCAAAACAGAGGGGGAAGACTGGTTTGAAGTAGGGTTTAGGATGGAGGGCAGAGATATGTGGCCTTGGTGGGTTCAATTTACAGGGTGGAAGTAATGGATAATCGCAGAACTGAAAAGGTTAAATATTTGGAAGGTTAGGATCAATTGTCATGGGCAGAAATATTTGGGATGGAAGAACAATAGTGGGGGTTGTCAGGCAGTTCAGCCCTATGACAATGCCCACATTCTTTTAAATCACATTTACTTTTTATTTGAAGAGGTTTTTATGTTTAAAGCAGAACAAATAATTAAAGTCTTGTGTTTTGTTAACATACATCATTCTCCATGGAGATCTGAAGAGAGCGCCCATGCTAATAAAAAGGGTTTCCTTTTTAACCCAGTTCAGTCCTCACACCTTTGCGTACTTCTAAAATCTAGATGGCATTGGAGGTGCTTCAAGTTAGCAAATTGAAGCAGCTTTGACATTTGTTTGCCTTGCTGATAGGAATGGTTTTTCTTTCCCTTTCTATAACGGGATGATCGTAGGTGTCTGGAACTCAGGGGCAGGGTGGGCTATATGTTAACCCATGAAGCATCAGTATGATTTTTAGAAATCTAAATCAGTTTTTTAGATGCCAAGTGTTGGCAGGTGTACTTTGTCATTGTGGGAGAAGCTGCAGTTATTGGAATTCTCCTAGCCTGCTCAGCCCTTAAAGGTACAAGCACCTTCTCTCAAAACGTGTCATAGGTCAAGCTACTCAGGCACCACTTGCCTGTTTCCCAGGGGTGCGCAAGAACTGCCTTCAGACAGCTTGACACAAACACTTCCATAAACTGGAAGAAGCCTATTTACCTTTCTTGCTGTAGATGTGCCACAAATAACATTTAACAATATGTCATTCACATACTTAGACTGCAAGGCAGAAGCGGGCAAAGAAGGGTTCATAAAATTATCTCTTCCAAGCAAGCTAAAGAACCCCATCTTCCAACATAACAGAGTAGCACCTGCAAGGAAAAAATATATATTTATTGCAGATGCATGCCTGTTCAGGCCAGGAGATACACACCATCTATCCTTTTTTATTGTTTTGGAAGTTGCTTCAAGTCTTGCTTGTGCCAGGAAGATGCAGACACAGCATTCTGCTCCCATCTGCTGGCAGTCTTCCTGCCCCACATTCTCCCTGCTCCGACTGAACTAGCTTCCCAGCCAATTTCACATAGGGGGTGGGGGGAGAAGGATGTCCTTGCTTGAACTTTAGCAAGGGTGGAAGGGTTGCATTGAGGTTAGGCACATGTTTTTTGGCTCAGAACCTCTGGTATTCACTGACTCACCAGCCTGGCAAAACATAACACTTCGTAAGTGAGTGTTTCTTTTTCTCCCTTTTTTCATAAAATGGTGATTGTATCCAGTGTTACTCCTATTTAGAGTAGACCTATTAAAATTAATGAATATAAGGTAAGTCATGTTTGTTAACTTCAATGGATCTATTCTGAGCTGGACTAGCACTGGACACAACTTGGTATTTCCAAGTCAGATATGAACTGGCTCTTGGGACTGTAGGTGGAAAAACGAATGTAGGATAGAAAGCTGTTTCTCTAGGAAGCCTGGGTCCTGTCTCTTTAGCACAAAAGTAGGCTGCATGCCCTCCAGGTTTTGCTTAGCTACAACTCCCATCATCTCTGACCGCTGGCTATCCTAGTTGGGGCTGATGGAAGTTCTATTTCAAAACCTCTAGAAGGTACCCCACTGGCTACACTTCTTCTAGGATTTGATATTCCCTGTTGCTCTCAAAGCCTGCATCATAACCTCCTTACACTCACCCACACCCTGGACAGGAAAAATCGTGATATGAGAGGAGAAATGTAACAAATGAAAAAACCCTCTGTCACCCATGAGCTGCAAGTTCTTAGCATTTCCCTGTGTTCCCTAGCACTGCTCTTGCCAAAAGGGTGTTTTTGTTTGTTTGTTTGTTTGTTTGCGTGTGTGTGTGTGTATTTAAACCTGCAAGCTTTAATTGGCTGAAGTGGTCAATTAATCCACAAGGTTTAGTTGAAGCAGTGAGGGGCAATATTAATCAGTGGAGCTGCAAATTTGAGAGTAAGCTCCCCGTTTTTATTTTGCTTTGTTGCTCTACTAGAAATAGCTTTCCCTGTTTGGCAGCATCATTTGGTTTGGCATAATCCTTAGGTTGCCAGTGTTTCATAGAACATAGGAGCCGAGGTAGCTAACTTAAACTGAGCCAGGCCATTCTGCCTGTCTCACTTAGTATTGTCTGCACCAGGAGTTCTCAAACTGGTCCACGAGCTTCATTTAGGTGGTCTGTGGATTTGTAGTCAATGACAGAAACCACATGTGCATTGTGTTACAAATTCACATTGTTTTGTAATAGTATTTCAATAGCTTTTTATATCTTGCATTGTTTACACTTTGGATTCTGTGGAATACAATAAAACAATATATAAGAAATAAAAGAAGCAGTTAAAAATACACTGTGCTAGATGCTGTATGATTTTTTATTGTATTTTTATTGCCACCAATAAAGTTGGGAACCACTGCTCTACACTGATTGACAGTGTGGCTCTAGGATTACAGGCTTACAGGCAGGAGTCTCTCCCAGCCCTGGAGAGCAGATGCTGGGAGATACCTGGAGAGGCTGTGGAGTGAACTTTCGTAGTCCATGTAGGGGAAGCCACGCTTAAGGCTATATACTGAGTACAACTCGGCTGCATTTACATGTTGTGCCTTGTTCTAACATCTCAGCCCTTCTTCTTTCAGAGGAAATCAAGTAAAGGCAAGGAGAAGAAACAGAAACGACTGGAGGAGCGAGCAGCAAGGGATGCCATCTGTGCCAAGGTGGAAGCTGCAAATAAAGTGAGCTTTGTTTTCTCTTTCCCCTCGACATGGAGACTGAGCCTGGTATAGTGGCAGTAGAGCAGCAGTGCCCTCCAGATAGTTTGGACTGCAGCTACCATCTTGCTTGACCATTGGTAATGCTGGCCAGGGCTGATGGGAGTCGTCCAAAACATTAGGAGTCCACCAGTTGGGGAAGTCTGGATTCAAAGGTTAGATTCGGGTTAAAGAGACCCAGGTTTAAATTTCCACTTGGTTGTGGAAGTTCCCTCAGTGGCCTGGACCCAGTTTGCTTGTTTCTGTGCAGCACCAGCCAGTTAACAATGTCTGTCACTGCTGCCAAGATGTTGCTGCTGAATGTCAGAGACCACTCATTATAACTTATCCACTGTTTGCTGTTCCAAAATTTCTTGGACAGTATATGCAAATAAACAGAAAGAAGTGGTTTAAAACCCCCCAACTCTAAACACTTTGTCTCCTCCCCACTTGGAATTTATGGTGGGCTAAAAGCGAGAGAGAGGGCACTTTTTCCCAAAGTGAACACTTTAAATGTTAAAAGCCCCTGAAAAAGTATCTCTTTGCTTGACTGCACTGCAGACATCTATCTATTCCTATCTTTAGTATACTCTTTCTTTCCATAGTTGGGAGACCCCTTAGAAGCCTTCCCAGTGTTCAAGAAATATGACAGAAATGGGTGAGTAGAAGTTCTCTGCTCGTTGAGGCTAGAGGGATTTGAACCCAGGTCTTCTTGGTCAAAGCCTTAGCACAGGCTTTGAGACTGTGTGTGTGTGTGTGGAAAGACATGAAACGCTGCTGCTCCGTCTGGTATTGCATGTTTCTTGCTCCTGGGACTCAGCTACAAAGTGGACTTCTATTTATGTATATTGAAACCTAATGGCTTCCGTTTCCTTTCTCTCTTTGCAGGTTAAATGTCTCCATTGACTGCAAACGAGTTTCCAGCTTGGACCCGACCACACTCGACTGGGCTTTTGAACTAACCAAAACAAACATGCAGACCTTGTAAGGCCCAAGGGGGACACTCGGGGGTAGTGGGTGGCGGTGGGGAGCAATTGCCAGCTGTAGTGGGGAGCAGGGGGGATGACTCCCTTTCTTTCCCGTCCCCCAAAAGTCGTATCTTCGCTTAAAAAAAAAGCATTGTGCTCCAGATATTAGAGAGCTACTGCAAGTCAGAATAGGCAATCCTGTGGTAGATGCATCAAGGGCTTGACTCAGTATTCTGTGTTTCAGAGATTCCCAACAGAGGCTGCTGTTTTGTTAGTAAGGATGAACAGTTTTTCCACAACTTTTTCTCTGTAAGGGATTCGAGGAAGGAAGAAAGTAGAACGGATTGCAGAACCTATCAGGCAATTGCGTTGCTAGCTGTCACAAAGATCTTGCAATTGTCTTGAAAACCAGCTTCTTGCCCCCTCTGATGGCTAATAGAGTTGGGTCCGCTTTGCAGAGTTTGTTAGGTAGCCATCCAGAGGTGCTGCTCAAAGCCCAGGTGGAGAAGGGGAACGGGTCCCGAATGTGCTCCGGTACCCAAGAGATTCCCTCCCTCTCCTAGGCAGCAATGCAGGCTGCTTCTTATGGTGAGTACTACCTCCAGGTGGCTGAGCTCTCCCCTAAGGAGAGGGTGTGAAGCGATTGGTTTTTATTCTCTCTTCCTCTCCGCAGGTATGAGCAGAGCGAGTGGGGCTGGAAAGACCGGGAGAAACGAGATGAGATGTCAGATGACCGTGCTTGGTACCTAATCGCTCTGGATGATGGCTCCCTTCCCGTGGCTTTCTCACACTTCCGCTTTGATGTGGAGTGCGGGGATGAGGTCCTCTATTGGTACGTCTCCTGCTTGGCACGTTCATATTTATTTTCAGAATCTGCCCTCAGATTCTGCAATTGGGGAGGGCCAGGTGGATCATAGCAGAGTGGAAGGATGCACACAAGTCAAACCTGCTACAAAATTTTGCAGGGTACAGGAAGGGGGATGTGGGAAGTGGAAGCTTATTGATATCCTGTATCAGCCCAGCTATATAATTGGGGACAGAAAGCTTCCTTTATTGTGTAAATCACTACTGTTTCGATAACTGACACACAAAATGTAAGAATGGATTTAAACACTAGGAGGGAATATATTGTTTAGTTATTACTGCTTCCTTGCTCCCATTAGTGAGATCAGCACAGTACCATACTTTGCAGCTTAAACTTGGAAGCTAAGACAAGATTGATTTAACTTCTTGAAACAATAATCCAGAATGCTTTAAGGCGGGCTGTATTTTCCCTGGAATTACCTACCCTTTTGCGCCCCCTCTTAAAATAACAATCACACACACATTGTTTTGTGAAGAAATGAATGTAGTAATTAGTTACATAATCTAGGTTTTGAATCATCAGTGACAGTAGCAAGATCATCAGCAAAACTACCATCTGAGTTACAAAAGCACAAAATGTAAGTTCAAAAATGGTGAGTGCAGAGTTCAGACATGTACGTGTGGCCAGCTTGGAAGCATAATGAAGAAAGAGGAGTCTGCCCCAAGGAGGAAGGAAGTACATAGTGTTAAAGCTTCCTGTCAAAGGCAGACAAAGGAAGAAATCTCACAGAGTTTTCTGTAGCAAATTTTACAGGAAAGCCCTGTGAGCCTCAGCTCCTTCACGTTCCCATCTGGCAAAGCACAAATTGTTGGGTTGACTGCAGTAATGTCCCACACAAAAAAAGTTAAAGTGTGGAGTGCTCTTGTTCAGTGTGCAGGCCAGCCATGCCCTCTTTCAGGTTGTTCCTTTCCATTCTGCACCCATCCATCCAACATTCCTATGTTCCTTGGCTACTTGATCCTCATTCAGCTGTTTGGGGATTTATTCATTTTAGTCTCTTAAACTTGTCCCTAAAGACTCCTAAAAAAACCTTGGGTTTCCCTGAGGATGCTGATAACTCCAAGCTTGATATATACCATCCTTCTCCATGCTGCTTCCCTTTAGATGTTGTTGGACTACAGCTCCTATCACCCTACATCACTTGTCACACTGGTTGGGCCTAGTGAGAGTTGTATTAAAAAATGCCTGGCGGTCATCTGGTTGTGGATGACCATATGATGCATTCAGTCCCCAGCATCTTCCAGCTTCAAGGTCAGGTAGCAGGTGACGGGAGACACCTTTCTCTGCCTTGGACAGCTTCTGGTGTAGCCTTGCCTAGTATAAGACAGCTTCCTATGTTCTGAACAGAAGCACATAAAGAACAGTCCTGCTGAATCAAGTCAGTGGTCCATCTAGTCCAGCTTCCTGTTCTCACAGTGGCCAACGATTCCCATGGGAAGCCCACAAGCAAGACTCGAGTGCAAGAGCACCTTTCTGCCCCGTGGTTTCCCGAAACTGGTATTCAGAAAGACATTGCCTCCCAACTATGAAGCATGGCTTTCAAAGCCTTCTCTTCCATGAAAATCCGCACAGATTTGCTGTTATGATTTATGTGTGTAAACTGCTGTGTTTATTCCAGGTGCAAAATCTGAAGGGCTGTGTTCTTGCAGCTGCCAAAGTGGTGGAAGAGAAGGGGTGAATGCAACATTACAAATCAGTTGTGGCTTAAATAATCATTGTTTAGTGCTTATATAGTTCTATTTTCCTTTTCCTCTGAGAGTTTGAAAGCCATTTGCATCCATTATGTCATCTGAAGCTGTGGGGAAAGACTGAATGGGGGTGGGATTTTCCAGCTCAGGGCAGCGATGTTTGTGGAAGGATTTCAAGGCCTGGATGTTCTTTAATAGCATGTTGAAGCTCACCCTTTCCTCAACTCCTCAGCTACGAAGTACAGCTGGAAAGCAAAGTGAGAAGGAAAGGTCTTGGCAAATTTCTCATACAGATCCTACAGCTCGTGGCGAACAGGTAAGTGCACTATTTTTTTCCTCTTCCTCTGAATTACAATTCTCTCTAGCTGTCTGAAGCTGCAGTCCTAAACATGCCCACTTGGAGTCGCTAATCTCTCCCCATTAAAAAAAACCCTGAATATCTTGATACCAAGGATTGACATAGAATGGCCTGGGTTGCATGCCCACCCTAGCTATGGATTACCAGGTTCATGCAAGCATGCAGGTTTCCAGACATAAGCTTGCTGCTGCTTTGCTTGTCCCTGCTCTTTTTTTACTGCCACTCCAAGGTTTGGCTTAGTGTTATCTGAACTGCGACTCAAGCTTAGTGAGAGGAGAGAGCTTAACCTTGAGCTGTTGCCAGGGTTTGTGCTCAAAACGACTGGGGAGAAGAAAAGCAGCTGTGAGCACTGCTCAGGGAGCCTGCACAGTTCCTGGTAAGCCATGGTTTGAACTTGCTGTGCTGTTGTATGAACCAGGCCAGTGTGAATTCAGATGGTTCTGTTTTTAACCTCTTAACCATATCCAACTAAATTCTACCCAGCTGAAATTCATGATCCTAAATTACTCCTGTCTATTAACTTCAGTGGATCTACTCTGTGTAGAACTAGCATTGTATACAACCCTCTGCAGGTTTTGTGTATCAAGTTAGGCATTTTTTATTTTGCTTGCATTAAAATAAAATAAAAAGCACACTGCAAAGAATTTAGCGTGGACCAGAACTGGAGCCTTCTGAAGACCTTGGGTGAAGAGAGAAATTTCTGAGCAGCACCCTTCCCTAAATCTTCAACAATCCGTTCTGACACCTTTTTGAGCTTCCTTTGGTAGTTGTAAAGACTAGTGTTGGGATAGGGAAACCTGTGGCCCTCCAAATGTTGCTGGACTCCAGCTCCCATCAGCCCCATCAGAGATTATGGGAGTTGGAGTTCAACAACATCTGCAGGACCACAGATTTCCCATCCCTAGGCTCCAATCTTGCTTTAATATAATCATCGACATCATCTGATTTGCACATAACAAGTGTGTGAGCACGCAAGATAATTGCTCCCAGATGAACATGCAGCTATAAACTGCTGTCGTGCTAGCTAGCTTGCTGTGCTCTTTGAAAATGTCTGGATTTTAAAACCTAGGGTTGTATCCAGTGAAGTCCTACTGTGAGTAGGCACACTGAAATGAGTAAACCAAAGTTGATCAAGTCCATTCTTTTGAATGAGCCCTACTCAGAGTAGACCATCATTGGGTACAGTCATTAGATTAATGTTTTAATTAGTACTGTGTTAGCTCTGCTAAAACTTGGCAGTTGTCTGGAGGATCCAATTCTATACCAAATGCACTTTCAAACTTTGGGTTAAGAGAAGATGGCCATCCCCAAATATACAGACACGTGTGTGTATTTATTTGATAATTTCAATTTTTACATGGGATTGGAACTAATTTAAATTAGACTACTGTGAAAGTGCAATGAGCTTTGTTTGGATTTTGCTTTCTTTCTTGTGACCTCATACCAAGCTGACCTTATCTTCTCCCTGGCTCTTAGTACACAGATGAAGAAAGTCATGTTAACAGTATTTAAACACAATCATGGGGCCTACCAGTTCTTCAGAGAAGCGTTACAGTAAGACTTCATTTACTTCTTTTTTGCTCCTTGAAGTAGAGACCAGAAGAAGATGGGTTTGGGGAGATGCCCCTCTCCTACCCTTGTGATAGTTGGCTATTTGACTCTCTTTGGCCAGGGATGGGGAGCATGTGGCCCTTCAGATGTTCCTGGACTCATCATCCCTGATCTCTGGCCATGCTGGCTGGGGCTGATGGGAGTTGGAGTCCAACAAAATGTAGAGGGCCAGTGGTTCCCTGTCCCTCTCTGAGCAAAGGGCACAGAGCCCTTTTCAGAACAGTATTCCTTGATGGCTAACCTTCTGGGAGACCACATGCCAGAGGTGGGTGGGGCCACAGCAAAGTGGGTACGCCATATACCGTATTTTTCCCTCTATAACACGCAGATTTTTTCTCCTAAAAAGTAAGGGGAAATGTCTGTGCGTGTTATAGAGCGAATGTGTGGTCCCTGGAGCCGTTTGTCCCAAGTGCATGGCAAAAATCAGGCAAAAATCATATTGCGCCTTCACGGAGGAGAAGAGGCTGCTGTTTTCCTGCATTCTGCCTCAGGGTCTTACTGCCCACCCTGTTCTGTTTCGGTTGCTGTTTGCTCAGACGGAACAAAGAGCAGTGAAATCCCCTCCCCTCCAGGCAACCCCTCCCTCCAGGCAAGTAGAGAGGAAAGCAGAGTGTCCCTGCTCCGGTACTGCTGCTGCTGCTGCTGCTGCGTCTGGGGACTCGGCAGGCAGCGGAAAACATGCAGATGAGAGAGAGAGAGAGAGAGAGAGAGAGGGCTGGCTTGAGTGGGTGGGTGGACTTTTGCCTTCCTTCCCGCCCCCCTTTAAACCCCTCTCCTGCATTCTTAGCCAGCTGCTTCTCCGCACACCCCTCTCGTGCTCCTTGTCCCTTCTATATTTTTCCTTCCCTCCCAACTTAAAACGTGGTTACAAAGCACGGATCCACATGGATCCTCAGGATCTTTGCATTGGGTCACCCTAAACTCACCATCAGATCACATAGCATGTCCATGGCTACAGCCTGCCCCCCAAAAATCACGCATCCACTGTTGCCTGGGGCTGCAATGGTGCAAAAATGTGGTTACAAAGCATGGATCCACATGGATCCTCAGGATCTTTGCATTGGGTCAGCCCAAATTCACCATTAGAGCACATAGCATGTCCATGGCTACAGCCTGCCCCCCCAAAATCACACACCCACTGTTGCCTGGGGCTGCAATGGTGCAAAAACGTGGTTACAAAGCATGGATCCACAGGGATTCTCAGGATTTTTGCATTGGGTCACCCCAAATTCACCATCAGATCACATGTCTGTGGCCACAGCATGAAGCACAAAAATGATACATCCACTATTTCATTCAGAATGTTTTTCCCCTTGTTTTCCTCCTCTAAAAACGATGTGCGTGTTATGGTCAGGTGCGTGTTATAGAGCGAAAAATACGGTATATCCTATACATCCACACACCTAGTCCTTCCCTTCCCAGCTACAATCTCCAGGCAGATCATCCATTTTTCCTGCTTCCTTTCCCCCTTCAACAATGGAAAGAAAGCTCCCACTGGTTCCAGTAGAAGGCTAACCCCCCACCAGTCTAACTGCTGGGTGGAGATGAGGCCAGGAGAGGAGGCCTTGCAGGTCCGAGGTTCCCCACACCTTTCTTAGGCCACGGGCGGCAGGCACTGTTCCAACAATAGCACAAGCTACCCAATAACTACAGCTTCCCACAAGATACTCTGCTGGCCTGGAGCAACTTGGAAAGCTTTGAAACGGGACTAGAGCAATTCATGGAATAAGAGCAATTCATGGAATATAAGGCTATTAGTCACAGTCTTCCCTCCACTGTCAGAGGCAGTATGCCTATGAAAATCTTTTGTTGGGGACCGCAAGTGGGGAGAGTTGCTGTTGTTTTCTGATCCAGATCACAGGCTCCCCTTTGGGACATCTGCTTGGTTACTGTAAAACAAGGAACCTGGGCCTTTGGTCTGGTCAGCAGGGCTTTCCTCACATATTTTCTTTTCTTCTGATGCTGCCCTGTTTCTACAAACAGACTCTTCATGCGATCAGTTGCTTGTGGAGACCACACCAAGGGGCCAGGCCAGCTCCAGTTGCACAGATGTGGCTGCATTTTAAGCATTGATGCAAATGCCACCTGACACTTTCCTCTATCTCCTCTCCTCCTCCTTCACTACAACTACTTCTGCCCCTGCAGGTTTGAAATCGATGATACCTCACCCAGCATGTCTGGCTGCTGCGGGGATGACTGCTCTTACGAGATCCTCAGCCGGAGAACAAAGTTTGGCGAGAGCCAGCACGCTCACCTGGGTGGTCACTGCGGAGGCTGCTGCCATTGAGGTTGTCCTTCACTCCTGAGAAAGAACCCAGCTCTCTCCACACAACCCTGACTTTCTCTTTGGTTTCCATTGCCTGATCCTGCCCCCCACCTCCCCACTTCCTCCATTTCTTGGTACACCCCCAAGCCAGGACAAACAAGACTCCTTTATTGCATCCTGAATCCCAGGATGGAAGATCTTCCTCCGTACGGGAGTCTCTGGGAACCAAAGTCATGCCTAAGTCTCAGACCTAGTGCTAGATCTTGCATACTTACAGTCTTGATCCGAAGGCATGAATCTGGGCAGCAGGGTTTGCTTGCTTATTTGTTAAGCCCATGCTGCTGCAGTGAAGAAATAGTTAATTCCCCAAGTGAATGGTGGGGATAGCTCTCTCCCTCCAAGCTGAAGAGGTGCAGGGAGTGAGTTTTACAGAAACCTTATTGGAGTAGCAGATCTAGAAACGTGACCTTTCCTCACCTGCATTGATCTGTGCCTCTCCTTTCTTCGGTCGTTACATTGGACTGCTGTTTTGCCACAAAACTGCAATGTGTATCTAATTGGATGTGGTCCCCTGCATGGGCTACCTGGGGAAACCTTGCCTGACTCCATCCTGTTGCTTGGATTTCTCCTGGGTGTATGTTGCAGCCACCTGTTGTTTTTTGGTAGATGGGGGGAGAGGAGGAGAAAAGATTTGTACAGGTTTTAGAATCATACCCTGATTAATGTTCTGCATTGATCATGCCTGGAGCACTTCCCTTTTGTTTATACGTGGGGGGTGGGGGAAATATTGATGCAGATGTACTGCTTGTGCAGTTTGCTGCTGGCGAGTCCCGTATGACTGTGTCCTTAGAGGACCTTAGAAGCCAAATCAAGCTATCAGTGACCTACACAGGTGACTTTCTGCGCACAGACACACCACCTGGAGAAAACGTGCAAGAGTTTGAAGCAATGATAACTGAATTTGCTATTCCTGTGTCCAAAAGGCTGAGTTGAAGGAAGCGTGCAAGAGATTCCCACCCCCCTCCAAAAAAAAATGCTATTAACATTTTTGGTTGTTCAGGGCCCTACACCCTTTTGAGTCTTTAGGAAACAGGCAGCTCTGGCATTTCTGAATCCTGTGTAGCGGGGTGAGTAACCTGTGCCCCTCCAGCTGCTATTGGTTTCCAGCTCCCATCAGCCCCAGCCAGCATGGGCAGTGGTTGGGGAGGATGAGAACTGGAGCCCAAACACCCATCTTGAAAACTATAGGTTCCTCATCCCTGCTGTATATTATGAAGCGAGGATGTTCTGGTTTGGGTTTTTCTTTAAAGAGGTTCTTGAATGCCTTGGGTTTGCATTGATGCTTCATCATCAGAAGGGACAGCCTTTGCCTTCAGTTAATTATCTTGAGTTGCAGCTTTTTAACACAGTGTAGTGTCATTTTCCCATCTTTATGACATGCTGTGCAGAAATGACATCTTACTCCCTTCTTGCCTCTATGAGGTGTGTTGGTGTGTACAAGCTTCATTTGAGGTGTTAAGAATTGACCAGCCAGGTCCTCCTGCTGCAACTGTCAATCACTGGCCTGGCCCTGCTCTTCCCACCAGGCTTCCTTAGTGATCTAGGCTGCAACATAGCAGCAGTTTTGGGAGGAGAGTGGCTGTTGGTTGCCAGGCAACCGCCAATAGCTTTTGTGCGTCCCAAGTTCTGTCGTTGCATGCTCCACCAGGCCCTGCTGACAACTGCCTGGGTAGTATTTTCCAGTGTTGGTCCTCCTCTGCTGTAGCAATGCTGGTGGTGCAAGTGATCTATCCCATAACTCCCCTTTGCCCAAAATGGAGCCTCTCGCACCAGCCGCACAACCTCAGGACCTCACTTCTGTCTCAGAGTGTGCCTCTTTGCCTTTTTCTGGTTCCCTCTGAAGGGATGCAAAATGGGTGCTGCTACTCTTCAGCCTTTAAATGCCTGAACTCGGGGTGACCAGTGTGAGTGCCCCTCCCCCAGATGTTGCTGGACTCCACCTCCCATCAGCCACAGCCAGCATGACCTACAATCAGGGAGGATCATTCAGCAGCATCTGGAGAACACCATGCTGGCTTTCTCTGGCCCCAAGCCTCTTTTTTAAGAATTAAAAATTGCCCTGCTACTTGAATTGCATCCTACCAAATAGATAGATTGCTAGTGGTTTTTCCTCTCTTGGAAATTGGATCGTAACTCCACAAGTTCATACTTAGATTTTTGTAGAAATGCATTGTCTACAGCCAAGGAGTGAGTTGCATGCAGGCTTTTGTGTGTGCATGTGGATCATTCAGGCTGCAGAATCATTCAGGGCTGGAGCAACGATGGCCAACATTGTGAGCATCTGGGGATCAGATTTTCCAAGATTGATCTGCAGGCGGGGTACAAGTGGATCTCATCACTGTGTCTTCTCACTCCTGGCTGCAGAATTGACAGGGACAAGAGTGCCTGCATGGTGAGACAGACAGGCAAGCTGCAAGTCTCAGACTGTTTCTTAGTTTGCACCCCTTCCCCCTTGAGAAACTCGCTTTGCTTTCAGTTGTCAGGAAAGGCTCATGGACCAGTGATAACTTGAGAGCATTGCAAGCACTGTTTTCAGTCAGTCTAACAGGCATCTCCCTCTCCCTTTCTGGAAGTGATGGAGACTCAGCCAGGAGACCTCTTCATGGGCTTGGTGCCTGTTCTGCAACCTCTCATTTATCAAGGGGCAGCTACAGCTACAGAATAGGCAGCAGTGTGCCACAGACTCTATGGCAGGGATGAGGAGCATGTGGCCCTCTGGATTTGGTTGGACTCCAACTCCCAACAGCCCCAGGTATGCATGGTCACTGGTCGGGGCTGGTAGTCCAGTAACACATGGAGGACCTCTAGTCCTGCTGTGCAGCGGTTTTGGGATGTGGCACTGCCACTTCTCACCTCCCAGGAAATGTGTGCCTTCTAGATACAAGGTGATGAAAAAATGAAGTTGTGGTAGGGGGTCCAAATGCCACCTGTGGGGGAGGATAGACTACTCAGGCAGGCTGGGTGCCCTAACTGAAGGGGCGCTCACTTTGCTGGGGGTAGCACACAATTTTGAGCACTTGCTGCTTTTTCTTTCTCCCATGTGGCAGTAGGAGGCTCTTT
This sequence comes from Podarcis gaigeae, assembly GCF_964106915.1. Lineage (NCBI taxonomy): Eukaryota > Metazoa > Chordata > Lepidosauria > Squamata > Lacertidae > Podarcis > Podarcis gaigeae. The sequence goes on along the minus strand of NC_139693.1, from coordinate 12,878,311 downwards.
AATGCACTCTCCTGTTTGTGCAGGAACATGCCGCCCTGGCCTAGGGCAACAAGAGACGCAGAATTCAGCCTTGCATGGCTGTCTTTAATCTAATCTGTTCCATTGTGAGCAGGACCAAGGCAAAGAGAGCTATTCTGATCCCCTCTCTTGGATGGGGCATCTACTCATCTTAGCACTGTTCCCCCTGAAAGTTTGTGGAGTCAACTTCACTCTTTGGCATGACCATGTCATCCTGGTCTCACTTAATTGCCTGTAGCAGGATGTAGAAACAAATGGGCCTCATTTAACACAAAACAATCCCCTTTTTTTGTTTAAAAAACAACCATGTTCCTAAGATAAGCCACCCTGTTGCTTTTTTTAAATTATTAACATGGGAAAGTTGCTATTGTGTTCATTTTTGTTTTGTTTGATATGCTAGGGACAGTCTACGAAGCTTCTAGCTCTTTTGGACTTTTTGAACAGTAGATAAGCTAACAGTTCTCTGGATATTACCTCCCTATAGGAAAAATCCATTGATAATTGCAGTTTGCTATATTAACCTTTTGTTTTTGTTACCTTATACGTGAATCTCTTTCCGTATTCCAAAGTATCAAGAGTGTGGCTAACTCTCACTTGTATTTTTATTTCCTCCCTCCGCCCCCCCCCCAAAAAAAAATCTGGCATGCTTTGTAATATTAAGTTGTAAACTCTGCACTGTATACTTCTATGTATCTAGTGTCCTTTTTGCCCTCTTCATTTGCCCTCTTTATTTTGTGTTTTTTTTGGGGGGGGTTGTCCCCCCCCAAACGTTTTTAGAATAATTTTCTATGGTAATTACATTTCTTGGCAAATATTTTCACCAGAATCAAAGGGAACAAGCTGACTTTTTAATTTTGGTATTTGTTTTATTCATATGTTTGAAAATAAACATTTTCTTCAGTCTCTAGCTGTGTGTATTTCTCAAATGTCTCAAGTGTGCAAATCCTGGGATGTTTGGAAGCAACCTGGCCCTTCCCCCTATGGTTTTTTTTTAATAAGCGCTCATTAATTCAACCATCAGAGCAGTTTCCATCCTTTCCCAAGGAGGAAAGGCCATTAAAGACCACTTGATTCCTTTATATTCCCCCTTGATCACTGTGATATTCAGGGAAGACTGTTAGTGGCTCAGATGCCCAGCTCAGAAGCTGTGCATTCAGTATTGTGGTCCCAACTCTGTGGAACTCTCAGCTGAGATGAGACAGGCCTTAGCAGACCAGAAGCTGAATGCGAGTCGACAGTGTGATGCCGCAGCAAAAAAAGCTAATGCAATTCTAGGCTGCATCAACAGAAGTATAGTGTCCGGATCAAGGGGTGCAATAGTGCACTTTATTCTGCCTTGGCCAGAACCCCATCTGGTGTACTGCGTCCAGTTCTAGGCACCACTTAAATGGTTTTCTGCCCGTTGCATCAAGTTTCATGTGCTGTGCTAGATACTGTACGATTCTCAACTGCAGTTTCATTGCTTCCTTCCTTTCTTGTCTTTTAGTGTATTGCAGTTTGAATTCCATAGAATGTAATACACGTATTCCACGTAATGCAGTAAAATGTAATATAGGTAAGCAGAGGAGCAATAAAAATACCTTTGCAAATCAGTACTGTATACATATTGAATGCGATGGATGTGCTATCTCCTTTCTTCAACCACGAGGCCACAGCAATGCCACAGACCTCCTGAATGAAGCACACAGACCACAGTTTGGGAATCCCTGGTGTAGCGGTTCAAGTGTTGGAGCTGGAAGCCAAAGGTTCTAATTCCTGGTCAGCCATAAAGCTCATTGCTGGAATAGATAGGCCATTGGCCTGATCCAGCAGCGCCCTTCTTATGACTGACCTTTGGTACTATGTGCCTTGACAGGACCAGCCCATTTGCTGCTTCACCTCAAGTAGGAAAACATCTTGGGCCAGTCTTGTGAATGCCCCAGAAGACTCTGAGCCACAGTATTCTACTGTAAAACTGCTTTATTCTTTAAGGTTTCAGGAAGGAGAGAGAAAAGAGGGAGTAATGACAAATACTCAAACTTGGGACACTAGCACCATATGTGGTGTTGCAGAAGGGATGATTCCATGGAAATAAGACCCTGAGGAGCAGAAGAGCCTTCTGCAAATATCTTTTTCCATTATACTCATGAGTAGACCTCTCAGCGCTGGGGTTAGGTGGGCAGTCAAGAGGAGGAATGGCTCTTGCAGCATGAGCCAATGGCACAAGCACCACCATGAAATCTGGGAGGAAGGGACAGCAACTGGAACCTGAAATGGAGAAGCCAGGGAGGGTAAGGAAGAGACGTTTTAGAAGCACTTCCTGTGGACAATGGATGGCCCGGCTTCATCATACTCTTGCTTGCTGATCCACATCTGCTGGAAGGTGGAGAGGGAAGCCAAAATGGAGCCGCCGATCCACACAGAGTACTTCCGCTCCGGAGGAGCAATGATCTAAAGGGAGCAAGTGAGAAAGTTAACCAGGGGTGGATGATGCCTTACTAGTGCAGATTACCAAACATTCAAAAAGGAGAGAAATAGTAATGGGGGGGGGGGATTCCAACTTCCTCAATATCTGTTGGGACTCAAACTCTGCCAAGAGTGTAAGGTCTGAGAAATTCCTCCATTGCATCGCCGACAATTTCCCAAAAGGTGGGAGAACCAACAAGGGGATCATCTGGGCACTACAATTTAAGAAGGATGTTGACAAGCTGGAAGGTGTGCAGAGGAGGGTAGACTCAAACCAATAGCTTCAAGTTGCAAGAAAGGAGATTCCGACTAAGCATTTGGAAAAACTTTCTGACAGTAAGAGCTGCTCAGCAGTGGAACAGACTCCTACGAGAGGTGGTGGACTCTTATTCCTTGGAGGTTTCTAAATACAGGGAGAAAACAAGCATGCTCCCTCCTCCATGTGACAGCCCTTATTTGAAGATAGCTATCATATCTCCTCTCAGTCTCTTCTTTTCCAGGCTAAACATACCCAGCTCCTTCAAGTGCTCCTCACAGGCTTAGTTTCCAGACCCTTGATCATCTTGGTTGCCCTCACACACACACACAAACACCCCAGTAACTTCTGAATCTATCACAGCTTTCCTCTTACCTATCTGTTGGAATGGAATGCCAAATGTTAATAATTCTGCTGTGTATTTTCCAGTCTCACCTTGATCTTCATGGTGCTGGGTGCCAAGGCGGTGATTTCCTTCTGCATACGGTCAGCGATGCCAGGGTACATGGTGGTGCCGCCAGAGAGCACATTGTTGGCATACAGGTCCTTACGGATGTCGATGTCACACTTCATGATGGAGTTGTAGGTGGTTTCGTGGATGCCTGCAGACTCCATGCCTGGGTTAAAAAAAAAAAAAAGAGCAAGATTGCAAAATCTGGGGAGCAGGATGTATGGCTAATTTAATGCTAATTGACTATATTTGGCACAAAAGGATGTATCCTTAAGCAGAGGTACATCTTTACCCTGACCTTTGTGTATTTTCAGGAACCACCTTGTTTTTTGTGATACCAAGTTGCCTTAAACTGTTTTTAATGTTGCGTTTTTGTCTTTGTCCATGGAGTTTTATTGGCAGGATACTGGAGTGGCTTGCCGATTCCTGCTCCAGGTGGATCACGTTTGGTCAAAACTCTCCACTATGACCTGTCCTTCTTGGGTGCCATACATCAGTAGTGTTGTATGGAAGTCAGAGCTGGATCATAAAGAAGGCTGATCGCTGAAGAATTGATGCTTTTGAATTATGGTGCTGGAGGAGACTCTTGAGATCCCATGGACTGCAAGAAGATCAAACCTATCCATTATTAAGGAACTCAGCCCTGAGTGCTCACTGGAAGGACAGATCCTGAAGCTGAGGCTCCAATACTTTGGCCACCTCATGAGAAGAGAAGACTCCCTGGAAAAGACCCTGATGTTGGGAAAGATTGAAGGCACAAGGAGAAGGGGACGACAGAGGACGAGATGGTTGGATAGTGTTCTGGAAGCTACCAGCATGAGTCTGACCAAACTGCGGGAGGCCGTGGAAGACAGGAGTGCCTGGCGTGTTCTGCTCCATGGGGTCACAAAGAGTCGGACACGACTAAACAACAAAACATTGTTGCGTTGTAAATTGCTGTAAACTGGCCTGGGACCTCAGGGTGAAGGGCTGGCAATTAATGATAATTCTGCACGTTACAGGCGTGGTTGTATTCATTCTGAGAGCCAATCTTGCTCAGCCTTGCATTTAACTACCATGCCTGGTCACCACAGGCGACAAGTAATTCTGTGCAAGTGAACAGGCTAGTGGAGGAGGGATGGATCAGCCTGGCCTCCACAGCCAGAACAGAAACCGTGGAGGCTGTCAGCAGAGGAGAAGCAGAGAGAGCTAGCCTAGTAGAAAACAAACAGGAAAAAGCAAGACCTCCCATGAAGTGCCTTTATAAGGGCAATTGCTAAGTTGCCTAGTTTTAAGCAAATTTTATTTATTTTTCCGGCTCCTCCGGGCCTTGTGAGCTCCCATTAGGGCTAGAGACAGAACACAGTATCTTCCAAATTTGATTTTAATAAGGTGAAACAGCCCATACTGCTGCTTTGTCATGCTAGTCCCGGGTACATCCTGCAATCTCTTCTGCACCTGGTGCTGCAAGGCCGGAAGGAGTTTGAAGAAAGAAGGGCTGGGATATCTTTTAAAGCGAGGAGACCCACAGAGAAGAATCCTTCGCCAAGGGCAAAAGTCAAAGGATTTTGTGATGGCCTCAAGTTACAGCAGCTGCTTAGCAGGAGGTCATGCTTCCCCCTCCATTTAGGAGAAGGAGGATACTATCCTGGAATTTTGCCGCTTCCCTGCCTATTTTTGGGGTAGAAAAAAGAGCATCGAAGAGCCCTGTCCTGGCGCGATCAGCTGTTCCTCTCCACCCGCTGCCAAAGCCTCGGCCCTAATCCGTAAGTGGAATGTGTCTACCTGATACCCCTCTCTCTGGTCAAGGCTGGTATCATCGAGACGCCCACCCTGAGCTCCCTGCACTTCCTGACGTGTGTCAGTAAACGTTTTCGCCATCAGTAAAACCAGTGTGACATTTCTGAGCGGTCTCAAAGGAGAAGACTGACCTTTTTGCCGCTGACATGCCTTAACCCCTCACACATCTCTCAATTGCCGCCCCAGCCAGCAAGCCTCTGCTTGATGACATTTGCAGAAGCTTCCCATCCCTCACCTATGGCCGCAGCTGACTTCTCAGGTACTCCAAACCCCTCACTCTTCCAGAACAAGCCCCATGGTTGGGTCAGTCTGTGGGCCCTCTAAATGCTGTTAGACCCCCAACGCCCTTCAGCCACAGCCACCAGAGCCAATGGTCTGGCATAATAGGAGCTGTGGGGCATACGTCTCTGCTAGAGAGGTCTCCTGTGCTCCCACTGTTTCTCACCAATAAACGAGGGTTGGAAGAGGGTCTCTGGGCACCGGAAACGCTCGTTGCCAATGGTGATGACTTGCCCATCAGGCAGCTCGTAGCTCTTCTCCAGGGAGGAGGAGGAAGCAGCGGTGGCCATCTCATTCTCAAAGTCCAAAGCCACGTAGCCCAGCTTCTCCTTGATGTCACGCACAATCTCCCGTTCAGCTGCGGGGAGGCAGGAAGGATTTGATCTGTTAGAGGAAGCCCACAGCTTGGAAGAACTGGTTCTGTCACTCAGCTGTAGGCTCCATCTGCACTCAAGATTGAAAGCACTATCATACCGCTTTGAACAGTCGTGGCCCCACCACAAAGAACCCCAGGAGCTGCATTTTGTTATGGGTGCTGAGAAGCGCCAGGAGATTCATTTTTTTATGATTTTCAGTTTTATACATTTCAATAATTTTACAATCATTTTAACATTTCAAAGCTTGACTTCCTTCCCCCTCTTCCTGTGGTTCCTTAAATTTATTTTTAATATTTTCGGCATATCCAAATTAACTTAATTTGCTCATTTATTCATGTACTTTAAAGATATACTCTGATAAAACTGCAGGTTATTTCAATAATCCTGCCAATGTTCTTATCTGTTTACAGTTTGTTTGTAAATATTCCATAAACCATTTCCACTCTTTTATAAAAAGTTTGTTAACTTTCTTTCCCCTAGTAAGTTTCGCCATTTCTGCATATTCCGTATCCATTCTTCATTTGCTGGGATGAATTCTTCTTTCCATTTTTGGGCAAGTAACATTCTTGCCGTCATAGTCGCATACATGAATAAATTTCTATACAGTTTGCGTAGTTCTGTCTCTATAGTTCCCAAAAAAGGAAAAGTTCTGGGTTGTTGTTTTTTACAAACGTTATTTTAAACATCTTTTTCAATTCATTATATTCCTGTTCCTCTCAGAGAGCTACAATTCCCAGGGTTCCCTGGGAGGAGGGATTGACTGTTTAAACCACTCTGGGAACTGGGGCTCTGTGAGGACGATAGGGGTCTCCTAATAACTCTCAGCATCCTTAACAAACTACACCTCCCAGGATTCTTTGGGTGAAACCATGATTGTTCAAAGCGGTATGATACTGCTCTAAATGTATAGTGCACATGCAGTGGCGTAGCGTGGGGGGTGCAGGGGGGGCCGGCCGCACCGGGCGCAACATCTGGGGGTTAGGGAAATCCACGGGTTAGGGGGCGCAGATCCACGGGTTAGGGGGCGCAAATCCATGGGTTAGGGGGCGCAAATTACTTACCTTGCCCCGGGTGCTGATAACCCATGCTACGCCACTGCGCACATGGGGTCAGAGTTAAGGCATTCAGTGTTTGTTTTCAAACGGCATGAACAATGCTCTTGGCTGGTGCAGGGTGTAGACTCAAGCAGACATTGGCTGCAGAATTTATTTTTTTAAATAAATATTTATTAAAGTTTTGGCTGCAGAATTAAAGCGGTACCACATAGCAGTTCTCTTACCAGTGGTGACAAAGGAATAGCCACGCTCGGTTAGGATCTTCATCAGGTAGTCGGTGAGGTCGCGGCCAGCCAGATCCAAGCGCTGTATGGCATGGGGCAAGGCGTAGCCCTCATAGATGGGGACGTTGTGGGTAACGCCATCTCCAGAATCCAGTACAATTCCTACAGAAGAGGAGACCTGAGTTGGTAGGGAGCTGGAGAGAGAGGAAGCTGCTAGGTGTCCCACAAGACAGCCTTTTGGCTGGGGGAGAGGGCTTTTAGCCTGGCTGGCCTTACGTGGTGAATGCATGCCAGATAGCTGCCAGTTAACATTTGCCACAATACTTTAGAGCAGGGGTTGCCAACCCAGCACCCACACAAGTACCATGGTGCTCCAGACTCTGAGCTTTCTTGCCCTCTTAGAAAGAAAGGGGTCAAATGTGCCTTCTAAGCAATTTATAAGAAACAAGAGTGGTGGGGTCACCTTGTATATTTTCCCTGGTACTGAGGAATGCTCTATGTTCCTGTTAGACAGAAACAGCAGCATTGTGCATGTGATTGTGTGTAAAATCAATACTGTGTGATCTCCAGAATCAGGACCAGCAGGACATAGCTGACTTCTCATGGTTGCCAGGCGTGGCGGTCTCTCTAATTTTGTGTTATGGCACACTCTCCATGGCAGCCATTTTGTGTTTTGCCCCACCCCCACCCCCACATAGTAGCTACTGTTTTGTGACTGGCACAAATGAAATGTATCCGCTGGTCCTAAAAGTTTGGCGACCCCTGCCCTAGCATAGAGGTGAGGAACCATTTTTAGTCTGAGGACCTCGTTCCTTTCTGGAGGTCTTGGGGCCAGAGGCAAAAGTAGCTGGAGCAAGGAATGAATGTGAGAAGAAAGCAAGAGGAGCAACAAATGTAAATTGCTCATTAAACAGCCCACAATCTCCCTGCAAACAAGTCAGGGTGAATTAACCATAGAGTTGGAAGGGGCACAGAGGGTCATCTCATCCAGCCCTCTCCAATACAGAAATAGGCAGCTGTCCCATACGGAAATTGAACCTGCAACCTTGGCATTATCAGCACTATACTCTAACCCAGGGGTCAGCAACCTTTTTCAGCAGGTGGCTGGTCCACTGTCCCTCAGACCTTGTGGGGGGCTGGACTATATTTTGAAGAAAAATGAACAAATTCCTTTGCCCCACAAATAACCCAGAGATGCATTTTAAATAAAAGGACACATTCTACTCATGTAAAAACACACTGATTCCCAGACTGTCCGTGGGCCAGATTTAGAAGGTGATTGGGCCAGATCTGGCCCCCAGGCCTTAGTTTGCCTACCAATGCTGTAACCTATCCACTTATTAAGCTACCCAATGTTTAATAAACAGCTGGTTTGGAAGCAGCTGGCAAGTTCATGCCATTTGTTAATCCATTGAAAACATGTTTACCCCTGCCTCTTGGTCACAAGGGGGGGTCAATCAACAATTTTGCTGATTTCGGCCCCCCACAGCACACGCACACACACACACGAAACACACACACACTTACCAGTGGTACGGCCAGAAGCATAGAGAGAGAGCACTGCCTGAATGGCCACATACATGGCAGGCACATTGAAGGTTTCAAACATAATCTGGGTCATCTTCTCCCGGTTGGCTTTGGGGTTGAGGGGGGCCTCGGTGAGCAGGGTGGGGTGCTCCTCGGGGGCCACGCGCAGCTCGTTGTAGAAAGTGTGGTGCCATATCTTCTCCATGTCGTCCCAGTTGGTGATGATGCCGTGCTCGATGGGGTATTTCAGGGTCAGGATGCCTCTCTTGCTCTGAGCCTCATCTCCCACGTAGGAGTCTTTCTGACCCATGCCCACCATGACGCCCTGGAAGCAAGCGAGAGCAGGGACTCAAGAGAGGGTGGTCCTTTAGGGAGAGCTAGACTGTTGCCAAACCAGCCTGCCTTCGGTCCAGCCCTCACCTGTCCTGCCCAGGGGGTCGCTCTGCCTCCTTAGTCTCTGTGTGGCCCTTGTGTGGCCCTGTGTGGCCCTTGTAGAATGCAGCAGTGGGGAGAAGGATGGGGGCAAAACCAGAATTAATTGGCTCAGCTGCCCAGAGTGGCTGGGGAAACTCAGCCAGATGGGCGGGGTATAAATAAATAATAATAATAATAATTATTATTATTATTATTATTATTATTATTATTATTATTATTATCATCATCATCATCTCTGGCTCCAGCCACTGTTGGGCTCCCTGCCCTCCAGCCCCAAAGGGTGCTGGTCACCACAGCTAATCCTCCCTAGGCTTTCTGGTGCTTAATTAATAGACACAGGGGTTTTTTTGGGGGGGGTGGAAACACTGCCCTCCAATCTGGATTCTGTTCTCCCAATCATCCCCTTAAAGGGAGCAGGGAATGGTGCTTCCCCCTGCCCAAAAGGGTACAGAGCATTCAAGGCCGGCCAAGTCATTTGGGTGCCTTGTCCCTTCTAGGGCAATAATAAGGGCTGTAGCTCAGTGGCAGAACACCTGCTCGGCATGCAGAAGGTCCCAGGGTCACTCCCCTGTGGCATCTCCAGGCAGGGCCGGGAGAGACTGCGTGCCTAAAACTCTGGAAAGTTGCTACCAGCCAGTGTAGACAACTGTTTATATAGGCCAACTGTCTGGCTCTGTAGAAGGCAACTTATTTTGTCTCTATGTTCCTACTGCAATAGCAATTAATTATACACCTAAGATTAGGATGACAGTGAAAGTTAAATAACTGATAATTTCTTGTCCTTTTTCTTGCACTCATATTCAGCTGAGTAACTCCTTGTTACTCGATGATAACTAAAATACTGAAATTATTATTGTTAGTTATTGTTATTATTGTTGGAATTTATACCGCAGCTTTCTACCAGAATACACCTCCCCAAGGAACTTTGTACAAAGCAAATCAGGATGTAGGCTCAATAAACATAGTGTCTGAAACTTGAAGCATCCTCTCTCTCTCTCTCTCTCTCTCTGTGTGTGTGTGTGTGTGTGTGTGTGTGTGTGAGAGAGAGAGAGAGAGAGAGAGAGAGAGAGAGAGAGAGAGAGAGCAGACTCTCCAAGTGTCCCTATTTTCCAGGGACAGTCTTGGATTTACAGAAGGTGTCCTGGTTTCTGATTTGATCCCGGAATGTCCAGCTTTTCCTTAGGACGTCCCTATTTTCATTGCATAAATGTCGGAGGGGATGGAGTTATGCGACCCCCGAGCCAAGGAAATAAGTAACTATACAACCTTTAGAAGACATCTGAAGGCAGCCCTGTATAGGGAAGGTTTTTAAAAAACGTTTAATGATTTATTTTGTTTTTTATATATATTGGATGCCACCAGAGTGGCTGGGGCAACCCTGTTAGACAGGAGGGGTATAAATAATAAAGTTGTTGTTGAATAGGTAAAGGTAAAGGTACCCCTGCCCGTACGGGCCAGTCTTGCCAGACTCTGGGGTTGTGCGCCCATCTCACTTAAGAGGCCAGGGGCCAGCGCTGTCCGGAGACACTTCCGGGTCACGTGGCCAGCGTGACATCGCTGCTCTGGCGAGCCAGAGCCGCACACGGAAACGCCGTTTACCTTCCCGCTGGTAAGCGGTCCCTATTTATCTACTTGCACCCGGAGGTGCTTTCGAACTGCTAGGTTGGCAGGCGCTGGGACCGAGCAGCGGGAGCGCACCCCGCCGCAGGGATTCGAACCGCCGACCTTTCGATCGGCAAGTCCTAGGCGCTGAGGCTTTAACCCACAGCGCCACCTGCGTCCCTCCTATTGTTGAATAGGACATCCCTATTTTCATTGGAGAAATGTTGGATGGCATGACAGCCTCTCTTTCTCCCCTTGCCATTGACCCTTATGCCCTGGCTCCCAAATGCTCTTTGCCTTCTAAGCTTTGGCCTAGCAGCTGTTTAAGAACGTAACTTCACCCCAGGAGGAAACAGGATCCCATTGAAAAGCCAAGAGGCAAATGATCTCTTAATTGCCTGGGTTGGAATTTGTCAGGGAGACCCCTGCTGTTCTGGGGGTGATCTCTGACAGGCTGCCTGTAAGGTCATATACATGGCTGGTAGTGGAGGACTCCAAAGGGAAGGCCACCAGCATCCTTGCTCTCTCCTCAGGGTGGCCACCTCCAGACCGGGGTGGGGTGGGCGGGTTTGCAGGTGCATTCTGGTGGTGGTGTTTTTTCCTACTCAACCACCCACACATAATTCGGCTTTTATTAGTTGGTCTGCAATGTTTCCTCAAGGGCCACATTCACACATATATTTAAGGCGCTAAGATACCACGTTAAGAGTCATGGCTTTCTCCAAAGAACCTTGGGAGCTGCAGCTTCTTAAGCAGAGGTCAGCAAACTTTTTCAGCAGGGGGCCAGTCCACTGTCCCTCAGACTTTGTGGGGGGCCAAACTATATTTTGAAGGGGGGAAAATGAACACATTCCTATGCCCCACAAATAACCCAGAGGTGCATTTTAAATAAAAGCACACATTCTACTCATGTAAAAAGATGCTGATTCCTGGACAGTCCGCAGGCCGGATTGAGAAGGTGATTGGGCTGGATCCGGCCCATGGGCTTTAGTTTGCCTACCCATGTTCTTAAGGGTGCTAAGGAGACCCCTAACTGTGGAGGGAGAACATAGCCATTGTGGTTAGGAGCCGTCGCTTGTGTTATCCTCCATGAATTTGCCTAGTCCCCTTTCAAAGCCAGCTAAATTTGGGGGCTATCGCTGCCTCCTCTGTGGCGTTTGAAACAGCACTTCTTCTTTCTCTCTCCAGAAACTTCACTCCTGCCCACATCACTTTCAACGGTCACGGCTTCGAGCCCCAAAGAAACCTGGGAGTTCTAGAGTTCTTAGGAGACCCTCTCCTCTCCTCCCAGAGCTACAATTCCCAGAGCTCCATGGAAAAGGAGGATTGCCATCCAGGCCAACGATAACGCGCTATTGCTGTATGGAGAGGCACAACAAAAGGAAAGAGGAAAACAACAATTCCCCGCAGTACATTTTGTGATACAAAAAGATACAGGATCGCAGGGGGAAGTTATGGGATGTGTATTGATTGGAAATGAAGCAGCGTGGCTTCCCCAAAACTTTGGCAGGCACAAATGCGATTGAAAGCAAGATCGTTTGTATAACTGCCCTGATAACACCGTAAGCACAAATCACCATGAATGCCACAATAAGCTACCATTCCCAGCAGTGGCGTAGCGTGGGTTGTCAGCACCCGGGGCAAGGCAAGTAATTAGCACCCCCTAACCCGTGGATTTGCGCCCCCTAACCCTAACCCCCAGATGTTGCGCCCGGTGCGGCCGGCCCCCCCTGCACCCCCCCACGCTACGCCACTGATTCCCAGAGCGGTTTAACAGCCAATCCCTCCTCACAGGGAGCTCTGGGAATTGTAGTTCTGCAAGGGGGAAGAGGGTCTCTCCTAACAATTCTCAGCACCCTTCACAAACTGAACTCCCCGGGGATTATTGCAGGGAAGTTGTGACTTTTTAAAGTGGTAGGGCTCTGCTTTAAATGCATAGTGCAAGTGGGGACCAAACAGAGCCTTGCAGCTACCGCTTCCTTACCTGGTGTCTTGGGCGCCCAACGATGGAGGGGAAGACAGCGCGGGGAGCATCGTCCCCAGCAAAGCCAGCCTTCACCAAGCCGGAGCCGTTGTCACACACCAAGGCAGTTGTCTCCTCGTCATCACACATGATGCTTGCTCACTAAGGGATGAGAGATGGGTGGCGAGGGTTACATTTTGGAAGTGACCCACACTGACCTCATCTCATTTCTCCCCCTGACAGCAGTCCTTCTGTGCCATATCTATGTGGGGCAAATCTCAAGGCCCAAACTTGAGACCTAATGGTGGGCCATTAAACACGGCACATGAAACATGAAACACAGTCGATGAGAACACGTAATTCAAATATTTTTTAAAATTGCAAGGTCTAGCAAATTAGCGAATACATCACTGGTTGGAAATCCCTCCTAGATTCCATCTGATTCCTTTTCTCCTGCGTGAACTTTAGGATTCAGGAAGGGGGAAGGGGTTGTTTGGCCTGGTTTTCCTCCTCCTTGTAGAATAAACTCATAGGGTGTGAACCAACTAAATTCTACTTTGAGTAGACCTATTAAAATCAATGGACCTAAGTTAGAGCTCATCCACACTTCTGCTGGTGTCCTGCCTAGAAAGCACGGGTTACCCTCGGCCTCACTCCTTTCCAAAGGAAAAAGCTGCTCTTTAGTGATAGATCTGGCAAAATAGCAATCTGGGGGGAATCTGAATTGCAGCTGGGGGGGGCAGGCAGGAGCAGAAGGACAAGTGCAGATAAGCCCTTAGCCATGCTGATGAATTTCAATGGGTCTACTCTGAGTAGGACTAACATTGGAGACAGCCCATAGAGTTTCCCCTACAATGGTAAAACCCAGAAAAGCTAGAATCGATCTGGATACTTTCCAGTCCGGGACGCAAGCAGATTGCCTTTCCAAATAGAAAGCTTCCTCAGCTTTCCGCTTGGCAGAAAGCAAACATTTTAAGCGTACACACCAAACAGCTGTAGCTGCAATCAGTGGCGGCGGCGGGAGAAAGTTGGTTCCAAATTCTAGACTAGAGCAATGCTGCCTATTCCTGCTGCTGGCAGCTCACCACGGCCATAGGCAGAGGTTTTCCGCTGGGATCCTTTCAACGGGAGATGCCATGCATTGAATGTGAAGAACAGAAGAGCCTGGATGCTGGATCAGGCCAAAGACCCACAAAGTCCAGCATTATGTTCTCGCAGCCAAAGCAGATGCCTTTGGGAAACTCGCAAAGAGGACCCAAGCTCTCTCTCCCAGCTTGCAATTCCCAGGAGTTGGTATTCAGAGGCCATTGGCACCCTTCTCCAGTCATTGGTCTAATCCCCTTTTTAAGCCAGCAAAGATGGTGGCCATCACTTGGGGGACCAAATTCCAAAGTTGAACTGTGTGGCATGTGAATAAGTCCTTCCTTTTGCCTGCCCCGAATCTGCCAACATTCAGAGTCATGGTGTGGCAATTATGGGATGCCCACGAGTTGTGTGTCTTAAGAGAGGCAGAAAAACATCCCCCTCTACAACTTCTGCCCACTATGCATAATTGTATACACCTCTCAGTCATATCCTCCCTTAACTTGCATCCCCCCAAAAAACAAACAAACTAAGAAATGATCACGGGGAAAGATGCTCGCCGTTTTAGTTGCGATTTTCCCAGGTCCGCATTATCCTTTGTAGAGGTGACCATACCTGGCCTGCTATTCCTTTTCACTATGACTGGCAGTGACTTTCCAGGGGAGCAAGGCCCTTAGTTCCGTCACAGAGCATCTGCCTTGCATGTAGAAGGTCTCACGTCCAATCCCCAGCATATCCAGGTAAGGCAGGGGGAGACCCTTGCCTGAAATCCTGGAGGGCCACTGCCAGGCAGTATGGGCACTTCTGAGACAAATGGACTCAACATAAGGCAGCTTCTGATCTTCCTACAAGCAGTTCTGTCTCTCCCAGCCCTGCCTACATTCAAAGCATGTTTCTCCACACCTCCAATAAGCCTGGGAACTGTGGTTTGTTAAGGGTGCTGGGAATTGTCGCTCTGTGAAGGGGTAGACAATTCCCAGGATTCTTTGCAGGGCCGGGAGGAGGAACAGGCTTTAAATGTATGCTGTGTACACAGCCGGAGTCTCTGCCCCAAAGAGCTTACAGTCGGTGTCGGCTGCTCTGGGGGTACTCACCAGTTCCTGCAGCAGCCCAGAGAAAGGAAGCAAAGAGCAGTCAGGCTTGGCTCGCAGGGTCCAGTCCTTTATACCCCTAAACTCCCACTGGCCTTACTTCTCCCCTCCCCTTTGCTCCTGGCGGCCTCTCTCACCCTCTGCCTCCTTCCCCCGCAAGGGTTGAAAGGGACGTTTCATACATTCCATATTTGGACACATTCCAGGCCACCTGTCACTTGTGCCTTTCATGGGCATTTATGGCTCAGCTGCTGGGGGAAGCCAGACCCCACCTGCTTACCTCCCACCCCTCACCAGTCTGCGCTCCCTCCTTCTCCCATCTCTGTTTTGCAGACACTTGCAAGGCCAAGAGTGGGGGGACGGGGGGGGACGGTCCAGACCCCCTGCTTGCAGTAACCATGGCAAAAACCATTCCCCAGCCATTTACGGCTGTGACACAGAGACCTAGGAAATCATTTGCATTCAGAGCAGTCTGTAAAGATCCATTTGCTGCCTTCAGATTGCGAGAGATGGAGGCACTTTGCTCAGGGGTCTTATTTTTAGATGCAAGTGGGCAGCCCATGGCCTGTGGGCCAGAAGCAGCTCTCTACCTCCTCTCCAAAGAGAGGGGGGAAGGTTTGTTTTAAAAAAGGTTTTAAAGCACTTTAAACAATCTGGTGTGTGTGTCCCCCCCCCAGATAATTCTGGGAACTGTAGTTTGTTAGGAGTGCTGAAAGTAGTTAGAGAAGGCTCCCTACAGTGGTACCTCAGGTTACAGGCGCTTCAGGTTACAGACTCCACTAACCCAGAAATAGTACCTCGGGTTAAGAACTTTGCTTCAGGATGAGAACAGAAATCGTGCGGCAGCGGCACGGCGGCAGCAGGAGGCCTCATTAGCTAAAGTGGTACCTCGGGTTAAGAACAGTTTCAGGTTAAGAACGGACCTCCAGAATGAGCTAAGTTCTTAACCCGAGGTACCACTGTATTCCTATTCACAGAAAGATATAATTCCCAGAGTGCTTGAGCAATCAATCCGTCTTCATAGGAAACTTGGGGAATTGTAGCTCTGTGCGGAGAATAGGGGTTCATTCCACAATGACATATCCAGGTCGGGCTGCCTGAAACTCCCAATCCATGAGTACAGATAATTCTGAGCTAGACTGGTCTGACTCAGCATAAGGTAGATTCCTATGTTCCTACCTGCATGCCTAATGCTGAGTGCATCCTCTGAACTCCTTCGCTCCAGACTACAGAGGTGGATCATGATGCAAAGCTCTCTCCTCCTGCGTTTGAGTGGCATTGACTGAGGCTAACCGGAGGCCTCAACAAAGCTGCTAATCCTCCTCCTTTCACCAAGGGAGGCCTCTGCTAGTCAGCTGGCCTGGGCTTCTGCTGCTCCAGCATTTTTTAAAAGAGCAAATGGGGGGGGGGGGTGCAAGTGAGAAGGCAGCCCAAGAGATGCCACCACCAGAAGCCTAGGGCTCACGATGCAAGCTGTGTTTACATGGATAAGTTCCAGTACCACGTCCGCTGGGCAGTGCCAAGGAACGTGTGTTCTTGGCCTCAGGGTCCTCCATTGCCCCCCAAGGAAAGGGGATGCAGTGAATCTGGTTGCCCTCTCTGCTCCCGAAATACTCCGAAATCTGCATTTCCCAAAATTTTGCAATGCACTTCTGCAGCCCAGCCAAGTGAATATATTAGTGGAAAGTGCATTAAAAGCAGAAATTGCTTTGCCATAAAGATATATATTGGGCAAAACGTCATAGCAAGAGAGGAGAAATTCACACTAAAATGCTGCCAAGTTTTCACAAGGGCTTGTCTTTAAGAAACACACAAACTGATGTGGAAATGTGGAGAACAGGACTCGAGAGTGGAGAAATGAGAGTTAACAGATCCACCCATTCCTAGCCACAGGGTCCTCCTTGTTTGTCCTCACATAAAGGGGTTGAAGCGAATCAAGTCCCTCCCACAGTGCTTCCAGCATAAGGTAGAGAGGGAGGTGGGAGACGGACAGAGAGCAAGTGGCCGAGGGCGAAAAGTCAAGGAGCTGCCTGGAGCATCCTGATAAAACCGACTGTGGAGGATGAGCCAGGAATAGCTAAGTGAGATCCATCCAGCCCTTATGTGGGAAAGTTTGTGTGGGAAAGTGGCACCTTGATTCCCATCTATGGCTGGGAAGGATGGGACAGGGTCTGGGTGGGGGCCAGTCAAAGAAGGGAACCTCCACGCTTGCTTTGTGAAACAGCACTAAGCAAGGTCAGGCTTTCGGCAAATTGTGCTCAGTGCAAAATCCTAACCTGATGTGTGCATGGGCTGGGAGCCTGCTCAGGTGAGAACTGGTCCATCTTGATCTGTATTGTCTACGCTGACTGGCAGCAGCTCTCCAAGGTTTGAGGCTTGAGACATTCCCAGTCTTTCCTGGAGACCCTGGGGGAATCTCCTGCATGTAAGGCTCCACCACCAAGCTGAAGCACCACCGTCTGTTAAGAGTAATGCATTGTCCTAGGGGTGTATGGGGTGTTAGGGGAGGAGTGGTGCCTCTGGTGGGGGGGCAGTTTGTCCACCTTTGGTCCCCACCCTGCACTCAGCTCTCACCTGTGGCTCCTAGAAGCTGTCAGCATGCAACAGTGGCCACACCCCGGAACAGCTTCGACTGGCTGGCTAAACCCGGTGAGGGTAGCTAGTGGGTCACAAAGTTAGGCATGTGAAGACAGGCATTGGGAGATTGAGTGGGCGAGGTCGAAGGTGGGTCCCACGGTCAATAAGGCGGTTTCTGCATGTGCTGCAGAGGCAGATGGGGCTCATCAACCTGGGAAGGAAACCCATCTAGGAGAAGGAAGACACTGATCCTAAACCTCTGCAGGCTTGCAGGGTATATTCAGGAGAAGAAAGGCTAAGAGGGAAAACCCTACACAAATCTGGAGTCCCTAGAATGGTTGGATGGCATCTTGGATGCCTCCTTCCGGCAACTCCTGCAGCTAAGCTGCCAAATGTATTGCTTTCCTTTCCTTTGGATCACATAATTGAGGCTGAGAGGGGGAGTCTTGTCGTCCGGGCAGCCCAGGTCCTCCATAGACACTGCCCAGGCTTGGTACCCTAAGGAGGTCACTTTGGCACTGCTAGCTCTGTATTGCTGACAAGTGGCTGTAACTCACTAGAGTTATAGAGCAGATAACTTTCCCAACCCCTGCCTTGAGATGCCCAGTATGCAAACCATTGAGCTGCCGTCGTTCCCCTAAAAAGAAAAACTAAGAGTCCAGTCCTCATGGTTCTGAATGAAGGACTGCATGAAGTAGGAACAAAGGAAACTGTCTTAAAGTGAATCAATTAAATGCTCCATCCAGTTCAGCAGCGTCCACACTGACTGGCAGCAGCTGCGCCCACAGGCGTCTCTCCTCGCCCGAGCAGGAAACGACAGAGGCTCAGTCTGGAATTTTTGGGTACAAAGCAAGTGCTCTGCCCCTGAATCATAGAGTTGAAAGGGACCCCAAGGACCATCTAGTCCATCTCCCTCCAATGCAGGAATCTCAACTAAAATCAGGGATATATATTTGATAAAATAAACGAATAGGAATATGCATTGTAGGCATGGCTAGGCGAATGACAACCGAAGCAGTGCATTGGGGGAAGACATGGAAAGCAAGCGACCACCGCAGGAGATCGGCTAACGCAACTACTGTACAGTACTCTTAGCAAAGCCCTCTACTTCGTAGATCTCGCGCCACTTCCTACGTAACGTGACGTCGCCTTTCTAACTGCCCTTTTCTGAAGCCACTTCTCCGCCCCTTCTATCATGTCTGCAAGAGGGCGCAATACTAACGCGGTGCTAACGGAACTTCCGGTATATTGGGAGGGGAGGGTTTCCCATAGAGATGTATAGGGTTAGAGTGATACCGCCGGATTTTTTCAGATTCCAAAGCACATGGGGGGGGGGCGCATATCACCACAGAGGTGCTAAGGAATAGAGCGGCACCGTTCTATATAAGCCAAGATGGCGGCATTCCTCCCCTCACGGAAGTTTGGATTTCTGACTCTATGAGCCGCTCTATTTTTTCCTCTATAGAATCATTACGTTGGCCAATGGCGGCTGCCGATCTCGTTTATAACGGAAGTCCCGTCTCCTGTTAGAGCTCTATGGTCAGCCGCCATCTTGTTCTTGCTTCGTACCGGAGGAGAGGAGGAAGGTTGAATCTCTCGGCCTCATCATGTCCCTGCAGTTGCTGAGAAGAGCGGCGCTCAGGCTGCCCGCCAGCCTGGCTCCCCAGCCTGCCAGAGGCATCACTGCCAAGGCCCCCAAGGATCCTATAGGGCCCGCGGTAAGGAGGCACCGGGGGAGGGTTATGGGGAGGAGGAGGATTCCGTTTTAAAATATTTTGATTGGAGACGAGAAAATGTAACAGAAATACAGAACCAGGAGGAAAAGAAAAAAGGTGGCGCGGACCACCGCCGTTGCTCATGAAAATTGGTGACGTAAATCATAAATTATTCCAAATAAAATGATATTTGGATTAGTGTACAGTTGGGGAGCTGATCTTGTGCTGTTCAAAAAACGAGGGGGGGGGGGAATACAGACACGTTAGACGTGTGACTGGTATTCAGCGTAGGCCCTTCCTGTGCTGCACATCTAAAGCAGTTATCGTGCCCCTTTAAACAGTCGTGGTCATTGAAAGATTGTTCATTGAAAGGTGTTTGGTTGGGTGGTATGATATGTAGCACGCTTGCTGCTAGGAAGGAGTTGAAGTTGAGCAAGAGATTGAGTGAGGACAGACGTCCCTTGTGGACTGCTGTGCAGGCAGGTTTGTGAGTACCTGGGCACCTAAAGGATGGGCGGTGTGAGGAGAGGGCTTCTGGTGGGAATATTTGCATAATGCATATATAACAGAGCTTTTATAGATGTCATTTGTTACAGAGAGCCTTTTGGGCCTACCAAGTAATCCATTAATCTCTTGCTTCCTGTGCTTAGCTGATGTTCTCTGTCAGCTGTCAGTGGTGTCTTGTAGCTGGAGATGTGAACAGCCATGTCTGATTTTTAAAATTTATTTTTAAGCATTGTAGAGTAGTGTTTTCACATGTAGTAGCTTCAGCTGTGGTTGTTTCTTTGATTATGCAAATCGTCACTAGACACTCTTATCTCCAGCGCTGGCATTTAGAGGACTGGATCTAGCCCTGGGGCGTCTGCTTGGTGCTGATCCTCTCTTCCCTCAAGTCTCAGGGCTGAGCGCTGCTGCTTTTGTCTTCTCTTGTACAGGAGACGGTTATTGGCCTGACCACCTTCTTCATAGCATTCCTGGTCCCATCAGGCTGGATCCTGAAGAACTTGGAAAGCTACAAGACCAGAGAATGAGGAAGGAGGAGTGGACCAACCCTCATCAGCCCTGAAGCATAGGTGCTACTTCCTCCCCAGATGCATGGCTTCCTCCATTCCAGGGAAGAGTTCTCTCCAAGGCCAATCTTCCATGGGGACCAGTGTCCTGAAATAGACTCTCTGCTGCTTCCCAGCCGTCACAGAGGATGTAGTTCAAGATGGCAGCACTCCGGAGACTTAAATCTGTTACAATAAATCCTGTTACATTCCTGTACTTGTGTCCTCTTTTATCTCTTGTTAACTGTTGGCAGAACACATAGAATTATACTTTGAAACATCCCAAATAAATTGGTGCACAGTTATCTACAGTGGTACCTCAGGTTACAACACTTCGGGTTACAAACTCCACTAACCCGGAAGTAGTCCCACAGGTTGAGAACTTTGCCCCAGGATGAGAACGGAAATCACACGCTGGCGGCAGCGGGAGGCCCCATTAATGAAAGCACTCCTCAGGTTAAGAACAGTTTCGGGTTAAGAACGGACCTCCGGAACAAATTAAGTTCGTAACCCGAGGTACCACTGTATGTGCTTCCTCTGAGGAGCGCAATCAAACTTGCATCTCTTGTTATTAATTTATTGATACCCCGCCTTTCCCCCCGATGGGAATCAAAGCAGCTTACAATTGAAAATAAGAATCACTAAAAACATTGGGGGGAGGGAACAAATTCTGACAGTGAAAAGTTAAAGTGGGGCTTATATTCATATTCGCGACCTTACACTGCCAGCAAAGCGGAGTGGCTCCCCCACCATCAAGCAAACAGCCCGGGAGCTTGGGCCATGGCGTGCAGCCCGCCTGCTGCTCCCAAACTTCCCTTGAGCCGTGGGAAGGGTGGGAGGCCACCGGCAAAGCAGCACAGCTCTCCCCCCCCCCCCGCAACTGGGAGCGTGGGCCATGGCGCGCAGCCCACCCACTGCTCCCCCGAGCACAGGTCAGTTGCAGACCATAGGACTTGCCCTGAAGACAATACAAGTATTTTAAGCACTTTTTTGTGTTTCAAAGGCACAGATGTCTGTTCAATGTGAATGTAGCCCTAAGGTTGCAAAGCAGTGATAGGTGACCCCCACCTCCTCAAACGGTTGCATCAGAAATAAGCCATGCTATTCCCCTTCCTGTGCAAAAGTGAAAAATAACTTTGCTTGTTTTTGAGCTAATCTGAATTTGGACTGGAGGCCACCAGCTGCAGCCCTAATCCCCAAGCTTCCCTCCCTTATCTCCCCATAAGCCTCCCTGCCTGCCCCCTGCTCCTCCAATACCCTTTCCTACCCACTCACCCTCCAAACCCCTTTTTTCTGCCCCACATGCCTGGCTACTGCTGCTGACACAATCTGGGGGAAAACAGGAGCTGGGAAGAGAAAGAGGTTTCTTTCCACCTCCCGCTGGTGCCACATCCAAAAAGCCCACAGGGAAACTATTGAAACACCACTTGGGAGAAACTACATTTCCCAGGATCGACTTAGGGACACATTTATTAGGGGATTGTCTTTTTTTATTTCCCCCCTTGAATTTTAAAGGTGCGGCTTATATTTGGGTGCTGCTTATATTTGGGGCAATATGGTACTTTAAAAAGGATAATAATGAATGCTCAGGGTTTGAGGCACTAATGAAGGCCTTTACAGACACCCAGTTGGTGATCCCCTCCCCCCCATTTATAATATCGATAATTGAATAGTGTGGATATTTAGGAGTAAAACGGCTAGCAGTAACAGAATGAATAATGTCATAGTCTATTTATATACCCTATTTTCCACAAATGTATTTGTCGTTCACATTTTTTTTTTAAAAAAGGCTAAATAGTCGTTGTGACGTGGGGTTTGTGATTTCAGCTCTCTTGACATAATATGCTGGAGACAGTTCTCTAGTAACACTTCTTTATTAAAGCAACAAGACTGACGTGAGGAGGGGAGAGCTACATTTATAGGGACAGGGAACAAGCTAGAAAGGATACATTTTGGAGGGAACAATATCAGGCAATCACAGTCCTGCCTTTTGGAGGCAACCAATAAGACAGAGGATCCAAATACAGCAGCTTAAATGAACCAATAGTAGCTGTACCCTCTGGAACCAAAAGGCAGTTACTTTACCCTAATGCAAATACAGACAATAATAATACAGATATAAAATCCTTTGACTCAATACACAACAGTCATACACTGACAATCCATAATAAAAAAGTAAAATAATACGACTACAGCATTAACACTAGAACCCCCCCCCCCACCAACAATTAACAGTTTAATGTAGGCCATATTGTAAGTGAGCATAAAGATCACCCAAAGGTCAAGTAAAGCTATCTAATAACTTCAACATCCAGAAGTAGTGCCCAAAGCTGACAGTGTTAGTATTTACACGCCCAAAAGTCCTCTCTCAGAGCTGGAGAGTGGAATAAGGAAGGTAGAACCAATCCCTCCCCGGACAATGGTCAATGTAGGGTTTTATCCAATGCTAGTCTTGCACAGACGTGATCAGTTGCAATTAATGAACTCAAGGTAGTCATGCTCATTAAATTCAGTGGGTCTACTCTGAGTGAAGGTTACCAGATTTTTTTCAATGAATCTGGGGACACTTTTCAACTTCAATGGATTTTGTATGGGGGCTGATTTGTAAATCCAGGGACTGTCTCCGGAATTGTCTGGTAACCTTACTCTGAGTACGGCCAGCATAGGATTCAATCCACAATCTCTTTAAAAGAGCTACTACAGCTGCTCCATCCTGGCCTTTTAATGGCTCAACAAATCATTTAATCCCCCAGCTCTTGCCAAGAGGCATCCATAGCCACGTGGAGAAAGGCAGGAATCAAGCAGGCCAATGAAAAAACTGGCTGACTTCCTTCCAATTTGTAGGAAAGCAGGACTGGATCTGACTGGCTGGCCAGTTAGTAAGGGGGCGGCAAGCAGGGGGGCGTTCAACCTAAATGCTCTTTATACAAGTGTTGTTGGGTGTTTTCTTGCAACTTCATTCAAGCAGTGCAGTTTCTAAAGACATTTTTATGTAGGTAGTTTGTGTTCAACACTTTAGAGATGTGTGCATATCTAATATAAGTTACAATGCTAACTTGTCTGTGTCAGAAGCTAAGTTTTACTGATTTGCAGTAGGGGTTTATTCCCAGGTAAATAGGGCTAGCATTGCAGCCTTCCTCTCATGACTCGGTTGGCTTGCTGAAATAGATATGATGGTTTTATGGTTTCTTGCTTAGTAATTACTTGCTTCTTATGGTTTCTTACAATTATTATACAGTATAGTATATTGTTAAAGTTGTACATGTTTTTGGCTGATTTCCCCCAGGCTGTTTCCCCCCTCCAGTATTGTATGCTGCTTTGGGAAAATATTGAAAGATGATAAATATATTTAAGTAAGTTGTTCATTTCTAAGGTGCCATGAAACTTTTGAGTGTCTTGTAATAGACCGACATAGCTACTCATCAAGAAACAAATCAGCCCCCCCACTCCCTGGTTGTTTTTTTTAGTTTTCAAAAACAGGATAGGGTGTTTTTTATGATGACATGTTACTTTCCTTCTGCTGTTCTGAATCTAATGATTGTTTAGAGCACGCTCTTTTATTTGGAAATTTTAAAGTTTGGCAAAAAAAAAAAAAAAGACGGTGCCCTGCAAGCTTTTTAGCAGCAGTTTCTTTTTCATTTAAAATGAGTTTCGACTTCCCGTCATACAGTGGTACCTCGGGTTAAGAACTTAATTCATTCTGGAGGTCCGTACTTAACCTGAAACTGTTCTTAACCTGAAGCACCACTTTAGCTAATGGGGCCTCCTACTGCTGCCGCACTGCCGGAGCATGATTTCTGTTCTCATCCTGAAGCAAAGTTCTTAACCTGAAGCACTATTTCTGGGTTAGCGGAGTCTGTAACCTGAAGCGTATGTAACCCGAGGTACCACTGTATTGGGATAAATTGGTAAAATGCATTGAAAGTGTGTTGCCTCTCATTGGCAGCAGGTGGCGCAGTTGTGTGGGTCTAAGTCATTCTCTGGTTAAAGAGACATTTAGCTTTGCTTGGCTATGATTCATTACATTTTATATTTTGCCTTCTGCCCAAGATGTAGCTCAAGACGGCGTATGTGGGGCTTCCAGTCTTCCATCCTGGTGGTATCAGGACAAAGATGAGCTTTGCATTAGCAAGCTTGCTAGACAGATCATGTGTTTTTAGGACCATATCCTGGGAATCTAGCCTCTTAGCAGCAGTATAGTATAGTGGGAAGATTGTGGTTGCACTCAGGTCCAGTTTGTGGGATTCCCACAGTCATCCGGTTGTCCATAATGAGAACAAGAGGCTGGAAAGATTTTTGCCTTGCAGGGGGTTGGACTAGATGACCCTTGGGGTCCCTTCCAACTCTACAGTTCTATGACTAGGTGGGCACGTGACTTGATCCAGCAGAGCTCTTCTTGAGGCAGAAATGTTCTTGAGTTTTTCATGTGAATTGAGGATGCCTTAGGAGCCTCCTCACAGGAAAACGAACTAGCTCTTATATAGCAAGATGGTAGCTCCACCGATGGTTCACTTTTTTGCTTGGTATAGTAAAGTTTTGTGAAAAGTTTCAGAAAGCCCAGCTTTCACTCCTTCCCATCTTTTGCAAGCAACAGGGAGCGGTGACAGACTCTTGGCACATAAATCAATACGATAAGTTACTCTCCTGCCGATGGCCGTAGTGTCATGGTTTGGCCAACTCCTGTTTCATTAGTTATATTGGTGTTCTTGGGTCCCCAAATGTTGGACTCCAAATACCATCTTCCCTAGCTATTTTTAGCCAGTCAGGGATGATGGGAGTTGTAGTCCAACAACATATTGGAATACAGGGTGCTATGTCACAGGCAAGTCCTATTTCCTTGGTCCAAGCAATGCTCTGTGTTGGCAACTTCCTTTTTTAAAAAATGACTTGCAAATAGTATTTCAGTTTCATGCTCCATTTACAGGGGAGGCAAGTGACTAAAACACGGCTGGACCACCTTTTTCAGCCTGAGGGTTAAATCTCACTTCTGGGTTGGTTGGTTTTTTGCTTCCTTCCACTGTGCTCCTTTTCCTCCCAGGGACACCATGTTGGAAGCCAACGCCACACCTGATGACACGGAGGCTTCCGTTCAAGAAATCCCAGAAGCTCCCAGAGCGGTCCAGACCCCTCTGAGGAGCCAGCAGGAGAAGAGGAGTATAGAAGAGAGGTTGGGATTGTACCACACCCTGCCCAAGAGACGCGAACGCATTGGCTTCTATAAGGGCAGGCCCATCTCGTCCAAAGTAGACTCCTTCCGACTGAAGAAGCCCTTGTAGGCCTGCCATGGCTGAGTCTTCCCCTTTGGTAAGTCTTCCCTTCTCCCAGCCTCCCAAGTATGGGTAAGGGCAAAGGGCTCAGGGACAGGACATCTGCTTTCCATGCAGAAGGTCCCAGGTGGCAAAAAAGAAAGAAGTCCAGTCGTGAGGGGTTCCTCCTGGATTGTTAGCAGACTCTGCATAAATAGCTGAGCTCTAAGTGGGAAGATCCCCTTCCTGGATCACTGCCTTGCCTTGGCGAAGGGGCTTGAATAACTCAGAGAAGCTATGAGCTATGCCGTGCAGGGCCACCCAAGATGGACAGGTCATAGTGGAGAGTTTTGACCAAACGTAATCCACCTGGAGCAGGAACCTGCAAGCCACTCCAGTATCCCTGCCAAGAAAACTCCATGGACAAAGACAACAGGCATATGAGTTCCTGGCGTGCTCTGGTCCATGGGGTCACGAAGAGTCAGACAGGACTAAACAACAACAACAACAAGTGGGAAGATACCGGTGAAACTAAAAGAGTTTGCTGGTTTGTGTGAGGCCTTATCTGCATTTCTTAGGAGGGAGGAGGCAGAGAGCAAACAAAGCTGGAGACACAGTGCCTGCAAATTACCTGCAAAGTACCTAACTAAAGTATGGGTTCAGCTGAGCTTACCCCTGAGAAGCTGTTAAGTGTCCACCTTTTGTTCACAGGTATACTGCCTTTTTGAAACACTTACCACAATGTTATTTCAATACCGGTAATCAAGGTATTCAACAGTACAGCCAAACCTCAGTTGTAATCCTTTCCGGAAGACTGTTCAACTTTTGAAACGTTCGACAACTGAGGCGCAGCTTCTGACTGGTTGGAAGAGCTTCTTGCACTCAAGCGGAAGCCGCATCAGACGTTTGGGTTCCAAGAAATGTTCGAAAACCGGAGCATTTACTTCCGGGTTTTTGGCGTTTGGGAGCCGAAACATACTATAACGGAGGCATTCGGGAACCGATGTTTGACTGTATGACGATTTATTGCACAGCCCTAGACATGGCCCCTTGGTTCAAAAAAGTTCCCCTGTTAGGCTGCTGGACTAGGATTTGGGAGACCAATATTCAAATCCCCATTCAACCTTGATGCTCACTGGAAAATGTTGGGACAACATCAGTCTCTCAGCCAAGCCTACCTCGTGGGGTTGTTGTGAGGGAAATATGGAGAGCAGACCACCTTTAGCTCCTTGCAGGAAAGGTGGGCTATCAATGGAGCAATTCAGTAAGTAAGTAAGTAAATAAACCTACTCCCATTCTCATCCGCTTTGGGTCCTGTTCCTCCCTTAGAAGCCAACTTTTGAGGGGAAATGAATGTGTCCTTTATCCTCAGCCTGCATCTCCCACATTGTAAGAGCCAAAGTATGTTTTGAACTGTTGGTGACATACTGTCAGACAACTGTGCGCTGTTGTTTTTCTAATATATAAGCCAAAAGAACAAACAGTTCTGGCTTTTAAATCTGTGTTGAACAGACTGCTGCAGAGCTAAATGAAAACAAGCCGGGGGGGGGACCCCTTCCTGTCCTCAGCAGTGTGGAATAAGAGGCGAAGCTGAGCTCACAACCCTTTCCCCCTCTGAAATGCCGGAGGTATGTTTTTACGTTCCCTGAGGTTGCGTATGTGCCGTACCTTTAAAGCACATTCTTTCCTTCAAAGAATTATAAGCGCTGTAGCTTACCCCTCGAAGAATGGGAACTGTAGTTTAAGGGTGCTGGGAATTGTAGCTTTGTGAGGGGTAAATGACAGTTCCCAGGATTATTAGAGTAGGAAGGAAGCCATGTGCTTTTAAATGTATGGTGTGGATGCGACCTGAAACAATTGTCAAATCAGTTCATTATATTTGTTATCATGACAGAACGCTTTGCAAGCCTTGAAAATTAGTTGATCACTGCGTGCTTACACACACACACACTACATGTGGCTTTGCTTCCCCACTTCTGGTCCAGCTGCGCCATTACCTGCCCCACTGTTAAGTTGTGGGTGAACATGTCAGACGACACAGCGATTCTTTAAACAGCTCTTCTTTATTCAGATGCCAGAACAGAACTAGGCTGAGGAGCTCAGTCAGCCTGCTTATATAGAGCTCCAGAACAATGCAACTGTTGCCATTTTCTAAAACTATCCAATCACTGAACGTCACTTTTCGATCCTTCATTTGCATACAAAACTATCCAATCACTGAACATCACTTTTCGATCCTTCATTTGCATAACTATCTACAGTATCCCCCTGCTGGCCCAGTACATAACACCCACAGGTGGGCGTAGCTTGGGCAAAATGGCCTTGTGGGACCCAAAGGGGAGGCTTAGTGGGCATACCCAAGGGCCTATGGCTGCTGATTCCCCACCCCTGCCTTAGCTAATCTGAAGCCATCTACAAGTTTCTATTGGAAATTTGTGCTTTTTAAGACTTTATTCTTTTATTTCTGGTCATCCATTCCCTTCAGATCTTATCATTTCTCAGATACCTTCGTACACTTCTTTTGCTGCTGTTAACAAGTACTTTGACTTTTCTGCATTTTAAATTGTTCAGCAATCATCGAGTAATTGCTGTATTGATCTTTGTCTGGAAATGTCAAGTTTCTCCAACTGTCCTTCTAAAGAATTTTCCTGCTACATAATTATCATCTGGTTTCACTTTTGCTGCTCTACTAAACTGGCAGGATCTTTAAAAATAAATAAATCTGCATGAGCTAATGCAGGTAAATCAGTATTTGACCTTAACGGCATTTAAATGCTGTATTCATATGTCTTATTTTAATTTGGCTTCTGTTTCCATCCAAGTGTTTCTTCAAAGTAATCATAAAACGACCAATTACTACATAGAGTGCCTGCGGAAGGGTGTGTGTGTGTCAAGCTTTTACCTTTTACAATCTGAATAAATGTTTACTAATTACAGGTAACCCTGCATTAATCTCATCTGACCTCCTGGTTAATATGGGAAACAACATTCCGTTGGGCTTCGAGATAGCTGTGAACGAGCAGATTAATGAGTGCTAATGACGGTGCCGATCTGTTACAAAACCAATTAACGCAGATTGGAACGTTGTTAAAATCCATTTTTTAAAAATAAAATAAAATAAATGAGCTTCCTTATCTGTCTTGTGGAATACATATGGGGCTTTGTACCTTTTTTGCAAAATGGCAGATAATGAGAAGATGTGTAAGTTATCTCCCACAAAACTGGATTTTTTTGTGTGTCAAATTATGGAAAGGGGTGAGAGGTTGGGATGAATTGTAATTGACTTGGCTATTCTTTATGAAGTAGCATCACTAAATCAAAAGGCCAAGCTGCGAATGATTAATACTGAAACAAGCAACTGGGAAGATCATGACTGGATAGAGCACGGTGCTGAAACTGCCGAGGCTGCAGGTTCAATTCCCGTATGGGGATTTATTATTTATTATTATTATTATGGGACAGCTGCATAGTCCTGCATTGCAGGGGGTTGGACTAGATGATCCTCAGGATCCCTTCCAACTCTACAAATATATGAATCTATGACAGCTATGTGCTGTGACCCGTAGGTCAGCTAGGAAGCTGCACATGTCTTTTATTTGGATGTATTGTTTTAAAACTGGGAGTTTCCATAACCATACTTATGAGCACCTCCTCCTTTTCTACAATCTATTTCCTACTGTGAAAGCAACAGCCTCCCCCGCCCTCCATGGCATTTGCCTCAGCAGCAGCTGTTCACAGGTACATTTCACTTGTACATGGAAGTTCCATTTAGATGCCATGGGTCATAAATATACCTTTCTCCACAAATTTGGCTGCCTCTAGACTGTCGGCATTGTGTAGAAGGAATTCAAGCAGATATTGAGAAAGTTAGGTTTGTGTAATTAAAGCACTTAAGTCGCCTTAGCTCGACAATCCCGCTTAAAAAGAAGGAAAGAAATGGATGTTTTGTGGTTAGGAAAGTGACAGTGAAATGTACTAGAAAGTGTAGGAAGAATAAATGATTAATGAGAAGATGTCTGACCACCGTGCAAGCAAATAAGGACAGATGCAGGAAGAATACTTGTTACCCTTTATTCTTCCCACAGAGAAATTGGAGCAAATGCTCAATAAAGACTGGATATAATCTAACGTCTGCATAAGCTTTGTGCAAACATATCAGGATGAACGCTTGCTAAACAGGTCAACTGGAGGTGCCCTTTTGTTAACCTGCTGCTTTTTACAGGCATTGAAATGGTCATGTGGCATCCTGCAGTGGTAAATTCCATGCTAAGTGAACCTTCTTAGAAGGAACCTGAAATGCTATGAGAGAAATAAGATTAACTAAAACAAGAGAGGAAGACTAGTCCTACTACAGTTTCGCCTTCGCGAAAGGGTCACTGTGAGGCATATGCCTTTGATCTCAATGTGCAGTTTTGTTTTTTTAAAGATCTGCAGTGTTTTCTTTCTGCTAAACTATTTTTTCCTCCTCCTTTCTTACAGTTCTGTTACCAGGATTCTGGTGTATCCATGAAGCAAACATCTCTTTGGATAAATTAAGAGCCGCAACAACCTGCCGTATGAAATTCCATACACATTCACAAGCACCAATATGAACTGCGTTTTGCTCTTGTCTCTAGCAAGGTTGCTCCGGTCTCTTCCTCCTCCTTGCCCTCTGCATTCGTCTTCTTTTTGCAAACCTTGAAGCTTTCAATGCTAAAGAATGTTCGTAAGGCAAACACTTCCATGTCAGAAGGATTAAGTTGGGGCACTGAATATGTATATAACTTCTGCTGTACAAAATGATTCTCCTCTGTTTCTCATTAGGTTTCACCGTTATTTCATTATTATCATTTTGTAATAAAAAGATTTGATACCTCTGCAGGCTTTTAGGTACACTTAAGATGAAAAGCTTTCTATTTCTTTGCTGCGTTGAGAGAAATGAGTGCTACCTTCTATCTTCATACACCAGTATTTGCTGAATTATCAGGATAGTATATGATGAATCAAATCGCAAAATAAAAACAGGAGTAAATGTATACTAAAATTGGTACTAACATATAACACATTGAAAGTGAGGGTGTGAAAAGGCAACAGGTACAAGGACCCATTTCACCCTGATAAAACATGGCCAGGCATTGGCAGAATGAGAATCACATTATAAGTGATGATGAGAGTAAAAGAATAATTTTGGGGGAGTGGGGGAAAAGAAAAACCTTGGGAAACAATGTAACTCAAACATCAAATAATATTTTTGCATGCTTCCTTGTGACAGAGATTTATGGCGGTGGGAGACAGCTGGCCCATATGAAGCGGGGTGGTGAACCTCAGAGCTGTGGGCCAAATGTGGCCCTCCAGGCCTCTCTAGCAGGCCCTCAGAACTCTCCCTAGGCCACACCCATCACTAGCCCTGCTTTGCACTCTCCTTGAATATTTTTGCCTGCTGGAATGTGTCATTGAGTTCTGATCATGTCTCTTGCTTCCCTGGTTAGAGGACAGAATGTGCGTGTAAAAAGTACCCTGCTTTCACAATGCTAAAATTTACACTTGCTGCTTCACTCACTTTTGCTTCTGACCCTAATCACCACTGCAATGTGGCCTCATAAAGTTGTCCCAAAGGGAATATGGTCCTTGGGCTGAAAAAGTTTCCGCAACCCTATTACAAAAGTATGAAGTTTTATCTTAACTAAATTATATGCAGAGAAGACTCATTGAAACAAGCAGGCCTAAGGTAGGGCCACACCTGGGACAGCTCAGTTGGTAGAACCAGTCATAGAATAATAGAATTGTAGAGTTGGAAGGGAACCTGAGGATCATCTAGTCTGCCCTCCTGAAATGCAGGAATATGCAACTGTACCCATATGGGGATGGAACCTGCAACCTTGGCTTATCAGCACCACACTATCCATAAGACTCACCTCCAGGTCATGGGTTTGAGGTCCCCGCCCCCTTGGCCAAGATTCCTGCATTGCAGAGGGTTGGACTAGATGGACCTCGTGGTCCCTTCCAACTCTACAGTTCTATTATTCCAGGCGGTTTTGACTGGAAAGTAGCCATGCCCATTATTCCCAAATAAGTCTACTCCTAGCAGGGCAAACATTACTACAACCCGTTATTTCCTACCCCACCTTTTAAACTAATCGATAGACACAGCTGTGCATTTTGATTTGTCGTTTTTTAAAAAAGGAAGAGAAACAGCGATGCTTTGTGAACTCATTTTGCGATCCATCCACACGTGAAGGAGGAGGAGTGGCGGCACACTGGTGACGTCATAGCCGGGCGCACGTGCTGCGGATTGTTGTGATGACGTCACAGCAACAGCGTGATTTTTATTTTTTTTAAAAAAAAGATTTCCTAGCTGGGGAAGAAGAAGATAAGGTGGGTGGATTTGAGAGAAGGCGGAGCTTCCCAATTAGCGTGTGTCCATGGATGTGAGGAGCGAGTAGCGGTTGCTAGGAAAGAGAGGGCGCGCGAGAGAGAAGTGCTTCCGGTGTCCCCCGAAAGCAACCCGGAAGCGCTTCTCTGCGGGGTTGCAAGCGCGAAGATGGCGGCGGAGGAGCCTCAGCAGCAGCCGGAGCCCCTCGGCGGGGACACGGACGGTAATGGCGGGCGGGGTGGGGGAGCCTCCCTCGGGGTCGCCGGCGGCGGGACGGCGAGTGCGCAGGCGCGGCCTCCTTTCCCTCTGTGGCAGCGTCGCTTCCCGCCTCTGAGGGAGAAGCTCTTTCATTCCAGCAGCAGCGCCTCCTTCCCTCCCTCCTTCCCTGCCTGGCCCAGAGCAGAAACGTGCTTGGCCGCCCCCTCCGCGCTCTCCTCCCGAGGAGGCCTCGCGGTCTCTTGGGCAACGGCGCCCGCGCGCTGCCGCCGCCGAGTGGACCCCGTCCTTCCGCCTCCGGTCGCCATGGCAACGGCGCCCCCTCCGTCCTCTCTGGCCCCGCCTCTTCTCTCTCTCCCCCCCTCCCCCCACCTCTGAGCAGGACGGGGGAGACACATCGTCCAAGGCCAGGCTCCTCACTCCCACATGGGCTTCCATAGAAACGCTCCTCTGGCCCTCAGGGAAAAAAACACCTGGAGGGAAAGGGAGCATTTTTGCACTTAAGGGCTTTATTATTATCCTCTCCCCACGCAGAATTCCTCAATCCTTAAATGTTCGGAATTGTAAAGTCGGAAGGGGCCACGAGGGTCATCCTGTCCAACCCCCAGCAATTAAAGAATATTTTGCCCAAAGTGGGGCTCGAACCCACGACCCTGAGATTAAAGGTCTCATGCTCTGCCGAATGAGCTGCTCAAGCCCATCTCCGCTCTTGCCTAAAAACAATTATTACTATATATATATTTTTAATGTATTTTGACTGTCAGACCAACACGGCTACCTACCTGAATCTAAAACAATTATTCCTGTTAGTGTGCTGTCAACGTACCTGTTGGAATGAATCAAAATTGATAAAAGGGTTGGACTTCTGTGCACACTTCCCTAATGGTCACAACCACCCACACCCACCCACCCTGCTGAAGGTAAAAGGTAAAGGTAAAGATACCCCTGCCCGTACGGGCCAGTCTTGACAGACTCTGGGGTTGTGCGCCCATCTCACTCAAGAGGCCAGGGGCCAGCGCTGTCCGGAGACACTTCCGGGTCACGTGGCCAGCGTGACAAAGCTGCATCTGGCGAGCCAGAGCCGCACACGGAAACGCCGTTTACCTTCCCGCTGGTAAGCGGTCCCTATTTATCTACTTGCACCCGGAGGTGCTTTCGAACTGCTAGGTTGGCAGGCGCTGGGACTGAGCAGCGGGAGCGCACCCCGCCGCAGGGATTCGAACTGCCGACCTTTCGATCGGAAAGTCCTAGGCGCTGAGGCTTTAACCCACAGCGCCACCTGCGTCCCCCTGCTGAAGGTAGCGGAGGTTAATTTTGAGGAAGCAAGTGTAAGTTCATGCTGCAAGGAATGGCTGTAACTCAATGGTAGAGCATCTGCTGCATTGCATGCAGAAATCCCAGGTCCAACTCCCAGTCTCTCCAGGTGGGGCTGGGAGAGATTCCTGCCTGAAACCTGCCTGTCATTGTGGACAATACTGAGCTAGATTGACCAAAGGGTCGACTCAGTATAAGGGACCTTTGTATGTTCCAAGGATTGCTTGGGTCAATTAGGGCTGAGAAACCCATGACTCTTCAGGTGTTGTTGCACTCACAACTCCTCAGGGCTAGCCAGCATTACAGATGAGTAGGGAATGAGGTGAGTTGTTGTCCAGGGACTTATGGAGGGCCACAGCCCTCCTACCCCTTAGCATACACATTGAGACCGCAATCCTAAAGACACTGACCTGGGACTGCTTTCTTAGTAAACATGTGCAAGCATTGAGTTCTAAAACTAATTGAAGAAGCAGGGACTTCCTTTGATGTTTGCTAGAGTGACCGATTACAGAGGAGCAACCATGTCAATTTTAGCAACACCAGCATAGTACATCAATGATTAACTAGATTTATTGTGGCAGATGCCACAGCAGAAGGCCAATTTATTAAACACATGAAATTCTATCCTCAGTTGGCCGATGGGTATACATGATGAATGAATGGGCAAAAATGGTAATCTGGGATCAAAAGGCAACAAGAAGCACGCGGCATTGCCTGTAATATTCTGTTCAAAGCTAAAGATGTGTATGTGAGGACCATTCATAACCGTAGGAGCTGCGTGATAATTAACATTTCTTGCTTTGCCTATTTAGGACAGGTAGTAAGAGAATCCTGATTTTGGCTGAGTCCAAAAAGAATAGGATCAAACTTACTGACAAGAGCCTAGTGACACCTTAAAGATGAATGTATTTATTGTTGGAGAAGTGTTCATAAACTTGAGCCCACTTGAGGCACCCAGTGAAGTGCTTCAAAAATTTATGCCACAGTAAACCTGCTCATCTTTAAGTCACCACACAGGACACTTCCTCTCCCTCATTCTAACATTTACACACTTTAAAAAATACTGCAACCCCTTAAAATTGAAGAAACATAACAACTTGCGTAGTTCATCAGATGCTGATTGAGAATTCCAGCTGTTGACATAGTAAGTAATCATATCTGAAAGTTCCTGCTCTTTTAATAAAATCATTCTAAACAGTAAAGCTGCAACTGGACCTTAATAATAATAATAATAATAATAATAATAATAATAATGGAGACTAACACCAAAAGCCTTACATTATCTATGTGTGCATGGTGCAATACATTTTTTTTTTTTGGTCAACAGAATACAGGTCTACATTCCCAATATGTTTACAATCTGTCAGTGGGGAAGGAGAAAGGAATGTAGTCTGGAATGAAATAGGAGCAATGCAGTTATATGTTCTTAAGCGGGATCAGAATTGGGAACGAATATTATGGCATTAAACCAAAGGTTTAATAGAAATTCTGAGTTTTGAGAGGAGATAGGATGGGAGATCTAATATATGTTCAGGAAGGGAGTAATCAGCATATGAGGTAGCAAAGGAAAATGGGCAGAGATGTGTTTTAACAGAGATCTTTCCGGATGGTAGAATTCACTTTTGGTCCAATAGTATTGCAGTTTCTCTCTTCCCATCTCCACTGATCTTTCAACAGCAGCTTAACACAGGCAGAAATGTAGGGGTAGAATTTCACACATACACCCAGCCACACGTGTTAGCTCCTTTCCAGGAGAAGAACTGCCTTCTTTAGCACCAGCTAGGGCAGGGGTGCCCAAACTTTTTTCAAAGAGGGACAGATTTGATGGAGTGTACATGCATGAGAGCCAACCAAAGTTGTTGAGTTGGATTAGGCCCCAAAATGAACTTTGGACATGCCTAAGATAGGGTAAAACAAAAGGTAACAAACATTCCACATCTCCATAAGATGTACCTCCCCACTTTCCTGCCTCACTTGTGCTTGCTGCCTTCCTCCTCCATGCACACACACCATGAAAATGCCCACCCCAAACATTCATTCATTTGATCTCCCACTTCACACTCCTCCATGGATCTTGCATGTCCAAACTTTAGGGATTAAACCCACAACTGCCCCTTTTCTGAAATAAGACAGGGGTGAGGGGACTTGTGGCTTTCCGGGTGGTGTCAACCCCTGTCAACATGGTTGATGGTCAGGGATGAAGGGAGCTGGAGTTCTGACAACATCTGGCGGCTTAGCCAGTCCTGCTTTGAACTCTCCTTCTGCCTTTCTCCCAAAATGATCCAGGGGACAGCTCCAGTTAAGAGCCCCAAACAAAGCTGATCCCCTTATGCCCATATACATACTTTGTTCCTCTTCTAAACATCCTTCCTCTCCACAAACTTCTCCTTTGCTATTTTAAAGAAACAATTACTCCTTTTGACACTGGGTTGGAAATATCCCTTTCCCTGTTGAGAAACTGCCCCATTGGCGACACTTTGAGATTTCTGTATACTTTTACTCGGTGTGTACAATCCATCTGCACCAAAGCACTCTTAACATGCACATCTATTGTCTCTTAGGCAGTGCTGCCCAGTTTGCATACGTGCAGTATGAAAATAATAATATTTGTGCATTGTCATGTTGGGGAACCGGTAAGGGATGCAGAGGGATAGGATCTCTGCCTAATGAACAGTCTGTGCCAAGTCAGCTTCCCTTTGGAATCCAGGCCTCATCTGCCATGGTGAGAGAATCCACATTCTCAAAAAAAAAAACCAACCACGGACCCTTGTCTGTGTTTGAGAGCATCTATTGCTCAGGTGGGGAACCTGATGTGAACATAGGAAGCTGCCATTGGTTTAACCAGCTCCGTATTGTTTACGCTGACTGGCAGTGGTTCTAGTGGGTGTTGTTCTGGAGATGTTTCCAGCCCTACCTGGAGATGCTAGGGATTGTGCCTCAGAGCCTCAATCACTGAGCTACAGTTTCCCAAATGTTGGGCTGAAATGTAGTTCTTGGCCGCTGGAGAGCTGGAGTCCAACAAGAAGAGCAGGGCCACAGGTTCTCCAGAAGGTGCCTGCATTCAGACTCCACTCCCTCCAGGTGCCTGAGAACCCCATTTTGGTTGATGTGATAATCCCTCCCAGAATGAGACACTCTTGCCCTGGAATGAACTTTGCTTTATTATTGCTCATCTGCTTTGACAGTTTCTTCTGACAGTTCCGCCTTTCTGACAGCATGTCCCCCTTTAAAATGGAATCTTGATTGAGTTCATCTTAATATATGTTGTGTAAGAAGTTCCTGAATTCGCAGTTGGTTCAGGGCCAGGTTGCCAACATGTTAAGTAGCCCTGGACATGGGCTTTTAAGTAGACTCACACAAAGAAAATTAAGCATCTTGAGCTTTCTCCACTGCTTTACTCCATCCCAAGAAAAGCTCAGTCTCTGCGTCAAAGGCACCTGAGAAGGGCCAATAAAGTTGGCAACTCTAGGCAGGGAAGGGGTGAACATGCCCGTGGTGTGGGCTGTTGTGTTCTTTTACCCTTCATCTTGTACCTTGCTGATTGTAAATCAGAGCATGAACTTTGCTTGCTATAGCTGCCTGCCTGTGTTGGCAACCGGAAGAGCCCCTGATCCCCAAATTCATTCCTGTTGGGGCTTGCAAGCTCCTACTTAATAACGGGATACTAATTCCAGACCCTGAAAATAGCTGCTCTCTTGAATCACACTTGCCCCTTCGGAGTTGCGTGTCAACCATTTGACCCAGATTGCACGGTAATATACATTGTGTCCCCCCCTTTCTTAAACAAGTCCTGCACGTAGCTCCTGCCCTTTGAGGATTCATTAACTCATCTTTTGCCAAGAAAATCTGGCCTGAGTGTTGGCTGATCCAGTTTTGGAAGGAAGTCTGAAGTAAATTGAGTCCAATTCCACTACCTTTCTGTGGCCTGGGAGGGAAGAGGTTCGGGGGGGGGGGGAGGGGAGTAGGCAGGGATGTGAAGCCTGCAAAACCAACTGCATGAGAAAGAGTTGCAGTTGTGAGTCTCAGCCTCACTGCGGTAGCATCCTAGCAGGCTGGGAGCTGGGACACCTCTCTGGATGATGTATGATATGGAACTGGCCCAGATCAGGTTTCCTGATTTTTCTGCAGCGTTGGCAGCTGCTGTGAGCAATTGATGCTGCTGGAGGAAGCAGCTGAGAACCTGCACTGCCTGTCTTACAAAGCAGATAAAAACTTCCGCACAGCAGGCTGCGGTGTTACTATTTTCCTCTTTTCTTTTCTTTTCTTTTTTGTGTAGTGGTGTGGAGCTGCTTGGGTTTCTGCAGCAACTGGGCTTCTCTCTCTCTCTCTCTCTCTCTCTCTGCCTTTTCAAATGGATACCCCGCTGGAGCCTGGCTGTAAAAGGGAGGCAGCGGCAGCGTCTGTTGTTGCAAAAACATGGTACCCAATGCAGCTTGTCATGCTAATAAGGCGGGGATGGGCCACTTGCTCAGCCCTGGGGGCTCTGTGTCGGAAGCGTGGTTGCGGGCACAAGAGCTGCGGTGAAGGTGCGATGGCATTGCATGTCCTTGAACATAAACCGGCATAGCTTCGTTTGCGAGGGTGTCTTCTTTTTTCCGTTTTGTATTTGATGAGGCTAAGCTTTAGATTTGGCGGTTTAAAGCTGTGTGCTTCCTGCAGTTCTGAAACACTGCCCTGCAGAGGTTTTAAAGTGTGATGAGATGTTGCAATCAGGACCATAAAGTACCCTGTATTGTACAAGAAGAGATGTGCTGAATGATAAGAATTAATTAATTGACCCTTGTCTGCTCTAGAGATGTCAGAATCAATTGCAGCTGAAAATTGTAACAGGCTTAGCTCTTTCTCTAATTGCTGTCTTGCTTCTGATCCTTTGACTTTGTTGTCATTATTGTATTTTCAAGCCCTGAGGACTAGGAACTTAGGCATCGTTTTTGTCTTGAGCCATACTGTGAAAAAGCAAATTTTACATTTTGTGTGTGTGTGCCAAAAGATCATTGTTAATGCTGTCAAGACTGCACTGGTGCAAAGGGACCTTTCTCAACTTCATTATTATCTTCTCTCTCTTTTTTCCCGCCCGCAGGAGTGAATTGCTTGGCCTATGATGAAGCCATAATGGCACAGCAGGATCGAATTCAGCAGGAGGTGAGCCCTTGTGAACATAAGAGGTTGGCCTGTGTGGTCCTGCCTGCTTTGTGTTCAGCTGCATGAGCAGCAAGCAACCACAAAAAAATTGTACCCGTTCATTCAGATTCACAGCCCATCCCGTCTTATAGATTCCAACTGTGTACAGATATGCTGGACTTAACAATGTACTCCTTCCGTTGTCACATCCTAGAATCTCTCCGGAAAGCTTGGTAGCAGCCTGATGTGACTAACCCCATGATTCCCAAGTAATCTCAACATGTGTGAAACTAAGGGCTGGTTCACAAATGCACCTACATTCCTCCTTGATTTCTCCGTGCTTGATAACTGGAGCTGGCTCTGCGGTGCTGGCTCCCTTAAAGCTCTGCGTTAAGCAGAGTGAAACTCTGGGATTCACTCCCCATAAGAAGAAGCGATGGCCACCAATTTGGATTATTTTAAAAGAGGACTAGGCAGGTTCATGGAGGATAAGGCTATAATGGCGGCTAATCCTGATGGCTTGATCCTGCAGCCAGGCTCTTACGACCCATTGCATTCTTTTCTGTGGTGTTGCGCCTGGGATGGCCGCTTCACACATTCCAGTCAGGGCAAGCTAGTTCAGTGTTTCCCAACCTTGTGCCTCCAGCTGTTTTTGGACTACAATTCCCATCATCCCTTGCCACTGGTCTTGCTAGTCAGGGATGATGGGAGTTGTAGTTCAAAAACAGCTGGAGGCACAAGGTTGGGAAACACTGAGCTAGTTGATTTTCATTGAATTGTAAAGTTGGAATTCATCTAGTCCAGCCCCCTGCAATGCTGGACCATGCAGCTGTCCTTTATGGGGGATCGAACCTGCAACCTGGGCATCATCAGCACCATGCTATGCAGGCGCAATTTTCAAATAGCTAAGGCAGGTTTGGGGACCCTTTGGCCCTCTAGATACTGCTGAGCTATAACCCCCACCACCCCTGTTGCTAAGCTACGCTTGTGGGCCTGATGAGAGTTGTAGCTCAGGTCCAAAAATTCCCCAGACCTGTCCTAAGGGGAAGTTCTTGTTTTTAAATTGGTGGGGGGTGGGGGAGGCCAGTGGTGAGCAGGGCTGGAGGCGAAGAGGTGGGCGATGCCAAAGGCAGAGGTGAACGGAGCAGTGGATGTGACTCTTGAGTAGAAGGACCTTCTAGTCATGGAGAAGGCAATGGTCTCTCTTTGCTTGTGAACATCAAAGCAAGCAAGAACCATTCTCACAGTTCAAGGATGCTGCATTGGCGGAGGGCTTGGGTGAGGGCGGTGTGGCCCCCTCACAGTCTTGAGGGCCAGATAGGGAGGTCCTGGGCCCCTGCTTTAAATGGAAGTTTCCAGCTTCCTGATTAATGTATTTTGCAAAGAGGCTGTAGAAATAAGGGTTGATGATGCGAGTGAGCTGTGCTGAAGCAAGCTATCAGCTAGCTTTGCAGAGCCTCTTTTATTAGCAAAAATCAACAGTTGGAAAGCAGTTGTGAAACCACTCTGAACTTTAACATATTTCCAGCAAAGCACATTTCCAGCCTTAGCAATACACGTGTCAACAGGTGCTCCCCCCAAAAGCTCCCCTGATACTTGATAACGTCTGCTTTACTCGTCATGCTCCAGCCAAGTGATATGTCTAAGCAAGCAGTTTGCGAAAGGACAAAAGGTCAAGGGGAAAACCCTATCTTCCAGCCAAGAAGGCAAAAGGTCAGAGAAAGCAAGTGTAACACTCCCAGACATGCTGTGGCATATCTTTGTGCGAGGTTTGCCTTCGCTATACGGAGCGTTACCCCTACATCGGCATGGACAGAATTGGGTTGTTGCAACAACAGAACTGTGTCTACTTGCAATAAAAGCAAGCCTTTATACCCCCGGGACCGTAATTCAGAACATCTGGTTATGAAGCCCCACGTAGCCCCTGCAGCTCAAGAGGGAAATTTTGCTTACTGTTGGAACTTCTAAACAATCCTCCATTTCTATGCTGAATGCTGAGAGCGGGGCTCCCCTCTTCTGGGCTTGGTTTCTACTTGGAGTACAGAGGAGAGCCAGTTCACTCCATCCTCCTCTGCCAGCCCACTCACTCGCCTGCATACCACTCCTGATCGCCCGTGGCAACCAAGCTGGTGCTTTAAATAAAAGGCTGGTCCTTTTTAAGCTGCCCACCTCCCCCATATGAAAATATGTGTTTCTGTGCTCTCCTTTCTGTTCTGCACCTCTCACGTGCCAACCTGCTTCTCTGCAGATAGCCGTCCAGAATCCTCTCGTCTCAGAAAGGATGGAGTTGTCTGTCCTGTACAAGGAATACGCTGATGATGACCACGTCTACCAGCAGAAGATCAAGGTAACAAGGACCACAACCATTCCAGCGCATGGGCTGTGGAGGGCAGCTGAAATGGAGGAATGGGGTGGAGCCCTTCCTCCATGAGGAAAGGGGAACAGCCGTCGCTCAGGGACAGAGCACTGCTTTGCATGCAGGCAATTCCAGGTTCAATCCCCAGTGGCCTCTCCAGGTAGGGCTGGGGGAGATTCCCTGCCTGAAGCCCTGGGGAGCTGCTGCCAGTCAGTGTAGACAATGCTGAGCTAGATGTACCAGTGGTGTGACTTGGTACAAGGCAGCTTCCTGCGTCATTGGGGTTCAAGAGGGGAAAGTACCCTGAGGTCTGCTTTTAGAAGACAGGACATTTATTCTGTTTCTGTCTCTAGGCCACCAAGTCAGTCGGATGCTAACCCACCTCCTCCATTCTCCCTGCACAGGATCTGCTGCAGAAGTATGCATTCATCCGGAAGACGAGGCCAGACGGCAACTGTTTCTATCGGGCATTTGGCTTCTCCCATCTTGAGGCACTCTTGGAGGATGGCAAGGAGCTCCAACGGTAGGACGTGCGGCGGGGTGTGTGTGTGAGGTGTGTCTCTGGGATTTGTTGTTGTTGTTTAGTCGTTTAGTCATGTCCAACTCTTCGTGACCCCATGGACCAGAGCACGCCAGGCACTCCTGTCTTCCACGGCCTCCCGCAGTTTAGTCAAACTCATGCTGGTAGCTTCGAGAACACTGTCCAACCATCTTGTCCTCTGTCGTCCCCTTCTCCTTGTGCCCTCCATCTTTCCCAACATCAGGGTCTTTTCCAGGGAGTCTTCTCTTCTCATGAGGTGGCCAAAGTATTGGAGTCTCAGCTTCAGGATCTGTCCTTCCAGTGAGCACTCAGGGCTGATTTCCTTCAGAATGGAGAGGTTTGATCTTCTTGCAGTTTCCATGGGACTCTCAAGAGTCTCCTCCAGCACCATAATTCAAAAGCATCAATTCATCGGCGATCAGCCTTCTTTATGGTCCAGCTCTCACTTCCATACATCACTACTGGGAAAACCATAGCTTTAACTATACGGACCTTTGTTGGCAAGGTGATGTCTCTGCTTTGTCTCTGGGATGCTCCTACTTATTTATCGCCTTCCACACATCTCAGTCTTTGTCCATGGAGTTTTCTTGGCAGGGATACTGGAGTGGCTTGCCGGTTCCTCCTCCAGGTGGATCACGTTTGGTCAAAACTCTCCACTATGACCTGTTCATCTTGGGTGCCCTGCTCGGCATAGTTCATAGCTTCTCTGAGTTCTTCAAGCCCCTTCGCCACGGCAAGGCAGTGATCCATGAAGGGGCAACACAAGAGACGACTCTACACATGGACATCACCAGATGGGCAGCATCGAAATCAGATTGATTATATTCTCTGCAGCCAAAGATGGAGAAGCTCTATACAGTCAGCAAAAACAAGACCTGGAGCTGACTGTGGCTCAGATCATCAGCTTCTTATAGCAAAATTCAAGCTTAAACTGAAGAAAGTAGGAAAGACCACTGGGCCGGTAAGATACAATCTAAGTCAAATCCCTTATGAATACACAGTGGAAGTGAGGAACAGGTTTAAGGATTTAGATTTGGTGGACAGAATGCCTGAAGAACTATGGATGGAGGCTCGTAACATTATACAGGAGGCAGCAACGAAAACCATCCCAATGAAAAGGAAATGCAAGAAAGCAAAGTGGCTGTCCAATGAGGCCTTACAAATAGTGGGGGAGAGAAGGCAAGCAAAATGCGAGGGAGATGGTGAAAGATACAGGAAATTGAATGCAGATTTCCAAAGAATAGCAAGGAGAGACAAGAAGACCTTCTTAAACGAGCAATGCAAAGAAATAGAGGAAAGCAATAGAATGGGAAGAACCAGAGATCTGTTCAAGAAAATTGGAGATATGAAAGGAACATTTCGTACAAAGATTTCCACAATAAAGGACAAAAGTGGAAAGGACCTAACAGAAGCAGAAGACATCAAGAAGAGGTGGCAAGAATACACAGAGGAATTATACCAGAAAGAAATGGATGTCTCGTATACCCCAGGTAGTGTGGTTGCTGACCTTGAGCCAGACATCCTGGAAAGTGAAGTCAAATGGGCCTTAGAAAGCACTGCAAATAACAAGGCCAGTGGAAGTGATGGCATTCCAGCTGAACTATTTAAAATTTTAAAAGATGATGCTGTTAAGGTGCTACACTCAATATGCCAGCAAGTTTGGAAAACTCAGCAGTGGCCAGAGGATTGGAGAAGATCAGTCTACATCCCAATCCCAAAGAAGGGCAGTGCCAAAGAATGCTCCAACTACCGCACAATTGCACTCATTTCACACGCTAGCAAGGTTATGCTTAAAATTCTACAAGGAAGGCTCAAGCAGTATGTGGACCGAGAACTCCCAGAAGTGCAAGCTGGATTTAGAAGAGGCAGAGGAACCAGAGACCAAATTGCAAACATGCGCTGGATTATGGAGAAAGCTAGAGAGTTCCAGAAAGACATCTACTTCTGCTTCATTGACTATGCAAAAGCTTTTGACTGTGTCGACCACGGCAAACTATGGCAAGTTCTTAAAGAAATGGGAGTGCCAGATCACCTCATCTGTCTCCTGAGAAATCTCTATGTGGGACAAGAAGCTACAGTTAGAACTGGATATGGAACAACTGATTGGTTCAAAATTGGGAAAGGAGTACGACAAGGCTGTATTTTGTCTCCCTGCTTATTTAACTTATATGCAGAATTCATCATGCGAAAGGCTGGGCTGGATGAATCCCTAGCCGGAATTAAGATTGCCGGAAGAAATATCAACAACCTCAGATATGCAGATGACACAACCTTGATGGCAGAAAGTGAGGAGGAATTAAAGAACCTTTTAATGAGGGTGAAAGAGGAGAGCGCAAAATATGGCCTGAAGCTCAACATCAAAAAAACGAAGATCATGGCCACTGGTCCCATCACCTCCTGGCAAATAGAAGGGGAAGAAATGGAGGTAGTGAGAGATTTTACTTTCTTGGGCTCAATGATCACTGCAGATGGTGACAGCAGCCACGAAATTAAAAGACGCCTGCTTCTTGGGAGAAGGGCAATGACAGGCCTAGACAGCATCTTGAGAAGTAGAGACATCACCTTGCCAACAAAGGTTCGTATAGTTAAAGCTATGGTTTTCCCAGTAGTGATGTATGGAAGTGAGAGCTG
The DNA here is from genome assembly GCF_964106915.1 of Podarcis gaigeae. Classification (NCBI taxonomy): domain Eukaryota; kingdom Metazoa; phylum Chordata; class Lepidosauria; order Squamata; family Lacertidae; genus Podarcis; species Podarcis gaigeae. The sequence continues at coordinate 12,834,608 of NC_139693.1, read as the reverse complement.
GACCATAAAGAAGGCTGATCACCGAAGAATTGATGCTTTTGAATTATGGTGCTGGAGGAGACTCTTGAGAGTCCCATGGACTGCAAGAAGATCAAACCTCTCCATACTGAAGGAAATCAACCCTGAGTGCTCACTGGAAGGACAGATTGTGAAGCTGAGGCTCCAGTACTTTGGCCACCTCATGAGAAGAGAAGACTCCCTGGAGAAGACCCTGATGTTGGGAAAGATGGAGGGCACAAGGAGAAGGGGACGGCAGAGGACGAGATGGTTGGATAGTGTTTTCGAGGTTACCAGCATGAGTTTGAGCAAACTGCGGGAGGCAGTGGAGGACAGAGGTGCCTGGCGTTCTCTGGTCCATGGGGTCACGAAGAGTCGGACACGACTAAACGACTAAACAACAAACAACAACACATCTCAGTAAAAACAGCTAAACCTTAAAAGCAACGCAGGAAGTAAGATCAGATAAATATAAAAACATTACCAAGTAGACACCCACAACAGAGAGACATTCATCCAGCTGACGGAACAAAGATGTCTTCTGTTGTTTCCAGAGAGTGCATCTCCACAGGGATGCCGTTTCGCAGAACAGGGGCAGCCACACGGAAAGTCCTGCTCTGAGTTACTGCAGAGAGGGGGCTTCTGATCCTTCTGGAACTGGAAGGAGAAGCTTCTCTGCAGAACAAAGTGACCTACTGGCTACATCTTGGATAAGGGAGTCTCTTGGGATGCAGGGGGGTGGTCAGCGCTGTCAATGAAACTATACTTGGCAGTTCTCAGCCCATTACTGAACGCTGGGTCATTGGAATTTGCAGTGCAAAGATTCTTGCTTTACTAGAATTACTTATTCTGTACTTGTTTATTTTGCTGTGCACAGCTTCAAAGAGGTGGCTGCCAAAAGCAAGGAAGTGTTGGTTTCGCAGGGCTTCACGGAATTCACCATTGAGGACTTCCACAACACGGTAAGCCAGGGTGGGAAACCTCAGGCCAAATGCAGCCTTCCAGTCCTCTCTGCCTGGCCCTTGGGACTTTGCTCAGGCCACACTTCACACCCTTCTTGGAAGTTTTTGCCTTCTGTAATTTTTTTTGCCTTTCTGGAATATGTCCTTGAACTCAGATAATGGCCCTTAGTCTCCTGGGTAGAGAGGGGTTTGTGTGTAAAACCAGCCTACTGTACAAAAGCAATGCAGGCGACTCTTAGCTTACACAGGGGTTATGTTACGGGGAGTGCATAAAGGCAAAATCAAGTATAGTAAAACACACTGGGTGCAATGGCAGGTTCGATTGCCAAAGTTCCTTGCCCCCCCAACACCCACCCCCTTTTTGCTCCATTTTTTTTATTGATTGATTGATTGATTGATTGGTTGGTTGGTTGGTTGGTTGATAGATTGCTGAGCGCATAACGCTGAAAGCATAACTTGCCAGTTACCTTTATTCACATTCGTTGCTCTGTCCACTTTTGCCTCTGGCCCCGCCCACCACAGGTAGGAGTCCCATGGAAGATTGTTTAGAAAGGATTGCAGCTCTTGGGCTGGAAAATATCCCCGACGCCTGTGCTAAGGCCATGAAGGGGAGGGGTGGGGACAGGACACTTGAGCGATAGTTTGAGATTGGAAGAATTTGGGAATAAAGGCACTTCACTGTCTGTGTTTCAGTAGTCATAAACCTCAACCTTTCTTTGTTGGCATGGTGGTCTACTCCATTGTCCACTTCAGTTGTCCTCTTCTGCCTCTTTCCAAGTGCAAGTAGTATTGGTGCTTAAAACACCCGCGGGCCTCCCAAGTGCCCGTCCAGCCTCCCGGATCCCCTTTTTCTTTGGCAGCAGGCGGCTCCCAGGTGTCTGCTGTTTTATGCCGCTACAGTGGGGCATTCTGGGAAAATCAAAAGGATGGATGGCTCACAAGTGGCTGCCGTAAATCGCGGCTCCAGCATCACCACAGGGCCCCCTCCCCTGTTGGGGCAGCAAGCAGTACTTTGCCAGGGAGACCCTGGTGCCAGCCATACCTGCTAAGATACCAGGGGTGGGGAGACCGTCAGGCCCTCCAGATGTTGTTGAAGGGAAGATGGGCACCTGGACATCTGGAGGAACATAGGAAGCCCTTGGTTCTTCTAGCTCTGTGTTGTCTACACTGACTGACAGCAACTCTCCAGGTATTCAGACCAGGAGCCTTTCCCAGTCCTTCCTGGTGCTGCTAGAGCTTGAACCTGGGACCTTCTGTACATCTTGTGAAAATGTGTCTTTCTGCCCAGGCTTTCCCAGACCTATAAGATTACATGTGTTTGAGGCCTCTGAACTTGTTTTGCTTGCTATTGCGTGTTTTTGTATTGCTCTCTTAGTGGTTTTAGGCTTTTTGTTTTAATGATACGTTGTTTGTTTTAGATGGCGCACCGTTCAGAGAGTTTTGAAATATTAATAAATGAGTCTGATGTTGTGCCACCAAGTTAAAGCCCTTCCCCACTGTTTCCTCACCACTGGCTTACACAGCCAGCTGTGGGTGCTTTTCTTTGACCTTTTCTCTCTCTCTCTTTAATCCCTGTAGTTTATGGATCTGATTGAACAAGTGGAGAAGCAAACCACGGTTTCAGACCTGCTGGCCTCTTTCAACGACCAGAGCACCTCGGATTACCTTGTTGTGTACCTGCGGCTGCTCACGTCTGGGTACCTGCAACGCGAGAACAAGTTCTTTGAGCACTTCATCGAGGGAGGACGCAGCATAAAAGAGTTTTGCCAGCAGGTCAGGAGCGTGGAGGCAGGGGAAGGACATCTCTTACCAGGACGAGACAAATTTTTTTACACATACACATACACTTTCCATTCACTCTCCTGGCCCTCTTGAGGTGACCATTCTGCTTTGGCCATACAGACCTTTCCTGGCAGGATCTGCGAGTCTGCATAGCTGTAATTTCCCTATGAAGCTTTTAAACATTTCTGCTTTCTTTTTCTGGGAATCCTAGTTCTAGCACACATTGAAAAGGGGAGGAACATCTAGGTAGAGTCTGCTTAAAACTGGCCGTTGAGGGGGCCCAGTAGTGGCAGAATGCACAAGTCTTGTAATCAGGCTCTTTCCCTCATTCTGTTGTTCTCACCATTCATTCAGTTTATTACTTGCCCTTCACCCTGAGGGGTCCCAGGACAAAACTGCAGCCCCAGGAATAGGGTGGGCCCTACCATAATATGTATCTCAGGGGAAAGAGCATTAGCCCCTTTGCTCCCTGAAGGCCTGCCAACTCCCTCAGGTTAAATAATTAGAGAATGTTCTACAGTACCACAAGCATGGCAGGAATGAGCCCCCCCCCCAAGCAAAGATAGCTTATTTTAAGCAAGGGGTGGCAGCAGCTAACCCATGGGCTTCTGGGTATTCGAACACAGGAGCAGTTGGGGTGTTTAGTGCCGTGTGTATCCAGCCTTTGCTGAGGTGAGGATTCTGGTATCTGCATGCGTTCAGTGCAGTTCTCTATCTGGCCTGTGGCCTACAAGATGCAGCGTGGACAGTCCACCTGGGTGACATCACTGCATCGAGTACAGAGCTTAGCATCTAGTGTCTTGCTTGGCAACTTTGAAATCTCCTGGTTGCTTTTCTTGAGTATTAAAGTTAGGTTTCTAGGACTCATGATCACAGAATAGCTTGGGTGCATGGAATCTGAGAGGGGCTGGTCTGGGCAGGGCAACTCAGGTGGGGATTTCAGAGCCTTGCAAGGCGCCTTAATCTTTCTCAAGTGGGTACTGTCAAGGGGCGTAAACAGCTCTGTGTGCCTTTCCTCTCTTTTCCAGGAGGTGGAGCCCATGTGCAAGGAAAGCGACCACATCCACATCATTGCGCTGGCCCAGGCCCTCAACGTCTCCATTCAGGTGGAATACATGGACCGGGGTGAGGGCGGCACCACCAACCCCCACATCTTCCCTGAGGGCTCGGAGCCCAAAGTGTATCTACTGTACAGACCGGGACACTACGACATCCTGTATAAATAGAGGAGAGGCAGGGGGAGGCAGTCTGGCCGGTGCACCAAGCCCCCCCCCTTCTTCCTCTCTGCCTCGCATTGTCTTTCTCGCCCGTGTTTCCCTGCCCATCCGCCGGGCAGCATCGTCTGTGGTTGTAAATGGTGATCGCTCTTGCTGCCATCTCGCTCACTTGGTTTGTTATTATTATATTTTTCCTCTTTTTTGTTGTTACACTCACACTCTTCTGTGTTTTATTAAAGGGGATGCCGGTGAAACAATCTACCTTGCCTGTAGCTTCTCTCTAGGGCTTTTATGGGGTGGAACCAGTGCTTTTTTTCTAAAATAATATTTAGGGGTACTCTCATTTTGACTCAAGAAAATCACCATTTTATAGTTCAAATCGGGGGAAATAAATACAGTAAATGGACAAAAGTACAAAGATTCACAAAATGTGTAGGCGTATGCGTACCTCTGCGTCACCCAGAAAAAAAGCACTGGGTGCAACCTTTCTCTTCCTCCTCTTTTCTGTCCTCATGGAGTGAGCAATGATTGATTTGCTTTGGTACAAACCCCCACCCCTAAAAAGCGAGTGAGCAAGTGATGGTTTTTCGAAAGTATCATTGTGAGGGTTCAGTGTGTGCCAGTGCAGATTCTGGTTGCCAGCATGTTGAATCACTTAAGTGGAGAGATTCTACTCCTCAAGGCTGCAATTTTTTTTTTAAAAAAAGAAATAAGTAGACAGCATCTGGTAAAGTCCGGGAAAGCAGGGGGGGGGGGGTAGAGATTTCAGATGTTCAGGGACCAGAAGTTTAGTGTATTCACAGTGACCTGTCTTCCACCTATCTTTCTGTAACCTTGCATATTTTCCTGCCCCACAAACCTGTCACCAGACTCCTTGCCACTTTTTTTTCTTATTTTTGTTTTTTTAAAGAAGTTTAGTAAATCACCAGTTTTTCTATCAGCAGAGAATTTGGCTTCCCTCGGAATGCAATCATCCACTGTGTGTGGTTTTTTTTTAAAGTGGAGAGTGAGGTTCGTTGGTAGAGCTGAGCCAAGAGAAGGGTTTTTCCTGGGAGACATGGAATTGGAACCTGGCTAAGCATGTGACCCAGAATGGTGGCTGTGCCACTGTTGCTATGGGACTTGGGGGAAGGCACCTCAGCAGCTGACTCAGTGCTTGGTTAGCAACTGTCTCTTCAAACAGGAAGCCTCTAATTGCAGGACTGGGAAAGGGGGTCCCTGTCTTTGTCGCCAGTGTTGTGTTGCTTCACTGGAAGAGTCTCCTTGCTTTGTGAAGAGTCTGTTTGTGTGCCTCTTGGTGTGATGGGCGCACACATTTGTATGAGCCATTGTGCTCGTGTGTATCCTACACATTCAGGAAATCCCTTACTTGTGGTAAAGGACTTCCTGAATTGTACCAATTTAAATCTGAGGGGGGTATGTGGCGATGTATCGGGTTGGATGCATTTCCCCCCTCACGTGAGGAAGTGTAGCCTTCTTAAAAAAAGAGTGTTTCTAGCTTCCGCCCAGACAGCATGGAGCATGGCACTGCTTTTGCCCAGACCCTCCATGTTCTCTGCTTTGCCAACTTGCAGCAGGTGCCTCTAATCCTGCTGGCAGACGCTCCCTGTAGTGTTCGTTCTCTCTCTCTCTCTCTCACACGCTCCTTGTAGTTCTTTCTCTCTCTCTCTCTCTCTCTCTCTCTCTCTCTCTCTCTCTCTCACACACACACACACACACACACACTCACTCTCTCTCTCTCTTAGGCTGATCCATAATCTACCCATGTCTCTTCCAACTGCTGTCGTCTCTATGGAGCTCCATGTGTGTGAGAGAGGAATTGCTGTTTGGATTCTCCTGAATAGATAATGGAGGAATTAATTAATCCAACCCTGCTCAGAGGCAGTTTGCGGGGGGGGGGGGGTGGAGGTGCGGTGTACACATGTGATTTGCCTTTTCCCTGCTGTGGAGATGCTGCCCAGACAGACACACTCGCAGTTACTCTTGCATCATTCCCCTGGTGCCCTCGTTTGAGTGGTTGCCAGCAGGATCTGGAGGTGGGTCTGGGTCCTAGAAAGCTCCCAACTCTGTGTCTTGTTCTGATGTGCAGTTCAAAGGCTGGAGCACAAAAGTTCATCTTGAAATTGGGCAGTGGCGGGGGGGTGTGAGAGAGCGTGAGCGCGAGCGACAGAGAGCAGAATACGGTGTCCTTCACCTGCTTCCTGGGAGCAGAAGGCCAAAGGCATTATGAGCAGTTTTCTTTTAAGTGTGGGACTGGGGACTCCACCTCCCATCAGCCCCAGCCAACATGGTTACTGGCCAAGGATGATGGGAGCTGCTGTCCCCAGAGGAGCTGAAAGGGGCCTCATAGGCTTCCTCAGCCTTGTGCTTAAAGAAAAGTTTGGGTTTTGCATTTGTTTTTTTTAAAAGGAGATACAGAGCAGGGCTTTTAAAAAAGTGACTAGACTTAGTCATGCCATGACTATCGCCCACCTCCCCAAGCCCATGGTCTCCTACTCCCACAAAACTCTTTTCTGCCTCCTGCTGTTGCTGATGACTATGGGGAGAGCCTTGTGAGGAGCGAGTGCCAGCTCCTTCCAGACAAGCAACATGCTGCTCCAGCTTGCCTCCTGCCCTGGAGGTTCAGGCGGGGAGGAGCAGGTGAGCTGGACCTTTTGTTATGCTTGTGCTTCTCTGCAAGGCCGAGTCCTCACTCTTCTGACGCCCTCCCCCCTTTCCAATCTCACAAGGCGTGCAACTGGAGTGTGTTTCACATGGTTTTATTCCAACAGCAGTTCCTGGATGTTGCGCTTGTCTGGGCGTTCTCTCCCACCACCACTGTGCCTCCTCCGAGCCACGGTGTATTCTGCAGCGGGGTGCTTCGCAGGGGTAGGATAGTCAATGCAAAGCGAGCTCAGAGGCGAGAGGGCAGGACCCCCGAGGCATCTGGCGAGAAGAGAAAGAGGCAAAGGTCAGGCCTGCTGGCTGGGGGCTGCCTCCCCTCTGCCCAGCATATTTCATCAGCATGACCTGAGTTGCCCAACGGGTATGCAGAGGGCAGGGCTCGAAGCAAGGGATGTACATGCTGGCTGGCGGAGAAAGTCTTGCAGCTTTGGGAGCAGGGAGGAAGGAAAAAGAGAAGGATGCAGGAGCAAATGTTTCCATTCCTCAACAATAAAGCGGGGGGGGGGGGGAGAGACTGAGTGATCAGTTAGAGAAGCACCAAACCCCCAACTCAACAAGCCTCTGTTAGTGCTGCAGGTGTTAGGTTGGCCCTCAGCCCCACCAGCTACCTCCTGGATTCCTAGCATTGCTGCCGCTTCAGTTTGTGTTCTTTGCTGCGTGCAGCAATTTCTAGTCTTGTTTTCCCCCGAACTTGCAATTTCTGCAGCTGTTGTGACTACTGGGTGCCACATTACTCCCTAAGGAGTTCCTCTCTTCCCCACCCCCACAAATGCAGTAACCAGGTATGCCCCAAAATGCCCCCTTCCCAAACCAAAAGCATTTTAAACCCTTCTCAATCTTCCAGGGCTCTAAATCCTTTGTGCCTTCTGTGAGGGAGGGCATCCTGCCTTGCTGGCTCCTTCCTCTCTGTCAACCTCATAGACTCAAACCCCGATTCTGAGGCTGTTGGGGGAGCTTTGGACAGCTGCTCTGTGCTTCCTTCCCAGGATCGAAAAGGACCCCATAAGTCCTGGCTGTGACTGCTTCTTAACCCTGGAGGGCAGCAGCAGTGTGTGTCTGTGTGTCTGTGTGCAGTGTAGACATGAACAATGTGTGTGTAGACATGAACAATGACCTATAGGACACCTTTGATGCCCTCACCACCCCCAAGTCAGGCTAATAGTAACTTGTGTGAGAGAGAAAGAGGTGGAGGCGGAGAGATTTAGAGAAAGGCCCTGCCCCTCCTCCAAGCCACTGCTCTGCTGGGGAACCTTTTATGGCTGCTTGTAAACTGAAACACTAGGAGAACCAGCCACAGGTCTCTCGCATCTCAGTATTCCCTAAGTGAAATGGGAATCCAGCAAATAAGGACGAGGTTAGTCTGTGTTGGCTGCCGGGGAAGCGGCGCATGCAGACTCCCCTGTGCCTGTTTCCGCACTGCAATCGGTGCTGGAAAGCTCTTACCCCCATTGGAGAGCGTGAGGAGTGTGGTCAAGCTGGAAACAAACGGAGGGAGAGGTGAGAATCTCCCACGAAGGGCTTTTCCCTCTCGCCCTCCCTCGAAGAGCTGGAGCTTTTGTGGAAGGCCCACCAGCAGCTTATTGGAAGCATCCTCCTTTCCTGAACAGGCCTCCCGCTGCTGCCGCCAACTCACCCACGGGGAAGAAGCGGGGCAGCATCTCCTTGTAGATCTCGTCGTCCTTCTCGAGGAAGACACAGATGATGAGCCTGTCAACCTGCCGGAGGAAGAGGAATTGGAGCGGGGAGTGAGAGCTGCACCTTTGCATTCTGTGCCATTTGCTCCTCCAGGACAGGGCTGGGAAGCCTGTCTCTCCCCCTACCCCGCTGTTGCTGGACTCCAGCTCCCATTGTCACTGACCATTGGTCACCCAGACTGGGGCTGATGGGAGTTGGAGTCTTGCTGCTCTGAGCTGCCTGCAGCTGGTGTGATCCACCATGCGTAACCATGCGTCTCTTCCTGCTTTGTCTTCCACGGCTGGGTATTTTTTAGCTTTCCTTCCATCTTGCTCTTTGCTCTGTTCCTCCTCTGCCATTTATATTGGTGTTTTAGATAAATACCTTGGGTATGGTTTTTTTGTTCTTCAGGGCTGATGGTGCACACATCTACCTATTCACCCATCTCCAAAAATTATGTATTTAAAATTAGAAAACATTTGCATGTGCCTGCCTGTTTTACTCAGGCTGGGGTCTGAATGGGGCTGGGAAGGCTGCTTTTGTCTGGCCCTCGAGAATCGCCCTCAGGCTTCACCCTTCACTGGCCCCCCTTTCTGCCCTCAACGCTCTTGCTTGCTGGAATGGGGCCTGTGAAGTGTAATATTGCCTCTTACTTGCCTGGCTGGATAAGGAAGGTGGGGGTACATGTGTAGAATCATAGAATTGTAGAGTTGGAGGGACCACAAGGGTCATCTAGTCCAACTCCCCTGCAATGCAGGAATTGTTTGCCCAACATGGGGACTGAGCCCACTACCCTGAGATTAAGAGTCTACCGACTGAGGGAAACCTCCTTTTTAATGTGGCTGGAATGTTGCATAGCCCTGCCATCATTGGCATGCAACACACACACCCTCATTGGAAAGCGTGTGGCCTTTGAGCTGAGCCCACCCGTGCCTTAATGAGCAAGGGGGCTCTGAAACTGGATCAGGAGGGATGCTCCCAAAGTCAAAACATGAAAGAATTCTGGGTCTCAAATGGGGAGGCACCTGCCAGTGCCCAAACCTGCTCCTCCACATCTTCCCCAGCCAGACACATCCTCTTCCTCTTCCCTCACCTTCTCCTTATTCTCTTCTAGCCACTTGCGCAGCGTGTTGAGCACCACCTCAGCAGCGGCATCGTTCGGATAGCCTATTGAGAAAGGGAGAAGGAAGAGCTGTAATGCTGCGGAACAACCTCCGTTCTATCTCTTGGCCCAGGGAAGGACGGGTCCCTCTGCTCCCACTTTCCCATGCGATACTCACCAAATACGCCTGTGGAGATGCAGGGGAAAGCCTGTGGGGAGAAAGGCTGTGCGTGAGAGAGATTCTGCATGCGCATGAGCACTCTTCTCTCTGGGTGCTTAATCTGCAGCAGTAAGGGTGCAGAAGCTCCATCCCACTCCCTGGTTCCATGGGTGTAGCTGAAGGTTGAAGAGGGGCTTACAACCTGAGGCACCTCACAACAGCAGTGGCTGGCAGTCAAAGACCGCCTTGCCTCCCATCTAAATTCGGCAGAAAGCCACAGAATAGGCCCAATGATGGACAGTGAACCTGCAAGGGCCTGCCATTCCTAGCAGCAAAGAACAAGAGCTTATATATTCTAAAATAGCCTTTGTCAACCTGGTGCCCTCCAGAGGGTTTGGCCTACAACTCCCAGTCGCCCCAGCCAGCATGGCCGTCCTACAGTGCTGCCCCATGTGCTGCAGATAAACCACAGAGCTGGAGGCTTTTTCTCTCTTCTGAAAGCTTGGGTTTATAAAAGGCTAACTCAATTTAACAGCGCTTGAATTCAATGATTTTATATTTCGATTGTGAGCCCCTGCTTTCTAATTGTATTACAAATATATATCTGTCATCATCATTTAGACCTGTGGTTAAACCTAATTAATTTAATTATCTGTCTTATCTATCAGCCATAATAGCGAAGCATTCAACTTGCGCGCTCCAGTGCAGTATCAGAAGAGCAGACGAAAGGGGGATGGTAGCTAGAAATATCTCTGCTGTTGTGAGCTCTCCTGGGACATTGAGCTGACCACTGGCGGAGGCAGAAGACTTGGGGGAGATGGCGTTTTGTAAGGAGGGAAAGGAACAGTAGTCCAGCCGAGGGGAGCAGACACAATGAACTGGGCTGCAGGTCTGCACCTTCTGAAGATGTAAGCAGGCACCAGAGACCTTGGCTGCGTACACACCATACATTTAAAGCACCCTTGCAAAATTCCTGGGAACTGTAGTTTATTAAGGGTGCTGGAAATTGTATCTATGAGGAGTAAACTACAGCTCCCATGATTCTTTGTGGGGTGGGTGTGCTTTAGATGTGTGTACACAGTCCTTGTATCTGATGTCTGGATTTTTTCCTGTGCCTTCCATTCTGATCAGATTTAATTTCAAAGTACCCTTGGTGAATGGAAGGGAAAATTACACTGTCAGCAGCTCTAGGAGAGTAGCTGTGCTTGGGAAAAGTGCTGGCTGGCTTTGGTAGAGAAATATCCCAAGAAAGAAAGAAAGAAAGAAAGAAAGAAAGAAAGAAAGAAAGAAAGAAAGAAAGAAAATATCAAGAACTACCTGTGTAAATTATTTCATCACTTACAGAGCAAGTCCCAGGGCTGAGCCTTGCAGATTTGCATCAAGCCTTGCCACCTGCTCTATCAAACACCTTAAGCCTCTTCCCTGTCTGCTCACCACAGTCCGCAGCTTGTTCTCTACGGTTAATTTCAGGCTGTTCTTGTAGCAGTCGCTGAGTTCGGTTGCTTGCGCAGCACTGGGTTGCCCCTGGGCGATGGGTCCTACCGTGTGAATGACGACTGAGAAAAGAGAGAGAGACAGATGAGGGTCATCGGCCAGAAGCAGAGCCTAGCAGAGCCCCTCTTGCTCAGTTCCTTCCTCTGCAATTTGATTGAGAGATGCTTACAAGAACTGAGCTGCTGGACTTAATCAAGAGCGCATTGCTATTGCTCCTTCCAATTCTCTAAACCACCGAGGGACAAAGCATTTCTTCACGTAGTGCACGGCTGAACAATGGAACTCGCTTCCACAAGAGGCAAGCAGTGATCGCCATCAACTCGGATGGTTTTAAAAGAAGATTAGACAAATTCTAATTGGAGGTCAGAGGCTGTAATTCTTCTGAGTACTAGTTGTTGGGAATCACAAGTGGGGAGAGTGCTGTTGTGCTCAAGTCCTTATTGTGCACTTCCCAGCGGCATTTGGATGGCTCATCTGAGAACAGGATGCTGATGGGCCACTGGTCCGATCCAGCAGAGGTTTTTGCAAGTTTTTGTGGGTGGTGAGTCTCTGGCACTCCCAGCAGCAGAGCGTGTTCTCGTGGTGCCTGGGGTGCGCTCCCACGCGTGCCCGGGGAGCAGAGTGTGGGGCATGGAGGACGAACGGAGCCTGACACGTGCCAGCCCAGGCCTAACCGCCAGTGCCACCCAAGCGATACCAGCCCCAACCCACTTTGCAAGGCTGCAATGATCCCTCAGGAGGCCGGGATCAAAGGGCGCATGACTATTGCATCTTTCTCATGCCACCCTCCCTGAGCCGCTGATCAAATCCTAGCTTCGCAAAGCAGCCCCTCCAATGCTATGCCCCTGGGCACTGCAGATATTTCTAGACTACAATGCCCATCATTCCACCCAGTAGTCCTGCTGTTCAGGTGTTGAGAGTCCAGCAACTTCTGGAGAGAACCACATTACTTCTTTAAAACAAGCCTACTGCAAGCCTATTCCTTCTGAAGAATAAAGATTATTTCTCAAGTATCCCTTAGGCATTTAGATAAATTATTAAGTGACAATTACTTATTTTCCTTTATTTGCTTTATACATACATACAGCCCTTTGGCTACATTTAGGCTCCCTGGGTAGTTCTGAAGTTATTACTCAGGCTTAAAGCAGCAGTATATGGAATGTTCTCATTTTTTTTATATAAAAAGTAAAACACGCAGTTAGTAATGCCCTCACTGAGTAGCAACATATTCTTTAATGTTCTCTTTTATTATAGTGAGGTTAGACACTTCTACAAGAACATATACTCTGCATGATTCATGTTAGCATTTTTATATCACTTACACTCCTGACTTTTTTTTTTTTTTGGCCTTTACGAAATAAATGAACAGCAGCTTCAGAGAATAACCAAGACCTCATTTCAAATATGGCAAACGGGGGACCCGCCTGCAGTGACCCCACTTTCATGGATCTGTCTCCCAAAAGAGGCTCAGACAACCTCATCGCTGCAACCTTCAAATAAGCATTAAAGAATTGCCTGTTTCAAACAGCCTTTTCTTGATATTGTTTTGCTGCTATTAACTGAAGTGGTGCTGAATTATTTTATTTGTTTTAATTTTCTTGGACTGAAGCTGGATGTTACTATTTATTGGTCTCATTGTCTTGCTGCTATTTTACTGTTGCCGAATCTTATTGCTGCCTTTTATTCTGCAGATATCTACATAGCTATATATAGATACGTTTCTCATTTGTGCTGCTCTTGCTTTTACTTGGTATTATAATCCTATATCTGCACGACGGGAACTGCCTGGTGAAGGTTTGGTCCCATAAGAGGGTATAAATGTATTTTAAATACCGTATTTTTTGCACCACAACACTCACTTTTTCCCTCTTAGAAAGTAAGAGGAAATGTCTGTGCGTGTTATGGAGCGAATGCCTACGGATGGCGGGGGGATCTGCTGCAGTCGTGAGCAGAGGATCCATGGTTCCCCTTCCTTCCCTCCTCCGTGGCTCGCTTTGAAACAGCAAAGTGGGAGAAGAGCCGCTGAGTGGGGAGGAGAGAGGGACAGAGAGCCTGCTTGCTTTAAAGAAGCAAAGCGGGAGAGGAGAGGAGCCACTTACACGAGTGTAAGCGGCTCCTTTCTAGTTGGCTCCTTTAAAGCAAGCAAGCTCTCTGTCCCTTTCTCCTCCCCACTCAGCTGGCTAAATAGCAGCAAAGTTTTTCAGTGAGCCGGGGAGGAGGGAGAGAAGCAGAGCCTGCTTGCTTCTCCTCTTATACCCCTCTTCTGCATTATTAACAGCATCCTTCTCCACCCACCCCAAGCATGTTGCTTGTCCCTTGAGTGCTTTTCCTTCCCTCCCCACTTAAAACCTGGTTACAAAGCACAGATCCACATGGATCCTCAGGATTTTTGCACTGGGTCACCCCAAATTCACCATCAGATCACATAGCATGTCCATGGCTACAGCTTGCACCTGGGGCCGCAGTGGTGCAAAAACGTGCTTACAAAGCATGGATCCACATGGATCCTTAGGATTTTTGGAATGGGCTACCTCAAACTCACTGTCAGATCACATGTCTATGGCCACAGCATGAACCACAAAAATCATACATCCACGGTTTCGTTTAGAATATTTTTTTCTTCTTTTCCTCCTCTAAAAACTATGTGTGTGTTATGGTCGGGTGTGTGTTATAGAGCGAAAAATACAGTAAATATCCTCATGGCTTGGACAACTTCAGAAGCATCCCCTATCCTAGCCCCACATCTCAAGGGTTTTATCTATCTGCATTTTTAAAAATTAATTGTCTATTTATTAGGCATATTTCTAGCCCACCCTGCATCATAATCTGTCCCAGGGCAGAGTAGAATATACAAATGCATGAACTACTAACCCCCCCCCCCAAAAAAGCTTATAAGTGGGCATAATAATAAAGCAGCTAAAATGCATTACACTTGTATTTACAAATAAAGATACATTAAAACTACAAAAGCAACCTGAAAAACTACAGAGTGGGTTACTCGCTCAAGCAGGGATGCTTTAGTACCCGGGCAAGCCAGCAGGTCTTTACAAGTCACCAGAACGATAGAAGTGTCTGTGTCAGAGGTGCTCCAAGGTGAGGTCATCCCAGAAGCAGGGGCCACCACACAGCAGCCTCTTTCCTCAATCTACACACACAGCATGTTTGCTGCCAATAGGAATGCAGAGGAGAGAAGTCTCTGAAGGTCTTGGGACACAGGGCTTGGGTTGGTATTGGGAGGGGTGTGGGTGCTGAGTCCCAAGCTGGCGCCTTGCATTTGGCACAAAGCTTCTGCCAAGCACCCAGTGGTGTAAGGATACCCCTGCCGCATACTCCTGCCTCTGCCACTGTAGTGGCACCTACTATGTATCCGAACAGAACAGAATCAGAGAGTTGGAAGGGACCCTGAGGATCATCAAGTCCAACCCCCTGCAATGCAGAAATATGCAGCTGTCCCAGATGGGGATTGAACCTGCAACCTTGGCATTATCAGCACCACGTTCTAACCAACTGAGCTATCCAGTTGAGGATATTCAGCCAGCCTTATGGTAAGTATCCAATTGGGCCCCTGGTGTCCCTGTGCACGCACCAATTCCCTACTCTAAAATCTGCTAGTGATCCCTGGGAGAGAGTGGAACCCCAAAGAGTGATGATGTTTGCAGCAAAACATACCAATGTTTTAACAAGGCACCAGTTGCCAAGGCAAATGCGGAGATAAACGAGGGACAGTGACTTATTTACTGGCGGAAAGAGACTGAAGGTGAGCTGGACCCAATGAATTAGTTTCTGAATCGAGTGGGGTGAGTCAAAGCTCAGCCAACAGCTGGGTTTAGTTAAATAAAGGAGGAAGTGTGCAAATATTAAAATACCAGGCGCAGATTTATTGGCCTCAGCGTCTCCTGCACGAGGAGGCAGTGGTGAATTTGTAGATGGTAGTGAAGGGAGCAGGAAGATGAGTGAAGCGAGGAGGTCTGGGGGCTCGGGCCTGCCGAGGATACCAGAGGCCTCATCCCTCTTCGTTTTCAGCTGAATCAAGTTCTGCCTGCTACGTAAAATTCAGGATCCAAGTGTACAAATCAGGAAGAATAGCTATGGTCAGCAGGGGGTGCTGTTGAGCCAGCAATCATTGCCCACTAAGGTTGGAAGACTGCTTTTCGTATTTGTATTTGTGTGTGTGTGTGTGTGATTTATGTGAGGTAGGACTTCATCTGAGCCTGCCCTTGCCCTGCTATGAGTGTCCAGTGTTTGAGCTCATGGAGAAGGAGTCATTTTGTAGAGAGGAGTGTGCAAGCACTGGAAGGTAATCTTCCAGCCCCTGCTAAAACACTGCCTTCATCATGCTCCCTCCGATTTTGCTTTGTTTTGCAGGGATCAGCACAGCCAGGCATCTGTCAAGCCCACTGCCAACCAGCAGAGAACCCCTGGGCCCTGCTGCTCCTCACTGCCTGCTTGTTGCTATCTTCTCCAAGCCAGCAATAAGAGAAAGCACAGCTGCCGCCCCTGACAGGCCCCTGCCCGCCCCTCCGCCACCTGTTCACATCCCCTTGCCTGTTCTCTTCTTCCAGCCACGCATGAGAAGTGGACTCAGAGGCAGGAGGGGGAATGCGCAAGCCACCCTTCCCCAACCTGTTGCCCTGCAGATGTCGCTGGACTCCAGCTGCCAACGCCCCTGACCATTGGTCATGCTGGCTGAGGCTGATGGGAGTGCAAAAACAGCTGGAGGTGATCAGGCTGGAGGAGGCAAGGCCTCCACAAAAATGTATTTTGCCCAGGAACTCCACCACAAACAAGTGGCCACTTGTGAATTACTACTACTACTACTACTACTACTACTACTACTACTACTACTATTTATAGCCCTTCAAATTGATAGGACTTCTTCAAGTGGAAGGCCGTCCTACGTAAAGTAGCATACATGGGGGCACCCCACCACTGGATAACTACAAAAAACTATTCAGGGTCTACTTAGCCTCTTTTATGAGGGATACATTTACAATTTGCTTTCCGTACAAATTCTCAGAAGTGTTGTCCAATTTAAAGGGCAATGATAATGCACAATGCACGGGAACACACATACAGGCACCGACACCCAGCTCCATTAAAATCAGCTCAAATGATTAAAACAAATAAGCAATTCAATTTTGCAGATTAAAAAGCTTTCTCCTTAAAGGACGGTTGACCTCACAACCGCCACCACCTGCCCTGCTGCGGTAGTAAAGTCTCAGTGGCGTCAGCTGGCACAGAGGTGTGTGTATGTGTGTCTCAGTGTAAAAAACACTGTGTTTTAACAAATCAAAATGATTACACGTGCTATCAATTAGTAAACATTTAATTCTGATAAAATTAAAACAGAATTTGTCAAAAAAAAACCCACAAACCCACAAAAAATAGATGGAGTGCCAGCACACTTGTCAATCAGCCACCAGGAGGCGGGAGCAAGTTGACTTCTTAGGGTGAAACTGGTGCAGGACACGACATGACCAGACCTCTCGGTGCATTCACAGTTTTCCCTTTCTGAGCAGCCATGAGTGGGGCAGGGGCAACTTGGATCCCTTGCACCGGTTTCCCAGTCTTAATTGCCCACATACGCCCCAGTTGGGGGAAACAGGTCTGTGCATCTTAACAAGCTTTGCCCTTGCTGAGCAACTTGGCAGAATCCTGCCGGCTGCCATGCACTGGTTGGATGCAGAGGAATGGAAGGAGGAACCAGCTGGGGAACCTCCAAGGGAAGAGGGCTCAGAGCCCATGGACTGGAGGTGGTATGATGATGAGTGGTCAGAGGGAGAGGACAGGGAAGAGGAGGTGTCGGAAGCTGAAGAGGTAACAGGGCTTAGTGAGCATGGGGAGTCTGTGGCAGAGAGAAGTCCAGCATCAGAGGAAGAAGCTGAAGCAGGAGAGGAGGGAGGTGAAGAGACACAGGTGTCTCCCCCTTCTGCTGCAACATGTGTCCCTCCCTGCTGGTTTCCCAAAACCAGAAGAGGCATGAAAAGGGCAGAGGAGAGGTTGGCTTCACACAGGCACAGTCTCCAATTGTTTGGAAAAAGTCTTGGAGAGGAGGGGACTTGGACGGCTGTGGTGAGGCAGGGGCTTTCAGTCTTGGCAGCTGATCCATGGGACAAGACCCACCGGGGATGAGCTGCTGTGCTCATTAGGCCTGACACTCTGCCAAGTCTGCGCAGATCGTGTTCTTGCTAATAAAGTGTTAACGCCAACTTTCAGGGTATGATTTATTGTTGGCTTGCTCCTGTGACCTGCACATTTCCCCCTGCTAAATTTTGGTAGTGAAGCCGCAGAATTGATCTTGTGAGGTGATCTGGTCTGCCCCCCCTTGCTGCAGGAAATCCAGATCCACAGCACCCCCACAAGTGACTGTCTGGCCTCTGCTTAAGGGTCTTCACCCGCTGTTCTGGGCCATTGCTACCACTGTTTTAACTACTCTAGCCATCCAGAATTTTCTCCTAACCTTGAACACCCATCTGCCCTTCTGTCACTTAAGCCCTTGAAAACTAGTCCTGTCCTCTGAGGCAGCAGCAGAGAATGAGCCTTTGCCCTCTTCTGCGGGGCTACCTTGCAGTGATTTGAAGAGTGCTATCCAGAAAAGAAATTTCAAGCCAAAGCAGTGGTTGTGAAATCTAGCAGGTGATGTTTATTGCAGCATAAGTAAACCAGACTTTGTGCGTGTGTGTGTGTGATGTTGTCAAGCTACCAGCCCTCGCCCAAAGGACCCAGGAGTCCTGCCTAGGCACTTCCATCCTTCAGCACTCAAATGCTGCTGGCCAACTGCTGCTTCAGCTTCTTGAGTGGCCACATGCAGCCTTAGCTCTGTGAGTGATTTACTGACCCAAGGAGGGTGGCCTGGCTTCCTTGCAGTGCCCAGAGGTGGCTTGCAGGTTTGCTGCTGTGCTTACAGCTCGGCTCCTGGGCTGAAGATTTAGAAGCAATGTGCTCTGATTTTTTACCCCAGTAAACACGGGAGTTAATCCCCATGTTTCAGGACTTGAGGTTGGCCTTTCGTGGCTTCCCTTATCTACCACTCCCCATATCAGGGACATGTGTTTGGAAAGGGAAATTGATACCCAAGAGAGCATATCCACCACTGCTGAAGAAAGCCATGGATTCAAGCTTTAGAGGAGCAAAGGATTCACAGCGGCAGGACTGGGGAAGGAACTTCAGTCACAGGGTGGTTGCTGTCAAAATGTTGTTGGGCTCCAACTCCCATCAGGCTCAATCAGCATGGGAAGATGGGAGACGTAGTCCAACGTCTCGAGGGCACAGCGTTGGCTCTGATTTGTTTGTTGTATTTGTCAGCTGCTTTTCTTACAAAGGTAACTCAAAGCAATTTATGTCAAAACCAATGGAAAACAACAATAAAAAACCCCCTAAAAACACAAAAATTCGAATGAAAAACACAGTTAATTTTTTTAAAAAATAGCAATAATGACCCAGTACCCACTAATGGAACAACAGCTGGTCCCAGGCAAAAGAAAAAAGGAAGGAAAAGCACAGTCCTGGGATGCTGTCCTTTCCTTGGACTCCTCTTTGCCTGAGCATGGAAGCAAGAGGAGGTTCTGCGTCCTCTCTGGGGAAATGCAATCAAAATGCAAATCTCCCACTGACACACCAGCATTGCCCCTGATAATAAAGACAAATTGCCTGTGCAGACTCCATGGAGATGCCGGCGATAAATCAGCTTCTCTGGTAACCTGCATTGAGGGACATCAGCTCAACCCCCACCCTGGGGCCACTGGGTGTTTGCAGCCCTCCTCACCCCACATGCCCAGCATGAATGGTCATTTCCCCCTGTAGGTCCAGCCCTATCATGGGGTAGAGTGGGGTTACCTCAGGCAGAAAAAAAAGGAGAGGGAACCAAAGGCAGTTTAGTCCAGCATCCTGTTTTGGACACCAGCCTCAGCCAGGAGCTTCCAGAAAGCACAAAAGACAGACAGGGGGAGATGTCTTCCAAAAGACTGTTGTGCTTTTGGACACTGGTGCTGTGCTGTGCTGTTTTTATTGCTTATGTGCTTTAACATATTTTATATATGTATATAGTTTTAATTCTAGCAATTGTTTAATTGATTTTTAATGATAGCTTTTTCTAAAAATAAAATAAAATAGCAGTTCTTTTTTCTTTCTTTTTAATCTGTAAGCCACCTGGAGTCCCATCAGGGGAAAAGGAGGTGTATAAATAGATTTATAATGATGTACAACAACAACAACAACTGCATCATCTGAGATCCACAAGTGCAGTGTTCCTGGAGCTGAAGGTTCCATTAGCTAGTGTGGTTAGAAAGTAGGGCTATCACCTCGTCAAAGAAATCTCAGTTAATGGCCCAAGGTTCACCCAGCCCAGCGGTCCCCAATTGGTGGTTGGCAGACCCCAGGGGGTCTGCAAAACCCACCCAGAGGGTCTGTGGCACATACCCATTAACTGTCCGAAACATCCCATGTTGGGGGGTTGTGCTCTCACACAGATCAGGTGACTAACACAGGAGCACAGCCCGGAAGACTACACCCCAGTTTTGCGCTGGGACACATTGGAAGGTTCACATAACAAAAACTACCACAAAGTTATCAACGTTTTCAAAAGTCCATGGATCGGCTTTTGCAAAGAGGGCCCACAGCTAATTGGGAACCACTGACCATCACACACAGACAAATTCAGGTTGTGCAATGAAAGTTGATTTAGAGATCTTGAGAAGCGAAGACTGGAAAGTGATGGGGAAGTGTGCCTTGACGCAAGCCAACCCATCAGGATGGGTGCTCAAGTAGCAGGATGCCTGGAAGTGACCACAGGGGGTTTAAGAAAAAGCAAGTTTAGGTGGTAGGGATGGGGGCAAGACAGAAAATTAAGGAATGGAGGGGAAATTAATGGTGAGGCTGAGAGCGAGGAGAAAAAGGTTAATGGGTAGGGGAAAGAAAGAGCAAGGCTAGGGGATGTAAGGGGAAGAAGAGAGAGGCAAAGGGGGAGAGCGGAGACAGCTTTTCTCTGCTGACAGAAAGTCCTCTTCTTCCAATGCAGCACAGAAACCAAATGACCTTTCTCATGGTTCCCTGATTCTGCTTTAAGCCAAGGAAAGACAAGCGGCCTCCTGCTTCCACTCAGTCCCCCTGTTGCCAACGTGGCATATTGGCTAGTGGCCTCTCTCCCTGGACGGATACGCAGGATCAGCAGCAGTGTGATGAGTTAAAAGCAACCTGGGTGAATTTTGGCTGGTCCAGGACACCCATCAGAGTAAAAAGGTGGGCTGGATTTTTTTAAAAAATATATTTTTATTAAAGATTTCTTAGTTTACAAAAATACATGCATCGTCTCTTTTTTCAAATTGCGTTTTCTACTGATCAGTTTCATTTGTTGTGAGACATCAGTGTTATATACAGTGTTAGGTTAGGAAGAAAAGAGGGGGAAAGGGGAGGGAGAGTAGGGTGGGGTCGGGTGGCAGTGATTCTATTCTTCTACTTAGTGTATGTGTGGGGTTTTGTGTCAGTTTTTGTGTGGGTTCTGTGGGTTTTGTGTGGGTGAGAGAGGTTGGGGGTGGCCTAGGGTCTGGTTGGTTGTCTTTGGTTCGCTGTAGTGAGATTTGTTTTCATGTGTGAGTGGGGCGTGTGTTTTTGGATCAGGTTAGCCAGATTGATTCGTATGCTGCCGGCAGATTCTTGTTGTCTTGTTGGGCTGCGTATGTGATAAAGGGGAACCACACTGGGTTGAAGGCGTCTTCTGCTATTTGTCCCTATGTCAGTTTCAGTTCATTGGTTAGTTTTTCTAATAAGTCTGTTTTGGGGTGGAAATTTTTGAAGGTCTTGCTAGGGACTGGTTCTGGGCATCAGTCTGGAGTTAACCACTATCTGCAAATTGCAGCAAATAACTGTGCCCTGATTGTCTAGGTGCTTCCACACTATTTCAAGGATCTGCAAGACTTGCTGCTCAGGCACTATTTTCCTATGGGAAGTTGCTTGTAAAAAGCTCCCCCACCCGCTTCTTCCAGTTATGGGAGCAGGTCCAGATCGCAACGATGCGGACTTCAAAGAGGAAGACAGGCAAGGAGCGAGTGATTATAACATGGGAGGAAAGTGAGAGCGGGATCAAGCCCTGGAATTAAGTGGGAAAGTGGGGGCTCCTGGGGGGCGGGTCAGGGAAGATTTAATTAACACTGGAAATCTCCTTTGCTGAAGGAACTCATAAGCAAATGTTATATAACCATCTCAGCCATGACACGAGACCCCAACGCAGGACCCACGGGCGCCAGTGTGCCTGCCAGCACCTCTTACAATGTCTACCAAAGATAGCAGTAAACAGCCTCTCAAAAATCTACAATACACAAAGGGCCACTTGCTCTTCCTGCTCAGTTCCTGCCTGCCCTGGGGCAGCCTGTCCTACACTGAACACGCACATACCTGCTCATATTTCATTGGATGCCAGGATTTGACACCCACCCATTCTGAACAGAGGAGAGGTGCAAAGAGCTTCTGCCTGTGAGCAGTGGGTTATATGTTTTTCTTCACATCGATGGGAGGCTGACGGGGTGGGGTGGGGTAACGCCAGTACTATTTTGCGGCCTTGGCTCTGTTTCTGCTTTTTCACACGTGGCAGCCATTTTGTGTCACGCCAATTCTCTGGCTCCCACTCCATAGCAGGAATTTCGCATTATGCCACACACCCCACAGCAGCCGTTCTGAGACAGGCACCACCGAAAATGTGCCCACTGGCCCCCAAAGCTTGGAGGCCCCCCAATATTAAGCACTCATGTGGAATCTCAGTTTTAATTCCACTTCCACTGCTCTTGTCACGACCGCCACAGTGAGTAGCCATGGCTGTTAGCGTGGACATATTTTGTACAGATAAAGTTGGACTCGACGACCTCTCCATTCTTTTCAGCACGGTATTTATTCTCCCCTCGAGAGAACGTGACTTCGAGGCAGCCCCCAAATGGAGAGAGAGAAATGTTTAGAATGACGCCCTCGACTATGCTTATTGCCCTTGGAGGACTATGATTTAAGGAAGGAAGGAAGGAAATCCCAATTAAAAAATCTCTCATGTTGATCTGCCTTTTGCGAGCGAATCGATTTAATCACGCAGATTGCTGTTGCCAACAACGCGGCGCTGCCTTCCACAGAAGAGCACAAGATGGAAGCAAAAACAAAAGAGAAAAAGAAATTGCTGTCTTGCAGGGAGAGAGGGAGAAAGGGAGAAAAGAAATTCGCAGCCAAAATGTTAGTCAGAGGCGGGCACCCAGCCTGGCGTGAAATTCAATTACTAGGCAGGTAGGTGGAAATACAAGGGCCCCCAGGAAGGCAGAAATGCAGCTACGAAACAGATCTAGCAGTGAGTTAAAATTAACCCTCTTAATGCTTCAGACGGAGAAGGCCCCTGCCTCGGTATCCAAAAAATATACAAGATGTAGGGAGCAAAATTGGGGCTTACTTTGTCCCCACTGTGTCTTCAGTCCCAGGGTTTAGCCAAGAAACATGCCAAGTAAGAAAAAATGACAGCCCCTCTGAGTGAGTGCAGAGTGCGAATTCCTCACCCCACAGAATAAGCAGAGAGAAAGCGGGGAGAGAAAGTCCCCATCCATCCTGGGATCAGGGAAATGATACAACGGTGTTTTCCTCACTTCCTTGAGTGTGGTGGCAGCACCTGGTGCCTGCTGGGAATGGCTGGGAGGACGGCAGGAAGCCCAGGCAGTAGGTGAAGCCAGAGATGCTGGAAGCCAGAGCCAACCAACTCAAATTTTGTCCCCATCCTCCTCCTCCTCCTCCTCCCTGCTGAGTTCTACAAGGGACAAAACTGAGGTGCAGGAGGAGGAAGCTGGAAGTCAGGGCCATGCGCTGTACTGGCTATAAGAAAAAGGGCAGGCAGGCAGAGGTGGCTGGGGTCAGACCGAGGTCTAGTCTTCACTGCAAGAGCGGTGAGAAATTCCAGGGGCAGAACTTTCCTATCAGCTTTTGGTTTTCTTTGGTTGAGATGGTACTGGAGACCTATATGGCGTATTTCTAATGTTTGCTTTGTTTACAAAGGTACACTTACAATAGGGATGCTGAACCTCTGGCCCTTCAGATGGTGCGGCACTGCAACTCCCACTCTTCCTCACTCCTGGCCATGCTGCCTGAGGCTCATGGGAGCTGGGAATCCTGCTACACCTGGAGGGTCACAAGTTTCCCATCCCTGACACAGAACACACACATGGGCGTGCACAAGCCCTCCTTTAGTTGACATGTGTGTGGGGAAGTGTCTGACCTTCCCCAGGCTCTGATGGGCACCTCATTTAAAAGCACAGAGATTCCCATCTCTCTAGCAACCACAAGCTCCAATCAGCCAGCGATTCCGGGGTATTTAACCAACAATCCGTATAACAAAAGAAAAGTCAAAAGTGGCAACGTTACAAATTAGATGAAACTGCCTCTGAGCACATGCAAAGTGCATCTCCCTCAGCTGTATTCAAGTGTTCATCTTCTGGGTTAGAGCAACATGCAAGGGGGGAAAGTGGGGACAAGCTCCATCCCACCGGTCACTGTGAGGAGTCGGAGAGTGACTGGGTAGAGAGCCTGCTCTACCCAGAATTTAAAAAAGCAGGATTATAAAACTTGCAGGGAGCCTTTGGGAGCAGAGAAGGGTCCCCACGGCAGACCTGTGAAAAGTAGGATGTATACGGGTGTATATTCAACTCCTCCCCCTCCCATGTGTTGCTTTAACTCAGGAAATGCCTGAATGTAAGTACAGTGGTACCTCTAGTTGCAGACTTAATCCGTTTCAGGGTGCCTTTTGCAACTAGAGCCCCTCTTCTGCACATGTGTGTGGCACGATCGAGTGCTTCTGTGTGTGTGCAAAGTGCGCAGATTGCTTCTGCACATGCGCGGACAGCGAACCCAGAAGTAAACACTTCCAGGTTTGCTGCATTCGTAAGCAGAAAGTCCATAACAAGAGCGGAACGCAACATAAGGTATGACTGTAGAGACTCCTCACACATTGGTAGCTTTATCCTCCATGAATTTGCCTTTTCTTTAAAGCCTTGCACAGCTTGCAGGAATAAAGGCCATAGTCATACCTCGGGTTACAGCCACTTCAGGTTGCGTTTTTTCGGGTTACGGACTGCCGAAACCCTGAAGTACCAGAATGGGTTACTTCCGGGTTTTGGCGGTGGTGCATGCGTAGAAGTGCTAAATCGCGCTTTGCGGATGCACAGAAGTGCCAGATCGCAATCCGCAGGTGCGCAAACATGGGTTGCAAACGCTGCGGGTTGTGAATGTGCATCCCGCATGGATCACGTTCACAACCCAAGCGTCCACTGCAGTTTAACTATGCACTGTGTGAAGGACTTAATTGTCTGTCCCAAATCTTCCAACCTTCAGCTGTGTTGGGGGGCCTCCAACTTTCAGTATTTTGTAAAGAGAAAAAGCCTCCTCCCTAGCCACTTCCTCTAGACCTCTGGACTTCAGAGGGTGGGTCACATAACCTACAACTGGGTCACAGCTTCATCTAAGGTAAGTTGCAATAGCAACACTACCACCAGATAAATATATGGTAAAAAAAATTAATTAATTAAGAAATGTGTCCCCAAATGCATGCTTGATTCTAGATGTGAAAAAGTTGAAGACTACAGGTCTAGACTAACATGCAGATGGGAACTTAAGTATCCAAGAGAGTTTCACATTTGTCAGAAAGTTGTAATGTAGTTCATGGCAGTATAAATGCATCAAAATGCTTTTTTAAAAAAAGTTTTAAAAAGTAAGTAGGACTAGTGGAAAGTGCCCAGTGTTGCTCAGTAATTCTAATGCCCTTCCAAAACTTGCATATGTGTCAAGTAGATAAAAACCACTGGATCCAACTGAGTACAAAAGAGTGACTGAAATGCATTGTGACAAATCTGCGTCATCGTCTTGTAAATACGTTAACTACAAGGAGGGACAGTTAGCCTAAGAGAACAGGGGGCAATCCTGAAGGCCACCGGGATAGTTTAAAGCAACAACAACAACCTCACCCAAAGTTTGTGTTTATGTTGCTACTACATGGCAAAACTGAGCCGCCCGACTGCTCTCTGTCCGGGTGATTTATGGCTGCCAGGCTGGCCATTATCACTGCTCCGTGTCCGATTTTCTCGCGGGCTGTCGATAGTGGACGCGCCTCCATCCCTGCCCTCTGCTGGATGATTTAGAGGCAGCTGGCATTTGCCGTTAAAGAGGTGGTTTCTCTATTAGCGCCAGGCGGGGGGAAGAATCGACTCCTGTGGATGTGATTTACCGAGGGAACGGGCCCTGGCATCCTGCAGCTCTTATTGACGCCTGCCCCGTGCCGTCCGTCTCCTGTGACAGCCCAATCAATAGCGCTTTGCATTTGCTGTCTGAGTCTATAATATTGGCATGATAAACGGCAGCCCCTGAACACACAGTTTGGCTATGCCTGTGAGCTAGGCCCCATAGGGGGAGGAAGTGGCAGGCTGGGTGTCCCCATTGTTCCAGTCCATGCCAGGGGTAGTGGCTCCACCAACCTGTGGCTGGTCTGCCCCTCCAGAGATCACTTTGGTCACAACTTGTGAGGGGAGAGGTTGACATTTGCCAGAGCCTGGCAGGGTTGGCACCAGAAAGTATGACAGAGGGCCCCTCCAGACGTCCTTTTTATTTTGCACAAATCATGATGATTTGTGCCCACGATGGTATCAGGGCGGTCATACACAATCAAGGAATCATCAGAATGTCTCTCCAAACTGGAAATCACTTCTCAGGTGGTGACTGCTTCAGGATTGTACCCAAACTGCTAAATAGAAGGCTTGCAAACCGTGAGGTTTACAGAAATAAAAACTTCCCTCCCAACCTGCCTCTCTAGCTACTTACCTAAGTGGACACACACACCTGTATGAAACAGGACCATGTGGACTGAGTGGCCATAGAATGGGGAGTTTTGTAGGTGGGGGGAAAGTTCATTTTGCCTGGGAAAATGAAAGAGTTTAAGCTCACCCCAGAGGGCTGCAGGATGAGTCAGATAGGTGGCAATTGTTAAAAAACACACACCAAACATCTTTCAGGAATCTGAAATTCTGATCACTGGACAAGAGGAACTTGAAACAGTCAAAGAAACATTACTGTTGCCACATCCATACCATATATTTAAAGCACATTTATGCCACTTTGACAGTCACGGTTCCCCCACCCCAAAGAATCCTGCAAGCTGTAGCCCTAGCAGAGCTACAATTTCCAGCACCCTTGCCAAACTATGATCCCAAGATTCTCTGGGGGAAACCACGCGCTTTAAATGTATGGTGTGGATGTGGATTCCTTTCCTTTCCCCTGCTTTCTTCCTACTCCTCAACCCCCTCAGTAACTCCCCATTCTATGGCCACTCAGTCCACAAGGGTCTGTTTCATACAGGTGTGCTGTACTTAAGTAAGTAGCTAGAGAGGCAGGGAGGGAGGGAAATTTGTATTTCCGTCAACCTTAGGGTTCGCAAGCCTTCTATTTAGCAGTTCTGGTACAATCCTGAAGCAGTCACCACCTGAGGAGTGATTTCCAGTTTGGAGAGACATCCTGATGATTCCCCCCTCCAGCCCCCAGCCCCTCAGTATCGCTCTTTCCCTTGCCCACAAGGCAGCCGCGGCGACTTCTTGAAGCTACTGTTGGAGGAAACTGCCTGTGCTGAATACTAACCACCTGCTTAGGATGTGACTCGAATACCACATCTGGAGGGGAGGGCAGGGGAGACGGACGTGTGCCAGGCACACTCTCCCCGAGCTCAGCATTCCTGGCACGCCCCACATGGGCCCAGCTGTTGAGGCAGAGAGACCCTCGTGGTGGTGGTGGGGAGCAAAGTTCTTGCCCCTCCAAGAGCAGCAGCAATTCACTCCAATATTCAGTCTGGGTGGGACAGGTAAAATATCCTTTACCAATGTTTGAAAAACCCCAAAGCTGTTGATTTAGGGCCCGCTTTCAATAATAAAGAATCCACTTGTGATATACCAGTGGCTCAGTGCTCGGACGCCGTTCTGGAAATGGTCTTGTATAATTCTACCACAAATATGTTGATATTGCGTCAAGAACCTGTTGCAGAATACGCCTGCCAAAAAACCCACCCGTCTGGAAGGGCCCTGAGGCTCTCGTAAGGGACAAGATGGTGGCAGCTTCTTTTCATTCACATATGTAGAGAGAGGATGGATCTTACTTTAATAGTAAAAGACATGGCTAACTTAGGTTCATTAGTTTCAATGGGTTGCTCTCAGCAGAACTTAGATGGATGCGACTTTCTGAACGGAAAAATGAGAAGCTTAAGAGACTTGAAAACCATTATCAATCCTTACTGATTGCCTCCCGGTGAGTTTAGAGAATGGGGGCGATATTTGGATAGAGAACTTCTCGTCTTCTCTGCAAAAGGACTTTCTACTTACCAAAGCATGAATTGCAGTTTGGACAGCAAAGAAGAGACCAAAGGAAGAGGGAAAGGTGCCTGCCCTCCCTCCTTAGGGAGAAGGGAAATGGCTACTTCGTGGCTCACGGCAGATGGTATTTACAGCAGTATTTAATCAGTTTAGAAATCAGGCAAACATGAAGTAAGCCCAGCCACTGTCATTCATTCATCTGGGATCTGCTGTTTCTCCAACAAGCTAAGCCATTCTCTGTTTCCTCACTTAGCGATTGATGAGCTAAGAGCTGTATTTATGAGCCTTTGATTAATATGCCACTGCCTCATTCACTTAATTCTTTTTAAAAAAGATTATTAAGAAGGGCTGATTTTGAGCAGAGGAATTTTTTAAAAGGAGAGATTGCGCGAAGGCTTGCCTCTTGTAATTTGTTGAAATTGGAACAGATAGTGTAAATAAGAGACAGAATTTGGATGCAATTGTCATTGCTCAATGGGAGAGCACCTGCTATGGATGAAGAAGGCACCAAGTTCAGTACCCAATATCTCCAGACAGGACTGGGAATGTCCCCCGGAGAGCAGCTGCTGCTTCATGTAGTCAATGCTGAACTAAATGGACCAATGGTTTGACTTGGCATGTTGGTATTTCTTTTTGCTTGCAGTTTGGTTTGTAAGCTGCTAGGCAGCACATAAATCAGGGGTCGTCCTGTTTTGATGCCAAATCCCTTGGGGAAAGCTGGATGGCAACAGCCGGGAGTTGCAGGACCATGGATAGCTCCAAGGGGACAAGTTGCTCCAACAAAGATTGAGAGAGCAGGCATTCTTTCAAGCCCTTGCTTCCAGATTTCCTCTCGCAAGCTCCACCCACTTGTAGACAACTTTTGATTCTTAGAGGACTAACTTGAAGACTGGCGCTCCTCCTCCACCCCCAAACCTCCCACCTGGTGAGATCCCTGTGCCACTGAACCAACGAGGTACTGTGCAGTGCCTTTGGCTCCTTGGGGTGGGGGGTGGGGGGAGAAGGTGCCTATGAAGGTCCTGGCTCCACATCCCCTAGTGGAATGGGGAGGTTGCTCTGGCAGATCCTGTCTGTCAACCTCAAGCTCGGTGGCCTCCTGATCTCCAGGGGCAGGCCTTGAATCTGGTTCTGCTGCTGGAGAATCCACAGCTTCCAACTCAGAGCCTTGATCACTGCTGGACTTTGGGGTCATGACTGGGATAGCAGATGGGGTCCCCTCCAGATATCACTGGACTTCAGCTCCCATCATCCCTGACCCATTGGCCATGATGGTTGGAGCTGATGAGAGTTGGAGCCCAACCACATATGGAAGTCTACAAGTTAACTGCTCCTGCATTGAGTGTGATTTCTGCATCCCAGGGGGGTGGGGCTAGATGACCCTTGAGTTCCTTCCAACTCTACATTTCTAGGATTCTATTTTTTTCTGCTTCAGTATTATTTCTGCCTCAGTAAAGAGGGGTGAACCTCTTTGGGAAAGGAAGGATTTTTTAAATACCCTTTGGACAAAAGAAATCTATGTATTTGTTTTATTTAAAAAATTATATCCCACCACACTTCCAAAATTTCCAAATGCCTAACAAATCCAAAGATTGCAATATCAAAAGCCACAGTAATAATTTCAGAACAGCCTCAGAACTAAAGCAACAGCAGAATTTACGGTGTTGTGCAATTAAACTAGCTATGCGACCCCCAAACACATATGATCTAGTTGAGATTCCTGCATTGCAGGGGGTTGGACTAGATGACCCTCGGGGTCCTTTCCAACTCTACAATGCTATGATTCGATGAAATAAAGCAGGGTGAAGAGAGAGAGAAAGAAAACTACCATGTTTTCCAGCAGCCATATGCTTAGCAACCGCTTGAAGCCACACAGTGATGGGCCTTATGCACCTCCCTTGGAAATGGGTTTCACAGGGCGGGGTCCACTACAGAAAAAGCCTTCTGGCCTTGGTCATTGCCACCTGCGGCTCATGAGGCTCAGAGCAGGACTTCAGGTGATGACTGGAGGTTGTGTGGAGGAAGATAACAAAGGTCCTTTGACACAGCAGGAACATTTTAAAACACTGCAGGGAGTTGGACTGGATGAACCTCATGGTCCCTTCCAACTCTACAAGTCTGTCTGTCTGTCTGTCTGTTTGTCTGCCTGTCTACTTCTTTTCAGCCTTAGGGCCACATGCCAGCAGAGGGGAGGCAAAGGGCAAAGGTTGGTGGAGCAATGAACATAAATATTAGATTTGTGCAGTAGGGTATTTTTTTACACTCACTCACACAGCCTTCTCTGTCCTCTATCCAGACAAGCAAAAGGCTTTTTCAGAGTTTAAGGACACATCCCAGCCAGGAAAACACTCTCAGAGAGGGTGCAAAGCAAGGCTGGTGAGGGATGTCGCCATGGGTGGGGTAGCCAAGATTTATTGGGAGGGCGGGCTTTATGGGGGGGGGGACTGACTTAACTGTGATGCAATTGGCCACTTAGTTAAGTATTTTTATTTTATTTTAATTATTTACTTGATGGGGGGTAGCTGCCCCCCTGGTTAAACCCATGGATGTGACCCAGGTGGAGTTTTTAAGTCCTGGGTAGGGGGCAGGCATATTCACCCCCTGGAGGCTGAGATTCTCCATGCTTGTTTTATAATACAAATTACTGAAATTATTAGAAGAAAAGCCTGAGGTTCTGAAGTAACGTTTTTTGATTATAGATGTTTTGGTATGACAAATTACTATTTATGAAAATTAACTGTATTTCCCGCTCTCCTCTCCGCCCCCCCCCCATGGTTGGAAGCAGATGATAGGCTTCCCCGTCCCCATCCCCCCGTCACATCCTGAAGAGTTAAAAGTGCTTGTGCCTCTGATTAAGAAGGGATGGAAAGTTTTTGTATCACCCCACTTCTATCTTTGGTTAAACAGGTAGGCTGGGTTTTTGGTATTGGTTTAAAAACCCTACCAAGTCTGTTTAAGTAAAAGTGCCAAACGCCTCGCTCAAGCCACTCTCATCTCTCTTACGAACTGTCACCCGTTAGATTTGGAAAAACATGGCCTCTCCCATCCTTAACCCACTTCGTAGGGCTGCTGTGAGGCCACAACACTGTTCCAAGGTCTTCAGGCAGGACAATAAATGTCGCCTGCAACCCAAGCGAGGGAAGCGAGGAGCAGCCAGATTCTGTATTCTCCAGAGCCACTCAGCTCTCCAGATGGTGGGGGCCGCATTTGCAAATGGAATGAGAAGAGCCACAGTCAGGCAGAAATCAAACATGCATTTTAAAGCACTTTAATTATCACTCCGGAAATCTCCCCTCCCTATCCCGCTTCAGTTAATGCACACATTACCACAGTTCGAAAGTTACGCTGTTCCTGTGTTAAATGTCAGCACACTCTCTCCAGCTAGAGTGGGAAAAGGCACATGCAAACACACACACACACACACACACTGACTGCCTAGAAAACAGAAGCATATAGCGGGGAGGGGGGAGGCTCTGTAGGCCGTTCAGCTGAACTTCCTGCAGAAGATCCAGGGCAACAGCATCCCCAGAAGATGACAGCATAATCTTCTTGGAGGCCTCTAGAGAGGCAGAGCTCACTATCCCTCTACACTAGGGCTGGGGAATCTGTGGCCCTGCAGACGTTGTTGGGACTCCTATCAGCACCAGACAGCATGGCCAATGGTCAGGGATGATGGGAATTGGAATCCAGCAACACATGGAGGGACACTGACTCCACACCCCTGGCCAAGGCAATCAGTTTCACGGTTGCATGTTTCCTTCCATTAAGAAGTTGCTCCTGATGTTGAGATGAAATCTACCAACCTGTCACTTGTCAATCAGGTTGAAACCCTGTCCTTTTCTATGGGATAAGCCCCATCTGCGCTATACATTTAAAGCAGTATCATACCACTTCAAATCGCCACGCCTCCCCCAAAGAATCCTGGGAACTGTGGTTTGTTAACAGTGCAAAGAACCGGAAGGAGATCCCTATTCCCCCTGAGAGCTGCAGTTCCCAGAGATACCTGAGCAGAGTTATTGGCTGTTAAACACTCTGAAAATTATAGCTCTGCATAGGGCAGCCATAGGCAAACTCGGCCCTCCAGATGTTTTGGGACTACAACTCCCATCATCCCTAGCTAACAGGACCAGTGGTCAGGGATGATGGGAGTTGTAGTCCCAAAAACATCTGGAGGGCCAAGTTTGCCTATGCCTGGCATAGGGAATAGGAGCCTCCAAATAACGCTTAGGGCACTTAATAAACTACAGTTCCCATGAATCTTTGTGGAATGATACTGCTTTAAATGTATACTGCAGATAGGGCCACAGCCCTTCAGTTATATAAAGGGTAGGATAAAGTCCCCCTGCCTCCTGGGCAGCCTTTCTCCATCTAAAAACATACACAGGGGACTTCCAGACTGTCAATATTTGGGGTGCGATTCAGCCGCACACAAATTCAGGTTGCACAGTTGAAGTTGGCTTGGTGATCTTGCTCAACAACTCCACCAACACCACAAATAAGACCTTTTGTAATAAGGAAAACTGGATAGAAAATGAACTAGAAACTGACAAAGTTTGCACACCAAGTTTCCATACTGGAAGAAGTTAACATATACACATAGATTTGAGGAGCTATTTGCAGCTCTACACAAGAATGGAGGGTAAAGGGTTAACAATGCACATCAAGAGGAGCAAAAAGGCTAAAAAGCTCTTTAAGCGGCAGTTGTGAAACCAGGGGGCACTTCCAGACTACGGTAATCTGGTGTTCCTCCAGATTTGCTTAGAGGGAGATTAGATGACCTTGACTATTTTGTGAGAATTCATTCCGATTTGTTTGTGGGGAGGTCAAAGCAAGTGTTATCCTATACTTTTCCCATTACTTTCCTTATCGCAAAAAAGTCTGATCATTTTGGGTACCGGGTTTGTGGTGCAAGGCCTCCCAATTAGCTATAACTGCGCAACCTGAATTTTGCCAATATGTGATTGAACCCCACCAGGAAATAACATTGAGGGATGCAGGTGGCGCTGTGGTCTAAACCACTGAGCCTAGGGGTTGCTGATCAGAAGGTCAGCAGTTCGAATCCCCATGACGGGGTGAGCGCCCGTTGTTCGGTCCCAGCTCCTGCCCACCTAACAGTTCAAAAACATCAAAGTGCAAGTAGATAAATAGGTACCACTCCAAACATTCAAAGCACATTCGAAATACATTCGTTTCCTAAATGCATTCTGGGCACTGTAGTTTGTTAAGTGCACCTGGGAATTGTAACTCTATGAGGGGCAAACTACCATGGCCAGAATCTTTTGAAGGAAGGAATGTTCTGAATCTGCTTTAATGTGTACACAGCCTTGGTCTCAGATTGGGGTCAGACCTCTTCCACTTTCAGTGACTTTTAACAAGCCATTGCTTGCACACCTCCAAGTCTGTCTTTGCGACAATAAGATCTAAAAAATTGCTCTTTTAAAGCAAGTTGATTATTACTATTATTATTATTTATTAAATTTGTATACCGCCCTTCATCCGTAGATCTCAGGTTGGCTGAGGATTCTCAAGATGCTAAATCCTTTGCCCAGTACAAGATTCCCCGCTTGCATGGTGACATTTGCATGGAGGTTGCACACAAAAGAGTCGCTGACCTAGACCCTCACCCAGCCCAGCAAAAAGTGTCACGCTGCTACTCCTCCTGCATCTTATCAGCCCTTGTTGAGGAGTGCAAGGTGTGTCTCCCACTCCTTCCCTCCGCTCCTCTAAGTGTCACATTTGCACGTTATTGTTCTCTCAACGCATCCTCTGCTGCCGAATTATCAGTCTGAATGTGTGAGAGCAAAGACTGTGTCCCAGAGCAGCTTTAATTAACAGACTCTACTCCCTCTCAGACAGACAAGTGTATGGGGGGTGGGGGTGGAATGTAGGCTGAAGGGAGGCAAATAAGAAGGAAAGGCAGTGAAGGGGGGAAAGCAGGTATTTTTAGAGGGGGTGTGGGAAGGCGGAAGGAATGCACATTCAAAGGTTTTTTTGGAGACTAATTCATACCAATAATAATAATAAGGATTACACCAGGCAAAGGAAGGTCATCCATTAGGGCATTGTAAGTTTTGGCGATTTTAAATTTGGAGGTTTAAGTATAATAAGTATAATATGTTGGTATGGGAAACTGTCGTGTAACGGGCCAATGGCCGTAATAAAGATCAATCCAATCCATTAGGGCAAATGGCATGTTGCTCCACCAACCACAGCCTGCCTTCAGCCAGTGCCTCCTTAGTCTCAGTATTGCTCCTTGTAGAACTCAGCAGGGAAGGAGATGGGGGGCTTTGACTGTCACCGGCTCCAGCTCCCTGGTTTCCACTAGACCAGTCACAACAAGCACCACCTCCCTCTGCCGTGGGGCGCACAATTTTCACTGACTTTGGAGCAGACACACTCACCCGCACCCCAATCCTTTGTTGCATAATTAAGACAGGTGGGGCTGCCTTTGTACACTGACTGGAAGCTTCCATTAGCGCAGAACGTGGCTGCCCAACTATGGCCGGGTTTAAGACATTGGCTGCCTATATGCTTCCGAGCCCGGTTCAAAGCGCTGGTTTTGACCTGTAAAGCTCTCTACAATTCAGGACCCCAGTATCTTCTGAAATGCCTCTCCTGATATGAACACACCCAGACACTTAGTTCTTCTATGGGGGCCCTTCTCCAGGTCCCCACTGAGGGAGACTCAGAGGGTGGTGACAGGTGAGAGGGGTCTTTTCACTGGTGGCTCCCCATGTATTGAATGCTATTCCTGGAGAGGTTTGCCTGGTGCCTTCCTGAGTCATAGCTGGGGGAGTGGGCACCGCCCCGGACGCCCAAGCAGCTAGCTACGCTGCTGTTCCTGACAGCTTTTCAGTGCCAGGTAAAAATTTACTCCCCCCCCCCCCCGCCAAGCTTTTGATGGATTGAGCAGTTGTTTTTCTGTTAGTGTGTTGCCAAAGCTTTCTGTGTCTGTTACTGGGTATGTGTGCATCTTATTTTTGCATTTGTATAAATTTGTTAATGTTTTCTGTGACATTGTTAATGTTATTCACTATTTATATTTACGTTTTAAAATTTTGTTGTAAGTCACATGGAGACCTCTCAGTAACAAGTGACTAATAAGTTGTTTCATTTTTAGTATGTTTTCTGATCAAACTCATGCTTTCCAGTCAAAAAAGGATAAATTATAAACCACATTTCTTTCTTTCTTATTAATGACAGAGATATATGAGTATATATTTGTGTGTGTATGTCAATGATATTGCTAGTAAACCTACAGAGAAGAAACATGTGTGCAAAAATAAAACTTTTAAAAAACTTATTTAGTTAAAATATCTCCCAATGTCACATATAGGTTTACTTTATCTTGCATTCTCTCAATCCAATAAGAAATACACAAGCTCAGTTTTTCAATGAAACTTAAAATAACACTAATAGTATCACTTACATTTGGCTGGGAGGCGATATCCACAGCTAATCTTGGCTTTTCCAGTCTCGCAGCCACTCAGGGTCCGGCATTCCTCTTTGAGCAAAGGCCCCGCAGCACGATGGATGCAGCCGTCCACTAGCAAAGGAATGTAAAAAAACACCTTGTCAATGTAAGAATCAGACTCGGGCATAAAGATATGGGCAGCACTGCACACACCTTGTATCAGGTCAGGAAACTCGTTCATCCCAGCACAGTCTTACCTGCCTTGATTGGAAACAGCTCTCCAGTAGAAAGAATTAGTCACATCCAACACCATCTATTCAAAGCACATGTGTACCATTTTAACAGTCTTGCAAAGAATGCTGGGAAATGTAGTTTGTTAAGAACACTGGGAATTGTAGCTCCGTGAAGAGTCTCCTAACAGCTCTTAGAAATCTCTGTTCTGACTGAAATAGTAACTGCAGTTCCAAATACTGCTCCTTTCAAGTTTCCTTTCAACTGCTCCTTTCCTGTAGTGCATTTTCCTCGACTTGGGTCACATCCACATCAGAGACTTAAAGCACATTGCTTCCCCCAAAGAATTCTGGGAACTGTAGTATGTTAAGGGTGCTGGGAAATGTACCACTGCTGGGAATCACAAATGCGGAGAGTGCTGCTGCCGTCAAGCCCTCCTTGTGGGCTTCCCACTGAGACATCTGGCTGGCCACTGAGCGAACAGGAAACTAGACTAGATGGGCCTCTGGCCTAATCCTGCAGGGCTCTGCTTATGCTCTTACTACACGGACCCTCCATGTGAAGAGGCAGTATACCTCAGAATACAACTTGCTGAAGTCAAACAATGGGGAAGAGCCATTGCCTTTTACACCCAGCTTTGTGAGCTTCCCAGAGATTGGTTGTTTGTGGAAAGAGGATGCTGGACCTGATGGATCGTTAGCCTTCTCCAGCAATTTTTAGGTTATAAGGATTTTGGTGGGGGGAGAGAAGGAGAGCGTGGCTGGGTGTTCCAAGGCCTAAAGGGGATGGGTGATTTGCTGTCCACTCTCGAGTACATTAGAGAGAAGCATTGATCAGGAGGGTCCATTATTAGCTCATTCACAGTACATCTCCTAATCCATAAAACAATATTTTATCAGCTGTACTCCAAGGGGAGTCGATAAAAACCACAGAGGCAATGGGCAATTTTTTGATCGTACAAAGCTGTCCCCTCCCCCAACCCCCGTTAACCTGGCTCTCTATGTGGGCGCAAATGGGAGGAAGAGATATAAATACACACATTGACTGTAGGAATCAGACAAGTGTAGCCAGGTAAGTAACCCAGTGTGATGGGCGGCAGGGGATATACCCAGCATGTGTGTTGTAACGGTTAGTGTGTCAGGTTAGGGCTTGGGAGACCAGAGTTCAAATCCTCACTCAACTATGAAGCTCACTGGACGACCTTAGACCAATCACTGCCTCTCAGCCAAACGGGTGTAGCGAGGATAAAATGGAGGAGGGGAATCATGTATGCCACCTTGAGCTAATTGGTGGAATGGTGGGATATAAATGTAATACTACTACAGTGGTCCCTTGGGTTAAGAACTTAATTCATTCTGGAGGTCTGTTCTTAACCTGAAACTGTTCTTAACCTGAAGCACCACTTTAGCTAATGGGGCCTCCTGCTGCCACTGCTGCACGATTTCTGTTAGATAGATAGATAGATTCTTTATTGTCATTACACAAGTGCAACATTGCACAAGTGCAACGAAATTGGATGCCATCCCTTAAAAACAACAAAAGCAACACAACAACAACAACCGAACAAACCACATTCCAGCCACACCCACACCCATCAAACTCCCAGGTCACACTATCGAGTTACTGCATTTAAGAAGGCCACAGCTCTTGGATAGAAACTATTTTTCAGTCTATTTGTCCTTGACTTGATGTTTCTGTATCTCCTGCCAGAAGGCAGTAGTACAAACAGACTGTGTCCCGGGTGAGATGCATCCTGCAGGATATTGTTTGCTTTCCTAAGACAACGGGAACCGTACAGTTCTTCCAAAGATGGGAGGGGATGACCAATAATCCTTTGGGCTGTGGTTATGACCTTCTGGAGCACCTTCCTCTTCCTAGCTGTACAGCTGGAGAACCAGGCACAAATACAGTATGTGAGAATGCTCTCTATGGAGCCTCAGTAGAAGGACACCAGCAGTCTCTCACTCAGATTGTTCTTCTTTAAAAGTCTGAGGAAATAAATTCTCTGCTGGGCCTTCTTCACCAGAGCAGTGGTATTTGCGCTCCAAGTCATGCCCTGATCGATAGTCACTCCCAAAAACCTGAATTCTCATCCTGAAGCAAAGTTCTTAACCCGAGATAATATTTCTGGGTTAGCAGAGTCTGTAACCTGAAGCATATGTAACCTGAAGCGTATGTAACACGAAGTACCACTGTACTAACTTCTGAAAAGAGAGACTGGTCTAATGGGGTTGGCTGGAATACACCAGCACTCAATACACATTTGTTACAAGGCCCATTTGTCTTTGCTGCTTTTTTCAGATGGTGGGCTCCTCCACGTGGCCCGTTTACTGATATTTCCCCCAGATTCGCTTGCACTAAGCTTCCATGGAGGTTATGTGATGCCCAGCTCTTTATTGAACATTTATTTTGATTTGTTTGTGCATTCACTCTGATTTGTCTTCCTGTCCATCAGTGGTTATCCCACACTTTCCAGTGCATTTCTCCATTGCTTTCCAAACTGTTAGAAGTCAGTGGATTGTTTTTAAGTGGATTTGTTGCTGTAGGGCAACACAGCACTTTAATCCACCTCAATTGTGCAAATCTAAATTTCCTGCACATGACTGAATCCCTCCTGCAAAACAGCGACAGTCTAGAGTCAACCTGTACGTCAACTAGGGTTGCTAAACCTATTTTTCCAAACGCCATAATCCCTGCCCAGCACTACACACAAAGTTTCAAACCCCAGAGCAGACCCAGCAGCAAACCAAACTAGCTGTTATTTCCCCATCTGAAGAAGCAGAATGGGTATAAATTCAATAGATACCTGTCCACCGAGCAATAATGCAGGCGGATTATTTCATATGCCCCAACTGCCCCTAACAGGGACAGTCACTGTTTTCTGGGACTTGACCTTGGTAATCTCCAGGCCCTGTGTAGTTGTCACTGCTTTTGCTTTTGGGGAATGTTTGCATTTTTGGGTTCAGGTGTTAGGAGTCACCATTTCCCACCTCCCTCCCACCAGTAAAATCTCAGAGTGGAGAAGCATCATGTCCTTGGTGCTTCTGCACCTTAATGCAGTTGCTGAGGTGTATTTTGAAATGTTGATAACCCACTGTTGTTCAGCTCTGATTATCCTAGCACATTCTTAACCGCCCTCTTGGCTTCTAAACTGGTGGAAGACGGGCTGCTGCAGAAGGAATGGACACAGGAAGAAAACAGGTGAAGCAGAACCTTCCAAAATGTACAAGACTGAGTGTGCGGCTGGTGGCATGTGTGTGCGCACAGACTCAGGGAATCTCTCCGGGCAGAGGCGCATAAGAATATGTATGCAAGGTGTGAAGAAAGTAGAGAGTGAGAAGTTTTTGTCTCATAATGCTAGAACTCTGAATGGTGAAGGTTTCAGGACAGAGAAAATAAACTGACTTTATCACACAGTGCACAGCTTAACGGTGGAAGTCCCTGCCACAAAATGGCTACTAGCCATTATGGCTACTAGCCGTAATGGCTCTTCTTATGTTCTTCACCTTCTTAGGTATGAGGATTGCAGTGTTACAAGCTTGTCTCTGTTCTTACCTGTGAATTTTTCAAGAGTCCACTATTTATGCCTATTATGTAGGGGGATGACCTGGGGTGGGGAGACGAGGACTAGGGGCAGCTAGAGGGTATTGCTGTGACCAATGCGCATTGGTGCCAGTTCTGCAGCTTGAAATGGAACTGATGGGGTGAGAGGAGACAAGGCTGCTTTCAAGCCCAACTGTCCTGACGCTCCCAATAATGGTGGGAGGAAGGCGGTGTGTGTGTGCGCTTGTTGGCATCTGGGCTATTTCTGGCAGCGTACAAAGCAGGGGGCCTCCGGGGAGGCGCCTGTCATCTCCGTTCACCACAAAAGGAGATTGTGCCCAAGGTTAGCAGCTCCCCCCCCCATCTCTCTCTCTCCCCGCCACCCCCCGCCACTCCAACTCCCGTTCTTCCAAGCTTATTCTTGTGCTGTGTTTGACAGGCCCGAGGCCTGAGGCCTATACAGCGGGGAACCCAGGCAGCAGCCAAGCAGAAATTCCCACACTTAATACAGCCTTGCCTACCCTCAGCAACCATAAGCCCCTTCCCCTTGTCAGCTCTGGATCGAGACAACCTGGAAGGCCCTATGTGTAGCTAATCCCCACAATTATAATTGCAGAGGAGGATTTTGACTGGCCCAGCCAAAATCTCCTTCTGCTGGCCAGTTGTCATAACACAAGAATGTAAAACCCAGGTGTGATAGAGAGAGGGGGGGAGAGAGAGAGTATTTGTGTGTGTTTGTGTGCATGTGATTTTCCTGCTCTCTATATGGTGCATTTTTATTTTAGAGGAAGGAAGGAAGGAAGGAAGGAAGGAAGGAAGGAAGGAAGGAAGGAAGGAAGGAAGGAGCCGGTCTCCTTCAGAGAGGGCACTCTACACATGCTCAATAACACTGTCTTGAAAAGACATTTTGAAAGGCAAGATACTTTGAATTATCAAGAAGTTCACTCTTAAAACCCTTCAAATAAAATATATTAGTTCTACTCAATGAAAGGCACCATGCATGTGCTCAGAGGCACCTGAACAAATCTCAGGCTCTATTTCCAAGTAGAAATTTTAATGTATCCTACATGTATGGGTGATGACTGTGTATGTCTGTTTC
This sequence comes from Podarcis gaigeae, assembly GCF_964106915.1. NCBI lineage: Eukaryota > Metazoa > Chordata > Lepidosauria > Squamata > Lacertidae > Podarcis > Podarcis gaigeae. The sequence goes on along the minus strand of NC_139693.1, from coordinate 12,794,917 downwards.
GCCAGGTGCACATAGGGTCTGTTCTCAAGTTTGCCATAGGCACATAGATATAGCTCTGTACCCTCCTCTCTTCCTAGACCATGGCAGCACTTGCCTGCATGCCTCCTCTCAGCAGTGGATGTGGAGGAACACATATGGTTGCCTAGCAACTGCATCTGAGAGACTCTGGGCCTACCTGGACCAGGGATGGAGCTCTGGTGGCTAAAGGGTCCCTCATCTGGGACAAATGCTCCATTCATTATACCCCCCCCCAGCAAGGAAGATGCACCCCCTCTGTCTCCCCTGTAGTCACTTCATCAAGTGCTCTCTCTTCCCTCCCCCTGGCCTGCCCTCAGTCCTTGAATCAGCTGTTTTTCCGCCCCGACACCCAGCTTGTTAATGCGAATGAGTTTTGCCATCACGCATGGTTCCCCATCTCTTCCGCGCGCTGATACTCCCACACAGAGATGCTCTGAGATGGAGACCAAAAGTGACATATTTCAAGGAGACCCAGAGAGGGCAGAGGATAAGGGGGGTGGGGGATGGCGCCAGTCAAGAGGGTCCCAACTTAAAGGAAGCAAGAAGACAGAGGTTAGAAAGTGGAACATCCAGGTCATCTTAGCACCAGTGGAACCCTTCAGCCATTTCCATTACAGAGACCCACATCTGATGAGTTGTATTAGTTTATGTTGACTAAATCTGTATAAATTAGCATATGAGGAAAGAGGGAGGAGTATATCTTGACCGAAAAGCTTACCGGTTGTAGCCAACTAAGTTCTACTCAGAGTAGACCCACTGAAATAGATGAACTTAACTTAAAGGTAAAGGGACCCCTGAACATTAGGTCCAGTCATGGCCGACTGTGGGGTTGCGGCGCTCATCTCAGTTTATTGGCCGAGGGAGCCGGCGTACAGATTCTGGGTCATGTGGCCAGCATGACGAAGCCACTTCTGGCAAACCAGAGCAGCGCACGGAAATGCCGTTTACCTTCCTGCCGGAGGGATACCTATTTATCTACTTGCACCTTGAGGTGCTTTCGAACTGCTAGGTTGGCAGGGACTGAGCAACGGGAGCTCACCCCGTCGTGGGGATTCAAACCGCCAACCATCTGATCGTTAAGTCCTAGGCTCTGTGGTTTAACCCACAGCGCCACCTGCGTCCCTGAACTTAACTTAGTCCCGTCTATTAACTTCAATGGGTCTACTCTGAGTGGGACTAGCACTGTATATAACCCATGCTTCCTTTGTGTTTAGATGATGCACAAACAGATTGTGGGGGGCACTGCCGTTAGAAGAGCCCTCCCTCCCCATATTATCACACACAGGAGGGAATGACTTTTTTAAGGCAGCCTTTACCAGTTGTGATTTGTATTAATATTGATTTTTAAAAAATGAAAGAAACCCAAATACGTTAAAAAGCTGCCCCCTGATTAATTAGGGCCACCTTTTTAGTTGATCAGAATGTTTTTGACTGACTAAGCATTGAAGCCCTTGTTATTACTAGTGATTTGTATATAACATTTAGCAGACGTGACAACCCAACTCTTATTCCCCTCCTATCAATACTTGATTTCTAGCCACTGGCATTCCCATTTTATAGATGAGGTGCTGAGGCTGAGAGAGGGAACCAGCATGGACTGTTGCACTGGACTCACAGAGACTCTTGAATGATGTGGGGGACTGCCGTGGGGTCCAAAGGCAACGGAGGGGGTTGGTGGGGGCAGAATAAATGAACATGCACATCACTGGGGCATCAATAGCTCTCCCATACCCTCTTCTGAAAAAAATATGGAATGCCCCTGCAAATGCGCTAGGAGGCGCTGCAGTGCAGAGAGTGAGGAAAACAGGACAAGCGCTCCTCTCCCCTCACCCCCAACCCCAACCTCATTCATGGCTCCCCTGAACAGAGTGAGCCCCATCCCATTGTCCATAGAAGGGCTTGCCGCCCCCGCTGGTCCCCACCGCAGCCACCCTGAGTGCTTCTTCTGGGCTGTTTGGAGCAGGGTGCATGTGTTTTTCCTGCCCGTCTGCTGTCTGTGCTGTGCATAGGTATCTCATAAGGTGCTTTTCATAGTCTGTCCTTTGGCATCCCTACATACGTGTGTTGCACATTCTTGGCGGGGGCGCAGCCTATGTGTGTTGTGGGGTGTGCTGGTGAGAACCACATGCATTTGTTTCCCCGATCAGGCTGTGTAATGTGGTTGCGGCATGTGGCTGTCTGACTGGTAACCGGCAGAGCATGTGGCATGTGGCGGGTGTCCCTGGGGTGTGCAGTGTGTGCCGATTGGCCACCATGCTGTCCTTTGCCAGGGATGTCATCTGCACCCTGTCCCTTGTTTGTTAGATTGAGCTGCTTCTGCACACACATGCAAAGGGTGCTTGGGAACCCTCCCCTGTGTGTCAAGAGGTGGGCCCTGTTCCTGTGACAATGCCAGCTGAACTGGCTCTCTGTGTCTGGCTGGCTTCTGTTCTCTCTGCCAGGTGGGAGCCAATTCATTTCACATTTGCCCTTCTCAGGGGCTCCTGGACAGGTTTGGATGTGGCATGCTTTAGACCAAGTTAACTTAGTAAAGGTAAAGGGACCTCTGACCATTAGGTCCAGTCGTGGCCGACTCTGGGGTTGCGGTGCTCATCTTGCTTTATTGGCCGAGGGAGCCGGCGTACAGCTTCCGGGTCATGTGGCCAGCATGACTAAGCCGCTTCTGGCAAACCAGAGCAGTGCACGGAAACACCATTTACCTTCCCGCCGGAGCAGTACCTATTTATCTACTTGCACTTTGACGTGCTTTCGAACTGCTAGGTTGGCAGGAAAGTTAACTTAGGCCAGAGTAATTTATGGTGGTTTCCCATAGTTAGGATTGCTATGCCCATTAATTTCAATGGGTCTACTCTGAGTAAAAGCTGAACACCACTGTATGTGCAAAGATTCATATGTTAGGGAGAAATGTCCTTAAAAATGCATATTATTGAAGATTGCATACAAAAAAAATTATATGATGAGAAATTGCTTGCAGGGGGGGAGTGTATGTTAGTCAAAACTGCATACAAAAATGTGCTTCTCAGGAGTAATGCTAAAATGCTGATGAATTTTCATGAGGATTAAAAATAAATAAATCAGTAATTGCTGCAGAAATGCAGAAAACTAAATTTCAGACTGGAAAAATAAGAAACTTCAAGAACCAAAGTTGCCAGATTTGCCCAGCCCTAGAAGTCACCAACATGTTATAAGCCCCACCCTGCCGCGAGCAGGATCAGCCCCTCCCAATCCCTCTTTTCCTTCCCCAAAGATCAGCTTTATGCAATCCAGAGCAGTCACAGTTAGAGAACAGATGTCTCACAGAAGGTCTTTGCAGAGCAAACAGACCAGATGCCTTTAATAAGAGGACCAAGCCACACCACAGAGAGGGGTGTGTGTGTGTGTGTGTGAGAGGGGGATGAGTGTGTGCGCCCCCCCCACCAGCAGCAATTCAGCAACCACTCCTGGTGCCTTTTTATTTTTATTTCTTTTTCTTTCTTTTTTATTAGACTCATAAAAACCAAATGGAAGAATTGAACATAATATTTACAAAAGGGAAATATAATTTACAGGAGTGTTGAAACCAGTCATGAAACTTTTCACCATGACACAATGAGCCGTGACTAAAAGCATCCAATAGATTCAGCTTTGGAGATGCAGAGGTTTGTGGGCTTTGGGTATGTGGGGCAGGAGAGGGAAGCAGGGGAAAGACACCACATGATTCAACTGTTGAATTTCCTCCCCATAATGAAACTAGACCCCTTTCATATGGCAATCTAAACTGGCTAAGGAAAATATACATACATGGAAAACCCGGGATTCCTTCCCAACCCATGATATGGCAATCAGACCCAAAGCATGAACGTAATCCATAAATCCCCCCAAAAGATTTTTAATTGGTGAGGGGGTAAACCCCACTGAACACAATGAGACCTCCTTAAAAAATAATACTGTATGTGTGTGAAAGATTTCACTCTTATGCTCCCATGTTCTGGGAGGGGGGGGCAGCCACCTTACATAAAATGCCTTAGCTCTCTGATAGTGTTCCCACTTGTTTTCCTGACTGGCATTTCTTATCCCTCTTCCATACAAACACACAAAAGGCCTAGTCCCGGCATCCACCGCAGCCCATCCTAAACAAGCCTGATGAAAGCAACCAGTTCTTCTCCCCCTCTCGCCAGCTGCCCTTCCTGTGTGTAGGCCTCTAATCCCCCCTCAAGGGCAAATCAATGGGATCGCTCCGTAATCCACTTTCCCCGAGATCTCCTTACATAAAGAAGGGGGTGGGCGCCCGCCAGGCCCATCTGTCAGGTCTGAGAATTATCCCCTCAGATCTCATCAGGGCCCGTTTCATTCCTCTTTCCCCACTGGCTGCTGGGCATCTCTGAGGCCTTGTAGCTCAAGGAGGAGGAGCAGCGGCCGGCTGTCATGACACGCGGCCAGGATCAGGGTTCTCGAACCAAGCCTTCAACCCCCAAGTGGAAAAATCCTCCCAGCAGGTGGTTTCGCCTCTTGGCGTCAAAAAGCACTTTATCCCGGTGTTTGTGGCAATGGGCTGATGTTTCCTGCATGGATGATGCCACAGGGGTGGGAAACAGACAAGAGCTTTCCCTCTCAAAGCCTTGAAGGTGTGATTCAATCGTGGGCCACATTCACACCATACGTTTAAACCACTGGAGTGCCTCTTTAAACAGTCATGGCTTCCCCCAAAGAATTCTGGGTGCTGTGGTTTGTTAAGGTTCCTGAGAGTTATTAAGAGACTCCTCTATTCCCCTCCTGGAGCTACAAATCTTAGAGTTGTTCAACAATCAATCTCTCTTTACTGGGAACTGTAGAAATCGTGTTGGACAAAGACCTGGGAGACCAGGGTTCATATCCCCACATAGCCATGAACTGACTAGCTGAGCTTGGGCCAGTCACTGCCTCTCTCAACCTAACCTACCTCACAGGGTTCTTGTAGGGATTAAATGAGGAGGGGGAGAACAATGTATGCTACCTTACACTCCTGTGAGAAAAAGGTGGGATATAAATGCAACAAACAAACAAACAACATTCTCCTAATATACACCTGTTTGTATGCAATGTTGCCTAATAGACCAATATTTGCAAAACAATTTCCCCATATAACACATTTTTGAAATTTTCAATATATATATATGAATTTTTACACACACTTAGTCTAGTACATGCCTTTTGAATCACATTCCCTGGCTGGAGAATTGCATTGCAAAAGTTGGAGAAGCGTGAATGTGTTTTAGGTCGTGTATAGATTCAGAAAGTGTTGATTAGGTACAGTAAGGGTAAAGGTAAAGGTAAAGGTACCCCTGCCCGTACGGGCCAGTCGTGTCCGACTCTGGGGTTGTGCGCCCATCTCGCTTAAGAGGCCGGGGGCCAGCACTGTCCGAAGACACTTCCGGGTCACGTGGCCAGCGTGACAAGCTGCATCTAGCGAGCCAGCACAGCACACAGAAACGCCGTTTACCTTCCCGCTAGTAAGCAGTCCCAATTTATCTACTTGCACCCGGGGATGCTTTCAAACTGCTAGGTTGGCAGGCGCTGGGAACGAGCAACGGGAGCGCACCCCGCCGAGGGGATTCGAACTGCCGACCTGACGATCGGCAAGTCCTAGTCGCATGTCCTAGGCCCACAGCGCCACCCGCGTCCCTCATTAGGTACAGTAGGTGCGCTTTAAATAAGAACTGAATTGAATTTCCTCCCCCCCCCCGCATGCTCCAGTTTGTGACAGCTTCTGGCACATCAGCCTCCCCAAAACTGCTTTCAGCTTTGGTAATACCCAGGTTTTCATGAAGAAGGTGCCATCGCATTCAACAAGACTTTGGGGGTTTGAACAACAACGAACAAGGGCATGCGATCTTGCACCTTCAGTAAACATTTTGGCAGATGATCAGTTCCAAAGCATATGCACCAAAATGTGCAATAATAATAGTAATAATAATAATAACAAAACCTTTTAAAACTGCAAGGTACAGTTGCAGTGTATATTTTGCTTTGACCCTTTCCTTCCTGCCTTCCCATCCTCCTCACCAGAACGCTAATTATACAGATCAAAGCCTGCGTGTTAAGCGTGGGCATTCCCCAATGAGGCTCACAAGTTTGTATCTCCTAATAGCCACATATAGGCTGGAGGCAAAAGCAGTTAGCAGCAGTCTCTAGGTAAGGGCTGGAGGGGGGGGGGGAGGCAGAGGATGGAGAACGAGAACGGCAGCAGCAACTGATGGTTAGGCCCATCTGCGGCAAAGGCAGTTGCTAATCAGCCCGCCAAGACAGCCTCCTTTTTTTCCTAGGCATTAATTAAGTCTCGGAGGCTTCATTCATCCACCATGCAGCCTCAGCACAGATCTAGGGCACAGTCAATAAAGCTCTCCCAGCTACAATGAGCAAGGATGGAAGTTTCAATGGAGCTGAAAGAGTTAGCAAAGGGTTTGTGCTAATGCAACCCCATATTTCTCAAAAGCATAATTCTACACCCCTCCTGACCAACCTGGCACTCTCCAGATATTTTGGACTACAACTCCCATCAGCCCCACCAATCCTGGCCACTGGTCAGGGATGATGGGAGTTATAGTCCCAAACAGCTGGAAGTCACCAAGTTGGGGAAGGCTTGCAGGAGATAGCTGTTTATGTGGCATTCTGGCTTTTGAGGCTACTGGATGTATGTTTGCAATCACAATGGCTAGAAAGCGGAAGTTCTCACCCTGCATTTTTACAAAATTGTGGAAATCAACATTTTGCATACTTTTTAGTGAACATGTAAACAAGGGCTGGGAAGCCTTTAGCCCATAGGCCTCATTAGGAAAAGGTAAAAATTGGCCCACAAAGGCATTTCTGGCAAACCATGCCCTCCTGTCAATCACCTGATATCATTATGATGTCATGCGAAAACTGGAAAGGGGCTCCCGTTTGGAAACGGACTTCTAAATAATGCCACTGATCAGTGGAGAGACATCTGCTTTTGAAGTCTGTTTCCAAGCAGTTCATGTTGAAACCTCTTTCAAAGGTGAGCTCCTTTTAAGATGTTACCTGATGCCATAATGATGTCAGGTGTTTGACAGGAAGGTGGCCCTGCCCACCTGTCAAAGTTGGCCTGTGGTGGGGCTGGAGGAAAGTGGAATCTGACTCACTGGCTGAATCCAGTTCCCCACCCCTGACCTAAACATAGCACACACCCAATAGATGTAAGCTGTACCCCACAGCATCTTACCAGTATATTAGCTAGTCCCATTTTACTTGATGTGTAAGAATACACTGTTGGGCTGCAGGCCATAGCAGGGCTGGATGGATCTGTCAGTTGTGGTTCTCTCAGTTTCTTATGTTTATAAGCATAAATCTGGTTCTCCACATTTCTGCAGCAATTCTCCTTTTTAAAAAATGTTCATCAAAATTCATCAGCATTCTAATGTGAAGTTTTCCTAATAAACAATTTTCTAGGCAATTTTGCCCAATGTACACAATTTTGCAAAGCCATTCCCATAATATTTTCGCTAAGATATGCATTTAAATGCACACTTTGCTCTAGTACATGCAGCATTGCAAAATTCAGAGAACTGCAAATTTTGAAGACTCGGCATGTCTTAGTTTGCATATTATTTTGGAAATTATGGATTTGGTAGGTTCACTTTGAATTTGAATTTTACTTGAGATTCTCCCCTATTCCTAGCATAGGAGCCAACTCCTAGGGGACAAGGAACCTTCAGCCCCGGCAATAAAGTATTTGAGGGCACCGTGGGTCCCCAAAGTTGATGGGCATTGCCATTCAAATGGTGTTTGTGTGCCGCATCATGTGACTGGCTATGCAGCGCAGCGCCCCTCCCATATTTTATTGAAGTTGACACCCCTGATCACTAGTTCACAGTTCACTCTCTTGGGAATAAATGTGAACCTAAGTCCCCACTTCTGAAATCCAATAGTCTCATTGCCTTGTACCACACTCACTCTGCCACGCTTCCTCCACCTTGAGAAAATAAAACAAACTGATAAGCTATGCTCTTCGGAGCAGGAAAAGATGTACACAGGTGTGCAGCCTCCAAACAACCACTTTACAAGAAGAAAATTAAAATGGAATTCCAGGTTTTTAATATGGCAAAGGGGGAATGCTGTCCTCCATCTCTAACCATAGCATAGTGATGTCACCAGCTGTCACTAACTGCATCACATGAGCAACTAAAAAGCCAGCTTTCAAAAGCATTACTGGCATGCAATGTTTTCAGTGACATTAAAAGAAATAAAACTGAAAAGTGTGCACATTTTAATTCATATTTGGCACAGGAAAATATTGAAACGTAAGATTTTACTGCAATGACGTTTCTTATGCAGTGAAAACAGATGCCCAACAATATGGTACTTGGGGAGGACGGTATTTTCTGGTTGGAATTGGATCACTCCCCCTACTGGAAAGAAGTTTTCCTGCAACAGGAGTCAAGCCATTTCTGTTCACCTCGGAGCCACAGTGGAGAGGCATGAATTATATACAAGTCCCAGGTTACATAAGCGAGCTAAATAATAGATAATAAATAATAGTTAATAAATAATAGATCAGGCTGAGGCTTACATAATGCTCTGTGTGACACAGAGGGAAAGGAAAAAGAAGGTGAGTTGGGAAGGAAAAGTGGTTTCTCAGGCTATCGGAGTGGTGGGCACCTTTAGGGGGTACTGATACACAGACATGAGTGTGGGATATTAGAGATGGGGAGTGGGCAAAAGTGCACCAATGCCTTTGCAAATACATGGAGAGAGTCACCACCTAGTGTGCTGGTCCTTGCATTTGAGCATGTCTTTTCTCAGAATAAAGATTCCTTTAAGAAGGGGGGACGACAAACTAGTGTGTGAGAGAAGTGGGCAGAGATAGTTCCCCCAGATAACCTGTCTACTGAGCATTCATCCTGATTTGCTTCCACAAAGCTTATGCAGAGGTTAGACTATAGTAGTACCTCGGGTTACAGATGCTTCAGGTTACAGACTCTGCTCACCCAGAAATAGTACCTTGGGTTAAGAACTTTGCTTCAGGATGAAAACAGAAATCGTGCTCCAGAGGCCCCATTAGCTAAAGTGGTACCTCAGGTTAAGAACAGTTTCAGGTTAAGAATGGACCTCCAGAACGAATTAAGTTCTTAACCCAAGGTACCACAGTATATCCAGCCTTTACTGAACATTAGTTCTGTTTTGCTTCCGGGGTGGTTATATGGCGATGAGCATTCAACCTGCATTTATCCTGATTTGAAGTGGAGTGGTTATGCATCTCCCTTGTAGTCCTTCGTTCATCCCACACTTCTCAGGACACTTCCCCGTCACCTTCCTAACTGCACAGGAGTCTGCTTCTTTCTTGAAGGTGGATTTGCTGCGCCAGGATAACAAGAGTACATTAATCCAATTTAATTGTGCGCACCTAAATTTCCCAGTGTGCCTTGAATCCCTCCTTCCTGCAAAATACTGACAAGCTGACAGGCTGCGCAAAACACTTTTCTGTCCTCTCTCCCATTACAGCAGAGCAAGGGATCACCTGATCAAATGGACTGACAGTAAATCCAAGACAGACCAAGAGAGAGTCCTTCTCTTCAAAATGCATAATTAAATGTGTGGAATTGGCTGTCACAGGAGGAAGGTCCCCTGTCTTGGATGATATTAAAAAAGCGAGACCAGACAAATTCCCGGAGGAGGACTGGGAGAAGTCCATCAATAACTTCACTCAAAAAGGCCACAAGTAATTCTTTATATTCGAAGAGAGTCCATAGAGAAAGGGTGGAGGTAGAACACAGCCATCAGGTTTAGGAGCCATTGATAGCCTTAACCATCCATGAATTTGTCTAAACCTCTTTCAAAGCCACCCAAATCCATTCAATCAATCAATTTCCTTTATTCGACCGATAGTCAGAAATAAAACACAGAAATAAAACACAATACAGAATTATGAACTAAAACATCATAGGGGTACATGAATAAGGTAGGGCCACAGCACTAAACCTCTCACAGATAACCCACATCAAGGCATTCAATTGTACGTTTCCGACGCTTGAGTGCCAGGAAAAGGAATTTAGCCACTGACAAAGTTGTTTTCCTAGAAGACTTATTTAGCAGATATGCTGTCTGCTTTCCTCTTTGTCGGGGACTAAGCTGGGGTAAGTATGGGGTTATAAGATACTGTCTTAAATCGTTGTAGAAGGGACAGCTCATTAAAATGTGCTCTGTGGATTCTACCTCACCCAACGCACAATGGCATAATCTCTGGTCATATGGGACTCCTCCATATCTTCCCTTCAGAACCGCCGAGTCAAGAACATTCAGCCTAGCCGCAGTAAATAGTCTGCGGTATTCCACGTAGTGGATATCCGCCAGGTAGCGAGCTGGAGCAGCCCGATACATCTGCTCCCCCAGAAACAGCCCAGGTTTCACACGGGCTATGTCCTCCTGTCTCGCAATATCCCTTAATCTTTGGGCGATCACCGCCTTTGCGTGGCTATACGTCATGGACTCTATATAAAGGGAGGACAACCCGCACTTCTGCACTTCCTCCACTATCTCCCCTTCCCATGGAGATTTAAAGTTATCCCTCAGAATCAAGGGGGCCAAACCCACCGGTCTGAAGCAAAGCTTAAGCCAAAGCCATAACTTCGCTTTCAGGGCCACATACCTAAATGCTTGGCAACCGGTTTCCAATCTCATGATCGCACCTGCCACGGAGGGGGGGATCCTGAGTATGGCCCTGAGGAATTGGGTTTGGATAGATTCCAATTTTTCAAAGTCCCTACGTGAGCCCAAGGCAATGCCCACCAGTAGAAGAGGGAGGACACCCAAATCCATTATTAGGGGGCAGAAACCCCACTCTTCAAATCCTCAAAGCTTCAGGGTTTCAAAATTTTACCATGCGCCACTAAAGCAGCAACATCTAGTTTGTAACAGACGGAGACCATTGTTTGGGCTAGCTAGCTAGGCTTGTCTGTGAAGGGAAGCACCAGTATTAGGCACACAAATTCAGAACATGTGCGCAGGTGAGAAAAAACGCCTACAGTACCTATTAAACAGGTTGACTCGGAAGGGCCTGCCAACACAATCCCAGGAAGCAGGCTAGGGCAGCTGTTTATGGGATGTGGCCTTGAGGGGCTTGCCTTACACATCCCAGGACAAGACAGGGCCTAACTGGGGTTGGGGAGGTGGGATCTCTTTGGTGCAAGAAGCTGTCTCCCTGGCATCCCTTTCCTCAGCTGATCCCTGCTTGCACCAGCTTTGCATTCACACTTCTGCAAAGCCCTCCGCAAAATCAATTTCAAAGTGCAAATTGACTCTTTGCTACAACACAAATCTGGTGTCAGGGATGAGGCAAGGGAGGGGGGGCAGGAAGGGTGTGTGTGTGTGCACGTGCGCGTGGGCGGCTGTGGGTAAAAGAGAGTTACAGAATGCAAATATATGTTGGGGATCACTTAGCCAGGGTCAGACTGGGAGACAGGAGAGCTGTCTTCAGATATCTGAAGGGCTGTCAGGCAGGAAATGGAGCAGATGAGTTATCTGTTGCTCCAGAGGGCACAACTGGAAATCAATGGGTAGAAATTACAAACAAGGAGATTTTGGCAAAAACGTTAGGAGAAACTTCCTAATGGTTTGAGCAATTTGACAGTGGAACAGAATACCTCAGGAGGAGGGAATAGGGGAGGAAATTCAGTTCAGTGCATTTGAAGGGAGGGGCAGAGTTACCTAATTTGCACTTTCTGAAGCAACATGCAAATTTGCAAACACATGCAAGCATGCAAAACACAGCCGTCCTTTGAAATTTGCACGTCTCTAAATTTTGCAATGCAGTTCTCCAGTCAAAAAATGCATATACACAAGAAACGTTTGCATATATATGTATATATGAGTAAAATTAACCTACCCAAAAATGCATTGTATTGGGAGAAATTGCTTTTCAAAAAGAGGATATATTAGGCAAAGTTGCATAAAGAAAAGGGTGTATTAGGAGAAATTTGAAATAAAATGCTGAATAATTTTCATTAAGACATTTTTTGTGTGGAGAACAGAGCTTAGGATTGCAAAAATGAGAAATGAGAGAAACCAAAACTCTCATTTTTGCCCACCCCTGCTTTGGAGGTGATGGTGGCAGCAGCTGAAGGTATCTTGGACAGCCATTTGTCAGGGATTTTTCAGTTTCAGCCTGCATAGTTAGGTGCTGCACCGAGGAACAGATTGGATGAGAGGAACTCTGAGGTACCTTTCACCTCTATGATCTCAAGAGGTGGAGCACCCAAATAGCAACTCCCTCTTTACTAATCAACATCCACCGGGAATTTGCCCTTAGCAAGCCTCTTTAAAATGATCCAAACACTGGAGACAGACAACTGTTTTTAAGATGTTTGAGAGGCATGCGGTGTGTCTACATAGATTTATTTTCTCCATTATTTTCTCCGATCGAAAATGTTGAAGAGGTTTTTGAAGCAATACTCCAGCAATATTATGGTGCAAAATTTGGAGAAGTGTGGATCTTGAAAGAAAGCTACATTTTGGTTCGCTTTCTTTCTTTCTTTCTTTTGAGGGGGGGACCACAAATGAGGCAAGTCCACTTGAACCAAACCAGTATTCCTTACTCTGAATACCAGTTGCTTGGGGACACAAGTCAGAGGAGAGTGGCTGTTGCACTCAGGTCCCTGCTTCTAGGTCATGGGTAGGCAACCTAAGGCCCGGGGGCCGGATCCGGCCCAATCGCCTTCTAAATCCAGCCTGTGGACGGTCCAGGAATCAGCATGTTTTTACATGAGTAGAATGTGTGCTTTTATTTAAAATGCATCTCTGGGTTATTTATGGGGCATAGGAATTCCTTCATTCCTCCCCCCCCCCAAAAAAAATATAGTCAGGCCCCGCACAAGGTCTGAGGGACAGTGGACCAGCCCCCTGCTGAAAAAGTTTGCTGACCCCTGTTCTAGGCTCCCCAAAGGCACCTGATTGTCCACTGTGAGAACAGGATCCTGGACTAGAGGAGACATTGGCTTGATCTAGGAGGGTTCTTCTTTCATTCACTAAATCTCTGATAATCACTCTTATTGTTATATGGTATGATTCTACGGTATGAGAACCATGCACAGACATGATTCCAACCAGGAACCTCCTGGTTCCTGTAGGATTTGAATATCACTTGTAGTTTAATGGTGAATTTTGGTAAAAGATTTGGATTATCATAAAAGATGCAGCAGGAAATGACTAACAATAGGACCCACAGGGAGAAGGGACGTCCAAGAGATCCCTTGGAATCTTGTTTTTATGTTGTATGTTGGATATGTGACTGCAAAATTTTAATCCAAAAAACCAAATAAATAAATCTATATATTAAAAAAAGAAACCTCCTGGTTCCTAGCTCACTCTCATGTAGCACAATCCTACATGTGTCTACTCAGACATTAAATCCCACTACAGTCAAGGAGTCTCACACCCAGGTAAGTGTGCACAGAACTTCAACTTATTCTGTGTTTTTGTTACGTTTCCTTTTTTAAACATTGGTTTTTCCCCAATTCCAGCTTTTTAAAACCGCTTCTCTTATGTCTCTGCCTCACCACCAAAAGTCCTGCGCCCCTTCCCGCATATAATTTCTCCACTTCCATCCCACGCCCTTCCACAGCTAGCTCAACCCAGCCTAGTTAGGGGCTCGTTATCTCGGCCACAGCTTAATTAAAGCTTGTTTATCTGCAGTTTCTGCTTAGCCCCTCAGGAGACAGGAAGGAAAGGCTGGGGCGCCCTGGGGAATCAGAGGACCTACAAAACAACCCTGCGCTCTACAACCTGAGAGGAAGGCTTTGCTTTCCTGCTCAGATACTTCTCTATCTATTACCTTATTTCCCATCCCATACCCTTTTAAAATATGGCTGATTTGGGGGGGAATTATTGGGTTATTGCTTTCATTTTTATTTAATATACCGTGATCCTTTTATGTGAACCGCCCTGAGACCTCTGGGTATAGGGCAGTATATAAATTCTAATAATAATAATAATAATCCATATCAGTTTCATATGTGTTTGTTGATAAGTATTTTCCATTCCATTTCCACAGTCATTTGTGATTTTTTTTTAAAGTATAAAACTTCGTATTTAATAAACAAGAAATGGGTATATGTTTGATATCTGCAGTGCACAACAGGTTTGCGTTAAAAGGCATGGCAGTAGGTCCATGGGGAGGGTGGGAAAAGCTAGCTGTACATGCTCACTCTGTACATGGCAAAGAAGCACAATGACTATCAGCTCTCAGTTGGCCAGAGAGACTCTGTAAGTCTTCGTTTTATAAAATGCATTTGTTTTAGCGTTTCAAAGTCGCAAACTGCCTTGGGTGCCCTCAGCAGAAAAGCTATATATCTGTCTTCTGTCTGGTACTTGATTTACTCTTTGGTGCTGGGTTTTAGTTGCTGAATTTGATTGTACCGCTGTCACGTTTTCTTTATCCTGCTTTTGCATTTAATTTACTGCACATCACCCAGAGAAACGAGGCGGCTAGTAAATATAAATAATAAATAAACAGGCATGCGTTCTGCAGCCGCACTCTGGGCACTCCCCAGAGCTAATAGATTAACGCAAGCACACACCCCACCCAAGCCTACCCACTTCTCAGTCATAAAGGAATTTTAAAACACCCTCGTAGTCTGGAAGTCTCCGGCGGGAGCAATTTTAATAAAAACCTGTTTTAACAATCTGTTCCAGAGATATTTAGGGTCCCTGTAATATTCATGAAGGGGAGATTAAATATTGAAATTTATGCCGATAATAAAAAAAAATAAACAAATGAAGAAGCGGGAGAGGCAGGGTGTGAAGACTTGCACGTCAGTTTATGCTAAAGAAGCACATTGGCATGCTTGGTCGTTAATAATTTACAGGAGCCTTTTTTTAAAAACCCTCTTAATAGTAAGAGACAAAATGAAGGAGGAACAAATCACAGGCTTATCTGGTTTCTGATGGAGCAATTCTCCAGCTTTGGTAAATCAGCCTAACACCGTAAGATTGAACCTTTTTTCAGCCTGGTGGTTGCATTCCCAGCCGCACAACCTTTTGGGGGCAGTGGTGGGTGGGGCCAGAGGCAAAAGTGGGTGGAGCAATGAATGCAAATTCACCTTTGTATAGTAGGCTAGCTTCTCCATCCTCTTTATCCTCCATCCAGTGAAGCGAGAGGCATTATCAAGCATCAGGGGCACATTCCAGCCAGGACCAGTGAGGGGTGGGGCCTAGGGAAAGTTCTGAGGGCCAGATACAGAAGCCGAGAGGGCCACATTTGGTTCCCAGGCCTGATGTCCACATCAGTGATTGTCCCGCAATTTTCTCCCAGTATATACATATATTTGTATACAATCATTTTTGCAAATATATTTCCCCTACTATGTACAATTTTTATGCACGCTCTACCCTAGCATATGCTTTTTTTGTACACTTTACTGAGCTGGATAACTGGGCTGCGATATTCAGAGAAATGAGAATTTTGAACGATGGTTGTGTTCTGGTTAATTTATTATTCTGGAAAGCATGAATCGGGTAGGTTCGCCTTTAACCGCCGAGATGAATCAACTTCTCCCCCATCCCTATGAATATCAGAACAGCCTGGCTGCAGGATCAGGCCAAAGGCCCAACATCCTGTTCTCACAGCGGCCAGTCAGATGCCTGTGGGAAGTTCACAAGCAGGAACTGAGCACAACAGCAACTCTCCCCCACTTGTGATGCCCTGCACCTCGTAAACAAAGGTACATGGCCTCTGACAGTGGAGAGGGAACACAGCCACTGACAACCTTATCCTCCATGAATTTGTCCAGTCCTCTTTTAAAGCTGTCCAAGTTGGTGTCCTCTACTGTCTCCATCCCTGACCCTTTTTACAGAACTACAATAACCAGGACTCCTTGCTAGCATGCTGAGCTATGGGACAAATCCAGCGACCAATGAAAGCCTGATTCCCACATGCACCTCACTGCACTGTGGGAAGCGATGGGAAACGGCGGCCAGAATAACTTGGGCAGGGGAGTGGGGCAGCGGCGGGCGGGAGAATATCTCTCCCATTAATCAATTCCCCATTAGAGGCCTGCATTTCATATGGGTTAGTTGGCTCCTATTACATAGCCATGGGGACTTAACT
This sequence comes from Podarcis gaigeae, assembly GCF_964106915.1. Taxonomy (NCBI): domain Eukaryota; kingdom Metazoa; phylum Chordata; class Lepidosauria; order Squamata; family Lacertidae; genus Podarcis; species Podarcis gaigeae. The sequence continues at coordinate 12,778,824 of NC_139693.1, read as the reverse complement.
CATGTGGATTAAATGGATTTCTCCCTCCCCAATTAAGATTAACCCGGTTTGCAAAGGGATTAAGTTTAACTCAGAAAAGGGATTTAACATGTATTAAGAGTGCCCGAGGCTTGTGGTTTTTTGGGGGGGGAGAAGGCGGGGAGGGGAGGGCAGAGTTAATCAGTACGGTCTTGCTCCTATTAAACCCACACTCCCAGTTATAGTAGATTAAGGTGGTGACCTCAAATGCACTTACAAGTGAGTAAATCCCATGGATTTTCAATAAGATTTACTCATCAATAAGTGCACTTAGATCTAGGGCCGGGGCGCGGTGGAGAGGTACATTTTCACTCTGTCTGATGTGAATCGGTATTAACCCCACTGATTTTGATTGCAGGGATATCCAGTTATTGAATATGTGGTTTGTTTGTTTTTTTAAATCGCATAACCTTCAACCTTTCTCAGTTAAAGCAGGCACATGCCTGAAACACCCCAATTTGCAAACTGATGACACCCATCCACCCCAAATTCCACATTGCTGAAGGTTTCATTACCCGTATGTGCTACATTCTTTTATATCATCCTTCGCCAATTTGGTGCCTTTTGGAAGTTTTGGACTACAATTGCCATAAGTCCCAGCCAGCATGCTATCTAGGGCTCAGGTGACCTGCAGATCTGGAGGGCACCAGGTTGGCAAGGACTGGTTTGCATTGTGTTAGCATGTCTTTCTGCTGATTTAAAAGCCAAGCCTGTGTTTGTTCTCTTGGGTTAAATGTATGTTTGAAGACACAATTGTCACCCAATGATTCTCCCTGAATATTACAATGCAATTGTTAGAGTTGCCAAATCCCGGCTATGTCTGGGAAATTCCGGACGTATGGCAGCCCTATTATTGGCTCAAAAGAAAATTTTATAAAAAAATATATTTTATTATCAAATGTGATTAGAATATACATTTAGAAATGTGTATTTTGTAAGTAAATTTGAAACAGGATGGGGCAGACTCTGAAGCCAACACAGGCAAAACCACCAGAGATTGGGAATAGACCAATCCATTCAACAGCGTTGTCATTCTTTAAGGTACAGCTCCCAGGAAGTTAGGTGGGTGTGTATCTACGGATGGAGAAGGAATTTGGCTCATTTTGCATTTAAAGGATAACCTACCAAATTTGCACTTTGCAAAACTTGAAGTGAAACAGAGCCATGCTTTGAAATTTGCACTTCTCTGAATTTTGCAATGCGGTTCTCCATCCAAGTAGTGTGTACAAAAATGCATCCACTGAGGGCAAAACATACATTAAAAGGTATGCCCTAGGAAATATAATGATAAAAAAATGTGTTAACATCATGGGAAATTGCTTTGCAAAAACATGTAAGTTAGGCAAAACTGCATACTGAATATGTGTCTATTAGGAGAAATTTGCATTAAAAAGGTGATGGATCATGAGGCAATATAAAAATAATTGCAAACTGATGTGGAAATGTGGAGAACTAAAGTTTTTTTGGGAGAATGGGAAACTGATAAAAGTTGAAATTTGACAGATTTGCTCATCCCTGAACTCTACTGCACATGCATGTCATTGCAAGCACATGAACACCAAGGCACCAAAAACTGTTGCTGAGGTATGTTTTGAATGGTTGACAGCACAGTGTAGGAAAATTATATGTTTTAAGTTTGTCTTTGACAACGAAGAACAAATACCTTCCGCCAGCTTCCACAATGGCCCCTCCTACAGCCTGCCAGAATATTCTATGGCCCCTCCCACAATCCACCAGGTTCCACTCTTAACACCTCTCACAACTTGCCACATTTTGTATTGAGCTTCACCCCCCAGCTCCCCAGGACAGTCACCATTTCTGAATTCAATAGTTGACAAACCCTAACGGGCCCTTTCCAGAGATGAAAAACCCACTGTGGCCCCCCGGACCTCTTCATCTGGCCCTTGGGACTCTCTCCAGGACGCACACTCTCATAAGCCACGCCCAGCACCAGTCCTGCGTGGCATCCTTCTTGAGTGTTTTTGCCTGGCTAGAATCCATCCTCAAACAGCCCCTCAAATGCTTATTGCTTTTCCAGCAGGAGGAAAAAGAGGAATGTGTAGGAGTGTGTAGAAATCTGCCTAGGTTACAAAAGTAAAATTCACTTTTGTTGCTTTGCCTACTTTCTGCTTCCGATCGTGCCCCACTTTTGCCTCTGGTTGTTGAGCTGAGAAAGACCCTCCCCCCCTGCAGTGGGCTGAAAGAGCCCAGGGGGAAAGAAGACTGGGGTTTGCCAAGTTCAGTGAAAAGGACACCTTGCCACACGCATTTATTCATCACCACACCAGCTCGGCGCGTGTTATTGAAAACGCACTTTTATAATGGCAGGGAGCAGTTGCCGTGGAAAGCCCCTGACACCCCTCCCCCTTCCACTTGGCTCCTGGTGCTGCCACCCCTGACGCCCCCTCCCCGCTGGCCTCCCCTCTTTTCCACCTTGGCTCTCCAAGCGCTGTTTGTTTTGTTCTAGGAAACGTGTCCTAAATGCCAGGCTCGGCAGTTTCGAGTCCATGAATCACTACCACATGTCAGCTCTTGTAGCTGCACTATATCAGCAGAAAGAGAGAAAGAGAGAGAGCCAGGCTCTGATGGAAATTAACGGGCTCAGTATCGATTGCATATGCACGCATGAAAGGGGAGAAGCCCTGCTCCGGCCCTGCACTCACGCGAGGTTGCCAAGTGTGAGTTGCTGGTGTTGCTACTCATCTTTGACAATTCCCTAGAGCAATAGGTTTTTGAGGGGGGCAGAATCACTCTGCAAACTATTTAAAATCCAGAGATTTGGCCATATGGATGTTTAATTTACTTGTGGTGCACCACCCCATAATATGCCCTTTGGGAGTGAAAGATCTTTCTGATATCCTGTTAACTATAGAGATGCCAGGGATCATTGGGCATTTGTGTGTGTGTGTGTGTGTGTGTGTGTGTGTGTGTGTGTGTGTCTGGTAGGACCTCTGGTTGGAAGAAAAATAAGCTTTGGGTTTATTACTCCTGACGAACAAAGCCGTTCTGAGTACAGGCTTACAAGTGGCCCTCATGGAGTCATGAGGTTACCATAAACGAATGTCTAGCACTTACTGACTGAATAAGGAGAAGGAAGCAAGTAAAGCCTGAGAAAAACAACAACCGACAGATAGTTAGTTAAAAGGTATCAGTAAGGGAAGAATAGGTTGGTTTCCTGTCTACTGTGTCCCTGCTGGTTCAGGTAACGTATTGGAAACGTTGTTGCTTGGCTCCCAACCCACAGGTGAAGTGCTCCCCTCTCTCTGGCCAATGGGAATCTCACAGACCATGCCCCTTCCCAGGCCTGCTGTGCACCCATGCCAAGTGGTTTTGCCTGGGTGGAATATGTCCCTGAGCAGCAATACTGCCTCCTGCTTGATTAGACCCGAGAGGATGGACTTATGTGGGGGGCACATGCAAACCTCTCTTTTCTTTGTGGCTGGAATGTAGCCTATTGTATAAAAGGAAGTGTCAGGCCACTTTTGCCTCTGGCTCCACCCACCATTGGCATATGACCTCCAGAAGTTGACCCAGAAGGGAATGAGACCCTTGGGAGGAAAAGGTTTCCCCACTCTTGGTGTAATACTGAGCTAGATGTACCAATGGCCTGTTCATAAGATCCTATTTAACTCGGCCCTTTATTCAAAGTCATGAGGGGCGTAGCTCACTGCTAGAGAGCATGCTCAACTTGCAGGAGGTCCCAGGAGAGCTACTGCCAGTCACCATCGACAATATGGACTCAGATGGACATATTGCAGTTTCCTTTCTGACCCAACAATACTCCAAGCAGTTGGTCATTCCTTATCCAATGACTGGATGTGGCTGGATTAGAACAATTTGACTGAATTGGAGCAAAGTGGACTTTAAGCAAAGTTGGTTTTCTTTCTCAGGATCTGAATAAATATGGGTGGGGTGGGGGTGGGGGTATGTTCCAAAGCCACAAATATGTGGGGTCTTGCCAAGACCACAGCAGCACCCTGAAATCCAGAGCGGAAGACGGCTAAACGCTGCCGTTCGTCAAGATGCAATTCTGGGGCCATTATTAAGACTGATCAGCTTCCTCAATTGATATTTGAAAACATTAAGCTTTCATAATGGGTGCACAAGTGACGGCTCTGCATTCATCATTGCATACAATAATTTCCTTTATTAAAAAACCCCGTCATACTCCTGCGGCGTTGCTACCAATCAGGTGGCCCCCATTCCCAACCACAGAAAGACTGTCCCATTCATTATGTACAACAAACAGCTCTTGGAGGGGGTGGGGGGCATAGTGAGTTATGGCAGGGCATGGAGGGCTTGTTTGGGGTCAGGGGGAGAAGCAATGGCCCAATCGGCAGTCTTCCTGGAATCTGTGGGTGTATGTGCATGTGAATGTGCATGTGCGTGTGTGTTTGGGAATTTGCTTCATGTAAGAAAGCAAGGACTTTCCTGGGGGACAAAACAAAGACTTCCTAAGGCCCACACACCCAAGAGCTACATGAAGGAATTCTCCAGCGAGTTTTCTGTTTGACTGAGAAGGAGAAAGTCTGTTATTTGTTGATGGGAGGGGATAAATACATTGCAGCTAAGGTTTTTATATTCACTTTAGCAGCTCAACAGATCAGACAGAATTTTACTGTACAACATGGGGCTCCGTGTGCTAGGGACCGCCTGTGCTGAAATGTACTTTTTATATAGCTTGTATTCTTGTGATGACCAAAGGTTTCTACAAAATAAATGTCACCCACCCACCATCCCTCTGCCACCGTTGTTGTTGTTTTGTTATTTATGTCATTTGTAGATAGCTTCCCATGAGGCACCCCAAAGCAATTTACACTGTAAGAGCACATATAATACAGTTACATATATAAAAATAAATAAATGATTGCATATGTATAAAACCAATGTTAAACATAAAAACAGTTTAAAACAACAGCAGCACATAAATAAAATCAATTCAAATCCAAGGAAGGTCCCAACTGAGACAAAGATTTTAGACACCTGGTTGAAAGAGGAATGTATTAAAGCAGGTGCAAAAAGACACACACAAACACACCCACACACACACCCTGTTATTGCAGCAAGAGGAATTTCCAAGGAATAGTTGTCACCATGCTAAAGGCCCTATTCCGACATTATGCAGAATGGGTCTCCTGAACAGGATGGGATCTGCAGGATACTGCCTTCTGCAGAATGCAGTGCTTGGGCAGGTATGTAGGGGGTGAGGTGATCTTTTAGGCATATTTGTCCTGGAATGTATATGGCTGCAACGTGCCCTCTGAGGATTTGCAGGTGGAAACAGTGACATGCCTGTGATGCTTCAATGCACATACCACGAAGCAACACCCAAGGGACCCTGGCTCAGTGTCAGAGCAGAATCTCAGCATGCGGAAGTTCCCAAAATCAATGCCTGGCATGTCCCAGATAAAAGGATCTGGGAGCAATTTTACATCAGTTGCATTCATTACCTGTTTGATCTATTGAAAGTGTTGGGAGCAGGGCCTGCTATACCAGGTGTGGAAAACTCCCATCCATTCCCCATTCAGATATTATGCTTTCCAGAGACCTTGGGAGAAGAGCTGAACCTTGAAGGGTGATAACATGAGTGAAGCACGCATTAACATCGTTTTCACAAGGCATTCACAAAAGGAAAGAATGGGGGACATGGGCAGCTACCAGAAAAGAAGGCCCACTGGAGCATAAGTAATAAACCAAATAATTGACAATAGGGTGGCTTTTAATGGTCCCCACAAATCTCCAGGCCGGGGTAAGCCATTTTCCCACTGCTTGTGTTTTGGTTCAACTGCAGCTAACTCATCTGAGAGTGTTCAGTGTGCCTACGTGAGGGCAGCACATTTAAACCAGGGGTGGGGGCCTTTTTCAGCCTGAGGGCCTAATTTCCTTCTGAGCAATCTTCTGGGGGGCCACATGCTTGTGGTGGGTGGGGCCAGAGGCAAAAGTAGGTGGAGCAATGAATGCAGATCTCGCTAGTGTACAGTAGGCTAGTTTCTTCACACACACACACTCACATACCCTTCTTTATCCTCCGCCCAGACAAGGAAGAGGCGTTATCAGAGTTCACGTTTCACATTCCAGACAGGCAATAGAGCCCTTATGGCGTGAAGTGGAGACAGTGCGGCCTGAGAAGTGTTCCAAGGGCCTGGAGGGCTGCATTTGATCCCCTGGCCTAAGATTTCCTACCAAAAAATTAAAACCACAGGAATGTCTCTACCCTTGATGCTGGGCTGGCACTGTGGATTAACATACAACGTGTGTTGCATGTGGGATGTGGAAATCCTAACCTGTGGTGTGCTATATCCATAGTGGCTTCTTGTCACAGGTTATCACAGACGCTGAGTGATAAATGTGTGAACTAGTTGAGAGAGAGGTCTAGAGGCACTGGATCTTTAGGTGTGGCTTGTGCATAGATACATAGAGATATATTTGATATGGAGGATAACTTGCCTCCTTCCTGAGCTTACAGGATGACTGGAAAATGTGCACCAACAAGGCTGAGAAGCATTGCAAAGTCTTTTTCCTTTGATTTAACAGTAGCACAGAGCAGGCAGAAATTCAGCAGGCAAAGCTTTTCCTAACATGGAAATAAAAGTGGGGTGTGTCACTTGTTGAACTTCTGCCTTTACCAGGATGCTTAAAATGACCCAGGAGCGTTGGCAGTAATAAAATTAAATTAAATGGGAACCTTAGTCTGGAGACAGAATCCATGGCTCCTGGCCCCAAATTAGACCCCTTCCATAAAAAGGGTGAGAAACAACAGGAGTCCTGATTCCAAAGTCTGCTCCCCCCTCCATTCAATTCCTCCCCTCCTAAACCAAGAGATCCATCCCCAAAGACCCTGCCAGCATCCTCTCCAAGAGGTTCCCATGCCACTTCGAACTTTGGCACAATCCCCTCCTTTTTCTTTCTGGGGAGACGGAGTAAAGGAGGGTTTTGCTGTCTGACAGAAACATAAACAGGCCAGCCATGAATGCCCCCCATTCATGCCCCCAAACTGGCGTAGGCGCCATTCCCAAAGTGCATGGAAGGTTATTATTTAAAGGGGTGATGAATCCTTCCCTTGTACCCAGCTGGGGCGCTGGCCGAGGCGGCCGCAGAGAAACATCTCACAGACAGACAGGATCTGTTTCCTTTGCCACACTTTGGCACCCCCTGCAGGGCAGGGCAACGCAGAGGACTGAGCGACTGCTTTGGGTCTCTGCAGGGAGTTGCCAAATTATCCCAGGGTGTGACTAAGCAAGGCTGGAACACACTGCATAGCGTGAGCACGCTGCTCCTTTAAGAATATATGAATCTATGGCTCTAATCTAGCACTGGTTGAGTTTGCTTAGCTATTGAGAATAGGCCTTGTGCTGTGCGTGCTATCCAGCTGCTTCTGTCTCACTCCTGCCCAGGCACTCATGGAAGGTGCAAAGCAGGGGCGGTGTGCGTGATGGTGTGGGCAGAGTTAATGGAGGGCTGCATTTGGGCCCAAGGTCCCCCAACCTTCCTCTTCTCCATTCATAAGTTTATGAACTTCTATGGTGTCTCTCCCATACCCCACTATTAGTTCACTTTCCATAGAATTGTAGAGATGAAAGGACCCAAAGGATAATCTCATCCAGCCCCCTGAAATGCAAGAATCACAGCTGGTTGTGTTCTATATCGGTTGCAGCTGTAATACTTTCCGTCAGGTACCTTTGATAGAAAGGGAAATAAAACTGGGCAGAGGTATATATTCTTGTATATATCGGCCGCATCATCCAGTAAAAATGTTACTACCAGCAATATGCTGCTAGCAATAAATCAAGCAAAAACAAAGAAAAAATAGGGAAAAAAATAGGAAAAAAGTAAATTCTCGGGCAGATCTTGTACTATTCTAGTGGAACTGAATAACAAATTTAGCCAACAAAAGAGCAAGTGCCCCAGGTAAAGAGGGAGGGGGATTATTATCCAGTATTGGGGAGCATGACCTCAGAGAGCTCCCAGTGCGAGGAGGGGATTAGCCCCTCTGTGGGTTCATGGGGCTGCTTTATTAGTCAAATAAGTAATCCCTCCCCTGCCCAAAGTGAGTTCTCTTAGCTTTGCTCCTGCTACCGTAATTCCATCCTCTCTCTCTCTCTCCGCTCCCCAAACCCTTTCAACATGCTAATCTCAAACTGAGTAGTTTCCAAATCCCTTGGAAAACCAATAGGGTCTCTTAGGCAGGTTAATGCTGATTGAGAGAAAGGACCTCTGCAACCACAGGGCAGCCAAGGGCAGAGGGCAGGGGAAAGAAAATGAAAGGTGGAAAGATGGTACCCAGATAGTTAAAAGCATACACAATCTCTCATGCACACTCCCAAATTTTGCCTGCTTCCCTTCTCTGCCAGCTCTGTCTCCCACACCTTTTTCTAGGGGAGAGTGTTATGCGGCAGGCCTTTGGATGGTTTGCATGGAAGCAGCCAAGCTGAGCTTTTTGGGGGGGGGTCGGGGGGGGAGAGAAAAGGATAAGTCTAGGTTTCAGCTCTGGAGACGTGGGAAATCATTTGTTTGGAAAATATCCCCCCCCCTTTCCACTGCTACACAAGGAGGTTTAAAGTTGTAAAAACAGTAAAATGCAATGAGTTGACAAACACAATCCTGATGCAACTAGCAAACATAAAAAAAACCCAGCAAAAGCAGAAGAGGATAAAAGATTTAAACAACAAAACAGTGGATAAAAGCACTGTTAAAAGGCATTTCAAATACCACTGAAAGCACAAGATATAAAACTTCATGTTCCACTTGTTTGTAATAATAAACAAGGAGTGCCAGGTGATCTTTGGATTTCTTAGGCCCTAAAAAATGATGGGCTTTGCACCTTATTCCGGCCTAAAAAAGGACTGCCAAACAGCCAGTGTCATGCTGGTTACCTTTCTTATCCAGATTCTGCCCCGGCTCTGCCCAGACCCACATTCCACCCTGGCACCACTCCCAAGCCGCTAGGTTCTGTTGTGACACTGCCCATGACCTGCCAATTTCTGAGACTGAGCAAATAAAGCCTGGTCTATGCAACAGAGGTATAAGATGGCGGAAGGGACTGTGCTGGTTTAGACTGCAGGTGGGGAGGCCATTCTTGAGTGCCTCCTTATGTAGAAAACAGATGCCAAAAGGAATGGGCTGGGCTAAAGACTCTTTCCTAATGTGCTTGCTTCTCTCCCGGGCCCATGTGCAGGCTTTTATTATTATTACTATTTTTCATGTTGCAGGATTTCAGTGGGAAATTACAGGATGTGCCGACTGGAAATGAAACAGTGTGATCGCCCTGAAACTTTTGCAGGCATGAAGGACATGGAAAGTGGAATCAGGTGTGACTGCCCTGCTGCCATCAGGGTCACAACTGAGCCCAAATACAGCATAAAAAGGATGTTCGGAAGGGCGTTTCTTGTCTACCCTCGAAAACATTTTAAGAACTAAGTTGTTGACCGCGGGGTGACTTCTGCCTGGATTGAATCCACAAAGCTAACATGCCCCGGGTCTTCCAAGGGGCTGAGGGAGGGCGGGGATCACAGCTAAATGGAAAGGAAAGGGAAGCTGGGGGTTGGGGTGGGGAGAATGGAGGGAAGGAAAGAAAGGAGGAGAGGAAACGAAGAGAGTCTCTTGAATTAAACTGTCAATGGTGCGCGGCGGCGGCGGCAGCAGCAGCCTCGGCCATGGCGCGTCCGTGATTTAGATGAATAATTGAAACGCTCCGATACATTTATTATCCCTTTAGTGCAAAAGTGGCAGAGAAAGACGAGTGGTAATTGAAAAACAGAACACAAATCTCCCGGTGAAAGCGCCGTTTCTTATCGCAGAGTAAACATGTCAGGCCTAATAAACAAGAGCGAGACGCGAGTTGGGGCGCGCGCATTGATTTAGGGGATGATTTCAAGCCCCTCCTGCCCCCCCGGTGGGCGTTTTTGCGCGCGCGCGTTTGGCGATGAGAAAATGGGCCCGTGTCGTTTTTATGGTTCTGGGGGTGTGGGGCTTATAATCATAATAAGACTAATAAAAAAGAAAAGGGCCTTTTTCTCCCCACCCCCACCTCTCCGTGCACGCTTTTATCGACCTAGTAAAAAGCCTTTTACAGTTGGCCCTGGAAGAGCGCCGCTCAGCCTGACGCTCTTGGCAGTGCCCACGCTGCGGACCCGCAGCAACCTTGGCACCGCCGGGCACTGCCGGCGCCAGGCGCACCTCTGTCCCAGGCCGCCAACTCGGCAGGGCGCAGCCGGCTTTGCAGGCTGGACCTCCGGGAGGCGAACGACGCTAGTGGGCTCGGCAGTGCTGGTGGGTGCCTCCTTGGGGTGCAAGGGCGAGCTGGGTGTTGGCTCAGCAAGAAGTGCGCAGCGCTCCCCTCTCCTTGATGCCGACCGCGCCGGTCAGGAGGGTGATGGTGCCTCTGAGCTCGCCCCACATGGAGGAAAGAGGGCAGAGGAACCGGCAGGGCTGCGTCGCGACCAAAAATCACTGCGAATGCCAGGGGCGAGGTCCAGAGCCCTCTCTGCACGTGAGGAAGTGAATTGGATTCCATTAGTACAAGGGAAGAGCGCATTTTCGGTTCCCGGTTTGGGTTCTCCCCATTTTCACTTAAGTTTGCCGCGTCTTCTTTTAAAAATGAAAGTTTATCAGCATTATAGTGCACATTTTTCCTAATATGCACATTTTTGGATGCACTCCCCCCCTAATATTATTGTTTTGTTCAATAATATATGTGGTTTAATGCATTCACATGGTGCACGCACACCTTATTGAAAGTCAAAGAGGCTGTGCCCAGCCATGGCTTGTGATCCATGAACCAGATCCATCTTTCTCTGTTACTTAATATATTTATATAAATACATATCTAATTAATATGCCTTTGACAAACTTATGCCTTGCCTTAAAAAAAAGCCGTTTTCACAAAGTGGCTCAGAAACATGTTTTTTAAAAGAAAAAACACACAATTCAAAAGTGCACATAAGAAGAAGCACATTTTAAAACAAACAGGTCAGGGACAACAGATATTAAATTCTTAAAAAGCATTATGAGATTAAAATAAATATTCATAGCACACTTAAAAACACAAGGAGAGAGACAGAGCGTGGAGGGTATGTCCCCTGAGAGTGAATTCTGTAGTTTGGGATTTTGCTGTCTTTGGGGGTAGCCAGCATCAGCTACCAGAAAAGATTTACGTGCAATTTTTAATAAACAGCAGCTAAAGCTAGCACAATCTGAAGCCCCCTGGCAATGGCCCCTATCACAGGGCTGCCCCTTGGCAAGCAAAAACAGGAGACAATATCTCTGAGCATGTAGAAGCAGTGATGAAGCTACAGCTGGTTTGGGGGGGTCAAAGTCATAAGAACATGGGAAGCTGCCTAACTACAATGGTCCATCTAGTTCAGTAGTGTCTACTCTGACTGGCAGCTGCTCTCCAGGATTTCAGATAGGTGTCCTTCTGGGACATTCTGCATGCAAGGCCGTTGCTCTACCACTGAGCTACAACCCATCCCCCAAAGAGAGACAAGGCCTGGACGGCTTGATCACATTCTGCCAGTGCATTACCAGCTGTGCTTGGCTCCCATCTGTTTCCAGGCTCAACCTAAAGCGCTGATTAGGAATACAGGAGCATAAGAAGCTGCCTTATGCTGAGTCAGACAATTGGTCCACCTACCTTAGTGTTGCTTACACACTGGCAGCAGCTATTCAGGCAGGGGTCTCTCCCAGCCCTACTTGGAGATGCTAAGGATCAAACCTGGGACCACCTTCCACTTGCAACGCAGGTCCTTTACCACTGAACTATGTACAATCCAAGGAGTAGTAATTTAGCTACCACTGACTGAACACAAACACTAATGAGTATATTTTGTCTCTGCAGTTTTAAATTCCTTTTGGTTCTGTATGCTTAAATGCATGTGTATGCAGAAGTACAGTGGTACCTTGGTTGTCAAACTTAATCCATTCCGGGAGTCCATTCTACTCCCGGAACAGTTCGAAAACCAAGACACGGCTTCCAAGGCGTTCGACAACCAAGGTACCACTGTACAGTAAATGCTACAGTGCTTAATGGGGATTACCCCCAGGGAAGTTGACACAGGACTGTAGCTTTAATTACTCAGAACCTCTCATAGTGCCTGGCAGTAATGCTGACATCCTAAACTCACTTGACTGGGAGTAAGCCCCACTGAATTCAATAGGATTTACTTCTGAGTAAATATGGTTAGGATTGTGCTGTAAGCTGCCAAAGGCTCTCAGTTCATGCAGACACCTGATTCAACATATAGGGACATAGGAAGCTGTGTTATATTGAACCAGGGCAGTGGTCCGTCCAGCTTGATATTGTCTACACTGACTGACAGCAGCTCTCAGCAGACCATGGGAGCAGCTACCAAGAGATCCTGCCTTAGCCCTTGGGCCAGGGGTTCCACTGGGGGCAGCATTGGTTTCAGCAGCATTCTCTCTTCCAGCCCCTCCCCCCCCAATTTTATAGTTGGGGGGTGGCCAGCCAGGCACGTACATGGTTAACAATGCTTGTTTTATTATTTGTAATTTAAGCAAAAATCATTTTCTACAACAAAATGCCGCTTTATTCCCAAGGAAATGTGTTTAGCATTGGAAACGCATTTTCGTGTTTCTGCAGTACAAGCAAATGTTATCCCTGTAGTGGCGATGGTGTGATGATTTGAGAGGGTTTAAAATGCAAAACTGCACATGCTCAGAGAATTTCTTTCTCCTTTTAAAATCGGGGGAGGGAGGAGACTTGTTTGTTTCTTTGTTGCTCCGACATGTCAGGCACATAGAACCTGTTGTAAAGCATGGAATGTGTATGCATGAGGGAGAGGAGGGCAAAGGGGAGGAAGGGAAATGAGTAACACTATTCAGGGTCTAAGGGTACACTCACATTATTGGTTTAAAACAGTGGTTTTCAACCAGTGTGCCGTGGCACCCTGGGGTGCCTTGAATGATGGTCAGGGGTGCTGCAGGCAACACTGGCCTCTGTCTCTCTTCCCTTCCCTTCCTCCTCTGATGCCCCCTTGCATCTCAGCCTCCCCAAGGCTTGCGTAGCTGTTTGTTGCAGCAGCCCTGGCTACAAGCTCCCCAGGCTAATGGTGCCTCTGGGGCTGGCCAGGGGGTGCTGGTTTATGACTCGCTTAGTCATAAAGGAACTAAAACGACTGGAATGCACCCTATCTCTGCCCCTGCAACAATGTTCTCGCTAGGATCATGCTAAATTTGAATCATATCCCCCAACAAGCTGCTCCCCCTTTCCCACAGCCCCCAACTTAATAATCACTTGATATTAAGAAAATCAAATCTTCCAAGGCCTTGTCTCATAATAAGTCGGCAGTCAGAACCATCATACCAGATATATTCAACCCCCAACACACAATGAAGTAGCTTAGCTTTAACAGGAGAAGACTGAGACTGGGGTGGGGGGGCACAAAGCAACCTTAATGTACCCCCAGTAAGTAAATAAACTTGGCCCAGTATCCCTGTAATCTCAAGGGGGTGGGAGTCCCTTGAGGTGGGGGGAGGCTTTAGCAGCTGCACCGGCCTCCCTGCAGCTCTGCTTTGAAACCATGAGCATCGTCTGCGCACATCTTCTGAGGGAAGCATTTTTTGCTTCAGAAAAATTAGCCTCTCTCTCTTCCCTCTTTCCCTCCCCCCCCCATCTCCCGCTTCTAGTCAGTCTCTTCCCCCTCTCCAACCCCAACCCAAGGGAAAGCAATGGAGCAGAAATTCTTAAAGAAACTGATTATTCTCTTCCCCCCAACCCCCGGGCAGGGGATGGGGAGCGGGGAGGCTTAAAAGGCTGGCTTCTTGTGAAGTGGTAGCAGAAAAGAGGGCAGGAATGCCTTTCTAGCTACGGCGGCAGAGACGCCAAGTCCCTCCGGGGAGCTGGAGGACCAGCCTGCACATTCGCCAGCTTGTTTACGCCTCGCTGTTGTTGTTGGCAGGAACGAGAAAACAAACAGCAAACGCAAAATATGAAATTGAAAAGACACACACGCACGGACGCACAAAGCCACCCAGATGCTGCTGCCCCACCCTGCCTTTATTGCCATTTTAAAAAGGGGATTTACTTGGCAGCAAACATACAAACAAACACCCTTGTTAGATAACTAAATGCTGGTGAGGATGGACAGCCACAGGGCAAGGGAGCCAAAGTAGGCCTGAGGCCTTGTCTCTCTGGGTGGTCCCTATGGGCGCACAGGGTTGTATCCAATGCTAGTCCTACTCAGTTTGTAGACCTACTTAATTCAAGAGACACAGCTAACTTAGGTTCATTAATTTCAATGGGTCTACTCTGAGTAGGACACAGATAATACAACCCGTAGTTTGGAGAGCAGAGCTAGTGTGGAAGGTGCCAAGAAGCTCAGGATTGTATTGGTTGGGGGTGAATTTAGGTCATCTCCAGAAGGACAAATCTGTCAATTTCAATTTTTCTCCACTTTTCATTTTCCCCAGTCTTAAAGTTCAGCTCTCCGCATTTCCACATCAGTTTGCAAATTATTATTATTTTTAAATCCTCGTGAAAAATCAATCAGCACTTTAGTGTGAATTTCGCCTACACGTTTGCATGCATTTTTTGCAAGGCAGTTTCCCCTAATATAATGTATTTTGTAAGTTCTTTTCACTAATATATGCATTTTAATTAATTAACATTTTACCCCCAATATATGCATTTTTGTACACATTACAAAATTCAGATGTGTGAATTTTGAAGGATTGTTCTGTTTCATTTTGCGTATTTCCCCCCCCAGAAAGCGTGAATTAGGTAGATTAAACTTTACATGTGAAAGGAATCAATTTCCTTCCCCATCCTTACCTCCAGACTGTCACCATATCGTGGACCGTATTTAATTGCATGGTGGAAATTTAGGTTTGCAGAATTAAAGTGGATGAAAATGCTCTGGTACAACAAATCCACTGTTTTAAAAAATGAACTTTCTGCAGTTAGGGGTTATGGAGAAATGCACTAAAAACTATGGGATAAATAACTGATTAGTGGGAACAAGTTCAACCACCGAACAAGTAAATCAGAATGCAAGCTCATTATCGCCATGTAAACAAATCAGAGCAAATGCTTAATAAAGATCAGACATTAACCTTCACACAAGTTTTGTGCAAACAAATCAGGATGAATGCTCTCAGTAATCAGGTCATCTGGAGGAGCCCATAGGCGGAATATGTGTGCGCGCGCATGCGCACACACACTCAAGAACATCTGGGCTTGGCTTCTGCATTCAAGGGATCTCTGCTAGTTGTCCCACATGTTACAGAGGCCTGAATGACCCCAAGTACAAGTTGGACATTGAGTGCTGCTGCCAATCACATGCTGTGGAACGCTATTCCAGGAGAGAGTTGGCAGGCACTCCCACTTTTGACGTTCAGGTATCTCTTGAAGACCAACAGGTCATTCCGCATCAGCGGTAGAAGGCTGGGGTGGTCCACAGCACTGTCCCCTATGGCAGGCTTTTACATTTCCATGCAGGAACCTATGGCAATCATTTGCTTAAACGGGAGGAATTGAGTTGTATCCAGCTAAGTAGATCTGCTGAAATTAATGGACATAACTAACTGATTTATTAATTTCAACAGGTCTATTCTGAGTAGGACTAACACTGGCTACAACCCAGTCTTTGAATCTTTCCCATTTTAAGTTTTCATATCCTCCACTGGTGCGTTTTAAAAAATAATTAATTTTCTGGTTTTCCATTTTTACATGCTTATAACGTTTCACTTTACTGTAAAGGTCCACAAAACATACAAAAGGCAGGGATGTCAAACTGCATATAAAGAATGCTAACTTGAATAGTTTTTAATCTTCTTAAGTTTTCACTTAAAAATATACAGAGGAGGTGAAGTAACCAATTTTTTTACATGTAAGCACACCTAAGACCTACAACAAATAGTTGCAGTGTATATCCTCACACAGTATTCCTGTTCAGACTTCTGGCCAGTTATTCCTTTTGTGCAGGGCATCCCACTCTCCCCTCCCCTGGATTTTCCTTCCCTCTTTCAAGCTGACACACTGCATTCCTTACCTATTGAAGCATGTTTAGTCTTCACTAGGCTGTTGTTGTTTTGCACTCTAAGGCTTAAAAAAAGAGAGTTCTACTTCTGTAAACCTCAAGGTTCCCCAGAACACGCTGTTTATATTGTTTCTCAAAGGCCCTGTTACAGCTCAATTTCCATCGGCACTCACCACCATAGTTTCTTATTAGAGGGAGCAATATAAGTCAACCCACTTTCTCCTCTCTTCTCATTCTGATTTCTTCATTCTACATTTTCCCTTTCTCTGTTCTCCACCTTTGTTCTTCCATACCCACCACAATCCAATTTCTTCCTTCCTTGGGAAGTCATGGTGGCCAAAGTTATACAAGATCGGTAAACACAATCAACTGTAGATCTAAACAGGCAACCATTTTAAATGAGTGTGCTTCGGTCCTCACCCCAGCTATGGCTGCTCTTAAAACAGGCTTTTGAAACGGCACAAAAAACCTGCAAAGGTGTGCATACAATTGTCAGCAATGGTATCATACCACCTTCACCTTCCCCTCTTTCCCCAAACCCCTATTGTCTGTTTGGATGCCTACTGCAAACTTATGCTGATTTTATATTACTCCACCTATCATGGCTTGGGAACTGTGGTTTAGTGAGGGTGCTCAGAAGGATTCTTTCCCCATATTTCATTTCATTTAATCCACTTTGCTACAACACGGGACAGTTTTTAAGCCACAGAAGTGACAAAATATATAACAAAGATCACACATCCTGCAACAATCAGATCCAACGCAAATGCCATAATGAAAAACGTGTCTATGAAAAGAAACAACTTAAATCAATTGAAGTCATATTCAGTAATCCATTTGAAATATAGTATTGCACGATAAAAAGCAACTCTCAAAACCAGCAAATGATAAGCAGAAAACCACTCCCACCAATTACAATAAATCATTACTAGATTATAATCAATAAAAATAACAGCAAAGTCACAACACATAAAATACACCACAGCCTGTGTTTGTTTTTTCAAAAAATTAACTGAGCAGCAAAGTCACAAAGCTTATAAAATTACAAAATGTTTATCCTCAACACATCCATCCTTTACAGCAGGGGGTTCCCAAATTGCGGCCCGTGGACCATCAGTGGCCCCAATGGTAATTCAGGTGCCCCGGGCACCTGTGGATTTGCTGCTTAAGAAACATTCATATTGATTTTTAATTGTACTTTTATTGCTTATATTATGTCTAACCGCATTGCAATTCAAACTGTAATACAATAAAATACAATATAGAAGAAATAAAAGCAGCAATAGAAATGCAATTAAAAACACAGTATCTAGCACCACACATTATAATTGACACAAGAGGCATAAAAATTAATGATTTTAAAGTAGTCTGTGGGCAAAAAGCTTGGAAGACACTGTCTTACAGAATTAGAGTTTATAGGGATTCCTGGGGAGGAGAGATATTCTAACATTTAAGAGTCCATGATGTAAAGATGCCATCAGTCTCATACCTAACCACTGATTTGTTCATTCATTTTTATTTATCTCATTTATAAACCACCTTTCCACTTAAATTTTACCCAAACCACAAGTCCAGGATGAATAAAGAACATGGTATTGGACTAGGGATGGAGGGAGGAATTCAATTAATTTCACACTTAAAAGGCAAATATAGCAAATTTCACGCTATTCCAACAATGCACAAACAGAAGCACAGCCATCCCTCCCAAATTTGTGAATTTTGCAGTGAAGTCCTCCAACCAAAAATAATGTATCCTAGGGTGAAGTGAGCATTTAAAATGCATGTATTAGTGACAATAACATACACAAATGCATTATGTTATAGAAAAAAATGCTTTTGCAAAAATGTTTATGTCAGGCACAGTTGCGCGCGTGCACACACACACACACACAAAAACACACACAAATGTTAGGAGAAATTTGCACAGAAATGCTGATGAGTTTTCATGAGAACGTTTAAAAATTAAGTAAGTTGCAAACTTATATACAAATGTGGAAAACTGAAGATGGGGGGGGGGGATTGAGAACCAGAGCAAAAACAAAAGTGAAGGATCTGCACACATCTCTATAGCCAACATAGCCCCCAACATTTCGCAGATGAAAGTAGGGATGCCCATAGCCTCATATCAAAGGCGATTGCCTAGTTTCTCACCACAGGGCGCACCTTTCACATTAATGAATGCTCTTCTCTGTCTTCTGCATCCGATATTCATTCACACTGCAACAGCTTGCCTTGCTCTATATTAAAAGCTAGTAAGGAATTTGTTCTTCTGGTTAAACGAGGAGGTGGGAGTGTGTGGTCATTGGACTACAGCTCCCATTATCCCTGATTGTTGGCTATGCTTGCTGAGGCTAATGGGAAAGGTGGCCCCAACAAGTACTGGAAGACCCACCGGTTCCCCACCCCTGGGCTAAACCAATAAATATAAGAGCTCTATGTAGTTCACCATCCTGCTTAGATATCTATTTATTAAGCCTAGTTTTAGGCCACAAAGCACCTTACGACCACAGTGGCCAACCTAAGGAGGTTGCTTATGCATCATCAAAAAGTAGGGAATGGATTGCCTCACCTGGATAGCTTGGTTGGTTAAAGCATGATGCTAATAATGCCAAGGTTGCTGGTTCGATCCCCTTTTGGGGCAGCTGCATATTCCTGCATTGCAGGGGGTTGGACAAGATGACCCAACTCTACCATTCTATGATTCTATGAGCAGAGGAGACAGATTTGCATAAAATCTTATGCTAATATATATGCATAGATGTAGAAGTAAAATACATACAGTGGTACCTCGGGTTACATACGCTTCAGGTTACATACGCTTCAGGTTACAGACTCCGCTAACCCATAAATAGTGCTTCAGGTTAAGAACTTTGCTTCAAGATGAGAACAGAAATAGTGCTCCGGCGGCGCGGCAGCAACAGGAGGCCCCATTAGCTAAATTGGTGCTTCAGCTTAAGAACAGTTTCAGGTTAAGTACGGACCTCCGGAATGAATGAAGTACTTAACCCGAGGTACCACTGTATTGCCGTAGTGGGGAAGACCAGATGATCTGTGTGCCAGCTCAGCCTATAAGGTCCCTCCTGCCTTTCCTCCTTATAGTTTTCTCTATTTAAACCACACTTAGACCAGCCAGCTCTTCAAAATATGTTACGATATCTTCAAATAAAGGTCTGTCCTCTATAAAGTAGGCCGCGTGGTCACCTTAGGCCCACAAAATGCCTGTAAGAAGCCCATAAGCAAGACACGGTGGTGCTCTATAAACAAACCAGCAAGCAAATAATTGCCTTGCGCAGATAAAAGAAAAGGGTGTGCAGACAGCATTCTCCGAAACGGCCCACTAAGGTCACCTCTAGCCTGTCAGCATTGTGCAGGAAGGAATTCAATCACATACCAGAAATTTAGACCTGCACAATTAAAGTGGATTAAAGCACTCTGTCAACTCACTGCAAGAAACCCACTTTAAAAAATAAACAGTAGACGACTGATTAACCAAAAACAATGGGCTTTTTGTGGATAGGGGATGTGATGGTGGGAAAATGCAGTGAAAAGTGTGGGATGAACAGATGATTCATGGGAAGGTGTATAAACACTGTGCAAGCCAATGAATGCTGATTGTCATATAAACTCCCCACAAACAAATCAGAAGGAATGCTCAGCAAAGACTAGATACAGCTTAACCTGTGTGTAAGCAAACAGGGTGAACGCTCAATAAACAGGCCGTATGAAGGAGCTCCAAGGAGTCAACTTTCTCACCCCTTCCAGCGTTCTGGCCAATGAATGCAAACTAGGAGGATGACTGACAGGCGCTAGGCCCTTAGTTTTTAAATTCTAGGATACTTCAGTTGGGTGAATACTGAAGCTTGTTCAGTAACGTTAACATATCAGGCTACCTGTATTTCTGTTCTGGCTGCATTGCAACGATTCCTCGCCTGCACAAAAATCCCTGGCCACAGGCCTGTGGTGCCTTGGAGCATGCCTGGCATGGAAAGCAGTTGGACAGGCAATGCCCAGCAGTCCATCCATAGCTGTTTCCTTGAGCATCATCTCACTTCTTGCAGAGCTGAAGTAGAGGCTGCTGCAGATTCGTGGGGGTTTAAAATCCAGCTCTTTGGCTGTCTTTGGTGCTAAAGGCAGCCCCCCACATGCTCCTACCGTAATGCATCCTTTAATGGGGTAGTGGAAGCAATTGGCCCCTTGCCTTAAACACTGTTTTTTCTTCTTTTCTTTTCTAAAAAGCACCAGCTTGACGTCCGGTGTGAGAAGATATAAGGGACAGCAGGGAGGGGCCCCTCTGGAAGCTTCCCCTATTGACAGTTTGTTGTTCTCTTCATTAGCTTGGCTTGACAGAGATTTATGGCAGATTTTTGTGAAATAGCCGAGTTCCGAGGTCCAGCTTTTTAACGCCACGGCGAGATTTATGGCACTTAGCAGCGCGAGAGTGCATTAACGGAAGGGCAGCTTTCCTTCCCCCAATTCCCCCGCCCGCCCCGCTCCCCATCTTTCTTCCTCTCTTTTTAATTTGATTGCAAAACAACTTTTAAAGGCAGGAAAATAAAATCCAAGGTAATGGGCTTAATTGTACTTCTGGACAAGGACGTCTGGAGAGTGACACTAGAGTGCAATGGATGGGAAGGGAGGGGGGAGAGTGAAGAGCCGGGATGCGTGGATGAAGGGTGTGCTTAAGTTAAAGGGCGTTGGGAGTTATTGTGGGATTGGTCCTAAACACCCATATTAAGCTGTCTGCAGCATCCGCATGACACCGTCGGCATTCAAACGCCACCCCAAGCGTCGCCACCATCACCAGTCCGACTCAGAGGAGACCCACTGGAGTTAATAGACACATCTAACTTAGGTTCTCTGACTTGGTGACAATTCTGTGGCTTTTTTCTTATTAATCTGGGTTTACCCTTTCTGGGAATAATTCTTGGGGTAAGTAAAAGAACCAAAAACAATGTTACCAATGACACAGCTGCAAGTTAAAAACCCCAACTCCCAGCCTATCTCATCTTGAAGTAGCCAATTCTAAGTCAATCCGTCATCGCTGGATTTATAAAATTATTATCTGCAATGTGAACTGATGGTGGTCTATTAGAAGAATTATTTTTATATTACCTTTTATATCTGTTTCCCTGGTGTTTGTCATAGCAGTTTAGATTTGCCACAACCAATCTGTAGTTGTAGGTGCAGTATATGGGCTAGTCCCGTGTTTTGTAATGGCCATTGTGCCACTGATAAATAAAATTGCTCATAGGTAATTGTTATGATTTATAGTTATTTCCCCCCTTTTTGTTCTTTAATTTTGTTTCCTCTTTTCCTGGTTTCCCCCCCATTTCCCCTTTTCTTTCTTGTTAAATTCAGAAATTAATAGCATTATTGCTATTAATGATTCAATTTCTTACCCACCCTTCACCATAGAACAGGTTACAGGAATTTAAAATTGAGCAGGAAAAACAGTTTAAAACAAATTACACTTCCAGGAATAGGATGGGATCTGAAAATCTATCTCTCAGGTGTCAAAGGAAGCTTGACAGGCCAGGGTGAAGAGCTGTGTCTTCTGCAGAGCTGAAGAATGTTAGCAGGACAGAGGGAGCACATCTCCCTCAACCTTAAAACTGATAAACTCTGGGGACGGGTTGTAAGTCCGGTATAGGAAGCAGCGCCCCCCAAGAGAGTCTTGTTAAGATATTACAAGACACTTCTGTGCAAATAAATCTTCAGGAAGTATGTGTTTGTGGAGGCCACAGTGTACCATGAACTCACCTAACTGGAATAAAAACTATTTCCTGCTTTGAAAAGGCTGCAAGCGTGGTTACCATGATAATTTGTGGTATTTGTGTGTGTGTGTGTGTGTGTGTGTGAGAGAGAGAGAGAGAGAGAGAGAGAATTCAAGTAGCTTGTACTACTTTACAGACCTTCCAAGCATCCCTATTTTCCAGAGACAATCCCAAATTAGGACTTGCCGATCATAAGGTCGGCGGTTCGAATCCCCGCAACGGGTTGAGCTCCCGTTGCTCAGTCCCTGCTCCTGCCAACCTAGCAGTTCGAAAGCACGTCAAAGATAAATAGGTACTGCTCCAGCGGGAATGTAAACGGCATTTCCGTGCGCTGCTCTGGTTTGCCAGAAGCGGCTTAGTCATGCTGGCCACATGACCTGGAAGCTGTACGCCGGCTCCCCAGAGTTGGCCATGACTGGACCTAATGGTCAGGGGTACCTTTACCTTTACATCCTGCTTTTCCTTAGAACCAGGGGCGTAGGAAGGGGGTGGGTGCAGACTGCCTGGGGTGCCATCCCTGAGGGGGGTGACATTGCTGCACCACCACCCCCGGATGCTCGCCGTGGGCCCCCAGGAGGCTCGCAGCAGGCAGTGCACCCCTGGGACACTCGCCCCACCCCCCTGGGACACTTGCCCTGCCCCCGCGGGCGGCTAGCCCTGCCCCCTGGGTGCACGCTGCTCCGGGTGCCAGAGCAGCTAGCTCCGCCTCTGCTTTTCACCCCTATTTTCATCAGAGAAATGTTGGGAGGGCATGGATTTATGCGACCCTGGAGCAAAGGTAGATAAGTAACTAAACTAAACAACCTTTAGAAGACATCTGAAGGCAGCCCTTTATAGGGAAGTTTTTAAATGTTTAATGCTTTGTTACGTTTTTATATATGTTGGAAGCCACCCAGAGTGGCTGGGGTATAAATAATAAAATTATTATTGCTGTTGTTCTTATGGATGTCCTTATTTTCAAATGTTGGAGGGTATGTGCTTTGCATTATTTAATGTTCAGAGCACTGTATTTACGCAGAGACGTACAAAGAACTTTCTGGATCTAGCCCTGAGTCCTGTTCTCACTGTGGCCCAAAAGTTGCTCCAATGGGAAGCCTGCAAGCAGGACCCAAACGCAGCAGCACTCTCCCTCCTGTGGTTCCCAGCAGCTGGCATTCAGAAGCATTGCTCCCTCTGACTGTGGAGGCAGAACACAGCCATTGGGGTTGTAGCCATAATAGCCACTGCATTAATCATTGGGGGTGTGCACTCCCTAACAGCCACCTGTCACCAGAAGCTATCAGTGCTCACTTCAGCAAGTTTCTGCGAGTGACCAAACGCCCAAGGGGTCTTCAGCTGTACAAAAGCTCAAAAGGAATGGCCATCTTTAAGCTTTGTGCAACCGAAAGGTATTATCTATACATCTATTTTTCTACTCTTTGTTTTTACCACCTTTCACCCAGATTTTTTTTGGGGAGGGCAGGATTTACTTTTTAGGGAGTACATTTATGTGCCTGCACAATCCATTCTTGTTTTCAAGTGGTTCATCCTGCAGCTTTCCCAACCGCGTGTTTTCCCACCATTCACATATATCTATATCTGTCTGTATCCACAAATATTCCAGCCCATTCTGCTTCCAGGTGTTGGAGGAACATCTGGATGAACACACTCGCAGATGTGCCCCCACAGAAGCATTTTGCAAGAGCTATTTTTAGCCCCTCCAGTAGCAGCAAAAAGCGTCCCCAGTTGTCAGGAGGATTGCTCTCTGTGGCATCAATCTTACCGTGGTTTTAAGTGAGCGCTGTCACTTCCCATTTAGGGGGAGATATACGCATATCCTTCTGGAGATGGAGAAATTGATTTTGTTCTCTCTCTCTCTCTTTCTCTTTTTAAAGCATCGAGCTATTTTGCTGATTAGGAGTTTAATTCCGCCCCCCACTCTGGTGGGCCGAATATCTTTTGGCTATCCAGGGAAAAAGATCACACAGCATTTGGCAAAGAGACTTTAATGGCAGGAACAATGAATGCACTTAGCCTCTTCTCCACTGACTGGGCGCATGTCTAGAGGCCCACAGCTCAGAGATGAAGCGCAACATTTGTATGCATGCTGTACTTATTTCATCTGGGCCTACAAAGGAGTATAGGGAGCCACCTCCTTCCAATCAGACCATTGGTCCATCCATCTCAGTTCTGTCTACACTGGGGTGGCAATCCTCAGGCCTGGGAGCCAGATGTGGCATTCCAAGCCTGGGGACTTTCCACATGCCATGCCCTTACTTGGCCACACCCCTTCTCCCCAGGCCACGCCTCTCACTGTTCCCACTACAGTGTTTTCAGCTGGCTCATCCTTGAGTGCCTGGATGAAGAATAGGGAGGATTTGTGGGGAGAAACTACCCTAGTGTACATTAAGATCTTATTTTTCAGATTTCACTTTTGGATAAAATTGTTCATGAAGGCTGAGGAGCTTCTACATATTATATGTCAACATTTTCTTAATTTAGCCTGCTACCTGACATTGATCAGCGATGAATCATGTATCTACTGAGGTAGCACACCTGGTGAAAAGCTTCATCTGTTAACCCAATTCCTCTCCAGTTACATGGACCTTAGAATGGGGTCAATTCAACTCAGTCCTAGGTCTGTATTAAATTAAGTTCTATTGACAGTAGACCCACTGATATTAATGAACCCATGTTAGCTATGCCCATTAATTTCAGTTCAATAGGAAGTGGAGGTATGTTCATTTGGGCAAAGGGGGCACTGCTCCACCAACTTCAGTCTGCCCTCAACCAGTGACCACCTACTTGCCTTCTTTCTTAGATTCAATCCAGGGGGTAGCACTGGCTCTCAGCTTCCTCCTCCTTGGTCTCAGTGTTGACCCTTGTTGAGAGAGGAGGATGGCGACAAAACTAGAATTAGTTGGCTCTGCCTACCATTGGCTGTGACTCTGCCTGCCATTGGCTCACTGGCTCCACCTACTCTTGGCCCTCCTGCCTTCCATCTCACCAGCCCCCAGTAGGCACCAGCTACCACTGTCAATAGAACTAATGTTGGATACAAACCCATTTGTTTTATAGCAGATTTGTTTTATAGCAGATAATCTAGTCAGAGCCAAAATATGTAGAAGACGATAGGGTGTGAACCCCAAAATAAGCTTTGGGCCACCACAGACAATGTATCCACAACTGTCCAGGAGAGTTGCCTACCTGCATGAAGAATGGTTTGATGCACATGGCAAGATGCCATATACAACGTTGCGACAACCAAGGTGACGAAGATGCCTCTGAATCTGTCCTTGAAGTAGTAGAGAATGATGACAATGACTTTTACGAGGCGTTAAAACTTTGGAGGAAACCTTGTACCTAACTTTTTCTTCTTTGCGGATTTGTGAATGAAGGTATAGTAGCAACGCAGTAGCGTAATACTAAAAATATTCGTGACAATGTATTGTTCTCTTTCGCTTTCTTCTCTCTGATTTTTTTACTTCACATAAAATATATATTGCATTTGACAAGTTCTTTTGTCATTTTCTTGCTCAAATTGGATTACTACTTATTTCTGGCAATAATTATCATTATTTATACAGCTAAATATTTTTCTTTTGAGTGAAAGCAACTCAGAACTGACAGCCACCATGGCTAATAATTTTACTAGGTCATATTCTTTTTTTTGGGGGGGGGGGAGTACTTAGTTTAATCCCTCAGGATGGTACCGTCCAACCTATTTTAAGACACACAAGTAATTGGGAGGAACCACGCTGGCAGATAAGAATGGGTGAGTATTGCTTTATACCAGCCCAGCAGAAAGATTATTGATCACTGGTCAGTGTAAGATAGCAGACTAAATGAGGAAAGTTTTGGTATTTAACATGCCAAAATGTTGGTATATAATTGGGTAAAAGCTGTGAAACCCCCATATAGATATTGTGTATTTTTGACTATTTGTTTACATGATTAAGGTATGTTTTTCATTGAAAGCTACTCAGGGTTGATAAATTACTATGGTCATGGGCTATATATAAAAAGGCTACCTTTTTTCCCATTCCAGATGGTAACAACAAAGCCTTCTGTCTCCTAGTCTAATCGCCCCTGTTTTGCCCAGGGTATGTGTGTGCCTTTTAAAACCAGGAGAGAAAGGTGGAGCTAGTGAGGGGCTGGGGATAGAGGAACTTATGAGTGCAATCCCGAATAGTGTTAATTATTTGCACATAATTCTATGAGCCTTAGGAAGAAAGGCTCATGAATTGTATATTTTTTACTATACAAAAATGAACATCGTACATAAAATTATTTTTGCGGATTTGAAGATTATGCCCCATTGCCCCCCCTCTGCTGTCTCTTGCTTTCTCCCGCCCTCCCTCCCTCCCTCCCCCCCTCTCTCTTTCTCTCTCTCTCCAGAGGTTAGATCTCTGAAGGGCGGAGGATGCCAGTTCAGATAATAAATGTTGCTGAATGCATTGTGAGTTGCCGCTACCCTGAAATAACAACAGCTCAGATTCATCGTAAGATTAAAGCTTCTGAAGTTGATTTTATTTATTTATTTATTTAAAGAAAGAAAGCAGTTGCGGTTGGTTTGCTAGCACAACACTCAAGAGCAATCGTGTGTGGGGAGATAAGCAAGGGCTGAACTGCATTGATTCAGGCAGCAATGCTAGGTGTAAGGACCTGTACAACGTCTGAAGCCCTGCCTAATCAGAACAGACCCACTGAAATTAACGAGTGTGATTCACTTAGCTCCATTCATTTCAATGGGCCTAGTTTAAGTAGAATCTTGGATACCACTCCGTTTTAATTTGCAGGAGGGGTGACAGCATTATCAACTACCTTGGATCCTACAGTCAGCAGGAAGGCCCTGTTGCTGGTGCCGCTGCTGACTGATGCCTGGTGGTGTTGACCCATTACAGGGACTTATTGATGGTGGCTCCCTAGCTGCGGAATGCTCTCCTTGGTGAGGGGCAACTGTTCCCCTCATTACTACGGTAACTTTCAGGAAGAAGTTAAAAACATTCCTGTTTACTCCCAGACATTTGATGGCTGAAATCTACTGCCGCTGGCCACCTTGAAATATTCAGGCATTAAGGTATGAGATTATTAAAAAAGCTTTTATATTATTTTTAATTTTATTGTTTTACCACAATGGTGTTTGCCTTCCTGGGCTCATTGGGGGGGGGCAGTGCACTCATTGGGGGGCAGGGCAGAGGTGCCAACTTGAATAAACTTTTGGGGGACCCTGGTAAGCCCCACCCCACATAAGCAATCACATGACGAGTCCCCACACACACCATTTGAGTGGCAATGCCCATCAACTTTTGAGGGGCCCAGCCCCGTCAAATAATTTATTGGGGGGCCCAAAGGGACCTCAGCCCCTAGGAGTTGGCTCCTACAGAGGATGGGGAGAGGGAGGAGGAAGAGGTGGGAAGAGAATGATTTGGATTTATGTCTTGGACTAATCCTGCAGATGTAGCTTGGAACAAAGGCATTTTCTTGATCTGCCCATCTTGCTGGCTATCCACTTGTAAGGGCCAAACTACATTTGTCATGTGGTCTACGCTTCACCACCACCAGAAAGAGGAAATGCATCACCAAAAAGAGAGAGGGGAAAACAAATGAAGAACTGGATTTGCATAAAATATTCCGATGCTCATTCATGTCTAAATGCTAATTTGGAAACACAGGAAAGTGTCTAGCTCAGCTCCTGGTATCCACCCAGCTTATTACTATCCACACAGACTGGCAGCAGCTTCTACAAAGTTTCAGTCAATGTGCCCTGCTGCCCCACTGCCCTACCTGGAGATGCTGGGATTGAACCGCAGGTTCTTTTGCATGCAAAGTACTGTACATGCAATCCAGCGTCCCCTGTACTGGCAGAGGAAAACATGCAGTCAGATAGAGAAGCACACCTGGATAAGCTCCAGCTCTGGAGATTGGGCACACTGTTTCAGCACCTTCACCCCAAGCAACCAGGTGTGTGGTCTACACAGTAGGCTCCCTGCAGAGCGAGTGCAATGGCGTGGCCAGGGATGTGGGAGGGGGGGGAAGGAAAGCTACCTTTCCCTAGGATTCTAGATTCAGGTAGGTAGCCATGTTGGTCTGACACAGTCAAAATAAATAAATTGAAAAATTATCCAGTAGCACCTTAGAGACCAACTAAGTAGTTCTGGGTATAAGCTTTCATGTGCATGCAGGTATCTGAAGAAGTGTGCATGCCCATGAAAGCTTATACCCAGAACTACTTAGTTGGTCTCTAAGGTGATACTGGACATTTTTTTTATTTATTTCCCTAGGATGCCTTTTGTTGCTCTAAGCAGAGAGCTAAGTCAATCACTTGGAAGCATAGGAGGGACCTGCCTGGAGGGATTCTACCTGCATGCTTTCTTGCACCTGCCTAGCTCAGTGGTAGAGCATCAATCCCTGGCAGGCCCAGGTAGACATACCCCTGCATGAAACCTTGGAGAGAACTTGCTAGTTGTTGTAGAGAGTCCTGAGCTGGGTGGGCCGATGGCTTGACAAGGCAACTTCCTGTGTTCATTTGTTGCTCTCACCCACTCAGCACTGCCCATCGTTGTTGGTGAGGAATTACCGTAGTTGCAAAAGGTAGGGAGTTGCTTGACATTTCAGCAACACTGCACAGCAGGTGTGCTTGCTAAGTGAGAGGCATTCTGCGATAGAAATGGGGGAAGGACACAGTCTGGGCCACAGCCAGTCATGAATTACTCCTCTACTAAATAAGCTCAAGCTTCAAGAACTGAAGCTCGGTAGCAGAGCATCTGCTTGACGTGCAAAAGGTCCCAGGTTCAATCCCCGGCATCCCCAGGTAGTGCTGAGAATGCCCACTGCCTGAAAGCCTGGATGTAAGGATGTAAGAGAATTCTGTTGGAAACGGGAGAGGAATTTGACACAATTTGCATGTTCGTTTAAGGTCAGGACCAGAAATCGAACAAACAAATACAAGTGGTGTTTGCTGTTACAGGGTTTTTTGTTTTTGTTTTAGTTTGCAAACATTATGTTCATGGCATTTCCCTTCCATCAAAATGCACTGAAATTAATGACCTAAGTGGGACAGCCGAACTGCAGTGGAACAGAAACAGAACTGATTGTGACAAACACAGGATGAGATGGAAATTGCTGCCTCCTGATGTCCCTAGCTGCCAGTCACTGAGGACAACACTGAGCTCGGCGACCAAGTAGTCTGACTCAGAAAAGAGCAGTATCCTATGACTAATACAGTGGGAGAGGTGGGAGAGGGAAAGCCACGAATCTCTTAAATCTTTTTTCCACAACTCTCCATGCACAAGAGGAGAGGGCAAAGAGATTGCGACTCCTTGGTGACCAGCAACTAGCTCACCAGGCTAATACCAAAGCTCTTGTTTCAAGGCCTAGGTTCCTGGTATACTACCAACAAATATTTCTCAAACCATGTGGACTAGATCCTTAGATCGGCATGTATTCTCTCAGACCTTACAGGCTGGATTCTTAGCAGCTTCATGTTTTCTCTCAGTCCTTGTGGACTAGATTCTCAGAATCTGCATGTTTTGTCTCACACCTTGTACAGTGGTACCTCAGGTTAAGTACTTAATTTGTTCCGGAGGTCCGTACTTAACCTGAAACTGTTCTTAACCTGAAGCACCACTTTAGCTAATGGGGCCTCCTGCTGCCGCCGCGCCACTGGAGCACAAAGTTCTTAACCTGAAGCACTATTTCTGGGTTAGCGGAGTCTGTAACCTGAAGCGTATGTAACCTGAAGAGTATGTAACCCGAGGTACCACTGTACACTCGATTATTGGGAGCGGCACATTTTCTTTCAGACCATGAGGTCCAGATGCTTGGAAAGCCAGATTCTTCTAATCTTGTTAGGTTCCCCTGCTGCAGAACAGAAGGAGCCTCTTTGTCCAGGCTGGCTGTGCTGTGCTATGCCCCCCCCCCCCCGGCCGATCCCTGTCCCCCACTTTGCTGCTGCGTCTGCAGGACTGGTAAGCTGAGGAAGAGGTTGGGCGAGCGAGTGGGTGGGTGGGTCGTTAGGCAGCCTGCAGCTTCAGCGTTTATTTGCGAGCTGTGAGATCACAGGTTAATGGACGGGAGGATAAATCCCGGTTGGTTCTTGTTTATCACCGTACGAAAAAAGCCCCACGCACACTGGCGACAGGTCCAGGACTTTAAAGAGTGGAAATAAAATGGGATCACTTGGGGTCAGGCATAAATAAAGGACCCATTAACATTGGCAGTGATGCCGCTGGGAGCGAGTGGCCTCAGGATGGGGCTTGTTTGTTTGCCTGACTCCTTCATTTCCTTGCAATTTTCTTCTGCTGGTTGGCTCGGCTTCCAGACTCCTGCCACCTTGGGCTTTGACTTTGTGAAATCTTGGCTCAGCGAGGCCTACGCTGCGTGGCATGGATGGGATACAGATGAGGGGGCTGTAGTGGCAGAGACCGGTAAAGGGCAGCCTTGCCTCTGGGGGGCAGTGTGCTGCAGGTTAGAGCAGGCTTGGCCAGAGGGCCATTTCAACTTGAGAGGAGCCTCTCCCCACACTCTTGTATCTCTGCAGTGTTGGGAGTCCCTAGAAAGCCGCTCTTTCTTTAAACCAGTCTGCAAGTTCGTGAAGAGAATTGCTAGCAGGCCAGGTAAATGAATGAATCAAATAACTGCAGGCTGCTGTGAACTCCAAATCGCCCACCCACAGAGAAGGATGCCTTCTGTCTCTCTGCGTGAGTAACTGCCCTGGACTTGCCTCTTTCCAAAGTCTCCTTTTGTGGGTGGGGTGGGGTGGAGGGAGGCATTTTTGCTGCACCTCTGCCTCATGCATGGTTGGATTAGTCCATGTCTGCAGCAAAATTCCCTACCCCCAGAGGAGGTTGTTTGTTGCTTCTCTGCATGAGTGACTGTTCTCTGCTTGCCTCCATCCAATAAGCCTTCTTGGGAGTTGCGGGGAGGGGAGGACAGGGGAAGAATAATTCTACCATGAATCTGAATAGAAGGTGTCTCTACCATGTGATCACTTGCACTGGAGAATTAACAGAATGTACCAATCCTCAAGAAGGCTCATCAAGTGTGGGGGAGCCTTTGGCCCTCCAGTTGTTTGCTGAACTACAACTCCCATCATCCCTGGACATTGGCCATATTTGCTGGGGCTCTTGGGTAAATGGTTATTCCTTTCTGAAGTGGCATAACTGCTGTAGTTAAAACTTCAACTTACCTGGGAGTAAGCCCCAATCAACTCAGTAGGACTCATATCTTAGTAGACAGATGTAGGATTATCCCATAATTATCCCACATTTTTTATGGTGGCTGTGTTTTAAATATGTTTTCCCCCTGTTGCTTTATAGTATTTCATGGCTGCATTATTTGTGCTTCTGCTGGTGTCAAACTGTTTTCAAATTTATTTACTTGTTTGTTTCTTAAGATGGTTAATTTCGTGTTTTAAGGCTGTGTACACACCACACAGACATACTAGCTGCAGTGATCCCAGGCATGTCAGCTGCCAGGGCGCATAGCTGTCCTCCTCCTGAAAGTGAATCTCTTTCTTTGTGTGTCTGTCTGTGTACCATATGTGAGCAAAAACTAAGCCGACCTCAACCTGCACCAGGGGACACCTGCCTGCCTAACACCTGGAAAGCCGTGAGCATCTTGGAGAGCTATGTGCTGCCACCGGCCAAGCGTGACCTCCACTCCCCGCTTTACAGATAAATCATGGGAGTCGCTGGCCCTCCCAGGTGCCATGTCAAAAGCCAAGCACAACCTGCTACTTGCATGGAGAGCAGCCTTTGCAGAAGAGCCCTGGGGAGTGCGGGCAGCTTCTTATTCAGAGCACATAGTATGCTGACAATGCCCACCATTTTGGAAAAGGGCAAAGGAAAGGACACATAAGTGGGGGGTGGGAGGGCCCTTACTCATCCAAATTCCCCCTCCCCCATTGAATATTCTATAGCACAATGTCAAGCCAGACAAAAGAACTTAGAACTTTCTCATTGGCAGAAAGACCCAGAGGGCAGGGGGAGCAATAGATGTTTAGCCCCACTTTTTTTCTGAACACCCAGTTTGCCTGCCTGCGTCATATCGCCTACAGCCCACTAGCCTTTGAATGGCCCTGTCTGGCCTCTCTACGCTCAGCTTTTAAAGAACATCTAGTCCAGGCTTTTATTTATTTTGCCAGCTCCCTGTATGTATGGTTTTATCAGATGCTGTTTTTGTTGCATGTTTGTTCAATTGTTTGATTGTAAACTGCCTTGAGAGGGCTCACTCTGAAAGGTGGGGTAGCACTCAGGGTGTCTGGATTTGTTTTGGTTTCTCAGTGTTTTCCATTTTCCCAGCAATTTACAGATTGATTGCTTTAAAAAAAACGATAATCATAAAAAATCAATATTTTATATGAAGTTTTGACTAATATGCACAATTTTGTAGGCAAATTATCCTACTATAATGCATTTTTCTATGTTATTTTAATCAGTGTGCACATTTTGAACCACATTTTCCCCAAAATATCTGCATTTTTGTGCATATTATTTGGTTGGAGAATTGCACTGCAAATTCAGAAAAGTGAATGTGTTTTGGTTTGCATAACATTTTGAGAAGTACAAATTAGGCAGCTCCACATCAAAATGCAAACAAAATGGGATTTCTGTCCTCTCCCTAAATAGCACAGTATTAAACAACCAAATAAACAACACACCAAGAGTCAAAGTTTATCTTAATATTCTTTCCAAATGATGTTTTGTTCTGCCCAGCCAAGTGACGAAAAAACACCTTTCTCTGCCTGAATCCCTGGAGAGCTGCTGCCAGTCAGAGTAGACCAACCTTTTTTGACCAAGGGGCACATTTTTAATTTTGAGAGAGTTTTGGGGTTGCCAGTCACAAAATGGATGCTGTGGAGGTGTGGCATAACACAACATGTTGTAGGACAACGACAAATGGAGGAGCACCATGTTGGTTACCCCTTCTTGTACTGCTTGACCCCATCAGCTGTCACCAAAAGATGGAGTACCCCTGCAGATGGAGGTTCTATTTTGCCATCATGTTGAGTGGTGATTCATAGACCTATTCTCCAAGTATTTCTGTTTTTCCTTTAAAAAAAATAATAATTAAAAAGCTATCTCACCTGGTAATGAAATGCTGTTAGTTATGTACTGTGGAAGACATACTTATTTAATATTGTGCCATTCTTGAACTTAAGATCACAACCTTCTGCTTTATACTATGTCCAGCTTCTTGTCTATCTAGTCCACCACTGATTGGCAGCAGCTCTCCAGGGATTCAGCCAGCTGGGCATCTCATGTATTCTGAACAGCCACAGGCAGTACCCAACTCCCAGCACCCTGTGCTTCCTTCCCCCTCCCTTTCAAACCAGTAGAGATATTAATTTGAATGCTGTGAAGAAGAAAAAGGTATCAATTAGGAGACTCACCACCGCCTCCTCCCAGCAGGGAACTGTTAGCTACAAAGAAAACACAGAGAAAGATGATGTTATTAAATTGCTGCCTGCTCAGGAACCATTTCACTTTAGTTCATTCACGAAAAAAAGCAGGGGGAAGCATTACAATAGTAACTCATTTGGCTTTTTGGAAAGCTCCTTCTTCCCTCCAGCCCTTGTCCCAACCCTTTGAGTCCCCTCCACCCCCCACTTTGCACCAAGCTGCTTCTCTTACCAGGCCCATTTCCTTGTGGGAACTCAGGTAAAGGTAAAGGTACCCCTGCCCGTACGGGCCAGTCTTGACAGACTCTGGGGTTGGTGCGCCCATCTCACTCAAGAGGCCGGGGGCCAGCGCTGTCCGGAGACACTTCCGGGTCACGTGGCCAGCGTGACAAAGCTGCATCTGGTGAGCCAGCGCAGCACACGGAAACGCCATTTACCTTCCCGCAAGTAAGCGGTCCCTATTTATCTACTTGCACCCGGGGGTGCTTTCGAACTGCTAGGTTGGCAGGCGCTGGGACCGAGCAGCGGGAGTGCACCCCGCCGCGGGGATTTGAACCGCCGACCTTTCGATCAGCAAGCCCTAGGCGCTGAGGCTTTTACCCACAGCGCCACCCGCGTCCCGAACTCAGGTACCGAAAGTCAAAACATCTTCATCCCTTTGTCTGAATCATAAGGTCGTAGAGTTGGAAGGGACCACAAGGGTGATCTAGTCCAACTCCCTGCAATACAGGAATATTTTCCTCAATGTGGGGATCAACCCCATGACCCTGAGCTCAAGAGTCTCATGCTCTACCAGCTGAGCTATTTGTGCAACTGCATTTCACTCTGTAATCTCCTCTGTGTCAAGTTAGTGACTGCAAAGTCGCTTGGGGCAGAGACCTGTCCTTCTGCACTCGGCAAAAGGCCATGCCTGCTGATGGCTTTATATACAAATAGACCAGGAGGCGGGAACCTTTTGGCCTCGCAGGCCTGGTCTTTATCTCCCCCACTCCTCTGGGCCATCTTTGACAAGTGGGCAATATGACAGCTATTGACATCAGGACCATGGTTGTGGACACTCTGGTGAGAAATGCTTAGAGCAGGGGTCAGCAACCTTTTTCAGCTGTGGGCCGGTCCACCGTCCCTCAGACCATGTGGTGGGCTGGACTATATTTTGAAAAATAAATAAATGAATGAATTCCTATGCCCCACAGACCATGTGGTGGGCCAGACTATATTTTGAAAATAAATAAATGAATGAATTCCTATGCCCCACAAATAACCCAGAGAGGCATTTTAAATAAAAGGACACATTCTACTCATGTAAAAATACACTGATTCCCAGACCGCCCATGGGCCGGATTAAGAAGGTGATTGGGCCGCATCTAGCCCACGGGCCTTAGGTTGCCTACCCCTGGCTTAGAGGAAGGGATGTGTGAACCTTGAATTTCACTTTTTCTCAGCTTCTTATCTTTTCAGTCTGAAGTTCGGTTTTCCACATAAGTTTGCATTTTTTCCCAGAAAGCCCTTGTGTAAATTAAGCATCTTAGTGCAGAATTGTCTTAATAGGCACATTTCCCAAATCAGTTTCCCCATCTACAATGCATTTTTTTCCCTTTATTTTGATTAATATATGCATTTTAATGTGCACTTTATGCATTCTTGTCCATTTTAACTGGCTGAAGAACTGCACTGCAAGATTCGTAGAAGTCTGGGTTTCAAAGGATGGCTGCATTTCAGTTCATTTACTGCTCCAGAAAGTGCAAGTTACCAAACCATATTTATCTTCGATTCCCAACAGGGCATGAAGGCAAAATCCCTCCCCATGCTGGCTGCCCCCAGCATTCTGATCACCTCATAATGGGAGGTTTGCAGCTGACGGCCTCTCCCTCCCTGAATCTCTTCAATCCATTTTGAAAATCATTCTAAGTTTAATTCATTGTTTTAACCACCTGCTTTTAATGTTGGTCTTATTGATTGCCCTTTTAGTGTTTGTTTTTTATTCTGACTTCATATTGTTTTTATTGTTTTCTTGGAGGGTAAGGCTGTCAATGCCAGTGTGGTGTAGTGGTTAAGAGCGGTAGTCTCGTAATCTGGTGAACTGGGTTTGATTCCCCGCTCCTCTACATGCAGCTGCTGGGTGACCTTAGGCTAGTCACACTTCTCTGAAGTCTCTCAGCCTCATTCACCTCACAGGGTGTTTGTTGTGGGGGAGGAAGGGAAAGGAGATTGTTAGCTGCTTTGAGACTCCTTAGGGTAGTGATAAAGCGGGATATCAAATCCAAACTCTTCTTCTTCTTCTTATCCCCAATGGCTGTGTTCTACCTCCACTGTCAGAGGTTGCATGTGCCTCTGAATAACTGAGAATCACATGTGGCTGTTGTGAGCTCCCTACAGGCACCTGGCTATACTGATCCTACCCCAAAAATATTCAGCGGGCCCAAAAGTGCTCAGCCGCCCCCAGGAGCTGGAGCCTCTGTCCAGCAGCAACCCCCTTCATTGTCTATCATGCTGTCCTCAGGACTGTGAGCCAATTGGCCAAAGGGTGCTATGCAAATAAACAAAATAAAGAAGTAAACAAGCTAAGAAACCAACACAAGCTAGCACCCGTCACCACATCGTGGATATATTAATCTGCCAAATAAATAAAAGGTAGCAGCACATCTTGTGGAAGTGAGTTCCACATCCTACATCCCTGCTTTACTTTATACTCTAAACCTGATTCACTAGGAGACCCCTGGGTTGAAAGGGATCTGCTTACATAAGCCTATGTTGAAGTTGGACACTACTTATGGGCTGTATCCAGTGCTTCTCCTTCTCAGAGTAAGTCATGCCCATTAATTTCAATGGGTGTCCTCTGAGTAGAACTAGCATTAGATACAGTCCTGTATTTCCCTGGGCTTTCGTTACTGGGGGCAACCTGTAGGATAAGCCGTGTTTATGCTTCAAATCAGCTTGTAGACAAAATCTCTTCACTGTTTTCCCCCTCACACCCCTGTCCCCAGTTACAGCTGGAAATAAATGCCATTCCAGACTTCATTCATGCCCTAGCAGTTTGCTGAAGGTTTAGCACCTGTTACCGAGACGTTACCTTGGCAACGGGAGCATCGCATACGATTGCTGTCACCTCGGAAACACCCAGTACAGAATAAGCCCCTGTTCCCAGGGAGCCTAGCCAGGAGATCCACGCCACTGTGGTTGGAGCTGGGAGAAGTGAGGTGTGTAATGCGGGTTGGGAGGGGCACGCATGGAAACTTCAGGTCAGTCTCCCCACACCGCAGTGTGTGTGTAAACAGCCAACGGGCTACATCTCATATGGAGAGAGGGGGTCTCAAAATAGCTAGGAAAGAAGCACATCAAGAGAATGCCAAGAGAAGGAAAACTGCTTATCAGGTCTTTCAGAATTAGCCTCTTCTTGACACATATACCAGATTTGACTGGCTGCACACCTTACCCAGAGCTGCCT
This sequence comes from Podarcis gaigeae, assembly GCF_964106915.1. Taxonomy (NCBI): domain Eukaryota; kingdom Metazoa; phylum Chordata; class Lepidosauria; order Squamata; family Lacertidae; genus Podarcis; species Podarcis gaigeae. Next base: position 12,742,209 of record NC_139693.1, on the reverse strand, counting down.
ACAACACAGACTGGCAGCATCTCCTCGGGGTCACCTGCTTCCTGCTCCTTTCTCCTAGCTGGAAACAGCTGGAACATGGCACCTTCTGAAGGCAAAACACGTTCTCAACTACTCAGCTATGGGCTCCTTGGGAGCTGATCAGAGGACTCCCCAAGGAGACCATCAGGAGGGCTGAAAAGCCTTCTTAGAAAAGACAGCTCACGTGTACTCTGACTGCACTCCTCTTTACGAGAGGTGATCCCTATTTTCTGGAACCTGTCCCTGGTGAATCACCGCTCAGGGCTTCTGGGAATACTCTTGTTAAAAATTTTCTCGCGACTGAGCTGCTGGTATGGGTATTCTTCAAGATTCAGCTCCCTCCCCAGGGTCTTTAGAAATCAAATCTCTCAGCTGGGCAAGGTGGGTAGTGCACCTTGCCTCTAGCGCAGATATGCACACAGCTCACGCATGAATGCTAAGTTGCAAGTGCTGCAACTGATGAGGTGTGATTTAGAACTCTGGAAAACCCATTGTGGAGAAATGGCAGCCCTGTTTGAGTGTGTCCAAGCAACATTTGTGGGTGGGAAGTGCATAGGGAGCAAAAGTGGTTGTGCGCCCCCCCATGTCCCTGTTCTACATGTGTGGACCTGGCTGTTCTTGGTTGAGCACAAAGGTTTGAAGAGGTCTTTGGAGCATGTTTGGATGAAAGCGCATAGAAGTCTCTGCATGACTTGAAACTCTTAATATTCATTCATTCAGTATGCTGCCCTATACCTGCAAATGTCAGGACAGTTCCCAACATAATATTACAGCATTCCCAACTGCGGAGAGGCTTCTAGGAACACAGAAAGCAGAACATTGGGTTTTGCCTACACTCTTGGCAGAAGCTCTCCAGGATTTCAGACAGGGGTCTCTCCCAACCCTACCTGGAGATGCTTGGGATTGAACCTGGGACCTTCTGCATGCAAAGCAGAAGTAGCAGTAAGTAAGCCTCTCAGTGCAAGGATTTCCCCTGGCAACATGGGGCTGCCCCCTCTCCTCTTTTGATTCCTCCTAAATCTGCTCTGTGGGTTCTCCCAGCCCTCCATAGCGGGAGGAAAGTCCTGTTGCACAGGCAGACATCATTGTGCTGATGGGGCTTCTAGTGGCTGGATACTGCTGAGCTGCAGCTGCAGTCTGTCTTCAAACTGACTTCTGGCTTGCTCTTGCCTCCTGGAACATAGGCATGTGTCCATTTGGTCCATATAGCTCAGTATTGTCTACACTTGTAGTGGCTCCTCAGGACTTCAGGCAGTGGTCTCTCCCAGCCCTACTTAGTGATGCAGGAGACTGAACCTGTGACTTTCTGCATGCAGAACAGAAGTTCTACAACCCAGCTACAGCCCTTCCCCACATCTCAATTGCATTTGGGTTAGAACAGGAAACTTGGGGCGGAACATGCAGGAAAGGGGTGTTGGGAGCAGTGCTTGCATGCATCACACCAGTTTTTTGTTTATGTATTTTTTGCAAATATATCCTTAACAAAAATATTTTAAAAATAACTTGACTTTTACATCAGAGGAGGACAGGCTGCGGTAGAGTAAACGAAGACCGCAGCTGGAGTAGAATTGCTGGCAATGCGTCATAGTGTGGGGAGGGAGGGAAGCAATCTTTTGTATAAGAATTGAGGTGTTGCAAGCACGTTTAACCAGCTTACACTGGGGAGGGGGCTGAATGGCTTTTCCACCCACCACCAATCTTCACTTGGAATTTGCAGTTGATGGGGGGGGGGCGGAATGTGTGTGTCCCAGGGTGTACCTTCGGTTCATGAAAAGAAACAAATTCTTCAGAGTGGTTTGAAAGCTTTCCTCGCTTCTGCTCAAACATGTTGTGCAAGATTATTATTAAGAATTCAGGACCTACGTAACCTGTTTGACCAAAAGTAACAAGGGCACGAACGCATTCTCTCTGAGCAGCAATGTCACTTTGAAATCATATTCGACTTTCTCCAGCCTGAGAGTATCCCATAGAAAATGTCCCAGCATCCTCTGGAGTACTGTGTGTAGTTCGGGGCGACACATTGACAAACTGCATCTCATCCAGAGGAAAGCAGATAGGATGGTGAGCAGCCTTGAAACCAAGTACTATACTAGCCATGAATAGATCAGTTTAATTCTGCATCATTTCTGCATGTAGTTATTCAAAAGTCTGCTCAAAACCATAGCTCAATGGTTTTGCATCTGCCTTCCGTGCAGCAGGTCCCAGGTTCAATCACTGGCATTTCCAGAAGACAAGCTGATGGGGAAAGGATGAATTAAAGATAGGAATTTTCAATTTAAAAGAAGCCTGAAAACAACTGGACAAGAGAGCACGACCAGATTTTGTTTCATTTCATTTGCTTTTAAAACATACAGTACACACTATTTTCCAACATGTGCTCAAAACAGCTTATTAACTAAGGGTGGGGAGGGATGAAAACGGCAACAATAAAATCAATACAGTGGTACCTTGGGTTACATACGCTTCAGGTTACATACGCTTCAGGTTACAGACTCCAATAACCCAGAAATATTACCTCGGGTTAAGAACTTTGCTTCAGGATGAGAACAGGAATGGTGCTGCGGCAGCAGGAGGCCCCATTAGCTAAAGTGGTGCTTTATGTTAAGAACAATTTCAGGTTAAGAATGGACCTCCAGAACAAATTAAGTACTTAGTCCAAGGTACCACTGTATGCAAACGGCACATTGATTCCACTGTGGCATAAAAGTTGCACTCCATTTGCTGAGGAAATTTACATGCTTGTGCCCCTCACTTGGTGCATGCAACATCCAAGGGTGCCTTAAAAAAAGATGTGACCTGCCATGGATCCAGCTCACGAGGAGAGAACGTCTGCCTGCCCCTGCAGAGCCCACGAAAGGAAATGCTTTTTGATGGGAGCCAGTTCCCATTCCTGGCTGCTGCACTTTGAAGGATGAAAAACACGACAAGAAGTGACGAATGTGCACATTTGGGGCTGGCGTCAGTGGTCATGATGGCTGGGCACTTGCCTATGCCCACAGCTTAGCACAGAGCTATTGGACAGCCCTGTTTGATCCCGTTGACTGTGATTTAGCAGCAACTGAAGCAAGGCGAAGGCATACAGAAGGTATTGCATCTCCAGGTAGGGCTGGGAAAGACCCTCTGTCTGAAAACCAGAGGAACCATTATCAAGAACCCATGCTATGCAGCTGCCCGTCAGTCACCTACAAGCTGCACTGAAGTCGGGACTTCAAACCACCTTGCAAAACACTGCTAAAACAGTGTTCGAACAAGGGATTCCAATGAAAACCTTTTCTTGAATCAGGGAGGAGTTGGAATGAATCATTTTGAATTGAGCAGGATTTAACCTCTGCTGCTGGGAAGAGGTGCAGCAGCCAGTGCTTTTTATTCTTAAAAAAAAATGTTTAGGGGTACTCTCATTTTGACTCAAGAAAAATCACCATTTTATAGTTCAAATCGGGGGAAATAAATACAGTAAATGGACAAAAGTACAAAGATTCACAAAATGTTTAGGGGTATGCATACCCCTGAGTCCCCCCCCCCCCGAGAAAAAAAGCTCTGGGTGCAGCCAATGCAGGATGTAAGCTTGGCCTCTTGTCCTTCAGATGATGTTGCTAGTGATGTCAGCCAACGGACAGGTGGATGTGGTTTGGGGGAAATGGCCTCATGGGTCAACGTGAATGCTGGCCCATTGTCTGGAGGCTCCCTACCCCCTTTTAAAACCACCTTTAAAAAGAACTGGACTTCTTACAGTTTATAAAGTGACTGGGAAATACACCGAAAAGTGAGGGATGGATGAATGTTTAATGGGAAGACATGTAAACACTCCGTGAATCAAATCAAGATGGATGCTCATTGTTTTATATATCCTCCTTGCAAGCGAATCAGAACAAATGCTCAGCAAAGACCAGATACAGTGGTACCTCGGGTTACAAACGCTTCGGGTGACAGACTCCGCTAATCTGGAAGTAGTACCTCGGGTTAAGAACTTTGCTTCAGGATGAGAACAGAAATTGTGCAGCGGCAGCAGCAGGAGGCCTCATTAGCTAAAGTGGTACCTCAGGTTAAGAACAGTTTCAGGTTAAGAACAGACCTCCGGAACGAATTAAGTTCTTAACCAGAGGTACCACTGTATAACCTAACCTCAGTGAAAACCTTGTGCAAGCAAATTAGGATGAATAATCAGGATAAACGGGTCACCTTAGTGTGATCCCCTTTCTGCCTGTATGGGGTTAACTGATTTTGTATTTACTGCACCCCAAAAAGTAAAATATGGTGAGGCTGCAGCTTGGGGTGGGAAGAAAACCCTATTTTAGTTCTGCTAACTGAGTTGTCAGTCTCTCAGTCGAGCTGCCAGTGCCACACAAGTGGCCTCAACAACCATATTACACACACACACACACCACTTTGTGAGGCCCACCCGCGCTGCCTCTCCCTGGGTCAGCATCTGACCCCTCCGTCAGGCATCCAGACAGCCCATCTCTCCACGGACGCCTGTGCTTCCACCAGCTCCTGTCAATCACCCCAGCAAACACTTAATCCACTGGCTCCTGAGTTGTGAAGCTAATTGAGGTTGTCAGTCTTTCCCCAGCTAGACCGCATCCAGGTGGACAGCGGCCCGGAAAAAAGCTTGTCGCTTTTCGAGGGGCGGAAGAGCACCTTCCGAAAGGGATTAATTTTTGCTGTGTTCGGTTTAGGTGAGCATCACATGAAAAAGAATAAATAATTTCTCTTCTGAGGGCTGTTCCCCTCCTTCCGCCCCAACTTAATACGAAGGCTGGTGCCAATAAGAGGAATCACCAGGCAGCTGCCCAGCTCCTATTGCTGGTAACTACCCTGTGTTATGTCTCAGCTGGAGGATTCCTCCTCCAAGGGTGACCTGGAGTCCCTGTGACTTAGGGAAGCCCAGAATGTGACTAGAACTGGGGACAAGGAAGAGTTGGGACTCTCAGACCACAACCCATTGACATTAATGGCTTCGTAGTACTTAGGTCCATTAATTTTAGTGGGTCTTCTCTGAGTAAAAACTAGTTGGATGCAACCCCATGTATGCCACATAGAATCATAGAGCTGGAAGGGAGCCCAGGGGTCATAATGAGTTGCATACAGGAAAAGTGGGATATAAATGCAAAGAGCAGCATTACATAACACAATACCCAATTCATTAAGGTTATAGGCTCCAAGGAGTAAATTATATTGAATTCAGTGCTGCTGTCTTCTGACTGCATATATTTATCTTTGAGCTTTAACAAAAAAATTTTTTTAAAAAAAATAGTCAGCTGAAATGCAATCTTCAGCTTTTCATTAGAAATCTTGCAAAGAAATGTTGCCGTTTAAACTGCTAGCGTGAAGTTGGAACCCCACTGAAGAACAGGCAAGTATCTAGCCTCAGCACTGGCTAGGACTGAGGAGAGCAATGGTCCAAAACATGGGGGGGGGGGGAGCATCAGATTGGCAAAGGTTGTTCTATGCTACAATGTCACAAACAGGCAACCCCCAATTTGCACGGGGGGCATGTTCTGGGTCAGCGTGTGTGACAGCAGAATGCACACAAGCCCACTCTGCCCTCTTCCACCCAACCCTGCCTTGTCCTGCCCCTTTTCGCAGCCCCTTCCAGGTTACCTTGATGCCTGGGTGCATGGTCATGCATCAATAAATCAGTTGTTGTCTGTAGTCAAACCTGAAATACTTATTATAACCTCGTTTGCTTGCCAGAACGAGGAAGGTCTATAATTTAGCCTGGCCTTCCAGGAGACCACCTACTCTCCTGTAGTATCAGAGGCAGTATGCTATCAACTTGGATGGTTTCAAAGGGGTTAGACCAATTCATGGCAGATATGGCTATCAATGACTACTAGTCATGATGCGTATATACTACCTCCGTATTAGAGCCAGTGGGTGTCTGAATTCCAGTTGTTGAGAGTCACAAGCAGGGAGAATTGGTGCTGTGCGTAGGTCTAAAGGTTGGCCACTGGGAGAAGAGGATGCTGGACTAGATTCTACAATTCCAGACTTGATCAGGGCTTTTGATATATCGAGGATTGTTTAAGAAAAAGCACAAAACCTGGAGAAGCTCTATACGTGCACGCAGAGCACTGTGTGTGTACAAACTTGCCAGAGTCCACATGTTGAAGGGTATATTTATAAGCAGGGGCACATGTGCGTGTGTGAGTCAGGAACTGCCCATGGGTTTATGCCAAGGTACAGCAGCCATGTGTGAGCTGGCCTGCTCCGTGTCTGCCCAGATCAAGGAAACCACCTGGGACAAACTGAAAGGAGATTTGCAGAAATACGGGGAGAGTAAATGGGATTGGACAGGCAGAACAGCAGAAGGCCGTGTGGTAGGCTCTTGGGAAGGGAGGCTACACAGATAGACAGATTAAATAGATAGGAAGAGATGGGACTGACGATGCAGGGAAGGGAGGGAAGGAGACTGGAGCCTACAGGGAGGAGTGAGGACCAGATGAATGGCTAGACCCAGGTAAAAATAGTTCTGTATACAGCAGTTCAAGGCAAGCACAGAAGTGGTTGTGATGCTCAGCTCCCTGGGAATTGCAGTGGTCATTCTTTTCTTTTCTTTCCTTTCCTTTCTACAAAGAAAGAAAATAATTTAAAGTTTCTAGCCCGTATTGTTGCAGATGTATGCTGGAAAGTGTATATGACGCAACGTTTGTGTGGAATCTCTGAGCTGAATACCTCCTCCTCCTGCTTCCCCCAAGCAGCAGAACTTGAAGAAAACTGCTGTGCAAAAATAGATAAAGACAGTAATAAACAGAAGCACAAGCCGTACAAAAAATAGGAAAGAAAACATTATTTTTACTTGTGACACACTTTGGTGTTACTTTGCCCAGCTTTCAACGTGACGGATCCAAACTCCCAAATTGTACTATCCTGTAATGGTTCTAGGGGTTGCTTCTGCGTAAATTGTCACCACACCTGGCTGGGCTACCTGGGTGAACCCTTTCTGTCTGGACAGCCACTCACCTGTGGCTGTCTCAATCGCTGGCAGAATCCATCAGTGGGCGTTTCTTGAACTTCTTCCAGCAAAGAAGTTCTTTGACTTCTTCCAGCAAAGAAGTTCTCCTACTCTCCCTGCGCGGAAGTCTTCTGCGCAGGGAGGGTGTGGGCAGCTGAGGACCCATGCTCTCCCCGCTGGTCTCCGGCGAGGAGTCCTGGAGCCCCCTCGCCGATTCCCCCATCTGCCCCCCTTCTCCACTGGTGCTACGCTGATTTCCTTCCCCAGCAGATGGGCTGCCTCTCTCCCTACTGGGACCCTCTCCGGCATCCCTCTGGAGCCTTCCCTCCGCCTCTGGCTGCGATGGCAGTTCCCTAACATATCCCTTTAGAAATTACAATTTTTTTTAGTTTCTACAAATTCCTAGGCAGAGCCAGGCACTCCCGCTCGTAGATTATATTGTTGCTGTTGTTGTTTATACACATAACATTCACATCCATTATTCAACCCACTTTCTCCCCTGGCCCTGTCCACTCCTTGCATGTGGCCCTCAGAAGGTTTTCCTTGAAGATAATGCAGCCCTCAAGTTGAAAAATGTTCCCCATGCCTGCCTTTTTAGGCCAGATTTGACCCATGGCTGCTCACCTGCTGACCCCCTAAGGATTCTCTTCCTCCCTTCCCAGTATGGAAATGTAACAGATTATGGCTGAGGTGGTGAGAGCATGGGTCAGACAGAAATGTGCCATGGGCCACAACCAGCCTAGTGACTTGGAGTTCCACAGCCCTGTCCTATAAGATCGAAAAACTTCGCAGCAGTTGTCTGTACACTCACTAAGGATGGACAGACCTGTCACTATCTGTTCCTTTCCTTTTCTCATTTTTCCAACCTTAAGTTATGTTTGCCACATTTCCACATCAGTTTGCAATTTAATAGAAATTATCACAAAATTCACCAGCATTTTAGTGTGTGTTTCTCCTCCTAGGCACATTTCTGCAACCAATTTCCTGTAGTATGATACATCTGAGTGGCTTATTTTCACTGATACACACACACATTTTTATATACTATTTCCTACAATGTACACAGTTTTTTGGTTGGGGAACTGCATTGCAAAATCCAGAGAGGTGTGAATTTCCAAGGATAGCTGTGTTTCGGTTCACCCGTTGCTTTGGAAAGTGAAAATTAAGACAGATTCACTTCGGAATGTAAACTGGAACAGATTTCTCCCCCGTTCATTCATTCAGCCACATGGCAAGCCAACACAGAGTTGTGCACTATCAAGCCCTCAACTTTTTTGCCCCCCTGTGAACAAACCCAACTTCCTCCCCCCTCCATCTCTCTCTCTCTGCTCCCCCCCTTGACAGTCCTGCACTTGGGGAATAATTAATCTAGCAGCCTGAAAGCACGGGGGCTGCTTTTATTTGCCAGATTAATATGAGCAGCTAATTAAGACAGAATGTGCTGCTCCCAAACTGCAAAGAGGGAAGCGCAATGGGAGTGAGCAAGGGAGTTGCTGAACCAGCCACCCCTAGCAAAGGGCTACAGATAAATCACATATGCGGGCGGTCCCTCTTATCTTTGCGGTGGCTTTGGGGCAGCTCCCCTACATCCACCCCAAGCACTCTTGTTGATCGGTATAGTCCCCCCACCCGCCTTCCTACCATTCTCTTTTTGCTAATTAAGGACACTGCGGTTCAGCTGGCAACAGGTGGGAAAGGCATCTGTGCCCACCAGGCCTGGTGCTGGCTCAGAGGTTTTGAAGATGCCATGACCCCAGCCCCGGTTTGGGGCACTATGCGCCTTTCAACACAGATCAAGAAAAGCTAGATTTCCTCCCACAAGCTGGTGTTGCTTACTTCCCCACCTCCTTGCCAGAAAACACATATGTGGCTGCAACAACCCATAGCCCTGGGGACTGGAAAGCAGAAGGGACGTACATGCTAGCCTTAATCGTTGGTTGTGGGGCCAGGGCCAATGAGAAGCTGCGTCCCCAGTGCCCCAGGAGGAACATCATGGCAGGTAGGGAAGCCCACCCTGGTGCCAACCAGCAGTCAGAGAAGGAGGAACATCATGGCAGGAAGGGAAGCCCACTCTGGTGCCATCCAGCAGTCAGAGAAGGAGCAGCTGCAGGGAGCTGGCACCCCATCCCCAAACACCACCAGAAACCACTGCCTGTTGCCCTGTCATTGCAGAACTAAAGGGCTCTGGCCCCGTCCATTAGCCAGGGATGATGACGATGACAACATCTCACCTTTCCTTCAAGGAGCTGAAGGTGGCACACATACTTCTCCCCCTCCCCATTTAATCCATAATCTTGTGAGGTAGGTTAGGCTGAGAGGCAGTGGCTTTCTTAAGGTCACCCAGTGAGCTTCTCGGCTGAGTGGAAATCTGAATCCTGGCCTCCCATCTGTATGATTGCAACCATTTGCTTGTAAACTGCCTTGAGAATCATTTGATTGAAAGGCAGGGATAAAGTGAGGGATAACGTTCACTTGCCCCAAAGCTCATAGGAGGATGAGTGGGAAATCAATGCAATAATTTTGCTTCTGTCGAAGGGCTGACCCTACTCCTGCTCCCTAGCTGTCAGATGGCTTGGATTGCTTATTACATCAGTATTCCACATGCCTGCCGAGCAGCTCAAGGAATGCGCATGGTTCTCCTCCCTCTATTTCAGCTTCACAACAACCCTTTGAGGTAGGTTAGGCTGAGAGGTAATGACCGGCCCAAGCAGACACCTAGCTAGTGCACTTCACAGCAAAGAGGAGATTTGAATCTGGGTCTTCCTGGCCTTAGTCTACGCTAGCCACCATACATCACTGCCTTACTTGGGCTGCAATCCTCCCCACACTCTCTCTTCCCCTTTCCCCCTTTTTATATTTTCACAACAACCCTGAGAGGTAGGTAAAGTTGCGATGTATCCATAGGCCCAAAGTTATCCTGTGGCCTTCATGTCTGTATGGGGATTTGAAAGCTGAGTCTCTTCAGTCCTAGTCTGGGACTCTAACCCAATGCAGTGGCCTCCAGATATTGTTGCACTGCAGTTCCCATCAGCCCTAGCCAAGCATGCCCAACAGCCAGGAATGATGGGAGTTGTAGTTCAATGGCATTGCTGGACACCAATTCCCATAAGCCCCAATCAGCATGCTCAACGTCAAGGAATTATGGAAGTTGTAGTCCAGCAAACATCTGGAAGGACACAGATTTTCCATTCCTGCTCTAAGAGCATGACCACGGCCCTGTGAAGTCACACTAGAAGCCGTCTCCAGCAATGGCTACTCATGTGGCTCTGAATTATCCCCTCCCCACAACCACCAAATAACATGTTCCTATGAGCTCCCTTTCCCACCTACTGTTGTTGTTGTTTAGTCGTTTAGTTGTGTCTGACTCTTCGTGACCCCATGGACCAGAGCACGCCAGGCACTCCTGTCTTCCACTGCCTCCCACAGTTTGGTCAAACTCATGCTGGTAGCTTGGAGAACACTATCCAACCATCTCATCCTCTGCTGTCCCCTTCTCCTTGTGCCCTCCATCTTTCCCAACAGCAGGGTCTTTTCCAGGGAGTCTTCTCTTCTCATGAGGTGGCCAAAGTTTTGGAGCCTCAGCTTCAGGATCTGTCCTTCTAGTGAGCACTCAGGGCTGATTTCCTTAAGAATGGATAGGTTTGATCTTCTTGTCCACGGGACTCTCAAGAGTCTCCTCCAGCAGCATAATACAAAAGCATCAATTCTTCAGTGATCAGCCTTCTTTATGGTCCAGCTTTCACTTCCATACATCACTACTGGGAAAACCATAGCTTTAACTATATGGACCTTTGTTGGCAAGGTGATGTCTCTGCTTTTTAGGATGCCCACCTATTACATGTCCCTGAAGGTGCTGCGCCAAGCCTCCCCAACCTGCTGGCCTTCCAATATTATTGGACTCGCAATTCCCATCAGCCCCAGCCAGAATAGTCAATGCTCAGAGAGGATGGGGTCGCAGTCCAACAATAATGGGAAATGGGGGTGGAAGGATCTGTCCACTTCAGTTTATCTCCTTTCCAATCTTAAATTCAGTTCCCCACATCTCCATAAATGTTTGCTTGTGTTTTTCTTTTAATCCTCATGAAAATTCATCAACATTTTAGTGTGCTTTTTTCTAATGTATACATTTTTCAATGTGGTTTTCCCTAATGCTTTTTTTTTATGCTGTCATCAAGAATATATGCATTCTTGTGCATACCTTATTCTCCAGCCTTTCTGTACACATCACTTGGCTGGAGAAGAGCACTGCAAAATTTGGAGAAATGCAAATGTCAAAGGATGGCGTTCTTTGGGGTGGGGTCTCCAGAAAGTGGAAATTAGGTAGATATGACTTTAAATGCGACCTGGCGATCTCTCCCATCCCCATCTGGAGGGCACCGGGTGGTGGGGAAGGATGCTCTAACTACAACACTACACAGCCTCTCACTTTGCAATTTTGCTCAGTAGCATTTTGGAGCCTGGGGGCAGAAAACCCAAAACTGCTTCCTTCCCCTGACACCCACTGCAGGGTAAAATAAACTAAATAATGGGCATTCTGGTGGCCTCTCACAGCTTCCCCAAATCTGCCGCCCAAGGCAGGCCTGGCTCCGATTGTGGTGTTGCTGTTTATCGGCACCAATAATGATTAACAGTGACTGTCAAAAATAAGCCGCCATAAAAGAAGCCTGGCAATCAGGGAGCCCCTCACAGCCTGCGGCTCAACCCATCAGGGAAACCCACACCGAGCCCAACAAGCTCAGGCTTCCTGTACCAGAGTTGTTATTGATATGTAGACCAGCGCCTCTCTTTTTCCTTCCCAAACCGTACAGTTTACGCTCTGGCGGTTGTATTAGAAAAACCCATCCATCTCCCTGGCACCCTCCTCCTTCTCCCACTTCTCTGGCATCAGGCGTTTCTGTTGCCGGGCAACCGCCGTGCAGCAAGGCTTTCCTTGTCATCACTCTAGTGCCCACTCAATTTCAGCAGACGTTTGCTCAGACCGCCGCTCACCTGCTCCTGGCAGTCTTTGCTCCACCCTGTCTGGAGGGCACATGCTGAGAGGATGCAACCTGTTGCAAAGTCCCCGCCTGCCCTGCACACACAAACGAGAAGGGTACGCAAGGTTTAAGAAGCAGAAGCGGCAGCCAGAAAGGCAGCAACCTACTGGTTCATGAGAGAAGTTCACGCAGAACTGCTGGTCTAGCCTGTCATAGTGAGATGCACAAAACTAAAGGCAGGCTCTCACTAAGTATCTGAATAGAGGTCACAGAAGGTGATGTGGAATTTGAAGACCAAGGGCACTTCCAGACTGCCATTAGGGATGGTGCAGGGTGGGAGGTGGAATTCATTTTGATTTGTGTTTCAAGGCAAACCTACTTAATTCGTACCTTCTGAAAAAACACATGAATCAAAACGCAGCCATCCTAAATCCATACTTTTCCAAATTTTGCAGTGCAGTACTCCAGCCAAGTAACACGTACAAAAATACATATACGAGGGCAAAATGTACATATACATGTGTACATTAGTGAAAATATCATATCACAATTGCAGTATACGGGGAGGAATTGTTTTTGAAAAATGTGCATATTAGGCTAAATTGCATACAAAAATATGCATATAGGGAGAAAATTACACTAAGATGCTTCATTATTTAAAAAGAAAGTATCAAACTGATGTGGAAATGTGGAGAACTGCACGTCTGGATAAATGAGAAACCGGAACTGACAGATCCACCCATTCCTAGCTACCACTGTTTTGGGGGTGAGATTCAGCCACTCGCTGGTAAACTTAGGTTGTTCAACTAAACATGATTTGATGATAATGCACAATAAATGCATCATTTTTTTGTGATTGGAAAATGCCCTGAAAAGTGTCGGATAGCAATGCCATCTAACTGCCCCTGCCGGCAAGCAAATCAGAATGAATGCTCAACAAACAGCCAAGGGCATCTAACCCCCTGACAAACTTTGTGGGCAAACAAGCCAGGATGGAATGCTCAACGAAAAGGTCATCCGGTAGCAACCATAAGCCTTATGCAGAAATGATTCCCCCAGGCAATCAAGGAACTTGCTGAGGGGGAGCCGGGTTGTGAACACTAGCCCTCCCAACAGCCCTGCCAACTCCAGTGACCGCCCTACTCCACCAAGAGGAAAGACTGAAGGTGGAGACTGTGAATACGGGGCCCCCAATCAACGTGAAAGAGTCTATGCAATGTTCTGAAGAAGCAAATGTGATGCACTCATCAATACATGTGAATTGCACAGCATGCAAGAGGTGGAAGAGCAAGAGGAGAGGAAGTGGCCCTTTTGGCAGGGAGAACCTAAAAAGAAGATTCCTGTTGCATCAGGCCAAAGGGCCATCTATTCCGGCATCTTGCTCTCCCAGTGGACAACCTCCCAGTGCCTATGGGGAGCCCACAAGAAGCCCCCGAGTGCAGAGGCAACTCTCCCCTCTTGTGATTCCCAGCAGCTGGGATTCAGAAGCACACTGCCTCTGACTTTGGATGGAAAACATCTCCATCATGGGCAGTAGCCATTGGAAGCTGTTCAAGCTGGTGACCACCGCTGCAACTTGCAGGAGTGTAATTGAACTACTATTGTCGAATAGCATTCCAATAATTATACCAGTGTCATCTGGAAGCACCGGAGTGTGTGTTACACTAATGTAAGAACTTACGGAGAGCCTGCTAGATCAGGCCAAAGGCTCATCTAGTCCAGCATCCTGTTCTCACAATGGTCAACAAGATTCTTTGGGGAAAGCTATCAGCAGGACCCAAATGCAGCAGCACTTTTTGCACTTCCCATTCCCAGCAACTGGTGTCCCCGCAGTGGAGGCAGTAGTCAGTCCCTTGTCTCTTAGGGAGGCCTTCTTGTGAGTAAACAGCCTGCTCGAGATAAAGATTTGCTCACAATAAAGGCAATGGAAGGAGGCAGGAAACAGGCTTTGCTGCAGAGCCGTGGTTCCCAACATGGGGCACACGTCCCACAGGGGGGCAATTTGGAAGCTTGTTTAGAGCAAGTTAATGGCCTTTTAGGCTTCCTCCATGTGAATAGGAGTTCACTTTTTGAATAGTAAGAATATGTCATAGATGGGGAATGGCCAAAAAAAAAAGCTGGAAACCACTGCTGTAGAGGAACTGGGTGGGACTAATCCCCTGTTGCTCATACTGAGTCAGACCATTGATCCATTTAGCTCAGAATTGTCTGCACTGACTGGCAGTGACTCTCCAGGGTTTCAGGCAGGGGTCTCTCCCAGCCATACCTGGAGATCCTGGATGGGTATAGAACCTGGGAACTTCAGCATGCAAAGCAGGTGCTCCATCACCAACCTGTGGTCCTTAACCTTCATGGCATGACCCACCTCTCTTCCCCACAATTGCGTAAGTTAATTTTCTTCTGATATGCACAAGGAATGACATGGTGCTACACAAAGCACTGAAGTCCCATTTCCTGATTCACCGAAAGCCTTGCTTAGCTCCCCGTACCCTGCCTGTCCACTGACCTCCTCTGCTGATTCAGAGTGATGAGGACTAGAAACTTATTCCTCTTTATTTCATTCAAGGAAATCTGAGATTCTCAGGCTCTGCTGGTTTCCCAGAAAGGGCAGCACTGGGTGGGTGGGGGAGGAACTGCTGGCAAGGAGTGACAGGCTGTCCTCCTTGAGCAAACGAGCAATGCAAATGAGCAAATGCCCCACTTTGCATAATCCAGAGCTAAGACCTGGCAATGAAATCTGGTCCCAGGCTCAAAGTCTTCACCCAGCAGTTGGTACAATATAGATGCCCTAGTAACACATCTGGGTACCTGGCTATATTACCAGCAGAGGGCAGCAGTGCTCAGTGCCAGCTGCCTACGAGATGGCAAACTGCTGAGAGGGTCATCTGTAAAACTGGCACGGTCCTTGGCCAATTAAAAATGCAGTGCCTAAATTGCAAACTGCGAAAGCTTCCCGCACCAGTGGAGCAGGAATTAAAGGTGGCTTTCGCCTGCGGTGAGCAGGAGGAGTGCACTGTGAGAGTGACCAGAGAGGAGCACCTCTAAAGGGCATTTTGCAATCAAGGTTGAAATGAAGGCTGAACAAAAAACTAATTGCTGCACCCCCACGCGACCAAATGGTGGTAAGCGGCGCTGAAAAACGCTTCTTCGCATTGCCTCTGCTTCCTTATTTGTTTAAAGTACAAGCTATCTCCAAATTGCCTTCAGGGGCTGTCACAGAGAATGGAACCCCGCCAAGCAGGACTAGACCTGGGTCACATTCACACCACACATTTAAAGCACTGCGATGCTGCTCGAAACAGCCATGGCTTCCCCCAAAGAATTCTGGGAGCTATAGTTTGTTAAGGGTGCTGAGGTTTGTTGGCCTCACAGTTCCCAAAGTTTCCTGGGAAGAGGACTGGAACGCTAAACCACTCTGTAAACTGAAGCTCTGTGAGGAGAATAGGGGCTCCTAACAACTCTCAGCACCCTTCACAAACTATAGTTCCCAGGATTCCTGGGGAGAAGCCATGACTGCTTAAAAGGGTATCATAATTCTTTAAATGTTTGGTGTGAATGTGGCCCTAATGGCCTTAACTTGATTTTAGTTGAACATTAGGAGAGTGTTGAGGAGTTTGACACCGGAACCAGTGGCCTGGAAAGGGGAAGTGATGGTGGTCTCTCCGTGGCTGGAAGTCATTCAACAGAGGTTAGGCAGACATGCTCTAGCCCTGACTTTCCTGCTCTGTGCAGGCTGTTAAGATTTTTTTTTGTTTAGTCGTTTAGTCGTGTCCAACTCTTTGCGACCCCATGGACCAGAGCACGTCAGGCACTCTTGTCTTCCACTGCCTCCCACAGTTTGGTCAAACTCATGTTGGTAGCTTTTAGAACACTGTCCGACCATCTCGTCCTCTGTCATCCCCTTCTCCTTGGGCCCCCCATCTTTCCCAACATCAGGATCTTTTCCAAGGAGTCTTCTCTTCTCATGGGATGGCTAAAGTATTGAAGCCTCGGCTTTAGGATCTGTCCTTCCAGTGAGCACTCAGGGCTGATTTCCTTAAGAATGGATAGGTCTGATCTTCTTGCAGTCCATGGGACTCTCAAGAATCTCCTCCAGCACCATAATTCAAAAGCATCAATTCTTTGGTGATCAGCCTTCTTTATGATCCAGTTCTCACTTCCATACATCACTACTGGGAAAACCACAGCTTTAACTATGCAAGGTGATGTCTGCTTTTTAAGATGCTGTCTAGGTTTCTCATCACTTTTCTCCCAAGGAGCAGGCGTCTTTTAATTGCTGTCACCATCTGCAGTGATCGTGGAGCCCAAGAAAGTAAAAGCTCTCACTGCCTCCATTTCTTCCCCTTCTATTTGCCAGGAGCTGATGGGACCAGTGGCCATGATCTTAGTTTTTTTGATGTTGAGCTTAGGCCCTTCCAACTCTGATTCTATGAGGTCATCACACAGGTAAGCATGACTGGCTATAATTTTTGTTTAATGACACCCAGTGACATTGTTATACCCAGACAAAGCAGGGCGATGCCATCCTTCTATCAACAGGATCCTTGACTGGGTGGGATACCTTGTGTGACCAATTTAAGAAGCTGGGTGTGGGGGTTTTCAGAGGCAAGCTGTCACTGAACATGAGAGCTTTCCAGAAACTTGGAAGAATTACAGTAGAGCTGTCATTGTTCGTGGTACACATGCTTACTTGGTGTGTTCTTCCAGAGTCTCAGATTAAATCGATTTTGCAGCGTATTGTGGCTGTTCAAGCTGTACCACCGAAAAGCCCAAACAAGCCCTTAGTAGCGTAACCAAGACTGCTACAAATTAAGACATATGTACGTTTTGAACTGACTGTCATGGATGCTCAATGAGAAATGCCTTTCCAACACTTTCTCCAATGCTTGGCGAATTTTAAGAACAATAAGACAATCTTATTGTGCATTTTTAGTATGTCTATATCTGTGTTCCTTTAAAAAACAACTACGTAGCCTAAAAGAATTCCACCACCCTTTAGAAACACCCTTGTAAAATGAGGTTTTCTTTAGGAATAAAACTGCCTCCACCATAAACTACATCTACTCTGGTCTAGCCAATTTCATGACACCATTGGTTATGGCAGGGATTTTCAGACTGTACCCTAGAGTGTCTAAGATTCCTTCAGAAGTTCAACAGAAGCTCCAAATAGAAGATCAGTCATGGTGTTCAACTGACGCTGAAAGACAGGTTGCCTACCACTAATAGAAGTGCCTCTCTGGGTGGGGCGGAGCCAGCTTCTTTTTTGCTTACTGGGCGGGACAAGGCAGCAGGATGGTCAGTGCGGTGCAAATTCACCGGCAGAACCAATGCAGCGTCCCCAACACTGCACTCATCCCTCTCTCTGTCCTGCTACTCAGCCAGGAAGCTAGTGTAGTGGCTAGCACAGTGGACCAATACCAAAGCTGAACCTGGAAAATGAAGCTGCAGGGCATGTTGGGTATGTCCTAGAGCACGTCCACAGTTCACATATAACAGGAATTGGGGAATGCCTGAACGCTGTCCTCTGAGCCTCTCTAGCTGCTGCCACCTTTGGGTAATACCCAGTTCCTGGCGAGAGAAGGGTATGCTTGGCATGCTTCTCTTAGGCAGAGATATGTGAATATTCATTTACTATATTTCTAAACATTTAAATCTTGTTCCTATCCATCTACATGAATTTCCACTTTGTATTCTTTTTATAAAAAAAACGGAACATTCATATTGTTATTTTGCTGCTGATTTATCGGCTTTATTTTGTTTCATTGGCTTATTTAATTGGAAATGTTGATATTAAGTATTGATTTCTGTGATAAGCAATTTTTGAATTATTGATTGCTATACCTTCAAATTCAGGCCGATTTGATTTGTTTGTGGTTTTTGCATTATTGATAGGGGATTGAGATTTGGATATTACGCAGATAGGGTAATATCTGTTAGTGTATTCTACTGCTTTGCCAGTGTTGTGATTTGTTTTGAGCTCAAATTTCTTACTGGGAGCGTGGCCTACGGATATCTAATCTAATGACCTTTCTTATACATAAAGGCTGACGTAGCATAATGGCTAACAGAGTAATCTTAGGCCATATCTCCACCATCCATTTAAAGCAGCATCATGCTACTTTAAAAGATCATGGCTTCCCCTGCAAAGACTCCTGGGAACTGTAATCAATCAATCAATCAATCAATCAATCCCTTTATTACGGTCAATGACCAGTATTCCAGGAACTATAGTCTGTTAAGGATGCCAAGAGTTGTTAGGAGACTCTTAATCCCTCAACAGAGCTACAGTTCTCTGAGTGGTGTATCAATACATCCCTTCCCAGGGAACTCTGGGAACTGTAGTTGAACAATCTCCCCCAGGAGGTTGTGGACTCTCCTTCCTTGGAGGTTTTTAAGCAGAGGTTGGATGGCCATATTTCATGGATGTTTTAGCTAGGATTCCTGCATTGCAGGGGGCTGGACTAGATGACCCTTGTAATTCTACAATTACATGATTCGGTGTAGCTCTGTGAGGGGAATAGGGTTCTCCTAAGAACTCTGGGCACCCCAAACAAGCAAGCAACTGAAGCAGAAACATTTGCTGTGAAGTAGGACAGTTGCAACCATCTCCCACCACCTTTGCCCATGTGAAACCACCAACAGGTGAATTGTACTCGTACTAGGCAAGCTGGTCGAGATGCACAGCTTCTGCACCAGCAGAATGGCTATGGGATCCTAGACATCAGGAGTGGGGAACTTCAGATCATTCTCTTGGGCCATGCCCCTCGCCCTCCTTGTTTTCACCCTCCTTGAATGTTTTTGCCTAGCTAGAATATGTCCTCAAACCCTCATAATGCCGTTTGCTTTCCTGGATGGAAGACAGAGAGCGTTGTGTTGAGAAAACAGCCCACTGTACAAAAGTAACATTTACATGTCTTGCTCCACCTTATTCTCCCTATAGCCCAGCCCACCATTGGCCCGTGCCCGCCTCCCCCAAGGAGGCTGCCCAGAAGGGGATGCACTTGTCGGACTGAAAAATGTTCTCCGCTCTTGATATAAGAAACAATCTTTTACTTGTCTGCGGCCAACTTTTCTCACGTCAAGGAAATAACCTCAAACCAACAGGTGCAATCTGGGATCGAGGAAGAAGGGGTCCCAGGATGTGAAGGCTCTGAGGATCCGCCCTCCCTCTCCCTCTCCTGCAAGCAGGATTCCTCAAGTGCTGGCATCTCTTGTGTGAGGGATTAAGCTGTTCTGGGCCAAAGACTTCTCTCTCTCTCTCTCTCTCTCTCTCTCTCTCTCTCTCTCTCTCTCTCTCCCTCTGTGTGTGTGTGTGCGCACAACAGAATGGATTCTGCAGGCAGAAATAGCTGTTTGGTGAAATGCAAAAATTTGGCAGAGAAAATCAGAGACTAATAAGGGCACTTCATTAGTGCCGCAGAACAGGGAAATGACAAGGGATGAATAAATATTTATGACATTTGCCATCGTTCCTCCTGGATTCATTAGGCGAGGCAAAGCAGAAGGGTTTCCTTTTTTGCGCTCGCTCTCTCTGTGTGTGTTTGTGTGCAAAGTGCAAGAGACTTGTCACTGCAATGGGATAGAATTCTATTTGTTTAAAATACTGACATACCCTGCCTTTTTTGTCCACCCAGACGCCGAAAGCAGCTTAAGATCAATCTAAAACTATCCATTTGAATACACACCTGATGGCAGGTGGCGTGGCTTCAGCAAAACGGCTTCACAGCCCAAAGGAGGATGGGTAGGGATGGGGAAATTTGTCAATTTAAAGTTCTCTAAGTTTCTCATTTTTCAAATCTTACATTCTCCACATTTCAACATTGGTCTGAGGATTTTTTCTTTTAAATTCAGCTGCACTTCCATGCCAAGGTTATCCTAATAGACACATTCTTTTGTATATAGTTT
The DNA here is from genome assembly GCF_964106915.1 of Podarcis gaigeae. NCBI lineage: Eukaryota > Metazoa > Chordata > Lepidosauria > Squamata > Lacertidae > Podarcis > Podarcis gaigeae. The sequence continues at coordinate 12,722,355 of NC_139693.1, read as the reverse complement.
TGCTATTATACCCATCTGGCAAAGCAATTTTCCCTAATATGTTCTTTTGGTATGTTCTTTTGTATGCACACATTAGCCTAGTTTACAGTAAGCCCACAACTTTCACAGAGGTTACATTCTGGGGAACATAACCTATAGACAAAATCACGTATAGTCAAAACACATTGGTTCAATGGCAGGTGGGATTGCCAGTGTCTTTTTCCCCCAGACGCCTGCCCCCTTCCTATTCCCCCTTAAAAAAAAAAAAATTGCCAAGCACATAAAGCTGAATGTGCACATTAAATGCATGTAGGTTGCAGTCTTACTGTATGCAGTTTTGTACACACTACTTGGCCAGATAGCTGCATTGCAAAATTCAGAGAAGTATGAATTTCAGAGGATGGCTGTGTTTCAGTTCTTGAATTGCTTTGGAAAGTACAAGTTAGGAAGGTCTGCCATTAAATGTGAATTGAATCCCCCCCTCACTGCTGGGCTCTAACAGATCCACAGATTCCCTGTTCCTGGTTTAGAAAGAATACAGCTGCTGCATTGGGGTCCTTTGGGAGGAAGGGCAGTATATAAATTTAATTATTATTAACAGCAACTACAAGCAGCAGCAGCAGCAAGGGAACCCATGAGAGAAGTTTATAAAATTATGCATAGTACCAAGTGAGAGCATTTTCTGATCCCTTCTTACAGCAGTATAATAATCCAGAGGTTGTAGCCAATGCTAGTCCTGCTCAGAGTAGACATACTGAAGTTAATAGACACGGCTAATTTAGGTCCATTAATTTCAACAGATCTTCTCTGAGTAAGACTTTGTTGGATACAACCCCAGGCCACCTAACGAAAGCAATGAAGTAGATATTCAAGTCAGAGAAAGATAGGCCTTCTCTCTCTCTCTCTCTCTCTCTCTCTCTCTCTCTCTCACACACACACACACACACACACACGATTGATTGTATCTGCTGCCACATGCATTGGCGTTGATGACAACCTCTCTTCAAAGTATTTGGCAGAACGAGCTCTTTCCCAGTTCTGCTCCTTGACACCTTTTTAGCTGGAGATGCACGGAGAGCATGTTGTTTTGCCACTTGAGTCACAGACCCTCTTTATGTGTGTGTGGTTCAATGGTGAGCACATCAGTTGATCACCTCTGAACTTTGGCTTCAAACCTCCTAGATCTTGGCCCCAGTTGCTCCATCTCTAAAATGGGAACAATTGGAGGCGGGTACCCTACTTTAAGAAGTATTCCTTTGAAAAGCGTTTGGTACAATATGCTAACAAGTGTACAACCGGGAATTTGTTCTCAATGACTTTAGACAAATTTATTTTATATCTGGCATAGGGAAAACTGTGGCCCTTCAGATATTGCTGGACTGCAACTCCCTGACCATTAGCCATACTGGCAGGGGCTGATTGGAGATGGAGTCGGGAGAAGCTACAGGTCCCCCGCCCCCGTTCTGTACCCTCCCAGACAATCTAATATGGAGATATGCTCACATCACACTGTACAGTAACAGGACTAAATTGTATGCCCAACCGGTGATTTGTATGAACTGATTCAATTTAACTAATTCACTGAATTGGTTCAATAATCTCTGAACAACACCTGAAAGTAGTTCCCATAATTGTCAGGTGAACCAAATGTGATTTAATTATTTATTGTTATTATTTTTTATTAAAATTGCTTTTAATAAAAAAACAATTCCTCCGAAGATCACAGACCACAGCATAAAAATAGAAACTGAGAGCAAAAATAAGCAAATAAACAAAAACAAACCAATAACACTCCCTCCCACAAATACATTTAAAAGGCCATAGAATATTAATCAGACAAAGACCTGGTTATAGAAAAATGTTTTTGCCTAGTGCCTAAAGATATGTAATGAAGGCACCAGGCGAACTTCCCAGGGGAGAGCATTCTACAAACTAGGAGCCACCACAGAAAAGGCCCGTTCTCATGTTGCCACCCTCCGGACTTCTCATGGAAGAGGCACATGAAGAAGGGTCTCAGATGATGATTGCAGGGTCCAGGCTGCTTCAAACGGGGAAAGACCGTCCTTGTGGTATTGCGGTCCTGAGCTATTTAAGTCTTTGAATTGAGCCTGGAAACTAACTGGCAGTCATTGCAGTCAGGCCAGGATCAGAGTAATATGCTCAAACCATCTTGCTCCAGTGAGCAACCTGGCCACTGAATTCTGCACCAGCTGAAGTTTCCAAACTGTATTCAGAGGCAGCCCTACATGTAATGAGCTGCATTAAGCTAGCCTAGAGATTACCAGAGCATAAATGACAGAAGTTAGGCTATTCCTGTCCAGATAGGAGCACAGCTGGACCACCAACCAAAGCTGATGGAAGGCACTTCACACCACTGAGGCCACTTGAGCCTAAAGCGACAGCAAAGGATCCAGAAGTATCTGCAAGCTACATACTTGCTCCTTTAGAGGGAGTGTAACCCCATCAAAAGCAGGCAGCCTCCCATCCATCCGGTCTAGGGAACCACCCACTAACAGTGCCTCAGTCTTATTTGGATTGAGCTTCAGTTTGTTGCCTCTCATCCAGTTCATTACCGTGGCAAGACAACAGTCCAGCACATCCACTGCCTCACCTGCAGATGGAAAGGTGTAATTTCATTTTTGGGTAGAACTTGGAACAATTTTCATTCTCATACCTGTGGTTTTTATTCATTAGACTCTTCAAGCTTAAAGATCATAATTGCTGGGGAAAATAAATTTTAAAAATCATATTCCACCATCTGCGTTTTTTTATTTTTCCATAGTTGTTGTTGTTTTAGTTTTCTTAAGTATATTTTGCATTTCGGCATAGCAGCTTGCAACCTTCTGAATTATTGGGGGTGGGGTGGGGATAGCCAGGGATCATTTGGATGAACTGGAATTGAACTGTGAACTGAACATGAACCAAACAAGTTCTTTTTGAATAGGGACAAAGGTAAATTGGAATTTGTTCCTTTTTGGACATCTTAAACTTGAACTAGTTCCTTTTTTTAATGAACTTTCCAGGTTCTGCACCCAATGAAGGTGTGGCTCAATTTATTTAATGCCACGAGACTTTAAAATTGCACCATCTCTTATTTATTCTTATGTCCTTTACATCACTGGGGAATTTTCCCCTCTTCTCTGGCCAGTTTAAATCAGGTACTTCCATGTTTACACCATAAGTGGGTCTAGCCCAGTGGATCTTGAGAAGGAGGCAAAGGTCAAGTTTTGCAGCAGAGAGGGAGGGAGAGAGGGAGGGGGTGGGGAGAGCACTTAGGCCCCTTTCAGACCTGGCCCCATCATTCAAACCCTACTCTCTGTCTCTATAAGCTGCAGCTTCTCCTGCTTGAGAAGCCTTTCCCCGCCACCACACCCCTGACATTTCAGCCACCCAGTTGTCATTTGCAGTTGCTTGCAATGTTATGTGTGTGCAGCATAGTCCAGATTGGAGGATGCAGATCAAAGAAAACTTGCAAGGATGCTAAAGGCATCACAGCTCCCTATTCCTCAGCCTGGACCAAATTACCAGTGGCGGCAGCAGCAGCAGCAGCGGTAACGCTTAGTACAAACCAACAGCGCTCTTGATCTCATCTGGCGTGTGTGTGTCACAGCATCCTCCCTTTCCGGAGCGTGTGGCACACAGACACACACACACATACACACAGGGATCTCGACATCTCACTGCCTTCTGCTCCTTACAGGAACAATACCCCTGGCCTAATCCCTTTCATTTCTATCCCGCTGTCTCTCTCACGTCCCCACCACCTCTCAATGCTGTATCCCCTGCTCTGCACCCCCACCATGCCATCTCCTATTCCCTTCTCCATCGGTTATTTTGCTCCTGCTACTGGAATAAGCGGCTGGCTGTCGTGATAAACTTTGCAAAGGGGAGAGAGAGGGCTTCTCTGCCCATCCCCAACCATACAGCACAAACCCTCCTCCTCCGATCAGGTAAGGCAATGTCGTTTTATCCCTTATATTTTTATATCTACAAATGTTGCATTTTGAAGACTCAAGGATACCTGGCTACCAAAAGAGGCAAGGATTTGCCCGGCAGAACTGATCAGTCAAGGAGAGCTGATGAGATGGAGCTGGGAGATGGAGTGCCTGAATTGGACTGTGTGTCTGTAGATTTATTAAGGAACCCGAAACAAACAAATGCCCAAACAACACAGCAGTTCAAACATAGGAAAAGAGAAAGGGTAATTCACTGGGATATTTGTGGCAGGTTTTGATCCTGTCTTCCCATTAGGCATTTTGCTACTTTCTTTCTGTTTATTTTTAATGAAATTGCTGGTGGGTTTGGCAAATATGTAGTGGATTAAAAAAAAAAAGCCATCAGAATTTCTAAGGGAGACGAAAAGGATAATCTTTCTTCTCTATCCCCCCTTTTCTTTTTTAAACAATGGAACATAAATGATGGCGATGATGCCCAGTGGCACTTTTAAAGTGTTTGCTGCTGCTGCTGCTGCTGTTTTTCTGATGTTTGTGATTTGGACATTTGATATGGGGAGGGGGAAATTACAGTTCAGCAACACAGTGCAAAGCACTGACGGTCATTTGCAAGTGTGGAATGTTGATGCTTTTGAGGCTGTGTTAACAACACCTGAATGGAAGCAGGGGGTTGTTGATTAGCCATGGGAAATATATTTTTCGTCTTCTGTGTTCGTCTTTTGCACGCGTGTTTTGGCTTGCATTTTTGTCTGGTGGGTTTCTCATGCATAGCCGAGCCGCACATCCCAGTACACAAATAGAGACATTCGAAGGTATTTTCCATGGACAAGGCATGGGAACGGCACTCCTAACACTTTGCCATCTTTCCCCCGAAATGGCAAAATATTTGATTTCTCACCAGGAGTGGCAAAGAGGGCTGACTGGCAGCTCTGGAGAGTGGCGCAGGAGAACGGTTTGGCAATATAGATACATCTTACCATATATATGACATGTCTTGCATCTCCCTTTCTCCCCACCCCACAAAACTGGCATCCAAAGGAAACCAGCTGTCTCAGTAGGCTGGCAAAATGTCACATATAAAAACCAAATTTTAAAATGATAGTAATTTGTGGTTCTTTATTTAAATTGTGCTGAAATCCAAACTGTAGCAAAGCAAATGGAAACCGGCATTCTGGGTCTGGGTCCCAGCTGTTGACAACAGAGTGCTCTCTTCTGCACTCTTCTTCTCCAAGGTTTTAAAACAAGCCTTCAGCAAGATTTGTTTTCTGATTTACTGATGATTTGTGCAGCCCAAATAGAGAGCATTCCCCCACCCACCCGAAGAAAACGAATATGTGGATTTGATTTGCAAACTCTTCATTTTCCCAGCTCTGAGTTGGCATTATGATCTACAGTTTATACCGAGGTGTAGATCTATTTTCGGAGTCTACTAGTTAGAAAGGGGGGGTACCCTACATGTTTCCCCCCCCCTCCTCCCCTTGCAACTTTCAAAGATTTTGAGATTTATTTCATTTTTAAAAATGGCGACATGGTGAATGTGAAAGTTGGGAGGCTTTAATTAATGGATGTTTGCAAGGAGCTTAGGTGGCAGGTGATGGAGAAGGGCAAAAGGGAGATTATTATATTAGTAAAGCTTTTAATCTCATATTGTCAAGCCATCCCATCTTTCTCCCCCACCCCTTCTTTTTCCATGAGGCAGAGCATTGATTTTAAGTAAACAAAGCACGATATATCAGAAGAGCTAAGAGCAGCCTCTGTCCTAGACTAAGACGGCTTGGTGGGGAAAGTTGCATCATGCCCAGACCCGAGGCACCACTTATTACAGTATGTTTGAGTGCTTCCCTAAAGGATATAAGATTGTAAACTTCCAAACTTTGGGCTTATTCGGGATTAAGTTTCTCCCAATATCTTAATTAAGCTTTGCACAGGCTCCCCCTCCCCCTCTCTGTGCTCCCTTGAACCTGGGCTTTTCCAGTGGATGACAATTGGAGAGAGGAAAAGGAGCAGACGTTTGTCCCCCCCCCCTCCCACCGGTCAATTTGCTTTCATGGATTTTGTGGCTGCTTTTCAGTTTGATTTTACTAAGTGCATTAATGTTTGGGTTTGTTTATTCCTCAGCCTATGCAGCTTTTAAGAGACTTACACACTTTTCAAAGTTAGGCTTGTAGCTTTACTTACGACCGCATTTTTCAATCTTTTATTCTGCGCCTGTTTCACACCCACCCACCCCTTAAAGTTTGCCTTTGTGTTTTCAGTTGGACAGCATCTAATCTCTACTACATGTTTTGCTTATCTGGGAATGGGAGGAGAAAGGGTGTGGGGTTTTTTTTTGGGGGGGGGTTCCACATGGGTGTGTACGTGCTAGAACTAACACTGCAATCTTTAGTTGAATGCAGTAGTAGTAGTAGTAGTAGTAGTAGTAGTAGTAGTAGTAGTGGCGGCGGCTGTTTCATGCCCTGCAGTGTGTGATGTTCCGGGGAAGGTCCCCTGGCCTTGCAGAGAGTTTAAACGTGGAGAAGAGAAACAAGTGAGAAACAAGCATGTGATTGACCAGGAAGTCACCCTGTGTCGACCTCTTGGAGGTGGATGGGTCGTGCAAACGTGCTACTAGTCTCAAAAGAGGGCTTGCATAGGAGAATGTCAAAGTTTGCAGAACTTTAACCTTTAATGGCTATTCTCAATAGGTGTGCTATTTACTTATTACCCTGGCATGGTGGGTGGGTGTATAATTCCAAACCGGGGACATTTCCCCCCAAAGAGGGTACCCATTTTACAAAGCTATAGTCTATCTATTTATCTCCAAGAAGGGAGAGTGTTCTTTTTATTTTAATATAGTAAGAGCCATGTCCCTACAAACATGGTCCTGATCATCTAATGGAAGAGATGTCAGGCCCAGAAAAAGCCTTTGAGCTTCTTGTAGGTTTTCTCCCAGACTGGGTGTGGGATGGAACCTATGTGTGCATCATTTTTGGGGGGGGGACTTGTGCAAACAGTCCCCCCAAATGCTCATTCCGAAGCTTTTAACAAGGGGTTGTAGCTGATGTTACAACCACACAAACACACACAGATTTATTTTTCTTTCTTTCTTTCGGTAATAATTTTTATTCACGCAGCATTAATTTTCACAGTTCTTGGCAAATCAGCTCTTTAGCCCCCTGTGCCTAGAAGTAGTCTTGCAAGTGTTCAGAAATAAACACAGCAACCACAGAGTAAAAAAATCAGAGGTGAAGAAATCCCCATGCGTGAGTGTGTGTTTGCGGAGGTGAGGGGGGCGTCTTATTCTGCTCTGGGGTGTTTCATCATCTGTCATCATCAAGCAGCACACCTCGAGGGAACTTCCAAGAAACAGGGAGAAAAGTGCAATCACATAAGGATATGAAGGTGTGTTGTGTAAAAGCCGGGAGGGGGGTGCTGGTTTGAGCAGATGGTTGCTCAGATGCAGCCCCCAGAGCTTGGGACTCAATTCTGCAACACCAGGTAGCAATTAGGGCTGTTGATTGATTAAAGAGGTTTGTGTTCTATTAATTGATTAACAGTGCAATCCTATACATGTCTGCTTGGAAGTAAGTCCCACTGAGTTCAGGTGGGCTTGCTCCCAGGTAAGTGGGTATAGGGTTACATCCTAAAGAGCAGATTTATCATCTATTTATTTTCTAACTTAATTAATCAGTTAGATTTAAGTATGTTACTGAATCTGCTAAACCCTGAGTGCCTTGGAGGGTGGCGGTTTGATGGTGTCCAAGAGGATATAAACAAAAGCAGGCACTCATATGTAGAAGGCCATCTGCAATGTTCATTTTTCTTTTGCTCTCTACAACAATTACCAAAATCGTCGCAGAAACACTAACGAACCAATTAAAATTGGCCCTTTATCAATGACTCTATGAAGGTCTCCCAAGACAGTCAGATGGCAATAAGACTAAAGCTTTAACTGATTTTGACTACCAATTAATGTTTTATCAAATTTTGAATATTCACAGAATGTTTTGAACATGCACAGATTATCATTGCCTCCTTCTAAGGAATAACAGTCAGACCCACAGACATTCTGGATACGGAGAGGCATAACTTTATATGATTTTGAACCTAGGGCTTCATTTCTAACAAATAAAACTTAGGCCAGAAAGGTGGAAACCATCCATCAAGTTGTCTACAACAGGTGGTAATGATTTAACAAATTAGCACCTGTGATAAGTAAATAAAGACTGGGAAGCATTTTTGTGTGGATTTCGGGCGGGTGGGAATAAAGCCATGCTATATGCCCCCCCCCTTCCACCTTGATCTGTATCCCCAGAAAACACAGGAGATGGTGGGTGGATGAAGTATTTCAATGGCAAATGTTCCAGTTGCGAGTACAGGCATACCTCATTTTATTGCCCTTGGCAAACATTGCTCCTTACGAGGATGAGGGTGCAGCTGCAGGCAGCCCGGCCACTTCCAGGAGAAGGAAGCTCCCCACTGCCCTTCTTCTGGCCATGGGAGTGGAGCTGGCTAGGGATGGAAGTGGGATTTCCCCCTCCCACCCCTGGAGTCAGGAGGCCTGGCTTAATGGACTACAGTCAAACCTCGGCTCCCGAACGCCTCCATTTTGGAATGTTTTGGCTCCCGAATGCTGAAAACCCGGAAGTAAATACTCCAGTTTTCAAACGTTTTTCAGAAGCTGAACATCCGGCACAGCTTTTACTTGCATGCAGGAAGCCCCTGCAACCAATTGGAAGCCGCACCTTGGTTGTTGAACATTTCAGAAGCTGAACAGGCTTCCGGAATGGATTACGTTCGACAACCGAGGTTTTACTGTATAGCATAGTGTAAACATATCTTTGATATACACTGTGGGGGTGTGTGTGACTCACTTTAATGAGGTGGTCTGGAACTGACCAAGTTATGCCTGTACAATTACTGTGTTGTTCATAAAGACAGATGGACAGCATCGAAATGGGTCCAAACATATTTCTCCTTACTTTCTGCATTGGTAGGGCAAGGTAGCCATTTTCCTAGTTGCACAGGGATCTCATCGTTCCTTTTGCTGTGGCATGAGAATGGGCATCAACTAGGGGCATGGGGGGGAATCTGGTTCAGTTTGCATTTAAAGGGAAATCTACCCAATTCATTCTTGCTGAAACCATGCAAACCAAAAAACGCAGCCATCTGTTGAAATTTGCAAGTCTCTTAATTTTGCAATGCAGTTTTCCAACAAAATAGTGGGTTTAAAAATGCACACATTAGGGCAAAATATGCATGAAACGCCTAGGTTAGTAAAAATAACATACAAAAATGCATTATACTAGGGGAAATTGCTTACAAAAATATGTACTCTGAGTGAATTCTGCAGCAAAATGCTGGTGAATTTTCATCAGTGGCTTTAAAAATAAGAGAATTTGCAAGTTGATACAGGAACGTGGATACCCGATTTTAAAATGAGAAATGTGGAAAAACCAAAACTGGCAGGTTTACACATACCTACCTGGGAAGCCTCCCTATTGCACAGGTACTATGCTATGATTTGAGAGCAGGTATCAACTACCTGTGCTGTTTCCTCCCAGCACTGTTCCTTCAGTCTCCGGAAATGGGGCTGTTGTGCCTATTTGACTATGTGACAGAAATGGGGAACGAGCAACATGGCCTTTTCCCATCACAGTTTGCAAAAGCGGTGATGGGCAACACCCTGTTAGAGGAGGATCCCCAAGACTGGAACCAAATAGCTAAACTGTGCACCTTTGGCGTCCCTATTTATGAACGTGTGTGTAGAATAAAAGACTACAGGCTGGGTTTGAGTCTGCCAAAGCAAATCTGAGATGTCTGTGAGCATATTTGGGTGAGATGGCAGAGACAGAATTGCTACTGAAGAAGATGCCCTGATTGGCACTGACAGTGTGTCTTTCGAAGAGGCTCACTGTAACTGCCAACCAGCTGATCCCGCCTGCATCTAGTTCCAGTGCTACCTTTCTCCATCCTGAGCCAGGGGTGGTCTTTGCCTTTGCAGGGCTTGGTACAGCAGCCTACAGAAGGAGACTTTCTGAAGAGCTACTGGAGGGCGGGAGACTTGAGGCGGGTGCCTGGAGGCTGATGCCAGTGCACCAATCAGCCGGAGACACAGGAGAAGGTCGTCCATGATGGGGATGTCTGAGGCTGCTCAGTTGGCTGAGGGTGGCAAACAGGGCTGGGCAGGATGGGTGGGGCTGTTGAGACTCTGAGACAATCAGCTGCTAAATTCGCCAGCCAGGCGGGGCTTGGACGTTTAGGCTCTAAGTGTGGTTGTTAGGCATGCTGCAGCCATGAAAGTGAAAAATCAAGACAAGACAATGATTATTATTCATCCAGTGTAGGAGGTGAGGTGGCAGAGATGTGAATATAAGGAAAGTGGCCCTGATAATGCACTGTGGGCCAGCAGGCTGCATGGTTTTTTGTGTTTTATTTAAAATCAGGTTTCTAGCCCTCATGGGGGTGGGCATGGTCTGCAGGACTGGAAGCACAGTTTGCTCTAGAAATGACATGGAGACACACACTGTGGTATTGTTCATCCTATCACTATCTTAGCATTTAAGATGATGGTTCTTTATTTAGGACTGCTGAGCACCTATGGAAGAATAGGTAGCTGATTAATTGTCTGCTTTTAAACCAACTTTAATTGATTATTTTAAATGTAATAATTAGCAAACTCTCTCTGTAGTTACTCCTTTTTTGTTTTTTAGATATTAAAATGTAGGACATGTTACAGTGACAAGTTAATAATCAGGAGCTACTGCCCCCTGCCCCCATAAAGTAAGAAAAATATATATCATTTCTCATTCTTCTTTAACACTAGAATCTGGGTTATCCAATCAGCACAAGATCTAGAATTGGCAAAGGGAAAGTTTTCTTTGCACAAATGCATAACTGAATGATGGAACTCACTGCCACAAGATGTAATGAGGGTTGGTAGCTTCTATAGCTTTAAATGGGAATTAGACAGAGGACAACTTTGGGTAGGGGCTGAAGCCAGTGATGGATTAGTCCAGAACTAAAAGTGGGAAGAACCACCCCCTTTCCTTTCTCTCTCCCTGCCACTGAGCCATGGCCCTTCTACAGAAAACCTAAGTAGGCTAGCCACCCCTTGAAGGTGTGGAGTCATAGGAACATAGAAAACTGCCTTATACTGGTCTATGTAGTGCAGTACTGTCTACACTGACAGGCAGCGGCTCTTGTTTTCGATCAGGGTGTCTTTTCCAGCCCTACCTAGAGAGGGCAGAGATTGACCTGGAGATGGCAGAGATTGCCACTCTACACGGACCTCCTAAGAAGGTCCAGTCTGTTTTTGCATGTCCCACTTTGGGGATATTAAGGAGGGTGCTCCCCCACCCCAAATCCAAGACCCAGTGCTGCCTCGCTGCTTACTGTTTGTCTGAACTGCCTGTGCTTCGGGTTGCTGAACAGCAAGGCCACCGAGAGGTCAGGCACGCGCATATGTGTGTGTGTGTGTGTGTGTGCATACGTGCGGAGGTTGGATGTCTGCCCTACAGATCCGCTCTCCCCGCTGCGTCCGTCCCACAGGCTCCCGGCAGAGCGCAAGGCTTCTGACATTGTCATCTCTAATCACCTTCCTGGGCTCTGGGAGATGGACTCTGCCACCCGCGGGTGAAGGGGGCCTGGCAAGCTGTCAGGCCGGTGCCAGGCGGGTCCCTTCCCTGTTTTTGACAGTAAAGCAGCGCATGCCAAGCAGCCAGCACAGAAAGCCAGGAGCCTCTCCCAACAAGATTGGAAGAGCTCTGCTCCTGGGTCCGTGCCTTCTGCTTTGTGGCTGCTGTTTCGGGGAAAGATGTATGTAGGTATGTCGATGACCATGGCACTGTGGCCACGAGGCCACAATGTACCACATGCCGCTCCTTTTGCAAGAAGGGACCTGGGTGTGTTGTTGTTGGCAAACTGGTGCTTTGAATTTCCAAGATGTTTCATATTAATGAGTGCTTGCGCTGGAACATAAACAAAAGGTTTTGCTGGATCAGCCCAAAAACCCACCTCAGTGCTGGCTGCAGTTTTTGAAGGGCCCTGGAGCAATTCTGTGATTCTGTGTCAGGGGTGGAGAACTTTTCTCAGCCGGAAGTCCCTGTTCCCTTTGGTGCAACCTTCATGCCAGTGGCAGGTGGGGCCAGAGGCAAAGTAGGTGGAGCAACAAATGTAAATGTTACCTTTGTAAAGTAGGCTTGTTTCCATACACAAAACACACCTCTCTAGCCTACGTCCAGGTAAGCAAGAAATGTGATCAGAGTTCTATAACACATTCCAGCCAGGCAAAAACTCTCAAGGGGTGGGTGTGTGCATGGCAGGGCCGGAACAGGGTGTGTGAAAGAGCTGGTTTCCCAAGGGACAGACAGAGAGGTTTGCATTTGGTCCCTGGAAGCGAGGCTTCCTATCCCTGGATTAGTTTATCGTCTTGTTTTCAACAGTGGTCAGACAGACAACCCCAAACAACAAAGCCAAAATGACTAGACAGCTCTGATTTATATTATATTATATTATATTATATTATATTATATTATATTATATTATATTATATTATATTATATTATATTAATCTTATCTTATCTTATCTTATCTTTTATTTATTTATTATTAAATATTATTATATTATTTAATATAAAATATTTATTTATATTTTATCTAAAGAAATGGAAGGTGAGAGGCTTTTCTGCTATTGCCCCCCAGCAGCCGATACTCAGCTGTGTTTTGAAGCTGGGTCTTCCTTTTCATGATCATGGTTTAGCAACCAGCCACAGACCTCCTCCTCTGCAAATCTGACCAGTTTCTTTTGAAAGCTTTCTGTGGCCTCCATCGTCACTACACAGTATATATATTTCCAGACAGTGAATTTCATAAAGTTAGTAATGGTATCCTGTGTGTGGAAAAGTACCAGAGAACAAAGGCCCTTTCCTCCTGACTTTCTGGGAGAAAAAGCAACTTTATTAAGAGTATTGTTTGGGGCAGTATGTGCGTTTGTGTGTTATTTTCTTTTGAACAGAGAATGAATTAGCAGGCTTGCTCATCTTCTGGGGTGGGCAGCATTGCAGCAGGCATCCAGACCCTTTTAGTGACCCGGCTAGGGGGCGGGAGATTAACGCCCCCCTTTGCGCCAATCTCAGCCATGTCAGCCCCGCCCGGCCAATCTATGCCAGTGGGAAGCGTGGCCGCAGGTAATTTAAATCGCGGCGCAGCTGGGGGCTTCCCTCTTGCCTCCATGCCTGGTTTCACCCAATGCCTAAGCCAAACTGCTCACATCTGTAAGCAATAAAGTTGTGGCCTGTTTAGCCCATAATCCAAAACACTTGTGTTGGTGTGTTTATTAATCAATGGGGAGCTACAGGGCACGGGGCCTTGGCACACAAGGTGCTGGAGAGGAATAAAGGGGCCAGGAAAAAGCCCACATATCCCTAGCGTCCTGTTCCCAACCTGGGACAGCCAGACATCTCTGAGGAAAAAAATTGCACGGTACATCTCCTCTCTAGGATACTCACTAGGAGATGTTTGGGCCTTGAGCAAGTCAGTGTGAGAGAATCAATGATGGTTGTAGTGGTTGGTGGGCTGGACTAAGACCTGGGAGAGCAGGGTTCAAATCACCGCTCAGCTATGAAGTACACTGGGCCAATCACTGCCTCTTGACCTGACCAATTTCACAGGGTTGTTGGAAGGATAAGATTGGGAAGGGGAGAACAATGTATGCCTCCTTTGAGCGAGCTTGCAGGAGCCACATGTCTGTGCCAGGTGGGGCCAGATGCAGAAACTGGCAGAGCAATGAATGTGGGTTTTACCTTTTTACAGGAGGCTAGCATCTACACACAAACACACACCTCCATCCTCCATCCAGACAGACAAGCAAGAGGCATTGTCAGAGGTCAAGGCCCTGGATTGCAGGGTGTTGGACTAGATGACCCTTTGGGTCTCATCCAATTCTACAATTCTATGAGTCTAAGGACACATTCTGGCCAAGCAAATACATTTGGGGTGGAGAGCAGGGCCGGTGAGGAGTGTGGTGGTGGTTGAGAACTCTGAGAACCAGCTAGAGAGGGCTGGTGATGGGTGTGGCGCACAAATGGGGGCGGCCCAGTCTGAGGCAGGGCTGTGAACATGAATTTTACCTCTGACTAGTTTCTACACACACATTCACATATCTTCCATCGAGGCAGCCATGTGGTCCAGATAAAGCTGAATCACTGGATTCTGCTGAATGCACAAATGGGTCCCTAAGACTGCAGTAGTAGAAAAACCATTGGGTAGGTATGGAGAATAAATTCAGTTCTGTTTACTTTTAAAGGGGATCTGCCAAATCTCGCTTTCCCAAAACACAGGCATCTCTCGAAACCCACACTTATCCGAATTTTGCAATGCAGCTCTCTGACCAACCAGCGCTGCCAAAAAATGCATATATTAGCAGAAAGGCTACATAAAAATGACAATGTTGCTTGCAGAATTGTCTCTGTTACTCAAAACTGCATGCAAAAATGTGTCTATTAGAGGACAAATTCACACCCAGATGCTGATGAACTTTCATGAGGATTTTAAAAACAACACCACACAAATTGCTGCAGAAATGTGGAGAACTAATATAAGATTGGAAAAAAGAGAAACTGGGAGAACCGAAATGGGATGAGATTGTTCCATCCCTAGCCTTGGGGATGAGTTCTGTGGCCAAAGAAAGCTTTCTAATGGGTGGAGGTGAAAAAGACAGCATGTTAGCCATGTGTGCCCGCAGGCAGTGGCACGAGCATGTTTACTTCTCGTTCCCTACCCTGCCCAGGCCGCTCGGGACTTGGTGGCTGATGTAACGGTTGGGTGGGGTGGCATCAACCCCTCTGTGCTGCTCAAGTCCCACTCCTGCTGCAGTGTGACAGCGGCTAATAAGCAGGTTGGGAGTTTGATTTCCCCTGCCCTGAGCCAACTCCTGGCTGCTGCTGCGCGCCACCAAGGGTATTCATCCAGCAGAGAAGGCAGAAGTGGAATGTTTTGCCAATCCCAACGAGAAAACCCACAAGGTCGGCGGATTCGGGCATCTTTATTAACGCTGCGGCTCAGCCATTTAGCTTATGCCAATAGCCTTCCAATGATTAATAGGCCAAGCTGTGTATTTTGAGTCCATCAGAATGCTAACAACACAGGAAGTGCAGATTGGAGGGGGGGATGCCAATCTTTTTTTAAAAATGAGAGGTGCCAGAGCAGAAAAAGAGAGGGGATAGAATTACGTCCCTGCCTCTCGTGTAGCAGTAGAATTCAGGGATCATCCCAGGAATTGATTGACGGGATAGTTCAGGACAGGCAAAACAAAAAATATCTTTTGATATGGTCTGTGGACTAACTCAATAAATTCTATTCACCGATGGGCAATAATAAAGTACTTCTTCGCTTAACGTGAAATGGACTTAATGGAACTGGCCAGTGATGCAGCTCAGCAGCTCTAGACTCTGGGCTTAATGGTCTTTTGGGGGCTCTCCTCTCGTTAGATACTAATGCAGAGGTGGGGAACCTTTTCCACCCCAAGGGCCACCTTCCCTTTTGGGCAGCCTTCCAGGGGCCACATGCAAAAGTAGGCATAGTCAAAAGCAGGACCATGAACAGGATTTTTACAGCAGACAACTGTCTACGCACCAACACTCCCACACCCACCTTCTTATCTTCCATCCAGGCAAGCAAGAATCATTACTGGAGCTTAAGGACAGAATTCAACCAGGCAAGACAATATCAAGAAGGCAGCCAGGCAGGGCTGGAGAGGGGAGTGGCCTGGGGAGTGGCTTGCAGGGCTACATTTGGCCCCGGAGACTGAGGACCCTCTTCCCTCTGCTAATACATTACTTCAGTTCACTTCAAAATGCAGTGAGCGAGCATCCTGGCTGTGTTGGGGAACGTGGAGGCCTTTTCATTCTGTCTCATGATAGCGCTACTGGAATGTGCCATGAAAAAATGATTTTGAGGGCCAGTGGCTTAGATTTCTGTACGTCTGTGTGTTTCATGATCTGGAACATTTCTGAATTATACAAACCAGACTTCATCAACCTGGTGCCCTCCAGTTGTTGTCAAGCTACAACTCCCATCAACCCCAGTGAGCACACCAGGTTGGCAAAGGCCAATACAAGTTAACCAAAGATTGTCAGGCCTGGTGGTGTAATGGAACCTTCACCTTCAGCAGCAGTATACTTCCGAATGCCAGAGGCTGGGACAGGTTCTGTGATGGGGCTTCCCAGAGGTGTCTGGCTGGGTTAGATGGACCTTTGATCTGATCCAGTAAAGCAGTTCTTCTAGTTAAAGCTGCCTAGCAGTCAGTGGTGCCATGAGGGAAGGACTTTGGGGCAAGCGTCCACCCCACCCCCCGCAGCTGAATGAGCGAGAGAGCTCCCAAATGGAGCCGGGCAGATTACATACATTTGAAGTAAGACACATTACCATCCAGCAATCCTCCAGACTGTTAAGTCCAGAGTCTTCCATTACTGAACTGCACCAGTGTGAGCAGCTGTCAAGTGCTGTGCTGGGAGCCTTTCCCTTTGAACCTAGATGGTAGCATGCATACTTTCATAGGCAAACAGCTTGATGCAGAAAGTGAACAGCAATGGTGCTGGGTATATACCTATACACACATTTACTTCTGGGAGAAGGTGTGGAAGCTGCCTTAGACCAAGTCGGCTTGTCCGTATAGCCCAGTATTGTCTACTCTGACTGGCAGCAGCTCTAAAGAGTCCCAGGCAGAGGAAGATCCCGACACCTGATACCTTATCTTGCTAAATTGGGAATATCAGGGGTTGAACCTGGGACTTTCCGCATGAAGGTCTGGTCCCTTCCCTGGAACATAGGAAGCTGCCTAATTCCAGATCAGGCTATTCCTATATCTAGCCCAGCATTCTCTACTCTGATTGGCAGCAGCTCTAAATTAGAGTCCCGGCCAAAGGAAGGTCTTTCCCCACTACCTGCTATATGGTCATTTCAACCGAAGATGGAAACAGGGACCTTCTCCATGCAAAGCAGGTGCCTCTGTTCCCTCCCAGTGTTCTACAATGTGATATTAAAAGCACAACTGGGTACACATGCCCAAATCGGAGATACTCAGTACTGCTGCTTCCTGCCTTCTTCCCCCCTCCCTTCGCCAGTGTGGAAAGAACTGCCTTGGATACACCGTAACGACGTCTGCTGACACTGAACGCAATTTGTGTCTAATAAATCAGACGGCGAGATTTGCGAGATCAAATAATCCTAATAACATTTGCATAATGTGCACACTTTGCATAAATTGTTGCAGCGAGCAGCAAGTGCGTGGAGTCTGCACTTCTGAGCTCTGGAATGATCATTATTTGGGTGGGCTGGAAGAAAGGGAGGGCTCTGCAATCTATGTGTGGTCAAGGATAATGATCAAGAAGAAGGGACAGAGTTGCCCTGGAGCATGAGAATCTGGGACACCTCACTTGGTAGAGCACGAGACTCTTAATCTCAGGGTCACAGGTTTGAGTCTCATGTTGGGCAAAAGATTTATGCATTATGGGGGTTGGACTAGAGGACCCTCATAGTCCCTTCCAACTCTACAACTTGATGATTCCAAATCAGTATCATACAAGAAACAAAACTGAAGTGGCAGAGACCAGGCCAGATGGAGTGGTGTGGGGTGGAGATGAGATGAGATGAGGTGAGATGAGAGATGTGTATGGGCTCCAGGGTTGGGGGAGGCCACTGGGAGCACCCTGTTCCTCCTTATTTTGAAGCATTTTGGATTGTGGGGAGAGGGCACCTCCTTCATTCCACAGTAGCTGTCTACACATTATACATTTAAAGTACAGTGGAACCTCAGTTTTCAAACGCCTTGGCTGCCAAACGTTTCCGAAGCTGAACACCAAAAACCCGTAAGTGAATGCTTCCATTTCTGAAAGCACTTCAGAAGTCAAACAGCTTCCAGGGCGCATTTTTCCATTTTCACCATTCACTTTGCTGACAGCCCTATGACTTTCGGCTTTTGAACGTTCCAGAAGTCGAACAGACTTCCGGAACGGATTATGTTTGAAAACCGAGCTTCCACAATACGTGGATTCCCTCAAAAGAAGTCTGGAAAATGTAGTTCACAGGGTGTCAGCACCTTTAGCAGACTATCGTTCCCAGGATTCTTGGAGGGAAGTCACGTGCTTCCTATGTGTTTTACATGTATGGTGTGTGGACAGCCAGAGCCTTGTGTCCAAGGTAAGTACTGGGCTCAGCCCAATGCTGGCTTGACAGAGGGATCACAATCTTTGTTCCAAAATCCTAGGGGACCCTGCCCTACTGGGTGTATCCTCCTCCTCATTTGCTACTATCACACTGCCCAAGAAAGAGAGGACAAGGTGTGTGAACAATCTGCTGTTCCTTTTTCTTCCTCTTCTTCTCATTTAGCTCTTACTCATTCTTACATCTTGATGAAAGTTGTGCTGCTCCTTTTAAGGGGTGCGATGGGAAGTTTGCTCTTGATGATCGCCTGGCTATGATTGTTGTGTGATTACTATGGTGCACCACCTTGCAAAGACAGCTGGTGTCCTCCTGACGCTTTGAACTACAAGTCCTGCCTGCCCCAGCTAGTGCTGTGGTCCAAACCATTGGGAAAGTCATGGTCCAAACCACTGAGAGAGAACCAGGTTGGCAAAGGCTGGTCTAGAATCAAGAAGAACCCTGCTTCCTTCGCTTCCCCCAGAGTGTTGATTGGAAATAGACTTTTTGATTGGGGTCTACACATCGCCACCTGGGCCAACCACACAGCTCCCTTCGTGGCCATGTGTGGCCCACTTACCTACTGACAGTGACATTACCCACCCCATCAATGGCTGCCTGTTTCCAGCTAATAAATCTTTAAAGGCTTCTGCTCCCGGATCCAGCCCAGCGAGTCATTCCTAATGGCTATCGCTGGCTTGCGCATCCGCTGCTGTGTTAACGGGGCCATTAAATATGATCAGCTCTTCCTTCTCTCCCCCCACCCCCACTCCTCCCTCCCTCCCGGTTCCCTTCATCACGATCCAGAGAAGTAGATTTTTCATGCTTAACAGCTGTAAAAGGAATCGCTGACTCTGGACTCAGACTTGGAATAATAAAAAGCAGACGCTAAGCAGGCTTTTGCCTGCTGCTGATTCTCGATTCCAACTCCCTCACATCAGACCTGCTCCTGCTCACCCCCCCTACCCTTCCCACCATATTTTCCCTGGTCTGGCCTACACACATTCTTTAGCAAAAGACACCCATGATAAACCATTAATCATCCACTTCCCACCATGGTTCTTAGGGCTGAGGGTCATTGCCAACCCCCAGTACCTTTGCTCAAGGTGATGGAAGCAAGTTAAGGGAATTCTCCAGATACTGCAGAGGGTGGGGAATGGAGGGGAGTCCATTAGGGCAAGTGGAGCCTCGACACCCACTAACCTCGGTCTGCCCTCAGCCAGCCCCCACCTACTTGGTTTCTCCTTCAGTCTGGTGGGGTGGCACTGCCTGCCAGCCTCCTCTGTCTCAGTGTTGACCCTGTGGAACTCAGCAGGGATGGGGGCAAAACTAGAATTAATTGGCTCTGCCTGTCATGGGCTCTGGCTCTACCAGCCATGTTCTCTGGTGCCCCCTACTGTTGGCCTCCCTAATTTCCACCCTACCAGTATCAAAAGGACACCAGCCTGAACTATGGGGGAACTCTTTCAGACTGGGGGTTGCATTCTATTTGTGAATAACCTCCTGGGGGCCACATTTGAGTGGTGAGCTGGACCAGAGGAGAAATGTAGGCAGAGGAGGGGATGCAACTCATCCCCCTGATTGGTTCACATCCATGACATCGATAACAATGAGTAGTAACACAGGCATTCTGTTCCCTCCCCACTTTGCCCATGCCATTTCCTGATTTTTTCAGAATGGAATCTGGTTTCCTGGTGATGCTAGCTACAGAAAGGAAGCACATCTCTCAGGAATAGAACAGTAAGCAAGTAAAGGAAAAGTACTGTACTGTAGACACTTAAAAGTCACAGGAGTCAATAAATCCAGTCTTTGTCTTATTTGTTTCCTTATTTCTAGCCTTTTCACATTTTAATTTTAGCCAGTCACATTTTCAAACCAATATCCGCCACAATGAGAAAAAGAAACTTAGCAAAAATCATACTGGGATGATAAAGAACCCTGGAATTCATTTGTAAGTGCTGCAACTTAAGTCAACCTTAAAGTCACGCTGCCTGACCTGAAATATTCACTCAGTTCACATTCACATACATGAAGGCTAACTGTGATCCCCCAGTTTTGACTAGGGGTGGAGTGGAAATTTATTTAGCTTCATATTTCAATGAGAACATACATGATTTGCACTTCCTGAAATGACAAGTGAACCAAAGCACAACTATTCTTTGAAATTCACACTTCTCCATTTTTGCTATGTGGCTCTCCTATCAAAATATGTGTACAAAGGTCCTATTCAGAATAGACTCACTGAGATTGAAGGACATGGCTGTGGTCTACTAAACAGCTCAGGATTGCAATACCTCAAGGACCACCTCTCCTCATATGAACCAATTTGGACCTTGTCATCATCATTTGAGGCTTGTCTTCATGTGCCTCCTCCATGACAAGTCCGGAGAGTGACAACACAAGAACAGGCCTTTTCTGCAGTGGCTCCATTTGTGGAATGCTCTCCCAAGGGAGGCCCATCTGACACCTTAATTACATATCATTAGGCACCAGGAGGAAACAGTTCAGTATAACCCAGCCTTTGGCTGATTAACATTCTGTGGCCTTTAAATATGTGTGTGTGGGTGTGTGTTTATTGGCTTATTTTTGTTTTATAAAGTATTTTGTGTCTTCATTTTGTATTTTTACACTGCGAACCGCCCTGCGGTCTTCTAATGAAGGGTGGTATACAAATTTAATAAACAAATCAATAAACAAAAATAAAAATAAAAATTTCCACGGACCTAGTCAAAGTAGGACTTAACTGGATACAACCTAATGTATATAGTTTTGAAAATAATATACAAAAACACATTATATTAGAGGAAATGGCTTGCAAGAGTGTCTGTATTAGGCAAAATTGCATACAAAAATATGTATATTAGGGATTAGTAACTGCTTTGGGCTGGAAAGACACTTCATGATATACCCTAGATAACTGGTTCTAGAAAGTTATGTTTATTGCTATTTCAGATAAATTGACATATAATATTTAAGCAGCTAGGGGTGACATTGATCCTTCTGATTCCATCTCTATCTGTGAGTTATTTATGAAATATATGACATTGCAGTCACACAGGTGGCAAATCCCTTTGATGTATGATTTCATTGGTGGTGTCTACAAACAAGCAAGACTGTTTTCTTCCTTCCTATTTCTTTCATCGTACAGTATGTTGTGGTTTAATGCCCCATTTAAAATTTAATAATTGTATACATTTTATGCACTCCTGATTTTTCTTGTTTTTCTTTTGACTTTGACTATCAAAAGCTACTTGTGCTGAACTTCTATTAGTTAGGTTTCTTTTAATGTTTGCTTTTCTCTTTAAGTGTATTGGCGGTTTTCATTGTTTGTTTTGTTTTGTTTTTGCAAAATGTGCATTAGGAGAAATGCAGAATAAAATGCTTATATCTATCTATCTATCTATCTATCTATCTATCTATGAATGAATGACAACCCATCTATCTATCTATCTATGAATGAATGACAACCTATCTATCTATCTATCTATCTATCTATCTATCTATGAATGAATGAATGACAACCCAACTATGACTGTGGTTGGGTGGGGTGCTAAGTACTGAACAGATTATCAAGGGCACTCTTTTAAAAAACTATTTCTTCTCACATACCAGGACTGAGCCCTAGTTCTTCTGAGAACAGTCCCTGGATTATTACACACTCCACACATATATTTCCACAAATTAAGTCTTGGTGTCGTGCACTCCCCGCCCCCGTCCCCAACTGCTAGGATACTTCACAGGCCATATCACAGGTATAAGCTGTAATTTATAAGGATAGATGAAACTGTCAATTTTGAGTCTCTCGGTTTCTCATTTTTCCACTCTTAAATTCTGTTGTCCACATTTCTTCACCAGTTTGCAATTTTTTAAAAAAGTTCTCATGAAAATGTGTGAACTTCCCCCACTGTACACATTTTTGCAAAGCAAGTTCCCCATATATAATGCGTTCTTGTACGTTGTTCCCACTAATGCAGACTTTCCCTTTATAAACATGTTTTTGGACACATTGCTTGGCTGGAGGACTGCGCTACAAAATTTGGAGAAGTGAGAAATTTGATGGATGGCTGTGTTTTGATTTGTATCTTTAAAAAAACCATAGAGAGCAGATTAGGTAGGTTTGCCTTTAAATGCAAGCTGAATCTGATTTCTCCCCTATCTCCTTTCTGTAAATTAAGCATTTTGTATAGGAAATACTGGCTACCCATTTTGTATAGGAAATACTGGCTACCCATTCTGGATATTTCAAAGCACCAAACCTTAGATCCCACCCACCCCACCAAAGTGAATTCTCCAGGCAGTAAAAGCCTGGGAAGGACAAAAGTAGGCGACATCCCCCACCCCCCCAGCCATGCTGCCTTGCTGCTGTGTACAGATTGCATGTCTCGTTAGCTGTGACTCGTGCCCTTCATTATTAGCCTGCTTGGCTGGTCACAGGAGACGGCGCTTCACCATTAGGCCATGCAGCCCCCTTCCCCAAGTGGCTAATGGCGGTCAGAAAATATTGGGATGATAGTATTTACCCAGTGGAAATACTGACAAGTCTTTCTCCAGAGACAAGGGTTTGCAATGCAGAGAGGATCTGTGGTCTTCCCCCCACCCTCTGAGAAGACCGTGATTTGAATAAATCAGTGGATTTGGGGAGGGGAGAGAAGGAGGAAGTGAGAGAGCAATGGGCTCTGCTCTTAGTTGAGGCATTGAAGGACCTATTAGCGATTGGACAGCATAGGAGGCCCGAAACACAGACTCCCATGTTTTTGTTTCTATTTTTGTGCTATGGAGAAGCAGCTACAGAACTGGAGAAGGGAGCACGATTTCTGTTCTCATCCTGAAGCAAAGCTCTTAACCCAAGGTACTATTTCTGGGTTAGCGGAGTCTGTAACCTGAAGCATATGTAACCTGAAGCGTATGTAATCCAAAGTACCACTGTATTGTAAACTGCCTTGCAATCTTTGAATGAAGGGTGGTATAGAAACTTAATAAATAGTAATACTTTCAGCATCAATTCCCATTGCTACTTCTCCATTCTAACCGCCCCTCCCCCCGCTTCTGAAGTGACTCTGTGACATAGGCCTGCATGTGTGTAACACTTAGTTGGCCAGCTTATAAATCTAGAGCAGCCTTCACAGAGTGATGCTTGAGAGGGAGGTGAACCCATCCAGAACAGGTGACTCACCCATTTCCCAAACCTGGGAGCCACTCACCCACAGGACCTCCTCCATCTTGCTAGCATTCAGATTTGGTTCACTGGCCCTCATACAGCCCCAACACTGCATAGTCAGAGCACCTTTTAATGTCAACCCCTTCAAGGTGGCTTACATCAGAGAGAGAGAGAGAGAGAGAGAGAGAGAGAGAGCGCCTAGGAAGTGGTACCCAGCAAAACATATCCACTGATGCAAGGACTTTTGATTGTGCAAAGTAACTTCTCCCTCTCATCTCCCTGTGCCCCCTAAACCTGTTCTGGGGTTTCCCCCCAACCCTCTGAAGCAGATTTGGGGATGGCATGAGGGCAGGAGAGGGGATGCACAAGTGGAAAACCTTGAACTAGCCTATCTATTTAGTTGAATACTGCCACACAAAGCACTGGATGCAAGCTAGAGCTCAGTGCAGAAGGAAAGGTGCTCAAAGTACTAAATTCAAGCACTAAACAAAACTAAGCAGGTGCCAGGAGAGACAGGAGTTCTATCCCTTTAACCACCATGCAGAAGAGTGGATATCTGCATAGAGATATGATGCACAGAGCTCTGAACTTTCTAAAACAAAAGGCAAACTGAAACACAGCCATCTTTCAAAATTTGCACTCCTCCGAAATTTGCAGTGTGGTTCTCCAATCAAGTAATGTGTATAAAAATGAATATACTAGCAAACGTTTTGCATAAATGCATAGGTTAGTGTAAGTGACAGAACAAACAGGCATAATAGTAGCAGTAATTGATTGTAGGTATATGTTATTAGCTAAATTTTCTTTAACATTTGTTTTAATACTGTATTGCAAGAAACACTGTGTATAATTGGAAAAATTCCTAGATTTGGCAACTGGCATTCCCTTTGCAAATTGTTTAATTTACAGCAAGGCAGGGGAGAAATTTGAATCAGTTCACATTTAAAGATGAATTCTCTTAATTCGCACTTTCCGAAACATAGTGCAAACTGAAACACCATTGCTGTACAAAATTCACACTTCTGAATTTTGCAGTGAAATTCTCCAATCAAGTAATGTGTAGGAAAATGCATATATTGGGATAAAGTGTGCATAAAAATACACAGTATCAGTGAAAACAACAAACAACAATGCATTGTATTCAGGAAAATTGCATACAAAAATGTGCACATTGGGATAAATTTGCACTAAAATGACAGTGAATTTGCATTTCTTTTTTTTTTTAAATCACTAACTGATGTAGTAATGTGGAGAACAGAACTTAAGACTGAGAAAATGAGAGATGCCGAAGCTGACAAATTTGCCCACCCCTCCTGGGCACTTGAGTGACACCACTCCTCCTTCTCTGACTCCTTTCTAAACGCTGCCTGTGGATCCAGGATCTGGGACTCTGGAGCAAGGGCCTCTCACACCTTCTGGTTCTCTAGACTGTGAGGGAGCAGGCCCTCTCAGGATGCACACTGCTGTCAGGCTGACTGAGGCAGCCAGCAATGAGGAAGGGGAGAGGCAATGAGGCCTGCTGGGATGCTACCTGGTGGCTATCAAGCAAATGCAGAGAGCGGATTGGTCCTGTGGGTTGCTGTGGGTAGCGACCCAAAGGGCCCATGCAGCAGCCTGGCTGCTTGTCTATACTGCATTCCTCCTCACTGACTCAGCTGCATATTAGTGGGTAGGTGGTGAGAATCCACACCTTTCCTAATGCAGGTAGGGTTTTACCCTGGAACATAAGCACATAGCTCAATGATGCAACATCTACTTTGCATGCAGAAGGTCCCAGGTTCAGTCCCCCCAGCATCTCCAGGTAAGGCTGGGGTGAAATAAAACCTTGGCCTGGAGAGCCAGTCAGTATAGATAATACAGAATTAGACCGACTTAGTTTAAGGCAGTTTCCTATGTACTTGCAGCCTCTGTGCTCCTGGCATCTACGACTGGGTGTTGGAGCTGAAGAAAGACCCGCGAGGTGTCTAATTCCTGTCGGCTGCTGCGGCTGAGAGCTGCTCGGTGGCGTTTGCAACATGAGTTTGAGTCCCAGGGGCTCCCTCACTTTTGTCTCTGACATGACATTTCCCCCCAAGGCATGCAAAAAGTGAGCAAGAGCATATTCCCCCGCTTTCTCCTCTTGGAACTCGAACCCTCCTCTCCTGCTTTCTAACTCCAGTGTGCTCAGGGGTTAGCCACTGGAGGCTGCTGCTGTCAGTCTCTGGCTGCCCTTGTTGTATATCGCAGGAACAGATGAAACTTCCTTATCCTGAATCAGACCCTTGGTCTGGCTAGCTCAGTATCTCTCTGCTGACAAGCAGTTGCTCTCCATTGCTTTGAGCAGGGAGTCTTTTCCCAGCACTTCCTGGAGATGCCAGAGATTGAACCTGGGATGTTCTGTGTGCAAATCAGAAACTCTGCAACTGAGCGATGTCCTTCCCTTGGTTTCCTAGTGAAAGAGTGCTTCCCTGCCTGGTGGGTGTCCTGCACTCTCTTGTCTTAGGAGGGCTGTGTGCTGTGTGCAGGTTTGGGGATATTTTACATCTTCTCTGTTTCCTACTCCTGCTCTGCATTTTGCTCATAAAACAATGCTAGTAAGGAGCCCAAATAAGGCAGGTTTTGTCATGTGTGTTGTGATGCAGAGGTGTGTGCTGCAGGTGGGGGAAACCCAGACAGATGGGCAGCGTATAATAAATTTATTCTTATTCTTATTCTTCTTATTAGTTTATTGGTGGCTGCTCTGTCTGTGGGCAGCATGGGGCTGTAATTGCCAGCACAGTTTCTGATTTGTAAGCAGTGGTGGCATTTCCTGGGATGATGTGGGATCACCTTTCTCCATATGTGCCCACTCAACTGCTTTGCTCAGTGGAACTGGCACTGTTACAGGTACCACCAGGGCCCCCCCCAGCCGGAACTCGCTGGAACTCAGCTCCAGCACCTCTCAGGTGGGCGCCATTGCCATTTTAAGAGGAGGCATTCATGGTGAGTTCCAGCACCTCTTTTTCTAGAAAAATAGCACTGGGACCACATAATACTCATTCCATGGCAGCCCTTTCACTCTGGAACTCCCTGCCTATTGACATCAGGCAGGCATCTTCATGGTACTTTTTCCAGTACCAGCTTAAAACATGTTAGTTTAGTCAAACCTAAATCCAATTTTTATGAGAAACTACCTAATTCATAGTGGGACGCAGGTGGCGCTGTGGGTTAAAGCCTCAAGCACCTAGGACTTGCCGATCGAAAGGTCGGCGGTTCAAATCCCTGCGGCGGGGTGCGCTCCCGCTGCTCGGTCCCAGCGCCTGCCAACCTAGCAGTTCGAAAGCACCTCCGGGTGCAAGTAGATAAATGGGGACCACTTTCTAGCGGGAAGGTAAACGGCGTTTCCGTGTGCGGCTCTGGCTCGCCAGAGCAGCAATGTCACGCTGGCCACGTGACCCGGAAGTGTCTCCGGACAGCGCTGGCCCCTGGCCTCTTGAGTGAGATGGGCGCACAACCCCAGAGTCTGTCAAGACTGGCCCGTACGGGCAGGGGTACCTTTACCTTTACCTTACCTAATTCATGCTTCTTTAAACAATATACTGCAATATTTCAAAAGCCAATATTTCAAAATCAATATGTATGAAAACTCCTTACATTATGCAGAAATGTGCATAAAAATGCATATATTCATGAAATAACACATGAAAACGCCTTATATAAGGGGAACTTGCTTGCAAAAACGTGTGTGTTGATCAAAACCGCATATAGAAATGTGTTTAAAATGCTGATGAATTCTCATAAAGATGGAAGAAATTTATTGCAAATTGCTGTAAAGATGCAGAAAACTGAATTTAAGATTGGCAAAATAACTTAGGGAAGTGAAATGGACAGATTTGCCCATCTCTAGCCCCAACAAGGGTGAACCACATCACTGAGAACTAGATCCGAGATCTACAGCTTAACATTGGGCAACTGGAAGCTACCTCACCTGGAGTCAAAGGGTAGCAGTGATCCAGGACCCTACAGTCTAATGTAGTGAGTTGGGGACTTGCAGGCTTAGATAAGTAAGAGGCTGTTTTGGGCTCAGTACAGCTGGGGAGTAGGGGGATGTTCTATTACACACACACACACACACACACACACACACACACACACACACACACAAATACCACTTCTTCCTTCTGTATACCTGCTCTGGAGTGGATGCGTGCTTGGAAAACATCCTGTAATGCCTATCCTGGAGAACGGAGGAGGCCCGAAGAGCTTCCGACTGAAGGTGGGGAAGGGGCGAGAAGGGAACCTGCCCCCCTTTCTATGCCAGAGGCTCTGCAGCTGGGTGCCTGGGAGGGGGGTGGCTCAGGAAGCAGCTCTTTGCAAGCAAGGCCAGACCGTGAGACACTCGCTCATTAATGGGAGCTCTTTTTCCCCAACCTCAAAGCCTTCATTGTGGTCAGGAACGCAAGGCCCACCCGATTCAGACGGGGGTTGTGTGTGTGTGTGCATGTGTAGATGGATTTACGGCAGGCACTCTCTCCCCTGTTCACCCACTCTCGCTGGCCCCTTTCACTGGGCATCCTCAGCAAGAGTGCACCTGTTTGTGTGTGTGTGTTGTTTTGCAAGCCTCATTCCCTAGCATAGGAATATCAGAAGATGACGTAAATCAGGAGAGCCTATTTATGCACTTTGCCCAGTATTGCCATATTCGGCTGGCAGAAGGAACTCAGGCAGAAAAGAGTGCCTCTCGTCACCTGAGCTCTGAACAGTGTCAGAATTTGAACTCAGGACTCTGCAAAGCAGGCATTCCACCACTGATGTCAGCTTTTCTGTCTACTGACCGGGGACATGGTAACAGGGACATAGGGGGCTGCCTTACACCAACACAGACCACATGTCCATTTAGAATGGGCAATGCAGGGTAAAAGGGACCAACAGCTAGCCAAAGCATAAGGCAGGGGTAGCCCATGTGGTACTCTCCACATGCCGTTGGACTGCAACTCCCATCAGCCCCAGCTAGCATGGGCTACTCCTAGTATAAGGCAGGTCCTTATAGGCTTATATATCTGCCATCTCTTTTACTGGGTATGGACACAGAAGAGCGGTGGAAAACCCACAGGCATAGGGGTTGAATGCAGCCCTCTATGTCTCTCTTGCCAGGCTATACACCTCTTCCCAGGCAAAACCCCACACCAAGTCTGCTCCACCCCCTATTCGAGTGCTTATGCCTGCCTCAACTGTGTCCTTGAAGTGTAATATTGCTTCCTCTCTGACCAGATGGAAGCTAGAGAGGGGTCTCGGTCTCGGTCTCGGTCTCGGTCTCGGTCTCTCTCTCTCTCTCTCTCTCTCTCTCTCTCTCACACACACACACACACACACACATACACACAACCCAGTGACGTTTCTGTGATTGAAATTTAGCCAAATGTACAAAATCACTGCCATAGCTCCACCCTCTTTCATTTGTATAGCACTATTTACAAAACAATCAAAGCAGCTTACAGCAACCACACACACACACATGCACGTAAATATTTAAAATCAGAGATCAATTCTCATGGAACTATATTTTCTCAATTGCCTGCATAACTATTGCAAAATATTAAAATTTTCAATAGATGTTTGAAGGTGAAACGTCTGGCCCCCCAAAAGTCCCCCATAAGGGAATGTGCCCCTGCAAAAGTATCCCCACCTTCATACAGAAGAGCCCAAATGTTATGGGTCCCAGCTTTTCTCTCCCCCCCCCCCACGGACACTGTTTTAACCCCTGGGACTCATTCCCTTCACAGAAATGGCAAGAGAATCACGGCCACAGAGAGCCAGACCAGGCTTGTGGCCAAAGATCTCCTGGTAAAAGGATTGAGAAATCATTGCAGAACAGGCGGAACAAAAATAGAAGCAGCCTAATATGTTTATAAAGTTATTTAATTCTATTTCTTCCCAATGTGCAATCGGGTAGAATACTTTTCCTTCGATCTCCACAAGTAAAATAAACCAGAGACTTAAAAAGAAAAAAGTAAGAGTCTCTCCTGACGTCCATGCTGGTAGCAGGGCAGTTATATAGGCAGTCCTACTTTCAGTGTCCTCGCCTGCAAAGGTTCAGAGCAGATATTATGCTCCATTTCCAATCTGAGAATGTCCTCTAACTTTCTGCTGGAATCCTGTAGCTTTTCATGCCACAAATGTTCTAGTGTAGGGTGGGTTGTCTCACTTTCATTGCACTGTTACAAAAAATGCCCCTCCAGAATGCAGCATTACAGTAAACATGGAGGAAGTATCACAGAGGAACTAATAAAGCGGAATGATATGGGGACAATCCTGTATAAATCTGCCACTAATGCACTATTGTTTGGTCAATGACACCCTGACCACAAAAAAGACATATTGACTGCCTCTCCCCCAAAACTTGAGCTTAGATGGACCCTAACCTATACATTCCAGAAAAGGACCAGGAATGTCCCCCACAGGGCAAGACCCTCACAGCTCACACATGCACACACACATCATCATCGGCTACAACATTGAGCTAGACTCATAAATAATCTGGAAACACAGGAGAATCCCAGCTTCTCTGACGACCTAACAAGACTGAACTGGTGCCAGAAGGCCTTTGACCATCACATAAAAGAGGGAATATCTGCACAGAGATGGGATATAAATTTGATCCAGTTTTTATTTAAAGGTGACTCTACCTTATCTAAGCTTTCTGAACCAGTACATAAATGGAAAGCACAGCCATCTTTTGAAATTCGCACTCATCCAAAAATTGCAATGCCATTCTCCAGTGAAGTATTGTGTGCAAACCTGCAAATACTAGGCTAAAGTGCACACAGAAATGCATATAATAATCAAAATAACATATATATTAAAGGCAAAGGGACCCCTGACCATTAGGTCCAGTCATGACCGACTCTGAGGTTGCGGTGCTCATCTTGCTTTACTGGCCGAGGGAGCCGGTGTACAGCTTCCGTGTCATGTGGCCAGCATGACTAAGCCGCTTCTGGCAAACCAGAGCAGCGCACGGAAACGCCGTTTACCTTCCCGCCGGTGCGGTACCTATTTATCTACTTGCACTTTGATGTGCTTTCGAACTGCTAGGTTGGCAGGAGCAGGGACCGAGCAACGGGAGCTCACCCCGTCCTGGGGATTCGAACCGCCGACCTTCTGATCGGCAAGTCCTAGGCTCTGTGGTTTAACCCACAGCGCCACCCTGCAGTTTTTTTTCTTAACTCTGCACTGCTTTGGCATGACAAGATACCAAACAAAGAATTTCTAAGCAACTCTTAAACGACTGGAGGCTTTGTCACCCACGGCGAACACACTTGTTTTGTTAATCCAGCAGTCACCTCTGATCAAATAGGTTCTTCAGGTTTTCCACAACAGTAACTGTGCAGAACCAGAGCCCAGAGCAGGGATGGGTGTGCAATGTAGCAGGCAAATATGTGGACCTACATACCACTTTCAATACTCCTGGGGAGGTGTGGGGAACTTTTGGCCTTCTAGACATTGCTGGGGCTGATGGGAGCTGTAGTTCAGCAACATCTGGAGGGCTACAGGTTCTCCAAACCTGCTCTTGGGGAGAAAAGCTATCACTTCTTTTGTGCCAAAGATAAATTGTCCACACAATAATTGGCCATTCTATACTAGACCCTGTCTCCTTCCTAGAGCTGGGTAGTGATCGTAGGAGTCATTGCGTTCCAAGAACCCTGAAGTCCTCATTCGCAGCCCCCCTCCCCTCCCTTTCTCTCCCCTCTTGCTTGCTGTTTTCCTTTAGCTGCTGGAACTTACACAAACACACTCCAGGCTGGCCTTAGAACCCAGGAGTCCTGGCCGCCTGCCTGACCGCCTGGCTTGCTGGAATCAATAGGCAGTGCCGCCACTGTTGGGGAAATGAGGGAGGATGGTGTTTTTGCTTGATGGACTGGATAAAGAAGAAAATATCCAGTGATCACTAATGCTGACCTTGCTTTGTGTGTGGCTGTTGCCTTGCTTGTGAGCAAACTTCTGAAGCAGTTTTTGGCTGCTTGGGTTGGAAGGACAGGAGAGGAAGCCAGTACACACACACACACACACAGAGAGAGAGAGAGAGAGAGAGAGAGAGAGAGAGAGAGAGAGAGATCATGGATCTTGTTGTCCCATTGCACCCATGAGGCTGGCTGTTTGCATGCATGCAAAAAAATGGTAAGTGGGAGACAACTCCAGTCAATGATTTTGCCCATTCCCCCACCCACCCACCCACCCTTTTTGGCTCTGCAAAGGCAGGGTGGTGCTCATACACCTGTGTCCCACTGCACAGTATGTGACGAGTCTGCAGTGCCACCTTCTGGCCAGGGCAAAGCAGTGTAGCCTTCAACCGTTTATCTTCGAAAGCGATAAGCAGACATCAATCAACATTTTACTTAGCAATTAAGTAGCACTTTCCCTGGATTGTTCAAAGCACTCTCAGTAAGGCCAGTTATTTGTTGTTTTTAAATCACCCTATTGCAGATGGTGAGGTTTGGTAGGGTTGCCAACTTTTCAACCAGCTACTGTTGCTGTGCCTATGATGTGCAGGCATTAGCATGTTATCACATAGAATAATGGAATTGTCTAGCCCAACACCCTGCAATGCAGAAAACACAGCTGAGAGATGACCCATCAAACCCTTGTTTAAAAACATGTGTCTCCATGTTGTGAAAAGCCTCCTCTGTAGGTTTCTGCAGACCAATATGCTGTTAAAGGCAGAAGAGCAGAGAAGGACAGATTCCTCCCAACCTGCCCCTAATCAGCTTTAGAACGAACGTATTGAGTTAGTGGCTACACTGAGATTCAAAGTGGAGACTTCCTTGCTCCTGCGATAGCCCGTCCCCTAAGAATAAAGCAAAATTCTAGTCCTCATGGTTCTTGAATAAAGGGCTGATTTAAACCTAGGAAGATGGCCAAGTCAGACCTTGTGTCTATCCAGCTCAGTACTGCCTGCACTAACGTACACTGGCTCTCTGGGATACCGACTGGGACTGATGGGCGTTGTAGTCCAGTGATGTAAGAAGGCACAGTTCTCCCATCAATTATCACATCCACTGTTTCTATTCTGCTACAGTTTGTCCTCCAACCAAACCTGTGTTGTTGCTCTTCTTGTCCGCTGTGGCAAAATTACAAGGCTTATGGTATTTACTACATAAATTACACAAGTTGTCGCTACATTATTCCACCCCATTCATTTCTGTGCAAAGGAAACACAATGCAAATAGGGAGGAAATTTGATCAGTTGTGTATTGTTGGTGGACTGAAAGCAACAGCAGCAGATACCAGTTGTACTTACTCGATTGATCTCTGTTCTGGACATGAGATGAATAAGTGGCCATCACCAATTTCTGCTCTCCCTTCCATTTTTTGTTGGAATTCTCCAACATCTCCATGTGGATGGTATTATATTGGGGAAGGCAACCTTACAGGGTTGTTGTGCAAGGATTGCATGCATGTGAAGAGATTTGAAGAGAATGCTAAACAAATGGTATGATTAAGCAGCATACAAAGCTGTAAGTAACTTGTCTTGTTTCAGATGCATGCAAACAATACTAAGCAGTGGTGGTTTGTGTTATGTGTCTGACAGAATTAAATGTATGTGCAATGGTGTGACAGTTACGGTAGGAGTTAACTCGATCCGCCCAGAGTTGGGACTATGAAAAAATAAAACAAAGAGCTACTGAAAATCGATATGGGGAGTTATTGCTAAGACAGCCAGGGCATCCTCCATCACAGTCTCCAATGTGTTACTTATTGGCTTTCTTAAAGATAATGTGTGTTCAAGATGCATCAGTCGTGTTGAGAATTTAATAACAACTGCTAGAATATGTATACAGCAAGATAAATAAAATAAAATAAACTACGAGTCTTTTTAGCAAGAGAATAGCTGCGGTGATCTTGAAAAATGACATTTATGAATAGGGTGTTATTAAAATGAGATGGAAACTTAACTCTTTGCAGTGGAGGAAAACATGGAAGCCTTTTATTAATAATTGGAACATGGCAGTGAAAGGATACAAAACTTTGCCACTGCAAGTTCATTAAATAATGCATGCGAGGTGGGCCTTGTTGTGTCTCTGTAATATTTTTATTGTGATTTTAGTATTAAATAGTTCAGTTCTCAGCTGTAAATTTAAAATGTTAAGTATTATTAGTGTTTGTGCTATTTTGCTCCCATTTTCTGTGCCTTTAACAGAAGTGCATCAGGCAGGAATTCAGAAGGTGAATCTGTTTGAGCCACAGAGAGAAGGGGAAGCTTCACTTGTTGAATTTCGGCATGCCAACAAGGAGAGGAGAAAAAGATGGTGGTGCTCATTTGCGCCTCCATGTCCCCAGAAGTGTACATTTTGCTTTCCAGGAGAGAAAGCTGTTCCTGGCATGGGGTACGGAGAATGTCCCCTGTCCAATTTCTGTGTGCCCCAAAGGCACATAGATCCTGTGACCGGAAGACAGAAAAAGTGGCAGCATTTTACCACAATGTGCACATCTTGCTTTCCAACACTGCAGGGGTGGGGAGCCTTTTTCAGCTCAAGAGCCACAGGCCAAAGAGAGGTGTGGCAAAACTGGGTGTGGCCAGATGCATGCTTCTCTCCTAAGGAAACATGATTCATAATTGCAAACCAAGGGCACATTCCAGCCAGATAATATCACTAGGAGAGGATGTGTCAGGTCTGTGGCCTGGGGGGGGGCGGGTCCTGAGGTCACCCACCCCAGCACTAACGGGTCTTCCTAAGAGCATAGTCCTCATGACACAAACTGCTGATGCCCCACAGAAGTCAAAGGGTGAATACTTTACCACTGCAAGATGCAGTAACGGCCACTAATCTTAGAATGGCTTCAAGTGGAGCTTAGACAAATTCACGCAGGAGGAGGCTGCATTGGTGGCACTTGGTCTCAAGAAACTCCCAGTTCAGAGGAGTTTCTGGATTCCAGTTGCTTAGGAATAGACAGCAAGGGGAGGGCTAAGTTGCCTTCAAGTCCTGGAGTCTGGTTCCCCAGAAGCCACTGTGGGAAGCAGGAATATGGAGTAGATAGGCCTTAGGTCTGAACCACCAGCAGCCCCACCCGAAAACAGCAGAGATCCTAGCAGACAGATGCAACTGTGCAGGAATATGGCCCGATACCAACATCCTGTTTGTTCCTGGCTCTTAATTAACTGGTTCAGCTCTTCCCCAATTAAGGTCCCCCCCATTCCCCCTCCACCACCACCCCTCCCCTCCTTCAGACGTGTCAATTTTTGCAAGAAATTGCAGAAGCAGCTCATTAGCAGCCTTACTCTGCCTGATTTATCCCGGCAGCGCCGGGAAGACGTGACGTATTTCAAATGGCAAGAATCGCAGGCACTGTTCCCAGCAGGTGAGAAACTGCGTCCCAGAGATAGAGAACGGCAGAGGGTGGCTGAGGAGGCGGCTGTGGTAGGGGGGCTAGCAGTGGCTCAAGCAGGTTGCCACAGTGACCATTCCCTGCCCCATCTCTGTTCCTTTAGCACTGGTCTTTCCTCTTGCTTGATCCAACCAATATATACCTCTAGTTGGAAAGAAGGTTGCTCTTTCCTACTGTTTTAATTTTCCCTAGCAGGCCTCCTGTAGCCTTAAAAATTTTTTTTTTTACTATATTTATACTCCACTTTTCTTCCAAAGTGCCAAAAGACAATTTGCAATTTAAGCAAATGGCTCATAGTCTGCTGCAAGTATAAGCAAAGAGATTGGATTCAAAAGGCAGGAGGGAGGTGGAACGGAAGAGGAAAATAAGCAGATTCAAAGGTATCACCAGCCTTTTCGTTCTTATATACCGGGGATGCTGCAGAAATTCAACTCAGCTCACACTTGAAACTCCCAAATTCCCATTCTCCAGAAACAGCACATAAACTGAAAGACAACCATCCTTTGAAATTTGCACTTCTGTGAATTTTGCAATGCAATTAATGTGTACCAAAAATGCATACACTAGGGCAAAGTATGCATATAAATGCATATAATGTTGAAAATAATCTGGTAAAATGCATTTTTAAGGGAAATTTGCTTTGCTGAAATTTGTATATAAGACAAAACTGCATGAAAAAAGGGGAAATTAGGGGGGAATCACTCTAACCTGCTGATGAATTTTCAGGAGGGTTTTTATAAAAAAAATGATGTGTAAATGTGGAGAACTGAGCATAAAACTGGAAAAAAAGAGAGACAGAGAAACTGAAGCTATCAGATTTGCCCATCCCTAGGGATGGAGAACCTGTGCACCTCCAGATGTTGCTGGACTGCAACTTCTGCCACTCTGCCCATTGCTGATGCTGGCAGGGGCTGGTGGGCGCTGTAGTCTAATAACATTGGAGCACCACAGGCTCCACATCATACAGTGAAGTTACATTATGAGAACTACAGCTGCTACTGAGAGAGTTCAGGGAGGGGAGGGGCACTTCCTATAGCATTTTTAAAGGCTGAAACACAGAGTTTTAAGCATTTTATTACATTCTGCTTTACTTCTGTAGTGAAAAACGGTTGAGCGAGGGCCCATCTGGTGTTTTAAAACAACCCCCACCCCCTCCAAGACTCAGAAGGGACTCTGTTATGACCAGACTGATCACCTCTCCCCAACTTTATTTTGCATATCAAATTTGGAAGATTTTTACTGGGAAGATTTTTTAAAAACCCCGCTTTTCTCAATGAAACTAAATAAATATCTCAAACTCAAATTTCTGGTGTAAAATGTATAGCCTGAGAGCACAACCCTCAGAAATAAGTCCCTTTAAGTTCAGCGATGCTTACTTTTTGGAAACTCTGAAAAGCTCCATCTCCCATGTGCATTTATCCAGGACCGTTATCAATCTCTCTCGAACACAGGGACCCAGTTCACATCTTAACACTAACCATGATTTAGCCTCCTGAGGATGAGCCACAGAGAACCTTCAGTGGAGATTAACGGTGGCTAATCCTAACTATGGTTTGTGGAAACAAGCCAGCTTCTTAAACTATTATGTGAAGTTGGCTTGTTTTAACATGCCGTGGTTCACATTAACCACAGTGTGTTGGATTTGGACATGGGCACGGTTCATCTAGACCAGAAGGGAAAGCTTCCATATTCCTCCTGGTGGCTGCACCAGAAGAAGAGAAAGGCTTGGGATGATGGGAGTTGTAGTTCAGCAACATCTGGAGGGCCAAAGTTTCCTCACTCCTGACTTAAGCCCTGCATAGGACCGTTAAGTGCTTCTTCTTCCTGTTCATGCTGCTGACACTTCGTTTCCTGCAGTCTGAGTGCCTCCATCTTAAATGGCCTCACAAACTCTTCCCGACTCTTCCTCAAGCAGTCATTTATTTTTTCCTGGGGTTTGCAGCCACAGATTTTTAGCTGCTTATTTCAAATCGATATGTGATTCTTCACCACCGCTGCTCCTCGCTATCTGGACTCTTTGCCCATTCTCTCAGCTTCCTTTCTCTTCCAGGGGGGTGGGGAACTGGATGGGACGCTCAGCGTGTCCTTCCAAATCACTTTGTTGTTCTTGTCTTAATTTGGAAGTGCAGTGGGGGACCATTTTCCTCGGGACTGTAGCATGCTGGGAGACTTAACTCTTTTCTCTCCTGTTGTGGTCACAACAAAAATTCCTTCCCTTCCCAACTATCCCATCATGCTCTTTATAAACAGTATAATGCGGTGGGAAAGCTTTTTTTAGTCTGAGGGGCACATTCCCTTCTTAGCAACCTTGGGGGGGGGGACATACTAGTGGTGGGCAGGGCCAGAGGCAAAGTGGGTGGAGCAATGAAAGAGTATGTTACCTTTGTAAAGGTAAAGGTAAAGGTACCACTGACCATTAGGTCCAGTCGTGACCGACTCTGGGGTTGCGGCGCTCATCTCGTTTTATTGGCCAAGGGAGCCAGCGTACAGCTTCCGGGTCATATGGCCAGCATGACTAAGCCGCTTCTGGCAAACCAGAGCAGCACATGGAAACACCATTTATCTTCCCACCTGAGCGGTACCTATTTATCTACTTGCACTTTGACGTGCTTTCGAACTGCTAGGTGGGCAGGAGCAGGGACCGAGCAACGGGAGCTCACTCTGTCGCAGGGATATGAACCACGACCTTCTGAATGGCAAGCCCTAGGCTCTGTGGTTTAACCCACAGCGCCACCCGCGTCCCCCTTTGTTACCTTTGTACAGTAGGCTATTTTCTACTCACACTCATATGGAATCATTGAACCAAAGAATTGTAGAATTGGAAGGGACCATGAGGGTCATCTAGTCCAAGTCCCTGCAATGAGGGCATCTTTTGCTCAATGTGCGGCTCGAACCCATGAACCTGAGATTAATATTCTCATGCTCAACATGTTCTTAAGTGGGGCTGACTGCGACTGATGAAAACTGTAGTCCAAAACATCTGGAGGAAGGCCAGTTGGAGGAGGCTATTTTAGCACAAGTCTAACCGTGCTTGTGTCCTGCTCAGCTTCGAGTGGTTTCTGATCTTGGTTGAGGGGGTCTTAAAACCCAGAGACACACATACAAGCTGCCGCCTCGTAATAATTAGCCAGAAGCTGCACAAGCCCAATCGCTTGCCAAGCTCTTGGGAGTTCCACTGGGAGACTTCTGCCTGCGCAGTAGCTCCTTGGGAACGCTAGAAAAATAACAACCCTTTCAGCAATCATGCAATATTATTGCTAAGAGGTTTGGGATCCAGAGCAAACAAGAGAAAAAAACTCGAAGAAAAAACCACCACCCAGCAATCTGATAGAAAACAGGGAAAGGGGAATAATGACAAACCATTGTTCTACTTCATGCTCAGGGAATGAATGATGTATGTCCAGAGTGCAGGGCCAACATTTACAAATGCCCCGCTTTTCAGGAGGGTTTGTCTGACTCTGGTGGGACTGTGGTTGCCAAAGGGTGGGAAAAGCAGGAAATGAGCAGGCAAAGGCGGGCAAGTATAGACAACTGAGAGTGACCAAGGAATAGATAGAATCTGGGTGGGAGGTAAATTCCTACAAGTGCATTTGCTCTGTAAAAAATAAATCAAATAACAGTAATTAAATCGGGCAAATAGAATATTAGATGCAAAGGAAGCCCTGGGGCCACCATAGACTTGCAAGGCCTTTTCTAAAGCTGTTAGATTTATTTGCAATGAGAAAGGTCAAGTATTCCATCTGCGCCCCCCCCCCCGGCGCCCCTAGCTCAGGGATTCTATGCTTCTCTCAGGTTGGTATCTGGACAACAGAAGGCCTGCTGGAGCGGTCAAGCCTGCCAAATAGGTTTGGCTTTGTTATGTAAAATAGTTGGCCCAATACAAGCAATTTCTTGCCATAGGAGTTAATGGCTGGAGACCCTTCTGGAAAAAAAAAATAGTGGTGTCAGGAGGGGGAGGTTACCTCCCTCCTTGGTCTTCCCAGTTGGACAATGGGCTCATCCTATTTGGGGAAGGGCAGTGCCTCAGTGCTAGAGCCTGTGCTTTTCATGCGAAAGGTCACAGGTTCAGTTCTCAGCATCTCCAGGTAGGGCTGAGAAAGGAATCCTGCCTAAAATCCTGGAGAGCTGCTGTCAGTCTGTGCAGACAATACTGAGCTACATGGAACAAGGGTCTGTCTCAGTGGGTGGTAATCAATGCTGGTCCTACTCAGAGTAGACCAACGGACGTTAATGGACACAACTAACTTAGATTTATTAATTGTAATGCATGTACTCTGAGTAGGGCTTAACTGAACACAATCCTCTGTAAGCCAGTTTCCTATATTCCTGTTTGGGAACGCATCTGATTTGCATACTGATGGTCCCAGGTTCAAACCCTGGCACTTCCAGGGCTGGGAGAGACTCCTGGTCTGAAACCCTGGAGAGCTGCGACCAACCAGTGTAGACAATACTGAGTTAGATGGGCCAATGGCCTGACTCAGTCACAGTCAACTTACTATGTTCCTCTGTGACTGGCAGCTGATACAGGGGGGAAAGGGACAGGTGGAGAGCTGGGTTGCTCTCTGCATGAGACAGAGGACCATAGGAAGCTGCTTGACTAACCACAGCAGCAGTGCCATCTCCAGGTTTTGGAGGGGCCTTAAGACAAGACCCCCTCCATGGGCTCTCCTCCCTTAGCAAGTCCACCTCCTCACTGCCAGAATCACCAGTTGCTGATACTGCTCTTCTGCTTCCTTGTTGGTACCACCTGCTTCCTTGCCAAACACAGCCAATGAGGAAGCAGGAGGTTGCAGCTCCTGCTCCTCTGGACCATATTGAGAGGCAGGTGAACAAGCAAGTTGCAAGGGTGAAGAGGAGGAGCAGGTCCAGGGGTACTCCTGCCAGGGAGCCCCCTGAGGGTGTGTGAACCGTTGGCAGGTGGCCAGCTAGGGATGTAAGATGGCACTGTTTTCCTGTCCAACCTATATACATTACACGTAGCACCGTTTCCGTTCCACTGCAGTTCACCTTCTGCCAAAAATTACAATATTCACCACCATGCTGTCTGCTATTGCAGAACTATGTAACTTCCAAAATGAACACATTCATTTCAATGCGAAGGAACCCCAATGCAAATCGAGGGGAGGGGCCAATCAATTACATATTGGTGGCAGGCTGGAAGCAGCAGCTACAACTTCCAGTACCATTTTGATGCTTTTGTTGAAATTCTCTGGCATCCCTATGCCCAACCATGCCGGATCTTGATCCCTAGCTTTGCACAGTGGTAACAAAAGGTCCACCCCAAAGGAAATATTGCGGGGGGGGGGGTCTTCAGTTTCTGCTCAGTGTTTCAACCATTTGTGCTTTATTTTATTCAGGTTTTTTTGGGGGGGAGTCTAAAAATACTTGGGGGGGGGACAAACCAGAGATGCACAGAAGCATTGATTTCCATTCTGACTTGTCTTCATCACAATCAGTGCTGTTTCCAGTCCACAGCAGTTCAGTTTCTACCAATAACTACGCTATTTGTCTCACTAACTGCTATTTAATGTTACTGTATCATTTACGTGATTTATGTAGACTGTGAATTTAACGTAGTTAAGGATGTAATTACTTCTACACCATTCGTTCCAATGCAAAGGCCATTCACTTCAATGCAAAGGATTTAAATGGGGATAAGCCGCCATCAATTACATGTCATTTGTAGACTGAAAACAACAACAGTGTTGATTTCCATTCCGGACATGGGACAAATAAGCAAGCATTGGCAATTTCCACTTCTGTTTCCGTTTTCATCAGAATACTCTTACATCTCTATGTGCAGCACGGGGAAATTGCATTGCCTGCTGGGCCGTCAGCAGGACTTGCATTTTAAACTGGAATCAATCAATTAATCCTGAAATCGAAACAAAATGAAAGCACACAATCAGGGCCATACTATAGCACTTACAGTGACCTGAAGCAGTATCCATAGAGCACGTCTCTCTCTCTCTCTCTCTCTCTCTCTCTCTCTCTCTCTCTCTCACACACACACACACACACATGTGTGTGCGCCTGCCTATGCATGTTGTTCACTTCTAGCTCCTCTGGTGGTACAAGGAACAAATGTGCCACAAATGCATGCACTAGAGCACTAGATGGCATGCACACCCAGCTTGCCACTCACCTTTCAAAGGGAAACAGGAACCCAGCAGGGAGAGACTATGCTCATGTGTTTTCTCACCAGAACAACCAACCTCAGTCTGGTTTCCCACTCGTCTTGCAAAGGCGGGCAGGAGGCCAACCAGACTGGACCATGCAAGCAAGAGGAGACCGTGTGGGAAGGAGCAACACCAACAATCCATTTGGTGATTGGAGGGGCAGGGGAGGAGTTGTCTGCTCGCTTCTGCACTACATTGCAGACTGGCTCACTACTTAAAACTAGCTGCAACCTAAGGATCCAGATGCTTGCTTTAAAAAAATCATAGTGTTGAAGTAATCAGTTGCCTGATTGCCAATGGTGAGCCCAGAATTATCTTTGGTTGACAAGGAAGGGAAGCTGGTTCTCCCCTACCTGTCTTCTTTTGGGTCACAATTGAGTGGGGGCAGTTCCTGACTGTCACTATTTTTGGATGACATTCCATCACATATTGAATTATTTGGCTTGAACTATTACAGCTGATTGGATGCTCTCTCACAACAAAGCCACTTATGCCCGGAATCGTTCATTTTGTGACAGGAAAATGTGCTGGAAAGTTTGAGAGAACTATTGCTTGATGCATCATCTAACCTTCCCGCAAACAAATCAGAACAAATACTCGGTAAGTCAGTATTGTTTAACCTCCCCAAACAAATCAGGATGAATTGCAAATAGCTTCAGGGAAAGTGTTTCATAAAACAATAAATGTTCGATAAACAGGTCTTCTGGATGCAACCTTACCTAGCTCAGTGTGCGTGCGCTAGTAACATCTGAGTTCTTGTTTGTTAGGTAGTGTGCAACGAAAGCTGAGATTTTTCAGGAGGCTGAACGGTATCGCCCACAAGCATATTATACTCTTGCTTGGAGCTGTCGGCGATAGAATGCACCTAGCCTTGAGCATGCATGCAAATGCTAGTCTTCCAACATATGCTCCTGGAGCTTAATAGTTCGCTTCTTAAGCAGATGCTTTTAGCTGCTGCGTGGTTAATACATGGTGTGTTTCTCTGTAGGTATGGGGGGAGTGGGGCGAAGGAGGAACTAGGATGCAAAGGAGGGGACTGACAGCTGTTTGCTCTGCCTAAATTTGCACTTCCCCTGACAGACAAGACCCGCTTGCAGAAAGAAGACAGCAATTTGGGTGTCAGGAGCAAAGTTGATAACTGACAGCGGCATCAGTGCGACACCTTTTCCGCTTGTTGCTGCTCCTTCTCATAAGACCAAAACATAGACAACTGCCTACTCACACACATGCACTATTCCCCTCCTCCACTTTGGTTTATAGGAGCCTGGAGAAAGGCCAGGCTTTGAATCGTGCACCGCCAGGCCAGCGGATTCAGTTTCACCAGCAAATCACTTCTAGGGAATCCCTTTACTCTGCACCAGAAGGGCGCCTGCCATCTGGGGGGCCTTGGGGGACGCTCCTGTTACACCCGCATTGTCCCCGCAAAGGTCATGGCTCGACTGCTAGTAGCAGCAAAAGCCCTGCATTGTTGAAAGCAGATATTTATACACCGTGATTCCACTCGTCGAAAATCTTAACCACACTATGGGGCAAGGAGAAGACTGGACAAAAAGGAAGAGACTTTGTTTTTCAGCTCAGTTCAGCTCAGTGAGGTCATGCTTTGTATGCAAAAGGTCTCAGGTTCAATTCCTGGCATTTCCAGTTAGGGCTGGGAGATAACCTGCTGTGAAACCAGAGAACTGCTGCCAATCAGTGTAAACAATACTGGGCTAGATGGATCAATGATCCAACAGCATGAGGAAGCTTCTGATTCTTCTATTTAAATAACCCCCCTATTCCAAAACATGGGGACTAGAATGTTACTTTCTTTAGGTAAATGGCCCTAGCTCAGTAGTTGAGCACCTCTTTGTATACAGAAAGGTCCAGATTCAATCCACAGCATCTCCAGGTGGGGCTGGGGGAAAGACTTGTCTCTCAAGCCCTAGAGAGCTGCTTTCAGCCCGTGTAGAAGACATTGAGCAAAGATGGACCAACACTATCGTTATTGTTTTTAAGTGATGCTTTTCTACCTATGGTGTACACATCCATTTTTGCTGTTGTTGGCAGTAGAGTGCTGGATAGTGATGGCAGAAACGAGATGATAAAAGACAAGAATATTGCAGTAGTCTAGGTCGAGAAACGGCCAAGGCATTGACCAGATTTTTTGCAGAGAGTGCATTTTTAAACAATGAAATTCACTCTCACAAGAGGCAGTGATATGACCACCAACTCAGATGGCTTTAAAAGAGACAGACAAATAAGTGCTATGAAGTGCCTCAGGGCCAGCCCTATGATGAGGCAGAGTGAGGCAGTTGCCTCAGGTGGCAGATACTGAGGTGCGGGGACCTGACAGAGCTGTGAGTACAGTGAGGCCTACCCTGTACCCCTACACTAGCCTGCTGCCTTCAAGTGCAGTGGAAGACATTGTCCTTTCACTAGTTTTAAGGTAAAATTCAGCTACCAGTCAAACTGGCTTCTGCATGTGCCTTGGGAGAGGGTACCCATTTTGTCCTTCGCCTCAGGCAGCAAAACGTCTTGAGCTGGCCATGCTCTGGGGAGAGTGGTCTTTTGCTGAGGTCCTGATTGCAGGTTTTCCAGAGGCATCTAGCTGGTGAAAACAGGATGCTGGACTAGTTGGGCTACTGGCCTGATCCAGCAAGGATCTTCTTGTTTTCTTATGACAGTAAGGGCTGCTGTTTTTGCCAAGTTGCAATGAGAGGAAAAAATAAGATTTGGCTATGGATGGACTAAGACAAAGACAATAGAAAAGCAGTCAAAAATAAAGCCACGGTTTGTGCCTGGTTCAACAGGCTGGATTCTTAGATTCTCCTCCCACTGGGAAGATTTGTTTAAGGCTCTTTGGAGAATGGCTGGGTGCTGCCTTCATTTACTCTGCTGCTAGCCTGCCTGCCACTCACTTTCAAAGCCAAGAGTGCTTGTTCTTTTGGTTAAAGATATGGATGAAAAACGCAATTGTCATGTAATGTGCTGCTATTAACAGCTCAAAACATCTCTCTCGGCAGCCGCAGTGTAT
The DNA here is from genome assembly GCF_964106915.1 of Podarcis gaigeae. Classification (NCBI taxonomy): domain Eukaryota; kingdom Metazoa; phylum Chordata; class Lepidosauria; order Squamata; family Lacertidae; genus Podarcis; species Podarcis gaigeae. The sequence continues at coordinate 12,678,555 of NC_139693.1, read as the reverse complement.
GAAATGGAAGTCTGTGCACTGTGTGGTACTTTAGTGGTCATTTGCTAACATTTAAATACATGGATGTGCCAAACACAAGATGTACCCCACCTAGGGATTTAATTTCTATAGAGTTTAAGGTGGGGGCCAAACCCAGAAGGATGACGATATAAGCAGTTTCACACTCAAACATTTAATAGAGCCATCCACAAAAGGCAAAAATGTGGACAAAATAAATGATTTTCCTATCAACCTTTGGTGAGCTCTCAGGGACATGTACCAGAAAATAAGGGCTGTTCCTGGTAAATAGAGCTCGCTGGATCTTGCATTGAAAGCAGCATCCTCTGAAATTGGTTTTTTCCCTCCTGTTCTACTCCCTGTCTCCTCCCCCCCCCTTTTCATTCTAATCCAGACCCATTAGGATAATTTATCAATGACAAAAAGACACTGGGTTGTACCCAATGTTAGTCCTACTCAGAGTAGACCCATTGAAACTAATGGACATTGCTGAGATGCATTATTTTCACTTGGTCTATTGAGCAGAACTTAGCAGGATACATCCCCCCTTTTTATTGCTGTCAGCGAAATATCCTGAAATGCTCACTTGAGCATAAAAACTGCCCAACTTTCTGAATACATAAGGCACAACAAAACCATAGCTGTGAGGTGCTCCAACAGTCATCTAGTCCAAGCCCCTCCCTGCTAGTGCATTAAACCTGTGACTACAGCATCTCCCAAAGGTGACTATCACGTCTCTGCTTAACTTCAAGAGAAAATGCAGGCATTATGGAGAGTGTCCTCACTGGGAAGCAAATTCCATAACCCCAGGTTCAGGTTTATTGTATTAATGCCCAAAGTTGCAAGGACATTAATCTTAAGGGTACCTAGAGTACCTTAAGGGTTGCCTGATTCTCTCTGCTCTTCCTTGATTGCTGGGGCCATCTGATGGGGCACTCCTGATGCTTCCCCACATCCCCCTGAGGTCTGGCTGGCCTCTACCAGGGCTCGAGCCTTTGCTGCGGCAGCCCCTGCCCTGTGGAACTCCTGGCCATTATTGTAGCTGCTGCAGTGTGCTTTTAGACATCGTCTTAAATGTGGGAATTAAGATTCCATTTCCCATTTACAGAGGTAAGCAAAAGGAAGAGACTGGACTGTTTAACCCTATAATTAGTTCCCTTTTCCCTCCTATAAAAATTATGCAAGACACTCTTCTCTCAAAGTTTAAATAACAGATAACTTTTCCTAGGCATACTTGCACTTGTTAGATTAAACATACAAGACAGGCAGGTGATACTTATGGGAACTAGAATCTAATTCCCACATTTCAGACATCTTCTAAAAACCGCATTAGTCAGACAGGCGTGCCGAGCCTGAGATTATTTGCCAGTTGTTTGATGCATGTAATGTTTTGATAGTTGTACCGTGGTTTTCAAACCTCTATCCTTCCCTATGATACTTTATGTGGAAGTGTGGTTTAATAAATATTTAAATAATTAAACACTCAGCTCCATCCCATCTATAGTATTTCCTCTTCTTCGTCTGTGGGTTCCGAGGGCAGAGACCTCCCTTAGTGTTTCTGTGCCCTGATGGGCTCCACTTTCAGGTTTGCAGCCAACAAAGACAAGTGGGTTCATAAATGGCCTTTCCGTTCACTGGAAACCACCTACAGATGCAGAGATATCTTGCAGCGAAGCAAAGCAGCTCGTAGAGCGTTCTCTGCACTCCTGCTGGCATACCCACAGAACATGAGAAGAGTCTTGCTGGATAGCACCCGGTGGGCTCATCTCGCCCAGCATCCTGTTCTCACTGTGGCCCACCAGGTGCATGTGGGAAGCCCACAAGCAAGATCTGAGCCCAACAGCAAATCCCTCTGCCTGCGATCTCCAGTAGCTGGTGTTCAGAGGCATCACGACTCAACAAGTGGAGGTAGAACATAGACATCACCTTTGTTCTGGCAAAATAGAGGTCGGGGGTAAGGGGGCCACCCCCCCCCCAAATCTGGTGCTGAAGTGACTTCAGAGTAATCCATTTCAATCTATTGCGGCCTATCAGGATACCCCCTCTGAAATTTGTCACACATGCACACACATACATGAATTTGGAAATCTGTCTGTTTTTGGCTACCCAGAGCTTAAATACATGCCTTTTGCATGCCCTTTCAAGCACATGCATTTGGAGAGGATCCGAAACTTGGCAGAGAGACAGACAGAGAGAGAGAGAGGACCTGAAATAGGGGACAAAACTATATTATACAGGACAGGTGGCATGCATATCAGGATTAGTAGAACAAATAAGAGCCACACCCACTGGAGCAAAATCAAACCAGGCAAGCATCAGAGGAAAACCAAACTTTCCATTACAGGCCCCTTAAAAGTACATTTAAAATGTTGCACCATCACTATTCTAACAGTAAAAGGCCACCCTGCCTGTGGTGTATATAAGGAGAGGGGCACTTTTTGAGATATGGAAGCCATCCAGGCACTGAAGACTGAAAGATCTTCCCTTTCAGTTCAGCCCACCCCAGCCTGATTTGGGGACTTTCATATCACTCGCATAGCACTGACAACACCAAGTGGTAACCAAAGTATTCCATGCAGTGCTTTACGGAGGGAAGCAGTTCTAGGGGACACCATGTAACACCAAGAGAAACAAGGAAACCATTTTATTGCTATATAAGAGTTGCACAGAAGGAAGAGTTTATGTTTCTCCACTTCATGCTCCAAATTCCTGAGGTTTCAAAATTCTACAAAGTTCACAGCAGCAAATGCACGAGGAAACGAGGAGCCCCCTGTATTCTTAAATATGCAGATCTAGAAGTGTTCCAACTGTAACTGCCTTCTTAATGTTCTCTCCCCTTGCCGGCCCTTCTCTGCCCTCTGCAATCTTCCTCCGCTCTGCATTTCTCAAAAGGTAGATAGATAAACAGATTGCAAGCTTGATATCACCTGGATAATGCTGCATGTAAATAAATACTGTTATTTGGAGCACTCCATGGGTTGGGACCGCTCAGGTCCTGTTTGCAGGCTGCCCGTTGAGGTTTCTGGTTGGCCACTGTGAGAACAGAATGCTGGATGGGTCTTTGGCCTGATCCAGCAATCAGGCTCTTATGCTCTTGAATTATTTGGCTTGCTCTTTTTAGCTTATGTTACTTTGTTCAGTGCAATGTACATTGAAAGTGGCATATAAATAGAGGAGGAAGAGGAGGATAGCATGCAGCTCTCTTCAGCCCTCTCACATTTATATATATAAGAGCTGTGCCTTGGGAAAGGCATCTCAATGGTTCACAAAAGGGTACTGTTTAAGTGCATTATGGTAGGATCCTACCCTGGGGCAGTGGGTGTGCATAGCGAGGGAACTCAAAGACACAAAGCAAGGCATGCAGAATATATACATATACAGAGGCCTACAGAGCGGAAGGGTCACTGAGGGTCAAGTGCCACTGGGAAGGTCAATGGCAGACCTCAGAATTGATCCCACATGCCAGTGATCAGTCTCCATCTAGTTATCCACTTGCTGATCAATCTATCTCTGTGCACATATGTGGCATGTGATAATTTAAACTAGAAGAAGGAATGTCGAAATAGTGAGGTTCCCACCCCCAAGAAGCTTGAAAATCGCACAGTTAAGACTAGACTTGAGTGAAAATATTTCAGTGTTGTTGTTGTTGGGGGTTTTTTTTTGCGGGGGGGAGAATCTGGAATTTTCTTTTCTCAACTCCCCAGCCCAGAAAAAGAAACCCAATTTGCTGAATTTTCTCCAGATACTTTTCATCATTGTGTGGGTTGGTGGGTGGTGGGTGGCTGTGAGTCCCCTTCACAAAAACACACTCAGTTCCTCTTAAAGATGTTAAATCTGGGGCATTGTGCAGGATGCAAAATATTGGCCAGGCTGCTGAGACAGTTGCTGTTGTTGCCACTTGCAGCAGCAATTAAAAATAAAAGACTTAAGAAAAACAAGAAACAGTTTTCTGTTGTTATTCCTCTCCCAGAGCTAGAATTCCCAGAGTTCCCTGGGATGAGGGACTGGTTGTTAAACAACTCTAATAATTATTCTGGAAGAATAGTGGTCCTCAAACAACTCTCAGCACCCTAAACAAGCTGCCCCTCCCAGGATTCTTTGGGGGAAGCCGTGAACGTTTAAAGTGGTATAGAGAGCACAGATGGGAACCTAATCACACTGATCAGATTCAATGGGGCTACTCTGAGTATGATTCACATTGTATACAACCCCAAAATGGGTGGGGCTTTTGTTTTATAGGGAAGTTATCCCTTTTACCTTAAAAATAATAGTATGTCCATAGTGTTTTCTAGAAAGAAAGAAACAGCTGTTAGGCATATAGAAAGCAGCCTCCCTGACTTTCCACACTTACAGAAAAGCCTAGCCAAGCATACCATAGGTTTTGAAAAAAGTGCAGCCATTTCAGAAGGCTACAGAATTCAGACCACTGGAGAAATGACTTGTGGGTTGAAAGAGAGGACATCCACAAGACCCTTTGACCACCCCAAAAATAAGGTATGTGGGGAAAACCTATACCCTGCCCATAAGAATTTCACTGGAATTTCTCTTCCTCTTTAAAAATTTCTGAATGCAAATTATTTTCTCATTAATTGATGAAGAATAGTTGGTATAAAACATGGAAGAAACCTTCTGCATAGGTTTAGTGCAAACTGCGGGAGGCAGTGGAAGACAGAAGTGCCTGGTGTGCTCTGGTCCATGGGGTCACGAAGAGTCGGACACGACTAAACGACTAAACGACTAAACAACAACAACAATCTTGCTGTTGTTCCCATTCGCAGGCCTTATGGGCCTGTATGCATATTTGTGTGTGTGGTGCTTTAAAAACCTAGAAGAAAAAAAATCCCCATCCAATGGCAGACAACAATTCAGAAGGTAGAAAATAAATGAGTGTGCAACACACTATGATTCCTTTGCTGTGCCGCCTTCAATCTATCTGGAAAAGAAATACACACACCTTGTTGTCTGCCTCACAATCAGCGGGAAGAGCTATGCTCCCAGATCCTGAGATCAAGAGAGGATCCTTTTGTGTTTGGATTTGTGTGTGGACACACACATGTGCGCGCACACAAACCCTCCACGGAGTCTGCAGGGCCTAAGTCAGACTCTCAAATGCTTTGCTGCCGCTTTCTGTAACCCAACTGTGAAGCCCACTGCCTCTTCCACATTCTCTCCCGCTTGAACAAATACCACGCCAGAGGCTCAAACGCGCTTTAAGTCTCTTGCGTGAAAACGCATTTAACAGCTCACAAAGAGCGTGAGCCAGTGCTTCTGTGCGAGGAGGTGCAAATTCAGTCAGCACCATCCGGCTGCCGTGTTGTGGTAACTCGCCTGCAGTGTGTTGTGAGAGAGATGCTTCAGATTCGGCTCTTCGTTTTTCTCCACTCCCACCTTCCGCATAACGTATTCTAAAGGCGCATCTAGTTGAGCATCCTGTTTTCACAGTGGTCATGCTGAGACCCATGGCAAGCCTGCAAGTAGGAGCTGAGCACAACAGCGGCAACACTCCCCACTTGTGATTCCCAGCAACTGGCATTCAGGGGCATACGGCTTCTAACAGTGTAGGACAGAGCTTTCCAAACTGTGTGTTGCAACACATTCGTGTGTCGGCTGCAGTGTGTAGGTTCCCCGCACTCCTCTGGGGGCTCAAAAGGGGTTAGTTTAACCTCTGGTTTGTTAGTAAAACTGAATTACTGCGTTGCGAAGTGATGCATGTCTAAAAGGTATGTCACCAACAGGAAAAGTTTGGAATGTTCTAGTGTAGGGAGAACAAAGGCATTGTGGCTAGTAACCTTCTTCTCAGTGAATTTGTCAAATCCAAGATGGCAGCCACCCCTGTGGGAGCTAATTCCACAGTTTAACTACACACTGTGTGAAGAAAGACTTTGTCTGGAATCTTCCAATGTTCATCTTCCTCAAATGCTCTGTAGTTCTAGTACTACAGAATACTAGAGATCAGAGCGGGATAAAAACTTCTCTGCATCCACTTTATCCACTTTTACTAAGAATGAAAGATGAGCCTGGCTGGATCAAGCCAGGAGCCCATTTAGTCCAGCAGACTGTTGTCACATAAGGAGCCCACAACCAGGACCTGAGCACAACAGCAACGTTCTCTGCTTGCGATGCTCAGCAGCTGCTCTTCAGAGGCTGCCTCTGATTGCAGAGGGGAAACCAAACAATTGGCAGACCTACTGCCGTCTGTTAAAGCCCTACCTAGTGTCTTCCAGATGTTTTGGACTAAAACTCCCATTCGACCCAGCCAGCGCAGCCACTGTGGCTGAGACATGTGGTCCAACACATCAGATTGGGGAAGGCTGCTCGACTAGGTAAAAGCATGCCTTCAAAAACAATGTGGCCGCAATCCTGGGAGAGAAGAGGCAAGGAAGAGAGAGATGAGTGTGGCCATATTTCATACTGGAGCCTTGCTCTCCTCTGATCCTCCCTAGTACAAACCCAACTTCCCACCCAGCTGACCAGCTGCCTTCCTTGGTGTTCTGCCCTTGCCATTCAGTTTCTGATCCTCCACATGCAAGGCCTGACCTAACTGGTGACCTCGCACTGTCAGGGACCTGGTGTTAATTATGTGCTCTGTAAATTTCACTGTGGCCTCCATCAGGGCTTGGGAGTGGGGGGGTGAGGTGGGAGGAGCGTATAAATTAAACGTTTGAGCTCTGCCCGAATTGTTGCAAGTAAAGCAGGAGACGACGATGCAGCAAAGGGAAAGGTTGGAGGGGCGTCTGTGCAAACGCTAGCCCACAGAGTCAACATGGTGCCTTCCAAATGCTGTTGTGCTACAATTCTCACCAGTACCAGCCAGCAGAGAAATGCTGGGAGTTGGAGCGCAACAACATTTGGAGTGCATCCTTTTGGCTACACTTGTGCTAGCCATGTGGCCCAGGACAGAAAATGATAGGAAGCAGGGAGGACAAGAGTTGATGGGGTGGCCAGTAACTGAGGCCAGTTTTTTGCCACACCACCATAGACCTCTGTCATCTGATTCCCATGGAACCAGAGACATGGGTTCTGTTTCTGGAGGAAGAGTTTAGAGGGTAGAACATGGATGTGCTGGTTATTCCTTCTGTACAGCAGATAAAATCTGTCAGAGCCACGGCACACAAATCAGCTACAAGGCTGACCACCACTCTCTGCCCTGCCATCTCAGGCAACAGTTCCACACAGTGTGCCAGGCCTGGTGCACCACGCCTGCTTATGAGGCTGTGGCTGTGTGGGCACGTAAACTACTAGAAGGAAACATGATGGCTGTGGCACAGGTAGCCCACAAGCAGCACAAGAGGGTGTGGCAAGTGATGGCAGTGGACGGAGGAAGGGACTGGTTAGGAAGAAGCAAAAGGTTCAGGGGGCGGGTGTTAGAAGACTTAGCGGGGCTGGTGTGGCATACTTCTTCCCAGGATGCATCATTTGCCAGGGCTGTCACTTGGTTTAAGAAAAATCTCAATCAATTAACTAAGTTTGCATGAGAAATAACGGTATTACTGAAGGGGAGGAAATCCAAATATTTTTGTTTGTAGATGTGCATCTGTCACAGGAGGGGCCATATTAGCAGAGGCATTCCCTCTTGACTTGCATGGGAGGGGATGTAGTCTTTACATTGCTTTGTAAAAATGTACATATTGGGAAAAATTGCATGAAAAAGTGTGTAAATTAGGAGGAATTCGCACCCAAATGCCGATGAATTTTCATGAGGACATAACGAATAAATTAAAACCACAAACTGATCTGGAAGTGTGGAGAACTGAATTTAAGAGTGGAGAAATGGGGAACTGAGAAACCAAAATTGACAGATTTACCCTTGTCTGTCCAGTGATAAGGCAGTATGGGTGTGTGGATCAAAGTTACAACAGGCTGGAGATTCTGTGCTGGTCAAATTCTGGCACCCTATAAGCATCAAATCCCTTTCAAGGCTCCTCCTGCCCTTTCCACTTGAAAAACCCACCCCCTGCAGCCCCTGCTCATTCCTAGTCCTCCTGTTATTGAGACAAAAGGCTCCCCCCCCCTCTCTCTCTCTCTCTGTCTCTCTTTATCTGATAGTGGGAAGGATTTAGCAGTGTAATCCGCTTATCCTTGCACCTCTCTTCCCCTGCAGCTGGACCTTGATATGCTTAATTACTGGTGGGGAGTGACCAGGGGTGTGTTGAGCTGGTTTCAGCACTTACCAATGCCAGGAACATTCCCAGAACTATCAGCACAAACAAAAGCCAAGGTTGCCTCTGGGCTGACAGTATTTTGTGACAGGGATATGAGTGCATGCTGGAATTTTAAGTTTGCCCAATGAAAGTAGATTAAAGGGCCTGGTACAAGAAAGCCACTTTTTAAAAAGGGATTTTTATGGGTTGACAGGGAAATGCATTGAAAAGTATGGGGTGAACGAAAGATTAACGGTTTGACGTATAGACTCTGTGGAGGCAAATCAGGATGAATGCTCATTGTCATATAACCTCCCGACAAACAAATCAGAACAAATGCTCAATAAAGATCAGACATAGTGTAACCGCTGCATAAACCTTGTACAAGCAAATGTGGATGAAGGCTCAATAAACAGGTTGTCTGGAGTAGGGATATCAGAGAATTCAGACGAAAACTGAAACGGGAGAGGAAATTGCCAGTGTTCATTTATTCGTCCCATGTCTGGAACAGAAATCAATCCAAGGGGCACAATTGATATTCACTGTTGTTGTTGTTGTTGGTGGTCTGTAAATGATATGTGATTGATAACACACACACACACACACACACACACACACACACATTGCACTGCATTTCTTTTGCATTGAAATGATTGCAGTGGGATAATATAACAGCAACATAACTTACATGTGTTACATAAGTAATTGTGTAAGTTATATAATTTTGCCACAGCAGATGTGAGACGAAGAACTTGGTGGATGATGAACTGCAGCAGAACGGAAGCCACACTGCATGCAATTAATAAGGGGCATAATGGAAAACAATGGCTTCGTACAGTGGTACCTCGCAAGACGAAATTAATTCGTTCTGCGAGTTTTTCCGTTCTGCGAGTTTTTTTGTCTTGCGAAGCACGGATTCCCTGGGTATTAACGGTTTTAAGAAAAAGGAAACAAACTCATAGGGAAATGCGTCTTGCGAAGCAACTCAAAAAACGAAAAACTCTTTCGTCTTGCGAGTTTTTCGTCTTACGAGGCATTCGTCTTGCGAGGTACCACTGTACATCCCTAGTCTGGAGGAGCCTTAGGAGCCTACACACACACACACACACACACACACACACACACACCATTTCATAACTCTCTCACACCAGTGATGAGGAAAGAATTCCTGAGTCCCTGTATTATACCTCTGCACCTTTAGTTTAGATGCTGGAAACATGATAAGAAGCTTAATAAATTTAAAATTTAAAATTTATACACGGTGCAGAGAAAGCTGGGAGAGAGAACTTCTTTTCTTCTGCTCTCATAACACTGGAACTCGGGAGCCACCCAATGAAAGTGATGAAAGCCTCACAAACTGCCTTATTAATAGATGGAATTTGCTGCCACAAAATGTAGTTATGGTCACTGATTTGGATGGCTTTAAAATGGAGATTAAGCAAATTCATGGAAGAGGAAGAGGTCTATCAAACACTATTAGTTGTGAAATTTGAATGGAGCCTCCACTAAAGATCAACTGCTGGCACAGGGAAGAGCCGTTGCTCTCATGAATGGCTTGTGGGCCTCTCAGAGGCATCTGGTTGGCTACTGCGGGGAAACGGGAAACTGTGGGTTGCTGGAGTCTGATTTGGCAGCACTCTTGGTAAGTGGAAATAGAAACCTATGTTCAGAGACAGCCTATCACTGAATGGCAACCATTGGGACACAACAGAGTGGGGAAGTTCTCTTGCCTCCAGTCCGTACTTGTGGTCTTCCTGGAGACATCTGACTAGCCATGGTGGGAAGCAGAATTGTGGACTAGATAGACCTTTGGTCTGACCCAGGAGGGATCTATGTATGTTCTACTGAGCTTACAGGGACCTCCATCATTCCCTGTTTTCATTGGACTCTGTAGTCACCCTGTGTGCAATCATGCTGCGACTGGCATGCAGCCAACCTGTGGGCTGTCTGTAGCAGCGCTCTTCAACCTTAAGTCCCTATGTATTTGGTTGAACTACAATTCCCATCACACGGAGTCTATTGGCCTTTTTTGGGCACCGAGTGACAAAAGTTTTATTTCAGAGCTCATTGAAGTTCTTTGGTGCATCATTTTTTATGTTTAGCTGCTGTGGCTTTGGTTAGTGATGTATTTAGTACACAGGGAGGATAGATAGTAAGCTGCCTTATACCAAGTCAGATTCTTTTGCCCATCAAGCTCTGCTCTGTCTGCTTTTTTCCAGCACTGGCTTGCCAGGGTCTGAGGCACAGAAGGGTCTTTCCCATTCATTGTTACCTGACACTGTTTTTAAACTGGAGACAAGAGAGGACTGAACAAGTGCCCTGCCACCAAGCTAGAGACCCTCCCTTGGCTTGCATTATTTCATGTTATCATTGTTGCTTTTTGGGTGAGATGCTTTGTAGACCCATATGGGTTTTAAAAAAGAGTGGGAGCTAAAAACATTGGCTGCTGGTGCCCATTGGAACTGGTGGGATGGAAAGCAGGGAGCCCAACAGTAGGTGGAGCGAATTAATTCTAGTTTTGCCCCGATACTCCTGCTTCCTGCTGAGTTCCACAAGGGACAACACTGAGATACAGGAAGAGAAAACGGACAGGCAGAGAAACCCCCTGAACTGGTTATAACTAAGAAGGTAGGCAGATGGTTGAAGACAGACAAAGGTTGGTGGGGGACTGCCCCTTTGGCCTAATGGACCAGCTCCACTGGCCTGAAATATATCCTATATAAAAGCTCATTAAAATAATAATACTGTAAATGATTCCCTATAGACACAGAGGGCTTCTCCAGAAATCCTATTTGTTGTGCATTCATCCTCATTGCTTGCAGAAAGCTTATGCAAAGATTAGACTATAGCTGGTCTTTACTGGGAATTCACCAATTTGCTTGTGGTAAGGTTATATGGCAATCAGCATTTGTTCTTACTTGCTTCCAGGAATTTTATATGTCTTCCTAGTAATCTTTCATTCATCCCACACTTTTCAGTGTATTTCTACACCACTTTCCAAATTTGAAATGTTCTTTTTTTATACCATAGAACTGTTGCACTACGACAGCAGAACACTTTAATCCACTTTAAATTGCACAAACCTGAATTACGCTTTAATCCCTCCCACGGAATAAGGACCGCCTGGAGGCAACCAAAGTCCACATCCCTTGGAATCTCTATCTTGTTTTGCAATGCCTTGCATTGGAAATTAAGAGTTAGAAACCAATTTTAGACCCGAAGCGGCATAAGGACTGCATTGGGATAGGTTGTACCCAGAGCTGTAGCTAGGTGATTTTGCGCCCCTGGCAGAACTGTCCAGATTGCTCCCCCTAGCTCTTCTTTCTGCCTCTCCTCCAACACCAGGAAGTCCAAGGAGCAAGGGGGGCAGCCGGGAGCAGCTGCCGCCCAGTGCACCCTCTTCCCCACACTGCCTGGGCTGCGGGCAGGGAGCGCTGGTTGTACAGGGCGCCCAGCGGAGGGTCTCAGCACTCGATTTTGCGAGGGGCCCTCTTGCCTGCACCCCTGGCAGGGGCCCACCTCACCACTCCCTAGCTATGGCCCTGGTTGTACATCTCTGTTTTTACAGCTTTGGAACCGCAATGGGGCTTATTCATCAGGGTCAGCCTTGTTTACAGAAAGCCAGCCCTGGGACAGCATGGTGTAGTAAGTGGGTTCCCTAAAATTCGGAGCTAGCAGCCTTGTTTTCAAGGCGACAACTGCAACGTTCTATAAATGTGCAGGCGAGTGACAAAACAAAACAAAAAAATTGTGGCATTGTTAAGGGTGCCTTGTGTAAAATTTACACTGTAAACAGAGAGCTTCCTTTTGCTGTGCTTAACATCTCTGCCCGTTGGGTTTCAAAGGCAGGAAGCAGGAGAGTGGGATAGCCAGGTGTGTATTAACACAGGTCATCACTAGAGGAGCTTGCATACCAAACACATGTCAGGAAGGGCACAGGGCTGTGGATTATAATCAAAGGGCATAGGAATCTAGAGAAGGAATTGAAAAGGCACACTTGCAGCCATACTCTGTCTATGGCGGAAAAGCCAAGGAGCAGGCTGGGAGCACAGAGACAACCGTGGTCCTCCACCCTCACCCCTCTGTCCCACCATGGAATCTTCCATGCGAGAAGATGCATGGAGTCACAAAGGACGTTTCTTGGCGACTGATCCATTAAATGTGTGCGGGGTGGGGGTGGGGAAGGGTAGAGGGGGGATCGCTTCCTCACGGCTCCCTGCGGGGCGACTAACAGACCAATTAAACTGCCAATAAAAAATTTAATCAAGTAATAATGCACCTTACTTTGTTTAATTAGTGTTCTGTCAAGTGAATGAATATTTAAGATGAGCGCCGTGGAGCCCTGTGCCAGGGCTGGCCCCCAGCAGGCAGGCAGGCAAATGCAATAAGAGCGCTTGGCAAGCCTGCGGCCACATTTCAATTAAACTGACAGCTTCCCCTCGATGAGGCAGTATTGATCGTGGGCAATTAGGCCATCGGAGATGCTGGGCCACAGAGGCTGTGAGGGCAGGAAGGCCGCAGGGGCCAGTGGCAGACCCGGACCGGGCACTCAGATACCTTGCTGGTTTTGAAATTTTATTTCATTTATTATCCCGTTAAGACCCCACCTTTCTCCCTCAAGGAGCACAAGCTGGTACACATGGTTCTTTCCCTCCCCATTTTATCCTTACAGCAACACTGTGAGGTGAATTAGGCTAAGAGACAGTGACTGGCCTTAAGGGTCATTGTCCCCTGCCAGTGAGCTTCATGGCTGAGTGGGGATTTGAACTCTGGTCTCCCAGACTCTAGCCTGACATCATAACCACTAAGGCACACTGGCCTTGATGTCACACAACACTTTTACATTCAAGCAGGAACTGAGTGTTATATCACTTGTCTGCTTGTGAGCCCCAGTGATTGGTATTCAGAAGCACATTCCCAAGCTAGTAGCCCTTGATCAGGGATGGGAGGATATGGCCATGTCAGTTTCCCCAGTTTTTTGTTATTCCAATTTAAGTTTCAGTTTTCCACATTCCCACAGCAATTTGAGATTTTATTATTTATTTTTTTAAATCCTCAGGAAAATTCTTTAGCATTTTAGTGCCACTTTCTCCCAATAAGCTAATTTTTGTATTTGGTTTTGAAAACGTACACAGTTTTGCATGCAATTTATCCTACTGTAATGCATTTTGTATGCAATTTTCACTGAATATATTCATGTTCGTGTGCACTTTCCCTTAATATATGCATTTTTGTAAACATTAGTTGGAGAATTACATTGGAAAATTCAGAAAAGTGTGAATTTTAAAGGATTGCTTGGTTTCCCTTCTCATATTTTTTTGTAAAATGCGAATGCTACAGATTCAGTTTTAATTGCTAACTGAATCAAATTCCTCCTTCATTCCCACCATTGATAGCCTTATCTTCTGACAACAGGCACAGGTGATCTAATAGGTTTCCCACATTGTTTTAAAGTGTCATTGGTATCCATAGAGGAGTTGAAGCATTTCATTTCAGAGTCCTGGCACAAAGAGGACTTTTGAAAACCCTTTACCCACTGTGCCCATTTGCCAAATAGTGGGAATGGAGAAACTCCCTGAACCTGTTGGCCAGGCTGGCTCCGGGTTTGACAATACTCCCTGATGAGCCCACTCTTTTGCCATTGAGTCTTGGGTGAGCTTCCTTGCTGGTGAATACAGAGGAACAAAGGAAGCTGCCTTATCCTGAGTCACTGAACGATTCAATCAGCAGCACCCACTCTGAGGCAAATACAGGGCAGAAATACCATCCCCCAATAGAGGTGGATTGAAAGGCAATGCAGCTAGAACAGTCACTCGTGCAGAGATGCAGTGGGCAGACTCCTCTGTGGGTGGATATGCTTTGGGGTTCCTGAGGAAGAGCGTTTCAATTACCTACAACAATGTATTTCCTGAGGCACACTCCAGCCCAGCTTTTCCCAACCAAGTGCCCTCTATAGGTTGGCTAGAACTGATGTTGTTGGACTACAACTCCCATCATCCCTGATGACTGGCTGTTCAGACTAGGGCCGATGGGAGTTGTAGTAAAAATAAGTAAATCTGGAGGGCACCACACGGGGGGGACACTATATACCCTTGTGGTATATAGTGTGGTAAGGACTGTAAGAGATAGATAGAAGCAGTGAGGAAAGGAGGACGAGAAGAGAGGCAGACATCTTCCTGTCCTGCCTCTCTCCTTGTGTCCCTGCCCCGCCCCACCCTCCAAGCCCCGAGAAATGGTTGTGGTCCCACAAGGCCTTCGATAATTGTTTGTTTCACTTGAGCTGTTTTGTGGCCAGGGTAGGGTGAGTCTTGTAATGAGTATGGATTTGCCAGTAAATAAGTCCCTTGCTCCTCAGCCCTGTAATAAATGCATTTGCAGTAATCTGGCTATCGCACAGTGTAATTGCTAGCTGTCAGCCCAAATTGATGCGGCGGGCCCTGACTTTGCTGCCGCCGTGCCCTTCCTTCACGCTGTGATTCCTTCCCTGCCCTGTCTCCAATCACACACACACACACACACACACACATATATATACACAAAGACACAAACCCTGTCCTAGAAGGCTCATGCTTGGCACAGCCACCCGAGCGAGACAATCACTCCTTGCCTCCCTCCGGAATCCATCCAACCTGCCTAGTGGTCTTCGATCTGTGTCAAGGCGGGGAAACCCAGGCATCCGGGGCAGACAAGGCCCCACCACAAGTCATGGTGAGGCTGTGGGTTTGGGGTACCACCATTAAAGGCAAGACAGGGGAAGATGCAGTGGTGATCCCCATAGGGAACATATCTACCGGGAGGTTCTCCTGTGGAAACCTTACTAAGGACATAAGATCTCTGGTCCTTGTTTTTCCCGATGCATAGGTAGCCACCCTATCATTCAGTGAGCATCAGGTGCAAGGGCTGCTATAAACTACTGTTCTGCCCCAGAAACAGCTGCATCATTGGCTAAATAAGTACCACATCAACCTGGAAAAACATTGACAATTGTGCTAGGGAACATGTTCTCTTATACCTGGAAGTGCCCCAGAACAAATGGCTTCAGGGGTGGGAAATTTTTTCAGCCTCAGGGCTTCATTCTCTACAGTAGGCTGTATTACTACTACTACTACTATGGCACCCTGTGTAAGACCAACATTTGGCACACAAACACACCCAGTCCTCTTGCTACCTTCCCAAAGGCTATTAAGAAGATGCCTGGATTTAGAAGGAGGCGCAAGGCTCTGGCTTGGTTCTAGAGCCCCCCTCCTCCTTCCCAAAGCTGGGAAAGCACTAATTTGGCTTTGGGGAAAAGGCAGGAGGACTTTAGGACCCCCGTCAATGCCCTCATGCCTCCTTCCCAAAGCCCAGACCCTTCTTTACTGGGCTTTGAGTTGGCACCCCTTCAGCTCAGTGCCCAGTGCCCCACTTGAACGATCCTAAATCTGCCTCTGCCAAGAGACACACACACACCATAGGTGCCTCCCTTGCCTTACTTTGTTCAAATCCCTCACCAAATCCCTCACCAAAACCCACCTTTCCCTCTCCATTCTTACCCCTCGCCTCTCAATTTCCCTTCCACTCTCCTTTGTCTCCCCTGGGTTAAATTTCTCCTCGGGGCAGAGACCTCTTACCCTCTTGCAGGTGCCGATTCATATTCATCATGAATAAGTAAATTTGCTGCACTTTCCGTTCCTACTCTGCTGCTCCCGCAACCACTCAGTGCCGTGCCAATCATCAGGCATCGGGTTTCAAATTAGGCATGCAAACGGGAAGTCGTTATGCAAAAACCAAGGTATTTGCATAACAATGTATTGATTGCGTCACTTATTGTGAGCACTGAAATCGAGAAGCCTTCTCGGCAGAGAGTTATGAACAGCCCCGCTCAAAATATATATATATATATATTTGGATAGAGAAGGAAGGGAGCACCCAGTGCAAGGCAGGGGAAGTTGTATGCAAAGCCAGCACCATTTGCATAATGCATTTTGAAGGCAGAATTCGAGGTTTCTTGGTGAGCAGCAACAGAAATGCCCTGCGCGGCTAGATATATAGCCAAACCAACAGATTAATCAATAGACAGATAGCATTAAAAAGTACGCAAATTGAGAAAACCGGGAGAGAGCTGGCATATTTATATCTCTTGCACAGAACAGCTTTTTGGGAAATGCTGTGCTGCGCTGGTAATAGTCTCTGCAGTCTTTGTTTTGAAAACAAGCTTCTAGCCCTCATCGGCTCCAAGATTCAGCTTCAAAACATGTGCAATAACGCCTGGTGAAGTCAATGGTACCCTCAAGGCATGGCTTTGAGGTACAAGTCCAGGCCCCACTCTGCAGAATCCATAGGCGAGGGATGGGGTGGTTGTGCCGCAGCAAATACAGCAGCAATGAAATAATACACATTACTACCTAAAGAACCCCATTACATCCAGAGTCTAAAATTCCCTAACTGCACTACTGGGAGAAGTCTCAGAGGCTTCAGAATAGAGGAGCTGCAGAACACCTTTGTCAGCTATTGGACAGGACTCCATTAGACCTTCCCCTTCTGCCATGATCAGCAGAAATACAAATAAATTGGCAACAAGTTCATCTCCTCTTGTTTAAATCAGAACCAGTGAAGGCAGCAAGCATCCTGTGTGAGTGTCTGGAGGCAGTTGGAGGGAAGGTAGATGGCGGTCAATAGACTGAGGTTGAATCTTGATGAGAGGTTTTACCAGTAAGCTACAACCCTTCTCTAAAAGTAAATTGAAGGTCCTACTCCTCATGCTTCTAAATAAAGGACTGCTCAGTATTGTCTACACCAGTGTTGGCCAAACTTGGCCCTCCGGCTGTTTTTGGACTACAATTCCCATTATCCAAGACCACTGGTCCTGTTAGCTAGGGATGATAGGAGTTGTAGTCCAGCAACAGCTGGAGGGCTAAGTTTGGCCAACACTGGTCTACACTGACTGGAAGTACCGTATTGGCCTGGAAATAAGCCTCACTTTTTTCACAAATTCCAACCGTGAAAAGTTAAAGTACTGTATGGCTTATATTTGCGAACTTATGGTATGCAGCCAGGAGTGTGGGGCAAACAGCACCAGCAGCGCGGCAAAGCGGCACCCGCACCAACCCCAGCCGCCAGCAAGGCAGCACGGCTCCCCACCCAGTATGCAGCGAGGAATGGAGTGGCTTATATTCAGTTATTTTTTCTTTTTTTCCTCTCTCCTCCCTCCAATTTTAAAGGTGTGGCTTATATTCGAGCCAATACGGTAGCTCTTCAGGGTTTCAGACAGGGAGTCTCTCCCACTCCCACCTGGAGCTGCCATTGTGTTTTGACCCTTGGACCTTCTGCATGCAAAGCTGATGCGATATCATTGGGCTGCAGCCCTTCCCCAAGGAAGAGGAAAGGGGAAACACAAAACCTTGCACTGTAGCTGCATTTCTGCTGCTTTTGCAGATGGGCTGGAGGTCTCTCTCTTCCTCCCTCCCTCCCTCCCCCTCCCTACAATAAGGTTTTCTTGTCACGCGCAACAATTTGTAAAGCGACGGGCTCTCCCGCTGACACGCCACTGCGCTGCTCATTTCCCCGCAGCTGTCAAGCCGGCAATCACGTTTAATAAAGGCGCAGAAATTAGATAGCAGAACAAGGAATCTCTTTGGCCTAACAATGCAATTATTACAGACAATGCCTCCATGCTACCCGCTTCGCGCACGCAACCCCCCCCACCCATTCTCTCCTCCTCTTCTAAAAAAGGCCTTCATCTGATTTGGAATAATAATAGTAGTAGTAGTAGTAGTAATAATAATAATAATAAGGGAGGGGGTATGCATGCAAGAGAATAAGCCCAGTGGGGATTGGCAGATCACTGGCAATAGATTTGTTTGTTGCAAATGATGAGGGAGCTGGGGGGGGGGGTGTATTGCGATGTTTGTACATAGCTTTGTGCCGGTTCCTGGAAAAGAATCTCCTGCAAAACGTGTGGATGCATTTGTGTGCCTACCAGCATATGAATTGTGTGTGTGTGTGTGTGTGTGTGTGTGTGCACGCACGCCCACGCCCGCATGCCCCTCTTTCTCTCTGTGTATGATATACACAAAGATGTATGTACGTAGGGTAAAGATCAAAATAAAAATGGTTGACCCTGTGTAGCCCTATCTCTTGTCCCTTAGTAGCAATGAGCCCCTCTTCATTTGTGGGGCCATTCACCTTGTTTCAATAAATGGGCTACAGAGGAGTAAAAGCAGAAGCACCATCAGGGCAGGACTTGGGGGCAGATGCCCAGGGCCCCCACTGAGCAGGATGAGGGGGAGTCCCAACATACAAAACAGCTGACTTGCCACATTTGGAATTAATTCACACTGCTATCTAAATAATTTTGATAATTCTTTTTTGGGGCGAGGGGTGGATTTGTTGCAAAAAAGTGCCAAATCAACTTTAATTGGCACACACCTCAGTTTGCCAGTATGTGACCGAAGCTGTGTATGCTTCATACAGTAAAGCACACACACACACACACACACACACACACACACACACAAGCATCCTGGGAACTGTAGCTTGTTAAGGGTGCTGGGAATTACAGCTCCGCAAAAGGAAAACCACAATTCTCATGATTCTTTAGGGGAAGTCATATGCTTCAAATGCATAGGGTGCACATGGTCTAGGTCCCACCCCAAAATTGTGACAGTCTGGAAGAGACCTTGGATGCCTTTTTACATCTCCAGGATGAAGGGAAGGAAAGGCTACTTTTCAAATTACTGAAGGAGGCAGAAGGAGAGCACCAGTCACCTTTTGCAAGCCCACCCCACAACTACTGTTGTTGGAGACCACACAGGAAGGTGTGATTTGACTAAAACTGGGTAGACATTATAGGATAGGTCTCGTGAATTTCATTCAGGCACCCCCTTCCTTCCCCCACTGTAATTCAAGTTCAAGCTTAGGAGCTGGGAATTTGGACTTCTTGCTTGCAGGAGGGGAGTGGTGTCTCATAATTAGAAAGGATAAATATGTAAATTTTGGTTCCTTGCAGTTTCTACTTTTTCCAGCCTTAAGTTAAGTTCTTCACAATTCTTCCCCCCCCCCTTTTTTTTAAGTCCATGGGAAAATCCAGTAGCATCTTGGTAAAAAGTACACATATTTTTTGTACGGTTTTCCCTAACATACACATTTTTTGCGAAACTATTTTCCTTAATATAACACATTTTTTACGACAGTTTCACTAATACACGCATTAATATGTGTGTTTTACCCCAGTGTATGCATTTCTGTACACATCGCTTGGCCGGAGAACTGCATTGCAAAGTTCGGAGACATGCAAAATTGTGAAGGATGGCTGAGGTTTGGTTGCATTATGTTTCAGAAAGTGTAAATTGGGTAAGTTGGCTTTTCTGCGCACGCTGAATCCAATTTCCCCCCCACCCCTACTCATGGCGATCAGGGAGGCTGCACGCTCTCAGGGAAATCCACCAGCCTCCCATGATGACAAATGCTCCCCACTCCTCTGGTTTCCTTTGCCTCCTCTCCCCAGCCGCTCGGTCTCTGCAGCCCAGCACTCCCTGATTAATATTTCCCTTCAATCCTCTCCCCTCTATTAAGAATCCAAGCGTGTCCTTAACTACATTACTGCAGCGCGGGGGGGGGGGGGAGCGCCGTTCAAGCGGGAAATGGCAGAGGCCAGAAGGCCCTTCCTCCGTGCCTGACCTCCCTGCCCGGCTGACTGTGCAGCAGCTCCGGTTAATGGCTCTGTGGGGGCCCCTCCCTTCCCTTCCCCCTGCAAAGGAAGAACGGGGGCAGCTGCTGCTAATCAGGGAAGCTGGAACCCCCCACGGCAGAACATAGCGGCTGAGCTGGGTCAAGGTGACTTCGGAGAGCTGGCTGCGCTGTAGACACATCTGCACCGCGGCTGGTTGGAGTCCTAAATGTCGCCTCTGCAGGGAGCAGAAGAAGGCTCGTGACAGGCCTGCATTTCATTGCATTCTTTCAGGGAGCTGGAACTGGGGTCTAAAAAGAGCTCCGTGTTCCCCTAGGCTATAATCCCACTAGCTTCCCTTCTGGCTCTGCCTTTGACCTGCCGGATTCCATCCTAACTTTGCCCCTCATTCAAAAGGTTCCATGCAACACAGAGGGAACCCAGGACCTGCCCAATACTGAATCTGTCTAGCCAAGCATTGTCTACAACCTGGGCAGAAAACCCTTTCCAGTCACATTCCCCCCTGAGCAACTTACAGGGGTGGGCAGAGCAATTAGTGTGGATATTAATTTTGAACATCAATCTAGTTTCTGCACACTCACACACCCCACTCTGTCCTCCATCCATCCATTCAAGCAAGCAAGCAAGAAGCATTACGAGTGTTCAAGGACACATTCCAGTCAAGTATGATGCAACACAGGGCTGAACAAGGGTGTGACCTGGACAGAAGAGTTGCTGGGGAGAGTCCCATGGGCCAAACAGAGAGGATGTCGTTCCGCCCCCACAGTCCAGGGCTTCAGGCAGGAGTCTTTCTCAGTTCTACCTGGAGAAGCCAGAGATTGAACCTGGCACCTCCTGCACGCAAAACAGTGAGCTACGGCCCTTCCACCCTGTTTCTGTCCTGACCTTCCAAAGCTGCACCTCAGTTGGTTTATCCTAAGCTCTGCCCCCTGCAATTTTGCAACTGACCCAATATTTTTGGGCTTGTGGCCCTAGCAGAGAGTAAGGACTAGCTGTTAGAGAACCTTGGAAGTGAGACTTGAGGGATCTCTCATTCTCATTTGACTGTGCCATTACCGTGGCCATGGCCCAGTTTTCTGAAGAGGTACCCAAGTGCTTCTGAGTGTTCTTGTGTGAGTGAGTAGCCCACAACAAGCTCCTGCACATCCAAACAGGCGGGATGCACTGCTAGCACTTCTGAAGTACTGCTGAGGACTTGGGTTGCGAGTGGAATAGAGGGGACACAACCTCCTTACCTTTTGTATCTGCTTGTTTTAAGCTTTAATGGCTTGGGGCCAGGTTCCTGGAAGGATTGCTTCCTCTCCTATATGCTTGTTTGGACCTTCTGAAGTTCCTCTCTAGGTACTCCACCTACACACACTGAATGATATTCGGTTGGTGGTTACCAGAGATAGGGACTTTTCAGTAGCGGTGCCCTAATTTTGGAATTCCCTCCCCATAGAGACTTGCCTGGTGCTTATAGTGTGGCTTTATCAGTGCCCGGTGATGACCTTTCCCACCCAGCCTGTGCACTCAGGTCCTGCTTGTGGGCTTCCCATTGGGACATCAGGTTGGCTGCTGTGAGAACAGGATGCTGGAATAGATGGCCCTTGAAACCAGGCCCTTCTAAAGTTCTAACAATTCCATCCTGATGCTTCCATCTTTCTTTAGTCCTTTATAAAGATTTTTTTTTTTTTTAAGTACTATTGCTGTTCCTGGCTGCTGGTTTTAAAACAGGATTTATTCTGCTGCTGGCTCCATTCCGCTTTAGATTTTATGCTTATGCTTTATGATATGTTTATATTTTATTGACCTTTTCGCGTGTGTGTAAACTAACAAAAAAAAATTGTTATTTGACCGGTATATACATTCTGTAATTTAAAATAAACGTAGCTGCTGTTTTCAGAAGGTTATGGGTGGGACGTGCAGACTTCCTTAAGCTAAAATGGGGATGTTTGTTCTGTGATTGGGGTGTGTAGATTTCATTATGAACCCTCACACACACCTTTAGCCCCATACTCTGAGCACTGAAGAAGACTTTAAAATGCTCTGCACATTGAAAAGCATTTTTATAAACTATCGTGATGATGTTTTACACTCCTTATGAGATTCAGAGGCAGAACTGCGGGTTCTTGTCCAAAGGTGATAAACCTCTTGTTGGACATCAGTAGCTCCCATCATCCCATGTTGTTAGCCGTATTGGTCCCCACCCCTATAAGGCAGTCACAGAGAGCCATAGACTAAAAAATCAAGTCTCTAATCCCTCTTACTTGTG
The DNA here is from genome assembly GCF_964106915.1 of Podarcis gaigeae. Taxonomy (NCBI): domain Eukaryota; kingdom Metazoa; phylum Chordata; class Lepidosauria; order Squamata; family Lacertidae; genus Podarcis; species Podarcis gaigeae. The sequence goes on along the minus strand of NC_139693.1, from coordinate 12,656,495 downwards.
GAAGAAGGTTATAGACAGGATGCTATCCCATGGGTCACTAAGGAGGCAGGCTTCCCTGGCTTTATTGTGTTCTGTGCAATGGCTGCAGAAGCACTGTAATAACTGGTCAGCTCTAGGATCTTTTACTTTGAACTTTTATAACACTGAAGCTTATTTTATTGTTGTTTAACTCAGCTAACCAAGCATATTAGAGCACCTCCCTTGCTGTTCTGCAATGGTCCTTTGTCATACACCAGTGTCATAGCCTAGGAGGAATGCAACATAGCATTAAGGAGATTGCACCATCAGCACAAGATTTCTGCTTACCTGAGGGAACCATCTCTCCTCACCCCACCCCTGTAGGCTGTTCTGTGAGTTCTTTCACCCCCCCCCCCAAAAGCCCCTCCGTGAGTCAATTTGCAGGGAGGAAAGTCCCATTATGTTAGTGGAAATCCTTGTGCAGGCTCCCACTAGGGGCCGAATTAGTTGAATCTGGCCCCCAAAGTCCCTCTTTGCTCCTTCAAGGGTGCCCAAGTGTCCTATTTCACAGAGGACAGTCCTTCATTTGAAGGCACTCTCTCTGTTTGAAAGCCCAAATCTGACTGAAATATATTTTTTTTAATTACAAGAAGGGTGAGCAGAAGGAGCCTTGAACTTGCCCATCCCAGAGGAAGCGCCTGGAGTGAGCAGGCATATGAGTCACCTAGTACAGTCTCCCCCCGCCATTGTGAGATTTCTATTTAAACCATAGTAATCATTTCTAAAATTACATCAATGTATGCAAATTAGCATATGCAAATGCTATGCAAATTTTTTTGGTAAGGCATTTTCTCTTTTCCAGCAAAGCACAAGCAGTCACCACAGGTTGCTCAACCAGGTAACTAGCATTGCTCACCTGGAAAGCCAGGCTTTGGCCTGACTGATCGGTATTCCTCCAAGCTCCACCCCTGATTTGTTAGGTTCTGCTGAGCCTTTGCCCCCTGCTAGGGTGCCAACTTCCCATGGGGGGGGGGAGGCCTGGTTTGCTCCTATACTTTTAGAAGCAGCTTGAGCTGCAGAAACCAGCCAGCGAAATGTTCTTAGGCACTGAGGTCAGCATGATCGCCTGCTCATTCCTGCAGAGTGAGCTGTTGTTAAAGGCAGAGGAGTGAAGCTTGTTTCGAGAGCTGGCAACTCCACTCCCACCTGGGGGGGCACTGGTATATTTCACAACCCTTGCCTCTCTAACCTCTTTGCCAAGCCCACACTTTCCTTGCACGGTATGAATCTGCACCTCTAACCATTATCCCATGCTGCCTCTCCCTGGGGTCCTGCCCCTCTGTCATTCATCCCTTCTTACTGCTAGCCCAGCTCCTGTTGAGCAAAGCAGGAAGGAGGGAGGTGAGCAGAGGGAGACTTCTTTAACTCACTTTTATTTGTCCTCAAAATTGCTATTGATCAGCATGCGCTTGATCTCTGCTCAGCCATTTATTTATTTATTTTTCTCGCGATAAAAGAAAATGATGTCAGCTTGAACTGAAATCCTTTCCGGGGCCAAGGACCGGGCACCATGTAATGTGATAGATAGACTCACACCAAGAATGCCTGGACTCAAAGCCTTAGTCAGCCATGAAGGCTGCTGGGTTGACTCTGGGACAGCCATGGCACCCTCTCCGCCTAATCTACCCTGAAGAGTTGTCGCAGGAATAAAATGTGGGGTGAGATTGGGGTGGAACGTATCCTGAGTTCCTTGGGGGAAACATGGGGTAAATATCAGGGGTGTGATGAGGCATTGTTTTCTGACCCATTCTATCCAAAGTGTTGGTGCTGACCTTTAAAGCCCTAAATGGCCTCAGGCCAGTATACCCGAAGGAGCGCCTCCACCCCCATCACTCAGCCCTGGACACTGACGTCCTGCTCCGATGGTCTTCTGGCAGTTTTCTCACTGCGAGAAGTGAGGTTACAGGGAACCAGGCAGAGGGCCTTCTCGGTAGCGGTGCCCACCCTGTGGAATGCCCTCCCATTAGATGTCAAGGAAATAAACAACTATCCGCCTTTTAGAAGACATCTGAAGGCAGCCCTGTTTAGGGAAGTTTTTAATGTTTGAAGTTTTATTCTGTTTTTAATGTTCTGTTGAAAGCCGCCCAGAGTGGCTGGGGAAACCCAGCCAGATGGGTGGGGTAGAAATTATAAATTATGATGATGATACTATATTATGTTTCTTGCATGCTGCACTGTTTCCCTTCTGCTGCAATTAGTCTTCTGCCATATTCATATCTCTGTCTGCTGTGGCAAAATTACATAACTGACCTGATTTACAGAATTAATTACATAAATTATGTTGCTGTGATGTCATTTCACTCCATTCATTACAATGCAAAGGAAACACTGTGAAAATGGGAAGAAGGGGTGGGGTAACCAATTATGTATCGTTTGTGGACAGTTGTATTCACTGTATTATGTTCCATTCTGGCTATAGAGCAAATAAGGGATCATTGACAATTTCCATTCCTGTTTTCATTGGAATTTTCCAACATCCCTAGCAATAATGTACTATGTACAGATTCCTCCTGCCTACTCCAGGCAACTTTATGCCTTCCCCCACTCTGCACCCACCACTCCCAGTTTGCACCCCACCTCCTGTGTCCCCAGCCCTTGAATGCTTTCTTTTAAACACAACTCAATCCTCTCCCAGAAGCAGGGCAAAGAGGACTTAATATTCCAGTCCTCTGCACTCTAACCATTGCCCCCTTGCTCCCTCCCTGGAACAGAAAATCCCTCTAAAACCCCTTTAAAAGGTAGCCTCTTTAACCCATCCGCCCCTTTCCCTCACTCCTGCTCTCGAAAAATGGCTTTCTCTGTCCCTGCCAACCAACCTGCTCCTTCTCCCCGGCACGTCGCTGAGAGACCCCAGCTGTTTATGTCCATAACTCATTTTCGCATCAATATCCTTGATAACAGGGTTTTTATTCTCCTGGGAAGCAGCAGGCCATGAATTAGATGGAGCCTTTTCCATCTCTCTCTCTTATCCCCCCCACCCCCGGTCAGAATTTCTTCACACCAGCAACAGGCGGCTTAGAAGGGGGGAATTAAAGGCCTGAGATTCTACACTGTCCCGAGACGCATGTCCCCCCCCCCCCCAGTGTGACAGATCTCGTTCCAGCTGTTTGCTAGGCCAGCAGGTACAGAAACGTCACACACCAGTGGGTCAAAACCAGGCCTTTGTAGTCTTTGGCCGTTAACAAGTGGAAACTGGGACACGCTGGGAATACCCTGCTCTCATCCCAAAGACCGCTATCCGATTACCCACTGCATTTGCAAACCTCATGCGTTGAAATAAAATCCTTTATGGGACTAAGGGCAAGGCACTGTGTGATGTGATAGATTGAACCAGGAAGGCCTGGATTCAAAGCCTCGCTCAGCCAATCATGAAGCCTATTGGACAGACCCTTTCTGCCTAGCCTACCTTGCAGGGCTGTTGTGAGGATAAAATATGTGTGTGTTGGTGGGGGGAGATTCCGCTCCATCTGCTCTGAGCTGTGTTCGTTTACTCTGCCATAACATAGCAGGGAGGGCTGTAGCCAAGTACACTGCCTTGCCCCCACAATTGAGGGGGCTGGAACCGCACGATATGTGTGAGTGACGTCGTGTCATGTGCACATGTCACATGACGTGCTGATGTGTCGCACGCACGCTGCAGGGTGTCTGCACACACAGCAAGCATGCAGGCTGCACAATTAAGGTAAGTACATTGTGTGGCTTGTGTGCACTGCCACTGTAGATTTTGGGGGGTGGCCCCTGCTTGAAAATTTGGTGGGCCCTCGGCCCCCACTAGATGGCACCTATGGCCATAGCTTGGTGGTAGCACATCTGCTTGGTATGCAGAAGGTCCCAGGTTAAATCCCTGGAATCTCCACATAGGGCTGGGAATGTCCCGGCTGTCTGAAACCCTAGATAGCCTCTGCCAGTCAATGTAGACAATTCTGAGCTAGGTGGATGAATGGTCTGACTCTGTATAAGGCAGCTTCCTGTGCTCCTATTTTGTGCAGAACCTTGAGGACTAGAATCTTTTGCTTTACTTTTAGGGAAGGAGTCGAGCACCTGCTTTGCATGCAGAAGGTCTCAGATTTGACCCTTGGCATCTTCAGGTGGGGCTGGGAGAGACTCCCTTCCTGAATTTCTGGGCAGCTACTGTCAGTCAGTGTTGACAATCCTGAGCTGCCTGGATCATCCGCCTGTTTCAGTATAAGGCAGCTTCCTATGTTCCTAATTGTCCTGAAAGGGCTCCACAAAGAGACTTTTTCATGCGCCAATGCTCCTCGAAGCACACATGGGAACAGGCAACTTCCTCAGTGCTCTGGAAGCCTCAGGGATCCGGAAATTGCTTGCTCCAGTTTTTACTGTGGGCTTGGGTGGCGTGTGCAGAAGTGGAATTAGGGGGGAAACGACTCCCCTGTTACGACTGGCGTCAGGAATAGAGCAAACTCGTTTAATGTTAAGTAGGCTCACAATAAAATAAAATTTAAGGAAAACAAATCCGGGTTCTGGAGTCTTGGAGGACATTTTATACATTGCCGGGTGGAGAAATGTGCTCATGTTCTACATTAAGGTGAGGTGGGATGAGAGGGAAATGTCTCAGCTCAGGTCCTGCTTAAAGGCTTCTCACTGACGCATTTGTTGGCCACTGAGAGAATAGGATGCTGGACTAGGTGGGTCTTTGACCTGATCCAGCAGGGCGTTTATGAGGTTCTTGTGGCCTTACATTAAAAGCAGGGGAACACAATTGGATAGGTGAGGCCCAGAGGGGTAGCAAGGAAATCACACTGGTGGGGGAGGGTGCTTTCCCTTTCCCTCCTCCTCATCACCACTCTGCTAGGGATTTAAAGGCAAACCTACCTAATTTGTGTTTTTCTGAAACAATGCACGAACCGAAACACACTTCTCGAAATTTTGCAATGCAAGTAATGTGAACACAAAAATGCATATACTAGTGGAGTAGTGTGTACAAAAATGCCGATGAAAATGAAATACTATAAATGAAGGCATAAAATGAATACATTGCTGAAAATTATCATACAGAAATGCATTATATTCACACTAAGATGTTGATGAATTTTCATTAAGGGTTGTTTTAACAACCACCACAAAACAACAACAACAATTTATTATTTACATGCTGCCCTTCTGACTGGGTTGCCCCAGTTTGTGGCTTGAGCACGGAAAAGTCACAAACTGGCATGGAAATGTGAAGGTACTGAACTTAAGATCTGTAAAAACAAGAAACCAAGAGGAACCAAAATCACACACATACCGTATTTTTTGCCCTATAGGGCGCACCGGCCCACAGGACACACTTATATTTGGGGGGGGAATAAAGGGAAAAAAATATTTTTCCCCCCCGAGCCCTAAAGAGCAAAGAAGCCAAGACAGCGAGCTGGGGTCCGGGGGTGAAGGCAATGTTGCGCAACCTCGCCATCACTCCTGGAGCTTGCGGGGCAGGGGGCGGGGGAAGTCCAAGCTCTCCGCCATCGCTCTCAGAGCTTGCGGGGCTAGGGGGACAGCTTCCTGAAGCCTGGAGAGTGAGAAGGGTCGGTGCGCACCGACCCATCTCACTCTCCAGGCTTCAGCGAAAGCCTGCATTTGCCCCATAGGACGCACACACATTTCCCCTTCATTTTTGGAGGGAAAAAAGTGCGTCCCATAGGGCGAAAAATACGGTACATATAAAACCTGTCCACACCATTACAGCAGAAAATTCAGACAATTTAAATGCCAGAAGGACTTGGCATATTAGTGTAGTATATAAACCACTAGGAAGGGAGGGAATTATTGAAAAGGTGTATACAAATTCATTAGGTATCTTTCATGTTATATATTTTTTATATCTAATTAATTGAAAAAGGGACAGCAGTGGCTAATAACAATAATGGAGAAAAACAGATAGAGCAACAGAGGAAGTTAAGTCCTCACCTATGCACTTATTTTACTCTTAAAAAATAAGGCCCCTTTTCTAGCATCTACAACTAACCCAGAATGCAGCAGCTAGACTAGTAGAAGCCTGCGGAACCATAGAACACTGATCCTAAAAAATCTAAATTGGCTCCCAGTAGTTTCCTAAGCATAATGAATTTAAAGCCCTAAACGGCTTTGGCCCTGTATACCTGAAGGAGCACTTCCACCCCCTTTGTTCAGCCCAGACACTGGAGTCCAGCTCCAGGGGCCTTCTGGCGGTTCCCTCACTGCAAGAAGTGAAGCTACAGCAAACAGACAGTGGGCCTTCTCGGTAGTAGTGCCCACCCTGAGGAATGCCCTCCCATCAGATGTCAAGAAAATAAACAACTACCTGATTTTTAGAAGACATACCTGTGTAGGGAAGTTTTTAATGTTGTTGTTTTAATTTGTCAGAAGCCGCCCAGCGTGGCTGAGGGAAGCCAATAAGTTGTTGTTGTTGTTGTTGTTGTTGTTGTTGTTGTTGTTGTTGTAAATAAATAAATAAATAGGGCAAATGCTCTAAACAAAACACTACCAGCCACCATCACGTCCATTTTGTCTCTGCTCCCCCAGGGTGGATATTTATGAATCTCTGTTGCTTCAGTTAAGTGGATGCCACAGGAACCAAAGCAGGCGCTCTGTTTGTAAGGCGAATGGGCTGAGCCGTGCCCAGTGCCGACCTCAGAGCAGGGCAGTCTACCCAAAGATCTCCACCAAAGCGGCAGGATTAATGAGTAGGTCGGGTTCACCTTGTTAGGGCGTCCCTTATTAGTTTTTTCCCCTTCCATGAGGCCCTCCAGGGCCCATGTGTGAGCCAGCGCTCAGAGCAGCCTGCCCTTGCTCTTCTCATTAGCGGCTTTCGTTAAGCCTTCAGATGAACGCTAAAAATAATTGCCATTGTGTTTTCTAAAGGGGGGGTGGCAGAACAGATGCCACCTTTTTTTGGAGGGGGGTGATGTTTCTTTTCCAAATCTATTTCTTCACTGTCATCTCCTTTTGTTGTAAATCCCTAGCAAGAAGAAATAGGTAGACTTTGTGTCTTTTTTCCTGGGGGGATGACAGTGGATTTGGGGGGGGGGGATGTGTTCCTAGGACAATATGTTCCAAAAAGTGAAGCCTGTGGCGGTTCCCCCAATTTTAATCTTAAAAGGGAAGTTTCACTGCGTCCAGAGGAAAGGATGAGACAACTTCAATGCCATTCAAAGGCGAGAGAATAGGAATGGAGGAGAATTTCATTTGGTCTGCTTTTCTTAAGTAAACCAACCTAATTAATAGGCAGATAAGAACATAATATCCTTTTGGATTTGCACTTCTCCGAATTTTCGCATACGGTTTTCATCTCTTTATTATTATTTATTTTTCGCATTTGAGGATAAAGTATGGGTTCCTGAAGCCAACTAAATTACACTCAGAGTAGCCCTGCTGAAATTTGGGGGACCCAAGTTTTTAAAAATCAGCTTTCTAAACTGCACATTAAAAAAAAATGTAAGCACTGTGCACTTTTTGCAATATAGAAACACTATCCAATAAAACAAAAATACAGCTTGAAAATCAACAAAACATTATAAAAACATAAAAGAAAACAGAGAATCAGGGGAGTCAAGCACAAAAAATAGGGTCCGATCTTAGGGGTCAAGGAAACCTGAGCACAAAAGATAGGTCTTCACAAGACCCCCGGAGCAACTGACCTATGCTGCTTCATAAATGGCAAAGTAAAGGGCATGAGTAGGCAACCTAAGGCCCAAGGGCTGGATCCGGCCCAAATACCTTCCAAATCCGGCTCACGGACGGTCTGGGAATCAGCGTGTTTTTACATGAGTAGAATGTGTGCATCTCTGGGTTATTTGTGGGGCATAGGAATTCGTTCATTTATTTATTTTTTTCAAAATATAGTCCAGCCCCCCCACAAGGTCTGAGGGACAGTGGACTGGCCCCCTGCTGAAAAAGTTTGCTGACTCCTGGTAAAGGGCATTCTGCAACAGTAGAGAACACCCCATTTTTCAGGTCACTACCCTATGATAGCCTGTAGAGTGCGGTGCCACTCCACCTAACTGGTGAATTATGTTCATTAATTTCATTGGGTCTGTTCCAGAGGAATCCAACATGGTGCCCTCCAAAAGGTTTGGACTACAACTCCCATTAACCCCAGAAAGCATTGACCACTGTCGGTTTATTCCGAGTATGACTAATGTTGGACACAGCCCAGAGTTTAGAAATCTGTGCACTGAGATAAATTACGCAGTTAAATACGTACTTTGTGATAAGATAAGTATTCAAACACATTTCTAATGTGAATGTTCATAAATATTTTTAAAATGAATAAATTCAAATTAATGCAGACATGGGACAAAATTGATACAAGGTTGTCTTACTTGGAGTAGACCCAACAAAAGCAATAGCCATGACAAGCTTTTAGTCCATTGACTTCAACAGGTCTACTCTGAGTAGGATTTGGGGCATATCCACACTTACCCTTTTCCTGCTCTTTCCAGGCAGAGGACCACACTTTAACACTCAATGTCCAAACATTTTAATTTTTTTTTTGTTAACTTTCCCTGTGAAAGCCCACTCTTTGAAGCTGAATCACAGCAAATGTCAATTGAGGTTTTCCGTGAATTGACGTTTGCTCCAACTGAGCTTTAAAGAGCAGGTTTTCACAGGGAAAGCTCAGAGCAATAAAGGGGGGGGCACTTGGCCATGGAGTTTTAAAGCACGGACTGTGCCTGGAAAGAGCAGAGAAAAGGCAAGTGCGGATAAGCCCTTAGTTGAATACAATTTACAGAATGGAAAGACAGTTATTCATCTGTCCCTGAGAGAGCGAAATAGTAGCAACAGTTCAACAAAAAAGGGAGAAGTGTACATCAGAGCTCCTGGAAAGGAGCTTATTATTATGTTATACTAACACATTTATAACTGTATATTTTAATTATGTGTTGAGATGCCAGCTTGGAATATAGGTGGTATATAAATTAATTAATGATAACCAAAATACTTTTGGCTCAAGTGAGCCTTGTTTGCCCTGCAAGGTCCTTTAAAATGCATGGTCTTTGAGCAGCCTATAATGAAATTGGTGAGATAAGCTCTTGAAAAAAGGCTCACTTAAGCCAAAACATATCAGACTCACTTAATAGCAAACATTCATCCTTCCAAGCATCTCCATTTTCTCTTTACATCATTGTAGGTGTCTTCTTGTGTTTCTGTTTGTAAAGGCAAACATGCCTAATTTGCACTTTTCCAAACAATACGTTAACCCGAACAGCCATCCTTCACAATGCATACATTTGCAATGCAGTTCTCCAGTCAAGTAATGGGTACAATAATGCATATACTGTGGGAAATTGTGCCTTAAAATGTATATATTAGTGAAAATAATATGCAAAAAATACTTTCTGTTCTGGAAAGTTTATTTGCAAAAAAAGAGAGAAGTGTTCATTAGGTCAAATTGCATAGGAAAATGTGTATGCTAGGAGAATTTGCACTGAAATGCTGGTGAATTTTCATGGGGACTTTTTAAAGAAAACAGTTGCAAAGTGATGTGTAAACAACTTAGGACTGGAAAAATGAGAAAGAGGTGGAAACTGATATTAATAGAGTCATTCATCCCTAGTAACAGAGCACATGCTTTGCACACCAAGGGCTCCCCGTTTTCATCCCCAAAATCTTTTGTCAGCATCTATGGAGTAGGAAAAGCTCCATAGCATGCAAGCAGCTGCCTGTCACTAGGTGGACAAAGGCTCAGTGAGTCTTGCATTTTCTCCTCCTGGCTTACTGCTGCAAATACAGCTTATGGAGGCCAACATACATATGGCAGACCACAGCAGAAAAGGAGGACTCTGTTAATCTTGAGTCAGGTGGGCCTGGTTCAAGTTGCTGATGCCTTTTTTGCTGTGTTGGTTGCCAGAGGCGAACAAAAATTGCCTCTGGGCGAACAACCAAACAATACATTTGGTTCTCTAATGATTAGGTTTTTAACCGGCCCTTCCTGCAAGGAGCTCAAGACAGTGTACAAAGGTTCTGCCTCTCCCTCTGTAATTTTATCTTCACAACAATCCTGTGAGGTATGTTAGGGAGAGGGAGGGAGGGAGGGAGGGAGGGAGGGAGGGAGGGAGGGAGATCTGGCTGAAGTGGGGTTGAGCCTGGGTCACCCCAGTCCTCATCCAACTGCCTAACCACTCTACCAAATGTTGCAAGGTGGCTCTGTCTGCTCACTTGTGCTATTGCTCGAACAGCAACCTCCTACCCCTGCCAGGAGTGGTTCTGATGTGTATGCTCCATTGAATGTCCCTGTTTACCAGGGACAGTCTCATCTGTGGGGTCCCTGAAAAGAATGACTTGTGCCTTTGAGGAATGCCTTGCTGAGTTGTTGCTAATGAGGATTGCTAGGGCTGTCATAACTTCAAGGCTCAGTCTCCTCCCAGGGTCTTCAGGAGTTCAGTCGCTGAGCAGGGAATAGATGCATCTTCTCTTTACTGTGCGTAAAAAGCTGTATGTGCATGACTACTAAGGCCCCAACTTCCACTGCCTAAGCCTTGCTCCTCCTCAAGACTGCATATTGTTGGAGGCTCCACTGTGCTTGCTGTACACTGTATTAATTTAATCTGCTTTTTTCCGCATCATGTTTTTTAATGCCAGGACGATTGTTTGGTTGAAGATATGCTAGATACTTTTAAAGGGGGTGGGGTGGGGGTATCATTGTCCTACACTGCTTAAGGCCAAGTCCAAAATAAGTGCCCCTCTGCATTCATGGGTAGGGATGTGGGATAACTCCATTGGAAATAGAAACAGGAGTAGAAATTGCCACAACTTGCCTGTTCACCAAGGTCAGAAATGGAAATCAAAATGTAGCAAGCAGTATTTGCCATCTGGTTATTTTTTATCCACGAACATTATGCAAACAATTGCACTATTTTCTACATTGTTTTTTGAAACGCATTCAGATCAATTGCATTAAAAACCTTAGTTCTCGCCATAGCAGATAACAAGATGAATATCATAGGGGTTTTTTTTTAAGCAGAAGCTGAATTGCAGCAAAATAGATCAAGAAATTAACACAAGATCCCCCCTTTTTTAAAGTGAAAACAAGGACAGTTATGGACAAGGGGCAAGTGCCATAAAATAGGGAGAATTTGAACCTACACAGCAGAAAATGACAAGGAGGATTCTTGGTTGGGCGGGGGGGGCATAATATCCATGGCGATCATGGAAATGTAGCAGTTTTTGGGTGGCAGGTAATGGGCCAGGATTCCTCAGTGACATTTATGTATTCCAGGGGTGGGGAACCTCTGGCCTAGGAGACAAAATGCAGCCTCACTATCTTGGTGCCAGAATTCTCCCCAGGCGATGCCCCTCTGGTCCTGCTTCAGATCCTGGGCTTTTCTGAAGGCTATAGCAGTCCTTGAACTCCGAAAAAGCCTCTTGCTTGTCTGGTTGGAGGGCAGAGGAGTATGTGAGTGTGTGCAGCAGCTAGCCTATTGTACAATGGTAAAATTTACATTCATTGCTCTATCTGCTGTTGCCTCCAGCCCCACGCACCCCTGAATGCGGCCTCCGGTCTGAAAAAGGTTCTGCACCCCTGCTGTACTCAGTGCATCGTCAAGAGTATGGTGGGATTGCCTTTGGCTACTTCACTCTTAATCAGATTCCCAACTGTGCAAGATTCGGGCATAATTTAATAGGCTTTTCATTCCAATCCTCCCCAACACCAGGCTATGCTGCAAACAACCTCTATTTCAGTGGGGGAGGAGAGAGATCTTTCAGCTGGTATATTACAGCTGTCTGATGATGGGAAAATGCCGTAAAGTATTCCAGGCACTCCCCAGAAGGAGATTTCACTGCTGGTTTAAGCAATAGGGGACATGATAGGAATAAATAAAACACGGCAAAAGCAGCATACACACACAAACAGGCAAACGCGCATTCACAACACACTCTTCCACGGCTACAATAAAAATGGATTTATTTTCCTTCCTGGAAATTGAATAACTATTGTAGTGTGTGAGCCTTGAAGGGCCCTGCTTGGTAATACATAGATGGATGAGCTTGTAGGATCTTAAAATGTGGGGAAAGGGGGAGGGGGGCTGTGCATGAGAGAATAGCCATGGAGCAAATGTCTGAGACTGAGGCTGCAGTTTCTTGCACATTTTCCACTGAGTGGCCGTGGGACTTGCTGCTGAGTAGAAACACACAGAGTTGTGCTGTGAGTTCTGTGTAGCGAGATCCTGTGCGTGTCTACTTGGAAAAAAGTCTCAAGGAATGCAATGGGGGTGACTCCCTGATGACTCTGTGTGTAGGACTGCCAGCCTCAGACAAAATCAGAAGAAAAGTGTGGTGCTCAGAAACGCAACTGGGTTCCCTGAGGGATATTAACTGCTCCTTCCCTGAATTTTAAGTTTCATTAAATGGGAGGGGGGAATTATCCAGCCCAGGGGGTGGTGAATTGACTGTCCCCCAGATGTCACTGAATACCAATTCCTATTACCTTTGGTCAGTGGCGAGGCTGGCAGGGGCTGATAGGCAGAATAGGCACTCCCCTATGGGCCCCAAGCCTTTTAGGGGCCTCACGACAACAGATCAAAATAAACACTGTTCGTTTTGTGTAATAAGATTGGTTTATTAAAATTGTTGGTTGGCAAAATGAAAAACATATCATGAGATAATTTGCAAGAGGGGCCCTCAAGATTTTGAATGCCTAGGGGCCTCCACAGGGTTTAATCCGGCACTGCCTCAGGCCTGCTCTAGTTCTTTTGCTTCTGGGGATCCTGCAGGCAGGCCGGCTTCTACCCAAATGCCCCACCAATGCAAAAGTCTATTATTCTATATGATTTATGCTGCATTTGTGATGTTCTGCTATGTTCTATCATGTTATTGTGGTTTGCAAGCCGCTTTGGGATTCATTTGAATGAACAGCGGCATGGACTTATAATAAATCCAATCAACTTGCTCCCAAATGCCACAGTTCTGGCCACTGACGGCAAAGGCACTGGGGATGTCTGGCACTTACTAGGCTGGTTACAACCAGGGTTACAACCATGTTTAACTTGGTTGTAAGATTCACATTTGACTAAACAACATGAAACTTATTAGTTTATTTGTATTTAGTTTCTGGCTGTTTGGCACCGACATCTGCACTCACCAGTATAACCTATGCTATCTATAACCACTTCCACACCACTCAGGGCCTGCTTTTACCTCTCTCTCTCTCTCTCTCTCTCTCTCTCTCTCTCACACACACACACACACACACACACACTCACACTCCCCTTGGAATGTTATGGAACCAGGTATTTCATCTGAGGGGTTGCTTAAACAGGTGTGCCCATAGCTTGGTTTTTCGTGAATTTATGTTAACACTTTATGGATGGCTTACCCAGGGGCTGCCAACATGATGCCCACGTGCACAATGGCGCCCTTCACACTTCCGACAGTGTGGTTGTGAGATTGTATGTGCATTTACCCTTTTCTCCCTTCGAAAGTACACAGAACTGAAAAAGGAAGCTGGAAGAAAGACATTGATTTCCCACTTCCTCTTTTGGTTCTATGTGCTTTTCAAGGTTTGGATGTGACATTTATCTATATCCCTTGGAAAATTAAAGTGTCCATGCAGTGTGCGGGGGGAGGGTTGAGGCAGCAGCTGATAACAGGGAGGAGGGAGAGAAGTGGCCAGAGGGGGTAATGCTGACAGCACTCACTCAAAAATCCAAATGCATTATTACATGTTGTTGGCCCTTAAAATAGCTGGTTGTGTGAACAGACTCCACTGCTTGTTTTTCTTATGCAGAATGGTTAGCGTCCTGCTTTTTGGACCTGTTTGTATGATTTAGTAAATTTAGTAAATTGTTGCCTCTTATTTGTTTACCTTTATTACCTTTGTTTCCCAGTCTGAGACTGAAAATACTAAACAAAGAGTGGAATATAAATACTGTAAATAAATAAGTTCCTTAGTATATGAAATAGGGATGGACAGACCAGTCTGCATCTGGTCCACGACAATGTCATTATCATATATCCATTCATAAATCCTTACTGCTCAATTTTACATCAGTGCATGATTTTTTTAAATTAAAAAGTATGGAAAACTGTATTTAAATACATTTAAAATAATAATTATATGTTAATGTATTTTATCTCCGTGGACACACTTATCCTAAAATACATTTTAAAAACACATTTTGGTATGGTTTTTGACCAATAAACTGTAACACAACATTTGGAGAAGTGCAGAACCCATTGAATAATTACCTTTTTCTATGCACTGGTCTAGGAGGTGCTAATGAGGTTAGTGAAATTCTCTTCCATTCTAGTATGACATTAAACAAACACGTACCCTCTATTTAACAGAGCTCCGTAAATTGTAACATATGAGCACACAGCCGTCCTGGAGATCATCCTTCTCTTTATTCCCCTCTGCCATTTAAAGAAATCCGAAGATCAATACACTCTCTCCCCCCTGCCCCTCTCCTGCAATGCCCAAATCCAACATCTTAACTCCCATGCTGGCTCGATAGCACGCTGTTGCTTTTCAGCGGCAACTCAAGCTGTCCTCTCCTGGGCAGGTACAGGAATTCCACTCCCTTTAGGAAAGGTAACTTGCCCCTCAAATATTTGTGCATATGTACCTTTCCTGACACCAGCCTGCTATTGTTTTAATAGGGCTCCTCCTATTTCCAGGCAATGCTACAGTTTATGTCTCTGAAATAATGCTATACCAGCAGGAAGCAATATTTAATAATACTCTTATTTTTTTGGCGGGAGGATGTGACCATTAGCAGACTCAGAACTGCTACCAGCTAATTCTCCAGAAATGTGTGTGTGTTGTTTGCTTTATAATGTATTTTCCAGCACAGCCAAATAACAAAATAATACTAATATTAACGGTAATAATAGTGAAGTGAACATTTATACTCCCCATTAACCTCATGCTTGTGGAATAAGCCCACTGACACCACCGCGGCGGCTATTATGCCTTTTTGATCTGATTAAATTCGCCAGCCTGCCATGCCAGAGAAGCTAATCAGGCAACTAAAAGGCAAAACAAGGAGAGGAAAAGGAGGGAGGGAGAGAGAGAGAGAGAGAGAGAGAGAGAGAGAGAGAGAGAGAACCATGCCTTGCTATGTTAATAATAATGCAATCAGGTGATAATGACATGTTTTGGTGTGCGATAGCTTCACAGAAAGGATTGATGTGGTAAGAAAAAGAAAAGCTTGCTTTATCAGGCCAGACTATATCCCACCTTGCTAAAGCATAGCATGTAGGCAGCAGCCTTTGCCGCCTAGAACTGGAGTTAACTGGGGAAGGGCTGTACAGGTGTTAAATGTGGAGACGCCTGTAGCTCAGTGGTCTGTTCTGCATGGAGAAGGTCATGTTGGCATGGGGGTGCATCCACAGACAAACTTGAACTGGATTAACTAATCCAGAATAAAGACTGCCCTGCATCGAACATCACCTCAGGTTAGAATTCCCAATCTTCTACAGGTCTGCTCAAGAATTACCGGTAAGCCCCGGTGGGTTTAAGGGGGCCACTCTCAAACAAGTATACAGAGGATAATTTTTTAGTACAGTAGACCAAGGCAGCCAACTGTTCTGGAAAGCAAGCAAAAGCAAATCTTTTCTGATTTTAGTGTGCTGCACATGCACAGGAAAAGCCTCCCAGTTTACTCTCAGGTGGCTGGAGGAAGGGATTCTTTCCCCCAAGTTACCCAACCAGGGGGAAAGTTGTTTTTAAAAGCTATTAATTTTTTATCACATCACACACTTTTACTTCCAGCTATTCTGAATGAGAGAGAGAGAGAGAGAGAGAGAGAGAGAGAGAACATTTTTAAAAGCCAAGAAAAATGAGAAGGAAACTAACAGGAAGGAACAGACTCTGATGGGATGGAAGAATGGGGCAGCTTCAGGGGGCAATTTCCAGACTGCACCTTGCCCAACTATGCATTTCACTATCATGGAATAGTTGGTGGACCTCGGCTCCTTCAACGAATGGCCTGATTTTCTTATAAAGCTTTATTATTATTATTATTATTATTTAAATTTTATAACAAATAATGATACAAATTTCATTCATCATGTTATTTACAATTACTCTCCCGCCCCACCTCTGGACTTCCCTCAACGCCCCCTCTGCTGGGTTATTCAGTTTTATTTATTGTATCAAGCTTTTCCTACACAAAAATAAAATCCTTGATCATTTCTCTGAAATATCTGTTACTCAAATGAAATTGTGAAAGTTTATTCAAATCCTGCCAGTGAATCCTTATAAAGCTATCTAAACTTGTGCCTACCATCTTGTGGCAGTGGGTTCCAAAAGATGCATTGAGGGAAGAAAGGATGGGAGAGAAATTTGATTCAGTTTACATTTAAGGGTAAACCAAGCTAATTCACTTTTTCTGAAATAATCTGCAGGCCGAAACGTAGCCATCTTTCAAAATTCACATTTCTCCAAATTTTACAATGCAGTTATCCAGCCAAGTAACGTGCTTAAGAATGCATACGTACGCAAGAGTAAAGTGTGCATAAAAATGCATGTATTGGGGAAAGTGCTTTGCAAAAATGCGTAGACTGGGGCAACTGCATACAAAAAAGTGCACGCTGAGATAAATTTGCACAAAACTGCTGGTGAGTTTCCATGAGGGCTTAAAAAAATTGTAAAATTGCACAGTGGTGTAGAAATTTAGAGAACTAAACTTAACAGTGGAAAAAGGAGAAAGTGAGAAAAACTGAAACTGACAGATTAGGCCATTTACCTCTCCTCAGTTTTATTAGGTTGGGTGGTTCCTGAATGCTAGAATCACAGGCTGTTTTTAAAATAGCCTTCCCCCACTTTCTCTGCACCATGCATATTTTTATAAGCCATTCCTTGTTGAAGCAGACATGGGAAAAATAAAAAAAATAGTAAATGTTTTATTGGTGTTGTTACTGATCTGCTCTGTCATATTGTTTGAAGAAGGCAGGTTTAAATGACATTTGGCAGCTTCTAGGTCCTGTTTTACCTTTTATTTTAATGCCATTCACCCCTTTGGGTGCTGCTGTCCAAAGTGAAAACTGATTTTGCTACAAGGTAGGGTGCAGCAATTCTAAAAATGTTGAAGATGGTAGAGGGACACCAGTCATAAAGTGGGGGGGGGGGGTATAAGAGTAAGGGAGTCATCCATTTTCAGAGGATCTCCTACTTGAAGCTGTCCCTCTATTTGAAGGGCCGCCTGGTTCACCCTAAGAAGGGAGGGAAGAAAAAGTCTTGAATTTGCCCTTCAACAATTGGCACCCAGATGGCAGACTGAATGGGCACACACAGGTGACCTGGTCACAATATTACTCCCTCCCTAGTAGGGTGAGGCGCTAATTGTCTCTAAATATACAGCTATATGTCTAAATCACTGCATGCAAATTTTATGCAGTTCTCTTTTTTTGATGATGCATTTCCTTCTTGGGGCTGGGGCTGGCTATTTGTAAGTTGCTGCCCTATATGAGGGCCACAGGACACGCACCCCCATGGCTTCCCATTCTCAGCTGCGCTGTAGGTAGAGAGAGACCAGGCGTGGGTAAGTAAATGTCCTTTCAGACCCCCAGGTCCTCTTGGCATTCCCAGCCTGCTTTCTGCCTCTCTCTGGTGTTCAGAGATGACATTGGGCTGGGAGTGTATTAACGCTCTCTATAAGCTGCTCAGGGCAAATAAACAGAGGAGTAAATAAATCACAGGCAGCGAGTCCCTTTTCTCCTCTAGAGCAGCGAGGCCAGCCCCGGCAAGCGAATGCACGCAGAGTGCTGGGCCCTGTGATGTGGAGATAACGGGACAAGAATAGCCCTGTCAGTGGACACAAATGGAAAAGGCCCTTTGTGTGCTCTGTTATAGCTGCCTTGCAACCCTGGAGATATTACAAGCCATTTCTTTTATTGAGAACAAGTGTTAACCACCTTGTGGGGAGGAGAGTGTATAGGGCAGGGTGGGGTGGGGTGGGGGGGAGAGGCATTCAAAGGACCGGTGGATCTTTAATCCACACTGTCATCATTTCAATGATGGCACAAAGAATGGAACCGCTGGGGGCAACTGCTGTGGATCAGGAAGAAGCAGCTAACAGTTGAGGGAAAGGATGGCAGAACTCCGTTCCCTGTCTCTGGAAAATGGGGGGTTGAGACCCCAGTGGCTGAGGTGCATACATAGGGGAAAGTTAAGGTTCCCTTGTTTCCCCTATGTAGAGCCTAAGAACCAGGATTTCTGGGTTCCTCCCTCATCTCTAGGAAGGAAGTGGGGCTTAATGGTGTCAGCAGAGAGTCCTTGTCTTCAGTTAGGCCAGGGTGGGAATCTTTTTGCAGCCCAAGGGCAACATTTCCTTCTGGGCAACCCTTTGGGAGTGGGGCTACATGGCAGCAGTGGGTGGGTCAAAAGGCACAAGTAGGTGCAGCAACAAATGCAAATACTATTTTCTATGGAAGTCTAGTTTCTACATGTACTATCACAAACCTCTATCTATTCAAGGCAAGGAAGGTGCATTATCAGAGTTCAGGGACACATTTCAGCCAGACAAAAACACACATGGAGGATGTAAAGCAGGAGCAGTGAGGGCCAGGGTCCGGGGAGAGGGGCTGTGGTGGAATCGTGGTGTGGGAAGAGTGCCAAGAGCTGGTTAGAGAGGCTTGAAGGGATGCATGTGTCCCTTGGGCCAGGCCAAGGAGCTTCATCCCAGAAACACCTGGATTTTAGTCTCTATTCTGCAAGGACAAGAAGTAGCAGGAAAGTTAAGGCAGGGGTGAGTCTAGAAGCCAAGGCTCTGGCTTTCTTTTATTTTCTTTCATCTCACCATTAGTAACTTTGCACCAAGAGCAGAAAACAAAGCAGTATGCCACCATCAAGGGGATTAATTAGGCATTGTTTTTCAAACAAATGTGACTATTAATTGCTGTTTATATAAAGCGAACAAAGTTTTCCACTTTGCTCCAACCTTCTGGGTGATCTCCTCTACCCTCAACACACATGAGGTGGTCCCAGTTTAATTGGCATGTTCCAGAGCTGGTGAGAATAAGAAGCCGCACTGCACTGGTATCTTGGTTCAGGGGAGTGTGTCTAATCTAGCCAGTGGGTGGGTGGGTGTATGTATGTGTGAATTTGGGACATATCTGAACATTTATATGTTTTATTAGCTCTCTGTTACTACTATTATTAAACTAAATATTACTGTATTATTTTAAAAACTATGACACAAACATAAAAAACCATTCATAATTAAAATAAGCCTGTTTATTTATTTCTTTATTTGTATACTGCTTAATGAAAAAGAGAGAAAAGCTGGTAAGCCGTTTATATGTTGTCTAGTGTGAGACAACACTCCAGCTTATGATGGTTGGTCCATGAGTCTCTCAAATTGTGTACGTTTAGCTGTGCTTTATTGATAATTTTATAGTATACTGTACATGGCTTAGAGAGTTTTGTGATTAATACCCATAGGAATCAGGTTGGCCACTGCAAGAATACGATGTTGGACTCTGATGAACTTTAGGCCTGATTCAGCAGCCAGGCTCTTCTTATATCTCTATGATCTATAAACTTTTCTAAAATAAGTAAATTAATGTGCATGAACACTAAGGTGCCATTCGGGGCACAGCTTGCCATTTCACGCACACTTGCCAAGGTATGTTTCAAATTGATGACAAGATATTATTGGGCAATTATGTTGTTCTAGCACATTTTTAAACCAAAAGAACAATTGATGCCTTGTTTCTTTTCTAAAAACAAACAAACAGGAGAGTTGTAGCAGAGTACATGAAACAGCAGGTGGCAAAGACCCTTAGGCAGAAGGTTGTAGTGTGGAAGGCCTGCAGCTTGCAAAGGAATCCTACTGTAGGTGCAAGAAAAAGAATGTGACGGGTATAGCCATATTTACACCTGTGGAAAGCTAGAAAGGTATGCCCAAGATTTCTGCTCTGTTGGCATAAGAACAAAAGAAGGGCCCTCCGTGATCAGGCCAAAGGCCCATCCAGTCCAGCATCCTGTTTTCATTGTGGCCAGCGAATTGCCCCCAAAGTAAGTCTGGACATGAGTGCTACAACATTCTTTTGCATGTGTGGTTCCCATAAACTCAGAGGTCTCCAACAGTGGAAGTAGAACACAGCCATCGGGGCTAGTAGTCACCAACAGGCTTAACAAAAAGCTCAGGCGCCTACCCATTTATGCCTACCAATAGCAACAGCGGATGTTATGCAGCCCCTTTCTCATTTCAGCGCTCTAATGGGATTCAAGCAGGCATGAGCACACATTGTCTTGTGTAGCCCACTTGGTTAGGTTGGCGTCCAAACTCAGACTATATGCTCCTGGAGCCCACTGATACCAGCTGTCACTTTTACAAGGCAAAAGCTTTAAAAACCAAAATGAAAGCTAAACCACAGTGAACATACCTCTCTAGACCATTTAAATAATCGTATCTAGCATTTCTGCAGCACATTTCAAAGCACTACACAGACACGTACACTGTCTTGGCAATCCTTACTGCGCCTCTGTAAGGTAGGACAGGATCACTGTGGGTACGGACAAAGGCAGTAGTGGTTGGCTGCTTACAGATCTATCCAAACTATAGGAAGCCAGCATAATTTATCAGTGTAATGTACCCCCATTCTAAACTGAGTTGGCCTGAGCCTGGCAGAGGAAATGCAATCTTCAAAGTAGAGTTTGGATTATGCCATACTTTTTGCGAGTGTAACTTGTGCTGGGGTACCTAGAGCATGTGGCCGAGCTGAGCAGAGTTTGGAATAGGGGTATGGCTCCCCCTGCCCTGTCTCGCCCCACTCCCCGGGAACACCCCCTTTCCAGAACTTACCCCATCTGGTTCAGCCGGCTTTGGCTGAACGCTAACCAAGCTGCAGCTGGGATGAGATGGAGGATTTCAAAGACATGTTTCAGCCAGGCAAAAGTACTAAAGGAAGGCATGAAGCAGGGCCAGTGAGGGCTGTGGCCTTGGAAGACACCTGAGGGCTGGAGGGAGAGGCCTCATGGGTCACGGCCCACAGACCTGAGGTTCCCCACACCTAGTCTAGTCCAACAAAATACCTCCCTCAGCTGGGAAATGAACCTCAGGAAACCAGACTCCCAACTTCCTTTTAATTAGTAGGCTTGCAACCCCCCCCCCCCCACCCAAAGTCAGGCAGGTGCTGGTGGGGATGAATCAGATCAACACAGCAAGGACTCTCTCCTCCCCTGCTTTTGCGCCTCTTCATCAATTGCTGTGTGTGTCTTGTGTCTGTGTGTGCTTTCCCCCTCTGTCTCTCAGCGAGGAAGCTGTGTGGCTGACCTACACGGTGCTCATGCTGTTTATCCCCTCACAGCATCTTCCAGATGTGTGTTAATCTGTTCTCTGTATGAGGCAGGAGACGGCCTTCCCTTCACCTCCCCACCTGGCACTGGCTGGCGATGGTAGCCTCGCCTGGGCTGTCCCTGTCTGTGGCAGAGACCTGCTTTGCCATGATGCCCTCAGAGGTTCTAAGGACACAGTTCCCTGGTGCTGTAGCCTTGCCAAGCCTAGTTGACGGCAGTGCTTAAGGTGCTAAGAGGCACAAGGAAGCTCAACTGGGTCCCATCATCAGCCTAAGGCAGGCCTGAGAAATCTCGGCAGAGGATCCCCAAACACACCCTGAACTCCTTAGCTAATTAACAGGGAATACAACCCTCAGGAAAATTATTCTGCGCAAACCCCATGAGGCCCAAAAGGCACGCTTTAACATACCAGGGCAGAGACACTTCTTTTGGGGGTGAGTGGGTACTATCCTTTGTCGATCAGACCTGCCCATTTTCCACCCTGCCATTCCCCTCCCACCAAAAAAACCCAGATCCCTAAACCCACTGTCTCAGGTGGCTGGAGTTCACTTCAGAGTTACACCCGCCTGTGCTCAGCAAAGTGGATCTCTCAAGGGAGCCGAGGGGCCATTTTGAAGGCCGCCGTTCCGCCTGACAAGTCATTCTCTCTTTCCTGCCGTGGAGTCTCTCTTTCCAAGAGATGCTATCGGTTCCTCGCCTTGATGTTTGCTGACGATGCTGTGGGAATCGTAACGAGGCAGCGCCAGAGGAGAACGGGCTACTCCAGCTGCTTTTGTGGCCTACAAAGGAAGCGCGGAAGTCTGTAGTGCCTTGTTTTCAAGAAAAGGCTTGTCCAAGCCCTGTCTCTTGGATTTCAATTGCGTACTTGGGGGTGGGGGTCAGAATGGCTGTCTGTTAAGACTCCGTCATATTTTCTTTCCCAACACAGCAATCAGGCTGGAAAGAGACAGATAAGGCATCGAGTCCAGGCACTTGCAGAAGCTTGAAGCAAGCCACCTTGAGCTGAGGGAGAGAACACAGAAGCTGGCTGCTTGATTTCTAAAACTTAAGAGGACTGGAAGGTTGTTATGCCAAGTAGGGATGGGAGAGAAATTTGATTCAGTTCATATTTTAAGGCAAACCTACCAAATCTGCACTTTCTGAAACAATGCAAGAACAATGCAGTTCTCCAGCCAGCAGGCCCATGCAGGGCGGGGAGCACCCTGGTACACTTGCACTGGGCCTCAGAGGGCTAAGCCGGCTGGAGCAGGGCTCATTAGGGACCTGCTGCTTTTTTGTTTGAAATCATAACTTTATTCTAACAAGATTCCCTGCCAGCCAGTGCAATTCTCCAATCAAATAAAATGTGCACAGGGTAAAATGTGCACAGGGTAAAAAATACCCCCAAAATGCATTATATTAGGAGAAATTTCTTTGCAAGAATGTGTGCATTAGGCATAGGAAAATGTATAAATTAGGACTTAATTAGCACTGAAATGCTGATGAATTTTCATGAGGACTTCAGAAAATTGGAAACTGATGCAGAAATGTGGAGATTCAAGCAAGATCTACTCGTCCCTGCATTTTGTGCACCTCTTTCACTTGCAGCACAACAAGGATGATGCACCAAGGCATGCAGGGAAGAGACACCATCTCCTCCAGGCTGCTGCATTCACCATAACTGAGCACCCAGGCACACCGATTTGGAAGGGCTGTACCATGGCTCAGTAAGGGCAGTGGTGGCTGCTGACTATTGGGACTGACAGGGCAGAAGGCAGGGAGACCAAACAGTAGATGGAGCCACAGCCCATGAGAGGCAGAGGCAAAGCAGGTGATGGAGCAAGGGCAACTCCTTCTAGTTCTCTCTCCATCCTCCTCCCTGCTGAGTTCTACAAGGACAACACTAAGGAAGAAGAAGCTAACAGACAAGTCCACATCCTGGACTGTTCTGCATGTAGGTGGGAGCAGGCAGATCCAGCCGAATGAGGACAGGCGGAGGTTGGTGGGGCTGTGCCCCATTTGCCCTAATAGGCCAACCCTAGTGAAATGAGGAACATGGTTGCATCCCCTCCCTCTGATTCTGGGCCTGATTTCTTGTTCCAATCTCATATGCAGCCCTGGAAGCCATTTTTGTATAATGCAAATGACTAAGCCTTTCCTGTTTGCGTGACAACTCAATAACACCCCTCCTCCCCTCTTTCTTTCTCTCTCTCTCTGTATAGTTTGATGCAACTACAGAGGCACATATCTAGAATAAACGCCTCACACAAAATCAATCCAATTACATCTGCAAACAAGACAAGCCGTTTACAGTAATTTGGTTACTCTGCCCCCCAACACCTGAAAAGTGGCAGCCCCAGTAGAGTAAATGCTTATTAAAACACCCACCCTTTGGTCTAGGCTTCGGTGAGAAGGTGTAGGAGGAACAGGAGCAGCGGGGTTGTGGGTGGGGAGGTAAGGAGAGTGGATAAAGCAGCCAGGAGCTTCGCCTCCATTGCGCACGCAACAAGATGTGAAACACAGGTGGGAGGGCTGATGCTTCCAGATTGCAGATTCTGCCAGGGTTTAGTAGGATTCTGCCACTCAACAGCTAGCTCAAATATCGAATAAAGTGTTGTGGTGCAGGAAGGGCCCCCAGGTGGAAAGTGGGGCCCCACACCTTTCCACCAAGCACCTCACAGACAAGGGGTGACATCCTCCTCCTTGGCAGAGGAGACATAGCTCATATGCTATCGGTGACAAGGTTTTCCACAGAAACCGAAATGTAGTGGATCAGAAACAATGCTGATTACATCAAGCACAGGGCAGGACAGAAATTGCTGCCTCCTTGCATCCCTAAAGGTCGTGCAGCAATCTCTTTCTCCATAGAATTTCCCAGGAAGGGATTGCACATTATGATGTACACTTGCTTCCTCAGGGTGTGTTAAAAAACCTTTTTAAAAAAAAAAATCATAGGGTCACAGAGCTTTTCTAAGCAGCTTAAAAAGTTTAAGAAAGAAAGAGGAAGCTCTCGGACCATCTTGTAAGTTCAGTACTGACCCACTTATTGTTCATTTCATTGATTAAGCAGCTTAAGCTGCAGGTGTACTTTCCAATCTGTGCATGGGTCTGGGGGTGGGACCATGCTGCAAAATGCAGAGTGAACAAGAATCCTCCCCAGCCCTCATTTTTGGCTTTCACAGTTCCCAAATATTCCAATGCGGTTCTCAGCACAAAAAGTGTGTATTTTAGAAGTGTGTGTTTTCAAGGAGAAAATATATTTTAGCAATGTGTATTTTGAGAGAGCATACGTTTTAAATACCTTTTGAAATGCCAGTCTATGTGTTTATGTGTTGCTGTTTTCCCCCATCGCAGAGTCATGTGGTAACGGGATGGAATAGGCTTCAGGGAGAACACATTTTCATAGGAACAAAAACTGGAAATAGACAGGTTTGTCTGCCCTCACATAAAAAAAAAACTTGCTGCAAAGAAAAATATTAAAACAAATTCATCTGCTAAGTTTATGTGTGTTAAAGAGGTGCTCTGCAAAGTGGGCTGGGCTGGCTGTGTGTGGGGGGGGGGTAACACATTTCACTCTCCCAGGTGTGGCAGTGCTGCCGCCGCCTCCGGACTGAGCTCTGCCCAGGAGGTAGATGGGTCTCCATTTTGTTCTATGCGCAGGGAATTCTTGTTTGCACGGAGGAGCATTCTATGAGTGAAGTGGTGCAGCCCACACACAGAGCTTTACTGCCTCAATGAGAACTAGGTTTAAAGGGCTCTTTAAACCTTAGCACACACCAGAAAAATGTCTGGCTATGGGCCTGCATACCTCTGCAATTCTGGGAGTGTGTGGAGTGGGCAGGGGGCAGTCATTTAAGAGTGTAAGAAATGCCCACAGAGCCATCCAGCCCAGCATCTGCAGTTCTGTGCCAAGATCTCTTGGCCATGAACTGCTCTGCTCTTCCACTAGAATGGAAATTCTCCTGGAATGGATGATACAGAGGGCCACACAATCCAAGGCTCCTGCCTCTTACCTGCTGGTGAAGGAAGGTGCCCTAACCTTAAGGGCACAACAAGAGCCCTGCTGGTTTAAGCCAGTGGTCCATCTAATCTAGCATCTTGTTCTCACAGTACCCAACCAGATACCCATAGCAAGCAGGACAGAGGTGCAAGAGCACACTCTCCACTTGTGATTCCCAGCAGCTTGTGTTCAGATGCATACTGCCTCCAGCAGTGGAGGTACAGCATAACAAAGGTGTTCCCTGTCTGACATCTGCAGCTGTTTGTGGCTGCAAGGTCGGGTCTGAAATCTTGGAGAAGGAACCTAGCCCAGCATAGGATGGTTGGAGATTAGCAACCAGCAGAGCAGTGGCAATGATGAGAGGTATAGAAAAGTCAGGGTTTAGCTGAAGCCAAATGATAGGGAAGCTCTATAAGAACATAAAAACAGTTGGGGGCTGGAAGAGCCCAGGGCAAAGCTAGGCATTATGCGGTAGTGGGCTAAAAGGGATTCAAAGCAACTGATATTCAGAGGCATTTCTCTACTCTTAAAAGGCAGAAGAGCAGGCCAAGGTGGTTTCCTCTGGGTCAGATGGCATCCATAATTCCTTTTGTCTTAAAAACAACAAAAAGCAGGAGTTTAGGAAGCTCCCAATAAGGCCTGGCCCTTATCTAATCCATCTGCCTGGCTCCTGGAGAGGTCCATCCCCTCCTGTTTCTTTCATGCTCTTCTTTTACTTTATCTATCAGATATGCTCTAAATCTAATCTGGAGATAGCGTACGAAGGATTCTTGGAGTCTTGTGCTGCATTATAGGGCGATGCCTTTGCAGATTCTACACTGAGAAGCCAGAGAGGGTAGGTCTGCCTTGCTGACAGCTCAGTGCCTAGAAAGATAGGAAGCCGACTTAGACTGAGTCAGGCCACCGATCAATCTAGCTCAGCACCATCCACTCTGACTCGCAGCAACTCTGGAGGTCTGCAGATGGAGAGTTTCCCCCAGACACCAGGAAGTGAACCTGGGACCTTCTGCGCACAAGGCAAATGCTTTCCCTTTGAGCTACAGTCCTTCCTCCATGAGGGGGAATGCCAATCTGGGGTATGCTGGGCCTGTTTTCTTCCAAAGTGTGTCCATGTAACTTCTGGAACTGCAACACATGAACACACCTTGCTGGGTCGCATGCTGTTTCCTGCAGGTGCCAGCTGGACTGGGATGGGACTAGCTCAGCAGCAGAGCACCTGCTGTGCACACGGAAGATCCTAGGTGGAGTTTATCCTAACGTGCATCTGAACACACTTTGTGTGGTGGAACCTTTTTCCTTTCTTTTCTTTTTTGGATTTGGAACATAGGGGTTTTCAATAAGGAGCTAGGTCTCGCTCTGCTTCTCCTTCCCTCTAAAAGTAGCAGTAGTTCCACGGCACTGCTACCTGATGCCAGTTGAGACTGGCAGGATGTAAGGCTGGAGGCCAGCAGTAGGTGGAGCCAGAGCCTATGACAGGCACAACCACAGTCAATTACAGGCAGGAGGAACTCATTCTAGTTTTGTCCTCCATGTCCCTCATGGTTGCTCTGTACAAAGGAAACATAGACCCTAAGGAGGAGGAAGCTGGCAGCCAGTGCCACCCCCTGGGCAGCTTGTAATAAGAAGACCGGCAGGTGGAGGGTAGCTGAAGGCAGACTGAGGTTGGTGGCTCTGTTTCCCAAATGGGACAGCCTCCACCGTCCAGCAGAGCAGACTGTGCTTGCAAAGTGGAAGGGCTGTATCAGCTGTTTGTGCATGGTTGGTGGAGGGAGTTTAGAATAAATCACCGTGATGGGTGAGAGGCAGAAACAATTCCTGAGCTTGGGAAGGAGAAACTTGCAAATCACACTGTGCTTCCACCAGTTGAACATCTGGTTTGTCGCGCCATTTGATGCCACCCGGATACTAAATATTTTTATCCTACTAACTGGCGGGAGTCTAATGGGGAGGGAGGCTGGGACGGGGCTAGATTAATGGGAGGGCACTCCCAGCTGGAGCGCTCCTGCAGCGAACAGTGTTAGCTGGCAACGTAAGTGAGATTGATAGCCCTGGAAGGAGCCTGGGAGTACATTTGGCTTTGTGATTCAGAACTGCTCGGACAGAGACCTATGGAGAATTAACTAGTGGAAGGCAAAGGGGAGGGGGGAAGAGTGCTAAGTGCCATCCCAAGCCTCTGCATAAGAACATGAGAAGAACCTGGCTGCTGGGTCGACCCAAAGGCCCATCTAGCCCTGCAGTCTGTTCTCACAGTGGCCAAACAGATGCCTGCAAAACATCTGCAAGCAGAAACTGAGCGCAACAGCATCCCACCCCCCTACTTGCAATTCTCAGCAGCTGGTATTCAGAGGCAATACTGGCTCTGACAGTGGAGGGACAACATGGCCATTGTGACTAGTGGCCATACAAAGCATTATCATCCATGAATTTGTCTAATCCTATAAGAACATAAGAAGAGTCCTTCTGGGTCAGGCCAATGGCCCATCTAGTCCAGCATCCTGTTCCCACAGTGACCAACCCATTGTCTGTGGGAAGCCCGCAAGCAGGATTTGAGTGTAACAGCAACTCTCCCCAATTGTGATTCACAGCAATGGATATTCCAAGGCACACCACCTCCAACTGTGGAGACAGAGCATGGCAAAGGTGGCCTCTGTCTAGCATCAACAGCTGTTTGTGGCTGAAAGGTCAGGGCTGAAATCTGGGAGGAAGAACATAGCCCAGCATGGGATTACTGGAGGTTAACTGCCACTGCAAGGACAAGAGGTGAAGAGGAGTCAGGGATGACCAGAAGTACAATGATAAGGAAATTCTTTAAGAACATAAAAACAGTTGGGGACAGTGAGGCAAGAGCCACAGTTAAAGAGTGACCAGTTAAATCAGATTGCTGAATAAAGGAGGTTGTCTGAAGGCATTCCTCCTGATTTGTTTGCACAAAGTTTGCGGGGAGGTTAAAGTGGGGTCAGGATGGTCAGCTATTTATTAAGCATTTGTTTTTATTTGTTTGTGGGGAGGTTAGATGCTGCTGCATCAGCCAATTGTTATACAACACATGCCAGGGCATTTCCCCATCTCTTTCTTTATCTTATTTAGTGCAATTTAGGGTTCTAGAAGGAACAGGAGGGTCCCCAAATACAACAAGACTGCAGGCTCACTGCATTTTGAAGTAAGTGAAGTAATACACACATTACCATATAAAAGAGGAAGGGGTGCTCAAGACCATTAAGTCCAGATTCTTAAAAATTACTGACCTACACCACTGTCGGTTCCAGCATCATTTCCCATACAGCTGGAAAAGCAGATTGGGGGAGTGAGCGCACTTTTTAGTGGAAAGATGGCAGGGAGGGAAAGGATTAAGTAGTCCCTCTCCAATTCTGCTCCTCTGCTTCCAAAGGCAGCCTCCAAGACTGCTTTTCATGTTTTTTAAAAATGCCGGGAGACTGGTCCTTGCATCAACATCTAATATGCCCATCAATCCAGGGGAAGGAATGGAAAGGAATGAGAAGCAGGAAACAGATGGAAGAAGAAGGGACTGAAACATAGGAAACTGGCTTATATTGATTCAGGTAGGTAGCCGTGTTGGTCTGACGCAGTTGAAACATATAAAAAAAACTGAAAATGTCCAGTAGCACCTTAGAGACCAACTAAGTTTGTTCTTGTTATAAGCTTTCGTGTTCATGCACACTTCTTCAGATACACTGAAACAGAAGTCACCAGACCCTTATATATAGTGGGAGGGTGGGGTGGGGTTGGGTTTTTCTCAGGGGGGTAGAAGAAACACCCCATATGTTTCAACTGCCTTATACTGAATCAGACCACTGGGCCATTCAGCTCAGCACTGACTGGCAGGAATCTCTCCCAGTCCAACCCAGAGATGCCAAGAATTGAGCCTGGGACCTTCTTGTGCAAAGCAGGGGCCCTATCCTGTTGCTCAGCTACAGCACTGGCATAGGTTCACAAAGGCCAACAGGAACAAAGTGAGGATGGTTATATGCATACACAAGGGCAACCTCTTGCTCAGTGTCAAACCACGTGCTTGACACTCACCTGGAGAGCACCACTTTGGGGAAGGCTGCTGCAAGGTAGGAAAGCTAGGAAGGGTGGTGGGAAAGAGGTCTAGAAACTTGGTGGTCTTACTTGCATGGCAGGATTAGCTAATCGATTTAGAAGGGATGGGGATTGCAATTTAATAAAGTTTCCGTCTTCAGCTCAGTGTTGTTTCTAAGTGCTTCCATCTGACAATCCTGGGACCCGCTTGCCTGGCAGCTCCCTGTTCTATTATCCCCCGTTTGAATTTCCCTTTGCCGGATGCCAAGTGGTTGGGGGGTGGGAGGGTGAGGGCAATATAAACTGCTCAGAGAAAGGGAGCAATTAATCTTATTCAGGAGCATCGCAGCCACATGAGCCCTGCCACCCAAATTAAATTTTAACTTGTCTCATAAATCTTCCCTTTAAACTCTCCTTCTCGTGACCAGCTGCACTGGCAGACGGGCTGGAAATGTCCTTGAAACTCGGGGGACCAGCAGATTCGAAATAGAGCTTGGCTCTCTGGTCCTCCCAGCCCCTCCCACCCCCCACATGCCCTGATTCAAGGCAGCAGGCTGCGGGGCGAGCAGAACAGTGCGGCTGCTACAGGGACGGCATTAACGTGTTGGAGAATCTGGGGACGGCAACCTTGCTGTAATCGTTAAAAGAACCACCAGCCCTTTTTGGCAGAGCTTAAGATTCCTGCTCCTGGTGCCCTGGATTTTATCCAGCTCAAGTAATTAAAATCCTGGCTCCTTTCAGCTCCGCTGCTCATTGCAAATGCATGCATCCAGTGCTCAGGTGTAAACACACCGCCAATGTGCCCCTGCTCCAGAGGCACATATCCTCTTAGCAAGTCAGGAGTTTAAAAGTTTCACTCCACCCCAGAGGCAGCTGCATCTAAGGTGGGGCAGTGGTGGGGTGGGTGGGTGTTCAAACACAGGGCCCTTGTACACACAACACACACATTCACACACTACTGTTGCTCTAAAATCAGACTCAATCCCTGAAACAAGAATTGCTGTCTAAGCAGCTGCTGTAGTCCAAGAGTGATCGTCTGTGTAGACCACTCGTGTCACATCTGTGTCCCACCCTTTCTCCAAGTTGCTCAGGGTGGTGCATACAAGATGCGCTATCCCCACAACAAGCTAGTCAAATAAGTTAGCATAAGCTGCTGGTGTGTATCAAACTTGAGTTCCCAGCAGCCAGGCTCCTTCCCATCTGCTCTACCAGTGCCATGTTTCATCTGCAAGGCCAGCAGACTGAATTCTGGGCTGTTGAGGGCACCACCAAAGCTGCAGTACCAACCTGCAGATCATTGGGCCTCCCAAGGGGCCCATCAGCCCATGGCTCAATGGTAGAGCACTGGCTTTGCATGCAAAAGGTCTCCAAGTTCAATCCCCAGCATCTCCAGGAAGGGCTGGGAAAGTCCCCTGCCTGAAATCCTGGAAAGCTGCTGTCAGTCAATTTAGACAGTGCTGAATTAGATGGACCAGTGGTCTGATTCAGTCTAAATCAGCTTCCTATGTGTATTAAGCAAGGGGAGGGGCTGTAGCTCAGTGGTAGAACATCTGCTCTGCGTGCAGAAGGTCCCACTTTCAATCCTCCAGGTAAGGCTGGGAGTCTCCCCTTCCTGAGACCCAGTAAGTTGTCTGCGTAAGTTGTCCCTGGCATAAGGAAATGGCTTCAGCTCCCACTTCCTTGCATTTTGTGTGTGTTGTTTTGACTAATATATGCATTTTTAACACTGTGCTTGGCTGGAGAACAGCATATCTCGGCCATGTTTCAGTTCTCTTATTGATTCAGAAGGTACAAATTAGGTGGATCCACTTTTACCTGCGAAACAACTCAAATTTCCTCCCCATCCCTAGCAGAAGCCTCTGGGTTTTGCACGGCTTGAGCATAGCCTGCTGTACAAAGGCAGGACAGCACACGGCTACTCCTTCCTCCATTATTGCCTCTGGGCATGCCTGCTGCTGTCATGGGGCCCCCAGGGAAGGCTGCCCAGGTGAGAATGCGGCCCTCAGGCAGAAAAATGGTTCCCACTCCTGCAGTCATATTTCGCGCAGTCAGCAATGGTGTGCTTGCGTGGTGATGGACTCCAGTCCTTTGAAATTAAAAGTCGCACTACCCATGGTACTAGGAAGCTGGCTAAAGCCATGAGTCTCATTGACACTCCCCTGCCTTCCGAGTTGGCATGTCAAGGCTCGCAGACTAAGCACAAAGTCATCAGGGAGCAAGTTGTAACAGAGCAGATGAGGAGGGTGAGGCCAAGTAGGCCTGGGGCAGGTGGACAAGGAGGGCAGGTAGCCAGCCAGCTGTACAATCTGTGCTTCAATGAGACAACGTGCTCAGACTGGAGAGTCCCTCCATTCAAAAGCCAGTGAGGATTGTGGCCTGCAGAAAGGGAGGGCGGCGGCTAGGAAGCGCTGTGGTGTGGGAAGAGTGGTTGCGGCTGAGGAAGGGGTGTTTATTTGCTTATTTAAATATTAAATATTTTCAGGCCACAATTTTCATAAAAATGCAGTATACAGTGGTACCTCGGTTTGCAACCATTTTGGATTACATCTGCGTCAAACCTGGAAGTAAGTGTCCCTTTTTTTTAGATTACAACCCATTTTTTTGGATTACAACCCCTTTTTTTTGGAGGCCCCATTGGCGAAAGGTTGTGCCTTGGGTTACAACCTATTTTGGTTTACAACCGGACCTCCGGAATGGATTATGGTTGTAAACCAAGGTACCACTGTACAACATACAAAATAACAGCAACTTCGTTAAGTCGTCAATAAAAGCTTCAGTAAGAGCTGGTTGGGCGGAAAAAAATCTGCATTTCAAAGGCGACACAGTTTTCAATAGGTGTCTGAAAGTAGTCAGGGATGATTCCTGCCGAGGGAGTTCCAAAGGACAGGGCCTGCCACGCTAAAGGATTGGTCCCTGCTGAAGGCTAACTAAACCCCAGAGGCGTAGGGAACCACCAGAAATGCCTCATCAGAGGGTCTCAGTGATCAAGTTGGCGCATAAGGAATAAAGAGGTCTTTAATGTACTTTGGGGCCAAATTGTTTAGGGCTTTGTGGATTAACCCAAGAACCTTGAACCTGGCCTGAGAGCAAATAGGCAACTCTCTTAGCAGAAGGGCAACATATTGCCAGTAACCTGCAGCATTAGCTGCAGCTTCCGAATTGCATACAAGGGCAGTTCCACATAAAGAATGCTACAGTAATCCAGTCCTGAGGTTACCAATGCACAGAGCACTATTTTGCACATAAAGAGTCCCAGGGGTCAGTAAGAGAGCCTTAAAGCATTGCATTTGATCCCTGGGCTTGAGGTTCTGCACCTGTTCAAGCCTAACCTTTTATCCCTGATGTGTCAGCCTTCTACATGAGGAATTTTTTAAAAAGCAAACCCCCATCCGCCACCTGCACTACAATGTCATAGAATCCCATGTTTTGGTTTAAGGCGTAGACAGTCACCTGAGCCACAACCCTGACATCAGGATTGTGGGTCGGGTAATGGAGGGAGCAGGATCACGAGCCGTTCATGCCAGAGACATTTCATGGCCTTTGAAATAAAACAAAGTAGGAGGCATCTGTGGCTTGCCCAGGAGCACGGAGTAACATTCAGAACCAACAGATGGCAAAAGGCAAGGGGGCTAAAAGGGAAAGTGAGAAACAGGGGCGGAGGAAGAAAGATGTGATCTGCTCTTCGAAAATGTTTACAGTGGTTCCCAGGAAGCACATGAAAGGGTGTGGAGACAGGCCCTGTGGAGGTCACCAAGGTTGTGACCAGGCCGACAGCTTAGAACCGGATCAGGAGGAAAGAACCCAGAGGGCTCCAGCTGTGACTCTGTCTGTTCCAATTGTGTCTCCTTCTTGCTGTAATACGTAGCCTAAAAGCAGAGGAAGGGAAGGGAAGGGAAGGGAAGGGAAGGGAAGGGAAGGGAGAAGGAGGACTGGCTTCTGCTGCCTCTGCAACACAAGATATTTCAAGATATTTGACAACCTAGGTTGTGGGTAGAGATGTTCAGGCCCTGCAGATGTTGCTGAACACCTATCATCCCTGACTATTGTCCATGGTGGGCACTTCTGATGGGAGCTGGAGTACCAACAATTGGAAGGCAACAACAACCCCCCCCAAACAAAAAAAAATCATAAGATCAAGGCTATGAACTAGGGAGTTCTTTCTCTCCTCCCTTACTTCTCCAGTTGAATCTATGCAAGCAACAGAACTAAGGTCCTGAGGTAGCAAAGTGGACTTTAAGAACACCAATCAAAGCACGCATCAAACAGTTATCATTTTATAACAAAGTATTTTATACGTATGCATTTTGGATAACGTCCTCCTGAAAATATGTCAGCATTTTGTGCCAATTTCTCCTAAAATACACATTTTGTGTATGCTGATTGACTAGTATACAAGTTTTTGCAGGTAATTTCCTCTAACATTATGCATTTTTCTATGTCATCTTCACGAATGTATGCATTTTTACACACACTTTCCCCTATTTGTGTACACTAGTTGGAGAGCTGCATTGCACTATTCAGTAAAGTGTAAATTTTGAAAGATACTTGTGTTCTGGTTCATGTATTGCTTCAGGAAGTGTGAATTAGGTCATTTCCCCCCTTAAAATGCAAGCAAAATCAAATTCTTCCCCCGCCCCAGGGAAATAACTTTTTTGACCGCTCCCCCACAATTAAAAGAAAAACATTTCCTGTGAAGAAGAAAAAGGACTTTAAAGAAAATAGCGTAGCACTCTCCCGTAATGAAACTTTTCTGTCTGTGAAAAGCTCCCACCCCACCCCACCCCACCCCATATACAGTAAAAAATGTAAAAACCCTGCACCTGAATTCTGTATTGGTACCATCCATTTGTCCAGCTCAGAATTCTACATTTTCCTCCAGCTGCACACATTAAGCCCAGCCTTTGGTTTCTGTTATGTAGTTATTGAACAAACAATAATTGGTAGCCATGAACAGAGAATTACTTGCAACCTTTCAGACCTGGGACCTTGGTTGGTGGTAGCAACATTTAGTTTTTTAATGGGTTTTTAAAAAACTGATACTTGTATTTTAAATTACTATTACCTGCTTTGATCCTAAAGTGGTAGGGGAGGTTATAAATGAAATCAGCTGGTCAATAAAAATATGGACAACAGCATCCAGAAATTATAGTGTAAGGCCAACAGCTGCTCCCTGAATCTCAAGGGACAGAGCTTTGCATCATCCAATCCACTTCATTAGAAAAAGAAAAATAATTTTAAATGAATATGCATACTTAATTAAGTGTTCTCTCCCTCTTTTTTTTTGTTAAACGAAGGGGCACAATCCAGTTCAGTAGTACAAACTCCACTGAAATGAATGCACGTGCTCTGCATAACTCCCATTCATTTCAATAGGGCTCAGGAAGAAGTCTCTTAAGTTAGGGGAAAGGGAGATTTAAAGCTTGGTTCGGCTCCAGAGTTAAATTGTGAGAACCTGTGCTGCAAGACCTCACTTAGGCTGGCTTTTAAACACAGAAAGCAAATGAAAAGAGGTTCAATCCAGTCTTCTTACATTTTAGTAATCCGAAAAACACTTTCCAACTGGCTCTCAGACCTTCCCCACACTGCACTTCTCTCTCTAGGCCACACGCCTCACTGGCCCCGTTCCGCACCTCAAGTGTTTTTGCCTGGCTGGAATTTGTCCTTGAACTCTTACCATGCCTTTTTGCTTGTCTGGATGGAGGACGGGGAGGGGGGGTACGTAAGTGTGTGTAGAAACTAGCCTATCGAACAAAGGCAAACTTTACACTTATTCCTTTCTGTCCACCACTACTCAGAAAGGGATGCAACTCTTGGGCTAGAAAAGCTTACTTGCCTTTGTTCCAAGTGGATTCCCCTGACTGTGTAACAAATAATTAAGAACTCACAACTAAAGGCAGGTGCGTCCTCCAACCCAAAGTTGTGGTAGAATGTGTGGATGTTGGGGAAGAAGGACATGGGTTGGCATGACCTTCGAAACAGACAGCCCAACAGAGCTCTCATGAGGGTAAGAACTGGTCTCGGCCACATCTGGCCCTCCCGCTATCAAGGAGAGGATACAGTACTTATGGACCCCTGTGTGGATCCAGAATGGCAGTTTCCAGCACTCCACAGGTCTGTTCCTCCTCCCACCGAGGTCTCCCCATTGCCTACTGTCCCATTAATATTCCTTTATGAGGATCTCTTCCTCTCCCCGTTGGCCTCTGAAGACACATCATCGGCCACCAAAGGCGCCAACATTACCATGTGCCAACCATCCAACGCTGGCCTGCTCCCTCATCTGGCGGTGTGTGATTAGGACATGACAGCAATGCCCTGCCTATGTCAGATTTAATGGGGGAAGGGGAGAAGAGTAGCTGAAACAATGCCCAAGGAGGCACTTAAAATAAATTATCCCAGATGTTAAGATTTGCCATGTCATTTGCATTTTGAAAGTGATGTCCTCCCTCCCTCCCACACCACACTTCTCCACCTCTCTCCATACCAACCAGAGCGGCTGGAAACTCGCCCAGCAGCACACAAGGTGATAAAAACCCTGTTTTATTTTACTCCTTTAAGTATCTCATTTTACACACAGACATATATAGATATAGATATAATTTCTGTCCCGAACTGCAAAAAGGATTCAAGATGTAAGTGTGCGCTTGTGTCTGTCTGTCTATGTGTAAGTGAGCTAAGGGGATCAACTTCCCTGGCCCTCACATGCCCCGGAGTGGGGAGACGCCTATAATTTTTCACTGAACAAATGTCAACTCCACCTGAATCCGACCCCAAACTATCAATTACACCTCAGTCAGACAGTGCAATTTGGACAAAGAGAAATGGTGGCGGGAGCATTGGCGCATCACTTGCTTTCAAACATTTATAGCAGGAAAACGATAGCAAAAAGGTATAAGGCATATACAGAATATATATTGTTTTGATGCGGGAGGCAAGGACAGTCCAGAGAGAGAGAGAGAGAGAGAGAGAGAGAGAGAGAGAGAGAGAGAGAGAGCGAGCGCACTTCTTATGGTTGAAAGCACCCTGCTTGCTAGTTCTGAAGATAGTTCTATCATTTCTTTGGAGTGGGGGGAGGTGCTACAGGCCCCTTACATGACACCCCTGATCAAAACTAGTGGGACAAAAGCAAGTTGTCGAAAAGCCATTTGGTGTTTTGAAAGCTGCTTTCCAGTACACACCCCTGTGCATCACAACATACACAAAATGCAAGTACAACAGACCCCACTCCATTCAGCTTCAGCGGAACAACCATTGATGACCCTGCTACAGCCAGACCCCACACATCCCTACTGGGAGGGCTTTGAATCCCTTCACAGCAGTCACTAGCTCAATAGACATAGAGGGTGCAAGTGGGGTTTGCACCTGAGAGGG
Organism: Podarcis gaigeae; assembly: GCF_964106915.1. Lineage (NCBI taxonomy): Eukaryota > Metazoa > Chordata > Lepidosauria > Squamata > Lacertidae > Podarcis > Podarcis gaigeae. The sequence continues at coordinate 12,619,863 of NC_139693.1, read as the reverse complement.
GTTTTGCATGCTGCTGCTGCTGTGCTGTGCTGTGCTATAATTGGACGCTGTTATATAAAACCTTATGCTCTCTGGTGGAAACGAAGGCAGGACAGTCAACTACTTGGGGCGGGTACTGCTGCCCCCTTACCAAATTTCCTGTGCCATGTCCGGGACTGGTGCAAAGTTGCACTGCTGGGCACTTCCAGACTGTTGCTATTGGGAGAGGAGAGACTGCCCCTCTTGTGTGAGAAGCACGCTCCCTCCCTCCCACTAAAATAAAAATTTAAAATGTGGCACGTTTTGTAATCAGGAAAATGATGGGGGAACACACTCGGAAGTGTGGGATAACACTTGCTTTCACCCAGTGTCATTTAACCTCCCCACAAACAAACCAGAAGGAATGCTCGACATATAGCTTATGTTGCCTAATTTCCCTACAAATCTGTGCAATAAATCAGGATGGATGCTCAGTAAACAGGTTGTCTGGAACTGCCCATTAAACAGCTGCGGCCATGGATGAAAAGCTCCTCCCCTGTGTCACTCATGGCCGTCCCCCGCCCATCTCCACCTATTCCAGCCATTCCTTCATCATGTCTGGGGAGAGATATTTGGGGCATTCCACCAGTGTCCTGTGTCTTCCACCAGATCCTGTATAACCCCTCTGCCAGTGGATCTTCAGTAAAGAATTGCGTCCTAAAAGGCATGAAACTGAGGCAGTGTTAGGGATACCTGGGGACATGGCGTTTCTTTTCTTTTTGTAAATTTATAACTGGGTTGCAGGCACAGCATTCTCAATGAAGTCGTGCAGGATTTCATTTTTCTTATGCACTCATCATGACCAGTGTTCATAATGGTATCAGAACAATTATATGCAATCCTGCTATCAATACTTCAAAAAGTTTCTGATTGGGCATACTGCTTTGTTTCCAATCAGCACATGCCCTGTAACTTCCTACTAAAATCCTGCAACTTTTTATAATGTGAATGTTCCAGGTTTGGGAGTTTGCTTGTTTTTGCCCCACTTTTGTTGCACTATAAAGCAAGAGCGCCCTTCCAGACAACAATAACGGGAAAACTTGGGGGGAAGCACTGCAGAACAACTGGTAATGCGGAATGGTGTGTGGATGGTCCAGTATGAATCCACCACTTTTGCACCATCACTAACATGGTGCAGGATACCTGCAAAAACAGAACTGTCTGGAGGAGCCCTTAGGAGGCAAAGGCAATAAAGGCAGGAAGGAAAAGCACAATGGGAAGGCAGAGTATTTAACACCCATCAGCCTCAGCTCTAGGTTAGAGGGACACAACAGACAAGAAGGACAACCTGATTTGGGGTGGGGGGAGTGCTATTTTAATATAGAACTCCCAGAGTCAAAAAAATCTTAATGCTCAGCCTCTGGTTGGCCCTTGATTAAATGATCTTCCACATCCTTTCTAGCAATGCAGACAAATGATTCTGAATGCCAATGACTGAGAATGGCCGGAGGGATATACACACGCAATCCCAACCCTCTTCCTGTATAGGTGTAAGAAAAGCAGAAAGAAATTCTCAATGAGGTTCTTGTTTGGAAGCAACAATATGGAGTTCCAAGTCCCGGAGGGTATATCAGGAGGTGGTGGTGGCAGGGAGAGGAGTTAGGACATCCAAATATGCAACGCCTCGCTTTATTTCACCAATGCAATTATCCCAAGCTGTTCGCTGCAATGGCACAATGTGGATTTATTACCTTTCTCACTCTCCGGGGGAGTGAGAGAGAGAGTTTAATCACCAGGCTGAAAATCCTGGCAGCTTTCAGATTTCAAAACACAAGTCGGGCTGACTCTTTGTGGCCTGGTACCTTGTCCATGAAGCTATGGCCAATGTGGTGGGGAGGGGGAATCATGTGCTTAAAAATTAATGCTTGTCATTGATGTGCTCCATTCTAGTTCCAAAATTTGCTACATTCCCCGAAAAATAAATAAACAAATACCCTATGCTGGAATATTTTTGTAAAGATGACAGAGCTAAAAGGGCACAGAATGAGGAGAGAGGAAAAATGGCTTAGGGCGGCTGGACTCTTATTAATCTGCCCCAGGAGTGGTTTAACAGTCAATCCCTCTATTCAGGGGACTCTGGGAATTGTAGCTCTGCGAAGGAGATGGGGGTCTCTTAAGAAATCTCAGTACCCTTAACAAACTACAGTTTCCATTATTCTTTGGGGGAAACCTTAGAATCATAGAATCATAGAGTTGGAAGAGACCACAAGGGCCATCGAGTCCAACCCCCTGCCAAGCAGGAAACACCATCAGAGCACTCCTGACATATGGTTGTCAAGCCTCTGCTTAAAGACCTCCAAAGAAGGAGACTCCACCACACTCCTTTGCAGCAAATTCCACTGTCGAACAGCTCTTACTGTCAGGAAGTTCTTCCTAATGTTTAGGTGGAATCTTCTTTCTTGTAGTTTGGAACCATTGCTCCGTGTCCGCTTCTCTGGAGCAGCAGAAAACAACCTTTCTCCCTCCTCTATGTGACATCCTTTTATATATTTAAACATGGCTATCATATCACCCCCTAACCTCCTCTTCTCCAGGCTAAACATGCCCAGCTCCCTTAGCCGTTCCTCATAAGGCATCGTTTCCAGGCCTTTGACCATTTTGGTTGCCCTCCTCTGGACATGTTCCAGTTTGTCAGTGTCCTTCTTGACTATTTAAAATGGTGTGACACTGCCGATGGAGGCCTCTATTTCTGGATCGATATATTTTGGGACCCATGCCAATTTCACACATGTTCCTACATAAGTCCCTTCCAACCTGTTTCTACATTAATCTGCCCAAAAAAACCCACCAAACTACATGAAAAATTGTATTTAAATAGCAATTTGTATTTAAATAGCATTTTATTATTTATTTAAGCACATACTTTATCTCAATATAAACATATTTCAGTGCATTTTATCATACACTACTCAGTGCATTTTATCATACTTAAGTTGTGTCTTCCTTTAAATTCCACTGTCCCTAACAGAACTTGCACTCCATTCTCTTGAAACTGAAGTACTGTACCTTGTGTTTTCAGTGTTTCTAAATTCTTAGCTTTGGGGGGCATGGAACAACACCTTTTTTGGTGTTTTTCTCTGCATGCTTTATCCAAAGTGACCCTAGAAGCCAATCCTCAGCGGCTACAATCATCACAAAGAGTGAGAAGACTTATGTGGCTTTAAAAAAAAAAAGCCCTTTCATATTGGACGGTGCTAGTACTCTTGGGAACAGGAACCCTGCTGGGATCCTGTTGCAGAAACAGTCATGGGTTTTTGACATCCCGCCCCATAACCCCAGCAGAATACATCTCTGATCTGGAGACAATAGATACCTTTTTTTATGTAAACCTACCAACTCTCCTTTGACAGTTCATCCATCTGATGAAACAGTGTCTAAGCCACCAAAGCTCAATGCCACAATCAATGTGTTAGTCTTTAAGGTGCCACAGGACTCTGCTGTTTATGCTCCCTTCCGCTTCGCTTCAGGCCACTGTATATCAGTTTCGCAGGATGACCTCAGATCTAGAAAGTGAATTATTCCACCACCAGCACCACTGGCACCACCAGCAGCCCTCCCTTCTCCCATGTACTCTCTCCAGTGCCACTCGCAGAAGGCCTGGAATGACTCCCATTATTTTTAACGGCTTTCTTCTCCCATTAAGAAGGGCTTGAAAAACAACCACTTCGAGCAGCCAGGGATTCAAATTAGCACATCCCCACTTAAACAACCTCAATATGTTTTGCTTAAAGGAGGAGCACTGATGGCGCTTAAAGCAAATTTGTGGACGGTCAGGAACAAAAAGTGCCAGACTGGGCAGAGGCAAACATGAGGACATTCTCACTGGATCAGACCAGGGACTTGCTTTGTACTGTACCTAGTTCCCAATGGTGGCCAGTCAGATGTTTCTCAGAAGCAAAACCTTTTCCCAAGATGATGCAATGCAAACTGTGATGTTTCTCGTAATGTATACAGATGGGCCGTAACAGAGCTTTGCAGAAGGTCCCAGGTTCGGTTCCTAGTCTCATCTCCAGGTAGAGGTGGGAAAAGATTCCTGCCCCAAATCCTGGAGAACCACAGCCAGCTAGTCAGCTAGATGGGCCAATGGTCTCTTAACTTATTAGTCAGCTTTCTTGGTGGCAGAGCAACTGCTCTGCATTCAGAAAATCACAGGTTCAATCCCAGACATCTCCAAGAAGGCTGGGAAAGAACTTGTCGGAAAACCCTGGAGAGCTACAGCCAGTCAGTGTAGACAATATTAGACACACTAATCATCTGGTGCTCAAGCAGTGCCTTCCAATAGAGATATATCCAATGTTAGTCCTACTCAGAACAGCCCCCTTGAAATGAATAATGAATGCCAACGGGTCTGCTCTGAGTGTCGGATACAACCCTAGTTTTCCATAGACAAGGAGATTCTGGCCAGGGGAGGGAGAGAGGGAGAAGTCAAAGCTCCATTCCCCTTACATGCATCCTAAAGTTACGGTACCATGTTCTTAAAAAATAAAAGAAAAAAACTTTCAATTGGTCCTGAGGGGTATTCCAGTCAGCTCTGCATTTTCAGCAGGCAACTTCCTCCATTCCTACGCTCCCCACCCTCTGAGCAAACTCATTTCTAAGAAACATAAATTTAGAAGAAGTAAGAAAGGAGGGGGAGAAGGAAAGCAGCAGCTAATTTACAAACAACAGGGAATCTCTTGTTGCCCATTCATAATTAATGGAACTCCTGCTTACAACTATTCTTGTGGCAGACACACACACACCCTGTCCAATTTGTGCACAAGGCTGGAAAAAGAGGCAGGTTTGGCTGTGGACATTGTCTTTCTCTCTGTGTGTCTCTTTTTCACATGACAGCAGGTTGAGAGGCAGGACAGGAGCCTGAAAGGGAATTCTGCGTCAGCTCAGGGTGGATTCCCAGATCCCAGCAGCGGCAGGGGACTACAGCAGCTTTCGCCAACGTAGTGCCCTTCAGATGTTTTGGACCACAACTCCCATCAACCCCAGCTAATGCTGACTGGCGTTTTTGGGACTTCTAGTCCAAAACATCTGACGGGCACCGCATTGAGAAAAGTTGTGCTTCCCAAAATAACAGAGGGAGCTGCCTCGTTCCCCTCCTGAAGCACTTTTTCCTTTCGCCAAAATATGAAAGGTTTCAAAGCACCCCCAGAAGGAAAAACTGTGAGCATCCAGAGCGAGGTGGAGGTTAACAAAACCAGACTGGATACATGTGCCCAACAGTAAGGCACCACAATGGTCTTGCCTAGGATTCCTGGTTGCACACCGCAGCAGGAAAACTAGATGACAGCTTGTAGCTGTGCAAACATGCCCATGACCTTCGCTTTTCTGACTCAAACTCCACCTCCTCAACCACTCCCAATAGGGGGACCCATCTAGTCCAGCATCCTGTTCTCACAGGATGTGCACGGGATGCCTTCAAGCAGGACCTGAGCATAACAGCACACTTCCCTCCCCCGCAGTTTCCAGCAACCGGCATTCAGAAGCATACTGCATCCAACTGTGTAAGCAGAACATAGCCATCAGGGTTAGTAGCCTTATCCTCCATGAATCTGTCTACTCTTTTAGAGTCGTCCAAGTTGGTGGTCATCACTGCTTCTTTTGGGAGCAAATCCTACAGTTTAACTATGAGCTGTTTGTAAAGTCCTTATTTTTGTCGGTCCTGAATCTTTCGGTTGTGTTGGGTGTTTCCTGAGTTCCATTGTTACGAGAGAGGCTGAAAAAAACTGCTCCCTGTTCACTTTATCAACATCATGCACAATGTACACTGCTTTGAGCAATTTGGAAAAAAGAGTGAAATAAAATGCAAGGAAATTTACAATTGTAAGCAAACCACACACACAAACACAAGCACCATGAGAAAGTGATGTCACCTCCCCACTCCAAATCTCTAACCTGCCTGTTCAAAGTGGGAATTAAAGTATTCTAGGAGGATGTTGATATCAGAATATCCAAGGCCCAGTGAACATAACAAATGCTGCCATTTCCAGAACACCCGAGCCTCCACCACTGTGTTATGTTGAACCCCACAGAATGCCCCACTATATATATATATATATATATACACACACACACACACACACACACACACACACACACACACATAGATATAAATGATATAGATATATGCCAACCCCAAACCTTGCCTCAGAATGGATTAGGAGGGTTTTGCAAGGCTATTTAGCAGCGTGCAAGATTCAAAAGAGTAATCAAAGCACCTCTCCATTTCTTTGCTATTAAATGAGAAGAAAGCTCCAATCAGAACATCAAAGGCGAGGAATTAAACTGTCTCTGAGCTTGGCAGAGGAGGAGCAAAATCACACATAACATATGCGTGCACACTTTTTATTTTTAAACATATATTTCCATATCTAATCTCACAGGAAGGAAGGAATTATGCTCCCTGTTTGTTCTTCGGGCCCCATGCGATGGCCGCTTCTCTGTTCATTAAGCAGATCGCCTTGCAGCTCCGAAATGAACCATTAGCAGATTAATTAATAAGGAAGCACTTTGAAAGTGCTGCTACTTAGACCTATCAAGGATTGGCACCAGGATTCAGTGGGGGGAGATGGAGAAGAGACCATCAGTAGGCCTTCTTAACTAGCAAGCAGGAGCAGGGATCAGTCATGACAAACTGAGGACACAACCAGGTGATTTGTATGAGTGAGCCAAGCTAGATGCTGTTTTTTAAAAACAAATGTCACCTTCAGTTTCCTCATCCCTGGATTTAGGGGTTACTAGGCCCTGTAAAAGCAGGCAGGTTCTGGGATCCTGGGGAGAGGTGACTGACAGTCCAAATGGGCCAGAAGTAAGTGCCTAGTCTAAAACATTTACCAGTCAAGTCCCAAGCAGCAATCAGGAAAGAGCAGCAGGGGCTTGGGCAGTGTCCCCACACCAGAGGAAAGCTGTTCAGACTGAGAAGCAAGCTGTGAGGCTGGAGCTTTATAGGGGATGCTGCTCAAGGATTGGACGTTGGAAGTCAGCTGACAGAATGCTCAGGCAGCCTGGTACTGCAGCCTAGATGGCCCCCTGCAAGCACCAAGTCAGTCTGCCAGCCTTGTAATAGAAACAGCATTGGCATTGGCAGGTGGTAACACGCCTCCCTCGTGAGAGCCCTAGTTTGAGATTTGCTCTGCCCGCTATGAGACATACTGGCTTGAAATTTTTGTCAAGCAGACTCAGGGCCCCAGCATCCACCCTCCTTGCCACCTGCCAGAGCCAGCCTTGGGGCTTGCCCTGCGCTAGCAGGTTTACTGCTGGAGTTCATGCACAGCTGACCAATATATATGCATTACTGTGCCAAGCGCCTTGGGCCCCAGCTGCACACTGCAACAGCAAAACAAGACAGGAGTTCATGGATGTGCCACTGTGGGAGAAAGACAAAGGATGCAGCCTGAGGGTGTTTTCGAGGGATGATGCAAGCAGAGTCTAGTGTTTCCATTATGTGCAACTTCATAATGATGTCACAACATGACATCATACTTTCCAGCCCCCATAGTCTCCAGGGTCCTCAGACACAGACTGGGGGGGGGGGGAGCAGCCTTTTAAACAGTTGTGTTCAAGGCTAGCCTAGTGAGCAAAGAGGGAGATAAGAAAAGAAGACTCCCATTGTTTGAGAGCTTCATCCAGCTTGGCTTTGAGTAGGTTTATAATGCAATCCTGTGCATGCCAACTCAGAAGTTCCCTTAACTTACTCCCTGGGGAGTGTGTAGAGCAGGGGTGAGGAACCTCAGACCTGGGGGACAAATGTGGCCCTCTAGGCCTTCCTAGCTGGCCCTCCAAAATCTCCCTGGGCCATCCATCTAATGGGAAATTTACCTTTTTCTTCCCTACAAAGTTCTTATTTCTTACTAGTTCCCCTTATGCTGCTGGAAGGTAATGCAGACTGAGGTCTTTACATAGGAATGTAGAAAGCTGTCATACTAAATCAGATAACTGGGCCATCAATAGCTTAGTATTATCTGCACTCTGGGGTTTCAGACAGCAGGCATTGCCAGCCCTACCAGGAGTTGCCGCAGGTTGAACCTGGGACCTTCTACATGCAGAGCAGATGCTCCATAACTGAGCCACAGCTCCTCCCAAAACAAGCTGTGAAATTTCAGACAGCCTGCCATTTAAATTTTATTCTTCTGCTCTCCTTCCAGGCTCCAAGTTCAGTTCTACCTCTCCACCCACCAACCCCACTAGCAAGGGGCCAATATATCTGAAATTTAAAAGGCTGGCAACCCTGCCCCTTCTGTGCTCCTCAGCAGCACCAGCTATGCTGGACCCAGTCACCCATGTCAGCACAGGAAGCTGCTTCATACCAAGTCAGACCAACAAGTCAGGTCCATCTAGCTCAGGGTTCTCTACACTGATTGGCAGCCATTCTCCAGGGTTTCAGGCAGGGGGCTCTGGAGATGTCAGGGACTGGACCTGGGACCTTCTGTGTGCAAAGCAGATGCTCTGCCACTGAGCTACAACCCTTCCCTCTCCAAAAGGAGACGGGAAGGGAAAGAGGGAAGCAAAAAAAGGAGGGAGGCAGAAAGCAAAAGGGCCTGCAGCTGGGCTAACCAGCTTCCCAATACTCACAATGAAAGGCAATCTAATGTCTGCAGGGTTTTTAGAAACCGCTTCTCAGTAGCATGGGGTTCTTACAAATTGGCTTGAAGTCTCCCGAGTGCTTGTGCAACGGGAGGTGCAGAGGGCCGGCCTCCCTCGCCCAGCATCTTTGTCCACAGCAGCAAGGAGCATTTGTGTTATGGAAATGTAAGAGCCAGAAGTCGGGGCTTCCAATTAATTCCCGGAAAAAGAGGGGATTTTTGCAGGCCACCACTGTGCAGTCCTGATCGGAACCCCACCCTCCTTTGTCTTCCAGCCCCACTCTCTCTTTCCTCTCCCCGCCCCTCTCGCAAATTAATCTGAAGGTGGATTTGTGCCATGGCGTGAAAGAAAGGTATCTTGGTGACGGTGTCATCTTAGGCTTACGTGAAGCACCATCCATCAGAGCAGAAATTAAGAGAAATTGTGGGAGCTGAGTTTCTCTCTCTCTCTATTTTGTATGGCAGCTCAAGAGGAAGGGGCAGACTACCTGTGATGCAGAGCAACAGGCCATCACTGTATCCATTTCGGCCCTGTACCCATTTCCCTTGCCCCACTCCATAACATCTCATTTGGCCTAGACCGCCATGTCCTGCTGCTATGTTTTCCCACTTCTGCCAGTGGCAGACAATGATGTGGAGCGGGAACTCTACACGGAGATGTCATTTTCAGCAGCAGCTCCACCTTCCACATAATGTGTCAAATCACATGCTCCATGTGCACTTTACATTTAAATCACTATCATACCACTTTAAAATGCCATGGCTTCCCTTGAATATTGGGAACTGTGATTTGATAATGATGCTACAATTCCCAGTGTTCCCTGGAAAGAGGGACTGATGGTCTGGGAATTGACACTGTCCATTTAATATTGCATCTGAGTATTATATGAGTATATGAAATGTACATTCACATAAAGGACATTCTAGTCAGTGTTGTGCTTGCATTCCATATTTGGAGAAGTTGCACCCTGCCTTTCCATTAAAACAACATTCAAGGTTTCTTTATATTCATTTAATTGCAGAAACCAATTTAGGCTTTACATGTGAAAATGCCCTATAGGGGGAATATGTACTCTGGAATCTAAATAGCACCAACCACGTGAAAGAAAGGCATGGGGCCTCAAATCCTCTACAGCAGCTGTTTTCAGACTTGGCTTTAGTGTTCATCAGAACAGTGGCGGACTTTGGGCTCTTAGATTTCAGCAGCACCCTGTGCAATGCTAAAATTTGCTGTCCCCCCCACCACCACCTCTTGCAGGGATTCCACATCATAGCTGCGGTGCCTGCTGCGGTGCTAGCACCCAGTGCAGCTGACCCAGCCGTGCTAACCTAAAATCACCTCTGCTCAGGTTTATCAGTTTGCCTTCAGATTCAGGTGCATACAAAAAAAAAAAATTAGGCTTGTGCAATTTAAAGTGGATTAAAGCACTCTGGAGCCACAAATCCACCTAAAAACAACATGACTTTGCATTTTGGAAAGTGATTGGGAAATGCATTAAAAAGTGTGGGATGAACAACCGATAAAATATCACGCAAGCAACTCAAGATTAATGTTTCCCTGTTGTGTAACCTACCTACAAACAAATCAAAACGACTGCTCAATAAACACCAGACATGGTCTAACCTCCATGTAAGCTTCATGCAAGAAAATCAGGATGCATTCTCAGGAAACAGGTTGTCTTGGGGATTCATCACTGAGAAGTAAGGGAAGTGAGAAATATAAAGGCACCAAGATTCCCTGGCAGACGGTTTGCTTGCACTTCCCAGTTTTCCCTTGGAGTGCACAGGTGAAAAGAGGCATTGGTGGAATTCTGCTGCATTCAGTTCACACAAAGCAATGAGTGATGCCAACAGGCCTGGCTGGTGCCTGATGTGATCTCTGTGCCCTAGAACAGATCCCAGAATACTTCGCACTGTGCAGTGGTTCTGTGGCAAACAAAGGTCAGGTCTATCCTACTCACTTCTATGCTCTGGGCATGAGCATAATTGATCACTGATATGAATTATTGGGACCAGCTACTATATATTCAAGAAAGTTGTTTCTTTGCTATGCATTTGGACACCTCTTAAGATATTGTAACCAAATTTTACAGAATAGTTCCTGAGATCAAATAAAAGGTTTCCATCTATGTATATAAAATTATAATTATTTTAAGTATTGTGCTATTTTAGATTTTATGTACATTTCTGTTTTATGGTTTTTGCCTTTATTCTAAACAATCCACCCAGGTTATTGAGTAGTATAGAACCATTTTTTAATTTATATTTTCAAAATCTATATAAAGTAAGAGTTTGGGGGAGGGAAGGAAAAATTAAAATGGTGATTGTTGGTATATGCACAATTTTACAACCTTTTTTTTAAAAAAAAAAGTTAATTAAAACAGAGGGTGGGACCACACATTTAGCAGAAGGAGATGGGTAGATACTGTACCACCTCTAGACATATCACTTTTGAATGATCTACAGTGTTGAGACACACACAACTCTCTGTAAATAAAAAATAAGCACATCGCATGGAAAGGCTCTTGCCCAGAACTTCTGCCCGCTGTGTTGCCTTTCCACTTACAGAGTTTTTAAACACAGAGAACTGTTCAATACTGTGACACTCCCCAACTCCCTGCTATCCAAAGTGGTTCAGCCAGTGCTACCCGAACTCAGCAGGCTACCACCTCCTCATTCTGCCGCATGGGTAACCTGGACCTAAAAATAATATTAAAAATAAGAATGATGTGGACCCTGGACCCTAAAGGCAGAGTGTTGAAAAACAAATGCCCTGCTAAAGCCTAGAGTTGGTGTATGTGCGTGTGGAGCAAAGCAGCCCTTGCCGTGCCCTTTGCAGCTCAGCGGTCTGAGCATTTGCCAGTCAGTGCCTGCCTTTGATCCGTCTGGCTCGGCAGGGCTGCATGCAGACACCACAGCATGCAAGGTTCTGTTGGGCAATGGGTAGCAGCTCCCCTGCTTTTGCAGCCTTCTCCTGCTTTTGCAGACTTTAATGGCCTTCTCAAATGACTTTTTTGCAGGTTTTAGAAGCTGCTGTCTGGTCCTGCGGCCTTTGCCTCACCAACCTGATTCCATCAGCATTTTGCCGTCGCTGGGAGGATGCACTCCACTGCCAGATCATAGAAGGAATACTTTGATGATTTGGAGTCCCACCTGTACTTTTTTGTGGGGGTGAAAATAACCTTTATTCTCAGCATAACAAATCAGCCCCCTCCACCTGCCTGTGACAAGTCAGCTCTGCGGGTCAACCAGGCGGGTGGCCACTGCTTGCTCCCCCGTCTTTGCCCAGCTCTAAAGAAGCATCCCTCTGAGATCTGCTTGAGAATTGCTGGATGTAAGTTTTGGAGAAAGCAAGGAAAAGGAGGGAAGAAAGCTTAAGCAGTGGGTCTGGGAAAGGCTAAACCAGAACTCTTTTTCGAACCACGCTGTCCCAAATGTTCAAATTCAAGGGAAGACACCGATTCACCATTATGATGGGATCTCAAATTGGCACCAGCTCAGACCACCGGATCTGAAGGCGAATAAGCAAAGGAAGAGAAAAGCAGGTGGAAGAACTGTTGGGGAGCAGGAAAGCATTCCCTTTCCCACAAAAGGGCATTTTCCCGAGCCACTTAGGCGTGTCCTATGGTGGGCCCGAAGGCGTCCTTGGAATTTATCTGTACACTGAGAGGAGCAAAGGAGAGGAGACTGGCAGGCAACCCACAGCATGTAAAACAGCTCCTTTCAACTAGCAAGTGGTCTTGAAGCCTTCAGGAAGGTCGATGGGAAAAAGAGGAGGAGGAAATCAACGTTAAAAGGCAAGATCCGAGAACCCTAACCTCCGCCGGCCACTTCTCTGAATCTAAGAGACAGGTAAAGATTATTCATTGAAACACTGAACTCACAGCTGTGCCCTAAACCAGTGTGCTGGTCTTCCATCAGCTGTTGCAAAGCTCTGTGAATCTAATCCATCCTTTAAATAAAGGCAGACAGCACTGAATGGGAAATGGAAGGATAGCCATTCTGGAAAGAGCTGAGAAAAAAACAAGAGCTAAAGTAGGCTGAATAGGAAGCAAAGGCAGCAGGCGAGAGATCGCTGAGTTCCGATTGCAGCTCTTGGAGAGAAAGAGCAGTTATGGCAGGGATTAGGAGCCTGTGGTCCTCCAGATGTTACTGGACTCCAACTCCCATCAGCCTTAGCCAGCAATCAAGGATGATGGGAACTGTAGTCCACTTACAGCTTCCCCAACCTGTTGTAGGGATGGGAAAGAAATTTGATTTTGTTAGCGTTTAGAGGCAAATCTATCTAATGTGCACATCCAAGTCAATACACAAATTGAGATGCTGCCATTCTCTGCAATTCGCACTTTGAAATTTGCAATGCAGTTCTCCAGTCAAGGAATGTGTTTAAAATGCACAGACCAGGGTAGAATGTGCATAGTAATGCTTATATTAGTGAAAACACCATATACAAATGCATTCTATTGGGGGGAATCGCTCTGCAAAGATCCATGTACATAGGTAAAACTGCATGCATTTTTTTTCAAAGTTATGATACATTTGCAATAAAATGCCAATAAATTATAAAGGACTTTAAAAAAAATTGCATACTGATGTGGAAAACTGAAGACTGGAAAAATGAGAAATTGAGAAAAACTGAAACTGATAGATTTGCCCGTCTCTATCCCTAAATTACAGCAAATGATAATTACAGAAGTGCTTCTAGGTTCTGTAGCACAGCACCACTGTGTACTACCCATGGACTCCAGAAGGAAGGCTTTTATGAGACTGGCCCATTTCATGCTGCAAGTACACTACAGAACTGCATGTATAAAGGTTACCGCCAAGCTGGTTGCAGTTGGGAACTAAGCATATAAAGTAGCTTAGTTAGTAGAGCATGAGACTCTTAATCTCAGGGTTATGGTTTAAGCCCCACGTTGGGCAAGAGACTTCTGTATTGCAGGGGTTGGACTTGACAACCCTCAAGGTCCCTTCCAACTCTACAATTCTGTGATTCTATGATTCCATGAAATAATGTGCCAGAGCAAAGGCAAGACGTGTAGCCTTGCCACCATGGTTTACTGTGACAGTGGAGATGGCTCACACTTTACTGCTTTCCTCAGAAAAGTTCCAGACCTTGATCCTTGATTTAGTGTTGCATTCTGAACCAGAGGCCATGGTTCAAGAAGCTAAGAACAAACCTTGGCCTTACTTTATGGAGTTTTGGAGCAAAACAAACCACAATCCCTGGTCCAGACATAACACTAAAACATCGATTGTGGATTATTGTTCCTTTACACAGTAAGGGGAAAGCAAAGCAGGCCACCTGTGTCTTCACAGTAAACTATGAGTGCACTGTGATGTGCAACTGCAGCCACTGTGTGAAAGGCAGCCACCCATCACACTTCCTTGGCTCACCTGCCCATCCCTTAAGAACATAATAATGGAATAAAACGTCTGCTGGATCAGGCCAGTTCAGTATCCTGTTTCTCAAAACAGCCAACTAGATTTATTAATTTCTTTACTTACAGCATTTATGTGGCTTACATTTCTAAGATGGGTCACTCCCTGGCCTCAGGGTCACAATAAAAAAAGACATGACACATGAGGAAAAGGAAATAGGGGAGGGAGAAGGAAAAAGCAAACCCAAGCACAAATTCTTCAAGTTACAGTCCCCCTCGCAGACCTAAAATTCCCAGAAGTTCCCTGGAAATAGGGATTTATTGTCAAACCACTCAGGGTTGCTGGAAATTGTAATTCTCTGAGGTGTAAATGACAATGCCCAGAATGCTCTGTTGCCCTAGGGCGACAAATCCACTTTCAAAAACAAATAACTTTTGCAGAAATGGCATTGCAAAGTGTGGGGTGAACAAATAACTAACGGGAACACCCCACAAACAGATCAAAAGGAATGTTCCTTGTCACATAACCACCCTGCAAACAAAGCAAAAGGAATGTTCAGTAAAGACCAGACATAAGCTAACCTCTGCAAAAAAAACTTTCTGCAAGCAAATCAAAATGAATGCTCAATAAACAGGTTGTCTGGTGGAGCCCCAAGCCACTACCTAATATTACATGAAGCTCTACTCTACTTGCCGTATTAATTTACTCCCAACCCAACACTGATTTTGTACTAGCAGGATGTTTGTTTGTTTTTTTAAAAAGATATACTTCTAGGAGAACAAAACTGTCCTACAATCTGTTATCAACAGATCAAAACAGACTTCAGAGCAACAGCTTCTCTCTCTCTCTCTCTCTCTCTCTCTCTCTCTCTCTCTCTCTCACACACACACACACACAGAGAGAGAGAGAGAGAGAGAGAGAGAGAGAGAGAGAGAGAGAGAGATTGGCAGGCTGTGTACTACATGGTGCCTTAGTGATCATGTGTGTGCATTTACACGCATGTGTCTTAGAGACACAAAATACAAGCAACTCCAGGATTGCAGCTGAATCCTGAAAACAACACTTAGCAAATCACTAACAAAATTTCAATAAGGCATCCACTAAAAGAGAAAAATGGGGGCAAAATAAGAACAATTGCATACCTGCTTTGACACACAACCACTCCAAGTCACCTACACCGTCAAGTAAGAAACTGGGAACATACGAAGCTGCTTATACTGAGCCAGTCCACTGGCCATCTAGCTTAGTATTGTCCACACCTACTGGCAGCCACTCTCCAGGGTATCCAACAAGCAGTCTCTCCCAGCCAGACCTGGAGATGCCAGAGACTGAACCTCAGATCTTCTGCATTCAAAGCAGATGCTCTAAGCTATAGCCCTTCCCATGGAGCCTACAACCAAGAGACCAGCCAAGGCAGCTCTTTGCAACCTCATCGGCGGATTTTCCGCCAGCGACAGGCTCTGCCCTCCTGCTGGATTTATCTGCTTTCATAATCAATAACAATTACCCCATCCAGAGGGAACCTTTCATGGCCGTGGGGCTTACAACAAAGCCATTAATGCCTTGACAAGTCAGGCATTTAGGGCTTCATCCGGATGGGTCCTGGCATCAGCCCCCTCCCACCCCCGCTCTCAGAGGCCACAGTGGGAACAGAGGGCCTGTCAATGCCACACCGTGAGTAATGCTCAAGGGCTCAAAGCACCAATAAATCAAAGGCTTATTAATCTCTCAGCCTCATTTTCGGGCATTGTAATGAATCGGCTGCTAGTGCGTCTGATCCGCCCCCTGCCCCCTCCCACCATTGATTACCAGTTTATTAACTAACTTCCCTTGTCTTTCTTTCTTTCTTGCTTGCTTGCTTGCTTTCTTTCTTTCTCCCTCTCTCTCCCTCACACACACACATATACCTGCCAGCAGCAGAAAACCCCAAGAAGGGTCCTGAAGAGAGCTGGCATAGCCCAGAGGCCAAGAATGCCACTGGCATGCCACAAAATGTCCCCAATTCAAGCCTCCCATCAGCTCATGAACTCCTCAGAGATGGCAAGCAGCCATTCTCTCAACCCAGCAGTATGAAATGGTGGGTTGGTGGATGCACAACTGAGAGAATCTGCACAAAACAATCTGTACACCCCTAAGTTTACCAGCTGGTTCTGGGCATGTAGTACAGTTAGGCAATAGACTTTGGACGCTACAGGTCTTATAAGGAAGGGAGACCCTCTACAGATGGCAGTCCACCTGTGGTCAGTTAGCATTGAGTTGTGTAAGGGCCTTACTACTGCTTATAAGGATTACATGGATTCAGGTTGAATCTTGACAAGACAGAAGTACTGTTTTGGAGGGGATGTTAAAATGGACTAGAAAAATTATTTCCAATTTAGCAGCGGTTTCAGTGGAAACCATTTCTCCCTCCCACACTGCTCCTTGAAACTAGAAAAACCAAAGATTCAAACAGCAGTGTGGGGCTGTTTGAAATCTCTTTTGTAAACAGCCCCTTGCTGCTCTTTGGAACTCCAGGTTTCAGAGGTTGAAACAGCAGCCTTGGGCTGTTTCCAAAAAGGCTTTCAAACAGCCCTGAGCTGCGCTCTGAAGTCCCAACAATCAAGGCTTCAAAGCACTGTGTTACCTGATGTCATAGTGACATCAGGATATTGGCAGCTGGGCGGCCCCTCCCCACCTGTTAAATTTAGTCCGGCGGGAATAAGGAGAGAAGGATTTTGCTGGTCAGTCAGAAAAAGGCTTAGCAAGATTGTATAAATGTTCACTCCAGGATAATAGGTTTCAGCCACTTTGTTCCTCCCTTGTTCTTTTTGCTGCAGCACCAGGTGCCACAACAAACCAAGGTTTGGCTTAGCACCTCATCTGAACCAAGACTTGTGGTTGAGCTCTCTGCTCACTAACCAAAAGCTGTAGCCAGCAACAAACCTTAGCATGGTGCGACGGCAAAAAGGACCAGAGAGGGGCAGTGTCTCTGTAAGCCAACATTTGGGTGTGCTGCGAAAATAAAACCCATCGCAGTCAAGAATAACCCCTATTTTCCAGTAAACTGCCCCTTGTATATCACTGCTCTGCTGTATTTGCCTTTTGTGGGGGGACTGCTCTCTGTGTGAGCTGCTAACATGGTTGTTCGTCAGAGTCCAACACCATCCTTGGGACTTCAGTCTGTCAGCTTGGCCTTTCCCTACATAGGAAGCTGCCTTATACTGAATGAGCCCATTGCGCCATCTAGCTCAGTAATGTCTACACTGACTGGCAGTGGCCCTCCAAAGTTTTAGACCAGGAGTCTTTCCCCAGTCCTACCTGGAGATGCAGGGGATTAAACCAAGACTTTCTGCATTCAAAGCAGATGCTCTACCACTGAACTGCGGCCCGCCCCCAATAGAGATGATGATCTGTTTTCTTTCTGACACAGAGTGGGGGATTCAGCTAGTTAAAAGATAGAAATTGCCGTGTCTGGTCTGGAAGCCTGTTCCTGACCTTTGTTCCAAACAGCCCTCCAACCTGCTTTCTTGGGGGAGAGAGTGCATGGTCTTTATTAATTGTTGGCCGTTGTTTCACCCCAACCTAATATCCCAAGGCAGGTCATGATGCTGCTATCAATTTCACAGGAAAGGCCCTATGAATATGCAACTTAACCTCTGGGTCTGGGGTTTCCATTGGAAGAATCTAGGCTTCCTAGATCCAGCCTGCATCTTCTAATTTCCAAATTAGTCCACAAAAAGCAAAGGGAGCCATAAGGAAAACGTGAACATGCTGGCTCATATAAAAGTATGGATGTGTTGGACCATTTGTTAAGCCAATCAAAATGTTATAAAATAACGTGCAAGCTTTCGAGTTTAGTTTGACATCAAGCCAGACAAATAATTCTGGAGACCTCAAAAGATTGCACACTATTTCGTAACATTTTGGCTGATCTAATAAAGGCATTTTTAATGTGGATTTTTCAAACCAGTTCAAGGATAGCCAAAGTGGTGCCCTCCAGATGTTGTGGACTTCCAGTTGTCAGGGATGATGGAAGCTGCAGCCCACCCCATGTGGAGGGTACTGCATTGGCTTCCCCTGGTCCAGTGTTTCAGAAGCCTGAGCTACACCAACCTCACATGTTCCACCTCCCCCCTTCCTCCTTACCCCAGCTCTCTCCCCTCTCCAGTGCTCCTAAGTGCCAACCCTAAAATACTGTGTACAAGGAAGGATTGCAGCTCCTGTTGTAAAAGGGTTAGGGGAACGTTTGCACAAAGCTTAGCAAAAACAGGTTTTTGCTTTTTTTTTACAGTTGTATCAGTATCAGAGTGTGAGAGAAAAATGTCACCTAAAGGTGTTAAAACTGACAAGAAACAAAAGCACCAAACTACATACTGGAAGGGATATAGTAAGAAAATACCACACATGAGAGAAGAAAGGGCAGTTAATAAAGACTACTACTGTCTAAGCAAACAGCTGAAGGCTACTTTAGCAGTGATATCAAGGAATGTAGGATGCAGCCTAGTCAGATTCTTGATCCATTTAGCTCAGTATTGTCTGCACTGATTGGCAGTGCCTCTGACAGGGGCTCTTTTTCCAGCCCTATTGGGACCTTCTGCATGCAAAGCAGATGCTCTATCACTAAATGATGACCCTTCTGCGTGCTCAGTGGGACTTACTCCAAGGAAAGTGTGCACAGGATTGCAGTTGAATCCCACATAGAGTAGACCCATTGAAATTACTGTGCATGACAAACCTATGTCCACTAATATCAAAGGACTGCTCTGAGTTAGGGATGGGGAGGAAATTTGATTTAGTTCACATTTAAAGGCAAATCTACTGAATTAGCACTTCCTGAAACAATATGAGAATTGAAACACAGCCTTTGAAGTTTTCACTTCTTCAAATTTTGCAATGCAAGCAAGCAACATGTAAAAAATGCATGTTATTAGGGGAAATTGATTCGCAAAAATGTGTACTACATACATACCTGTGTGTATTATAAGAAAATAGTTTTAAAATGCTAATGAATTTTCACAAAGCCTTTTTTTAAAAAAGATTGCAAGCCGATGTGGAAATGTGGAGAGCTGAACTTATGAATGAAAAAATGAGCAACTTAGAGGAGCCAAAATTTACAGATTCACCCAACCCTAAGTAGAACTTAGTTGGCTTTAAAAAATACTTAAATTTTATTTATCTTTTGGGTACATGTTTTGCCCAGTAATCTTTTCCTTTATAAAACAACTTTGAAGGGGATGAGTGAAGTGAGAAAGTAGCAGAAGGTGGGTTGGATCATTTGACCCTTTTCTATCCCACCACATGATTTCCATCGTTAGTATAAACTATCTGCATTATGGACAAACTGACTTTCCAGAGTTCATGAACTCGTACGTGGCAAACTTGTGACAACCAACTCTACCTTGCTCAGAAGATAAAATGAGGAAAGTGGGAGAAAAATAAAAGATTGCTATCAGATGTTGGGGTGCTGGTCAGGTTCCTTGTACCTGTAATTGTTTTAGGAAAAACAAGCACGTAGCTCCCTGCTACCAGTAGTGGATGGTGTCCATGGGAACTGGTAAGGCGGAAGGAGCCTGACAGTAGGTGGCGCTAGAGCAAAATATAGGCAGAGTCAACTGATTCTAGGTTTGTCTCCAGCCTCCTCCTGGCTGAATTCTACAAAGACATTTGGAGACTAAGAAGCTGATAGGCAGTGCCACCCACTGAACTGGATGTAAGTAAGAAGGCATGTGGGTGGGCAGACTGAGTTTGGTGGGGGAGTCTCCCGTTTGCCTTAATATACCAGCCTTCACTGCCTGCTACACAATTTTTAACCTTATTTATGCATCCTTCAGTTGAGGACCAGTACTTCAGGGCATTCAAAGTGTCAGTAATCTCATTCTTTATAACAACCCAGTAAGGTGAGAAGGCTAGTATCATTACACCCATTTTGCAGAAGCTGAGGCCTGAGACTTATACTTTGCTGGATGCATGACAAGGGTGAGATCTGAATTGGGTTCCACCAGTTCTCTACTTACAAGTTCTTAATCTTGCTGACACAGCAGAGCTGTCTGTCCCAATTCTGAGCTGCAGGGACCAAGGTGCTCCTTAAAGGATCAAGACAGTATTCTATCCTGCTTGGCTTGCAAGAATTTGCCAGGGAAAGATAGCATCATGATGTGAGCCTTGAGCCAGCTAGAACCAGGACCAACTAAGCATCTGTCTGATATTTATCTGGAGGTGTCTTTTTATAGAAATGGCAGCCCTTGCGATTCTCTTTTCCTACCCCGCCCCCCCCCAAATAAAAGGAGCCTAAAGTTAATTATTTTGCCAATTTCATGCTGCATGCATTATGCATCCTTCCTTATCTCTCCTGTAATTGTAGGCAGGTATGTAAATGTTATATATCTCTTTAAAAGTGCTTTAAATGCTTTAAAAACGAAGGTGGGGTGCCTCTTCCCCCGCCACATTGAAAAACTAGCAGAGTTAATAGAAAACGCTGGTGAACAAGAAAGGATTTCAAACTTGTGTCTTGGGAGGTTAATTATATTGATAGTAACATCTGATATGAAAATATTTTTGCTGGGAAGAGGAGGATAGGGAAATAAAGGAATCGAAAGCTGCAATTTTGTGCTTGCCTTTATTAGGAGGTAGAAACTTTCTGCTTCCTGTGTTGGGAGCCACTGCAATGAGACTGGGGATTATGGTGGAGTTTTACCTCTCTAACACCAGTGTGGGGTTTTTCCCTCCTATATGTGGAATTATCTCAGATTTGTTGCAAGGAAAGTCAGGAACAGCAAGAGCCATAGCTCAGTGGCAGGGGGGTCTGCTTTGGTATGCAGAAGGTCCCAGGTTCAATCCCCAGCATCTCCATGTAGGGGTGGGAGCAACATCCCATGTCTGAAACACTGGAGAGCTGCTGCCAGTCAGTGTGGACAATACTGAGTTACATGGACCAATGTTCTGACTGCATTCCTATGTTTCTAGGTACAATTGTACCTCGGAAGTTGAACGGAATCTGTTCTGGAAGTCTGTTCGACTTCCCAAATGTTCGGAAACCAAGGTGAGGCTTCCGATTGGCTGCAGGAAGCTCCTGTAGCCAATCAGAAGCCACACTGGACATTCAGTTCCAAAGAAGACTCGCTTCTGGGTTTGCGGCGTTCAGGAGCCAAAAAGTAGGAGTGCCAAGGCATTCGGCTTCCAAGGTATGACTTTACTTGCAGAATATAGGAACTTTGATAGCGCAGCTACATGAGTTTTGTAATGTGTAGTTTACTCATCAGCAGGCATGCAAAGTGACTTCAGAATCTATGCCACAGGATGTGGTATCCCTTTTAAAATGCAAGTGGCAGTTAATAATAATAATAATAATAATACCCCACCCATCTGGCTGGGTTTCCCCAGCCACTCTGGGCAACTTACAGAATATTTTAAAAATGGTAAAACATCAGACATTAAAAACTTCCTTGAACAGGTCTGCCTTCAGATGTCTTCTAAAAGTCAGATAGTTGTTTATTTCCTTGACATCGGATGGGAGGGCGTTGCACAGGGCGGGTGCCACAATCGAGAAGTCCCTCTGCTTGGTTCCCTATAGCCTCACTTCTCACAGTGAGGGAACCACCAGAAGGCCCTCGGAGCTGGACCCTGGTGTCTGGGCTGGATGATGGGGGTGGAGACGCTCCTTCAGGTATACTGGGCCAAAGCTGTTTAGTAGCTGTTATGAGCATAGAGAAGAACTAAGGAAGATAGGAGGCAGAATCTGGTTCAGAATCCAGATAGGATGCTCATCCACACTTCTGGTTGTCCCATGCCTAGGAAGCACAGGCCTGAGTGGTTTTCCCCTTGCCCTGCTCCTTTCCCAGGTAATATTGCTAAATCAGAGCAAACATCAATCTACAGATATTGCTGTTTGCTCCAATTCAGCACTAAAGAGCGGCTTTCCTTGGGGGAAAGCAGTGGGACAAGAGGAAGTGTAAGCCCAGGTTTTGAGGGCCATGGTACAAAACTTCAGGTCTCTTCTGAAAATTGCTGCTTCCCATCTCTCAGAAGGGATATCTTTCCTTAAAATAATAGAAAAGAAAGAGAATGTAAGATGCCCTGGTTATTTGAAAGATGAGACGGTCAGTCTACAAAACTGATTTATTTGTTTTTTATGTTACTGGAGTAAGATTTCACACCAGGTATGTAATGAACTCATATTCTTTATGCTTTTATTTTCTTTTTAGTGGTTTGTTTGTTTGTTTTGTTTGCAATTATATTGCAGAATTAAAACAGGATTTATTTGTTTTTAAGGCTTTCAGTGAAGGAATGAGTAGACAGAGGGAGACTGGAGAGAGGGAATTAAGCTCAATTTCCAGGCCTTCCTCTGGTTCCCCTCCATCAACTTCTGGTTCCTGCCAAACACTTGAAATTCTATGTAAACCTGAATTTAGGGAGCAGAACTAAACAGCTACCTTTATAGAGACTATCAATCAAATGAAACATGGCAGTTTTCCACATTACATGACTTGTTATCCAAACTCACAAGTGTGGGTTGTTGTGGGTTGTTGTTTTTAATAAATGCGCTAGAGCAGGAAGATACGAGCCTTCCGTACTAAAGCATATTATGATGTTGATGTTGAGCCCAATCCTGTGCACGTCTCTGTGCACTGAGTAAAAGTGAGCCTTCCCGTGTTCAATGGGGCTTGTCGATCTCCACCTCCATCCTAAAACCACAATCCCATCCATACTTACTTGGTGGGGAGCATGGACAGAATTGCACTCTTAGGATGGAGATGGAGACCAACAATAGTTTTTAAAAGGGTCGAAGGTGGTATGATAGAGACATCACCTCCCACGCAAATGTGGAGATACAGTCATACCTCAAGTTGAATGTGCTTCAGGTTGAGCGTGTTCGGGTTGTGCTCCGCGGCAACCCGGAAGTAACGGAGCATGCTACTTCCGCGTTTCGCTGCTCGCACATGTGCAGACACTCAAAATGACGTCATCCGCATGCGCGGAAGCGGCCAAATGCGACCCGCGCACACGCAGATGCGCCGTCGCGTCTTATGTTCCGTTCGGAATGCGAACGGGGCTCCAGAACGGATCTTGTTCACATCCCGAGGTACCACTGTAATTCTTTGATGCTTCTGCTCAAACAGGGCCTGCAGGGTTTTTGAAACAATACCAAAACCTACCAAACTTGTTTAACCCAGAGGCAGCAGTAGGAAAAACGTACACATCATGAACAGTGAAACATGTTTCAAATTTCTGTAAGTTAGAGCCTGTCATCCTTTCTAGGCCCATGAACATTATTCTTGAGGAAGTGCTGGGGAGCGCCACCTTTTTTAGCCATTTCCCCCCTGGGGATCAGCTTCCCTACTCCCTCAGAGGTACATGTCAAAATGTTGCTTTTCCAAGGTATCTGGATAAAAGTCAGAGCCAGCAGATTTAATATAAACCTTGAAAAGCACACAGAGCTAAAAGAGGAAGTGGGGTGGGGAGGATCAGTCTTCCAACTTCCTCTTCCAGCTCTGTGTACTTCTCAAGGGAGAAAAAAGGTAGCCACTCTCACTACCTCATCACCAAGTAGGTGGTGAATTGCAAGAGCTCAGAGGTTTTGTTGGTACTGGGAATCCCCAGGGGTGTACCACAGGTGATCTGTGCTGTAAGTTAAGTTTTCCATTCTGTGCACTGAACAAGTCTGTTTTGCTTGCAAGCCTGCGGTTGATGGAGTAAGACAGACTGTCTTACGTTTAAAAGAACAAACCTATTTGCACATTTTCCAGCAGTGTGTGGACTCATGAGGCCTAGAACCTTGCTCTTCTCTTCCCTTTTTTGTTTTCTAAGGGGAAGAGAAAGAGCAGAACAAAGCAGCTGAAGGCAAAGCAAGGGTCAGCTTCTCTTCCAGATGTGCATCCTGCACAAAGCAGCTCAAGACAGAAACTGTCATACGTCAGCCTCAGCTCCTCAGCCAGCAAGGTCTGCTCCCGTCTGTCAGATTGACAAGGGCTGAGTATGGCTACCCTGGAGGGGGATGAAGGGGCACCTGAGTTTCTGGATTAAAGAAAGACTCAGCACAAGCCTCCTTTGCTCCCCAGAGCCATTGGCCCTTTTAATAACAACTGCAGCATAAAAGCCCCGAGCAAGCCGCAGCGAGGGTAATTATGGTCTGCCATCCGGCCTGCTCTGGAAAGATGAAAGGGGCAACCCAAAAAGAGAAAGGAAGAAAAACTTATTATTTACTTCAAACAGTTCCATAGATATTAACTTAATGGAGGCTTGGCACCTCTGCCAGGGGGAGAATTATGCTTCTTAACTACTTCAGTGTGTGTGTTTTGGGGGGAGGGCAGTGCGAAGTGTCACAAAGGGAGGAGGGAGAATCTCCACTCCAAAGAAAGGTCTGTAGCAAATTGGGCTTCAGCTGCCCAGCCTCTAAGACTCCAAATTAGTGCCTGAATTACAAAGGGGACCTGGCCCCCTTAGCTGCAGATTTTAGCTCAAAGGTCCATGCATTTGGCTACAGTTGGGGAGAATCAGGGTTGGGGCTTGTGGATTTCATGAAGAGCCCAACAGTGATTTAAGCATTGCTTCATATCCCCACCTGACACCCTGCTCCTGTGCAGAAGACAGAACTTGGGCTGCCGGCATGCCTGTTTAAAGACACACGCGCGCACACACACACACACACTGTTCACATGGCATATAGTTAAACTATGGAATTTGCTCCCACAAGAGGCAGTGATGGCCTCAACTTGGATGGTATAAAGAGGATTAGACAAATTCATGGAGGAGAAAGATATCAATGGTGGCTAACCATAATGATTATGCTCGACCTACACTGTTGGAGGCAGCATGCTTGGGGAAGGCAGAACATTGCTATTGCTGCAACCCACATTAGGTCACGGGGTTTTGGTTCCTGTTCCACAGGTGCTTTAGGAGAAACTATCATTTCTCAGCCTCCCCACTCCCCACCCAAATCTTTAATTTGGAGATAACAATACAGAATTGTTGTAATAAGAAACATTTTAGATGCTATCTGTGAATACTATGTTAACTAAAGCAAGTGCTCTCTCTTAATCATGTGAATTTTGGGGTGTCCCCAGACTGTTACTATTTTTGGGTGGGATTCAACACATACTGGACAATTTAGGTTGCACAATCAACATTGGTTTGGTGTATGGGATGTTAGGGGAGGGGAGCTGTCATTCTCCAGCAGTTTGGCTTCACCTTCAGGGGGACACTTCTTTGTTTCTAGAGACAGACAGAAGCCAAACACAAGGTGCTCTTTTGCAACAAACTCACTTCCTACCCAACATTAGACTTTTTGCTACAGGTAAAGTGATGGGAAAACATACTGGTAAGTGTGGGATAACCGTTGTTTGCTACAATGTTGTCTGAGCTCTATGCAAACAGATCAGAATGAATGCTCAATAAACTGGTCATCTGGAAGCAAGCAACCTTGGTCAAATAAATCTACATAAATTTGTAAACTGATAAAACAATAGAAAGGGGAGGAGGAACTCTGCTTTTAGCTAATGAGTACAATGTGATAGGCACCATCTTAGAAAAGGTGTTCTCTCCCGTGCTAGAAAAGGAGAAATGCCTCTTCTAAGATGTCACTAACCACAAGCTTTTCCTTATAAGTGTGTATTGAAAATAATTAACCATTTTAAAAAGAAATCTGTCTTGATTAATCAGAGGCATCTTTTTTTCTAATTTACCAAAATGTTTTTAATCAGTTCATCTAAGTGATGAATCAGCTTGAGCTGCTGTAACCATGCACACCTTTAGCTGAGAGCAAAACACCAGCTCTAGTGGGGCTTTGCCTCTGAATATGCCTAGGATGAGGCCACACACATTGTACACCCAATTACTATTAGCTCGCATTTCCCAACATCTCTAGGCACTGAGCAGGAAAAGCCAACATGTACGGCGATTCAATCTCTAGCTCTTATATTTGTCTATAAATAATGGATTTAATTTGAGCTTTGAAACACACGCATACACAGCAGGAGGACTCAGACAAAACCCTCCCTTTCATTTTGGTGAAGTCAGGGAGGGCCCTGTTGGCAGAGGCATATGTAGCTAACGTGTGAGACTCAGGTCCTGTCTGCCAAGAAGACACCACAGAGGGCAGATGTAGGGATAAGCCAGGGACTTGCCCAGCCGCAAGGGGAGCGTACGGCAAAATCAGGGAGCAGAAGATGCCATTGGTGCCATCCCCAAGGGCCAAAGCTGTGTGCTTTCTCTGACGTGTTTATTCATCTCACTTAAGGCACTTTGGTGTACCAAACGAACATGTTTTAATTAAAGAAAAAGTATATTGTAATACTTCTTCCCCCCGCCCTTGTTGCCAGGGAATTAAGAAAATGACTAGCTCCTTTCAGACGCTGCCAGGGGCTGTGAGGTGCCACCCACCCAGCCGGGCTCGGGGCTCATTTGTCTGGAGCTCATTCCCGTGCTCTGTGGCACAGCCCACGGGTCTGACAGATGGCTGATTCAGCCCAAGAGTGCTCAGACCTGGACAGACCCAGCCGCCCTGTTACATTCATTGAACAGTTTCAATAAAGGCAACTTAAATGGGTTTGTTTTTTAAGTGTCATCCCTCCAGGAGTGCTGGAAAGGCAAGAGGCAGCATGCTCCTTGCTGAACAATTGGGTGGAATACTGCCTGCATACATTTCCTTGCATCTCTGCAAGGAAAAAGGGTTACAGATTTCCCCCCACTTTTTAAACGAAAGCTGGATATTTGAGGAAGGAAACCTAAATCACCCATATTTTTTATTTTATTTTTAAGTAAATTGCATGGTACCATCACGTAGGTTTGCAGATTTGGCTGATCTCCCCCACGCCAGAAGTTCTTTGCTTATAGAAAGCTAGCGCTTAAGTGAACATAGGAACATAGGAAGGTGTTTTATACCAAGTCAGACCATTGTTTCATCTAGTATTGTCTACACTGACTGGCAGCAGCTCTCTAGGATTTTGGGGAGGTGCCAGTGATTGAACCCGACCCTTACAGAGGAAGCTGCCTAATGACAAGTTAGAAACCATTGGTTCGGCTAACTCATTATTGTACACACTGACTGGCAGCAGCTCTCCAAGGTTTCAGCCAGGGGACACTCCCAGCCGTACTGGGAGATCCCAGGAATTGAACCTGGGACCTTAGCTCTCCCCAAGCATAAGAAAGGTAGACAAAGAAGGAAAGGAAACTTGTTGGCAGGTATGTCATTTTGGTTCAGGGTCAAGCACATGATGGGATTTTGAAGAAAACTGTAGGTGGGGGCCTTTAATTAAATCCACAAGCCCTACTCTGTGAGGTTTTTGCCAAACAACTCCCCAACCCATACCCTTCTGAAAACAATAAATAAGGGAGGGAGTAAAAAAAAGGGGGAGGAGATTCAACCATGGCATATATACTCTGTTTCTATGACCTTACAGTTACGGAAGTTACATTTATTTATTTTTGCAAAGGATCGTACATGAGTTGCTTCCAGATGACCTGTTTATTGAGCACTCATCCTGATTTCTTTGTGGGGCTTACAAGGAGGTTAGATAACATCAGGTATTTTATTGAGAATTCATTCTGATTTGTTTATGGGGAGCTTTAGACAAGGTTACATCAAGCAAACATTATTCCACCTTTTTCCAGAGCATTTCGCTGTCACTTTCCATATTGGGGGGAAAGGTCTCATTTTAGGGAGAAGCAGGTTTGTTATGCAAGAGCACAACATCTTTAGTTGCATGAATTTGCTGGGTATGCGACTGAATCACACTGCTGGGGGTGGGGAGCAACAGAGGGAAGTGCCCATACTTGCATATTTTGGTCTGGGCCCTGAGACAAAATGGAACCATACAACTTATTCTGCCCAGGAAAGGGTGGGGAGAAAAACAAGACTCTCTTTTGACTCCCAGCCAGTTGCACCATTTATACCCTCCTGTTAAAATCAGGTAGGCTGCACCCATCTGTTGTGATGGAAGCCCAGAGATATTTCAACACTCCCTCAATGAATGGAATCTGAGGTTGACATCTCAGATTCAGCCTCCTGTTTTCCTAGAGGGAAGGCGCAGTAGTATTTTAGATACCTGCTTGTTTGTTTTGGCTGGCCTATCCTGGCACATGATTTGGTTATGTATGTTCCTAAATTGGTTTTATTGTTTTTAAGAGTTTTTTAAAAAATGTTTTTTTAAATTGTTGGTCTTTTTAAAAACCACAGAAGCATTTGCTGCCCTGGGCTCCTTTGGAAAACTAAAAAAAAAAAAGCAATTTTAATAAACAAATAAACTCAGGGCTTTAGAACTTGACCTTTTGTGTTAGGTTAGCAGAAAACAAAAAAATCTTTAGAAAAATAAGTTATTTCTTAATCAGAAGAGTTCACTGTATATAACATGCCCTATTAAATATACTTTAGCAGTCCTCACAATGCTCTAGTGGTAGTTGAGTTTTGTTCATTTCCACTGAGGTTTTTTCCATATTCATTTTTCTGTCTGCTGGCCTGGGCACTTCAGGGTCTGTGGAGAGCCATGACATGATGCAATGTGCTGGATGCTTCCTATATGATGTAGGGTAGGGGCTAACTTCTTCTTCTTGTGTTAGAATTTTACCCCTGAGCTCAGGGCTCTAAGGCTGCAATCCTATACACATTTACTTGAGAATTACGTTTCATTTAAGGGGGAATCTACTCACATATAAAAGCCATTCTGAGAATGCTTTTTTAAAGCGTTTTTAAAAATACATTGAATTTTCCATAAGGCGCACAATTGCCATCTAATGTCACATTGCATATTGCACTTAAGACACACTTAAAACTTTTTATTTGCAGCGGTATAGCTGAGTCCTAAGGGAGTGTGGCTCACTTCTGAGTAAAAATGCACAGGATTAGGCTACAATCCTACACAGAACTAAGCACCACTGAGCTCAGTAGGTCTTTATTTTGAAGTAAACGCGCAACAGGCTGTGATTCTGGCTGCATGCTTACTTGGAAGTAGAGGTGCCAACCCTGTCCTTCACACATGTGGCCTGATCCTACACATGGAAGAGTTACTCTGATTTCAACAAAGCTTGCTTCACAGAAAAATTACAAGCGTACTTTTGGGTAGGACAGGGGCGAAACTAGGCTTTATTTCACCTGGGTCAAAGACCCAGTTTGGCGCCTCCCCTCCTCAATGGTGCCCCTCTAGAGGCTTCACCGGGCAAAATCCCTGGCTAGCTCCCCACCCCCAGCTATGACTCTGGGTAGGAGTGTGACCTTTCGGACTAAGCTTCTGAGGAAGGGGCATGGGGATGTGGATTTGTAGTCCTGCAATCTGCACAACTTATCACTTGGGATGTGTAAGTCTCAACTGCATTCAGATGGGGTTACTTTGGAGTAAACTTGCACAGGTGGAAGGTCTGTCTCTCAGAGTCTGCCAGTTATACACCCTAACTCAGGGAATATGCCCTGTAGAATTCAGTCACAAATCTTGGGGCTGCTTTTTGTGAATGGAAGAGGGGTGGTGGGGGAGGGGCAGTCTAACCTTTGCCCCCAGTGAAGCTCCACCCGTGTACACTATCCTCCACCCAGTGATGTAGTCTGTTAGTTTATTTGCATCTGAACTAGTGAAAAGGATGGGAGACAGATGTGATTTGGGGGAGGGTCCTGATCAGATTGTAAAACGTTAAGACGCGGGGTGGGGTGGGGGTCTTTGCAACTGAATCTCTCCCTCCCACCACCCGCCAGGAATTGCTTCGTAGCACCGCCTCCTAGTCCTAAATCCTCCTCCCCCTTCCAACCTCTCTCCCCCCCCCCTCCTCCTCTCCCTGCAACGGGCCTTTTGCACAACACACACACGCAGCTGCACGCAGCCATCACTCCCGGCTCTCCCGTTTGCACGGCTGCTTCAAATGGGCCCCCAGAGAGGGATGAATCCGGAGCGGCGGAGGCAGTGAAAGCAAAAAAAAAGGGGGGGGCGAGCACAAATAAAGGAGAGGAGGGTCGCGATTCGGGCGCAGCGGCAGCAGCGGAATATGGCACCGCAATGCCGGGAAGAGGGTTTTTAGGTGCCCGCTGGAGATCGCTCCGCTGCCGCCTTGGTTGCAGAAGGGGAGGCGAGCGCGCCCGGATTTGGAGAAAGCTCTCTCCCCACCCCCAGTCCCCAGACCGGGAAGGGGGGAAAGCAGGACCTAGCTATCCACACGCGCCATACAAACTCAACACGCGTTGCCAAAAGGGGAGCCGGCAGGAGGAGCGTCGCCGGGGATGCCAAGGCGCGGTGAGTAGCTTCGAGGCGAGGCAGGGGGAGAAAAAGTTTGCGAGGCAGGGATTGAATTGCCCGGGGCGCCTGGCAGCAGGGATCCGTGGCTGGCTGGCTGGCTGGCTGTCTGCGTGTAGTAGGTAGGGGTGAGGTCTCCCGCTTGGTGGAGATCAGCCTTGGCGATGGAGATCGGCCCTTGGACCAAATCTCCCCGCCGCCGCCTCTACCCCGCTTTACAAAGGCATCTTCTAGCTGCCCACCGTTGGAAACTGGACACTGGGCAAGCCGTAGGTCTGAGGCGGCAGCGGAGCGGTTCACATGGAGGAGAGACCTGTCAACACACACTGACTGGTCCCCCCGAGAGCTAGCCCATCCCTGGTTTTTAAGGTTCCGACGGTGTTTATGTTTGTTTTTTTAATTTCTCAAACCATTCTAAGCCGTCTAGAGTGTTGTGAGTGCAATGAAAGGGCGGGTGTGCATTTTCTAAATGCAGGAGAGCAGACGAGGACCGTTGTATTCGGGTTTTACGCAGAAACACCATGCTGGTTACCAGCACAAACAACAGATGCTGGATGAGATGGACCCTGTGGGGGATGCAGCAGGGCTCTTCTTGTCGGAGGGCTGAGAGAACCTGTGGCCCTTCAGGGGTTGCTGTACTACAACTCCCATCAGCCCCAGCCAGCCTGGCCAATGGTCAGGGATGATGGGAATTGGCCATTGGCCACGCTGACTAGAGTTTAAGCCTATTTGGAGGGCTACGGGTCCCCCCCCCCATCTCATAGAAGAGACATAAGGGGGTTTGGGGAGGGGAGAGATGTGTCCATCGAGGTTTGCTCCCCAAATACCCATTTATTGAGCATTCATCCTGATTTGTTTGCACGAAGTTTGAAGCAGAGGTTGTTTATTTAGCATTCCTGCATGGAGGTTAGATGTATTGAGCGTGTGTTAATTTCACCTTTTCCAGTGCATTTTCTTGTCACAATAAGGTTTTTTTTTGGGGGGGGGGTGTTACTCAAGAATGGCAGATCAACTTTAATTGTGCAACATGATTTTGTGCATGACTCGTGCCCACATATAGGGATAGTTTGGAAAGGCCTCCAGAAGCAAGTGGAGTGTATGGAGACAGTGGGGGAAGTGACTCACACACCCCTCTCCTCTTCCTATTAAGTGTGTGTGTGTGTGTGTGTGTGCGCGCGCGCGCGCGTGTGCGTGTGTGTGTAAAATGTTGAATACTGGGACTGAATTTGAGAAACCTGTTCAACGGTCAATATATTTTGGTGGCCTTAGCAAGTTGCTAGCACTCAGTCTAACCTACCATACAGGGTTGTTGTGAGTCTTTGGGGGGGGGGGAAATGTTCTGAGCACCTTGGCACATGTGCAAATGGGGTGCAAATATAATAACCAGAGACATCCCAACTCTAGTAAAAATATTGTTGCAGCTTAGCTTGGGTTAAAATGTGGCTAGAATCCTCAACTGCATGGTGGAATTAGAGACACCCCCTAAACCAGGGATGTCATTGGATAGGTTTCCTACATCCTTGAGCCTTGACTATGCTGGCTGAGGCTGATGGGAGCTGGAGCTCACCAACATCTGGAGAGCCACATGTTCCCTAGCCTTGTACAACAGACATGATGAGTTTGATTAGGTGTGGCAAGCCTCTTCATTTGACCAGTCAAATACTGTCAGTGGGTTTTGGTCAGATATAGAAAACTAATCCAAAAATGCTACTGTATAGACAGCAGCTTGTCTTGCTTTTATAATTTTATGGTGCTGTTTGTTAGCAATGGAGGCGTATGGGCAACTTGTCCCCTGGCACTGTATAAAACTCTAGTGGTATGGCAGAGCTTCTGTGGCTGCCAGTGTAGTTTAGTGGCTAGAGTCTTGGACAAGGATCTGGGAGACGAGGGTTCAAATCCCTACTCAGCAATGTGGCCCACTCTGTGACCTTAGGACAGTCAATATATCTCAGCCTAATCTAATTGTCAGGGCTGTTGTAAGGGCAAAATGGGGTGCAAGGGGGAGGAGATATACTTCCTTGAACTCCTTGGAATAAAGGTGAGATACAAATGTAAATACTGCTCGCATCTCCAGACAGGAACACAAGCTGTCATCAGTAGCTGAGCAGACCAAGGAAACTCAAGTTCAAATCTTTAATCATCCATGAGACTGATTAGATGACACTGTGCCATTCACACATTTTTAAGACCTACCAATTCGTAGGGTTATAAGAATAAAAGAAAGGCAGGAAGGGCTATGTATGCATCCCTGGGAGGATGGGTTGAATGGGAAAAAAGTAATAAAATTAATAATTCATTACCATTGTTATTAAAGTTACCTGTTATTGGGAAACAATGGCATTATCTAATTTATTTTTCAGTTTTGCGATTAGCGTATGCATGAAAGCTGCTGCTGCTGATTTTTTTTTATATATATAAATATTTATTAAGATTTTTGTAAAAGAAAAACATAAGTAACAAACAACATTGCTTATATCATAACAGAATTTCATAACTTATTGCTGATTAACCTCCTGTTTGTTCTTCCCATTAGTAAGAAAGCTGTAAAAATACATGACCACCAGTGGACTGATCCCTTTTAAACTGGTTCAAATCCCCAAGCTTACTCTGAGGAAAAAAATATTCTCTTAAGGTAATTGGCTATTATTTTAAAACCTTTGTACCCTAGCTTTCTTCAGTAGACCTCAATGCAGCTAGTAACGATAAAATTACAACAATTACTACATAGTCTGTCTCCCAAAAACAAATGTGCCCAAATTCCTCACATGCAGTAGGTTAGTCTTGCGCCATCTTGAGCAGATGAAACCAGCTCCCAAACCTACTTGATTTAATCCACTGCAGTTGAGAGTTAGATTCCACACTTACTATGGATAAGCTGTGAGAACTGCTAAAGCTCACTGGTAGAGCATGTGTTTTGCATTTAGAGGGTCCCAGGTTTAAGCCCCAGCATCTCCTGGAAGGGTGAAGAAAGACCCCTGCCTGTAACCCTGGAAAGCTGCTGCCAGTCAATTGTCAGCTTACCAATGTTTCTCCAGCTGACTATAATTCCCATCATCCCAGACCACAGGTTGTAGGGATGATGGGAGATATAGTCAAAAAACACCTGGAGACCCAAGTCTGGGAAACACTGGTAGACAATACTGAACTAGATGGGCCAATGGTCTAAGCCAGGTCCCTAAATATATAAAGGAGAGGGGGGCTGTAGTTTGGTGGTAGAGCATCTACCGTATTTTTCGCTCCATAACACGCACCACACCATAACATGCACGTAGTTTTTAGAGGAGGAAAACAAGAAAAAAAATTCTAAATGAAATAGTGGATATATGACTTTTGTGGTTCATGCTGTGGCCATAGACATGTGATCTGACAGTGAGTTTGAAGTAGCCCAATGCAAAAATCCTGAGGATCCATGTGGATCTATGCTTTGTAACCACAGAGGAGGGAAGGATGGGGAACCATGGATCCTCTGCTCACGACTGCAGCCGATCCCCCCCGCCATCCGCAGGCATTCACTCCATAACACTCACAGACATTTCCCCTTACTCTCTAGGAGGAAAAAAATGAGTGTTATGGTGCAAAAAAATACAGTACTTTGCATGCAGAAGACCACAGACTGGCAATGTTCTTTCTGAAACCCTAGAGAGCCACTGCCAGCTAGTGCAGACCAGGTGTGGGGAACCTTTGGTCCTCCAGATGTTGCTGAATTGCAACTCGCATCAGCCACAGCAAGCATGGTCAATGGGCAGGCAGGATGGGAGTTGTAGTTCAGCAACATCTGGAGGGCCACACATCCTGAAGATAGTACTGAGCTAGATGGTCTGATTCATTACAAGCCAGCTTCCTATATTTCCAAGCCGCTACCCACTTGAGTCAATGCTAAATCCCAACTTGTTGCTGATCAGCCTCATTCCATTGGAATTAATGTAACTAATTGTCATTTGTTGTAATAGCAGTAGTTCTTTGGAAACAAATGGGATCAGAGCCGTGGCATGCTGAGGATCAGCCTTAATCCACTGGAGTCAAGCCAGATCACAACTAGGTGCAGGTCTACCTTAAAACACTGGAGACAGTGGTCACAGCCACCATACATTTGAAGTACATGGCTTTCCCCCCAAAGAATTCTGGGAACTGTAGGAATGGATATCCAGCTGATATACGTTGGGAAACAGCTGATCCACTGGTGTTAAGAGGACCAGATCCACAGCCTTTAAACCAGCCTCAGTTGTATCTCAAACTAAGGGAGTCAAAAGCCCAGATTCCCACTTGGTATGCATTAGCTAACATCTGCTAGAAACAATATAACCTGGTTCCCTACTGTTTCCAATTGGCTTTGAGTTATTGGAATAAGCTCACAGTTCAGGGATGGGGGAACCTCTGGCCCTTGAGATGTTGCTCGCCTACCAGTCCCATCCCTGACCACTGGCCACACTGGCCGGTGCGGAGGGGAGCAGTAGTCCAACAGAAGCTGGAGGGCACAGGTTCCCCATCCCTAGGATAGATTCCCATCAGTCCTTGGAAATGACTTTGGTCCCATTAACATCAACACCACACATTGAAAAGGATCCTGGGAACCATACATTCAGTCTGTTGGCCCAAGCTTGGGTAACTCTCTCCCAAATGAAAGGCCACCCCGCCTTGCGGAACTTCAGGCACATGACAAAAGACTTTCTTGTTCCAGCAGGCAGTTTAAGGTAGTGTTTGGTTTTATGGTAAAATTGTATTGTTTTGTGGATTGCTTTTATGTATGCTGCTTAGAAATGTGAATAATTAAGTGGTATGTAAATGTTTTAAATAAATAATAGTTTGGTTAAGGGTGTTGGGAATTGTAGATCTGCGAGGGAAGATCTACATTCCCTAGGACTCTCTGGGGAAAGCCATGTGCTTTAAATGTATAGTGTAGATGTGGCAGAAGTTGCAGATCTTTCTCCTCAAACCCTTTCACCAAATGTGTTGCATTGTCCCAGGTGCAAAAACACGGTTGCAGCTTTGGAGCTGGAATGATGGGTGGTGTTGACCAAAAAAAGAAATAAAGAAATGGCTCTTTTGCAGATCTTTATACCAATGTAAGGTCTGGCCCTTTCTATTAATAAAAGGAGAGAGAGTGAGAGCTTTGTAGGAAGAGTCAACATCCCAAGTTTACTCTTACTTCTTCCGCCTAGCTAATATTCTTTGCTTTGAATGCATTCAAGCCTGATGGAAACTTTAAAGACGCAAGAGCCGATTTTAATATTTAAACATGTGTTCCTTCAGGCAAGGGGTTTGGGAAGAAGAGGGTGTATGAACTTGGGGGCTGTGGGCAGGGATTTAGCAGCGATATGAATTATTAGGCAGATTAAAGACTCCTCCAGGAATTGGGCTGTTTTTCTTTTTCTTTTCTTCTCTAGTTATGTGGTGAATGGAAGCTGAATTTACTTGGAAGCATCGTAACACACACCCAGCTCCATCCATCCTGTCCCACACACTGCCAGATCAGATCTATACAATAGCTGCCAAGGGGTTCAGCTCCCAAATGTTGCCAGCTCTGTTGTTCAGAGACTTAGCATCATGACAAGATTCATAAGCAGTGTTGTAGTGCTAAATTCTGATATGAAGGCCCTCATTGTCATGGCTCTAAGGTCACGTGCAGGCTAGCACTATTTTGGGGTGGTATTCCATCACATGCTGGCAAATTCTGGTTGCACAATTAAAAGTTGATTTAGGAGCCCACTCACAACAAACTCTCTTCCCCACAGACTGCTCCCCCCCACACACAAATAGCCAACATTGTCTAACCTCCCTGCAATCAAATAAGGATAAATGCACAATGAACAGCTTATCTGGAAGCACCCTAAAACTATTCAACAGAAATGATTTTTTGACCAATATGGATGTTATATAGCTTGAATACAAAGTTGGCTTCCCCTGCCTCAAACTTAATATCTGGCCTGGTAAGTTCTGGTGGACTCAAAAGCTTGCCCAGCATTTTGGATCACTTTGGTCATAATAAAAGGATTTTGATGTCATCATTCCCCCCCCCCCAAAAAGTGTCAGTTTAACTCTTAGCATGCATGCTCATGTAAGTTACCTGTTCTTCTGCTTGGCTTATTCGGTTGGTTTCTCTCTGAGAAAAACTTATTGATTGGCAAATAAAACCCTAGGAGGCAACATCATCATCCCTGCTGTGAAATAAGTGCCTGCACTCCCTTCCTGCTTCACTATGCCACTGTTCATAAAAACAAGGCAGTTCCACACCATACATTTGCAGAGCTTTCACAAGTATTTAAAATAAGTGGCTTCCCCCATGGAATCCTGGGAACTGCAGTTGATGCTTCACAGAGCTAAAATTCCCAGCACTCTTAAACCTCAGTTCTCATAATTCTTTGGGGAAATCCATGTGCTTTAAATGTATGGTGTGGGTGTGACCTGAGACATAGGTAGGCAACCTGGGGCCGCAGGTTCCCCATCGTTCTCTCAAATCAGCAGGTGGTGGACATTCTGTGAAAACCTAGGCCACTTGGCTCACATACCCCTTAAAAATAATCAGGTGCGGTGGTGGGGAGACTTGGTGTTGATGCCAAATGCTAAAATTCTAGCTACTCAGAACAACATCACACACACACAAAGCAGATGGCTACTGATTCCTTCTGGGGAAAATAACATTAGTAGTTTACATCTGATCAACCTCATCTGCAGCGACAACATCTGGGCATCAGTACAGCACAGTTTTCCCATGCTGAAAAATTGCTGTCAGGTTAGAGAGAGGTAGATTTCATCATCCTAATTTACCTTACTTTTTTAAAAAAAGACAAAAAAGAGACGTGTGTGTAGATGGGAAATCCCAATAACTGGATTGTTGCCTCTGGGATGAGCCTGTTACATCTTTGTCAACTCTTTTTGTTCCCTGCCCTTTCTATAATGCATTCCCACGCCAAGTACAAACAGTGAAGGGGGGGTGTCAATTATTTAGCAGACTGTTATGCCCGTGGCCTGTTAGAAATAAGAGTGTGAGAGAGTGTGGCTGAACAAACAGGTGTCTGTGTCTCATACACACCCTCTTTTCTGCCATTGGCTGAGCTGCTCTGATGTCACAAAACAGGTTGTGTAGCCCTAGGGTTTGGCATCTGAGTACTAAAGAAAAGGCTAGGGAGGGGCCTTTAATAAATAATTGTAAGGTTAAAATCCTCCAGCCAAGGACGCAAAGCAGGGGCAGTAAGGAAAGTGGCCAGGGAAGAGGGGGCGTGGCTGGGGAGGGGGAGTGGTGTGGGGAGGGTCCCAAGGACCAGGCAGTGAGATTCTGAGGGCCGCATTAGGCACCTGGGCCCAAAGTTCCCCACCCTTGGTCCCCATGTCACTTGAGGAGTTTCAGTGTTTGTGTGTGACTATGCATGTTCTTGCACTGAATGGGTTTGCTGTTTTAAAATGTTCACAGCTAACAGTCCTTCAGTATAACAGCAAGTTGGCATACGTGGAGGCCAGTGTGACAGAGTGACCATAGCATTGGGACTTTGAATCTGGGTTTCACCCAGTTTGAATTCCCGCTCAGCCATCAAATTCACTTGGTGGCCTTGGGCCAGTTAGGTATTCTCTTTCAGATTCACCTACCTCAAAGGTTTGTAGTGAGGATAAAAATGGGCAAGAGGAAACCGCAAGGCCACCCTGAGCTCCTTCAAAGAAAGACTGGGCAAAAATGTAAGAGTTAGATCTATGTTGCATCATTAATTTGCCTCGACCAACCCAGCTATCTCAGAATACTGTATCTGCCAACACAGACATCCAGAAAGATGAGACTGGGGTGTGGTGTGGTGTAGTGTCTGTCATGTTGGACTTGGAATCTGGATCTCACCCTGTTTGAATTCCTGCTCACCTGTACAGCTCACCAGGGAACGCCACCATGGCTTCAACCCAACGCCTTAGGCATGCAAAGCAGATGGCCTACCAATACCATCTCTGACAAATTTGATTTGAAGTAATATTGTAATTTAAACAGGAGTGCCCCTGATCATAAACAGACTGCCTTTTTTCTCAGTCATAAGCAAAAGCAGCATGTCCCACATACTTAGAATGGTAGAGACTTTTAATCTCAGGGTCGTGGGTTCAAGCTGCATGTTGAGCAAAAGATTCCAGCATTGCACGAGGGTCAGGCTAGATGACTCTTAAGGTCCCTTCCAACACTACAGTTCTATGATTCTAAGGAGGAATGCTTCTCCAACCCCTGAGTCCCCTCTCAGGAAATTAAACCATACACCAAGCCTCCCTTGACAACACCCTGAGAACACCTTTTTGTGTGTATTTAACTTACCTTTTAAAAGTAAGATCTTTAGAGTACTACTTCACATACTTCCACGAAACTTTGTGCCCATTTTCATCACCGGATACAAGCAAAAGCACGGATCGCTTTGCAGAGACATGTTTTCTGGCTCAGTATAAGATTTAAATCTTTCCCCCCATTCCCACACGCATAACGCCTTTTCTTCTCCATTTGTCAAGTGAGCAAGGTATCTGCCCAAACGTGTGCTTGCAAGTTCTTAAATCTCAGAGCAGCTCAGAGTTAGCAAAGTTTATGTTAACTTGAAGAACCACCCTTCTGGATCAGCCCCAAGGGCCATATGAACATAAGGAGAGCCTGGCTGCTGGATCAAGTCTGTGGTGGCCCCTCTAGTGCAACACTCTGTTCTCACAGTGGCCAACCAGGTGCCTTAATAGGAAGCCCACAAACAGGACTTGAGTGTAACAGCAACCCTCCTCACTTGTGATTCCCAAGTATTCAGAGACAGACTGCTGCTGACAATGGAGGT
This sequence comes from Podarcis gaigeae, assembly GCF_964106915.1. Lineage (NCBI taxonomy): Eukaryota > Metazoa > Chordata > Lepidosauria > Squamata > Lacertidae > Podarcis > Podarcis gaigeae. The sequence continues at coordinate 12,580,929 of NC_139693.1, read as the reverse complement.
AGATCATAGCCACTGAATTTGTATAACCCTATTTTAGAGCTGTAAGTTTCTGGCCACCACTCTGTCTTGTAAGGTGAATTCCATAGTTTAACTATGTGCTGTGTGAAAAATCTATGAAATGTGAAGTCCAGCATCCTGTTTCTGACAGTGGGCAGCTGGAGGAGCATGGGCAGTTCACAAACCATGCCATGAAAGCTACAGCCCTTCCCTCTTTATCTCCAGCATCCAGCCACTGGCTTAGAGTGAACTTAGGACTCACCTACTTTCATATGAATCACTCAGGTTCAGCAAAGCTTTCTAAGGCTTCAAGTTTGCTAGGTGAAAGCAAGGCACTTTGTGTGCAGAAAAGCTAAGGGAAGGGTTACAAAGTGGATTTAATTATCTTGCAAAGGTGCTGATCACATATTACTGTTTTGTTTTTTAACCTAGTAAGGTATCAGGCTCTTAGATACCTCAATTACAATAACTTTGTAAAGCAAACTTGAAAGAAAGTGAAAAGGAAGTTGGAAACAAAAGGCAGAAATCTGGTGATTGGATTTCAAAAGCAAGGGAAACTGTTGATGTCGAGTTACTCACCAAAGTGAGGATGCAGAATGTGTTTCTAATACAGGAATGCTGAGAGAGGCAAGCAAATGGCCAGATAACAAGAGCATTCTGCAGAATGCAAAAATAGCCGGATGGCAGATAGAAGTGAATTAATGCATACCAATTGGTACCCAAGGGGATACTTGCCAGAAAACGTGTTATTTTAAACATTTCAAAATAGATTCATCTGATACATATCCTCTCTTCCCCCCACCCCTCAAATTCTGTGCTAAGAAGCATCTGTCTATCTGCCAGTCACTCTCCGATCACGCCAAGAAATAGAACCCAAGGCGGAGGTAAGTAGACTAAAGGGGAGGAGCTATGCAGAAGCAGGCCAGCTCTGCTCTGGAGTGTTTCCCATGGGAAACAAGCCCGTGTGATGTGGAACAAAGATCAGAAAGGGGATATCTGACCTTTTCCACCTCACAAATACGTAAATCACAGGGTTTAGGTTTACTCTTGACGTATGCAGTGCGAGGGGATAAACCTCCATTACAGTGGTACCTCGAGTTACAGACGCTTCAGGTTACAGACTCTGCTAACCCAGAAATAGTACCTCGAGTTAAAAACTTTGCTTCAGGATGAGAACAGAAATCACACGGCGGCGGCACAGCAGCAGTGGGAGGCCCCATTAGCTAAAGTGGTGCTTCAGGTTAAGAACAGTTTCAGCTTAAGAACAGACCTCCAGAATGAATTAAGTTCTTAACCCGAGGTACCACTGTACTAACAAATGGCACCATATTTTTTTGAAAGTTGTTTGTTTGTTCACTGTGCATTTGGACAATTATTAAGATACAGTCAAACCTCGGTTGTCAAATGTAATCCGTTTCGGAAGACCGTTCGACTTCTGAAACGTTCGACAACCAAGGCGCAGCTTCCGGTTGGTTGCAAGAGCTTCCTGCACTCAAGCGGAAGCTGCGTCAGACATTCGGGTTCCTATGTTTGAATATCATTGGACACTATTTTGAATCAAGATGGTGGTTTGAACCTTTCAAAGATGCACTGCTGCAATAGCTAGTTTCAAAACTGGTCAGATTTTTGGGAGTTCCTGAGCAGTGCCAGGTACAAGTCTGCTGGTAAAATGATAAAAACAAAACATAAGCTGCTGCTTCTACAGTAACATTCATGGATTAGTTTACGGGTTCCTCATCCCTCTTTTAACCAGAGACTCTGGGAGATTGGAGCTGCAACCTTCTACATGAAAAGCATGTGCTCAGCTACTGAGCCATGATCTCTCTGTTAGAATATATCCTAGCCTGGTATAAGATAATCAGCCCAATATTGTCTACTCTGACTGGTAGAAGCCAGTTGAACCTCTAACCTTTGGCATATAAATCATTACCACTGAGATCTGTCTTTCTGCCTCCCTCCCAGGGAATTGGTACAACAGGACCATAAGAAACTGCCTTAAAGGAGTTCGGGCTATTTGGCCATGTAACCCAGTGTTGTCTACCCCAGCTGGCAGCCACCTGGCAGGGCTTTTCAGGTGTTTGAACCCAACACCCTAAGTAAAAGTCATACCCCCTGTCTACACTTTCCCCAACTGGGTGCTATCCAGATGCTGTTGAGACTAAAACTTCCATCATCCCTGACAAACGGTCATGACATTGTAGTCAGACATCAAGAGGACACCAGGCTGAGGAAGGCTATAAAACCACACAAGGATGTCCTCCAGGTGACCTGTTTATTGAGCATACATCCTGATTTGCACAAAGTTTATGCAGAAGTTAAATTATATTCAGTCTCTAGGGAGCATTTGTTTACTTGTTTGCAGGGAGGTTATACGACAAAAAACATCCATCCCAATTTGTTAGTGCAATGCTTATGTCTTCCTGGTAATCATCGATTCATCCCGCACTTTTCAGCACATTTCCCGAACGCTTCCTTAACCACAAAAAGGCCATGTTTTTACAAAGCATATTTTTCTCACTACAAGAGAGCCCTTTAATCCGCTTTAACTGTGCAAGCCTAAAATTTCTGATGTGCATTCGAATCCTTGCCTCAAAACACCTGATGGTATGGAGGTGACCAAGTATGCAGTATGCAGCAGACCTGGGCGATTTTTCAATATATCGTTCAAAGTCGGTTATGAAGTCCACAACACACTAGCGGTTTCATAAAATGTTATTTGGCAAACATCACGATTTTGAGAAAACCGTGTAGCTGGCCAGTGCTTTTCAGTGCTTCCTCTGCCTCCTGCAGGAGCAGCAAGCGACTCACAAGAGCAGAGGTAGCAGCCAGCACTATGTTTCTTTCGAGCCCTGGCTCAGCTCAGCTGCCTCTGCAAGAGCAGGTGTCGATTATGAAAGTACGTAGCTGGGAAACAACTTCTTTTGATTTTGCAGCAAGCCCCGGCTCAGCAGGCTAGTAGTGGTCTGAAGGTGTGATTTACAGAGATACTGGTCTGAGCTGGCTCGGGGCTTCTTGCTGGGAGCCCCCTTCTTCCCTTTGCCCCTTCCTTACCCACCCACCCCCAAAATAAGAAACTGGGGTTGTTTTCTTCAGAGTAAGAACAAAAGACATTGCCCTGTAACTTAACTCTTTTTCTTTATTCCCATCTCCCCTTTTGTCTGTGTGTGTGCGCGCGTGCATGCATGCATGCCTGCGCAAAAAGCCTTTCTCTCCCCTTCCTGGTGCCTTTACTACCCTTCTGAGGCTGGGATTGATCACCTACCCCCACCCCTGTGTTAAAGTAAAAACAAAAAAAGACAAGTTGCTGTGTAAGACATTGTTGGTTTGCCTTCCATAGCTTCCCTCATGTAAAAAGGAAGAAGTTAAAAAAATAATAATTAAAGGATGCTACCTCGTTGTTTGCTTGCCCTTCCTCCTTTCCTTTGATAAAAAAGCAGAGATTGGTGGGATGGGGGCTTTGGGGGGGCCCTTCTGTGTCACAATAGGGGGAAATGAAGGGGGGAGATTTAACAGTTGCTACCTGGATGCTGGAAATGGGAAATTGGGTGGTTGTTGTGAGGTGAAAATGATGGGGAGGGGAGGTGCTTGTCGTTAAGCAAATACGTGTCTACTCAGAAGCAGGCCCTAGTGAATTCAATGGGGCTTATTTCCAGGAAAGTAGAAGTGAGTAGCTGCACTGAGTGGGGCTTACTCATGCATACAATTGCAGTTGGCCCTCAGAGTGGGGAAGGAGATGCAACTTGACACTAGTAAATTACATAAATTATTCTTAAATTAGTAGAAAACAGACTAAATTGTTAATCATATGCAAGTTTAATTAATATTTTTACTATATCCGCTACTTTTGTAAATTTTAAATTTGCCCCTAAAACTGCATAGAACATTAATATATTCTCCAGAAATCTTTAATGGTTTAGTTGAAGCATGCTATCATTGAGGTAATTGTCATATAATTATATGCATCAAATTTAGATTTTTGTTGTTGTTGTTTAATATTTTCCCAGATTATTTGTATTCAATATGTCTCATCACTGTATTTTGGATTGTCCTGGACCTGAATACCACTATTTGGTATCCAAGCCCCAAACCAAAGTCCTGTTTGGATGGCTTGTCTGCTGAAGAAAGTGATGATTTCATCAGTGTGTGGTGATTTAGACCTGTAACCTAGTTGCCAGGACATAACCATGTTCACCTCTACATAGCTCCATCTTATTTCAGATATCGCGATGTTTAGCTGGTGATATATCAGGATATTGAAAACCATATATCACCCAGCCCCAATATGCAGGCCTCCTCCCACCACATAACACATTTACCCTCTCATAAAAACAGGCATTTTGCTCACTTTTAACCAGGTCTCAATCAGCACTGCATAAATTGGCACCCATATTTAAGATCACTTAATACAGATTAGCCCCTGGCTGCCATGAAACATTGTTATGCATATGGTTGGATTAAATGGCGGATTTCTCTCCCCATTTTTTAAGCTCACTTTCATGGAAGCGTTTACACACTCCTGTGTTCTGTTTTTATTCCACATCCACCTATCCTGACAGGCTTTCACAATCGCCAGGGCAGATTAGAATCGCCTCTGTTCCCCTCTTTTAAAAAGCTCTTCAGAAGAGTGGAAGGAGCCTAATCTTTTAAAGCTCTTTAACCACCTCAATAATACAGGTGGAGGTGTGACATTATGGTAGGAGCTAATCCATTTGTGAACTACAGCCTAATCCTAGCAGAACCCATGCCACAACAGTAACCAAATTTACTCTGTATTCTGATTGGTTTTTAAAAAATGATTTAACACTGGCTTGCAGAATTTTATTTTAGGCCAGGAATGCATCTGATACAACCGCCCTCCCCCCCCCGCATTATTTAACATTATAGATAGCTATCCTAGACATGCAGTGGTTTTGAGATCATCACTGGATTTGCAAAAGAAGTAACATAGGGGAGAAAGCAGCAACTGGTGCTGTGAAGGTGTTTCACAGTTAAGTCAGTTGTCCAACGGTGATTTAGGTCCACATTGCTCTGGTTAGAGAAAGTGGAAATAGCTCAGTGGTAGAGCACATGCTCTGAATTCAGAAGATATCTGGTTCAGTCTGCGGCATCTCTAAATAGGGCTGGGAAAGCCTCCCTGCTTGAAATCCAGGTGAGCTATTGCCAATCTGTGTTGACAATACTGAGCTACACAGACCAGTGAAGTGGTATTCAAGGTTAGTCTTACTCAGGGTAGGCTCATTAAAATTAATGTTCAAATTTTGTGCAAACGGATCAAAAAAGAGTGCTCAATAATCAGGTCATGTGGAAGCAACCATAGAAAATGGTTGAACGCTGAAAATTCAAGACAGATGAAAGAAAGTACTATTCCCCATAGGAGGCAGTGATGGCCACCAACATAGATGGCTGTAAAAGAGGATTAGACAAATTCAGGGAGTAGAGGGCTTTTGATGGCTACCAGTCACAATGGCTCGGCTCTGTTTCCACACTTCCTGGAAACCACAGGAGAGGAGAGTGCTCTTGTGCTCAGGTTGTGCTTGAGGTTTACCACAGGCATCTGGGTGGCCACTGTGAGAACAGGAAGCTGGATTAGATGAGCCGGTGGCCTGATCCAGCAAGCCCTCCTTGCGTTCTTGAAAGCCTTGCTAGGTCAGACCAGAAGTCCATCTAGCCAGCCTTCTATTTCCAAGCACTGACCAATCAGATGTGTCTAGGGAACTCCACAAGCTGGACAGGAAGGCAAGAGCCCTTCCCTGTCATGCAATCTTCAGCACATTGCTTTCAGAAGCATACTGCCATAGCACATGCAAGGTTCTATTTAGCAGTTGTGCCTAATAGGCACTAATAGAGAACTGTCCTCCACAGATTATTTGAAGCATTTGTTGGGAGGGCCCCAAACCTAGTACTGATATCTGAAACAGGGCTGCTCTATCCCCTTTGCCTGGGGCACTTGAGAAGGCTGAAGGCAGGTTGATAAAATGATTGGACTGCATGTTCTGCCTCTTCCAGGTCAAAAGCGATGGCTCCCCATCAGGAGGCTTTGCCTGAAGAGACCACCCCACTACCCAAATATTTGAACCGATGCTGGGTGAGATTACTACAGTGTTGGAAGAGGATTGTAGCTGTCCCCTCCTCCATATTTCCTGCTTCATCCGTAGCCAGTCCTGTCTCCCTTCCCAGTAATCTCATCCCTTAATACAGCCAGAGATTGATTGCATTAGCCCGCTTAGCAGCAGTATCATGCTGTGGGGCTCAGAGCCACTCCTGAAAGGTTAAAAACATTGTCTACAGCAATTTGGGAAGTTTTGAATGGGGGAGGGATGAAGGGAAATCCCACGGTGACTTTATTTTAGTGGGATCTGCACCGCTTTTTGCAAAAAGACTGGAAACCGTGTCCAGTTGGTCTCTCTTATCTGACACCATGAAATATTGGGCTATAAAGGATTTTATGTTCCATAATGGAGAGAATATGGCCAAAGTAAGAATAAGCCAGAGGGAGATAGAAAAGTGGGGGGGGGGGGTGGAAGAAGGTGGTGGGAGAAAGAAAAAGGAAATGTAAAATTTATAGAGGAATTGAATGCATAATGAAGTCAAGGCAAGTGAGTGGTTTCTAGTGATTTAATGGGCACTGGCCCAGCAAGACACCTTGCCGACTCAAATCTTCCATGAAAAGGGCCTTGTAAAAAATAACATTGGAAGGAGTTTAACTCAGCCGAGGTTAAAAGGGATGCGCAGGAGCCCTGTAAAGTGTCGCCTCCTGTAGCGGAAGCTGCCAGTGTCCCGCATGAGTGAGTGCCCAGCTTGGGGGAAGCAGGGATGAAAAGTCAAAGCTGGAAGGACAGAGGATGGATGGAGCATATGTGGTGGGGTGTGGGGCTGGGAGAACAGCTTGATAAGCACGGAGGCTGGGGCAATGGATTAGCGACTGAAGGAGTGAATTAACAGGGAGAGAGAACAGATGAATCTGTTTATATATTTTTTTTAAAAAGTGATTCTGCTCTGAGTTCATTTCCCCATCCCTTTTAAATGTATTTTATTTGCTACAAAAAGGAGCTGTTCTTGCAAGAATTGCATAGAAATGGGTGGAACAGGACCAGAAGGAAGTTTGTACATGTGAATCTGCTTTGTACTGAGTCAGACCCATTGGTCCACCTTGCTCAGTATTGTCCACACTGACTGGCAGAGGCTATCCAGGGTTACAGACGGGATGTTCCCAGCCCTACTTGAAGAGGCATTGAACTGGGAATCTTCTACAGCCACAGAGCCATGGCCCTAGCAGAACTCCCCAACAGCAAAATGCAAAACAAAATTAAAAATCTAACCTTTTAGGAGCCAATAGCATCTTTTGTTTCAATCACCCAGCACAAGAAAATATAAGTTTTCATTTGGCAGACACCTGTCTCTCAGCCCTCAAAGATAGATAAATGCAGACCGTAAGTTATTTGCATATACGGAGCCTAGGAAGATGCCTTCTACCAGGTCAAACTATTTGTCCAGTGTAGCTTGCTCTTGACTGGCTGTCCAAGGTATTGGACAAAGATGGGTCCTTCCTGTCACCTGATGCCCAATTTTTAACCAATAATACCAGGAATCAAATCTGGGACCTTCTAAATGCAAAGCAGATGCTCTGCCACTGATCTACACACTGCTGCAATGCTGTGATTTTACAGATGTGGAATTCAGCTTCCCTTAGCACAGACGTTTGAGTATCTTCTTGTAGGGAGGTGCAGGAGAGTGTATAAACAGCCCCCAACCATGGGATTTTACTCTTCCTTTTTCTTTTATTAAGCACTCTCTTTTTATTGCAGTCCCATCTTAACTCAGGTCCTTTAAGACTCTGAAGCACTCTAACATCATCACCACTGAATGCTATGGCAAGAGGAATAGGCCAAAGTCTCCTCTAGGAAGCTGCGTTATATCAAGTCAGACTACTGGTCCATCTAGCTCAGTATTGGCTACGCTGACTGGCAGCAGCATCCAAGGGTTTCAGGCAGGGGTCTTGCCCCAGCCATACCTGGAGATCCTATTGGGGGTTTTTTTCTGCAGGGGACTCTTCTGCATGCAAAGCAGATGCTCAGCTACTGAGCTGAAATCCTCCTCTTCCTAGATAACCTGTTTATTTAGCATTCATCCTGATTTGCTTGCACAAAGCTTTTGTGGAGTTTATACAGTGCTTCCTCTTCGCTAATGGTTTATTTGCACTGAGGTTATACAACTAATAAACAGTCATTCTTCTTTGTTTGAAGGGAGGTTATAGGTTTTCCTGCCATTCTGTTGTCATCCCACACTTTTCTTTGTGTTTCTCCATCTCTTTTCTAACTGCAAAAACTCTGCTGTTGTTAAAGTGGATTTGTTGGGCCAAGGCCCTTTCATCCACTATACCTACATTCCTGACATGTGAATCCCTTCTATAAAAGAGCAACAGCTGGGAGACAGCCCTAGAATACAGATCTCAGGGTCGTGGGTTTGAGCCCCACATTCGGCAAAAGATTCCTGTATTGTAGGGAGTTGGACTAGATGATCCTCACTGTCCCTTCAAACTCTACAGGTCTATGATTCTATTATCCCTTTGCCCTGCCAAGCTTCCATTTGTTCCTTCCACCACTCCTTACCCCCTCTTTTGTTGCTTCCTTTGCTTTCTTCCCACTCTCGGGGAGAGATCCAAGAGAATAAAAACCGAGGCCATAAAGCAAAGCGATTTACTGGCCTTAATTTGATAGGCTACATAAACCGTGTAATATAAACAACAGGGGCATAAAGGAGCAGCCAAAAGAGGTGGTTAAAGCGACAGGCGCCTTTCAGGCCTCCATCTCCGAAGCCAAGCCTTTTCTCCCTCGCTCTCCAAAGGTCTTTTATGCAATGTAATTGGGAATCTGATGAGCAGCAGTGAGGAAGCTGCAAGGGCACTCATTCCCCCGCCCAGCCCCCCATCCAACTCCTGAAACGCTGCTATTTCCATTTTCAGCAGAAGGGGAAGAGCACTTCAGGCCATCTAACAACTTTGGTCAAATAGCCAAGCCTCTATGCACCTCCTTCCGCCAAAAGGAACTCCACCAGATTTGGTGTGCCCAAATTCTGAGTTGATTCTGCAAGTGCTTAGAGATATTATGCATGGTTACAAAAAAAACACCACCCCAAAACCTGCAGATGCAACACAGCTGCATGAGGAGATAGATAGATCTAATTAGAGGGATGAGGAAACTCTGGCCCTCTATTCTTTGGACTACAGCTCCCATCATCCCTGACACTGGCCATGCTGGCTGTGAGAGCTGTGGTCAGCAACATCTGAAGAGCCACAGGCGGCCCACCCTGGCTTATATTTTCTGATGTGAACCTCATCATCTAAGAAGAGCCTTGTTGGATCATGCCAGTGGTCCATCTAGTCCAGCATCCTGTTCTCACAATGGCCAATCTAATGCCTGTGAGAAGTCCACAAGCAGGACCTCTGCACATTACAGTGCTTTCCCCACTTATGATTCTCTAGCAACTGGTATTCAGAAGCATAAGTGCCTCCAATAGAGGAGGAAGAATGGAGCCACCATGGCTATTAATGGCAACTGATAGCCTTGTATCCTGCAGTTATTTGTCTGAAAAAAGTTATTTGTGAGTGCAAATTCTATAGCTGAACTACTAGGTGAAGAAGTACTTTAGAAGTCCCCACTTGAAAAGCAAAGTGGCAGGAGGCAACACATGAATCCTTTGGTGTAGTTAGCAAACTACACTTCACAGGATTATTTGGGGGAAGTCGTGACTATAAAAAAATGGTACAATACTTTTCAAAATGTATGGTGTAAATGGGGTCTTAATGTATGCAAGACTGAGGCTTCCCAGAGGTTGTGATTGTTGCATGTCAGCTTTCCCACTCTATATGGTCGTCTTAAGAGGGATTTATAATGCCACTGCAAGCCGCTTCTCCAGTCTGACAGATGCTACCAAAAGGGTTTAGCATTGGGAGCTGCGCCTATAGATTGGGTGGCAGAGCTGCTCCCTTTCTTTCAATCTGGTGGTAGAAATACAGAGGTCTGGCCTATATGTATCAAACCACCAGGATATAAATCTGGCTATTTCTGTGCTGTTTACACTAAGATGTCCAAAAAGAGACCATGGATCCAAGTTGACTTTGTCCCTTGTTTTCTTTTTCTTTTGTGGGGGAGTGAGGAGGGTTGAAGGAAAGAGAAGATACTTTAAAAAAAATGCATTCACCTGCTACATTTTTCAAAATACCGAATTGCTTCCCATTGTCAGAGTGTTTGTCTGGTGTGTGTGTTTTGCATATAAACAAATTACTGTGATTGTTAATAACCCCCTTTTCCTTTCTACCAAAACCCAGTCCTACTCCCATCCCACTTAACTCACAACCCCAAGAGAAAGTTAAATGGGAAAAAGAGAGAAAGTGGATACCGAAGACTTAAATGACTGGCAGTGTTGATACAGAGAGAATCAGACTGCCAGTCTCTGAAAAAGCCCAAGCAGACCTGGCAAATTACTTGAAACTTCTTGATATTTTATTAAGGGTTGTATTCAACAAAGACTGGACCCACTGAAATTAGTGGACCTGTTAGGCTGCATTCATTAATGGCAATGAGTCCACTCTGTGTAGTACTAACACTGGATACAACTTTTAGTCTATACCACTACCACCACCACCCTCCCTTTGCTGTTTGATCCAACATGTGTGTGACCGATTGCTCAGCCTCAAGACCAATAGGCAACTTCCAGCATGGCAACACCATGTGCTTGGCTGCTAGTGTGGCTCTCAGCAACTAACATCTCTGAGCAAATGACATGTCCAGCACTCTGACAGGTCTATCCCAATCACACATACAAAAAAATCTATGTACAAGGTGTGTCGAGGACCATATAGAACTTAAACTAAGCTTTGTCTCCAAAAGGGGAGAGACCATGCACTGTAAAGATGACAGACCAAGATAGTTTCACCCTTTTGTGGGTGGCAAAGAAGCAGCATGTGCAATGCCATCACCCCTGTTCTATTACATGCTGTCTTTCGGGGTGGAGGGGATTAGCAGGGAAGGAGGCATATTGAAGTTTATGGCAAAGTGGCAGATTTCCACACACTGGTCTTGTTCCAAATGCAGGAGGATTCCTTAGTCAGTAACACATTCTCCGTTATCCAGATAGTCTTGAACAAGACACAGCAAGCCAGTAGAGCTGAGGAACCTGAATAAAGCTTGTAGGCCAACCCAGGACTTTGGCTAAATTCAGAGCAGGGATCTGGGTAAGACTCATTGTGCATTTGAGAACTGTAGTTGTTCCAGCAAAATGAACACACAGGCCAAGCTGAGATTCTTGCAGCCTTCTCTTATGGTCTTTTCCTCCTGCTTTGTAGTCAGTCAAGATCAGGGTGGAAAACCATTGACTTTCCCAGTTATTGCGGCATTATAACTCCCATCAGCCCTAGTAAGCACAGCCAACAGCAGGGGATGATGGGAGCTATAGTTCCGCAGCACCTGGTCTAGATGATCTCCACTGGTACCCTTCTGATCCTGGGACTTTAAAACAAATGCCCAGGTCACCATCAACACTGAAATCCTTTCATGGGGAAAGGCATGACTCTGATTAAAATCCAATTAAAAATGCAATCAATGGTTTCACACCAATTAAAGTTGTTGTTTTAAAAGGCATTCAAAGCCTTTCAGGTATTTAGCTATCAGACTTTGGCATTTCCTAACAAGGTTAACACACAACTTCCCCATTGTGTCTATTGACTCACACAAGTTGTTAGCATGTGCCAGTTATTTACACCTTTAGTGGGGCCTTTCTCCCAGTCTTATTTATCCTGCTAGATGTTGGCACCAGATTCAAGGCCCTAATGGAGACCATTTAGGCATGCAAACAGTAACTCTTCCTGGACTTTTTATCACTTCAGATCATGGCTTGGAGAAAACTTTATGAATGAGTTCTCCTCCTGCATGAAATGAAACCTTCCAATGCCCATAGAAATCAAGTGCATCAAGGAGAAGGGTTTCAGCTTTACCGTCTCCAACCAGTGCTGGCTTTTTTCAAGCAGGGAACATTTGATGATGGGGTCAGGGGGACACACCTGCAGTCAGAAGTGGCATAGTATGGGGCAGGCAATACCACATATTGTCTGTACAGTAAACTCAGTCCAGTCTAATCAAAGTCATGTGGGTGCTGTTTGTGGTTTATGCTACGTTGAGGGGAAAAGGCGCTCTGCAAATGCTTATCGTCACTTAATAAAACATTGGTTCTTAAGGGACTCAAGGTGGTGCCCTCCAGACATTTTGGACTACAACTCTCATCGGCCACAGACAGCATGGCCAGTCAGGAAATATGGGAATTGTACTTCAGAACATCAGGAGGGCACTATGTTGGCCAGCTTTGCCCCTACTCAAGTATTACAAGAACCCTGTGGAGGCAGGCTGAGCTAAGACAGAGTGAATTGGTCCAAGATCGCTTGCTGAGTGAGGATTAGAACTTTGCAACATCCCACATCTGCTATATCATGCTGGCTTTCCATATATAAATGAGTTTGCACTTTATATACCCTAGGGTTGAAACCCTGGATTTGAAGACATATTCTGGAGCTAAGCCCTGGTTTTGAATTAAATGCTAACTTGGTAGTCAGGGAGGGAGGGGGGGAAACTAACTGCATGGCAGGGGTGCTAGGCTCCCCCTGCATCTTTTCACCTTGAGATCAAAACAAAAAAAACCCAAGACTATAAATAAAATAAAAACATTTCATCTGCAGGTTCCAAAAGCCTAACCGCAGGACAGCCTAGCACCAACCACCCCTGCGAACCATGGCGACCACCTCACCCACAGCCGCTGTGGTGACAGCCACCGTGGTGACAACAGCAGCTGCCATGGACTTGCGTGACTGGCTGTTCCTCTGCTACGGCCTGGTTGCCTTCCTGAGCGAAGTGATTGACAGCACCACCTGCCCATCTGTTTGCCGCTGCGACAACGGCTTCATTTATTGCAATGACCGGGGCCTGACCTCCATCCCAGCTGACATCCCGGATGATGCCACCACCCTATACCTGCAGAACAATCAGATCAACAATGCCGGCATCCCCTCCACCTTGAAGAAAAAGCTAAATGTTCAGGTTGTACAACCGGGGAACTTTATTTTTGGAAAGAGGGTGGCTGATCTTCATTAATGAGCTGAGGCTGAATGTGGCTTGACCCAACTTTTTCTCCCCTTCAGAATTCTTAAATAGTAGCTGTAGAAATCTTTGGTTTATGAAACTTACGTTGATGGACACTTTCCCTCTCCCCAAGGATTAACCTGATAATGTTTTGCTCAGACTTTGGTGTCTTGAACTACAGTCTTGTGGACACTGTAATACAGGCTTTCCCAAAATGTTGCTCTCTGGATGTGGCTGGACCAAATTTGCATCAGCCGCAGCCAGCATGGCCAGTTGCCAGGGTTGATGGGAGTCCAAAAATAAGTGGAGGACACCAGGTTGGGGAAGGCTGTCTTAGTGTGTGTCCAGATTATGGTGACTTGCCATCGCATCCCAATTCTTTCAAATTACTTATTTGCAGAAGTTTTCAGGACGTTCTGTTTCAGAACTTGTGAATATTCACAAGACCAGTTCAACATGCAAAAATCACCAGGTAAACGTGACAGTATCAGAAGCTGCCTTATCTGAGATTAGAGCTCACCCACTATTGCCTGCTCTGACTGGCAGCAGCTCTCCAGGGTCTGAGAAGGAAGAGTCTTTTGCATCAACTGCTACCTGAGCCTTTGAACAGGAAATGCCAGGGACTGAAACTGAGACACCCCCCCCCCAGCACACACTGGGCTATGACCCAGAAGGGGGCTGTAGCTCAGTGCTAGACCATCAGCTTTGCATGCAGAAGGTCCCATGTTCAATCCACAGTGGAATCTCCAGTAGGGCTAGGAGAGACTTCTGTCTCCAACCCTCATCAGCTGCTGCCAGTCAATATAGACAATATTGCACTTGGTGGGCCAATGATCTGACCTCATAAAAGGCAGCTTCCTATGTTCTTAAAGGTGAGGCCCAGCCCATGAAATATTAATAGCAGACTTATAGATGCCTGCTGAAAATGTTTGTGTTTTGACTGGCGTATCCCGAAGTGATTTGATTGCATCTGTTTTTAAATTTTATTGTTTTTAATTATTTTTAAATGTATTTTTTTATTTAAAAAATTGGCTCTGGTTCAATGTTTTTCATCTTCAGTTAAAAGGATATCAAGGAGCAGAGGCCAATAAATACCTCTAATTTGTCCAAGGCCTTAAAATGCCACTGCTAACGGGAATACACCAGAATTGGGAGTTGTTGGACTCCCATCAGCCCCAGCCAAAATGGTTAGGGTTGATGGCAGTTGTATTCCAGAAATATCAGGAAGGTCACAGGTTCCTTGCTCCTAAATGATGTAATGTTGAGCTAGATGCACCAGTGGTCTGACCCCATGAAAGGCAGGTTCCCACAGTGCCCAATTGGTCCAGGTCCTTAGACTTTGGAGAAAATGTTTGGGGCTAGAAATTAAACTTTTTCTTTTTCTTTTTTATTTTGAGTAGATACACCCAAATCCATGTTGGAATTCAAAATATATTCACATTTTAGATTCCATGTGGATTTTTGGTTTTGAGAAGGGTTCTGGTGTATGTTTAGCAGCATACTTTGATTTTTAGCACAGGGTTGGAATTTACACACTAGGTTTGAAGCTCAAGTTCCCTTGCCTGTTTAATGCCAAGTCCTATTTTTTAAAAAATGTAATAATTTAAACACCTTTTCCTTGTGGTAAGTTCATGATTTCTAGGCTGATGACAGGCACTTTAATATGGACTAACTGGAACCCAAATTGCTCAGGTTTGAGGAAGTGTTAAATGCAGCTTTAAAAAAAACAAAAACTTGCACATCATTTCCATTCTCTACTTCTGCCCTGTTGAATTTCCTCTTAATTCAATTCCCATCAGGTCATCTACCTCTATGAAAATGACCTGGATGAGTTCCCCATCAATCTGCCCCGTTCGTTGCGGGAACTTCACCTTCAGGACAACAACGTCCGAACCATCGCCCGAGACTCCCTGGCGCGCATCCCTCTCCTGGAGAAGCTGCACCTGGACGACAACTCCGTCTCCACTGTCAGCATCGAAGATGATGCCTTTGCAGACAGCACACGCCTCAAGTTGCTCTTCCTCTCTCGCAACCACCTCAGCAGCATCCCCTCTGGCCTGCCCCGCACCCTGGAGGAACTGAGGCTGGACGACAACCGCATATCCACCATCCCCCTCCATGCCTTCAAGGGGCTGATCAGCTTGCGGCGCCTGGTGCTAGATGGCAACCTCTTGGCCAACCAGCGCATTGCAGATGACACCTTCAGCCGCCTCCAGAACCTCAGTGAGCTCTCGCTGGTGCGCAACTCTCTGGCAGCCCCACCTCTTAACCTGCCCAGCGCTCATCTGCAAAAGCTGTACCTCCAAGACAATGCCATCAGCCACATCCCCTACAACACCCTTTCCAAGATGAGGGAACTGGAGAAGCTGGACCTGTCCAACAACAACCTGACCACTCTGCCCAAGGGTCTCTTTGATGACCTTGACAGTCTCTCCCAGCTCCTGCTGAGGAACAACCCCTGGTACTGTGGCTGTAACCTCATGTGGTTGAGGGACTGGGTCAAGGCCCGGGCTGCTGTGGTGAATGTGAGAGGGCTGATGTGCCAAGGCCCCGATAAGGTCAGAGGCATGGCCATCAAGGACATCACCAATGAGATGGATGAGTGCTTTGACGTGGGCCCGCAGAGCAATTCGGGAGTGGTGGTGGCAGCCAAGACGACTGCCAGCAATGCTGCTGTCACAACCCCGCAGGGCTCCCTTTTCACCCTCAAGGCCAAGAGGCCTGGCATCCAACTGCCAGATTCCAATGTTGACTACCCAATGGCCACCGGGGCTGGAGCCAAAGCACTGATTCTGAACGTCAAGCCGCTAACCGCTGACAGCATCCGCATCAGCTGGAAGGCAATGCTCCCGGCAGCCTCTTTCCGCCTGAGCTGGTTGCGCCTGGGCCACAGCCCAGCCGTGGGCTCCATCACAGAGACCCTGGTACAAGGCGACAAGACAGAGTACTTGTTGACAGCCCTGGAGCCCAAGTCCACCTATATCATCTGCATGGTCACCATGGAGACGGGCAGCACCTATGTGCCTGATGAGACCCCAGTGTGTGCCAAGGCCGAGACGGCAGACATGTACAGCCCCACCACCACCCTCAACCATGAGCAAAACATGGACCCAATGGCTGGGCTGCCATTGGCAGGGATCATTGGCGGGGCGGTGTCCTTGGTCTTCCTCTTCCTAGTCTTGGCTGCCATCTGCTGGTATGTCCACCGGACGGGAGAGCTGCTGACACGGGAGCGAGGCAGTCGGAAGAAAGATGACTATGTGGAGTCGGGCACCAAGAAGGACAACTCCATCCTGGAAATCAGAGGCCCCGGGTTGCAGATGCTTCCAATCAACCCACACCGGGCAAAGGAGGAGTACGTCATCCATACCATATTCCCATCCAATGGAACCAGTCTTTACAAAAGCACCCACACCATCGGCTACGGCACAACCCGTGGGTACAGAGACGGTGGAATTCCAGACATAGACTACTCGTATACATGATGTAGAATCCCCTCCCTCCTCCCACATACATCCCTCCTGATCCCCTCAACTGCCCAACCACTTCTCGGTTTTTACCCCCCCTCCCTATCCACACACACGAACACGTACACCAAGGTTTTGTTTTTTTTGCCAAGGTGGGAAAAAAATGGCAAAACACAAAAACTATTTTCCAAGCAGAACCAGGTGGAACAAAAGGGGAGGGGAAGAAAGTTTTACAAAAAAAAAAAGAAAAAAGAAAAAGCAAACAAAAACAAAGCCTATTTTGTAGAAAACCAACAAAAACACACACAAAGGTTTTTAAAAAAAGTAGACATGGAGTGGAGCAAAGACATAATTTATATTTAATATACCAGATTAAAAAATACATAAACATACAACTCAGACCATCAAGGAACATTGGGTTGTTGTTGGGTCCCACCCCTCCCCCTGAGGGGGGGGGGCAGGGGAAAGACCTGGAAGAAGGGAAGGGGGAAAGTGAAAATGAAAAACAAAAATGCTACCTGTTTTATCTTTCTTCCTGTATAAATCCTCTATTTTGTTCAGGAGTTAGATTATAAAAAAAAACATCAAAATGTCTTTCCTGGCGGCTAAACTGTTGACTGCATAGGGGGGGAGGGGGCCCGTGCGAATCTGCTTCCATTTCTCCTTTGCATTCCATAACTCTGCTTTCCTTACAGGTTCCAAATTTGTCATGCAAAGTTGAGCAACAACCATCACCACAACAACAAAATAAGCATTGGCAATATATATATATATCTTTCTGGAGTTCTGAAACAAGACCTTAACCCCAAACCTGCCCCTGCCCTTCCACACCTGACTTAAGTTTCCCCTCAGCCCCTTTCTGCAAGACTCAGAATCCGTCAACTTTGTTCTTCTGCTCAACACAGACTGATCATAAGAGAAATCTCTGTTTGGTTACCTCCTCACCCATCTATCCTTTGGGACAATCATTCAAGAATATTCTCTTTGTAGGAATAACTGCAACTCGTAGCTCTTTGTCTTTTTTAGCAAAAAGAAAGAAAAAAGAAAGAAAGAAACGGACATGGAAATGGGAGATGGGCCAGCGTCTTCCAACTCGCAAGATGTTCCTTCCAAGGTGGGGGCTCTGGAAATCTCAGGTTCACATTTAGAGTGTGAATGGTTTTTGAGATGTTAAGGAAAGACGAGAAAAGCAGGATTTTGGTTCAAGTCCTTTTCTTTTGCATCAACTCAGAAAATGACCAGCTAGGCCTTTTTCAATAGCTCATCACTAAGATGGTTGAGGGTTTCTGTTGGTCTCCTACTGTATGCATTTATTTTTTGCCTCCTCCCTGATGGGATAAGGTTTGAGCGTCCAACTGACAATCTATAAATTTTTGCAGGTGTTGGGCACAGTGGCGGGCCCTTGAGGCCACATCCAATTGCCTGCCAGGTGTTTATGATTATTTGGCAATCCAAAGCAAGGGGCAAAATCAGGTGGAGTACTGAGCCCCTGGCAAATGGCCACCACATGTGGTTGGTGGCCTGCCTTCACGTTGGCCAATGTGGATATCTGAATAGCCTCATGTTGGAATTTGGTTCTTCCCAACCTGCCCAAGAGCAGGTTCAAAAGTTGCAGAGGTGTTAGTATAAGAGATTCTCCTGCTCAAATCAGGAGGCTTAAAGGAAATTCAAACTCACATCCACCCTGTGTTTGAACACCTAAAGTTTTGCCACTTGCTATAGTTGAGCGACAACCTGCATGTCTGCCTGCCTGAGTTTTTCAGATCTTGTGAATTGCTGGCAGGATGAGCTACAAGAAAGGGGCTGTGAAATGAGCAGTAATGCACATACCCCAAGTCTGTGTAAGGCTCCTGGATTTGATCCCCAGCACTGCCAGTGGTGCACTTTCAGGAAAAGGGCTGGGAAAGTTTGGAGAAACTTGGGGAGGTGCATCTTTGAATCTGGTTGATGGACCACTGGTCTGAATTCGTAGGAGAGAGCTTTGCTGTTCCACATGATGGTCAGGTTTGCACATGTTTGTCCCCCCAAAAGTGCAGATGTAGATTAAAGAGGCCCACAAGACTTTTGGGATGGATGGGTGTGGTGAGGAACTGGGTCACATCCATCTAAGTCCCAACTAACAGTAGAGTGGGTCCACTCAGAGAATAACTTAGGTGGATACAACCCATTACTTAGCTGGAAAGTGTCACGAAGCAAGGAAGGGGAGGGGAAAACAGATGGAGGATAAGTCCACCAAGAATTATTAAACATGATAGTTGTGTGGAACCTCCATTTGTAATGGTAGCATATCTTATGAGCGCCAGAGGCTAAGCACAAAATGTGCTTCTCAAAAGCATTGGGCTGGCCACCATTTGAATGAGGATGCTGAGTGAGATGAACCTTAGCTCTGGTTCAGCAAAGATTTTTGGAAATAGGGCCCCAATGAAGAAGTTCCCCCTTATGGGAGCCTTTTTAATTTACATCTTGCTATTAATATTTACATTTTAATTTACATCTTGCCATTAATATTTAAGTATTTCTTCAAGTCCTGAGAGAAAATACTTTCCCCCACATATCATCATCCATCACAGGATAGGCAAATCTGGAGCACTAGGCAAAGGGGCTATAGCTATACTTCCCTCCTCAATAAATTCACTCCAGGAAAGAAAAGCCCCCAACATAAGCCCTAGGCCAGGGTTGGAACAACTTCATACCAAATGTCGCCCAGCAGTTACATAAAGTGACCTGCCAGGGTCTTGAACCCAGCACCACCTTCACAACCATTTTTATAGTCCAAAGTAGGCAGCAAAAACGATAATTTAAAAGTTCCTTGTGGGCCACCATATACAGCCAGGAGACTGTGTTTCAAGTAATTGCATTGTGTTACCTAAGCACCCACAGTACAGTACCTTTGGAAGGCAAAAGAATGGGGGGGTGGGGACATAACCAGTTGGATCCACCTCTGGTGGTCCCCTTGGGCCCGCCCCCCCCCAGATCCAGCTGTGACCAGTTGCCACTGTTTGACTTGCTGGGTTGCAAGTTGTGCAGGCCTGACCTCTAGTTAGATTTGGGTAGAATTTAAAGTATTCCCCCACTCCAAGATCCTGATCTTGACAAGCAAAACAAACTCATGGAGGAAAGTAATTAGAAGTCACTTTAGGTGTCATTCGACATGCAGCTTCTCTCTTTTTGCACGCCTTCTGCTGTGTACAAGAATGTGCAGTGTTTCAACCCCTTAATTTCTGTAAAGGGCAATAAATGGGATTAGCTGGCTAACTGGAGAGCAAGGCAATAAACACGCCATTAGAGGCATCTTTCAGTGGGATTCCTTCTCCTGGCCAGCGGGGCTCTCTGACAGCCCGGCATTCCTTAATAGCAACAATAACTGTTCAGGGGAGGAAAAAATGCATTTCAAGGGGCTTGTGACAAAACAAAGTGACTGAGGAAGCAGGGTGGGCAATGAACACTCAGAAAAGGGAAAACATTAAAAGCCTGGCCAATTATCAGCAGAATGGCATTTGTGTCCATCAACTCCCGCAATGAGCAACACATCCCTCTCTGGGTTGCAGTTCCCCTCTAGATTTACCAATTTATCTCTCAGTGCCTTTGGCTTAACTGACTTTTGCAGCGTCTTCTAACACAGTCCTTATTGGCACTTCCTGTATCACACTGAAATTGTTTTCTGCTCTAAAATTGCCAGTGCTATGCACAGAAAACCAGGGATAGAGGTGTGCTCCTATCATAATGGCCTATAGCAGGCTTACATTTAATACCAGATGTTCCAGCCGTGCAAGATTCTAGTCCCCATCTATTGCTATGTATAGCAATATACATGTCACAGGTTAGGAAATAGAGTGAGATAAGGCACTTTCCTAATACGTCCAAGGAAGCCTGTGGGTTTTTTTCAGTTTTGTAAAGCTCTAGTGCTTATATGTGTTGGGAGCTCAAATTTAGAAGAATCGAGACTTTTTTTTTTTTTACACTGCAGATTTATGTATGATGTACATGGTAAAAGTTCAAGGCAAATACTGCTTCGCTAGGGATATTTCCAGACGTGTTTATTGTGAGGTTGGTGCTCCTCACACATGCAGAGGTGTTTTTTTCCTTGCAGCATCTGTACAGTGTAATTTGCCTCAAAATCCCAGCTCATTTCCCCCCCCCCCCCCCGTTTAATCTGGATTTACTCTCTTCAGGGAAAATATCAAGTTTTTTTTATTAAAAAAACTTGCAAATGATCCGTTTGCAAATTAAGACCACATCTGGAAGCAACCTAGGTTGCAGTCTAGCAACCCCAGATAGTGTATTGTTATATCTTAATCTGTGTAAGCTGCCTTGAAAATATTTTAAATAGGGTGGATACCTTAACTGGGAGAAAGAACTAGATGAGGTGTCGTGGAAACACATGCAAGGGATTTCACCATGCCAAGCTAGGCATGTACTAAAAAAATCTCCCACGGTTCTTCTTGGGTGTAAAATTAGAAAGTGCCTTCCATCAGTCTCTTTAAAGCAAATAAACCAACTGCAACGGAGCACTGTCTTTTTAGCTTTCTGGTTGAAATGGAAAGCTGGTGTGCCCAAAGATGGTTTTAGTGTAGTGCGACTGGTAGTCACGCTGGACACTGCGCTGCAGGAACAATGCTGTAGAATGGAGTGGGAGAGGCTGAATTTTAGCATCACACAGGGCACTACTGAAATTTGGCAGCCCCAAGTCTGCCACTAGTATGCCTGCCCACGACTAAGCCTAGTTAACAAGGGGACACCTTGTCATGTATTTCCAAGCAACAGAGTGGTACCCTGCCCCTCAAGTAACCTCACTATTCCTGTGCAGAGCTTTGCACAAGGCAGTTGTGCCAAGATCAGCACAGAAGCAAACAGGAACTGTCCTAGTTTGAAGAAATGAAGCAAAATAAAACAAGGGAGAGAGAAAAAAGGAATGCAACAAGAAACAAGGACGACAGCAAAATGTCAGGCAACTCAGGCAGGACCTAATGGAGAGCACAGGCGGGCAGTAATAAAGGCTAGGTGGGAGAAGTCACATTTCTGGAACAGACCAAGTGCCCCAAGAGAAGGGAACCTGTGCCCTTCCCCCTGTAAGGAAAAAAAAATGCTGTTAAGACTCCAAATCCTATCAGCCCCACCCAGAATGACCTAGTGGTCAGGGATGGTGGGAATCCAGCAGCATCTGGAGGGCCATGGTTTCACTATCTGTAGTCCAAAGAGACAGGTGCTCACAGCTCCAATTCTGTAATCACAGATACTCTGCATAAAATGCATGCACACCTCTCTCTAGCTATATATCCCAACCCTTGGTTCTCAGTATGCAAATTTATGCAGCTCATTAGCAGCACACTGAAATAACCAGTGGGGGGGAACAAGCCGTCCACGGAAGTCATTTTGGAAAGAAGCAGTGGGTGGGTGGGTAGCTTGTTTCTTTCCTATTAAACACCATCAACAAGGAAAACGCAAACAACAAAAATTACAAAAGAGTGCTCCAGGCCAGCTAATGTTTATATGCTAAACATCACTTTACACAATCCGGGCCTTGGACCCGATGCGTCAGTCTCGCCTCCCATGAAGTGTAATTTTATTAAGTGTTTAACTCTATATACAGTACTTAACAAACAGAGCTAATGTGAGCAGGCTCTTGGGGAGGATGCATTTAGCACAATGCAAAAAAAAACAAAAAAACACACACACACACCTTAAAAACCTGCCTCTCCCTGCTGCTCATTAATTCAGGTGATTCGAGGGTTGTTTGGTGTGCGCCATTGCTGGCACTCATGCAGAGTTTACAGTAACAAGCAATTTGCAGCTCAGCTTGCAAAGTTTTCATTTAGGAGAGCGAGCTTTTTAAAAAAGAAAGAAAAAAGAGAGTGAGCAAGAGAGGGCAGGGGTGGGAAACAGGAAAAGAAAGCAGCACTCTAGTTTGGCTTCCCAACCCAACCTACCCACTCCCCGGAATGTGGTAACAGATAGGTCTTAAGGACATGAGAATGGGAGGTCTCAGATTTTCAAAGAGGGTTCCCTCAGGGATGTTGCGGCTGGAACTTGAACTTGATTCAGTTTGCATCTAAAGGCAAACCTACCTAATTAGCACTTTTCTGAAACAATATGTGAACTGAAAAATAGGCATACTTCAGAATGTGCACTTCTCCAAAAATTTTGCAATGCAGTTCTCCAGCCAAGTAATGTGTACAAAAGATGTACAGTATATATTAGTGAAAACATGTTAAAATGCATTATGTTAGGGGGAATCGCTTTGTAAAACTCTGAATATTAGGGGAAATTGCACACCCAAATGATGATATTAAGAAAAATGTTGATGAATTTTCATTAGGGCTATTTTTTAAAAAAAGAAAAAACCACAAACATGATGTGGAAATTAGGAGAACTTAAGTTAAGATTGGAAATGAGAAAATAATAGAAAGCACTACTAGCTGATCCACTAATACCTACTGTATATTAGATTCTAGCCCATTTGCTTTTTGTTGGGCAGGGCAGATATCTGAGAAATGGAAACTGAAAAAATAATCTGAAAGCGAATGCAAGCACATTGATCCACCAGCACCGTTTTTTTGCCACCAGTGTGGGATGCATTCCGATGCATGTTCCCATCTGCAACAAATTAGCATGCATGCCCCCCCCCATCACAATAATAAGCATTCATTTGGATATCTGCTTTGTCACTGAGAGAAAACCTAAGAACCCTGCATGCACATAAGTTGCTCAGAAAAGCAAAGCGATATCAGAAACAAATCACAGACCTTCCATAGAGCATAGAGAAGAAAAGGGGAAAACTATGGGCTGTATCCAACTAAGTTTTACTTAGAGTAGGCACAATGAGATTAATAAACCTACGTTAGCCATGTTCAGCGACTTCAGGGGGTCTACTGTGACTCAGACTACAATTGGATAAAACTGTCTTTGGAAATAAAGAGAGGTTTTGCTGTCCCTTAAGTAAAACCAAGGCATTCTGTCTGCAGAGGGAAAATAGTTAAAGCTGACAGCAGCACACAAAAGAGGCTGAGAAAGCCAGTCTGGTCAAGGGGGCCCATGGCACAACTTCCAATCCATCGTCCCTGCAAGGCAGCATTACCCATCAAGCAGACTCAGCTATTTGTTCTGTCCATCCCATCTAACTTGACAGCTGCCTTGGGCTCTCCACTTCCTCAGTGGAAGAACACTTAGCTATTCTGCAAGTGAGGTGCGTGCGGGTACACACATATACACACACATAGCGAGGTTTTGTCCTGAAAACCCTTGCTCTTAATTCCACTTCCCTTTTTATTCTACTGATCTCCTATCTCAGATAGAAATAGACAAATCTGTCACTTTCAGTTCTCCAAGTTTCTTACTTTTCCAATTTTAAATTCAGTCCACACTTCCATCAAAATTTCTGGATTTATTTTTTTAAGTCCTCGTGAGAATTCATCAAGCATTATATTGTGAATTTTTCCTAATTTTTCCTATTTTTGTGTGCAGTTTTGACTTACACATTTTTGCAAAGAAATGTTCCTTAATATAATGCATTTTGTATGTTATTTTCACTAATATATGAATTTTTATGTACATTTTACCCCTGTATATGCATTTTTGTACTTGGCTGGGGAACTGCATCATCAAATTCAGAGAAGTGTGAATTTCAAAGGATGGCTGTGTTTGGTTTGCACTGTTTTTCAAAAAGTGTGAATTCAACATGGTTTACTTTTAAATATGAACCAAATCATGTTTTCTTCCACATTCCTAATCCAGACATGTTTTGGAAATCACTGAATCTGAAGGAAGCTATGTTCTTTTTGGCCTCCATTTTTCCTTTCCTCCAAAAGCAATTTTGCTCTCCATTTACTGGCCACTTCTAGTCTAACCTTCAGTATTTCAGACCTATATCTAGTCTCAATATGCATCACAGGACCCGCCTTTTTTCTCCTTTTCTCTACGTCCATATTTCCCCTCCAAAGTCTTTTTAAACAGAAAGAGGAAAGATTCCTGATATAACAGGGATGCACAAAGGACTAAACACAAGCCTCCCTCCCTTCGTAAAAGGATATGTAGGAAGTGTTGCCAAGTAACAGATTTTGCATGAGATCCACCATATGATATCCTACAGGCATGCAGTCACAACAATCTTAAGAATCCCACCTAACTTAAGAAGTAGAACAAAGGGGCTCCCTAAACTTTGACCTGGTATAAAGAATTGCCACTTCTAGTCCATCCTGTGACTTTTTATAATCCTTTGTAACACAAGATTTCCACTTTGTAGGAGTCTGTATAGTTGAAGTGAACATCCTCCAATCCTGAGTGCTTTGAACAGGAAGACATGTCTCAAGATTAATCAAGTTAATATTGGCAAACATGAGACAGGTACCAACCTGCCACCCCTAAGATAATCCTTACATTTGCATGCATCTGTCACAAAGTTGGCATGTCAAACACACTGCTAACAAGAGGTAGCACCAGTGGAAGCTTCTTCATTAGGACAAAAGTGGCAGTGCCCCACTAACCTCAGTCTGCACTCCTATCTACATGTCTGCATATTTACTTACAACCAGCCCAGGGGGCAGCCCTCGCCTGCCATATTCCTCCTCCTCAGCCTCAGTATTGCCCTTGCAGAACTCAGCAGGGAAGAGAATGGGGACAAAACTAGACTTAGTGGGTTCTTCCTGTCATTAGCTCTGGCTCCCCCTACTGTTGGGCTCCCCACCTCATGCCCTATCAGTTCTGATGGGTACCAGCCACCATTCTACTTTGGTGTGTAGGCTGAAAACAGGAGGAATTCATGTGCAACCCATTTGATACATCAAGTCAGATCACTGCTCCATCTATCCTAGTATCGCCTAGAGACAAAAATGTTACCTTTTCTTTAAAGGTAAAAGTGGGAAACTGATCATAATACTGGAATAGTTTCAAATGGCAACATGGCAGAAGGTGGGGAGTTGGTGCAATGCATTGTGGGATTTGCTTTTCCTGGGTCAAAGAGGCCTCGCACTTTTGTTTCCCTGGCTTGTTATTTGCTTTACATTCAGAATTAATGTACAAGTTCATTATATGCTACCCACAAATGTTTTGGGGTCACCCTCAAGAGGCAGATGGTACTGGGGTACACTGAGAGCCGACAGTGTTAAACAATTGCCTGCTCTAGCCATTTTGTCAGGTTGGGAAAATTATAGCAGAGTGAATATTCAGGCACTGGGTGTGTTCTCTAGCTTCCCTGGGAAAGGAAGTAGGCCTGGTTCAACATTTCCCAAGGTGCACACACAGCCCAGCCCTGATCATTCCAATCTGCAACATCTATGACATCCTCGGACATCTTCGATACATGTCCGATGGGTGCTAAAATCAGTTCCCTGAGGGGAGGAGGCAATGAGGAAGAGGTCAGGACCTCAGTGGACAGGAAGGAACCCAACCAACAGGGATCTGGAAGCTGGATTGGCTTGAAGGAACTCAACACCTGTGTTGATTTTAGAGGAGAGATAGAAGCCCAATGCTGGGGTCCTGGTGGCTAAGGCAGGATGGAAGTGGAAAGCAAGTGTTTACGTGCAATGATCCTGGCTTCCTCGCAACAGGTCACAGTTGGTCTGATACAGAAGGTGGTGTATAGACTATGGGATTGCTCTCTTATCAGAAGGCCAGGCTGATTGTTATCTGGAGCCAGGGAAAACTTGGTGCAACAGAGGAAAGAGGGACAGTCCCATGCCGCCACCTCCTCCCTCTTCTTTGGCTGCCTGGTCTAAGCTGAAAAAAATCCCACAATCTGGATCTACAGACGATGCTGGCATCTGACAGCAGCCA
Source organism: Podarcis gaigeae (assembly GCF_964106915.1). Lineage (NCBI taxonomy): Eukaryota > Metazoa > Chordata > Lepidosauria > Squamata > Lacertidae > Podarcis > Podarcis gaigeae. Next base: position 12,554,570 of record NC_139693.1, on the reverse strand, counting down.
AGCATCACCAGCCAGTTCTGAAAGCTTGCACGTGCGCACAAGCAGAAGACAAGGCCAACTGTGAAATCTGAATCTCTGAGATGGTGTGTCCCCAACCTGCTTTCTTCTTAATTTTGTCTTAACAATGGCTGGGTTCCAGGCCAACAGCTCCCTCCCACCATCTTGCCAGAAGGCAACTGAGCTCTCTTTAACAACAAGCAAAAACACACAGCGGCCTCCAACAAACTGGAAAGAAAATGACCTGCTTCCACTGTTCCTGTTGCCCACATGTATGTGTGTGGCTTTTTGTTTTGTTTTTTAAATAGAATGGCAAAAATGTCTGCCAGTAATGGATTATGTGGTTGGATTAATATCATCGATCAGTGCCAGGGGTGAAAGGCCAAGGTAGGAGAGGAGATACACCATTGGCCATGATCCTACAATGAGCACTGGGGGGTGTGGGGAGAAAAAAAACTCATTGCACTGCAATTTCCCCCAACTGTTAAGGAAGACCTTTGTAAAAACTGGCTAGGATCAAGCTGCTCTATGTTGGTTGAAAGACAATGTCAGACAAGGCAAGCATCTTTCTGCTCATCAGCCACTTCTTTTGGTCCAACTACCTGCTACACCCGTTCCTTTGCTTCTGCTGAGCTGCTTGTGGGCGAATCCCCACCCTAGACTCTCCGCCAAAATAATAAGGGTGTTTCTCCTCTCCCCGTTTCCCCCTTTTTCGTCTTCAGAGAAACCAAAGTGCACTCCTTTGGCCTCCTTCTCGTTTTAGGTGCCTTGAAAAATTTTCAAAATGTTTCAAAAAATGAATGTGTCGCAAGTTCCCTTAGTCCTTTTTTTGTTTTTTGTTTTTCATAGGAAAACAAAAGCATTTTAAAAGTACAAGTTTAAAAAAATGATAATTATAAAAACAAACAAAAAAAAATCTTTCCTTGCCCTTTCTTGGAATAAAATAGAAAAGATTTAACTTTGATAGCAGTCTTGGTGGTGTCACTTGGTGCTGGTGCTGGTGGTGGATTCATGAAACACACTAGACACAAATGTAAAGGGAAATTTGGGAGGATGGACAGATCATGTGGGATAGAAAAGGGGGAGCTGATACTTCCTAGAAGCAGTGTCAGCCAGGTATATCAAAAGCAAATGAATGTACTTATTCTTCTAAAGAAACTGCAGAAATCAGCAACAATGGGCAAGGTTTATCTACACAAATCAAGGTTCAGAAATTGATTGCCCAGGGTTAACTCTGAAATTTAAAAAAATGAAGCCTACAACTTGATTCAAGTAATCACATGGATATTTGTTGATTGAAATTTGTGTGTGAGTAAGCACAGTTATTTCCAAAGCAAGCAAGCATGTTTTCTGGTTTTTTAGATGATTAACACAATTATGCCACAGCAGTCATCATCTTACAAGGTATCATAGCCTGTATGAATTACAGAAGAGACTCTACCGCTTAGAATGGTGCTCCCTAACTGAAATTTTTATAAGCACTTGTATGAAAAATATGCAATTTTTTTAAAGAAAAAGAAATCTGCTGCCCAATTAACGGAGACACCTTTTTCACTAGTTATAATTTTGAATCCAGTTAGAGTGCAAATCATATATTGTGCACACTTCCCTGGAAGTAAGTCCCATTGAACTCCATAAATCTCTAATTAAATCTCATGGCTAAATCAGATCTGATTCTGCCAGTCTTGCTTCCTGTTTCCCTAGAGAAGTAGTTTTCAACCAGTGTGCCGTGGCACCTTGGGGTGCCTTGAATGATGGTCAACAGTGCCATCGGCAACACTGGCCTCTGTCCCTCTTTCCTTCCCTCCCTCCTCTGATGCCCTCATGTCTCTGCCTCCCAAAGGCTTGCACAGCTGTTTATTGCAGCAGCCCTGGCTATAAGCTCCACAGGCGAATGGTGCCTTTGGAAGGCACCTCTCTTTGGGGCAGGGGCAGCTCAGAGACCAGAGGTGGCGGCAGCGGCTACCCAGAGGACTCCCAAGGAGAGGGAAGAGGAGAGGAAGCTGACGGAACACTCCACAAGGGAGGGTATTTGAAAAAGGGTGAGAGGCTGCCAGCTCTGCAGGCAAGGGGTGACGTAACTGGGCTCCTGAGCCCCACAAGAGTGCCTCAGAAAGAATGTAGTTGGTTAAGGAAGCCATAGACTCAAAAAGGTTGAAAACCTCTGCCCTAGAGCAAGGGTGAGGAACTGAATCTGACTGGCAGGTCCAAACCTTATTTTCTCCCACCCACTCCTGGGCCAACTTTGACAAGTGTTGTGGCTCTCCACCTCTCAGTCACCTGATGGCACAAGGATGTCAAGTGACCCATGTTCCTTGGCCCATTTTGTTAGACATCAAACTGCTGCGAGCAAAGACTTGGTGCTTTGCAAGTGCTGATGGTCAGCTGATTGGTGGTGCATGAAAAGTGTCGGGCTTTGCAGGAACCATCAGCTGTTGTTTTTGTTGTTTGCAAAGCCCTCTGCCTTCTCCCAATTGCAGACTCCCTAAATGCAGCCAATCCTAACTGTCAGGAAGCCCCAATCTGAAAGGAAAAGCAGGCGCTCATCTGAAGTTCCCAACTGTTCCTTTAGACTCATTCCCTTTTGGTTCGATTCTTTTTTAATACATTACAACTTGGACCCATTTGCCCATTTCTCCTATTGTTATTTTGTAGGGACATACCGCTGCCATTAATTTTATAATCTCCAATTGCTCCCATATTTTTCCTAATTAGTTCAACTTTGGAGGGGAGGAGGACAGCATTCAGTGTCTTTGCAATGTTACAATATATACAACTATAACTATAACTATACTCTCCTATCCTTGCATGTAGTTCAACAAACATAACTGTGGGTCTGTTTCCACTTGACTCAAACATTTCCTTAAGCATTCACACTAACATTTGGCAGTATGACTGCGCTTTTTCAGACTCACGCCCTTACCTGATATCACATATGGTGTGGCTTGTGGGAAACAACCTTGCAGGGCAAATTGACAGAATGGAGAAGAAAGTTAAACTGGAGGGACTAGCTTGGCTGAATTAGACCCACTGTGCTAAAACAATCCAAACAGGAAATTGGGGGCAAGTGATTGATTGATTGATTGATTGATTGATTGATTTCTCACATTTATATATCACCTTTTCTTCAACAAACCCAGGGTGTCAGACATGGGGATTTATTTATTTTTTTAAAATCACTTTTAAAAACACTTTTAATTTACAAAAGATTTTTATATAAGACACCCAACTACAACAATTATTTAAGCAATATTGTTTTCAACTGAAAACAAAGAGTAAGAAAATGATAGGAGGAGGAGAAGGACAGGGGTGGGTGTGGGTCACATACAGATATAAATATAATTCAGGTCATGACCCAGTAACAGCTCCAGATGACAATTTTAGGGTTGCAACCTTAAAAACCCATTATTATTAACGGTATTATTTCAGTTTATGAGTTGCTTGACATGTATGGAGCCTCCATGAGATTTACAAAATTTGAAAACATAAATCATGGCATAAATTCAGGAAAAAATAATACAGTACAATAAAAGTCTTACAATAACCTGTAAAACAAGCATCAGCAAAAACATCAGCAGTAAAGCACACCATCAAAAACAGCAATTGTTAGAATGCATATTTTCTTCAAAGGATTTTTTATTTGCAAATATAACAAAAAGTAAAAGAAGCCTTAAATTTATTTATCTATTTGCATTAAATTTATATACCGCTTGACTGTAAGAAAAAATTGCGCAAAGCAGATTTGCTGTAGCAGTCCTTGTTTACCACCACTGAAAGCAAGCAAAAGCTCGGCTAGCCTGTCATCTTGTGAATTTCAAACTTTTTATTTATGATACAGCCTTCATTGCTGAAGGCTTCCAGAAACTCTTGGGAAAGCTTAGCGTGCATAAAATTACAGACACAAAATATTTTTAAATGCATCAATCTACAAAAATTCATAAATACAGTCATCCTCAATTAATCAGGAAAAACAGTTATTTGGGGGGGGGGGAGGCGAATTATTTTTAACACAAGTGCTTCCCAAAACTGCAAACAGCAGTCACCACCTTAAAAGAGGTCTTTCCCCTTAACCCCATGAGGTGGGTTAGGCAGAGAGGTGGTGACTTGGCTCAGCATCATCCAGTGAGCTTCATGGCTGGGGGTGGAACTGAACCTGGGTCTCTCTGTTCCAAATCAAACATTCTAGCCAGAGCTCTCCTAGTAATGCAGGAAGTATCCACCACAAGGCCTAGTGCGCAGTGAGGAATCTCTGGCCAGGGGGCCAAGTGTGACTTTTCAGGCCTCTCCATCTGGCCCTTGGGACTCTCCCCAGGCGACCCCCCCCCTACTGCCTCCATTTCACACCATTCTTTTTGCCTGGCTGGAATGTGGCCTTGACCTCTGATAATGACTCATCTTTGCCTGTGTTGAAATTAACCTGTTTTACAAAGGGAACATTTACATTCTTTGCTCTGCCCACTTTTGCCTCTGGTTCTGCCCGCCCCTGGCATGTGAGCCCCAGAAGGTTGCCCAGAAGGCACTGCAGCCCTCAGGCTGAAAAAGGTTCTTCACGCCTGGCATGGCGGAAAGTTAATGGCTGGTAGCAGACTTCATCTCATTCTTCCCTCCTGTTCTTGCAGGATGAAAAGAAAAATCTGAGGCACAAAGAAACCTCAAACTGAAGACTTTTTAGATAAATGAGCGAAACAATAATGAGGGAAGGAAACTTGATTCCCCAGAATTGCGATGAAATTTGGCTCCACCCAGGCCACAACATTGTGGCCGGCAGAATAGTTCACCAAAGGGCAGAGCTGCTTAACCTTTCTTTTTCTCAAAGATATCTTAGGCCAGAGATGAGGGCCTCACTCTCTCTGGGCAAGCTTCCAGGGGCTGCATGCCACTGCTGGACAAGACCAGAGGCCAGCCTGTAAAGAGCGACACACATGCATTTCACTTTTGTACGGTATCTACACCTACTCTTACACCCCTCTCTTTCCTCCATTCCATAGTTGCCATATTTCAAAAAGTGAAAATCCGGATACAAAAGTTGTTGAGCTTTCTCCGCAAAATAAAAAAGTTTTGGGGCTATTTTTCAGGAAAATTGGGGGGGGGGGAGGGAAACAACACTTCTGACATGGGTTGCCATACGTCCGCATTTTCCTGAACATTTCCACAATCTCCACCCAGATGCTGCTCCCGACTGCAGTATTCTGGATATGGCCAGGAAATTCCGGACATATGGCAACCCTATCAGGAAAGTGGGAGGTATTGTTCAAAAATACATTCCAGCCAGGAAAAAACGCTCAGGATATGAAGCAGACAGAGGAAAGGGTGTGGTTTGGAGACAGATCCAAGAACCAGATATACAGGCATTTGTCCTCAGGCCTGAGGTTCCCCACATTGACTTAGGCCAAAGACAAACCAAAGATTGATGTAAAATGGAATAGGGTAGACAAAGCCACCATTGCCTTTGATGCACACAGACACCATTGTTTTGTTCTGTTATCCTGTTGGCTATCATCAAACCTCTGCAGTAGGAATGGACAGATGTCAGGCTACCAGGATATACTTCTTTTTGTTACTCGAACGCAAAGGCCCACCAACCAGAGCCAGGTCATGGCGCAAAATGAACTACGGCAGCTTGAATGAACTCAGTGAGGGGAAGGAGCCAATTGCCTACTTCTGCACCACATGAGCCACACACTGGCTGCAAATATGCATACAAATCTACCTCTATGGATCAGGAGTTCTAATGGCCTAAAAGCTGGGGTGCAGAAATGCAAGCTTGGCGGCTGCTGCTGCTGCTGCTGCTGCTGCTGCTGCTGCTGCTGCTTGGATTCAAACCACTTCCTCCATCTGTGGTTTGACTCCAGAGCCATTTTGAAGGCACACTTTCAGCACAAATCAGCCCATCTTCAAAGCAGTCAGCCATAACTACTGATGAGATGTTCAGTCACTACAGTGACCTCCTTTGAACTTTAGCAGCTGATGTCATTATGATACCTGGGGATTGACAAGGGGGAAAAGTTGATCCATGGGGATTGGGGAATCCCACTGGTCAGAACCTCTTTCTTACCCAGGTGTAGACAGAAACCAGTAGTCTGGCTTGCTATAAGGCATCCTTTTGGAGAGCAGCTAACAGCACAAATAAGGCTCCTGTTTGAGCCCTGTTTTGATGTATATATTAATAATGCTTAGTATTTATTTAACGAAGTGTCTTGTGGCTCCTTAAGGACTAACCAAATTGATTATTGCACTAGCTTTCAAAATAAATTACTTAGGCCATAATAAATTTGTCAGTCTTTTAAAGTACAACAATACTCTTTGCTGTTTTTGCTAAAAGAGGGTTGCCCCTCTGGAAGTAGCACTTACTGGGCTTTTGAGTGTTTTAAGTGTTTCATGTGCCATTCTATTGTATTCATTACAACAAGCATGCTGGGTAGATCAGTAATATTATCCCCGAGCTGCAGGTGCAGGGGCTAAGGTTTCTGAGAATACAGTGGTACCTCAGGTTACATATGCTTCAGGTTACAGACTCCACTAACCCAGAAATAGTACCTCAGGTTAAGAACATTGCTTCAGGATGAGAACAGAAATCGTGCTCCGGTGGCGCGGCAGCAGCAGGAGGCTCTATTGGCTAAAGTGGTGCTTCAGGTTAAGAACAGTTTCAGGTTAAGAACGGATCTCCGGAACGAATTAAATACTTCACCTGAGGTACCACTGTATGTGCCTTAGGCCATCTAGAGCTGGGGCTGAGCTGACAAAAGATTGGTAAGTTGCTGAATGATCTGCAATAGACTGGCAAGGGCATACCTGTTAAAATACAGTACAAATTTAAACTATGGTATTCCCACAAGAGGCAGCGATAGTCGTTGGGGGTAGTTCGTGGCTATTTTCCACCTCCACTGTTAGAGGCAGGATGCCTCTGAATACAAAAACAGGAGATTCTATGTGTCAAGTCTGCCCATGCCTGATCTGAAGAGTTCAAGACAGAGGGGAGATGGAAACTGGGGGCTTGCTGATCCGTAACTGAGTGGCTTAGCCCAGCTCTCGCACCATATGGACTGCATCATGTTCTCCTGATGAAATGGAGACAAAGGGGATGAGATTTGTTTGGCTTGCATGATACTGCAAACCTACCTAATCTGTACTTCTTGAACCGCCACATGAACTGCAGGGCAATTATGGTTTAAAATTCACACTTCCTCTACATTTTGCAAAATACATACCAAAAAGGTGTATCTTAGGGGAAATGACATGCACACAAAAATGCATGCACTTGGAAAACTAATGTACAAAAAAGTAAACTAGGGAAGATCCCTTGCAGAAATGCGTATAGAAGGAGAAATGCACACTTAAGACATATATAAATTTGCCCATGGACTTAAAAAAGGAAAAAGATTCACAAACCAATGCAGCAATGGGTTGAACTCTACGTATAAGACTGGGGAAAAAATGAGTTAAATGAGAGAAACCGAAATTGATAGATTCATCCACCCCTCCTCTTTCCCTCCTACAACACAAACGCCCTCCCTTGCACACTCCACAGTCACCCCCAGGCTAGTCTGCTTGCCTGCCGGCCTATCATACTCCCTGGGGGAGGGGAAATTATTTTCTGTCACTTGTAATAGTGGTTTCTGCTAAATTTAACATAAAACCAGAGCTCATTACTTCTGCATTAGACGGGCTCCGGCGTCTGCCTGCAGGTTAATGGATTTCTCCTGGGGATAGAGGTGCCATTTTTCAGCCAGCGGTTACGACAGGGTGGCAGGCAGTAAAGTGTTGGCCTTGTAAAGGCAGGTCTGGGGTTTGGAAACTTGTGAGGTCCCCAACAAGGCCAGAAAGCACAGCTAGGGTTAAAAAAAAGGAACTAGCGAGAGAGATATGGGGGGAAGGATCAAAGCTTTCCTCCACCCACCAAACATTCAAGCCTGGGAGGAAAGACACACTCACACATAGGCATGCTTCAGTAAGTCAGGCATGCGCAGCGAGCAAGCAGCCCTTTGCTCACATTCATCAACCCAGCCGTCTCATCCTGCTGCGGAAGATGTACAGATTCACGCAGTGAACAAGAGTGTGGCGCAGTAACTGCGATTGATCAATGTCACTGCCAGATCCAAGGATCACAAATACTATCTTGGGGTGTCTCTTCCTTGGGTTCAGATGAGGCTTGGGCGGGTGGGGGGGGGGGACGAAACAAACAAACAAAAAAAAACAAGAGTCAGGAAGAAAGGGAAGGTGACAAACCCAGAGGCTGGATTTCAACTGCTTGTTAAGAGGCAACTCTTCCCCCCAGCTCTTCACATTCATTTCAGTGAGACTTCTGTGGGTGGATGGATCACGCTGTCGTATTTATTTATAAACCACACTTTCATAAAAATGCAAGGTGGCACGCACAATTACAATAAGAGCAATAGAAACACCAGTGAAAACATTAATAAATACCAATGAGATTAAAAGAAACTCACATTTCAAAGGGCGAATAACACCGTTTTTAGGAGACATCTAAGGCAGGAATGATTTACTCTGAACTTCTACTGGCAGGGAGTTCCACAGGGCAGGGCCTGCCGCACTAAAGGCTCAATCCCTAATAAAGGCTGAACCTTGGGCGTGTGGGGTATCACAAGAAGTGTCCCTCTTCTGACTCAGTGACTGAGGAGGGACATAGGGGTTCAGAGGGTCCTTAACATACTTTGACCCCAAGTAGTTTATGGTTCTTTGTGAATTAACAAGAACCCTGAACCTGGCCCAGTAGCAAACTGGCAACCAGTGCAGCTCTCTGAGGAGAGGGATAGCACTTTGCCAGTAGCCTGTTCCTGGCACTGCACTATGCACTACTTGCAGCTTCCATGCCAGATAAAAGGGAAGCATCACATAAAGTGTGTTATACAGTGATGGGGGGGTCTGAGCTGGCAGTGATTTACCAAGGAAAGAGAATTTTGGGGTGGGGGTGGGGGATAGCTTAATGAAAACATTGACCCTCTGCGTGATTGCTATGGGTAGGGGCGGGGGGGGGGGGAGAAATTCTATGTCAGGAATCATTAGGAAAGGAACTGAAATGAATACTATCAATATCATAACACCTTTATATAAATCTATGGTGCAACTGGATTGCTTCCTTTTTACATTTGCTTCTCGAAGCAGCACCTCTGCTGGCAATATTCAAAAAAGGGGTTTGGCCAGCACATTCATGCCCTGCTCTGCCCTGGGGCTTCCCAGAAGGCACCTGTCCAGCATATAAGCACTCATTAAACAAGGCTGCAAACAGGGTCTCCTTATAACATGGTTCTCCCCACCCTCTCTGTTGCTTTTATACAGCCAGAAGCCTTAATTCAGGTGAGACTGCTTGTCTACCTAGCTCAGTATTATGCACTCCTATTGGCACTGGCTGTCCAGCCTCCCAGGCAGAATGGGACATCCCCATTATCTAGTACTAAAAGCATAGGGAACCTCAGGTCCAGGGGCCAGAAATGGCTCTCCAAGTTTTTCTTAACTGGCCCTCGGTACTCTCTCCAGTTCATACTCCCCCTCACTGGCCCTGCCTCACATTCTCTTTGAGGGTTTTGCCTAGCTGGGTCCTTAAACTAGACCTGTATAATTCACATTTTTTTGCTTTGCTCACTTTGACCTCTGACCCCACTCACCACTGACACGTGAACCCCAGAAGGCTGCTTAGAAGAGAATATGGCCTTCAAGGTGAAACACACACACACACACACACACACACACCGCTTTTAAATTGAGATTCCCGGGACTGAAGCGGAGACGTTACGAGCCTGGATAGCTCAGTTGGTTAGAGTACGGTGTTGTAACGCTAAGGTTGCAGGTTCGATTCTCGCATGAGACAGCTGCATATTCCTGCATCGCAAGGGGTTGGACTAGACTAGATCATCCTCAGGGTGCCTTCCAACTCTACAATTCTATGACATTTCTGCACACAAAGCATGTTCTCTGCCACCCATCTATGGCTCCTTCTGTGCCTAATGATAGGACACAGCATTTATAATATTAATAATTTATTATTTATGCCCCACCCATTTACAAATGCTGGAAGGAATCATCTGGGTTTCGGGATAATTTCTGGAATCTAGACAGGCCTCACCGGCTCTTCATTTTTCTTTCCTCTCTCTTCTAACTCCCCTGCCCATCAATTTATTAAGATGAATTTTCTCAAGCAGCACTGGCCCCCAAGAAGGATACAATACTTCAGAAAAGGCTCTATCAGTGCCAAGTGGAGCGAAACTGTCTTAACCCTAACCCTTCTAGCGCAATCCATCTATTCATAACATCCAAGATGGCAGGTGAATTTCTTGCGGCAGCAAAACACATAAATATACATTATGGCCCAGGTTCTATTCAAAGGCTTCATGGCACTTTTAACACCAGGCCAATAATACCTCATCATCCCCTCCCTGCAAACTCCTTTCTCCTTCTGTGTTCACCGATTTTCCTTGCCTCTGGGTAAACACTTCCCCGTTTGCTTTTTATAAACCTTGCCTTTATCGAGCAACATCACTAAACCCATATTTATTGACCTACATCACCACCCTTTGCAGGAGGGAGGGAGGGACTGGGAACATTTTGTGAAATGCAACTTCTAAACATACATATTTATTTTCCTTATGTTATTTCATTAATGAATTGCTTATTGTGAAATAATCGTGTGATTATTAATAAAAACTTCCATAAAAATACCAACAATAATAGATAGATACAGATACATAGAGATATATAGCTAGATCTATAATTTCAAATCAAATATAGATGCAAACTTAGAATCTCCAATTAAGAAGCTTGTTGAAAAAAGCTCTCCAATTGAATAAGGATGGAGCTCAGGGTGGGCAGATCAGTCCATTTCAGTTTCTCATTTTTCCAATCTTAAATTCAGTTCTCAAGAGTTCTACATCAGCAGCATTTTGCTGTGAATTTCTCTTAATGTATACATTTTTGTATGTAATCTTGACTGATATGCACATTTTTGCACTGCACTTTCCCGTAAAGCACTGCATTTTTATTTGTTATTTTAATCAATATGTGCATTTTTATTCACACTACCCTCGTGTACGTGCATTTTCATACATATTACTGTACTTGGCTGGAGAACTCCATTGCAAAAATCAGAGGCAGACAAATTTCAAAGAACTTATTTCTTTTCGCCAATTATTGTTTTGGAAAAGTGTGAATAAGGTAGATTTGCCTTTAAATCTGAACTGAATTAAATTTGTTCCACATCCCTAGACAATGCTTATCTAATATGAAACAAGAGGCTAAACTGGAGGGAAGATAACTATTAACATAAAAGGAAGTAAACAAATGCATGTTTGCTCCACCCATTTGGTTTGCAAAAATCTGGATTCCCCGAACCTAAATCTCAACTTGAAAAAATTAAAAACACACATACACACAAACAGAGAGAGAGAGAGAGAGAGAGGGAGAGAGAGAGAGAGAGAGAGGGAGAACAGGAGCATGCATAGCTCTGTTAATAACCCTGGAAAATCAAATGCCAGCTCTCAAGGTCTACGAGAAGATGGACTCGTCCCACATTAAAGCACAGCTGAGGAAAGCTTCAGGGCACCCTGTGCCACTAGGATAGATGGCAAATGTCTTCTTAAAAGATGAATGCGCAGGCTGCTCGGGGAGCGGGAAAGGGCAAAAGTTAACCAGTGGAAGTGCTGGAAAGATCCCTTCAAGGAGGAAGCGTACTGGCTACAGTGAGCATGAAAGACACACAGGCACACACGGTCAATCAATTGATAAACCAGTTTAAAGCCAAGAGCACTAAAGGCCAAGTCAGCTTCAGTTCCAGCTACAACTGAATTGTGGTTGTGTTTAATTTGCACTTTGGTAAACTGCTTTTTCTAGTAACATAAGAAGCTGCCTTATAATGAATCAGAGAACAGGGGGCCAATATTGTCCACAGTGACTGGCAGTGGCTTTCCAGAGTTTCGGCCAGGGGTCTCTTTCAGCCCTACCTGGAGATCCCAGCTAGGCAGATGTTCTACCACGGCGCTAAAGTCCTTGCCCTGCCACTTAACTCCACTTCAAGCCTGAATTGTTCCCACCACTACATTCAGACTTGCTTTTTCCAACAGTTGTGGGTATATGCCCACATTAACTCCACGTGCACACGCACGCGCGCGCGCACACACACACACAAAATGCTCTCTGATTCTTATCACTTTCACCAAAATGTGATTCCTGAATTCTTTGGGGAAAAGCCACAATCACCAAACTGTTATACGACCAAAGTAAGTCTGTAAAGCGGCCATACCCCGAGGTCAACACATAGGAAAGAGATGGATAACCTTCTACAACCCAGGGGCCTTCTGGACATCTTTTTGGGAAGCCACATGCCAGTGGAGGGCAGGGCCAGAGGCAAAAGGAGGTAGAGCAATGAATGCAAATTTCACCTTTATGCATGAGGCTAGTTTCTACACAAAAGGGACGCGGGTGGCGCTGTGGGTTAAACCACAGAGCCTAGGACTTGCCGATCAGAAGGTCGGCGGTTCAAATCCCCGCAATGGGGTGAGCTCCCGTTGCTCGGTCCCTGCTCCAGCCAATCTAGCAGTTCAAAAGCACATCAAAGTGCAAGTAGATAAATAGGTACCGCTCCGGCGGGAAGGTAAACGGTGTTTCCGTGCGCTGCTCTGGTTTGCCAGAAGCGGCTTAGTCATGCTGGCCACATGACACGGAAGCTGTATGCCGGCTCCCTCGGCCAATAAAGCGAGATGAGCGCCGCAACCCCAGAGTCGGCCACGACTGGACCTAATGGTCAGGGGTCCCTTTACCTTTACCTTTAGTTTCTACACACATACTCTCACACACCCCTCTATACTCCATCCATGAAAGCTAGAGGCATCATCTGTTCTCAAGAACACATTGCAGCCAGATAAAAGACCTCAAGGGCTACATACTGGAAAGAAGAAGAAGAAGAAGAAGAGTTTGGATTTGATATCCCGCCTTTCACTCCCTTTAAGGAGTCTCAAAGCGGCTAACATTCTCCTTTCCCTTCCTCCCCCACAACAAACACTCTGTGAGGTGAGTGGGGCTGAGAGACTTCAAGGAAGTGTGACTGGCCCAAGGTCACCCAGCAGCTGCATGTGGAGGAGCGGAGACGCGAACCCGGTTACCCAGGATTACGAGACTACCGCTCTTAACCACTACACCACACTGGCTCACCCAGTGAATGACAGCCAGACACAGAGGCCTGGAGGGCTGAATTTGGCCCCTGGGGCTGAAGTTTTCCAGTCCTGGAGACCCAAGTTCAAACTGCCACACAGTCATGGCATTCACTGGGTGAGCTTGGGCCAGTCAGTACCTCTCAGCATAGTCTAATTTGCAGGAATGCAGAGAGAATGGGTGAGAGAGACCACGTACGACTGAGGAATGGGTGAGAGAGACCACGTACATGGTATTCAACTCACTGGTGGAAAGGAAAGGCCATAAATGCAATACATACTCAAACTAAACACAAAACAGCTTTCTTCCCCTACAGATTTTATGCCTCCTCCTGGAGACTTTGCAAAGGAAGCTAAAACCCCAAGACCTACCAGTCCTATGTTATTTGCACAGCACCTCAACACTGGCACAGCCATCTGTCCCAGGGCAGCTGCATGTGGCCCTAGGGATGCCTGTCTCACCTTTTTAAGAATCACTGCAAACACTACATTACCCTAAACAGCCCTCTCAAGATATAAGTGGTCCCTACACAGGTGGCTCGTATCGAAGTTGTAATAAATTTCCAAACCAGCTGCTTCCTCTGTCTTCTTCCTTTTTCCAAAAAAACCCAAACAAATTGGCTTATTTATACCCCCGTGGTATTAAATATCACACACATATACAACCCATGCACAGATCCAGCAAGCCATATGCTCAGCATATGGCTGAGAATTCCGTATGAATTGCAGGGGGTGGGGGTAAATGGGGGCCACATAATTTAGCTAGTATTGCTCCAAACTCCAAAAAGGGGGCACATCTTAAAATGCCAAAGGGACAAGTGTGGTGCTGCAGGATTCTGTCCTGGGCCTGTTGTTGATCAACATGTTTATAAACAACTAGGATGAAGGAATTGAGCAGATGCTCATCAAATCCGCAGATGACACCAAACTGGGAAGGGTAGCTAATACCGCAGAAGACAAAATTGGGATTCAAGATGACCTTAACTGGGCCAAAACTAACAAAATGAATTTCAATAGGGGCAAACATCAGGTCTTAGGAAGAACCAGCTGCAAAATATAACATTGGGGACACCTGGTTTGCCAGTACAGTCATACCTTGATTCTCAAACTTAATCCGTTCTGGAAGCCCATTCGACTCCTGAAACCATCCAAAAACCAAGGCGCAGCTTCCAATTGGCTGCAGGAGCTTCCTGCACTCAAGCGGAAGCTGTGTCGGATGTCAGGCTTCTGAAAAACGTTCAAAAACCGAAACACTTACTTCCGGGTTTTCGGCATTTGGGAGCCGATTTGCTCGACAACTAAGCCGTATGAGAACCAAGGTTCCACTGTAGTACACATGGAAAGGATCTAGGGCTTAACATGAGTCAACAGTGTGATGTAACAGTGAAAAAAGTTAATGCTATTCTGTACTGCATAAAGAGAAATATAGTGTCCCAATCAAGAATAGCAAAAGCTCTACTGCCTTGGTCAGACCACACCTGGAGTACTGTGCCTTCTGAGCACCACAATTTAAGAAGGATATTAATAAGCTAGAACCTGTGCAGAGGAGGGGAGCTAAGATGATCAAGAATCTGGAAACCAAGCCTTATGAGGAGGTGTTGAGGGAGTTGGGTATGCTTAGCCATCTTCAAACATCTAAAGGGCTGTCACATGGAAGATGCAGCAAGCTTGCTTTTTTCCTGCTCCAGAGGCTAGGACCTGAACCCACAGATTTAAGTTACAAGAAGGGAGATTCCAACTAAACATCAGGAATAACTTTCTGACAGTAAGAACTGTTTGACTATGGAACAGACTTCCTCAGAAGGTGGTGGATTCTTCATGGGAAGTTTTTAAGCAGAGGTTGGATAGCCATCTATCATGGATGCTTTAGTTGAGATTCCTACCTTGCAGGGGATTAGACTAGATGACCCTCAGAGTCCCTACTACTGAACAACATATACTAAGACCATCTTGCACATGACAGTCTATGCTGGCTGGTAGTGCGTCTCCAGAGTTTCCAACAAAGTTCTCTCCCAAGCCCTACCTGGAGACACCAGATTTTGAAGCCGAGAAAGTCTTGTGTACTCTACCACTAAGCCAGAGGTTGCCAATATGGTTGCCTTAAGCTGTTGTGGGACTACAACTCCCATCATCCCTGACCATTGGCTATGCTGGCTGAGGCTGATGGGAGCTAGTCCAGCATGTTGGCTCTCTCCAGCCCTTCCCCACAAAAAATAACCAAACCCGTGTATGTACCAACAAAAGCTGAAATCTGCACGGTGGCGGCAGCAGTGTGTAACTCAGTCACAGAGCACCTGCTCTGCATGTAGAAGGTCTCAAATTAAATCCCTAGCATCTCCAGTTCATCAGGTGACAGGAAAGACTCTTCTCTGCCAAAGATCCTGGACAGCCACTATCAGTCAAGAAGACTATACTGGACAAATTATCTGACCTACTGCAAGGCAGCTTCATAAGCTATGGCCAGGAGTAGAGCACTCCACTGCCTCTGAACCAGCTTGCACACCTTGAGCTTTGCCTGTGCTTCTAACCGGACACTGAGAAGCACAAGGACTGTAGCATAGACAGAGCTGGCCCCTCACAAGGACTGGGTTTTGGCAGGGGGACCCAATTCAGGAGCCACCAACTCACGGGGTTCCCCCACATGACCACCATGCTACGGTTTGGCATAAAGCCTAACAGTTTAGAGGCTCCCCCCACCTTCCCCGCCATCAGATGGTCACGTGGCCACCAGCTGCAAACAAGGAGCCGCTAAGCGAGGCTCGGGGAGTGTTAAGCCAGCTGTCAGGCGTGGTTCCGTTTAGCACCACCGAAGCAGGCTTGACAGGGGCTTTTCAGATGCATTTTGTAGCCGCCAGACTGCAGCAGGCTGGTGTACAGACAGAAAGGCCCTGCTGTTTTTGCAAGGAGGCCTCGCATACGGTGCCTGTCTCCAAGGATATCTGGCAAGGGAAGTGTTGATTTTTATTATTTTTTTTAAGCCTGGCTGTTCCTTCAGTCTCCTCAGACTCAGACACTTGCACGCGGCCGCCAGGTATTTTTTGCAGATCCATCCCTCGAAGATCCCTTCCATAAGGCAAGGGAAGTCTTTGTCACATCCGTGGAGGAGGAACAATTCTCTTCTCTTCTCCCCCTCGCCCCAAATCAAACCTTTTGCGCAAGAACTGGGTAGAAAACCAAAAATTCTCAAAACAGTTCTTTGGTGCAAAGCAAAAAGAGGAAGGTGGGCTCTTATTTTTAGAAATGGGTGCCAGCATGTCGGCCACATTGTGTTGGGACGCATACAAAGGCGTGAGTCAGAGGCCGGGTGAAGGTTAAAATGTGGGAGACGGAGAGAAGAGAGGTTGACGCCCCAGCAAACAAAAGACTTTAAATAAGCAAAATGTATTGAAATTCATAAAGAATCTTCTTGTTGCTGTTTTCAAGTGCCAAGATTTGTTTTCAAATGATATATTTGTTGAGCTTGATTGGACACTCTTGAACTCTTTCCACCTTTAGGGAATAAAATAAGAGAACCAAAATAGTGCAGGCCTACTTTGCACATCATGCTAAGCCAAACCAAGACTTAGCATGAATGCAGGAGCATGTGGGCTCCGTGAAAGGAGATCAAAGCGTCTTTGCTCCTCCCCAGTCATTCTGCTGCTATGCTGAAACCAGGCTTGCCATTTGCCTTTAGCCCTCCCAGACAAACCACGAGCCGTTAGACATAGGACAAAATTTGGTACCAGCTCATGGTTAGTCTGAAGAGACCTAATTCACGGGTCCAGGTTCAGACGATGCACTGCATCAGGCATGGGAACGCTTTAGCCCTCCAGATGCTGCTGAACTGCAACTCCCGTCAGCCCCAGAAAGCATGATGGGAGTTGTAGTTCAGCAGTACCTGGTAGACCAAAGGTACCCCACCCCTGTACTTATGGCTTAGCTCAATGTACCACTGCAAAAGAACCATCAGGGAGGAGTAAAGCAAACTCAAGAATTAGAGATGGATGAACCTATCCATTTCATCAGCCATTTTTACTTTCTCATTTTTCCAATCTTAACTTCAGCTTGTCTTGTTTCCACATAAGTTTTAGATTACTCTTCTATATTTTCACTAATGTACTCGTTTCTGTGTGCGCTCCCACCAATTCACCCATTTTTGTACAAGTCTTTTGGTTGGAGAACTGCATCATAAAATTTAAATAAGTGTGAATTCTGAAGGATAGCTGTGTTTTCTTTCACCTATTGGTTTGTGAAGTGCAAATTAGGCAGGCTCAACCTTAATGTGTGGAATGTGAACAAATTCTCTCCTCCTATTCCCCTAGCAGGAAAAAGTGGGTACTATTGCTATTATTACTATATATTTATTTATGCCCCACCTTTCCCCCTGACAGATACAGCTGTCTGTGTTCTCCCTCCATTGTCAGAGGCAGCGTGTGTCTGAGTACCAGTTGCTGGGAATTGCAAGTACAGAGAGTACTACTGCTTTCAGATTCTGCTTGCAGGCTTCCCAGATGCTAGCCACTGTGAGAACAGGTTGCTGAACTAGATGGGCCTTTGGCCTGACCCAAGAAGACTTTTTCTTATAATCTTATTCTCCAAATTCACCCCATTTTTTTCCTTTAGGTGAAATTCAGTGACATCTCTAGAATGAATCAGTGTTCTCTTCTGACTTGGTTTCTACAGTAACAGGCAGGGACTTTGTCCAAGGAACAGAGGGGTGCCCTAAATTAGATTCACATCAGGGATGTCCCAAATAACAGCACACACTTCGAATGCCGGGAAAGAATGCAATGTGTACCCGTTTGTACACGGAAGCTGGCTTCTCCCAACACTCACCAATTATGCAAAGCAGGTCACGCAAGAGCCTGCTGACCGTTTGCTCGGCCTCCTCCTGTCCAAAAAAACTTCAACAGAATTCCTCCTTGCAGCAGCCACCTCTTCAGAAAGCAGCCACGAGGAGGTGGTTTTAACGATATTTAAAATGTCCCTGTGAAATATAGCCCAGCGGTGACAATAAAAGGGAGCTGAGACAAGAGCCATCTGATGGGGAAGTGCTCCCGACTTAGCCATGCAGAAAGCTGCTGCAAATCTCTGCTTTTATGGCAATTTTTATAGCCAAAAGGTGGAGAGAGACAGGAGGGGAGGAGGAGAGGGGGGTGGAATAGGAAATAGTGCAGCCCAGCCACACTTGTTGCAGCTTGCCTAGAGGTTGGAAAGAGAAGCCCAAAACCTGGATAGGGAATCCCTGGGAAGGGAGCAAGGCTCTAGTGGAGAGGGGCCCAAGATTCCCTGCCACATCCCAGAGCATTCAGTTATCCATGCAATTTCCTTAATTCTCTGCAAAACAAGTCCATATTGATAAGTCATCTGCCCATGCAAGGGAGCATAGCTGCTGTGAGACCAAACCTCAGCAGGTTGGGTTTTTTTCACCATGGCCCCCTTTGTCGAAAAACATGGTACATCTGGCACACTTCCTGAAACAACAGCTGGCCATGGCCAGGGATGGGGTGGGAGCAGGAAGCGTAGCCTCCATCCATCCAGTTCCTTGTAATACCACCTCTCCCTCTTGCAATCCCCCCACGCCAAGCACAGAGTTGTCTGTAGCACATCCTCTTCCGCAGCACTGAAACCCTTCTTTCCTCTTCCTGCCAGGCACAGCGCCCAGCTTGCTCTCTTGTTAACAGCACTCATTAAAATGGAACAAAGGCTCAAATGCCACCAAGGTTGCTGACACGACACCCGCTCTCCAAAGAGGGGGAGGGAAGCAACCACCACTGTTACTTACCACTTCATGAAAACAGAGAAGGGAAGAAGGGATGGGAAGATAAAGAGGCAGCTCAGGAACCCAACTCGGAAATGATTTCACTTGAGCTGTCTGTCTGTGTGTGCTGAGTAGTCCTGGACTCATCACTGATCCTTTTACAGGGAAGCCTCTTAAAGGCAGAAGCGCTCACTTTTGCATTTATTTAAGTATGCTTCATAGCTCACCTTTCTTCCCTGGCGGTCTCCCATCCAGGCCTTTTCAGTGGTGGCCCCCTTGCTTGTGAAGTACTCTCCCCAGGAAAGAATGTTTGGCTTATCTTTCCCTATGATTTTTCTCTTTACACAGGCTTTTGGCCCTTAAGTTGAAGGGTGGCATTGTGGCTTCTTTTAGTGGAGTTGGATCTGTTAAGTCTTGCCTTTTATCAGTGTAGCTGTACTTCTAATATTTTTTAATATTAATTGGTTTTAACATGAGTCATTGGGGGTCACTGTGAGGAAGAAAGAAAGAAAGAAAGAAAGAAAGAAAGAAAGAAAGAAAGAAAGAAAGAAAGAGTTTGTACCACTGGTGGCTGGATCCTTATTTTCTCCCATCCCATGCAGGTAAGGTTTGACAGCTGTCAATCACCTGATATTACAATGGTGTCCGGTGGTCTGTTTTTGCCCTATTTGAACTCAAGCTGTGCAGGCAAAGTCATCACACAGTGCAACTCCTGGCAATCAGCTGATTGCCTCTGGGCTTGCAAAGCACAGTGCCTGGGGCTGTCCAAGGGGCTTTGCAGGTGCTGTCAATCAGTTGATAGGTGGTACCTGCAAGTTCCATTTTGGCCCAGCGGCACCTTTAACCTGACATCTTACATGAGCAGCTTAACTTCTGCAAAATGGCTATATTGCAGGAGTTGGCCAAACAGGAAGGCTTGGTGGGCCTAATCAGGTCCATAGGCCAGGAATTCCTGGCCACTCCTGTATCACATGTCCTCAGCTCATGTCCAGCAAAATGTAACTCTGCAAGAAGACAAAAGATCCATCTTGTCTAGCATCTTATATCCCACAGTGGCCAACCAGACACCTCCAAGAAGCCCACAAGCAGATCCCAAAGGCAAGAGCCCTCTTTTGTCACTGATCTCCAGGAACTGGAATTCGGAGATAGACTACCCCAGACCATGGAGGCTGAAAGCAACCGAGAGGCTTGCAGAGGAAGGCTGGGTCTGTCAAATCTCATTTTAAAGCCATCTAGAGTGGCAGCTAGCATCCTGGGGCAGCGAACTTCACGTTAGTTATGCATTGTTGCAAGAAAGTATTTTTTATTTTGCCTGTCCTGAATTGACTTTCACTGGCTTCCCTCAAGCTCTTGTACTACAAAGAGCGGGACAAAAAAAAAAATCATCTCTCCAAACACTTTATCCACACCATGGGCTGTATTAAACTCACTTCTGTTCAGAGTAGACCCACTGAAATGAAAGAGCCCAAGTCAAGTCATGATCATTGGTTTCAGTGGGTCTTATTCACACTTCATCTTGTTTCGCTTCTTCCCCCCTGAGAAAATGGCTCTGTAGCAGAGCAAACAGCAATTCGGGTTTTCTGTGGATTGGCGTTTGCTCCGATTTAGCACTAAAAAATGGGTTTTCCCTGGGAAAGGAGCAGGGCAGGGGAAAGCCACTTGTACCTGTTCTTTGTAGGCACAGGACAAGTGGAAGGGTGGACCAGGCCAAAGATTGACACTGGATACAAACCACATGCATAGCTCCCTCTAATGGTGAACTCAGGTGGTGAGGCCCAACAGGATTAGAGACAAAATGGGACCACAGAGAAAGAGAAGAAAGAAGAATGAGCTATCAGCATGTTATCAGGGATAACACTGAGGTGCACAATCTGTTGCACAAGTCTGTGCTAGCACAGCTTTTCCATTGGATTCCTCTTTTGCACAGTGTTAAAAAATGCACCAGTCTTGAGCTAGCACAGAGAATGCTGCACAGGGCAAAACAATAATCTGCTCACAGGATTGGTCCTTATTGCTTGAGTCTTATGGGTTGTGTTGCAAAATTGTGGCAAATTTCTTAAAACCCTTCGTTAGGCTAGGTTCCTTTCTCCTTCAGAGATGGGCCCCTCAGCTATGCCCAGTCAGAACTCCATCCCTCTTAAAAAAATATGACTATTTGTCATCTTCATTCAGGACCCTCGGAGATACTGCAATAAGTACATTTAATTAATCAAATTCAGAAAAGCAAGACAGTTAATCTATTAAGATCTCTCTCTTTTTTAAAAAGAGTTGACAGTAGGCAGGTTTGAAAGACGAAGTTAAGTAACAAATATTTCTTCCCCCAGTGGAAAGCAAGATTTGAGAATGTAATAAGAGCAGAAAGCCAGACCAAAAACACACACACACACACACACACACACAGAGAGAGAGAGAGAGAGAGAGAGAGAGAGAGTAGCTCATGTGCTCATTCAGAAACTGGCCTTTTTGACCTTGGCTGCAAAGCCAGCAGGGTCCAGGGAGCAGGGTCTTGCGAGCGCCATGGGAGCATAAAGAGCTAGTGGTTTTATTTGCCAAGTCAGAAAGCCGGTTAAAATTATTCAATGCCATAAAAAGGGAGATAAAAATTGTCCATTAAAACTCCGCGCTGGAGAGCTCCCCCCACTCCCACCCCTTGACTCGCGCCATCAGATTGGTACTTTATATAACAGTCTCTTCTCAACGTAGACTGAGCAAGTCGCCCAACTCAAAAACTGCTCCAAGGAAGGGGAGAGAGTCTCTAAAAAGAACAGTACAGAGCAAAAAAAGAAAAAGACCCATGGGTAGATTCCTGCTTTATTAAGCAGGAATCGTCAGAAGTGAAGTGCCAGGCTAGAAGGAACTACCAGGCACTGTGCGTCCAATTGTCACTAGATCTGCTTTTAGAAAACCATGAGATGTGTTTTTAAAATAGTCCCTATATAGCGCAGGCCTCGCCATCTGGCCCTCAGGCCTCTCCCCAGGCCACACACTGCTCTGTGTTGTCCTTTGAATGCTTTTGCCTGGATGAAAAGCATCCTTGAACTGTGTTAATGCCTCTTGCTTGCCTGGATGAAGGATGTGTGAGTGTTTATGAAGGTCCCACATACCTTTCTCTGCCCACCTCAACAAGCAGTCCCTGGAAGGTTGCCCACAAAGCATTGTGGCTCTCAGTCTGAAAAAAAGTTCCCCACCACGAGACCTAAGGGAAAGTTAGCACCTAGGGGGCAGCTTCATATCAGTTCTTCCTCCTGTTCATGCAGCAAGGAAAGAGGGAGGTGAGGCAGTCCTCAGGTAGATCTGTGGGTGGGAGAGTGCTAAAGGTCAAGAAGTTCCAAGACGTATGACCGGAGCGCTAATTGGGAAGAAAAAATGATACTCCAGCACTAGTGATGGATTTAGCTGCATCCATACCAAGAGAGCAACTACAGAAGAGGAGAGCATCCTCTTTGAGGGTTTTTTTGCCTAGCTGGAATGTACCCTTGAACTCTGATAAGTCTTTTTGCTTGTCAGGATGGAAGGTGTGCAGAAACTAGCCTACTGTACAAAGCAAAACAAGAACAAAAACTCTTGTTCTGCTCACTTTTACCTCTGGCTCAGCCCACCACCAGCATGTGGTTCTCCAGAAGGGAAGGTGGCCCCTCAAGATTCCCAACCCTGGTTTAGAGCTTGAGGCGCACACACGGGCCAAGCTTATCCCTCAGACCTGTTCTTTTGGGGTTCCATCATCCCTCCTCCTAGGGCAAGCAATAGATTTCCCTCCTTAAGGCATACCCACCAAGTCTTGTGATACCTTACAGGCTAGCCTAATGCCCTGCCTTTAGGAATCTCACATTTAACTTTCACTTTTCTCCAGGGTGATAAAGATACTAGTTGGAGGGCAGCTGTCAGGATCGCTGTGTGTGCCAAATTCTCAATATGCAACAGGGGTGGTGAATAATTTTCAGCCTGAGGGCCCCATTCCCTCAGGAGCAACCTTCTGGGGGCCACATACCAGTGGTGGACAGGGCCAGAGGCAAAAGTGGACAGAGCAGTAGATGTGATTTACCTTTGTAGGTTACATTCCAGCCATGCAAAACTCAGAGGCTTCTACGCACACCAGCACTACACCACACCTCTCCATCCAGCAAAGCAAGAGGCATTACTTATTGCATTTATATTCCACCTTTTCTATCCAAGGAGTTCAAGGTGGCACACGTTTCTCCTCCCCATTTAATCCTCACAGCAACCCTGTGAAATAGGGCAAGGTCACCTAGTGAACTTCATGGCCAAGTGGGAATTTGAACCCTGGTCTCCCAGGTCCTACTCTAATTTTCTAACCACTGCACAGTGCTCACCCTTATGAACATTATCACAGTTCAAGGACATGTTCTAGCCAAGCAAAACAGCTCAGGGGTTTGTGGCCTGTAGAGGGTGTCTCAAGGGCCAAACAGAGAGGTCTGCAGGGACACATTTGCCCTCCTAGCCAGAGGTTATCCACACTTGCAATGCAACCACTCCCATTTACTGGCTCCAGCTCAGGTAGCTTGGAAGGTTTAACAAAACAAAACACATACAAGCTTCCCCAAGGCTGGTGCTGGCTCAGCTCCGGCCTTCTTTCCCGCTGCCCGAGCAGAAGCAAAGCGTTTGCAAGCAAACTGGACTGCCAAAGTGACAGGTGAAGCGATTTACACTGACAGTTCGGCATCGTAATATCTGCCTGGAGCTTTGTCTCCTGCACTTTGCAGTCCCATAACTATTGTCGTTATAAGGCGGCCATTCATAATACCAAGGATACACGGCGGCTCGATCCATTCATCTACTCGTAAAGTACTCAGTTGGGAGAGGAAGGCTCTGATCATTCTACCAGCTGCTTGCCTGCAGAATCTATATATATATATTAGAAGGAATGTCGCCATGGTCCCAGGAATACCCACATAAAAGCAAAGGAGCTGGATGTGCCACCAGGTGAGTCTGGGGAAGTGCCACAGTTCAGTGGCAGAGCATCTGTTTTGCATGCAGAAGGTCCCAGGGCCCAACTCCCTGTAGCGTCTCCAGGCATGGCCGGGAACGCCAGCTGCCTGAAACCCTGGAGAGCCACTGCCATATCAGTATAGACAATACCGACCTAGACAGACCAATGACCTGATTTCATGTAAGGCAGCTGGCTATGTATGCACAGGGAGCAGCTATAGCTCCATGGCAGGGAATCTGATTTACATGCAGAAAGTCCCAGGTTCAATCCCCAACATCTCCAGGTAGGACCAGAAAAGAGTCCTGCCTAAAATCCTGGGAAGCCACTGCCAAGGGGCTCGTAATCGGTGTTCAAGGCCAGTGGTTCTCAACTAGTGGTCTGTGGACCCCAAGGCGTCCACATAACCCACCCAGGGGGTCCATGGCACCATTCATTTAATGAAAACTACTATAGAGACATCAAATTTTTCAAAAGTAGGGGGTCCATGGCTTGGCTTCTGAAAAACAGGGGCTCCGTAGTACTAGCTAATTGGAAACCACTGGGGTGGGCAATACTAAGCTAAATTAACTCTGTGTAAGGCAGAAAGTCTTTATTCCCACTCCCTGTCTGTGGCTTATGAGGGAAGTGTGGGAAACACCATCCCTCCAAAGAAGGCGGCTAACGTAAGCCAAGAAGTTCCAGAACTTGAGAACCGACTTTTCATGTATTGTTATGTGGTATGTCTACATGTGCGCGCACACACGCATATCCACTCCTGCACAAAAGCAACAAATTACTGAAACCGCACCCAGAACAGACAAAGCCTTCCCCAACCTTGTGTCCTCCAGAAATTTTGGACTACAACTCCCATCACCCCTAACCATTGGTCATGCTGGCCGGAGGTAATGGGAGTTGGTGTCCAAGCCATCTGAAGGCATCAGGCTGCAAAAGGTTGGTCTATTGCTATTAGGGATGGGGAAGAAATTTAATTACATGAACATTTTAATATCTAATACGCACTTTCCCAAGCAATGCAAAAACTGAAACGAAATGACCCTTCAAAATTCACACTTTTCTGAATTTTGCAGTGCAGCTCTCCAGTCAAACAATGCGTACAAAAAAAATTGTATTCAGGCAAAATATGCGTTAAAATGCATATATTAGGGAAAATAACATACAAATACACATTATATTAATCAAAACTGCATGGAAAGATGTGTGTGTTAGGGAAAATGTGCGCTAAACTGCTGATGAACTAGGACATTAAAAAAAAATTGGAAACAGAAATGGAAATATGGAAAACTGAATTTAAGACTGGAAAAAATGAGAAACTGAAACTGACATATTTGCCAATCCTGAACGATGAATACCTTCTTCAGAGGCCTTACTCTGTGGGGAAGCTGATGTGCAGCCCTGCCCAGAGTTGAAACCTGGGTCTCCTCCTTGGAGGAGTGGGCCCCACCCCAGCAAATCTCTGCACCACCAGAGGCACTGAGGAGCTGTAGGATTCAGACATCTCCATCCCAGAACCAGAACTCCCCACAGCAGTTTCGTCGGTTCCTAGCCAGTTCTGGGATTCTCCACTCCCAACTGAAAAGAGATCACTCCCGGGGCATAGGAGCAGAGGAGGCAGCAAAGCAGGCAGGAGTTTCACAGCCTCTAGCAAAAGTGCCAGGCTAGCTATACAGAAGGAACTTTTGGTTATGTACAGCACTTTGCACCCTTATTTTATCTTTACTGCTTTTCACAAAAAGATGCCTCAAAGCAACTTACACGGTATAATAAACATTAAAAACCAACTATTTAAAACAACAGCCAGAACAAACTACTGAAGAATACCATCCATAAATAAGTATAAAAAAGATGGATTCTACCTACTCCACCACAAGATTAACACTATAAAAACAGGCCGAAAGTGAACACTATGATCCAATTTAACAGCCAAATGGCTGCGTAAACGACATTCCCACATATAAAATACAAACCCCTTGTAATGGTTATAGGGGTTGCTCGTGCGTAAGTTGCCACCACTCCTGGCTAGGTTGCCTGGTTAAACCTTTTCTGTCTGGACAGCCCTTCACTTCGTGGCTGTTTCAGTCGCTAGCAGAATCCGTCAGTGGGCGTTTCTTGAACCTCTTCCAGCAAAGAAGTTCTTTGACGCCAAGTCTCCGCCTACTCTCCCTGCGCGGAAGTCTTCTGCGCAGGGTGGGTGTGGGCAGCGGAGGACCCGTGCTCTCCCCGCTGGTCTCCGGCGAGGAGTCCTGGAGCCCCCTCGCCGATTACCCCATCTGCCCCCCTTTATCCCTGGTGTTACGCTGATTTCCTTCCCCAGCCGATGAGCTCCCTCTCTCTCTGCTGGGCCCTTCTCCAGCATCGCTTTGGAGCCTTGCCTCCGCCTCTAGCTCCGATGGCAGTTCCCTGACGCCCCTGTATGCAGAAAACTAGCCTATCAGCAAAAATGTCCCTAGCCTGGTCTTCTATAGCTTATCATTCCCATGCAACAGTGGGGACTCACGAGGCTCTTTGCTAAATAATCAAGCCGCCTTCTCGCCACCTTCTGCTTCAGGGTATGTGTTTGACACTGCAGGTGCCAGAGAGCCAGTCCAAGACCAAATGGTGACCCAGGCTAAGAAGACTCTTTGGCACCCCTCTCCTTTTGAGCACATTTTTTAAAATTGCATTTATTGCTCATTTCATGACTTGGATGCACAATCTGCATGCCTGATTTATCCCTGTCATATAAAGACAATTAAACCTGCCTGCATGGATCAGATCGCAATTAACTCACATACAGACCATGTGTTAAATAGGCACCAATGCCTATGCCAACAAAGAACAATTAAAAAAAAAAGACTAATGCAAAAGCAATCATCGCCAAGCAGACCAGCATCGCCAGCTTTAGATACAAAGGTGAACTGTTTATAAAAAAATATTTCATGCACAGTCCCACCAAGCCCAGCACAAAACCAGCCGTCAAATCTAGCCCCAAGAGGCACTTTGGGACCAAGCCAGGTCCAGTGCCAGCAGACAGTAAGATTGGGCACAGGCTGAGGGCTCCAGTAGGTCAAAAGGGCCCCTCACTGGCCACACAGCCACCTAACACTCTGCAATGGACACCGGACAGCATTGCCACTTTTGACCAGGAACCAACCTTGGCTCCCATCTGCGGTAGCCACCCGCCATTTTAATTTACCCAAAATGCAATGCCCTTCACAGATCTGTAAAATCTCTTCATGGATCCATGGTCTGGACAGAAGCTTTAATCTATAGACCAGAGCATTGCACATTGGGTACAATTAAGAAAGCAGGCAGCCACAAGGGATTGGGAGCTTAGCTTGGCTTTCATTGAAAAGCAGTGGGGCTCCCCATCTGCTGCTGCAACACCATTCAGGGGCACAGCAAGGAGAGCAGGAAGTAATGGGCTGCTGCTGTGGCAATGGCAGGAACAAAACATGGTGTGACCACATGAGGACATGTGGATGTGTGCTGAGAGGGCCTTGAATTCTCGCACCTGCCCTGGATGGAGTGCTGCACCTGAACCTGGGATCAAAAACCTGCAGCCCTCCCAGATGTTGTGGGAACTCCAGCACCCGTCAACCCCAGCCAGCATGGTCAATGGTCAGAGGCGTTGAACTACATCTCCCACCAGCACCTGGAGGGTCCCTCCACTCCCCACTTGGACCTCTTCTCACCGAGTCCCACCATCCACCCACAGCTTTGCTGTCTGTTGAAGACGTTAAACCACTACAAATCACATCCGCCAAGAGCTGCCTTGGATGCACTTGATTCCTTTCAGGGAACCAAGGTTAACAAGAAATAAAGACTCCGCCTGATTCTCTTGCCTGCACGACACAGACCACCCTGCCTTTCCCAAGATGCAGCATCGCTCATCTCCCCCCACCCCCAACCTTCCTAGCATGAACTGAGTGGCTACAACAGCAGCAAGCGGTTCCTGGCCTCGATCCGTGCAGGTAATTACTCACAGCTAATGATAATTATCGGGCCTCCTAGAATTTAATGGACACGTATTATAGTCCCACTTGCGACTTTACATATGAATTAAGCACATATGGGCTTCATGATGCACAGAGGCAGGATTTATGAAGCGCCAACAAAACCCCTTGTTAGCAAAGACTTTTATTCCACTAATAAACAGCTTGATTTATTGAGGTAGGCAAATTAATACTGGGGGGCAGCCCCACAAACCATGGAGCTTTGGCGCCCTCTTGTGTAAGTTGCTGGGAATGACAACCAGGCCATGAAACCTCAAATATTTCTGAGCTTAACGTTTGCGGAGGCTCAAAAATACCTTCCTTCCCCACAAGCTACAGCAACTGAGCCCATAACTGAGTCTAAGCATGTGTAATTAAAACCACTGAATTTTCTTTTCCTGCTTTTCCCCTTCCTGCATTCCCTGTGCTGAATTTTTGACTGTAAGCTCCTCAGGGCAGGGGCCTGTCCTCCTCTACTCTGTAAAGCACCACATACACTGATGGTGCTACATCCACAAATAACAACAGCCATACTTGCCAGTAATTCAAATGCTGATTCAGTCATGTGTCTTGTAATCTCTTTAACCCCTTATTCAGGTGAACTGGCTATTATACATAGCTCACACATAATATTTTTATACATACATATTCTATATAATTTTAAAACACCTATTTTAACTTTTATTAAACCCAATACCCATTTCATTGACTCATTTTTATAACACCACACATTTTTTTAGTTGAAAACCAATCAGCACTATGCACAGCCAAGTACCACTACCAGTTTTACTAGAGCATAATGCATGTTAATGAACATCTAAGAGCTACACACAGACCCCTTGTAAATATTACTTCCCTTCCTCATTTATTGCCTGTTGTGTATATAATTCAGCTCATCCAGTGCAGCCAGATACTGCAGTCTAATATAAGTAGGGGCCAATTCAAGTCCACTTCCTCTTTTGCTTCACAAAATGTTCTGTTTAACTAAGCCAGTACCAACCTAGAGAAGCAGCTTCTTTCTCCTAAATTCTTCCACACATTCTTCTCATCCAACACTGTTTCCTATACTTGAAAAGGGGTTCTGTACAAAACTTGGGAGTTCACACTTAGTGTTTGTTAACCTTAGCTGGTAACTTGAAAACCGAGGACAAACTTCTAGAGCGTTTTAAAGCAGGGTTGTGAAAGGCATTGTTTCCCATTACGTACACCCCTAACAGTATTTCTTTTTGTTTCCTATCCATTCAAACAAGTTTCAAAAGAACACAAAAACCTACCAAACCTGTTTAACCAGAGACAAAAATGAGATGAGCGCACACATCACAAACAGTACATCTTTCAAACGACCTTCAACTCTAATGTCTTTCTGCAATCCCCAAAGTATTAGCTGTTCTGTAAATCAGCTATGAGGATTGGAGACTGGCCATTTTTGAGGTTAAGAGGATGGTACGATTGGAAGCCTTGTTGCCAGCGAAGTACACAAGGAATGCGGGAATGAGTGGCCTTTTAGATGTTGTTGGAACACAACTCGCATTCCCCTTGCCACTGGCCACGGTGGCTGGAGCTGATGGGAGTTGCAGTCTACCAACAACTAGAGGGCCGTCCTGGTCTACACATTCATTTCTTACATTCCACCATCAAGCAGGAATGAGAAGCACTGCAAAACCGGCAAGGCTTATGTGATCTCTCTGCCATTTTCAGTTTTCACAAATTGGAGCAGCAAGGCTACCCCAGAAGACCAACAGACAGTGCCTGGCATGTGAGTTATAAAAGGCTACCAATAAGTCAAAACCAATCTCAACCACAGTCAACAAAAGAGCCAAACTCACTCACCAGCGTTGACAATTGCATCTACCTCCAGCTTGGTGATGTCACCACGGAAGAGAGATATCTTCTCATTCAGATGGTTATCCTTGGGGAACAAAGACTCTTCAGGCTGCTTAACCCGGGCGCCTGGCATCAAGAAGACAAGGGGGAGAGACTGCACATTTTAAAGGCTGCCTTTATGTCAAATTGGACTATTAGTCCATCTAACTCAGCATGGCCTACAACAGGGTAGGGAACATTGTGCCCTCGGGTGTTAGCACCCCAAGCTCCCATCAGCCCCAGCCAGAATGACCAATAGTCAGGGATTATGGGAGCTGTAGTCCAGCAAAATCTAAAAGGGGCTGCAATGGCTACCTCTCAAGGCTCTCCAATCCTGCCTGGAGAAGCTGGGTACTGAACCTGGGACCTTGTGTACTGCAAAGAATATGCACTGTTTGAAGTCTTAGAAAGCTGCTGCCAGTCAGGGAAGACCACTGGCCTGCAGGCCTCTCCACAACATCCACTTGTCCAACACCTGATGCCAAGTGTGTGCAGTGGCATAGCGCGGGGGGTGCAGGGGGGCCGGCCGCACCGGGCGCAACATCTGGGGGTTAGGGTTAGGGGGCGCAAATCCACGGGTTAGGGGGCACAAATTACTTGCCTTGCCCTGGGTGCTGACAACCCACGCTACACCACTGAGTGTGTGGAAAGCAAAAAGGTATGGGCTGGGCCAATGTGGGTTTGCAGACACCACCAGTTAGCTGATGATGATCCCCCACCCCTGCAAAAAAAAGCCCATTGCAAGCACTGGCAATTAGGTAATCATCAGGGCTTCTGTGCGCAGTGCCATGCAAAAATGAGTCATTGTGATGTCAGGTGATGGACAGGTAGGCAACCCCACTCACCTGCCAAACCTGACCTGTTTCGGGGGAAGAAAAGGATCTGGCCTGCAAGTCGGACCCAGTTCCCCACCCCTGCCATAGACTAAATGAGCTAAATGAGCCAGCAGCCTGACATGGTATAATAAACCAGAACAACCCCCCACCCATCTGGCTGGATTGCCACAGCCACTCTGGGCAGGTTCCAACACATATAAAAACATAATATCACATCAAACATTAAAAACTTCCAGATACAGGGCTGCCTCCAGATGTTTTCTAAAGGTTATTTATCTCCTTGACATCTGATGGGAGGGTGTTCCACAGGGACGGTGTCACTACCGAGAAGGTCCTCTGCCTGGTTCCCTGTAACTTCACTTCTTGCAGTGAGGGAACTGTCAGGAGGCCCTCAGAGCTGAACCTGTGTCTGCCAGCTTTCTATGTTAACAGCTCTACAATACCCCGCTTCCTCAACCAAAGTCCACATTATCCTTGCCTTGAGCTTCTCCATGGGAGGTTGCGGGGGGCGGGGAGAAACAACATGCCCATGCAATTATACTTAAGAAGAAAGAGCTCTGAAACAAAATAAAATCTCACTTTTGGCCATTTCTTTCCAGCTTGGTATTTGCTTCAGTTTGATGAAATCCCTGGTGAAATAATGTTCTCGCCTCTGCTTGTTATTCAAGCCTTTCAGAAATGCTGAACAGCAAATAAAAGGAGCAGGAGAAATAAAGACGGGTTAGTAGGATAAAGACAAATATTGGCACAAAGTCTGAGGGGAAAGGACTCACAAAAATTCTGGGAGAAGGACTTTCAGAGCAGTGATGCAACCATTATATTTTTGCCTCGTAGATGCTCAATGGAAACCTTCATTCTCCAGAATGATGGCAAAACCCTTTCGGAAAGTCTGCTTTATGGTGGAAACTACACACATATAAAAACCGTTCTAGGGTCACATTGTATATTAAAATGTTTTATTTGCAGGTGTATAACTGAGTCCTAAGTCAAGTACAAAGAATAAACATAACTGCACACACACCATACATTTAAAGCACATTTTTGCACCAAGGAATCATGGGAAGTGTAGCTTGTTGAGGGTGCTGGAACTGTAGCTCTGTGAGGGGCAAACTACAGTTTCTACGATTCTTTGTGCGTGAGGAAATGTGCTTTAAATGCATTGTGTGTATACAGCCAAGGCAGGCATAGGCAAACTCGGCCCTCCAGATGTTTTGAGACTACAATTCCCATCATCCCTGACCACTGGTCCTGTTAGCTAGGGATGGTGGGAGTTGTAGTCCCAAAACATCTGGAGGGCTGAGCTTGCCTATGCCCGAGCCAAGGCATCACTCTACTGTGTCACATGTAGAGCAGGGAGAGGGAACCTGTGGCCCACCATACATGGCTGGACTACAACTCCCATCATCTCTTACTGTTGGTCATGGTGGCTGGACCCAACAGGAGATTAAATCCACCACCACAGGTTCCCCAACGCTGTCACAGACCATTATTACACACACACACACACACACACACACACACACAAATCCCTTGGAAAAGTTGACCCAAATAATTTTAGGAGAAATCCAAACATTTCTAAAATATTACTTGTGAAAAAATGTGAAAGTCATTAAATCCCCTCCTCCACTGCAGTCCAACTTTCTTTGGAGATGTATAAACGTTGGTCTCACCAAATGAAATTGATTACTGCTAAGATCCTTTCCCCCCTTAAAATACTGAACTGCACTCCACTACTATAGCAACCCGCAGCAAGTAATGAAGAAGGCTTCTATCTTATATGGAGGTGGCCATTTTGAATTTCCCAAAAATTCAAAAAGAACCTCAGGAGAGCGCTTTCTGAGGAAAAACAAAATGGCAGCCACTCCAGTTCTCCTCCCCTCAAATGAATGCCACCTCTCACCACCACTTGTCGACATATTGCCATTTTGTCAGCAGCCATTTTGATGTGAGTTGAATGGGTCTTATATTCACACCCTACGTTGAAAACACTATACAATTTTAAAGAATCTTGGCTTCCCCTAGATAATTCTGGGAGCTCTTGTTTGTTAAGGGTGCTGAGAGTTATTAGGAGGCCCCTATTCCCCTCACAGAGTTACAATTTCAGAGTGATCAAACAGCCAGTCCCTTTTCTATTATTCACATGGAACTCGGGGAGTTTTACAGGACCAACAATTTCATATTGCTGTGTCACGTAAAAACCCATATGGAAACCAGCAAGGCCTCTGAAATATGGTTGCCAACCAATTCAAATTGTCTCAGCCCTGCTAGAATCACATCCTGCTAACAGAAAAAGGTGAGGAAGAAAATAAAAGAAAAACCATGGCAGAGCAGAAAATGCATTGTCAAGGCTTTCATTTTGATTTCCTAATTTCCATAAGATTGTATCACATTACAATTTTATTTTTACTGTATTTTTTGCACCTTTTTCTCTTTATTTCTCTTTATCACTTCATTTTTACAACTGAAACTCTTCTAAGAAAGAAGAAATATTAAAACAGGGAAGATCCTTTGCAAATGTCAAAAATGTTTTCTTTTATATTACCTCGGGGTAGCAATAAAGTTGGTACATATCCTCATTTATGGTGGGGTCAATTGGTGCAAGATTTTTGGAATTTAATTTTGGCCGAAATGATAAACATTACAACATTGTGTGTTGTCCAAAATAAATATCCCTGAATATTTTTGATACCACTGTAAATATATTGTCAGAATAATTGGTCTTATATATTATATTGGCAGCATGAACAGCAACTGCAGTTCAGTGGAAAACAGCCCAAAATCTTACACTGAACGCTTAGTATTGCTCACTCTGGAATATAGCTATTGTTGTGTATTGAGTCAAAGGATTTTATATCTGTATTATTATTGTCTGTATTGCATTAGGGTAAAGTAACTGCCTTTTGGTTCCAGAGGGTACAGCTACTATTGGTTCATTTAAGCTGCTGTATTTGGATCCTCTGTCTTATTGGTTGCCTCCAAAAGGCAGGACTGTGATTGCCTGATATTGTTCCCTCCAAAATGTATCCTTTCTAGCTTGTTCCCTGTCCCTATAAAGGTAGCTCTCCCCTCCTCAAGTCTGAGTCTTGTTTGCTTTAATAAAGAAGTGTTACTAGAGAACTGTCTCCAGCGTATTATGTCAAGAGAGCTGAAATCACAAACCCCATGTCACAACAACTGGCGACGAGGATGGGATCTGGAATGCTGAGGAGCGGTTAAACACAGCCCTGCCTCAGAGTCCAGATTGAAGCTAAAACAAGACTCACTGGCCAGCTGAGAAGATGATCCTGCCCATAGGACAATGGAGAGTCCAAGGGTATTGGAGCCCTTCCAGCCATCAGAGCCCCACACGTGGGAAGACTACGTCGAACGCTTCGAGTTCTTCGCGGTGGCTCAAGGGATCACCGATGCCAGCAAAAGAAGGGCCACATTCCTGAGCTACTGTGGGCCTGAGATCTTCATGCTGGCCAAGGCATTGCTTGCTCCAGCGAAGCTAAGTGAGACATCTCTCAAAGATATTCTTGCCTGCCTGACAAGCCATTTGGCGCCTACTGAGACCAAGATGGCCCAGCGGATGGAGTTTCATAAGAGGCAGCAGCGTGCTGGGGAGTCTGTATCTGCATTTCTAGCTGAACTGCGGAAGCTCGCTCAGCACTGCGACTTCCAAGATCTGGAAGAGACTCTCCTGGATCGTTTTATCGGTGGTCTGAGCAGCAAGAAAGCCAGAAGACGCATCGTGGCTAAAGAAGAGGTTACCCTTGCTTCAGCCTTGAAGGAGGCCACCGCCACGGAGAATTATGAAAGAGAGGAGCTTGATGCCAGTCGCAGGGCCCCCAAGCCACAGATAGAAGTTGCGCATGCCATGGACGAGCTAGAGGCTACTTCGAGCCAGAGCCCAGTCCGTGGGGTCGAGTCAGTGCGTCAGGCCTGCACAGTGCACAAACATCACCGAGGCAGGTGCCCTGGTTGTGGCGGAAACCATGAG
This sequence comes from Podarcis gaigeae, assembly GCF_964106915.1. Classification (NCBI taxonomy): domain Eukaryota; kingdom Metazoa; phylum Chordata; class Lepidosauria; order Squamata; family Lacertidae; genus Podarcis; species Podarcis gaigeae. The sequence goes on along the minus strand of NC_139693.1, from coordinate 12,520,076 downwards.
CGGAAGAGTTGTCGCTTCCGGGATGCTATGTGCCGGACGTGCGGGAAGACAGGTCACATCGCCAGGGTCTGTAGATCAGCGGCGTTGGGAGCGACAGGAGACCTAGACTGGAGCATCGCAGACCGCCCACAGCAACCCACGTTCTACAGGACTGCCACTACGTAACGGAGATCGACGGGAGGGTCGTGCAGTTTCCAGCACAAGGCAAGGCACACGTCAAGGTGAAGATTGAGGGTCAGCTGTGCGACATGGAGGTGGACTCCGGATCTGGATTCACTATCGTGTTGGACCAGACCGTGAGGACATTCTTCCCCAGGGGTAAGTTGCCCCCTCTGGAGCCCTTCCCGGCAACTTTGCAGTCATACTCAGCGGGCCGCATCCATGTCATGGGAATGTGTGCCGTGAGAGTACAGTTCCGGGACAAACAGGCGGTACTCAAACTGGTGATTGCGAAGGGCAGTCGCCCCAGTCTCCTGGGCACTGACTGGTTCCCCGCCCTGGGACTGAGTATATCAGGGCTTAATTCAATCCAAACCTGCCCTGAGATGAGTGAGGCATTATGCAAAGAATTTGCTGGTCTCTTTAATGGAAAACTGGGTTGTTATAAAGGGCCCCCAGTTGACTTCGAATTGGACCCTGGGGTGGCCCCAATCCGACTCAAACCAAAGCGAGTGCCATTTGCACTGCAACCCATGATCGAAGCAGAGCTGGATAAATTGGTCAAGCAGGGAGTTCTCTCACCCGTGGACTCCGCTAAGTGGGAGACTCCAATCGTCACGCCCCTTAAAGCAAATGGGGAAGTCAGGATCTGTGCTGATTACAAATGTACTATCAATAAGGCACTCAGGGGAAACTCATACCCCATTCCACTCGTATCACATCTGTTGGCTAAACTGGCTGGGGGCAAGGTGTTCGCCAAAATTGACCTGGCACAACCTTACCAACAGCTGCCAGTAACCCCACAATCAGCAGGAGCACAGACTATTGTCACTCATAAAGGGGCGTTCAGAGTTAACAGATTACAATTTGGAGTTTGTGTGGCCCCAGGGATTTTTCAAGGGCTCATGGAACGCCTGTTAAGAGGTCTGCCGGGGGTCTTGCCATTTTTTGATGACGTTTTGATTGCTGGAAAAGACCCACAGGAACTGGTTGCGCGTGTCTGTGCAGTGTTGCTAAAGTTCAAGGAGGTGGGGTTGCAAATAAAAAAGGAAAAATGCAGTTTTGGGGTGCCAACTGTGGATTTCTTGGGGTTTAAAATTGATGCATCAGGCATCCACCCCACAGATGCTAAGGTTAAGGCCATCATCGAGGCACCACGACCACAGAACAAGATGGAGTTGCAGTCATTCCTGGGACTTATTAACTTTTATCATTCGTTCTTACCCCAGAAAGCTTCGGTAGCTGAACCATTACATAGACTGTTGCAGAAAAAGAATGTGTGGCGATGGGGGCAGGAGCAGCAGAAGGCTTTTGACTCCTTGCGAGGAATGCTGAGTAGCAGGAGCGTCCTTGCTCATTATGATGAGTCGAAGCCGCTGGTCCTGGCATGTGATGCCTCTCAATACGGTCTGGGGGCGGTGCTGAGTCATAGGGAACCGGATGGGTCGGAAAAGCCCATCTCTTTCTGTTCCCGTACGTTGTCGGCCACGGAGCGCAACTATGCTCAAATTGACAAAGAGGCACTTGCAATTGTGGCAGGAATCAAAAAGTTCCATGATTATGTGTACGGTCACCATTTCTCCATTGAAACGGACCACAAACCACTGTTAGGGTTGTTCAACCCGAACAAACAAACGCCACAAATTCTCTCCCCCAGAATGTTGCGTTGGTCTATATTCCTGAACGGGTTCCAGTACACCTTGACCCATGTGCTGGGGAAGCGGTTGTGCCACGCTGATGCGCTGAGTCGATTGCCCCTTCCTGGCGGGAGCAATGAGGATCCTGCTCCAGCGGAGCACATAATGATGCTGGAAACACTTCCAGGGGCTCCTGTAACGGCTACTGATATAGCTGAGAAAACGAGGAAAGATGCTGTTCTCTCCCGTGTGCTCACTTGGGTGGGGAGGGGGGGGCCAGGTGGTCCGCATGAAGACAAATTCAGGCCTTATGCGACAAGGCAGCACGAGTTGTCCATGCATAAGGGTTGTCTCCTGTGGGGAGATAGGGTATCATCCCAGCGCCACTGAGAAACAGGGTTCTTGAGACGCTTCACATGGGACACCATGGTCAGGATGAAGTCGCTAGCCCGATGTTATGTGTGGTGGCCTGGAATGGACCAGAACATAGAACAATGGGTACGAACATGCAAGGCATGCCAAGAGGTGCGGCCAGAAGTGGCCAGAGCACCAGTTCACTGGTGGGAGCAGTCCAGAGCTCCCTGGAGCCGGCTGCACTTAGATTTTGCTGGGCCATTCCAGGGGAAGGTCTTTTTGGTTATCGTCGATGCATATTCCAAATGGTTAGAAGTGGCGATGGTCCCTAGCATGGCATCAGCTGCCGTAATCAAGGTGTTGAGGCAGCTGTTTGCAACCCACGGGTTACCTGAGACCATTGTATCAGATAATGGGGCAGCTTTTGTACCCCAAGAATTCAGGGCATTCTTGGCTGATAACTTCATAAGAGGGGTCACATCCGCGCCCTTTCACCCATCCTCCAGTGGGCAGGCGGAGCGCATGGTAAGAACAGCCAAAGAATCCATTGCGCGCTTAATGGAGGGTAACTGGTCAGCTCGCATCGCGCGAATGTTATTTTTGCAGCATGCGACGCCGTGTACTGCGACGGGCAAGTCGCCAGCTGAGCTGCTCTTGGGTAGAAGACTGGTAACGGTGCTGGATTATGTCCACCCGGATAAAATGCCAAACCGTAATGCAAGAGCAACCCCCCAGGCTGAGACTGACACAACAAGGTATCTCGCCCCTGAAGATCTGGTCTGGGTGAGGAACTATTCACGAGGTTCGCGGTGGGTGGCTGGTGTGGTCACCTGGGCTAGTGGACCTGTGTCCTATTATGTGACCTTGGAAAATGGGCAAGTTTGGAAGAGACATATAGATCAGCTGAGGCGCCGGGCGCTCAGCAGAGAGGAGTCTGATAATTCATCCCTGGCTAACGATGCAGAGCTACAAGGCCAGGGTGAAAATGGCCCAGAGGTGCAGTCACCAGGGGCCTCAGCAAATGAACCAGGGTCTGCTGGTCCTCAGGATGACGAGGTACAGGTAGGGGACCCTGAGATGTCTGGGACTCCATCTGTTCCTGACGAAACCCCTATAGCAGCCCCCCTACCACAGGTGACACCCAATCCAGAACCGGCAACACCTGTTGTCAGGAGATCAAGTAGAAGTTGTAGGACCCCACAGTACCTGAGAGATTACGTCTGCTGTGCTCACTAGGGGGGGAGGGGTGTTGTGTATTGAGTCAAAGGATTTTATATCTGTATTATTATTGTCTGTATTGCATTAGGGTAAAGTAACTGCCTTTTGGTTCCAGAGGGTACAGCTACTATTGGTTCATTTAAGCTGCTGTATTTGGATCCTCTGTCTTATTGGTTTCCTCCAAAAGGCAGGACTGTGATTGCCTGATATTATTCCCTCCAAAATGTATCCTTTCTAGCTTGTTCCCTGTGCCTATAAAGGTAGCTCTCCCCTCCTCAAGTCTGAGTCTTGTTTGCTTTAATAAAGAAGTGTTACTAGAGAACTGTCTCCAGCATATTATGTCAAGAGAGCTGAAATCACAAACCCCACGTCACAACAGCTATAATGGGGGGGATCACAAATAATTTTAGATTTTGACAAGGCCTAGAACCCCCATTTTGTAAGATTTTGCATCTCTCTGTGGCATATACATTGGAACCATCATTTTCTAGACTCTCCTCACAAGACTGGCAAATCTGGAACTATACTTGATCTGAGAACGTTAATAGTCTTTACTTGGACTTTGTTATTTTAACTCATGAACTCATTCTATGTGGTACTTTATAGTGTTGTTTTTCATCTTTTAATTTTTGCCTTTTGTTATATGCATTATAGCTCTGCTTTATGTATATTATAATAAAATGAATTTTTAAAAAGAGGGGGAAACGGGGGGGGGGGCTGTCACAGCAACTGGCCTTCAGAAACACACTGCCTCTGACAGGTGCTTAACAGTACAGTCCCTTTTCAGCAAACAGAAGCCGACTCCCTTCACACCAAAGAGGCCCTCTCCACTCAGGCACACTTTGTCCTTGACATTTATTAATGTTTCTTTTTTCTTTTAATTAAGATGAGGTGGCAGGGTTTTTTTTAAAAAAAAGAGTTTGGCAACTCTATTACAGCTTCATCAGCCTCCTGGAAGATTACTTATGCTCAACCCCTTAGGAACTTCAACACCCCTCTGCAGAGATTTGCAAATCCAAGCAATATATGTAGTGGCTTTCAAACCATATTGTTGGGAAACATACAGTTCGTCATGAGCATATTGGGTGCTGTGTTCCTCAATACAACATTCATGGCATAAAGCTGCCCAAGACGAAAGTGTAGCACTAGGCACGCTTCTAGAGAAGGGATGGGGCCTCCAGATATAGTTGGACTACAAAGCCCATTATCCCCGACCAATGGCTATCCTGGCTAGCGCTGGATGGGAGCTGGAGTTCCAACAACCTCTGGAGAGCCACAAATTCCTCACATCCCTGTTCCAAAGCATGTTTTCCACTTATGCTAGGGCAACAGCCAAGCCAAATATGCCTAAATTGTGCCTATGCAAATGAAGGGTTGAGAAGCCCTTGGAGCATATTCCCAAAACCTCTACATCAGCGGCTACTCTCAACTCCTTGGCCCCACTTGAGACCGCTTGAAAATTACTGAGGCGCACCCAGTCACAAAAGCACATTCGAAGCACATTTCCCCCTCAAACGATTCCAGGCATTGAAGTTCACCCCTCACAGAGTTACAATTCCAATCCCAGCAGTCTCTAACATATTACAGTGCCCAGAATTCTTTGGAGGAGAGAAATGTTCTTTGAATGTGATTTAAAAGCATAGCTTGTATGCAGCCCCAGTCACAAAATGGGAGGTGGAGGAAACGTTTGGCATAATCAGTTGACAATTACTTACATTACATTCTGCCAGTATGTAACCCATCTTTAGAAATTGATAAAATTATTTGCCACAGCGCTTTCCTTGTGGCAAGTAGTTATTTAACTCGGCTTTCCTCAAGTGGCATTGCAACTCAGCCTTCCCAATGTTAAGGCAGAATTTGCTGATCCAGAGGCTCTAAGTGGAGAAGGCCTTTTTAAACATATTTTTGCCTTTATACTCTCATGTGACAGCATTTTTACCCATCTCCTGTAATGTCTTCTCCCATTTTCCTTTCACACTCAACTTGTACCTTATCCCACCCCACCCCCCTCCTCTAAACCACCAGTTTCTTTCATCCCTCCTTCCCAGCCGTTTTACATTCACTTCTTCCAAGTGAGGTGGCCTATAGCAGACTCCAGCCCACTGCACTACAAGGCACACAATTTCCGCAGCTTGATATACAGGTGCCTCCACAGATAATTTGTATAGAAAGTATTCTCGGGCTCCCACTTCCAAAAAAGTGTTTCAGGAGTTTGGAAACAAAAACAAAACAATTCACTGCTTTAAAGTTGAATTTGGGGCACATATAGATTAACACATCCTTTCTGACTGACAGAAACATGAAGGCTTGGAAGGCAGTCCTGGTAATTGGCATGGTTGCCACCTTTCACTGTTAGCTCTGCTCCTGTGCTTTTAAAAAGCAGGGTGACATGTACAAATTTAACGGCAAAGCTTGCCCTACCACTTATCCAGGCATGGATAAGCATCCATCAATTCTTAGCAGTCAAGCTGTTATTGTAGGCCCAGGAGCACAGCCAAAGTTTTCTCGCTTTCTTTTTTAAGTTGGCAACCTTATTTAGGGGACCATTCCAAAACATAACCAGCAGCATACAGTCTACCAGCTGCATCCCAGCACCTGTTTGGTACAAGAACCATAGCTTATCAAAAGTGGGGGGAGGGGTTCCCCCCCTTCTCTAGGCCTCTGGGAAACATATGGCGGCTACCATAGCCAGTCTCCTAGGAGACCATTTAGATTTCCCATGATGCACTGCAAAAAGCCTTTCCCCACTCCCAAACAGAGCAAGCTCAACCGGTGAGATACATACCCATGGTTCACAGTGCATACAGACACAAGAAGAGTTCTTGGTTCAGTAACTACAAGCCGACTGCCATCAAAATGCCACCCCTTTGTCCTATCACAGTAGTGAAAAACTCAGAGGCAGAGCTGCAGTGCCATTACAAATAAGGGGCATTGTGGATTTCAACAATCACAGCAAACATGAGGATCCTGTGCTCAGGGGGAGTATATGATCAAGTAGCCCAGGAGACGAAAACTGTGCCAGGGACTGCCAGCAGGCAACAAGGGGCCCAACACTGCGGGAGGCCACAAATTTGCTCCAGAGCACCAGGACACCACAGAAACACACACATACACAACACACTTTCGCCTCCACGTCACTTACATTTAGCCTCCTTCCAGTCAGTGGAGGTGGTCAAATCCACTTTGGCTGCCATGGCCAATGGGGGAGCAGCCAACCAGCTCCGGATGCCCCTTGCAAACACCCAGTGCTCTGGCACCCTGCAGACAGGGGCCCTGCCTCCACTCCACGCGCCCTTCCTTCTACTACTGTGCAGCACTATAGGGCAGCTGCCCCAGACCCTCCACAACCTCCCAAAGGCTCCAAGAAAGCTCTTGTTTCCCAGGAACATGAAGAAGCCTGGCATGGCTTCAAGAAAAGGGCTGGAAGGGGGGGTTCACTGGGCTCTCAGCCTGCTGCCCTGGTTGGTCACTCAGCGGGCGAGAGAAATTCTTCTCCCTTATTTATAACACCTGGTATTTAGGTGGCAGAGTGGAATCAGATTGCTAGCTGCAGCTGCAGCTGCTGCTGTTGTTGCTACTGCTACCCCAGCAGCACACATGGAGGCAGGCCTTTGACTTTCAAGCCTCTTCCCTCTGGCTCCGCCCTCCTCGGGCGCAAGGGCTTCTGGGCAATGTAGTTCCACAAAGGCTCCTTCCCTGGTGCGTTTCTGCAACTGCAACGCAGCGGCATGAGCTTTCACAGTGAAAAACAAAATCAAAAACAAGAATATCAGCTCTTAATAGTTTCACTGGTGAGGAAAGAAGAGCAAGCGATTGTTGATATCTTTAGAAATGTGTTTATTTTGCTGGGAATATATTATCTCAACAGTGGTGCACATTTTAGACTCTGGACTCTAACGATTCTAGGGAATTCTTCCTCTTCTTCTTGTTACAATTTTTACCCATTCTTCATCATCAGGTCCCAGAGCAGGTTAAAACTGTTTTAAATGTATAATACTAAAAACCGATTTTTAAAAATACAGTTGCAAAATTAGGGTGGCTCCTAAAATGTTGTATATATAATATACTGTAGGCAGGCTGATTATTTTTATTATTATTATTACTATTATTATTATTATTATTTATTACTTGTACCCCGCCCATCTGACTGGGTTGCCTCAGCCGCTTGGGACGGCTTCCAACAGAATATAAAAAACACAGCAAAACATCAAACATTTAAAACTTTTCTTCAGCATATAATGAAAATGACATAGTTAAGGTGCTAGATTCACCACTTTGGGGAGGAAATCCCACAACTTTAGAGCTGCCCCAGAGAATGCCCTCTCCCAGGCTGACACCGTGACCCCGAGTTTCTGAGGACTAGAACAACAAAGAGCACCCCCTCTGTTGATCTTAACGCCTGAGATGTTCTATAGGGGAGGAGGCGTTCTTTCAGATATTTTGGTCCTAAGTTATTTCGAGCTTTAAACGCTGATGTGAGTGCCTTGAATTGGGCCTGGAAACAAACTGGCAGCCAATTGCTTTTGATGGTAATGTGTATATTATTATTTATTTATTTATTTATTTATTTATTTATTTATTTATTATTTGTACCCCGCCCATCTGGCTGGGTTTCCCCAGCCACTCTAGGCGGCTTCCATAGAAACCAAAAATACACTAAAATATCACAGATAGCATATTACTTCAGTGCTTGGTTGTTGTAAGAACAGGATGCTGGACTAAGTGGACCTTTTGGCAGCTGCCCCGCTAAATAAATCAAAATCAATACAATTGATTGCCCCCCCAACAAAACCTGCCCCCTCCTAGCAAAAGGTGCCCCCCTAACAAAAATCCTGGGTATGCCCATGGTTGGCCCTGATAAGTTTGAGGGCCCTCCATCATTCTAATGGGTTAGGGCCATGGACACCTGCCTGAAAATCCTTCCCTACCAGTACCTCTGTATCTGAATATGCATCATATATTCTCTCCCTCCTCCAGACAACCTGTTTATTGAGTCTTCATCCTGATCTGCTTGCAAAAAGCTTATGCAGAGCTTAGACCACGTCTGGTCTTTATTGAGCATTAATTCTGATTTGTTGGCAGGGCAGTATATGACAATCAGCCCTTGTCCTTTTGCGGTGCTTATACATCTTCCCATTGGCCAATTGTTTATCTAACATAGAGCTTTCCAAAATGTGTCTCGACACTTAGTGTGTCAGCTGCAGTATGGAGGTGTGTCGCGCGAACGCTCCCCACTCTCCTCCCAGGGCTGGAAATGGGTTCATTAAATCTCCGGTTTGCTAGTAAAACTGAATTACTGTGTTGCAAAATGATGCATGTCTAAAAGTGTGTCACCAACATGAAAAGTTTGGAAATCTCTGAACACTTCTCAGTATGCTTCCCCATCACTTTCCTAACCACAAAACAGCATTTTTTAAAAGTATATTCGTTGTGCTATGGCAACAAAGCACTTTGACCCACATTAATTGTGCAAACCTAAATTTCCAGTATGTGCTTGAATCCCTTGTCTCCCACTCACACCTCTATCTATATAAGCCCTGTACAGTAAGTGGGGGTTATGTTCCAGGCCCCTGCACGTATTAGCAAAATGTGTGTAAGTGGGGAGCAGTCTCTAAAAAGCTTCTAAATGCCTATTTTTACCTGCTCTCCATGCTCTTTTTATTTTATACAGTATCTTTGCCTCCAAATCACCAGAAAGGTCAGGAAACACTGCAATCCAGCTTCCCCAACAGCTGTTCAACAGGGTAGTGCAGCAGCAGTGAGAGCTCCCATGCACTGTTTTGGAGCCCATAAGTTGGTTTTCAAAGCTTTGTTTCTGGACTTTTGGTTCACTGGCGTTCTCTTCAGGCTCTATGGATGGTCTCCTCATAAGCCACGAGGACCTTCTGGCTCTCTCTCTCCATTTCCAGGTTTGAATTGAATTTATTTATTTATTTCCCGGCACCTCAAGTATTCATGTTTGCACGCAGGTCAATCATGCGTAAGTGGGGGATGCCTGTATTTGAAGAGGTGTCTGGATGAAGTCCAGCTTAAAAATAAATGAAGAGCTTTAAGTCACGTTCACACCATATGCTTAAAGCACAGAGATTCCCCTAAATAATCCTGGGAACTGTCATTTGTTAAGTTGTGGGAACCACAACTCTCTGAGGGAGTAATTGTAGTTCCCATGGTTATTTGGAGGAAGCCATGTGCTTTAAACTTATGGTGTGGATGCCACCTTAGGCAATATAAGACCAAAAGCAGGGGGAAATGGAAATGAGAGTGCAGTTCAATGAGTTGTCGGCGGGTCATTATATCAGTGAACAGTTGTTGTGTCAAGGCTGTGAAAAGGAATACCACATAATGGTTAAACAGGTGCACTGTCCAGCCTCAAAGGTTCAGTCCCAGAATAACTTTAGAAGGGGAGAAAGAGGCACAATCTTACTTTCCTTTGATAGGCCCATTTTTTCCCTTTCTTTGCCACTTGGCATCAGTGGCTGCTAGGCTAATTTTAGGTGGGTTGCCAAGGCACCACCAGGCGAAGTCAGAAGCCAAGCTTCTAATTATAGCCGAGAAACTAATCTTTTTGCTTTCCCTCTGCAGCCCAGAGCACCAGCAGCTACAATGTGGACAAAACAGACTCAGTTTTTAATTTGTATTGTACCACAGGATTCTCAAGTCAGGCATACTGTGCTATTGTAAAATCAAGAGATTTTAATATTATCAGTGGCAGCTGGTCAATTAGGGCAAATGGGACACTGCGATACCAACCTCAGACAACCCTCACCTGGCTTTCTTCGTACTGACAACCAGGCCAGGGGGTGGCACTGCTTGCCAGCTCTCTTTTCCTTAGGTCTTATCCATACCCCCATTTCCCTCGCCACTTTTACCTGGGGAAACCTGTTCTTTAGCACTGAATCGGAACAAACAGCATTCGGGTTTTCTGCGGATTGCTGCTTCTTCTGATTTAGTGCTAAAGAGTGGGTTTATCTAGGGGAAGTTGTGGAGCAAGGGCAAAACTGCTCAGACCCATGCCTTGTAGAATTCAACAGGGAGGAGGGTGAGAACAAACCAGAATTAGTTGGCTCCAGCTGCCATTGGCTTTAGTGCTGGCTCTGCCTACTGCTGGGCTCCCTGCCTTTTACCCATGCAGTCCAAATGGGCACTAGCCATCACTGAATGTAATTAAAACCTTCTGGTTACTTTAGTTCAGGACTGTCTCCTCTGTAACTCCATATCCTTAAAAACAGACTCAAATTTTATCCTACTTAAGCCTTTGTATATTTAAAATCTCCACGATTTTCTGTTAGTTCTCTCCCAGACCCCTCAATCCCCACTGAATGTTAAGCCTTACATTGTCTTTATCTCACCTGTGCTCACTTTTCCCTGCACTCACTTCTTGATCATGTCTTCCTGTCTTTAGTTTAATCATAGATAACTAGCATAGGTTACCAGTTTCACACACAACCTGCTTCCAAAGAACCTTGGGATTTATTTGTTTTCTTATATTTCTGTCCCACTTTTCTTCCATCATGGAATCCCAAATTGTGTCCATGTCACTCCCAGGCAGTCGCACATCCAGCTACTTGCCAGATCCATACCTCTATGTGGGTGTTTTTTGTATACTTCAGTGCCGCTGATGCATGCAAGTTTTTCCACAGCATCCATGCAATGCTGTCATTGAACTACCATCCACTATTATTTTCCCATTTAATTTTCCTTTCCGCTAAGAAATCTAATCAGCATAAAAAGCCCACCATGTACTGAGACTCCATACATTAAAGCAGGGCTGGGGAACCTCTAGCCCACTGGCCAAATTTGCTTTGACAAGGGCCCTAATCTTTTCCTATACCACATTCACCTGCCCCACATCTGACAAAATGTGACATCAGGTGTGGTGGCATGACACAGTTCCTTGTCCGGAACTCAATCATACAGCCACTTCCTGCGGAGAGCAAGTTGATCGGCAGCCCTTCAAAGCACCATGTGGGGCTCTTTGCAAGCCTCACATGGTGCTTTGAAGTCCTGACCAGCAATGCTAGGTGCTTGCCAGGTGCACAACCCCACCTACCTGTCAAATTTGGCCCTGGAAGGTTAAGTGGGAGAAGGATCTGGCCTACAGGCCAGAACAGACTTCCCACCCCTGCAGTAAATGAACCCAACTTAGGTTTTTTATATGACCACTGCCATTCCTCTCCATGTCTTATTTAAGAGACTGATTAATAGGAAGCCTAAAGTCATTGTTTATTTAATGTACTTTATTTTATTGTTAACTGTGGAGGTCTCTGTTTAATGGAAGTGCCCAAATAAAAAATTGTAAAATACTACTCAAGACAAACATTTTTAATTTTGTTTATAACTGAGTTGGATGTATATGATAATAGAAATTATAGAAACACAGTGAGAGGGACTTCCGTTCACCATTGGGGGGGGGAGGCATTACTGTATGCCACTTTTCTCCAAGCGTTCAAGGACGCCCCACGAGGAAAAATCTGGAAATAAGAAAGATGGGGAGGCGGAGAAATCCGAACAAAGCTCCAGCCAATGGGCGCAGTCTGTGGTGACGTTCCAACTCACAGTTTACCCAATAGGAGCGCAGCGCAGCTTTGATCAATGAAACCCGAAGGCGGGACGTTCCAGAGGAACGAGGCCGCCGCTTGGCAAATGACACAGCGACGCACACCAATTGCCGTTATCAAGCCCCGCCCCGCTCGGGCCTGTCAAGCGTTGGGGCCAATAGCGCGTGCCGAGGACGGATATTCTATCAGGGAGAGACCCCGCCTTTCCCCCTTCGCCCTATGAGGGGGGTAGCGGGCGCGGCCTCGCGCCAGGCGGGATCCAATAAGAAGGCAGGGGCGGGGACTGGAGGGTTCTAGCAGGTTCCAGAAGGCTGGTGGGAAAAAGGAAAGGCGGGCGCAGGAAGGAGGAAAGGCTTAACTAGAAGCGGCAGCGGTGGCGCGGGAGACTTGGCCGGCGCCATGGAGAAGGTGGGCGAAGTGGCTGGAGCTTTTTAGCAACCGCAAAGGCTTATGGGAAGGTGGCGGTCCTAGAGGGGGTCTCGGGAAGGGGAGAGAGGGAGAAAATGTGCTGTGAGGTGCTGCTGAGATTATTTTTTGCAAGGCATTCTGGGGGAAAAGGGGGTCTGACGGGAGAGGGGGTTTCTTTTTGAAAAGGTGGTCCGGGCAAAGGATCATGGGAAGGGCTGAGGGGGGTGTTAGGAATGGGAAGGGGGTCTCGGGTAGTTTTTGACGGGATGATTGCGATGAGGGAGCGGCTATACCTGTGCAAAGCATTATGGGAAGCCTTCGTCGGTCAGGTCATGAGGGGATCTTGAAGGGAACAAGACTACCTCCTCATAAGGGGCCTTCGGTGGGAGGGGGGGAGTGCCTGAACCGCGAAGGTCCTGAAGGGATAAAGAAATAAAGGGCTCTGTAAGGCCTCGTGTGAAGATCTGAGATGGGGAAGGGGGTCGGGGGGGGGGAGGCTAGGCTTGTAAGGTCTTAAGTGGGGAAGGTTTATGGGCTCTGTGCCAGACATCATGGAGGGGTTTTCAGCAAATACATACTGTAGTGTGATGGGGCTACATCCGAATTAGGGGTCCTGAGGTATCATGGAAGGCTAGGAGTGTAGGTGGAAGGGGCTGTGGCATATAAATTGGAGGGCTGAATGGCAGGCTTTGTGGGGCTGGTGGATTCAATAGTGTGTGGGGCAGAGGAACTAGATTTCTGTGAGGGATCACAATAAGCTTGATTTATTAATTTCATAAAATGTATATAGCCCTTGATTGCAGGGGTCATTGAACCAATAATGTCATTGGAGGATGCGAATTAAGGACTGTAACATCAAAGAGGTCATGAGAACGATAGACCATTAAAAAGGTGGCTACAGAGTTAGAGCTTGAGGCGAGGCTCCTTGCAGCATGGTTTGCGAGCTCGGTTTTGTAGGAAAAAACTTATATTAATAAGTAATCTGTGATGGTTTGAAGATGGTGCCATACCATACATTCACAACTTAATGACTTTCTCCAAAGAATTCCGGGAACTGTAGCTTTTCCCTTCACAGAACTACAGTTCGCAGCATCTCTAACAAACTACGATTCCCAGGATTCTTTGGGGTAAGTCGTGAGTTTTAAATGTGCATTGGGTGTGCTTTAAATGTATGGTGTGGATCTACTGTGAGTGGACTCTTGAACCACCACAGGTAATTTATGTGCATAAGTTTATTTCTAAAACCTACCCCTCAAGCTATGCCCCACACCAATGCAGCTAGTACTGCTTCTCAGGTAATCCCCATTTCCTACTCTGCACTGTTCCTCACCACAGTATTCCCCTCCCAAGCTGAAATCCTCACCTTCCTCCTCAGTTCTGGGACATAGTCCTTGAGGTGGAGCCCATGAGGGAAGCGGTGTCTGACAGACATCTTGAATAAGATGTAGCAACCTGATGGATTTTGGTTGATAGGGTAGCCTGTTATGGAGCATGCAATTAAAATAGCACAAATGCCAAAAGCTCTACCTCATTTTGGAAATTTGATCTTTAATATTTATGCAAGCTCCACTAGGGGTTGTGATTCCTAAGGCCTGGATTGCGGCAGGAATAATCTTGCAGGAAGATCTGTAGCTTTAGGGCCACATGGTGACAGTATGTGTGGAACCGTTGGAACTAGGCAAAGGACTGTAGCTTAATGTAGCTCTTACTCTGTTGGTACAAGATCCCAGCTGTAATTCCTGGTATCTCTAGGTAGGACTTGGAAGTTGGAATGGTGTAAAGCTGGAGACCTTCCAGTCTGTGTAGACAGTGCTGAGCTAGATGGACCAATGTTCTGATCCAGTAAAGGCAGCTTCCTATATTTCCAGGAGAATTGTATAGTTTTGGTAGCACGAGCAAGTTGATGGCAGTTTTCTGAGTGAAGTGCTTTAGGTGCGGATGCAGCTTTATAACCCTTGTGAGATGAAGCAAAAAGTTAGGCTGAGCAAGGATCAGTGGGGCATTGCAGCTTTTTAAAAGCCTGTTTGTTTTCCAAAGGAGCCTTCTGAGCCTATCACAGCCTGCATGTTGCAGCATGTTTGGCACCTGCTAGAAGGAAACTTTTGAGGTAGGAATTGCTGTCACACTTGGGAGTGATGGCAGTGGTCAACAGTAGAGACCCGTTCTTTGTATCCAATAGGTCCTAGGTTCAGACCCTCACATCTCCCAGTAGGGGCTGGGAATGGCTTTTACCTGGGACCCTGGAGAGGCACTCCTAGACAGTGTAGACAGTCCTGAGTTAGATGGACCAACAGCCTGATTCTTCATAAGGCAGTTCCTGTGACTAGTAACTGTTGTACTAAGGTCTTTCTCAGTCTTCTTAGCAAAGAGCCTTTTAAATTAGAACTACTGTAAACCTAAAGCATTTTGCTTGCAAAGCATGTGGTATACCACTGAACTATGGTGCCAGCTCACTTCCTGACATAGGAGCTGCCTCCCCATTCCAAATTATTAAGTGTGTCTTTTGTCTGTGAAAATGGGTATAGGAAGAAAGTAATCTTCAACAAAACAGGCCTCAAGCTTAGCAAGGTGGTGATTCCACACTGGCAGGTGAAAAACAGAGCCCGGTGCGCCGAGTGTTTAGGTGAATCTGCCAAGGTTATACCATGGCAACCTGGCTGTAGTCCACCTGCATCACTTCACAATACTGGCCTCAGCTTTCTTTCTCTCTCCACTGTCCCTCCTAAATGTTTGGTTTGTGGCTGTAGGGTAATATGCTTCTTCTAGAGAAAGTTTACCACCTCCATGCCTTGCCTGCCAATTTGTGCCCTTTCTGCATGTGACATCTTGCTGTGTTTTATTGTGCAGCTGTGTCTCTAAGACTGAAAGGGCTCTAAAATCCTTACATGTGTAGCCTGAACGTTTTGTCCCAAATTAATGCAGCTAAGTGGAGATTGTTTTCCCCTTGGCTGTCTGTAATTTCAGCAAGCAACCCCTATCTGAATAGAGCCGTGATTCAGAGGGAGCTGCCTCCAGCTTCCTGTCCCCCTTAGGAGCAGCCTTGGACACAGCAGGGACAACATTCTATTTGCATCGGCAGATGGTGGGCTGCTAATTCATTTGGGCTGTGGATGCTGCAGTTTCAACTCCCTTGGCTACCTGTGGAGGCGGTGACTCATACCTGGGGGCCTGTCCCTCAGGCTCACGTCATTTCTTTCTAGAGGGAAACAGTCGCTGGGAATATCTTGCAGCAGCTTTGGCCAACCTTCAGGTTGGGAAAGAAGTGTCTTACAGCTGTCACTCGTAAAAAGAAAAGTACGCCCACTTGTAAGCAAAAGAGGGTGAAACACTTTCTGTGTCATATAAAACTGCAAAGAAGTGCAACATATTATTACCTATAGAAATGCATATTTGAATGCAGTCCTGTGCAACATAAGCCCTGGCAGCTAAATTCAGTCAGGTTGATTGTAGAGCCTTGTAAAATGGAATACCCAACAACTGACTTCTATCTGGAAGTGATGGTTGAGAATTGGTGTCTTACTGCAGATATTTAGAGTACAAGAAACCTAAACCTGAACCACTTCACAACTGTTGCCACACTGTACAGATTTCATTAGCTGAAGTCTGTTTATTTCTTACAGTTGCTATAATCTGAGGTAGGCAGACTTGGAGGTCTTTTTTAAAAAACAAAACCGCATTCCCAGGATCTACCAATGAGAGTCAAGTACAGGCATAGGCAAACTCAGCCCTCCAGATGTTTTGGGACTACAACTACCACCATCCCTAGCTAACATGACCAGTGGTCAGGGATGATGGGAATTGTAGTCTCAAAACAGCTGGAGGGCCAGGTTTTCCTATGCCTGGTCAAGTACAAAAGATACAGAGTAAGAGTTAAGGAGTAGGGTGCTTCTGAACACATTCCAAGTCTTGGGATTTGTGTTCAGTACTTCCTTAATTTCAGCAATCTAATTTAGGTGGGAAAGTAATTTTTTGTTGCTATTGTTAAGCAGTTGGGAATGGGAAACTCGGCCAGTTGATTGTGATCCATTTTCTCCCTGTCCCTGCTTAGTGGCTAAGAGGTTAAGAGACTGAGCTACAAAATGTGGAATTCCTTGGTTCACATATTGCATCTGCCCTTAACTCACAAGCCACTCTCAGCCCCTCCATCTGCAATTCCACCCCCTACTCTTTATATGCTGCTTTCTGCCAAAGTGGTGTATTAAAACAAAATACAGTGGTACCTCGGGTTACAGACGCTTCAGGTTACAGACTCCACTAACCCAGTACCTCAGGTTAAGAACTTTGCTTCAGGATGAGAACAGAAATCACGCGGCGGAGCGGGAGGCCCCATTAGCTAAAGTGGTATCTCAGGTTAAAAACAGTTTCAGGTTAAAAACGGACCTCCAGAATGAATTAAGTTCTTAACCCGAGGTACCACTGTACAAAAATGCCATAAAGCATCAATCAAATGTAAAAAGGCAAAATCACACCATGGGAGGGCAAGAGGCAAGCCATTCCAAAGTCAGGTGCTTTTGCTAACCCTGTGTCCCACAGAAGGAGCTGGAAAGCTTGAGAGGAGGGGGATAAGTAATGCTGACCTACCTTATAGTGCTTTTGCTAGGATTGCAATTAGAGATGTAAAAATTGCATTGATGTATTACTATAAGTTTTGTGTTTTCCTTGAGTAAGTAGCTGAAAATGGGTGTGCAATAAACTTAGAGGCCAGAAACTTACTCCCCCCCCCAAAAAAAAAACACCTGAAAAAAGTCTGCTGAAGAGAGGAGGGCCTTTTGCTTGCTGACCATCAAACTCCAATTTTTAGCAAAAATGCCTCAATTCAAGGTTATAGCAACAGTGGGAGTCAGAATCGGAGCATTTACTCATCTGAGATGCTCCGAGTTTGGTAAGAAGTAGTTCACTGGAGCAATAGGTTCTTTTTCTGGGTTACTGGTGCACAGAATCCTCGGCAAGCTTTTGACTTCTTTTTTAATTCCCACCAGGTGAATGAATTGAAAGAGAAGGGTAACAAAGCCCTGAGCTCTGGCAACACGGCAGAAGCTATCAAGCACTACTCGGAGGCCATCAAATTGGATTCTGCCAATCATGTGCTGTACAGCAATCGGTCTGCTGCTTATGCCAAGAAAGGCGAATATCAGAAAGCCCTGGAAGACGCTTGCAAGACAATTGAACTGAAGCCAGAGTGGGGCAAGGTGGGGAACCCCCTTCTAGCCAAGGAGACATGGCACAGCTGTGAGGAAATGCCCATTCCATACACCAGGTGTGAGAAGCCTTTTGGCTCTTCAGACGTTACTGAACTGTCAACTCCCATCAGCCCCAGCAAGCAAGGCCAAGGGCAATGGGAGTTGGAGTTCAGCAACGTATGGAGGGTGAAGGTTTCCCCATACTTGTCATACACCATTATTCTGTTTGGTGGACTTGTGATTCCAGAATGAGAGCCCCAAGGCTTTGCCCTCCCTCACTTCACAAGGAACAAGAGAGAAGTGGGCATTAAATGCCTGGCAATGAAGTCACTACAGTTCAGGCGTAGCATTTTCTTCCAGCTGTGTGTGTGCGCTGGGGAAGCACTGTGTAGCTCAGTGGTAAAGCCTGTCCTCTGCATGTAAAAGGTCCAGTCCTCAGCATCTTCAGGCAGGGTTGGGTAAGATTCTCATTTGAATGGAATTTTGGGGAGCCACTATCAGTCAATAACAAAATTTTAAAAATCATTATTGAAGTTCCTACTGCATTGTTATCCTTCTAAGGCACTCAGGGTAGCATAAATTGCTCTCCCCCACCCCTATCCTGAGGTGGGTCAGACTGAGAGATAAGTAACTGGCTTGATGTCACCCAGTGATTTCCATGGCTGAGTAGGGATTTGAACCCAGGTCTAACCTACTGCACCACACTGCAGATACTTGGCCAAAATGTGTCATGCACCACCGTTGCATATGAAAGGTCTGCAGGCTAAAGGAGGTTCTTCCTTGCAACTGTTGCATTGGTTTGCAACAACTGGTAGTTGACATAGTCAATTAGGCAAGTGGCTGCCTTCAATGCATGGGTGAACTAGAGTTCTGTATAGTCCTTCATGTCTGTGAGTTTTGGAAGACTGATATATTGGCTGCTCTGCCTTGTCTCATACCGTATTGCTGACCTTGCTGCTCTTCTTCTCAGGGCTATTCCCGAAAGGCAGCTGCCTTGGAATTTCTGAACCGCTTTGAAGAGGCCAAGAAGACATATGCAGAAGGGCTGAAACATGAGCCAGGCAACGCACAGTTGAAGGAAGGGCTGCAAAACATGGAGTCCAGGCATGCAGGTGATGGAAGCCACAACCTGATCTGCTTCCTTCCTTATCTCTTAAGACTTGCCTACATGAACTAGTTCTGTGGCTAACGTGACATGGAAGTTTGAGAAATTATCTCATGACAAGGAATTTGATAAATTGCCCTAGGAAAGGCAGCGTTCCCCAACCTTGCTGCCCTCCAGGTTTTATTGGACTATAGCTCTCATTAGCTTTGATCACTGGCCATGCTGGCTGAGGCTGATGGGAGTTGGAGTCCCCTGACATCTAGAGGGCAGCAGGTTGGGGAAAGCTGGCGTAAGGGGATCCACACTGATGAAGCTTCATAACTACAGGACAACTGATTGCAGTAACCTTCCCTGCCTGTACCCTGTACCACAAAGGGAAATGGCTTTGGTACAGGGGTTGTGGTGCAGATTTCAATAATAAAATTGAAGAGCATCAAATACACATATAGCTAGATTTGACTATTGATAAGAGGGCCATGTCGTGATGGCACATGCTTTTCCAGTGAAGTCATGAAGGTTTTCTTGGTGGTTGCCTGTCAGTTGTGAGAGCCCCACTTGACATCTGTCTGGAAACAGATCTGAGTTGGGAGAGCTTAATCGACACAGCTGAGCTTTGAAGACTGTTGGATCTTAAAATGATTTGATGTAATAAATAATAATAATAAATTATTTATACCCCGCCCTCCCCGGCCAGAACCGGGTTCAGGGCGGCTAACACCAATAAAACAAAATTTGGGGTGGGGGGAAACAAAAACCACAAAAAAACAGTTAATTAAAATACGGGTTAAAATACAATTTAAAATGTAGCTTTTCAAATGCCCAGCATAAGAGCATAACTGTACTGTGTACCATTCTGGTGGCCTCGCTGCAAAAAGGATATTGTAGAGTTACAAAAGGACATCCCCAAATAAGGGGATGGAGCAACTCCTCCATGAAGAAAAGTTGTAGTGTTGGGACTTCCTAGTTTAAAGACAAGAGGCGACATGATAGAAGTTTATCAAATTATGCATGGCATGGAGAAATTGGCTAGAGAAAAGTTTTTCTCCCTCTCTCAGAACTAGAATTTGTGGAAATCCCTTGAAGTTGAATGTTAGAAGATTCAGGACAAATAATAAAAGTACTATGTTGTGTGTTGTTAAACTATGGAACTCATAATCATAGGAGGCAGTGATGGCCACAACCTAGGTGGGTTTAAAAGTGAACTGGACAAATTCATGGCAGAGAGGGCTATCCGAGGCTTCTAGTCATGATGGCTAGGTTCTGCCTGCACAGTTGGAGACAGGAACGTTTCTGAATACCAGTTTCTGGAAACCACAAAAAGGGAGAGAGCTCTTGAGTGACACAGAATTTCTGGAGACCGACAGATCGGGCATCCATAGCAGTGACCAGAGGAGGAATGACTGCTAGGAGGAGCGCAGAGAGAAGAAACATCATGGTGCATCCGTAGCACAACCAAACACCCCAATACCCTTTTACTTGACAGAAAATCATGAAGCTGCAGGTCTTCAGTGCCTGATGCTGTGAGAACACCTGGTGCATTTGCTCCACCAGCTGAACTCACTCAAGATGAAGGAAAGAGGGAGTGCTTCTCTTTCCTTATCAAAGCCTTCTTTAACCTGGTGCCCTCCAGATGTTTTGAACTACAGCTTCCACCAGCCCTAGCCAACACTGTCATGGAGGGCGCCAGGTTGGCAAAGACTTCCCTAGATTGCATGGATAAGATAGCTACAGGCTATCTCCAAGACCTGCAGTGGGTGCAGACACCTATTCCAGAAGGAATTTAGATCTTGCAGATAGCTGGGCTTCAGTCTCATTAGTGTGAGTCAGAACTGTAGGACTGGGCTTTGTGTTTCCTTAGCTCGGGGACCACAGGTATTCAGCAGAGCTGCTTTTTCCACACAGTCTAGCTGTTGAAAGATGTGAATAATGTGGGCATGTGGCAGCAGGAACCTCACACCTTCCATGACGTAATCTTCCCCCTGGGTTTTCCCAGAGCTTACAGATGGTGGAGGGCAGGGAAGGCCCTGTTGTCAAGAATGCTGCTGTGTGTCACTCAAAACTGATAATGCCTTTCTTCTCTCCCCTGCCCTGGTCATCCTTCAGAACGGAATCTCATGAACCCTTTCAACTTGCCCAACCTTTATCAGAAGCTGGAGAGTGATCCCCGCACAAGAGGCTTGCTCAGTGATCCGAGCTACAGAGAACTGATTGAGCAGCTCCGCAACAAGCCTTCAGACCTGGGGGCGTAAGTGCCTGGAGTGGGAGTTGGGAATTGTATGGTGTAGGAATTGTCTTTCCGAGTCATGCCCGAGACTCATCGGGCCCAGAATTCTATCTCACAGCTTGCTAAATGTTCCTGGGAGCTCATAAGTGGGGTTTGGTGGTGATTGTCTTATCCTGCTTCTCTTCACCAGTATTTTGGCATTCACAGATAACATTGCTTTTGTATGTGTGGGTATAATTTAACTATCACAGTTAATAATTTTGTGTACTTGACAGAAGGGCAGTTTGAGGTTGTCATGGCACTTGTACCGCTTGAAGGGAACACCATTAAAATGAATTCCAGGATATAGGAATTATGCAAGGCAGTTTACAAAATATTTAAATCAAAATAGTAGAATATAGCAAAAGTAAAAATATAACTTTCAGGCATAGCAGGTAAAACATAGTGTTCAGCAGAATGTCTTCAACCTGGTATATTAAGTCTGCTGGAATGAAAAATTCTTGAGAGCCAGCATGGATGGTGTAGTAGTTCGAATGAGAGAGCTAGATCCAGGAGCACCTCTAAATTTCTAACTAAGGATTCATATTTACTTTTTTAATGCGCTCGAAATCCAGCAGCAACCAGGGAAAAAACCTGCTTCGTGCATAGTATTGGAAATTGAATTAATGTGGGTGGCGTTCAGCACAAGGATATTCAGTTTCATAGGAAATTTGTAGCAAAAACCTCAAGGAGCCTAACAGCATCTTAAACAGGGTGTCTTTTAAGACAGTCTTTCATAAAATTGATGGACTTGGTCCATTTCAGAAAAATCACAGAAACATGGCTGCCCCTCAAAGTTGCTGGAGTATTCAATAATCTTACAGTTAGGAAATGGAGGCTGACACTGACTTGCGCAAAACTAGATCCTGGGGACTGCATCCACCTATATCTTATTCAAAGTAGTCTAATTAAAATGAATGGACCTGCATCAGTCATTGATTTCAGTGGGTCTGTTCTGAGCCAGACCAACATTGGTTGCAACCTCAGGTCTCCAGCACTTAATCCACCAGGCTGCAGTTCTTCATGACCCATTTTATGGCCTGCCTTCGTAACAGGAAACTAAAGGACCCGCGGGTGATGACAACCCTTGGGGTGCTACTTGGAGTCGACTTGGCCAGTGCAGATGATGAGGACGAAGCGATGTCTCCACCCCCTCCGCCACCCCCCAAGAAGGAGCCCAAGCCGGAACCTATGGAGGAAGACCTGCCAGAGAATAAGAAGCAGGTACTGCCTGCTGGCCCAGGAGACTTGGCTGCAACAGTAGAGTGCTCCCTCTCAGCACTATGTACCTTATTGACTGGCCACCTTTTCTTAAAAGCTTTTTAATAGCTGTCATCTTATCACAGGTCTTATTAAACATACCATACAAAATACCAAGGGTACATAAAATCAAAATTAATACACAGTAATCAAAAACTCGTACTTAAAGGAGTGGGTGGCACTGCAGTCTAAACCACTGAGCCTCTTGGGCTTGCTGATCAGAAGGTCAACAGTTCAAATCACCACAACAGGGTGAGCGCCTGTTGCTCTTTTCCAGCTCCTGCCAACCTAGCAGTTTGAAAGCACTTCAGTGCAAATACATAAATAAGTACCGCTGCCCAGAATGTCAGCCACTGGGTGGAATGGGAATGTAATTGATAAATAATGGTACTAAAATACATCAGAAATCCATTATCAGAAAAATGTGGCAATATCAAAATATCCGCATTAAAGGAATGCTGCAGCTTTCACCAAGCCCACAAAATATATTGATGTCCGTAACAAGCAGATCTGTCTTGGAGGGTATTCCACAGCTGGGATGCCAGAACCATAAAGCTCTCTGGTAGCTGCACACCTAACGCCTGAAGTTGGGGCTAGTGGTGTGGTTTTTCAGGGTCTCAACTGATCTCAAACATTGGGCACATTCAAATGGAGAAGGCCATCCTTGAAATACACTTACAAAGCTTATAGCGTAAGAAATGCTGTCTTTGGCAAGGTGGAGATTTTTTGACTGAATTATGTCTTGCCATTCTGCAATATCAGTTATTAAGTTGAGTGTCTGTTCCCTTTTAGGCTCTTAAGGAGAAAGAACTGGGGAATGAGGCTTATAAGAAGAAAGATTTTGAGGTAGCCCTGAAGCATTATGACAAGGCAAAGGAGCTGGATCCAACCAATATGACATACATCACTAACCAAGCAGGTGAGATTGTGGGGCATCATTCTTCCCATCCCAGGCAGAGCTGAGGTGCATGAACAGCCTTATGGTAGGTTTAAAATGGCAAAAAACACAGTTTAGTGTGGGCTGGAGTTGAACCAGGGCAGTAAGGTTCCTTTAAACCCAGGGGTGGGAAACCTTTGTCCCCCCCATATGTTTGGTCATTGTCATGCACTGGTCCATTCCTGGGTACTAACAGAGAAAGCAGTGAGGCTGGCTGGTTGAAGGTTGTGGGACCATGGATAGCTCGGAATTAGCAACTTGCTCTGACAAAGATCAGGAGCGAAATGTTGAAGAGATGGCTTGCTCTTGCCAGGGGCCTGAACTGATAGCTTGAAAGCAGGCCAAACGCCACATAAATTTTATTTTCATAATAAATAAAACTAGACAGAAGGTGTGGATTTCCCAGCCAGAGGTCTTCGTTTGTAGCTCACCCAGTCTTGGGAAATTAGGGGTTCACGACTGTGTCTTTCCCCTTCCTTTTCCTGTAGCGGTGTATTTTGAGAAGGGGGACTACAACAAGTGCCGGGAACTGTGTGAGCAGGCCATTGAAGTGGGACGCGAGAACCGGGAGGATTACCGGCAGATTGCCAAGTGAGTGGCATTCACATTTTTTGCTCTGCCCACTTTCCCCTCTGGCTCCAACCACCACTGAGCCATGTGGTAGAGCATTTGATTTTTTAAAAACGTGGTTGCTTAATTTAAGACGTTGAGCTAATGCAGGGGTGAGAGATGTAGAGAACCTGTGACCCTCTAGAAGTTGTTGGACTCCAACTTGTTTCAGCCCCAGCCGGTGTGACCACAGGTTAGGGATGATGGCAGTTGTGGTCTTAAGAGTATCTGGAGGGCAACAGGTCTCCCACCCCTGAACTAATGAGACCTGACTGCTGGCTGAATAAAGCTTTATGCATGAGCTGAATGGAAACTTGAGTCATGACGGCTTGAAATGTGCTCTATTGCATGGTGCTGTGTGACCTAGATTCTGCTGTGCTATAAAATCACTACCCTGCCTAGCCTGCCTAACATAAATGTAAAAAGATGGCTGGACTAGATAGATGTTTGGCCGGACCCAGCAGGAGCCTGTTTTCCACAATGGCCAACCAGAAGGCCCCCAAGCAGAGCTGAGGGCAATAGCCCTCTCAGCCACTGGTAGCCCTTGATAGCTTAATTCCCTCCTTGAATTTGTCTCATCGCATTTCAAAGCCATCCAAGTTGGCAGCTATCACCACATCTTGTCATAGCCAAACTCCATCATTTAATGTATGTGAAGACATGATGAGGGATAGCTCAGTTGGTAGAGCATGAGACTCTTAATATCAGGGTCATGGGTTTGAGCCCCATGTTAAGCAAAAGAGTTCTGCATTGCTCTGAAATTCTATGATTCTAAGACGTACTTCTTTTTGCCTATGCTGAATCTCCTTCCAATAACCTTCACTGGATAATCCACCCTGGGTCTTTAGTATTATGAGAGGGAGAACACTTTCTATCTACTTCTTCCACATAGTGCAGAATTTTATACACCTGATCCATCCATCTGATCCATTTTGGTTGCTTTCTTTCTTTTTTCTTTTCTTTTCTTTTCTTCCTTTCTCTTTTCTTTTTTGTGTTTACAGTATCCTCCTTAAGAAGCAGTAGCAAGAACTGTACACAGTATTCCAAATGTGGTTGCAACATAGATGTATATAAAGATTATTTCTCCTAGCATCCCTTAGCATGGGATTTGTCTTTGTCCTGCATGCCCCTGCCCTTCCCCTGCAACAAAGCCTCCTGGGAATCATGGGTCAGGGTTCTTCACCTATTGGATGCTTTCCAGCAGCTCATTCCATGGCTTGTTCTCTTGAATATAGAGCTTATGCCCGGATTGGCAATTCCTACTTCAAGGAGGAAAAGTACAAGGAAGCCATTCAGTTTTACAACAAGTCTCTGGCTGAACACCGGACTCCGGATGTACTGAAAAAGTGTCAACAGGCAAGTGTTTGTTTGCAAGAGCTTTGCTATAGCTCGGGGTTGGGAAACCTCTCCCACTCCTGATGTGGCTGGCCTACAAATCCCATTACCCCTGACCAACCCCTGCTGGCTGGGGTTGATGAGCGTTGGGAGTCCAGCAGCATCCACCCTCCTCACCCCCTAGATACTCCAGCTGAACCTGCAAACTCTGGCTCCCCCATGTAGTTCTGGCCCTCCCATTTTTCCCATCCATTGGTCTGTCTTGTTCAGAATTGTCTACTCTGATTGGCAGCAGCTCTCCCCACAGTGTCTTGAGCACAGAGAGGGGTCTCTCCCATCTCCTGCTATCTGCTCCTTTTTGACTGAAGATGCTGTGCACCAAATTGGGACCACCTGCATGGAAAGAATATGTTCCATCACTGAGCTGTGGCACCACGTTTGACGTTTAGGAAGTTGCCTTCTATCGGTTTTGACTATTTGTTCAGCTGGCTCAGTGTTTACTGTGACAGTGGCTCGACAGGCACATATGTCATGTCACCTCCTAGCTGGTCCTTTTAAATGGAGATGCCAAGGATTGAACCTAGGACCTTTTAGCATGCACAGTATGTCTTCTACCACCAAACTCTGACCCCTCTCCATAGTCTCTGCTTGTGCTTCCTTATGCTAAAATCAGGTGGCTTGGTCCATCTAGTTCAGTATTGTCAATGCCAGTGATTCCCTAACTTTTTACCCCACTATCCATTTGAAAATTGGTAATAGCTTTGGTGGGCTGTGCAATGCTTTCTTTGCCTGTTGTAATGTGCTCTGCTAAATGCTGTTTGATTTTTAATTCTTTGTATAGTTTTTCTGCAGTATTTTACAGTATTGCAGTTTGAATTTCATAGAATTCAAATTGTAATACAATAAAATACGACATGAGAATAAAAAGTAGCAAAAAAAATTACAATACTCAATATAAATACCGTACTTAATGCAGTGAATGTGCTGCCTCCCATCTTCAAAATCGACATGCTGTGGACTACCTGACTGGAGCTTGTAGGCCACTGGTGGTCCACAGACCAGCATTTGGGAACCCTTGGTCTACCCTGACTGACCTATTAATTTCAGTGGTTCTACTTTGAATATAACATAGTTGAATATAACATGGCTATGACCCTGGGTGCTAACACTGGCTATTCATTCACATCCAGGGTGATTGTGACCATTTTAAAGCCCTATGTGGCTTCGGTGCCAGTTACTTAAGAACACATTCTCCTTTACTTCTTTGAGATTTGATGAGGAGGCTCTTCTGCACATCCCCGGAACTATGGCCATAACAGGATTGATGTTGCTGAATTACTGAACTCTCAGGAGACTCATTTGCCCCTGCCCTCTTTATATGCAGTCTTCTGACTAGTCAAAAGTTGTTTCATTTAGTTAGGTGGTGTGTAAGCTGGCATGATAATATGGTGTGCTGTTGCTTACAGTTGAAAGGTTGGCTGTCAGTCTTCTTAGGTTAGGGTTGCAGGGAAAGGATAGGGACCCTTTCTCCAAATTTTCTAATAGCACTGACACCTTGAATCCATGCAATAAGGCTTAGCTGCTCCATAAATCTGCCACCTCAGATCTGACAGGACTGTTCAAGCTCACTTTCTGTTTCAGGCTGAGAAAATCTTGAAAGAGCAAGAAAGAGTCGCCTATATAAATCCTGATCTTGCTCTGGAAGAGAAAAACAAAGGCAATGAGTGTTTCCAGAAAGGTAAGGGATTGTGCTTGCGAGTCCATTGTTGTTCACTGTGCTGAGAGGTAGCCACTGCAAAGAGCAGGGGGCTCCTTGTTAATTGCAGAGACTGTCTTAGAAGTACTGGCGAGAGTAGCTGAGTGATTGATATTTGCAGAAGGCCTAGATGCCTAACTATCCTGTCCATAGCGACATGAGTTTCTGAAGGGCATGTGTTGAACTGGGAGCATATCAAGCCATGTAACTAATGTAGTTTGCCTGTCACTTTATAAAATTTATTTCATATAATGTACAGCTATAACAATCAATAAAAACAGCTATAAAAGCAAGGAAAACCATCCCAGTTAGAATGGTATAAAATTCAACAAAAGTCTCATTTGGTGAACCAGATCTCCCTTAGTTGTTGATGTTTTGGTAAAGAGTGTGCAGACTTTGCAAGATCCCCAAGTCACATCTGGCCATAAACTCACAAGGTGGGCTTAGATAAGCCTTCTTTCTCCCAACACTGCCTCCTCTCCAATCTACAATAAGGGGCTGATAGTGCTAACCTACCTTAACATGGTTATTGACACAAGAAAAGCCTTGCTGCATCTAGTCCTGCATCCTGCTTCCCCATAGTAGCTAACCCATTGCCTCCAGGAAGCAGAGCTGGAAAGCAGCATCCCTTCCTAGCTAGAGAAGTGAACAGGAGCAATCAATCAGGACCTCTATTCCATTCCTTGCCCCACCTGCCTTTCCATTTTGGTTCCCCAGCCATTCAGAATTCCATGCTATAGCTAGTCCTTATTAGGCTGCCTTTGGGGATTTCCCTTTTTTGGGTTAGAGTTAACATTTTCCATACAAACATTTAGAATGTTTTTGTTCTTCTGCAAACATGTTGGTTCTGCCAAGCCTGCCAATCGCTCCCTCTTTTCCGTGGGTGGTGCTATTTTTTGGCTAGGCATGAAATTGCACACACAGCCTAAACGTTGGAAACGGAAGGAATGTCAACTGCCTCTCAGCATGGAGTTAACACTTAGCTGTGCCTAATCAGTCCTTCATAAGGATTATTGAAATAACGTGTGGAGAATTTGGATCCTTCAAAAAACCTCTATATGAGCTAATGATTCTCTTTGCCTCGCAGGGGACTATCCACAAGCAATGAAACACTACACAGAAGCCATCAAACGCAACCCCAACGATGCCAAACTGTACAGCAACAGAGCTGCCTGTTACACCAAATTGCTGGAGTTCCAGTTAGCAGTAAAGGTCAGGATCCTAGGCCAGTGTTGTGCAAATTGTGTTCTGGGGGGAAAGGGCTCTTACCAGAAGCTCATTGGGTTCCTCAGTGTTAGATTAGTTTTGGTGGGCACACTTCCTGGAAAGGGGCTTTTCTGCCTGTATCTTCCTTCCTCTGCCAAATATAGGGGACTGTTGGTTGTGTCTCACAACACACTCCCATTGCACAGCACATGTGCCCCTTTAAATTTCACCCCAAATCCTCTACAAGGCTGGGAGCTCTGTGGCAGACAATTCAACGCAGAAGTTAAGAGAAACTTTAGGTCTAGGCGTAGGAGGTTGCCTTGGTATGGAGCCAAACCATTATTCCATCATGCTTACTATTGTCTTCACCAGAAGTGGGGGACTGAATTCAGTCAGTGAGCCAGACTCTTACCTACAACAGGCCAACTTTTGTCAGGTGGGCAGGTCACCAATGGTAAGGCTATTTCCATGCAGCAACAGCCATAGCTGGTGGACCAGCTGAAACTGGCAAGAAACACTCCTAGCTGCTGAGGTCATCTGGCCATGGAAGAAACCACATTGTTGGTGTCCAGCTTCTTTTCTCTTTGCAGTGAGCTCTTTTATAAGGAGGACCTTTGCAATCTGAAGTTCAGACCCAAATTTGCCGCCTCATCTGCCACTTATGTGAACTAGGCTTAGGAGCAGGGATAGGGAACCTCTGGTCCCCCAGATGGTCATGGACTAGAACTTTCTTCATCCCTGACCATTCTCCCTGTGGCTTATAAGAGTTTGAATCCAGCAATTCTTGGAAGGCCGCAGGTTCCCTATCGCTGCTTTGCAAGCAACTGCTTGAAATAAGCTCAGGTGTCTTGGCACAAGGCCTAGCTAACGTGCCTGTAATCTACCCACAAACAGCCGTAGGTGGTTCAGGATAATCCATGTGGTTTTGGTAGCTTTATAGTCCTCTCCAGGGAGGTGTTCTGAAGGTGATCTCTGATTCTTTGGTACCACTAGCCTGCTGGAATTGAAGGTAATTCCACACTTAGGCAGACTAATTAGGCCCCCAGTGTGGTTCCATGGTTAGGAACGGTAGAGATGGATTGTTCTTACCTCCATCCTGTCTGCCCACCTTCCCATTCCCAAACTTGGCAGTCTGATAGCAGAGGCGTAAGCATCCGGGGGTGCAAATGGAGAGAAGGCTTTTCTGATTGGGAATGACTGGAGAAGGAACGGATGAGCCTTGCACTCATTCCTGAAAAATCGATTTTTAAAGCAGCTTCTCTTCCTTCCACAGGACTGTGAAGAATGTATCTGCCTGGAACCCACATTCAGTAAGTACATGAATATGTCAATTGGAAGGAAGTGATTTGGGAAGGTTAAAGGCAAGAACAGGTCATCAGGCAAGGACTTGGGGTTATGCAGCTTAAGGGATGGTTGGAGAGTTGGTTTAGGTTTAGCAGCCAGTTATCTGCAAAATCCCACTGTGATGGGGGGTGCACCTTGTTTCAAGATAACACCAGGCAGTATCTGGGCTGAGAGGGGCAAGAGCACTTAATTGGGACAGGGTACTTGAATAAACAAAGGGGGTGAGGTGACTCAAACTGAGATATATGAAGGAATAGGATAAAAGATGCAAATAAGTTCAAAAGTTGATGACTTTTGCTCTTGGCTTGCAGTCAAAGGCTACACACGCAAGGCAGCAGCACTGGAAGCAATGAAAGATTATACCAAAGCCATGGATGTCTACCAGAAAGCCCTTGAACTGGACTCCAACTGCAAGGTGAGCACTTGCTGGATATACAGCTGTGGCAGAGAAATGGGAAAGAGCTTCCCTTAAACGCCGGTAATAGCAAGTGGGGAGGAATTAAAACTGAGCCTCGTCATGGTCATGAAGGAAGGGCCTTTCCAGTGAAGTCCAGCCTTCAAAGGGGGAGGTGGTATCAGTTCTCCTGGGAATAGGGTGTTCCTGAACTTTCAGCAAATTGGCTTATTTCTTTCCTCCTACCTGTACACACTTCATCTGTTTTTGCTAAGAACGTAACAGGCCTTCTAGAACACAGCAAAGATTCATGTGATCCAGCTTCTTATTTCCTACAGAGGCCAATGAGATGTTCTGGGAGATCCACAAGCAGGGCACACACTGTTTCTCCCTGCCCCCCCCCCCAAAAAAGTGGTATTTAGAGATACAGTGCCTTGGAACATGAAGTTTCCATTTAGACATTGTGGCTAATAGCTGTTAATTGGCCTCCCTGATTTTTAAAAATCCTATTTTAAGACAAGGGCTATCACCACATCAGGTGGCAGTGAATCCCACAAATTAATAATGCATTCTATGAAGTATGTTCTTGTATCCTAAATCTACTTTCCATCAATCTCATTGGGTGATTCAGAAATGTTCAAGTATAATTTGGGGGTGGAGGGGATTCTATTTTTGCCTCCCCCAACCTGGTGCCCTTCAGCTGGTGCTGAACTCCCGTCATCCCCAGCCAGCGTGGTCCCAGTGGTAAAGGCATGAAAGGAGTTGTGGTCCAGCAGCCTCTAGGGGGCACCAGGAAGGTTGTTGCAATTGTTACGCAGAATCTATCTTTACAATTTTCACGGCCCACAAGGGGGTAGTGGTGAATAACTTTCCCTCCATCACGCCTTGAAGCCGTGTAGCCAAAAACAATGCAGAGAAATAAGAATTTTGCTAGTGTGAAGATATTCAAGGGAGGAGGGCGGGGAAACACCCATCTTGACGTGCCCTCATGGTCCTGCCTATTTCCTACAGGAAGCTACAGAGGGCTACCAGCGATGCCTCATGTCCCAGTACAACCGCAATGACAACCCTGAGGATGTGAAGCGCCGTGCCATGGCCGACCCAGAGGTGCAGCAGATCATGAGTGACCCGGCCATGAGGCTGATCCTTGAACAGATGCAGAAAGACCCACAAGCCCTAAGCGAGTAAGTGAGGGCAGGGAGAAAGCACCAGTGTGGACGGTAGTGTGATGGCTCTTAACATAGCCTGTGTGGTCCACCTCATGTTGTCTTCACAGGCAGTGAAGTTCTAGTTTATAAGTGGAATGTTTGACGTTGAAGGCCACTAAAGACACAGAGCACTTAGCAGTCTAGCAATAAGCACAGATCAGCATGTAGGCCAATTGTTTTGCATTTATTCTGATTTTGCATGCTTCTGTTCTGGATTCAGTTGAGAACTTCTTAAACGTTCAGAAATGTTAAAGGTTTCTGAGATTTGGAGTGTGGTGCCATGAGAAACATGAGAAGTAGAGACGTTGAGAGAGAAGATGTGCAAGACAGTGTCTTGCTGGGGTGGCTGACCTTTGACCCTCCAGCTGCTGCTGAACAAGAGCTCCCATCATCACCAGCCATTGGCCATGCTGGCCAGATGCTCATGGGGCTTTTGTAGTTCAGCAGTATCTGCAGGCCAACAAGTTAACCTGGGCTAATGTGTCAGATTAGAACCTGGATTCAAATCCCCGTGTATCCATGAAGCTTGCTGTGTCACTCAGGGTCAGTCACTGTCTCTCAGCCTAACTCACAGGGAGATACTGGGGATAAAATGGGGAGGGTAAATCTATGTACACCACTTTGAGGTCCTTTGGCATTGCGGGGTGGGGGGTGGAGGAGAATTGAGATATAAACATAATATCCGTATATACTCCAGTATAAGCCAACCCAAATATAAGCTGAGGCACCTAATTCTACCACAAAAAACTGGGAAAACTTATTGACTCGAGTATAAGCCGGTTTACCACACCACAAACCTGGGTGCTTTCGGGCTGCTTGTTCTTCCGCCGCCACCAGCAGCAAAGGCGGAGGAGGAAGGAGGAGCAACCCAAAAGGACGCTCACTTGAGTATAAGCCGAAGGGGGCTTTTTCAGCATAAAAAATGATGTGGAGGTAAGCTTTGAAGAACGCATCCATAAAGACTAGACCAAGGTTTCCTAAACTTGGGACTCCAGTTGATTTGGGACTACAACTCCCATCATCCCTAGCTAGAAGGACCAGTGGTCAGGGATGATGGGAATTGTAGTCCAAAAACAGCTGGAGACCCAAGTTTGTGAAACACTGGACTAGACATGTGTGTTGGCTTTGACAGTGCAGTGCCCAGTTGCACCTTGCTGCCCTGTGGCCTCTGAAACCCTCTGGTCAGATGCTTGCAGTGAAACCTTGCCTTGATGCTGATAAAAGGATCCCACTATGGCAGGGAGAGGGAACCAGGTGTGGTAGGACTATAGCTCCCATCGCTCCTGACATTTGGCCATGCTGGCTGGGGCTGATGGGAGTTGAAGTCCAGCAACACCTGGAGGGCTGCCAGTTTCTCCCATCCCGTGGTTCAGCCTCACAGTGGGGACAAAGATCCTGACTTGACACAACTCTCCTCTTTTCCTTTCCCACAGACACTTGAAGAATCCCGTCATTGCTCAGAAAATCCAGAAGCTCATGGATGTTGGTTTGATTGCAATTCGGTGATGATTTTGACTCTGCGCCCTCCCTCCTTCCCCTGTTGAAAAGGGCAGCTGGGACTTCTGGATGCTGGCAACGCAGTCCAAGGGCGCCCCCACCCCCTCTGTCAGAGGCAGAGACTTGTACAGTTGAGCGGTGTGTTAGTCTCTCTCGCACATATACATGCGTGTGTGCTCACATCAAGCACCCTGCCAGCACAGGGCGTGGCCTCTCAGTCATTGTGGCCCCATCGCTCTGCCACGCAGCAGTTATTCCCATTTGTGAGCTGCTCTCTTCTTTCCCTCCCCGCTCCCCCCTCCCAAGTTTTTAATTATCTTTGCCGATGGCTGTGGCGTGGAGAAAGCGCATCACTTGTTCATTTGTCTGGTTTCTTTTGGCTGTGAAGCTGCATTTTTTTTTGTCGTCTGCTGCACATCCAATAAAAAAGCAAAGTTAGTGGCCTTGGCTTCCCGAGTCGCCTCCGTTCATGTCAAGGTTCTGGTCTGAGCATGTGCATGCTGGCACTCTCACCTGTAGCAGGCAATCAAAGGTGGCTTCTGCAGTCATGTCTGTACGAGGCCTTTGGCTTTTCCAAGCATAGATGGTCTCTGGTAGCGTGATTTCTTCAATACCTTCCTGTGGACATCTTAATTCTTCTTCAAACCAGATCACTAACTTGATCTCATCTAGGGTTCTGTTCTCACAATGGCTAGCCAGTTGTTCCAATGTGCGGCCTGCCAGCAGGACCCTAGTATGGCATCAACTCTCCCCATTTGCAGTTTCTAGCAACTGGCATTCAGAGGCATGCTGCCTCCAGCAGTAGAGGAAGAATATAGCCATCGTGGCTTGTAGCCATCAGTCATTTTTGCTTCTGTGAATTTGTCTAACTCTTGTTTTAAACACTCCCCAAGTTGACTGCCATCACTGCCTCTTGTGGGAGCAAACAAACATTCCTAGCAATTGTCCATGCTGGCTGGGACTAATTGGAGTGAGAAGGCTAACAATGGCACACCACGAGCTCCCCATCTCTGAACTAGACTACAGTAATATCAATTAGGTCTGTGTGTACTCGGCATAAAGTCCATAGGCTGTTTTATTGCAAGCTCGTTCTCCAAACTTGACCGAAACAATACCATCCACACACAGTGCTTTTTTTCTGGGGGTACGCATACCCCTAAACATTTTGTGAATCTTTGTACTTTTGTCCATTTACTGTATTTATTTTTCCTGATTTGAACTATAAAATGGTGGTTTTCTTGAGTCAAAATGAGAGTACCCTGAAACATTTTTTTAAAGAAAAAAAGTACTGCCCACACACAAAGGGAAGGCAGGCTTGGGAAATGCAGGTTTGTAAAGGGACCAAAAATTGAAAAATATCCTCAGCTAGATGAATGAGGTCTGAGTGTGCTCAGTGACCACAGAATGGTGCATGTCTGGGGTGGTGAGTGACAGTGGAGTATCCAGGAAAAAGGCATGAGTCACCCCTTAGTCCTATTATGGTGCTGAAATACATGTCTCAATTAGTGGAAATCTTAACTCTTTGACTTCTGAGATTTCACTGAAGTGTTGCCTAAGTACTTAATATTAAGGGCTGTAGAAATGTTGACATGAGCCAGGAAATAGTGTCAACTTTGGCCTTACTCTTGCATTAAGCAAGGACATGTCCCTTGCCCTTTGCTAGACTGCATAAGGAAAATAGTAGCTTTATTTTTAAAGGCACCTTAAAGGATCTCTGGGGCTTGTGGGGGTGCCTAATCTTCCAGGAATCTTGAATAATGGGCAAACACCCAATAACACTGTAGCAATTTATCTGTCTAGATGGTCTGGGTTCTCTCCAGCCTGCCAGGTCTATAAGGGGGATTGATGTGCTTTCCTTTCTAAATTCCTCCAGTTTTCATTGCCCAGATGTGGGCTGCCTGTTTATATTCTTTGGTTAGGGGCCTAATCAGCCTGAGGATGAGAGAAGACTTCCCTATAACCATTCTGTGGATTTGTCTGATGGCATACTTCACAGATAAGGATCCTGTGGCCTTTGACATATTGTTCGACTCCCAATTCCCATGAATGCCAGTCAACGTGGCCTATTGGTCACAGATGATGGGAATTGTAGTCCAACAACTTCTGAAGGGCCAAATGTTCCCCATTCCAGCTATACTTTAATCGGGGACTTCCAAGTTTGAACTGTTTGCTTACGCAGAAAGGTGTGGCTTCTAAAACTTCCCACCCCTCCACAGCAGCATGCAGAGGAGGCAGGTTTTCACCCCCTCCTTACTCATCAAATGATGGATGTGATGATGGGGGGGGGGGGGAAACTGGACTGCACAAAGATTTAAGCCTCTCTGCCCTCATTTGTTTTCTCTTTTTGTCACCACCTCCAAAAGCAGTGGGGTCTTGCGGGGGACAAAGAAAAAAACCCTTTAATAGATCTGATCAATTCCCTGGGCCCAGGAGGGTAGCCTCTCCTGTTCTGTTCCCCCTTAATTACAGCATCTAGAGGGCAGCACACACTAGACCCCCACATTTGAACTAAAAACAGATGGGGAAGCTGCAGCCTTCTAAATGTGGGGCTCCAGCTCCCATCAGCCCCAGCCAACATGACCAGTGGTCAGGAATGGTGGGAACTGGGAGTCCAGCAACATCTGAAGGATTGCAGGTTTCCTGTCCCTGAGCTAAACATTTCTGTGAGCAGCTATAGGCTGAGTTCTTAACTATTTGGCTAGAGACAACAAACGCTTTACACCTGTGTTGTTCAACCTTGGTTCCCTGGGTGTTGTTGGACTGCAACTCCCATCATTCCTTGCTAGCTTAGCCCATGGTCTAGGATGATGGGAATTGATCTCCAACAGCATCAAAGGTTTGCTTAGCTTGGATTGCCACCCGTTAAACCAACAGGCTCCCTGATGCTCAAAAGAGGGTGAAATGGGGTGAAAAGCAGAACGTGAGTCACTGTGTCTGATGGGGGTGGGGGTGTATTCAATTGTCAACAACTTTCTTGCACCAGCAGCTCATGTTTTCCAGACTCGGGATGATTCATTTGGAGGCTTCCCCTTTTATTTCTTACATGCTTCTTGTTAAATTCTGCTGTAGGAGTTCTTATTGCAACAGTGCAAGAGTTCAACTGCCCTGTAGTAGGGCAGGCAAGCATACAGTTGCTGCTTTGTCCTACATCTACACCCCCTGCCCGGAATTGACCATAAATGTTGATTTATGCCTCTTGTAGCCCAAAAGTCAGATGCCTTTGAAGGAGCCATATTTGGAAGCAACCAGTAAGATGGGCTGCATCTCATTTGCCTTTTTTTTTAAAGCTTTTAAAGAAATTCTGAAGGGTGACCTGCATAGATAATGAAAATAACTGCAAATATTTACCCATGTTTGGGGAAAATGCCAATGGTTTACTTAAAGTCAGGGAAGGCTGGTTACTCAGATAAGGTGGGGCAAAACCCTGCCTTTATCTTTTTCTGCACCCCCAATCTAAAGCTATAGGCCTGAAGTGTTTCTGTCCCCCACAATTGTATTCAAAAGTTTCGTATCATTGAGAGACACCACCATGGAATCTTTTCAATCTATGTCTCTTAATACAAGCAGAACTGAAAAACCACAGCTATATCTAGGCATTTGATGTTGATTTTTGAGAAATGTCAAACTACAAAACAGTTCTGCAGGTAAAATGTGTAGGGACTTTCCAGTGTTTTGCACTGTTGGTAGCATGCATGCTTATCTCCCTCTTGGACAGAAGTTAGGTGTGTGTTCAAGGTACAATGAGCTCCTGGCTCTGGGAGCAAGTTCATTCCTTTGACTTGGGAAAGCTAAGAGAGGCAGAGAAGTTGGTGGGTGAGACCTTTAGGGAAGTAATAGGCTTTGTCCCACTTCCACTCTGGTACCTCCCCTGCTGTCAGGGAGAGAGCGAGCCTAGGACAGAGAGCATGGTTCCCTTAGAATGGACCCAGCTCCTTGGAGGAGCACAGCTATCCTCTGCTGAGGACACATCACTGTGGGATGGAGGGATCATGGTAGCGGACATTTGAATCATTAGGAACATAGATATTGGGTCTGCAGCGGGTATAGAGACCACAGGGTGAATTGCCTGCCTAGTACAAAGGTTGCAGGTGTTGTATATTGCCTCAGTAACCTTGTAGATAGTGCTAGAGAGGATTATTATTATTATTATTACTACTACTACTACTATACAATACAGTGGTACCTCGGGTTAAGTGCTTAATTTGTTCCGGAGGTCCGTACTTAACTTGAAACTGTTTTTAACCTGAAGCACCACTTAAGCTAATGGAGCCTCCTGCTGCTGCCGCACCACCAGAGCAGGATTTCGTTTCTCATCCTGAAGCAAAGTTCTTAATCTGAAGCACTGTTTCTGGGTTAACGGAGTCTGTAACCTGAAGTGTATGTAACCCGAGGTACCACTGTAATATGTAGGCATAAAAAATACAGGTAACTGAGAAAAAGTACAGTGTTGCCGAATAAAATAATGGCAAGCCAGTGTACCAAATTTTAGTCATGCTTTACTATTGGATGGCGTTTAAATACCCCTGCCATAACAAAGAATGAGAAAGTGGAGAGATATGGGAAGATCCCTCCCTGTTGCTATATGCAAACCAATATGCACTGAAATTATCAGATCGTGAGGTTCTGAAAGCCAAATTTAGGGTTAACAGGCCTGCCTTTTATGCTATCTTTCTAGGTGCAGGCTTTAAAGCTCCATATCCGAGTGGGGTTTGGGGGTGCAGTTTTTGTTTTTGTTTTGGTCCTGGTGCTTTCCTCAAGAAAATTCATGTTATTACCGTTGAATCAGAGCAATTGGCAACTGAGTTTCTGTGGATTGCTGTTTACTCCAATTCAGCAAAAAAATGTGGGTTTTCCCAGGACAAAAAAATAACCACTCTGGAGACCCTGAATGACTGTGCCCTAGAACAGCTGGTTATGCAAGGGGGGGGCAACCCTGGATTGATATGCATTGTTCCCTCTGGCCCTGTCCGCCACTGGCATGTAGCCCCCAGAAGGGAATATGGCTATGAGAAAGGCTCCCCATCTGGCGTTAAGACGTTGCCAGTTCAAAACTCTTGCTGAGCTGCTGCAAATCACCCACCTCTTCCCGTAGATGCTGATCTGCTTTCGGCTTGACCCCCCTCCCTGCCTTTAAGGAACCCAAACAGGGCTTATAAATAGCAAGCCTGCATTCTGCTTGCTGCAGGAGGAAGCCTCGCTGGAAGCTCTCCCTTCAGAAGGGGAACCGCAGCCCTAGCTGTTACTTTCATCGCTGCCACCTCATGGCTCCTGTCTTGAGCTTGCGCAGCTGAAACACATGAGCCGGGGCTGGGCCTCTGTGTCATCAGCCGAAGCAGCAATGGAGAGAGTAGAACATGTTCCAAGAGTGGGAGGCGGGGGTTGTTCTCTCTAACCGGTACCAACCTCCTCCTCCTCCTGGCATTTACTTCGGAAGCGGAAGTGTTTCATTTCACAAGCCAAATAACAAACGGGTGCGATTGAAGAATCCAAACGTTGCAACAAGAAAAACAAATCCATCTACTTGGGTCCATCATGTAAGATGCCAAATTTTGCACAATAGGATTTTGCAACATCTGGCTCTGGGAGATTTTAATTCTGCTTCTTGCTGGTTGTGAAAAGTGTGCCAGTTATACAAGGGACAATGCTTTCTCACAAACCTCTTGAGCTTCTGAAAATTCCCTGGGCGTGACCCCACCCATCTGCTTTCAAGTGTGCCTTTGTGGCCACAATGGCTAGAAATTCGGGGTGGGTTTAAAAATTCTGACCCAAGATCAGATTTAGTGGTTTTCCTTCTGTCAAAAAATTTGCTTCTAGCCCACATGCCAGTTCCAAAGACTATCAAGGTCACCATTGTGTCACTGGTATAAGACCTTTTAGTGGAATGTTTTTAAGAAGAAAAAGGTGCCAGGGCTCACCATGAAGTCGTTACAGAGGCGTCCCACTTTTAACATTGGGGGTGCTGGTACTGCGTACCCTTTTTTACCTCCAGGGGAAGCACTGTGTTTATCTAGAGTTTTATATACCAGCTGTACATTTCCACCACCATCTTGTCAAAGAACTACAAATTTCTAGATAAAGGCTATCTAGAAATGCTCGGGTGAGTTTTAAAGAAAACAAGGTTAGTTGTACAAACCATTTTTTAATTTAATTTATTAATTGCTTCCTATGAGGTATCCCAAACAATTTATATCATAATAAAAACAGATATGACAGTTAAATATATCAAAACAGTTAAAGCAATTGCACATATAAAATGTTTTTCTTTAAAAAAACATGTTTATGTACATAATTTTTTAAAAAGACAATCATGGTGCATGCGTTAATTAAAATTCAATGCAGATGCCACCTGGGTTAAGAGCTCCATTTAGAAGGCTTGTTGATACAGAATGCACTCTTGAAAGACTTTCTAGTGCAGCCTACAATATAAGGTCAGGTCTAAGCTTTCTTTATTCCTTTTTAACTGTGGAGCAGTTCAGAAATTGCTATTTGCTGATAAATTTGGCTGCTTGATGGGAGGAAAGAGGAGAGTGAACTATCATTTCAATAGTAAGGCTTCATTGCCCCGAGATCTTTTGATCAAAAGTGGTAAATTAATAAATAAAATAAAGTAACTTTGTCCCTTGCCCTGAATGCTATCAGTGGAATAAAGTATGTGCAATAAGGAAATAATAATAATAAATAAATGCCTGTAAACTTCATTAATATCATGCCTTCTCTTTCTAACATTTGCGGGGGGTGAGTGGCTGGCTGACTCCTGGGATGGAGGGTGGAAATGGAAGGGAGTCATGCTCACTTATCTCCATTATTTGTGTTTTATCGGTTTCTTGGTAACCGAATTTGTGGTTGCTGTGGCCCAGAATTTACCACTGTTTTGCTAGGAAACTATGCACAGTTCTGTCCACAGTTGTGTTCACGAGTTGTCCCCAATACTTCACATGACACCTTCATGCTATTGCAGCCTCGATGAACATGTGGGGCAAAATGTGGCAGCTGAGGAGGAGACAATATTTTCAATACAGTGGTACCTCGGTTTCAGAACAGTCCTGTTTACGAACAATTCGGTTTACGAACTCCGCAAAACTGGAAGTAGTGTCCCGGTTTGCGAACTTTACCTAAGAATGGAATCCAAATGGTGGAAGGGCACCGGTGGCGGGAGGCCTCATTAGGGAAAGTGTGCCTCGGTTTTGGAACGGTTTCGGTTTAAGAACGGAATTCCGGAACAAATTAAGTTTGTAAACTGAGGTACCACTGTACGTCCCTGTACTTCCCTGTGTCAAGAAAATTCCACTGTGTGTATAAAAGTAGCACATCAAGATTGGGTGCTCTTACCCCTTGTAGCCAACAGGGGGCAGGCTGCTGTCCCCTGCTTGCACATCTTGTTAAAACGGAAGCCGTGACCTGGTCGCAGGTACGTATATGTGTTGAGGGGTGTGTGTTTGAAATACAGCTCTAAACAATCCTGGCAAGTCCGTGCTTGGCCGAGTGCCTGACCCACCCACAGAGCTATAAAAGCTTTCTGCTCAGAGCAAACACGAGGTTGCAAAAATGACTTCCACTTTTGAGCAAGTGGCAGTTCCGGTGTGTGTGTGTCACACATGCAGGGAGGAAGTTGATAAGAGGTGGGGGAGTGCAGAGAAACGCCCTGAGCTGAGGGGCCTTGTGGAAACGCCAACAAGTCAACTGAGCAGTCCACAGAAATCCCCGAACCCTCTTCCTGGTCCACGGTGGTGTCCAAAGAGCTCTTTGCGTAGAGACCGC
This sequence comes from Podarcis gaigeae, assembly GCF_964106915.1. Taxonomy (NCBI): domain Eukaryota; kingdom Metazoa; phylum Chordata; class Lepidosauria; order Squamata; family Lacertidae; genus Podarcis; species Podarcis gaigeae. The sequence goes on along the minus strand of NC_139693.1, from coordinate 12,479,890 downwards.
AGCCTCAAGGTAAGGTTCTTATCTGGTTTATGGCTTACAGGTTTAGTTTTGACAGATTAAGAAGAGGAACCTCCTCCTCTCAACTATTCCTAGACAGGCTCACTTGTGCACAAACCCATGGGGCCTCTCCACCGAAGTCCAACAATGGTGGGGCCATCACTTGAACTAGGTGCCCCACAACAGGAGAGAGCGATTACTTTCCAGCCCTCCTTGTGGACTTCCTGGAAGTATCTGCTTTTCCACTGTGGGAAGCAGAATGCTGAATTGGATAGACCATTGATCTCCTCCAACAGGGCTGTTCTTTATTTTGTGGGAGAATCCTATGTAGGTCAGAGCACACTTCCTCACATGTTCTCCTCAGCAGGGATGGAGATTCTGCCACCGTTCCTGGCGTGGTTAGACTCCATCTCCCATTAGTCCCAACCAGCATGACCAATGGTCAAGGATGATAGGAGCTGGAGTCCAGCAAACATGCAGCAGGCCACAGGTTCTCCAGTCCTTGTACTTGGCACAGAGAGTAAAGTAGCAAACAGTAGGGGGATGGAAACTCTGGAACGGAAGAGCTTATTCTAGCCTGTGGTAATTCTGCGCAAAAGTCTAATGACCACTGTAAGCACAGTGACCTTTCACATCAGAAGGGATTGGCAATAATACAAATCCTCCTGACTTTAAATCTCGTGTTGCAGGGTGGGTGGGAGAGCATTGGCTACGAATGAGCCCCGAATAAATTGGAATAAAATTTGGTGATAAATTCTAGTTCAACTATTTCTCTATTGTTTGGTTAAAACTGTTGACTACAGCAGGACTTCACAGGGGATTTAAATGCTGGCTTGCCTTACTCTGCGTATCTCTGAGGATCCTTCTACAGTTTAAGCATTTTGGCAGGTTGACTGTACCGACCCTGCCTCCTGTGCATCTAACAGCAAGCTGACCCAAGATAAATTAAGCACATTAAAAAATGCTAGGAGACCTCTTCATCTTCAGTTCATAAGCACCCAATTTCTCTTAGGGAGCATTATCGTACGTGTGCTATTTTATTCTCTAGGTTATTTAATCCAGGACAAAGGGAACATCCCCTGTAAAATACCCAGTCGCTTGCCCTGGAGGAAGTGAAATGCCTCTACTTCCTTCTATTTCTGATGCTCAGGGTGTGAGCGCCAATCCCTGTTTGGCCAAAATGTCACCACCCACATAACAAGAGAGAGAAATTAGGATCCCACTTCTTACTGTGCCCACTTGTAAAGAAGAGGAGGGTCACCTTTGCTCTTGATAATATGCTAAAGGGCTTGTGGGTTTTCCTGGAAACGGTTGTAATAATAACTGACACTTGATCATGGTGGATTGTATGTGTCTAGGAGGGGGTGTTGCTTAAAATGACTTCAAATTACTTTGGGCACTGCTAATTTATAGGTTTGTTTGCCACTAAGTCAAATTAAGATGATGGATGGTGGAGGTCTTACCAGCACTTGTACTTTGCTTCCCCATAAGCAAAATGTAAAAATACACGCTTTAAAAATGAAGGGGAAGAAGGAGAAACTTGCTCTACCTTTTTCCAGTGGACTGACCCAATCCAATGCTACTCAACTTGTCTGTGGACTGTAGCGCACACTCCTCTGAATTTTGCAATACAGTTTTGATGACCGCACAGAAATACATCTAATGGAAAAATAAGTGTGCAAAATGTGTACTTTACAGGAAAATGAACTGAAAAGATTTGGAGGGGAAATGTGTATTTTATGTAAAGCGTGTACGAGACGCATAAAACTTAAATACGAGCTTTCTGTGAGTTCTTTCAAAAAGTCTGAACAAAATGGGATGGAACAAACCTATGACGTCGGCTTGCATACACACCATATAGTTAAAGCACATGGTTTCCCCTAAATAATTCTGGGAACTCTAGTTTATCCCCCAAAGAGCTATAGGATCCAGGATCCTTAAACTACAATTCCCAGGAATTGGTGTGTATGTAACCTAAGCAGCAACAATACTGGAACTGGACAGGAACAAGCTACTCAGTCCCAATTCCCCTGATTTTGGCCCAGCTGCCCTTCCTTTTTAGCCACTCTACTCTTCATCCAGTTTGCTTCATAGCCCTTAGCTCCCAAAAGTACCAGGGAGCCAGCTGAGCTATGTAATGCTGGAAAACAAGCTCAAGGATGATCCTGACTCCTGTCCGTCGCATCTCACCATTCCCCAACAAGACCAGGGCTCCTCTGGTTTCTCTGCTGGAAGATCTCCCAGGAACCCATCCCTCTCTCCAAGGGCAGACCATCTGCACTGGTCCACCACCCCTGCAGGGCCAAATTGCCACCACCAAGCCAGACTTAATTAGAGGGGAGCAGAGCACATAGACACCACTTCAGGCCACCCACAACATCACTCAAGGCAGATAATAATAATAATAATAATAATAATAATAATAATAATAATAATAATAATTTATTATTTATACCCCGCCCATCTGGCTGGGCCTCCCCAGCCACTCTGGGCGGCTTCCATAAAAACCAAAAATACAGTAAAATATCACACGTTAAAAACTTCCCTGAACAGGGCTGCCTTAAGATGTCTTCTGAATGTCAGGTAGTTGTTTATTGCTTTGACATCTGCTGGAAGGGCGTTCCACAGGGTGGGCGCCACTACCGAGAAGGCCCTCTGCCTGGTTCCCTGTAGCTTTGCTTCTCGCAATGAGGGAACCGCCAGAAGGCCCTTGGCGCTGGACCTCAGCGTCCGGGCAGAATGATGGGGGAGGAGACGCTCCTTCAGGTATACTGGACCGAGGCCGTTTAGGGCTTTAAAGGTCAGCACCAACACTTTGAATTGTGCTCGGAAACATACTGGGAGCCAATATGCTCTGCTTGGCGTGTTGTGTCATTGATCATTTCAGACTCCTTCAAGGTGGCTGTGAAGGCCATCAAGCCCTGAGCTGCCCCCACAGCCTCCGGGTGGATAATAAAATCACAAATGTCCTGGCATCCTCCAACATCAGGTTAAAATCCACCTGGGCCAGTTCAGTCAGCAGTATCCCCAGTTTGTATCTCTGCTCCAACACTAGACACAGATGCTGTATGCTTGCCCTGAGGTCAAGACATTTCCTAATGGAGGAGATAGGAGTTCTTATGGGCAGCTCCATCTCCAAACTTCCAGTTGGGCCTGATGCTGCACCATATACCCAGGAAGGCACAATGCAGTTAGGTTAGACCCACCAAGCTCACCCCGCACCCCCAGGTCTTAGTGGTCCATGTCAGATCTGCCCCTTCATCTGCAATCACATTATGATGACTATGGTCTTGCTTTGGACTGACCTGCCATTCAGTATTAGCACTGCCACAACAGAGGGCTCGGTAGAAAGGTATCCAGCGATTTCTTGTGAAGTGGGGAGGCTGGAAACAGTGATGAGGAGTCTTACCCCACAAATAAGAATCTCCCTGCCCATGACTACTGGAATGGATGTCAAAATTGGGACAGTATAATGGTAACCCCTTGCCACTCAGGCACACGTTACCATCACCCCAAAAGGAAAGCCACATGCAGCACAAAAAATAGGGCTAAAGATGATAATTGAAGGACCAGTAATAGGAAGCACAATGCTGGTTGGTCAATATTCGTTCTAAACACTCCTGCCTCCCACTCACGGTAGACTGAGCAGAAACCAAACTCGCTCTCGGCCTGGATCAGGATCACCAGCCGGTTCTGCCTCTGAATACCAGTTTCTGGGAAGTGCAGGTGGGAATCATGGAAATGTAGAGCTGGAAGGGACCATGAGGGTCATCTTGTTTAACCCCCTGCAATGCAGGAATATTTTGCTCAACATGGGGCTCAAACCCACAACCCTGAGATTTAGAGTCTCATGTTCTGAGCTACCCAAGAGTTGCTGTCATGCTCAGGTCCTGCTTGTGGACTTCCTTCCCACTGAGGCAGCTGGTTGGCCACTGTCAGAGCAGGATGCTGGCCTAAACCTAACCTAACGGGGTTGTGCATGTTTTGGCTCTCTTGGAACAAAGCTATAAATTTAGAGGGGGGAACTTGCTAACTGGCTGTTCTTTAAAACAATGTTTCACTTGTTTCAACGTGAGCATGAAATGATTGGTAACCCTGGTCAGGGTTGCCAAGTAAGATTAGGAAGAATCGCCCTTGACTACTGTAGCAAAACGAACAGACATTTCACCTGATTCTGGGAGTGATAGTCACAGGGCTGTGACCCATGCGATGTCATGAATTTATTTACTGTGAGTGGGTTTGTTGCTATGTTTTTGCTGTGAAGCAGGAATGGGGAATGTCTGTGGCCTTCCTGATGTTCTTTGACTCCAACTCCCATCAGTCCCAGCTACCTTGGCCCAATAGTCAGGGATTGTGGGAGTTGTAGTCCAACAGCATTTGGAGGTGCCCCCTCCACCTGCATCCCCTTTTAAACACTAGTCATATCCACACTGTACATTTAATGCACAATGGGAATACCACTTTGAAAGTCATGGCTTCCCCCCAGAAGAATCCTGGGAACTGTAGAGCTACAATTCCCAGCAGTCTTAAAGAACTACAATTCCCAGGATTCATTGGGGAAATCCATGTGCTTTAAATATATGGTGTGGATGTGACCACCGCCTCCTGTCATGTTGCATTCCTTGGCATTAACCCAGGTGGCCCTCCAGATATTGCTGAACTGCAGTGGTACCTCGGGTTAAGAACTTAATTCATTCTGGAGGTCCGTTCTTAACCTGAGGTACCACTTTAGCTAATGGGGCCTCCCGCTGCCGCGCAATTTCTGTTCTCATACTGAGGTAAAGTTCTTAGCCCAATGTACTATTTCTGGGTTAGCGAAGTCTGTAACCTGAAGCGTCTGTACCCTAAAGCATCTGTGACCCGAGGTACCACTGAACAACTCTCGTCAGCCCCAGAAAGCATGGGCAATGGCTGTGCATGATGGGACTGGAGTCAGCAGCATCTGTTTGGCCAAAGGTTCCCCACACCTGCCGCGCAGCACCCCTGAACAATCTATCGGTGGCCTTGTTCTGCCACCTTTGGGGCATCGGGGACAATGCACTTAGTTTGGAGAGTTCAGAGAGGACTAGAAACTTGAAGGGCAGAGTGACACGCAGCTCATAGTTGAGGCTTTGGGGCCATCATGACTCATTGTAACATGAGCAAAAGACAAATTTAGCACAACTGGAGAGGAGAGATCATAGTACCAAGAAAGGAAGGAAGACAAGAAAGCTGGAGATTATAGCAGTCTAGACAAGGCCTTTGACAGGAAGTGTCTTACCCAGTTCTGTTCCATCCTGCTGGTAGGAGTCAGCCTTGCTCTGGGCGCATGGAAGATTATGCTGCTTGATTTCCAACCACACAGGAAGAAATGGGTTACTTGTCAAACCTGGCTTGCAGGTTGTAAATGTGGAGAGTGCATTGCACAGTGCTGGTCCTCTCCCTGCAATATGCTAGGCTTCGGCCACTCTGGGCGGCTTCCAAAAAAATATATATTAAAATACTGTACTACATCAAACATTAAAAGCCTCCCTAAATAGGGCTGCCTTCAGATGTCTTCTAAAAGTCTGGTAGTTGTTGTTCTCTTTGACATCTGGTGGGAGGGCATTCCACAGGGAGGGCGCCACTACTGAGAAGGCCCTCATGGCTCCCCCCCCCACTCAATAATCCTGGGAAATTTAATCTGTTATGGGTGCTGGGAGTTGTTAGGAGACACCCCCCATTGCCCTCCCAGAAGTACAATTCTCACTCAGTCCCTCCTCTCAAGGAACTCCACCTACTGTGGGGGGGGGATTGGAGGCTGAGCACCCACAGAAACACATTTGTGGGTGCCCAGGCCCCCTGGAATTGGTGCCCCTGCATGTGGCCCTCAGAAGGTTACCCAGAAGACAATGTGGCCCCCTCCAATATGAAAATGGTTTCCTGCCACAGGTTTAAGGCTTGGAACGGTAGCATGAGCTTCTTGAATTGAGCCTGGAAATGAACTGTCGGTGCTTTTTCTTTCTCTCAACCCTTGTATCCTCTCCTCTCTAGGGCTCTCACCATGGCTGGGTTGAAAACAGCCAGTGGGGAATACATTGATGACTCTTGGGAGCTCAGAGCCTTTGTGGAAGATCTGGGACCTGAAGCTGACCCAGTCACCCTCCGGGTCACCGGAAACATGCATATCGGCGGCATAATGCTGCAGATTGTGGATAAGTTAAGTAAGTTTTCCAAGATGTTTTCCCTCACTGCTTTTCTTGTTGAAAGAGGGTGATATCCAACTCAGCTTGCATATACAACAGACCGTATTTTTCGCTCTATAAAACACACCAGACCACAAGACGCACCTAGTTTTTGGAGGAGGAAAACAAGAAAAAAAATATTCTGAATCTCAGAAGCCAGAACAGCAAGACGGATCGCTGTGCAGTGAAAGCAGCAATCCCTCTTGCTGCTCTGGCTTCTGGGATAGCTGCGCAGCCTGCATTCGCTCCACAAGACGCACACACATTTCCCCATACTTTTTAGGAGGGAAAAAGTGAGTCTTATAGAGCAAAAAATACGGTATATTTAAAGAGACCCCCCGAGAGAATCCTGGGAACTGTAGTTTCCTCCCACAGAGGAATAATTCCCAGCACCCTTAACAAACTACAGTTCCCAGCATTCTTCTATGGTGTGTACAAAGGATACTCCTGGACCTATTTGTGTGTGTTTGGGAGAATAATTGTGACTCAGTGGGGGTGGGGGAATTGTGGTTGGATCCTTTTCCCATGTGGGTTTCTGGCACTGCTTAGATAAGCAATATGTATAAGCTTAGAGCCTGTCATATTCAGGGGAACTGGTGCTAGTTCCCCTTACAACCCACTTGGAGGGTGATGTGATAAGTAGGTCCAGAACTAGCCAAGCTATTCTTAGCTGAACAGGGCTAGGGCCATTTTGTCAGCTGTTTCTGAGGTGGTACAGTCCTTGCAAAGTGGCAGTACCATGTCAACTTAATACAGGGAGCACAGAGAAAATGGGGGAAATGGAGCCGTTAAAAACCAGGTGGACTCCAGAAGGTTGTGTAGAAGGGAATGCGGCCCTCGGGTGGAAAAAGGTTTCCCAACTCTCATTTAAATCAAGCCACCCTGGATTATTTATTATTTTCAGTTCTGTATTCTCTGGGCCTGTGTCTTGATGCTAATGCTAAAGGGTGTTCCCTGCCTCAACTTTCCTGCTTCCAGAGCTTCAGAGGGACTGGTCAGATCATGCGCTGTGGTGGGAGCAGAAGAAACTTTGGCTGCTGAAGACCAACTGGAGCCTGGATAAATACGGGATCTTGGCTGATGCCAAACTTCAGTTCACTCCCCAGCACAAGCCTATACTGCTTTCCCTACCGAATCGCTGCAAAGTCAGGATCCGGGCAAACTTTGCCCAGCCAGTCTTCCGCACAGTTGCCGACCTCTGCAAGATACTTGGTGAGCACCACAAGAAGCTCAGAACATCGCCTGGGAGCAGCAAGGAGGGCGAGCGCTTGTCTCCAAAGCTCTGAAATGTTATTTAGTGCAAGGGTTGCCAATGTGAGGCCCATGGGCACCCAGTATCTCCTCAAAAACCCAAAATACGCTAGAGACAGTTTGCTCTTCCAGCTCAGTTCCTCCCAAGTGCCCCAGGAAAAAAGGGACATCCCATTTTTTCGCATGAGATTGCAATGGCCATTTTGGGTGTCACGATCTCATGCGTTTTTGGGCACCATGCAAAATCTCACCCTGGCGGGGAAAACACTTTTCAGGTTGAGAGCACTGTGCGGGTCATGTGACTCACCCGGGAGCAGATCCAGGAAGATACGCATCCCAGTTTTGGCTGCATAAAAGTTGGACAGTATGCTGTTTGCACCGGTTTGACCATGGCCCTTTAAACGTGCCCACATTTAACTGGATGCCCCTGCTCTCCCTTCTGTTTTGAACAGAGGAGAGAGAGGTATAAAGAGCTTCTCTTTGTGAGGAAGCATAGCGATGGAAATGGGGCATGGGGCATACCCACATTATGTTGTGTTCGTATCTGTTTCTGTGATAATTTAGGTGTGGCAGCCATTTTGTGCTGTTCCACTTCCTCCCGGCAGCCATTTTGTCTTATCACACATACACTTTGTGAGTGGCACCCACAGTACTTTCTGAACGTTGCAATGGGGCTCACTGTCCCCAAAAGTTTGGTGACCCTTTGCTTAGCGCCTGCCCAGCTGGTTCTGTTTCAGAGACTGGGCTTTCTGATGCTGTGTTTCCAAACCCTATGGTCTAGACATCAGAGGAGGATAGGGTGCCTGGCCCCAAATGCAGGCAGGGCAACTGCATTTTTCTTCATTGTGCAGGGGCAGAGAAAGCTACAATGGCTGGAACTTTCTCCTCTGCACAATTAATCCTGCTCCCTGCCCTCCTATGCAGCTGATCACCCTTAGAATAATAGAATGTAGACTTTGCACTTTTATTTGCAACTATTTATACATACCTGCCAACATTTATCCAATGAAAATAGGGACACCCTATTCAATAATAATAATATTTATATCCCACTCATCTGATTGGTTTGCCCCAATCTAGGCAACTTCCAACATATATAAAAACATAATAAAAATTTTTAAAAACTTCCCTACATAGGGCTGCCTTCAGATGTCTGCTAAGGGTTGTATAGTTACTTACCTCTTTGGCTCGGGGTTGCATAACTCCAACATTTATCCAATGAAAATAAGAACATCCTAAGGACAAGTGAGACATTCCAGGATTAAATCAGAAACCGGAACAACTTCTATAAATCTGGGACTGTCCCTGGAAAATAGGGACACTTGGAGCGTCTGTTCATAGAAGTTTAAATTTTGAAGATGGCTGTGTTTCGGTTCTCATATTCTTTTGGAAAGTGAGAATTGGGGAAGTTTGCCTTTAAATGCAAACTGAACTGAAATTATCTGGCTATGATTAGCCTGAATGAAGGACTCATGCAGCCTCTGCCCCTCTGCAGGTATCCGTCACTACGAAGAGCTGTCGTTACTGCGTGCGCCGGAGGAGAAGGAGAAGCGGAAGCAGAAGGACAAAGAGAGGAGCTCTGTAGCAAGCCATGACCTGACTGGGGTGCGCTTGCCAGCAAGTAAGGAACTTAGGGGTGTCCAAATGACTGACTCTGTGTGTGTGTGTACATTTGTGCATGCACCTCCCTGTGCAAAAGTGTGTAGCTTCAGGATTCACTGGAAATAGGATAAAACAACATTATCTTAGTCTATGAAAAACCTGGAAAAAAAGGTAAGATGTCACTGAAGGCACCAGGTGGACCTCACTGGAGAGAGCATTCAACAGATGAGGAGCCACAACTGAAAAGGCCCCGCTCTGGAACGCTACCTCTGCATTAGGAGAAGCATCCTGATGGCAAGAGCTGTTTTCCCCATGGAAGCGTCTGCCTCAAGAGGTGGTAGGCACTGGAGGTGTTTAAGTAGAGTCTTTCAGGGATGCTGCTATTGCAAGATTCCTACACTGAGCAGGAATGACCTCCAAGGTCTCAATTCAGCTGCAAAATTCTGTGATTCCATGGGAGGCACTTCTCTCTTTAGAACTGGGTCTCTTCCCAGGGAATTTATTCTCGCCGCATGGAGCCCAGAAGTTCAGCTGCACTTACTTGAACAAGCCAAAGGTCATACGATGATCCTTCTCAAGAAGACAAATTATACAGGCTGCCCAATTCGGCAGCCATGACCCCCCCCCCCCGCCATTCTGTTCTGTCACCAGGTGCAGAGCAGCAGCTGTTCCGCGGCATGCCGGCTCACTTCTCGGACAGTGCCGAAACCGAGGCCTGCTACAGGATGCTGTCGGTCAGTCAGACTGGACTGACACCCGATCAGATCTTGCAGATGCACCGGCCAGGCTCCCTCTCCGAAAAGACTCAGATCAACAGCAGGTAAGGAGAAGAGGGCTAGCTAGCTTGGGCAAACTGTAGGACTACTATGTTGTAGAAGGGAAGGCAGAAGGCGGGACCCCCAAATTTTGGCATTGCACAGGGCACCGCTGTAATTTGAGACCCCAAGGTCTGCCACTGTCTTGAATGCAAGAGTTTGAGATACTTTGCTAAAGAGTTTGAGATACTTTGCTACTTATCTACTACGCAAGTGGGGAACCTGTGCCAATTGATCTAACAAAAATTGTATACTGCTGGACAAAACGAAACACAGTATTTTGCAGGAGAGATTCAAGCGCTGGTTGGAATTCCATGTTCGTAATTAGGAGTGGATTTCTCTCCCAGGTGGCTGGACTCATCGCGGACTTTGCTGCAGCAAGAAGTGAAAGAAAACGATTGTTTGTGGCTACGTTTCAAATATTACAGCTTCTTTGACCTGGAGCCCAAGGTCAGTGCTCCCCTCGGATCTGGGCCTTCAGCCTTACCCCACCAGTTTCTGTAAAAAATAATATGCATCCCCTAACCTGGTGGCTGCTCCAAAATCCTTCTGAGGATCTCAGTTGTCTTTGTCTGTGTGTAGGTGCGTTTCTACTCCTCGCGACTTGGGGAGCTTCTAGTCCTAATGACTAGGGAGCAAAACATATAAACAGGTTTTTTAAAAAATTGTCGGTAAACCTTGCTGAAGATGTAGGGTTGCTCTGCCCATCGTCTGTGACATGTTTCATATGTGACATATTTAGCATTTTAAAACATATATTTGCCTTGGAGTGCATGCCACAGGGAACTACCAATTTGTAGAGGGTTGCATGCAGTGCAAGTCCCCACCCTTTGCTTTTTAATGTGTAAGGGGAAAACTGTGGCCCTCCAGGTGTTGCTGGTCTCCCAGCTTCCATAATCTCTGACCACTGGCCATACTGGTTGGGGCCTGATGATAGTTGGAGTCCCAACATCTGGAGGAGCACAAGTTCCCCATCCCTGATGTAAGGGAAGATCTTGTATTCCACCTAGACAGGAAGACAGGTGGGTTAAAAATGCACTTACCTTCCTGGAGGAGGTGAAATTTGAACCCTGGTTTGGCACTCAGCCTCTGCTGTTGCTCGTTCCCTCCCATGTAGTACGATGCCGTGAGGATCAACCAGCTGTATGAACAGGCGCGTTGGGCCGTGCTACTAGAGGAGACAGATTGCACCGAGGAAGAGATGGTGGTGTTTGCGGCTCTGCAGGTAACCTTTTCTCCCTGGACAAAAAGTTTTATGAGTGTTAGAATCATAGACTTGCAGAGTTGGAAGGGACCACAAGGGTCATCTAGTCCAACCCCCTGCAATGCAGGAATCATTTGCCCAACGCGGGGCTCAAACCCCTGACTCCGAGCTTAAGAGTCTCTTGCTCTACCAACTGAGCTGGAATTAGTCCTTGAATGCTGATGGTGCTTCTCTGTTGTCTGGATGAAGGACAGAGACAGGAACGTGTATATAAATTAGCCTACTGCAAAAAAGGAAAACTTACATTAATTGCTCCACTCGCTTTGTTGGTTTATGGAAAAATAGATATATATGGGATATAAGGATAATTCCCTGGACGCCAAGATCCGGTTCTGGGGTTCTCTTTGGTGAGAGAACCCCAGCAGAGATTTAAAATCACAAAACATGCAGCAAAGTAAATCATGGAAATATAGGTTGCTGGACTTTAAAATTAGCCTTTCCAAAGTTTCCCCCTAGCATAGAAAAAGACTACACGCTTGGTAAGTAAAAAAAATTGATTTACTTACAAACTCTCCAAAGGCCAGATTCATGTGCTTTATCATACAGCATTCAGAAAAAGTTACACAGGAAGTAAATCTTGGCTTAGTTACAGTGCTGAAAGTTCCTAAATTAGTGGTATAGGTATTCCACAGTAGCTTGTAAGAGACATGTGCTCTGAGCTGCAGCAACCAGCTCAGACCTCCTCACACCTTGAGCTTCTCTGGTAGACCAAAGGTTGAACAAATAGGCCTGATTACCCATTTCCTCCCTAGGTAAGGGGATGTGACCTTGCTAAGCCTGGCAGGACAGCTTACTCTATGGTATTAACCCCTTCATGCATTAATTAGACTTAAAAAGACATCTGAAGGCAGTCCTGTTCAGGGAAGTTTTTAATGTGTGACATTTTAATGTATTTTTAATCTTTGTTGGAAGCCGCCCAGAGTAGCTGGGGAAACCCAGCCAGATGGGCGGGGTACAAATAATAAATTATTATTATATTATTATTAAGCACGTTGGTTATATGAGGCTGGTTATCCCACACTTTTGCCTCTGGCTCTGCTCATTGCTTGCATTTGACCCTCGGGAAGTTGCTCAGAAGGGAATACGGCCCTCGAGCTCAAAAAGTTTCCTTGCCCCTGCACTAGGAGGTGTGAAGAAATTGTTCTATAAATAAGGAAATAAGTGTTCAGAGCTTTGTTTTGAGACTCGAGTGTCAGTATTGCACAAAGCTAATTCAGAGCTTTCACTCCTTCCAGTATCATATCAACGAATTGTCTTTGAACACCAATCCCGTGGAGCAGTCTGGAGACTCTGGCCTTGACGACCTGGACAAGGCCCTCGCCACCTTGGAGGTCAAACTGGAAGGTTCGTCAGCAGCTCCCAACGTTCTGGTAAGTTCCCAACAGGGCCTGCCTTCCCTTATGCTGAGGCATTCTGACTGGAGCCTCCCTCTCTTGATCTGAATGTTGTTGCCAGCAAGGTTTCTATCAGCTGCTGCTTCTGCTTCTGTTGCTATTTAGTTCCCTTTTTCCTTTGGGGTTTTCTGAAATGGGCTATTTATTTTATTTTCATTTACAAATCCCCTCCCATGAAATATCTCGAAGCAGTTTCACAATACAAGCAAACAATTGAACAATTCCGTATGTAAAATAAATAAACACATTATCTATATAAAAGCAATTTTTGAAAGAAGAAACAAATGTTCATCAGTAAACAGCTAAAAACGCCCTGTGTATAATACAATTGATTTCATATGTAAAAAAAAAAAAAGCAATTTCAAATCTAGTACAGATGGCAGTAAAGATCTCCACTTAAGAGGCTTGTTAGAAAAGGAAAGTCTTTCCACCAGGGTCCAGAAGACAAGAGGGGTGGTATTTCTCTGATAGGTACCAGAATGGAGTTCCAAAAGATTGTATTCCGTGCTAGGCCTTCTCAGAGTAGACCCAAGTTGATAGATAGACTTAATTTGCATTCATTAATTGCAACGGGGTCTACTTGGAGTAGAACCTAGATGGAGACAACCCAAAATGTTGCATTGTTTTATTTCTGCTGTTTGTATTATTATTATTATTATTATTATTATTATTATTATTATTATTTCTTTGACCATGAGACTGAAAGGCAGTCTATAAATACAGGAAATATGTAAAACCACCACCACAACAACACCTATTTGTCATTTCCAAAATAGGACAGTCTCACAGTTATCCCAGAGTTAAAGGATTATCTCCGAATATTCAGGTGAGCTATCAAACCGTATGTTTCATGAGGGAATGGATCCTGGGGAAAGGCAGTGGCGTTCAGTGGTTAGATCACCTGCTTTCCATGCAGAAGGTCCCAGGTTCAATCCCTGTCATCTCCAGGAAGGGCTGGGATATTATGATCAACTAAAAACATTAGCAAAATGGGTGGAATTGACCAGGATGTTTAAGGGTTTGGAACACAAGGCTTTATGGGGAACAAATGAAAGAGCTGGGTGTGTTTAGCTGGGAGAAGAGGAGATGAAGCTCATGTCCTTCTGTCAGTCACCCTTTTTGCTCTACAGGCCCCGTAAACTGACTCTGAAGGGCTACAAGCAGTACTGGGTGATCTTCAAAGAGACCTCCATCTCCTACTACAAGAGTCCTGAAGAAGCTCTGGGAGAACCTGTGCAGCAACTCAACCTCAAAGGTGAGTCCAGCCATCTTGCCAACGCCTCTTTCCCAATCCGGCATTAGTACGGCCTACAAAGGATGGAGCACGTCTCCAAATATGAGTACCTTGGTTTAAGAACAGCTTAGTTTATGAACAACTTGGATTAAGAACGCTGCAAACCCGGGAGTAGGTGTTTTGGTTTGTGAACTTTGCCTTGGAAGCAGGACATGTTGAGTGTGTTCCATTTGTAAATTGAGTCCCCCGCTGCTATGGGAAAGCATGCCTTGGTTTAAGAATGCTTTGGTTTAAGAATGGACTTCTGGAACAGATTAAGTTCGTAAACCAAGGTACCACTGTATATGAAACCTGCCTTATACTTCATCAAACCATTGGGTCCTTCCAGTTTAGTATCATCTACACTGACTGGCAGAGGCTCTCGAGTGTTTCAGACCAAGAGTCCCTGTCAGGACTATCTGGAGATGTCAGGTATTGAACCCGCGTCCTTTTGCAAAAAAATTGCTCTATCCCTGAGCCTCCGGCCCTTTTCCTCAAAGAGAAAGTGCAGCTCCATGAGTGTGGGGATAGACCAGTGGTCCCAATTCTCTGCATAAGACAGCATTGTATGCCAACTTCTAACTGTTCCTAACCCTGTTTCTGCCCCACTCCAGGCTGTGAGGTTGTGCCGGACGTCAACATCTCTGGCCAGAAATTTTGCATCAAGCTCTTGGTACCTTCCCCCGATGGGATGAGCGAAGTACATTTGCGATGTTCGGATGTGAGTGGGGTGGTGGGGAAGCCCGGTTTAGAACCACAGTTTAGGGCTGCCATACGTCAACAATCTTGGGGCCTTCCTAAAAAGAAAGCTCAACAACTTTTCGGGGCATCCTGGTTTTTACTTTTTGAACTATGGAAACCGTACCATCTAAAATCAGTGCAACTGCAGCACAGCATCTCTGTCAGGTGGGCCGCCGTTCCCCTCCCAGAGCTTACAATTCCCAGTGGTTTAACCATCAGTGCCTCTCCCCAGGGAACTCTGGAAGCGGGTTTTGTGAACCATCCTGAGATTTTCTATAAATCTAATAAGCTTGATAAATCAATAAAGAAACAATAGCTCTTTGAGGCGAAACAGGAGTCTCTGAACAACACTCAGCACCCTTAACAAACTACATAATTTTTGGGGGGGAAACCATGGCTACTTACAGTGGTATCATAGCACTTTAAATGTATGGCAAGAACGCGGCCAGGGTCTTGGTTTTCTCAATAGTCTGTGCTGCAGTATTCTGCACTAACTGCAGTTTCCAGGCCGAGTACAAAGAATGCCCCCACAAAGCCTGGACCTCGGATCTAACGCCATCCCAGTTGACTTCCTCCAAACAGCCTTGTATAAGGATGGGTGAGGGGCTAGAGCGAACTCAGGGTAAGGCAAGTGTCTTCCTCCTCTCCCTCATCAGGAGCAGCAATATGCCCGTTGGATGGCAGGTTGTAGGTTGGCAGCGAAGGGGAAGACCATGGCAGACTCATCCTACCAGGCCGAGGTGGAGAACATCCTGTCCTTTCTGAAGCTGCAGCAAACCAACCCGGATGCCCGTCTTGCCCAGCAGGCCGAGGGAGCCCAGTGGCTCGTGTCTCCTCGCTACCAGAAGAAATTCAAACCAAAGCAGGTAATTTTGGGCTGCACGGCCCCAAACCACCCTGACCACTGACTGATTGCTTTGGCAGCAGTTGCCAGGAGAAAAAGTCAATTCCTATAGATTGGGAGTGGGGAACTTTTGGCCCTCAAGACTACAACTCCCATTATTAGTATTAATTTATTATATAACTCTCAGTTGCCAAAGTAGCTTCTAAGCAGTTCACAAACATCAAACCAATTTCTTTTTTTAAAGAAAAATAGGTAAAGGTAAAGGGACCCCTGACCATTAGGTCCAGTCGTGACCGACTCTGGGGTTGCGGTGCTCATCTCGCTTTATTGGCCGAGGGAGCTGGTGTATAGCTTCCGGGTCATGTGGCCAGCATGACTAAGCCACTTCTGGGGAACCAGAGCAGCGCACGGAAATGCTGTTTACCTTCCCCCCAGAGCGGTACCTATTTATCTACTTGCACTTTGAGGTGCTTTTGAACTGCTAGTTTGGCCGGAGTAGGGACCGAGCAACGGGAGCTCACCCGTCGCAGGGATTCGAACCACCGGCCTTCTGATTGGCAAGTCCTAGGCTCTGTGGCTTAACCCAGCGTCCCTTAAAAAAAAAATACACATAATTAAAATCTGCCTTAGGTTTTTCAAAGCTGCTTTGTTGATTCACTATGCATTCACACACCTCCTGAGATACCTTGACTAAATTCTTTTGCACTATGGTTGTGAGGCCAAGGAGGTGGTTTGCACTAATCTCTCCCTTTGCAACTCTCACAGTTAACCCCTCGCATCCTGGAGGCCTACCAGAACGTGGCCCAGCTGTCGCTCCCTGATGCCAAGATGAAGTTTATTCAAGTTTGGCAGTCACTTCCCGATTTTGGCATCTCTTATTTTGTAGTCAGGTAAAGAAACTGCTGAGCTTCCCTGAAAACCATTTGGGGGGAACTGAAGTACCTTTTCATGAACTGCCGCTGGTGTCGACAGCACGAATGAAAAATCTTTCAGCATTATTTATTTCATTTTATTCTGAAAGGCAACTTCTGGAAGTTATTTGCATGTCTGAAGAAGTCTTTCTTTCTCCCTTTCTCATGATAGGTGTTTAATTGAAATAAATTGATGTGTAACACACAACACCCCACACACCTCTGATAATAGTAGAATTTTTGGGCAACCAGTGAAACCAAAGAAGGCAGACAAGAGGGAGCCCTTCATCTGATGCATAGAACATAGCTATGTTCTACCTCCAGAGTCAGAGGCAGTTTACCTCTGAATACCAGTTGCTGAGAATAACAGATTGGCCGTGGGGATTAGGAGAGTCTCTCTTGCATTCAGAGCCTGCTTGCAGGCTCCCCACAGACATTGGCTTGTCATTGTGAGAACAGGATGCTGGATTGGTCTGACAGGGTGACAGATGCTTTGTTAAAACCATCTAAGAAGACATGCAAAAAATCCAGAGAGGTCTATCTAGGGCTGTTGGTCATTATGGAACTTCCAGATTCAGAAGCACAGATATCACTGAATATCGGTTGCTGAGGAGCAATGAAAGGAGTGAACGGCTGGCTGGAGGCATCTGGTTGGCCACTGTGGAAGGCAGGATGTTGGACTTGGCATCAGAGCAACCTCTGCTGGTTATTTTGGGTTTTTTTTTTAATAATGATCAAGGTCAACCAAATGCAGATTTAAAATCCTGTTGGTTTTCAGCACCAAAGAGTTGAGCCCGTGTTAAAACACACCGGGTTGTATCAAACTAAATTCTGCTGAGAGCAGACCTACTGAAAATAATGAAGCCAGGTTAGTCATGCCAATTAATTTCAGTGGGTCTACTCTGAGTAAGACTGTGCTTAGATACAACCCATTGCTAGGCAGATTCTCCTGATGCTATCTTCCTCCTGTCTCCTGAATAGGAATTGCTTTGGATAACTTTCTTACTGAAATTCATGAAGTTAAAAATTGCGCAGTTCATGGCTGGATCATGTCTTTACAATGTTAAGCTGCATAAATGTTTTATAATTTGGGATAAAAAATTCTGGAGGTGTAGCTCAGCTATTATATTGCAGCAAACCCAACGAAGTATTTTGTGGCACCTTAGAGTCTAACAAATTTATTGCTGCATAAACTTTTGCGGCTTAACTGCCTCTGATGAAGGGGACTCTAGCCTACCAAAGCTTAAGCCACTATAAATTTTAGTCTTTGTAATGCCACAACACCATTTTTATTTATTTAATTCATGCGATTTATGCACCGTCTGATTGTAGAAAACCTCGAAGTGGTTTACTATAAAATGTATAGGGATGTCCAGCCCTTACTTTATTTAATGTCTTAACTTTTTCATAGTGCAAAACTTTGTTGCTATTATTTTCAAAAATCACAAAAAAGGTAAAAACACTTACCATCCCAGAACTTTTGCATTCATTCCCCCAACAAACTGCAGATTCCTTCCTATTGGGCTAGTAGGTATCAACACTGCATACCTGCAATGCTTCTATTACAGGTAACTCCTCATTTGCGCACATTCAACATGCGCGCAATTGCTGGCATATGCAGTTTTGGACACTAGGAAGGGGCGTGTGGCATAACAGGGCAGGGACAGGCTTACCTGTGTCCCGCTGATGCACACAGTGCCTCGGAGCGCATAAATGGGGAGTTGCCTGTACTGAAAACATGAGGACTAGCGATTTGCTTTCCTTTTTAAACTGAAGATTGAAAATGTAGAGAAGGGGGCTGTCGTAGCTCTTAGAGACAACCAGCTCCTCCCATATTATTGTTGCCATTATTTATTAAATTTGTAGCCTTCTCCCCACCCTGCAGTGATGGTGATGACGCAGCCTTTAGCTCTTCAATCACACACTCCCTCTAGATTAGAAGTAGAGGAACCTTATAAATGCAAGCAAAAACGCAGAGCCTTGCCATCTTTGTATGCAGGTTCAAGGGCAGCCGGAAGGATGAAATCTTGGGCATCGCCAACAACCGCTTGATCCGCATTGACCTGGCCGTTGGAGACGTGGTGAAGACCTGGCGGTTCAGCAATATGCGCCAGTGGAACGTCAACTGGGATATCCGGCAGGTCAGCAGTGGGGTGGGGAGCTTGGGATTTGAGTTCTCTGAATATGCATTTCTCGTAGCCAGTCCCTGACTCTTACTAACAAAGTAGCAGTGCAGGTGAGAGGGCAGGAAGTGCGGGCGACGGCACAGCCCTTCCCATTTCCCCTTAAGTGGCAAAACAGGACAGGCTGCCCCTACCTCCATGCTCCATCGTCCCCGACCGTTGGCTGTGGATGATGGAAGTTGTGAGTTGAGCAACATTTGGAGGGCACCAACGCTGCCTATCCTTGCATTAGATTTGATTGAGACAAATGCACAAGTAAAAGGACATGTCTTCCTCCCCGTCCCCCACTGCAGTTTTGGCCTAAAGAGAACAACCCTTTAAACTTTTTTGCTTATTCGCCTGTACAAGATTTATACGCACCATAGGTGACCACCCAAAGAGACGTCCGCAAGCTCAGCTTTTAACCTTCTTTCCCCAGGTGGCCATAGAGTTTGATGAGCACATCAACGTGGCCTTCAGCTGCATTTCTGCCGGCTGCAAGATCGTGCACGAGTACATTGGCGGGTACATCTTCTTGTCCACCCGCGCCAATGACAGGAGCCAGACGCTGGATGAAGAACTCTTCCACAAGCTGACGGGAGGCCATGAAGCTCTCTGACCTTCTTCCACACCTTAGGGCTCCCCCAGAAACTGCGCACACTAGGCCAGTCTCTTTGTGGAGGCGTCTAAGCAGAGACTCTTAACTGGGGTCAATTGTGCCCTATAATCGCTTGGGAATACTTACTGGGCATGATAAATGTTTCCCAATATGAGCATAGGAGCAGAGAACTGCAGGAATTGTATTCTAAGGAGTGTGGCAATTGGCGTGCTTGTTGTAGAGAGGGAGAGATGTCTTGTCATGCCTTTTTCTTGGGAGGGGATGCGCAAATTCCTGGAACCAGCCTACGCACCCCAAATCCATTATCTGCCCTTTTGCATTATGTTAGGATGTCTATAGCCTGCAGAGCCTTCCTAGTCCTACAGTTCACTCGGGGGGGAGTGTGTGTGCTCAGCGTTAAGTCAGCAATTGTTGTGGGGGGCATTTAAGGATATTTCGATGTCACAAAATTACAGTGGTGCCTCGCAAGACGAAAATAATCCATTCCGCGAGTCTCTTCGTCTTGCGAAGCAAGCCCATTAGCGGCTTAGTGGATTAGCGCTATTAGCGGCTTAGCAGATCAGCTGATAAGCGACTTAGCGGCTTGGGAAAAAGGGGGGGAGGGGAAAAAACCCCGCAGGAACTCGCAAGACATTTTCGTCTTGCGAAGCAAGCCCATAGGAAATTCATTTTGCGAAGCACCTCCAAAACGGAAAACCCTTTCGTCTAGCGGGTTTTCCGTCTTGTGAGGCATTCGTCTTGCGGGGCACCACTGTATATTGTTGTCTATTTTGCTGGGGGTTTTGCTTTCTTTGTTTTCGTTATCTATCCCAAGGAGCTATAAAAATATATAAATAAATACATACTTGGAAACGCTTCTCATTGTCCTTTCCCCACATTTTCCCACTTGTTTTGTCTCCATGAAATAAACATATCATCTCACTGTTCACCTGAAAAACAATATCTGCCTCATTTATGGGCAGTCTATCCTTGGTTTTTCTCTTTTCGTTTTGTTCTGTTTCTTGCTTTCCAGGTGGACGATGAGAATAATTCATTCTGCTGTCAGTGTTCAGATTTGAGTACTGATGCTTACGCTGCCAAAACAGCACCACCCAGACATAATGGAGAGGTAGCAGCAGGCTGGAGAAATGCCCCCCAAAAAGCAAAAAATAAAATAAAATTCCCAACAAGGAAAAGGGATGCCAAAGTAGTACAATGGAAACAGAAAAGCAGAAATTGCTACAGTTCCTCTGTGGTCTGGCATGGAAATCAGTTGAGCGAATACAATCAGTATTTTGTTCACATCATCAGTTCAAACAATATGTAATCAGTTGCTTTTCTTTTTAAGTGTTTGGATAAGGGCTTTACATTGAAATGAATGTAAGTGACATAAATTACGTAGAGGTAGATGCATCCAGTGGCTCAGGATCAGGACAGTTGAGGGACAACACACACCCTGGGGGACAAAAAAAGCACATGGTGTGACTCCCCATAAAAGCACTGAGCGCCCAGTATAGAGATTGCAGCCTCCACTCCTGATTTTTAGTTGCAAGGCATGTCGCAGGAACATGAAACAAAAGTGGTCCTGAGGATGTACAAAGGCAATTGGGCTTAGTAGCTATAGTGCTAGGGACATCCAAATTCAATCCCAGCCATGAAGTTCACTGGGGGATTTTTGGCCAGTCATTTTCATTTGTGTTCTCTCTCTCTCTCTCTCTCTCTCTCTCTCTCTCTCTCTCTCTGGCTGACCTATGTCACAAGATTGTGAAGACAAGAGTGGGCGAGGGGAGAGAACGATGCATGCTGCCCTGAGCTACTTGGGGAAGGGTGGGAATCTTCTCCAATTTTGTATTTGCTTAGGGTTGTTGTCATGCAACTGTTTGCTTGGCTGCCAACAGGTGGTGCTGTAGCCTGCAGAGTGATGCTAGCCTTCCAAGAGCTGTTGGCCCATTGCAGCTGCATTGGAGGCCTAAACAAGCTGCGGCAGAACAGTCACAACAGGCCACAGCGGCTCCTCAGAAACCATCCTACTCTGGTGCTGCCACCGCCACTGCCCACCTCAGCAGCAGAGTGCAGGAATTTGGAATTTTGACAGATGGACAGGGCAACCCCCTTGTCAATCATGTGAGATAGCAACTATGTCATGCACTAGTACTTGCAAGTGCCAGGGCTTCCAGGGAGGTTTGGATTGGCAAGGGTTGTGGGTTTAGAGAACAACATGTGCAGGACTCTGGTTGTGATCTCAGCCCAGAAAGGCAGCACTGCAGGGCTTGTGGGTTAGAGCAAGCCGGACCTTGAAGTGCTAATTCAATGCAGCTGCAACTAAATCCTTCACAAGATTTGTGTAAAATTCATTCATTCTCCCCCAAGCCCACCCAGCACGCCTCAAAAGTTCTGGGTTTTGCAGCAGCATGAATGACAAGCTGCCCAAGCACTCCCGGGCCAGAGTGGCAAGAGGCAGGCTGCCCAACTCACGCCTAGGCTTGAGCTGTAGGGCCTCCATGAAGTAGCAGGGGAGCAGCAGCCCATTGGCATCGCCAGGAGTGAGGATCACTTCATTAGCCGAGCGGTAAAACTTGATTCCATCTGCAGAGAAGACATTTCACAGGTGTGAGACAGTTCAGCCCAGGACCACTTCCTCACCCTGCCCTATAGCGTGGTGCGAGATGAATGACAGGCAAGTCTGGAGTCCATTCCAGAGAGGGCTTTGCTGGCTGGGAGGAAGGCCCCCTAGGATTTAGGATGCTTGGATTCCATTCATTTATTCAAGGTAGTTTTACACCACTTGTTGGATAAAAAAAAAGGGGCACCCAGAGCAGCAAACTTGCTTACAATGATAAACAGCAAGATTGTAAGCCTGAGGGCAAGGAGAGCAAAATCGGATGCTAGTTCTGAATCACAACATTCTTACAAGAGCTCTTTCTGGTGGGGAGGGAAAGAAGAAGACTCCCTGCAGCTACACCTTTGCTGTATGATGGGTGGCAGCCAGGCTGGTCTCCCCCTTCCCATGTCATTCATCCTAGCAAGCAGTGAGATCAGTCTCTTGATGGAAATCCAGCCGTCTTTTATGACTTAGCATAGAAAAATGACACAGAAAGCCAGCTATATTTTCATGATGGAGAGAGCAGCCCCTCTGTCTGCCCTTCTCCGATTTATTCTCCTTTGTTCTGACCAGCCGCATGGCCGTTTGCCAATCTCATGTTACCTCATCCGGTCAAGCTTTTATTGCACCCATCACCATATAGGGTCATTACATTCCAATACATTGTAAAGCTCAGAGTGCTGGTCACGAGGTCCGGAGGTACCCTGCAGTATTTACAAAGCTCTGCCATGGCTTTATGACTCCCACAGTCTCCCAGTGTCCCTGGCCCCAGTGTGACACCCTTCAGCAACCCAGTCCCGTTTCTTAACAACAAAGTGTTATGACAAGAACAGCCAGCATGGCAGCAGACTACGGGGCTATGGGAAATGTCAGTTAACTAATTGCTTCTCTAAAGGGACAGTGTTCATCTGATGAGGAGGGTGCCCACTGGGTCTCTGTGTGAGGTCAGCAGTGGTCCCTCCCAGGGAGCTGCCCTATGGTGCCAGCCCCATTACAAACCCTCCTTTTGAGCAGGCGGCAAGCAAAGGGGTGGGGGATTGTGTTAGAGGGTTGCTTGTCCTATTCCTCCTTTGACCTACAGGAGAGGGAGGGGATTCTGCAGCTCTCCAACTCCCATCAGCCCCACCAGGCTGGCCAACGGGCATGGATGCTTGGAGCTGGAGTCTAGCACCATAGGGAGAGAATGCGTACAACACACACAGTCTCTAGTTCCTTTCCACTTACCGGCCAGAGCCCTGGCAACATCAATGACTATAGCCACGTCACAGTTGCTTCTCATTCCTAGAAAGGAAAAACAACACATTTAAGGGCCTCTGTTATCCACTCCCATCATGTCTCTTTAGTGGAGACAGTCCCTCTTTTTCTGATCTTTGCCGCAGAGCTACAATTCTCAGAATGGTTAAACAATCAATCTTTTTTCCTGGGGGGGCGCTCTGGGAATTGGAGCTCTGTAAGCGGAACGGGGTCTTCTAGCAGCATGCAACAGCTATAACAAACCACATTTCCCAGAATTCTTTGGGAGAAGCCGTGACTGTTGAAAGCGGTGCAGTACAGTGGTACCTCGGGTTACATACGCTTCAGGTTGCATACGCTTCAGGTTACACACTCTGCTAACCCAGAAATAGTGCTTCAGGTTAAGAACGTTGCTTCAGGATAAGAACAGAAATCGGGCTCCGCCGGCGCAGCAGCAGCAGGAGGCCCCATTAGCCAAAGTGGTGCTTCAGGTTAAGAACAGTTTCAGGTTAAGTACGGACCTCCGGAACGAATTAAGTACTTAACCCGAGGTACCACTGTACTGCTTTAAATGTGTAGTACAAATGAGTTCTAGGATGCAGGCCAAATCCAAAGGCCTGGCAAACCTGATGAGGCTTGTGGGTGGGAGTTTCCCCACTGCTGGTTAGACAATATTGTTCCGGATTGACCAATGGTCTGATGTGGTTTAAGGGAGCTTCCTGGGCAGAGAAGTCCCCCAACCCAACCGGCCAGAGAAGGTCCTTAGGCAAAAATCTCAATTCACAGCCAGGTGTTTTTCTTTCTCTACTTTGGGATGGGAGTTGGGGCACTGCAGGCCACAGATTTGCAACACAAGGAACGGTATACTCACCACTCCGGACAGCTCCATCCCCCGGCAACCCTGGCGCTAAATGGATGTGCGTCCTCCCCATCCGCGAGAGGCCGTGGTGGCGAATTCCTGGCCAGTGGCGCAGATAGGTGCCATGGGCCACAACCTCTGGGAAATCCCGTGGGTCCAGTAGTGGGATCAACTCCAGTTCAGACACCTGGTGTGTTCATGGAACATTAATGGTCAATTTATGAGGTTTTACCTGAGAGAGCCCACATACTTTCAAGTTTGCTGCCATAAGGAGGGGGCTAGCGGGGAGCCCTTTTCAGCCCAGGGGCCACATTCCTTTTGGGACAACCTTCTGGAGGCCACATGCCAGTGATGGGCAGGGTTAGAGGTCAAAGTGAGCAGAGCAACAAATATAAATTATATCCTGACATAGTAGGCTAGTTCCTATGCACCCTCACAAACACCCCTCTATATTCAGGAACTCAATAGTTCACAGGCACATTCCAATCAGGCAAAAACATTCAAAAATATAAAAAAGGGCTGTCTAAAGTTTCAAGAGGCCTGGAAGGCCCAAGGTTCCTCACTCCACAACTCATAAGGGCTAGAAACTCAGGCTAATACCACACTGGCATTTAGCATGGAATTGCAGCTCATTCCCGTTTTTGTTCCCATATATGACAACTCCTTCACCCTTTTCCCCACCTGCAGCGAGTGCCCTTGATTGGCCCGGATCTGGAGCTGCCCGCTGGAAGGGTGGGGGCGTAGAGCAAAGCGCTGCTTTTCATTTGTCTCCACAACGCGCTGCACGTCTTCCAGGGTCCAGGCCTTAAACTGTGGCAGATGAAGGACCTCCGCCACATCCACGAAGCCATCTGCAGTTTGGGAAGAACAAAATGTTTAAGAACTCCCTTCTTTGACAGCACTGTCAAGCCAGCCAGCTGGACTGAGGTGAGAAAAGAATGGCTAAAAATGTACATAGCTTTTAAATAAATTCCCCACAACGTTAATAGTGAGAATGGAGCATAATGGAGGAACAGGTGCATTTTTAATTCAGGGCAGCGCCAAATGCTAGAGCAGCTTGAGAAACCAAAGGTAAATCCATCTTTAAAAGTTTAATTCAAGAGTGGGTAACCTCAGGCCCAGGGCCTGAATGTGGCCCTGCAGGTCTTTCTATGTGGCCCTCAGAACTCTCCCCAGGCCATCCCTGCCTCTCTCTGTTTGGGGCTGACTGCAATGTGCCCTTGAACTCTGATAATGCCTCTCGCTTGTCTGGATAGAAGACAGAAAATAGTGGTGGGGTTGAGTGTATGTGTAGAAATGTGTAGAGCCCCATGTACAAGAGCAAAATGTGCGTTTATTGCTCCGCCCACATGTGCCTCTGGCCCCGCCCACCATTGGCATGTGGCCCTCGGAAGGTTTCCCAAAAGGAAAAGCGGCCCTTGGGATGAACCAGATTCCCCATTCCAGATTTAATTAAATTCTCTTCCCCTGCAACTTGGCTCTACTGCTCAATTCACCTGTGCTCTGCAGGGAACTCATTGCAAAAATTTCCTCCCTGCTCAGAGGGCCAGGGTTTGTCCCAAATTGATTCCAGCTGGGCTGGTGTGTCGGTGGGTGGTTCATCTGAAGGTTTTCTTTAGAAGCTGCTCCACCAATAAATGGCTTCCATTTTTTTAAAAAATGACACATTTGAGGGTTGCCAGCTTTTCCTTTTGGCAGGGCTCTTCTGCCTTTAACTGTCCTGTGCCTGGCAGAACAGGAGCAGGTGAAGGTTTTTTTTCTTTTCTTTTTCCCAGGCAGTGTTGTGAGGAGTGGAAGGGCAGAAACACTCACCAAGCCCCATCTGTAGCCCCAACTTCTCTGCCCCATGGCGCAGCACATAAGAAAGAGCCTTGGAGAGGCGAACACCTGCATCCTGAAACAAAGTTTGGAGACAAACTGAGAGGGCGAGTATTCAATTTTTTTTTTACATTTTATGCTCCCAATTTTCTGCAGAGAGCACAAGGAAACATACATTGTGCAGATTCCCCCAACAACCCAGTAAAGTGAATTTCATGGTTGAGGAAGGAATTTTTCCTGGGTCTCCTCAGCCCTAGCCTGGGGCAGGTGGGAGCCAATACTGTGCCCTGCAGATGCTGTTGGCCTCAGACACTGTTGCAGGCTGCAGTTAGAGGAGAGGTGGAGGGCAGGGCCAATCCTGTCCTCCATAGACCCTCCTTTTCCAGGGCTCGAGTATCTTCAAAAGTTGGCACAGGTGCAAAAATTTCACTAGAGGTTGCAAGGAAACGGGAGAAGTTGCCTGTCTTAGAATTCTCCCTTCTAAACAGCTCTTTTATTCTATTATTTAAAAGTAGTACAGGAAAATGGTATCCTCCCAAGGTGGGCTACAACTAACAAGGCTATTGTATTTTTACCTGATCTCTGTGTCTCCTCCGGTTTCCGTGTTTTCTGCCTCTTCTGGGAGGATTTTGCAGACGCTCCCCAGCATCTGGTGCTTCTCCATCCATAATGATGATGACTCAAAAATCCAGAAACCCCACGGGTAGTTGGCTGGGGGCGTTGAAACTACTGGACCTGTTTTCCAAAATCCTTATTTCCCCATGCCAGTTACTTACTGCAGCTTTCCCAGTTTTCTCTCTTCTCCCCTGTCTTTCCCTGGACTCCACTTCGGATCTCAACACCGCCTCCCTCCCCAGTTCCCTAAACGACACGCTCCCGAAGTGCGAGCGGCGCTCAGAAGGAAACCTTGAAGTCCTTTTTGTCAGCGAGCACGACGGACCGCACAGACTTCTGGGAGTTGTAGTTCCTACTCCCCACCTAAAAGCTGTTACTTATATGGTCTCTTCTTCTACGGGCAAGAGACGCAGCTCAGTGGTAGAGCATCTGTTTTGCATGGGGCAGGTCCCAGGTTCAATCCCTGGCAATTCCCTGTCTGAAACGCTGCCAGCCAGTGCAAGTGATATGGGAGCAGGATGGACCAAGGGGTCGGACTTGTTATAAGGCCTCTTAGAATTGTAGCGTTGGAAAGGGACCCTGACAGTCATCTAGTCCAACCCCCTGCAAAGCAGGAATCTTGCCCACAGCTGTCCCTGGGTGGGCTTGAACTACTAACCTTCTGGTTTTAACAGCCAGATGCACTGACCCATCACACCACTGCCAGGTGTTTACCACCACCTCCTTGACCCTAGTGGCATGCTCCTCTACTTGCTGCCATCTTTGTCCTGCTCAACTTTTTTGGGGTAGCTCAGGGGCGAGTGGAGGAGTGCGCTGCCATTCATGGGCGTACCATCAGGGTCAAGGAACAGGAGGTGGCAAACTGCTGGCAACAGTGAGCGCCTGGCAGTGGTGAGGGCCGAGGTGGGGCAGGCACAGGGGTTTTTGCCTCCAGCAGCAAAACATCCCTGGGCGCAGTCTGAAGTGTCTTCAAGGGCAGTCCCACGCACAGCACAGCACAGCACAGCACAGCACAGCACAGCACAGCACAGCACAGTAATCCATCCTGGAAGTTATCAGAGCATGGAGTCCTGTGGCCAAGTCACACGAACCAGCCAGTTTGGAAACAATCCCTTGAGCCTCTGAGGCCACCTGAGCTTCAAGTGTCGGATCCAGGAGCACTCCCAAGCTACTGAAAGTTGCAATAAAGAACTGTTTTTGTAAGATTTCATTTTTCCAATGAGATGGTAGTGTGTGTGTATGCATGTGCACTTGTGTACAATGAGTGAGCATGCACACCTCAGTCCAGGAATAAAGGTGCTGGGCGACCATGAGGTGGCACTGTCCACCTTCCTTTTGAGCCTCCTTTTGTGTGCTTTATCCTGCCTTTTACTACTGGCCTATGGAAGGTCATTCCAAGGGTAAAGGAGCCTGAGATTGGGGGGGGGGGCTCGTTTGCAGGGGGATGCCAACAAAGTGGAAGAAACTTTACCAGCTGCTGGGTATGCATGTGCACTTTTCTGCTGTTCGATCTGCTAAAAGCCAATGATTATTTTCTTCCTTTCAATGGGTTTTCATTCATTAATCAATATTAATTAATTTGCTCTCCTGTCTGTGTAGCTTTTTCCTTTTGTCATAAATTAATGCCCAAGTTTGATCAACTTGTGGGAAGCAGCTGTGGTGTTGGCATCTCTTTGTGAAATGAAGCTGCTGCCATGATTGGTTGCCACAGGCCCGGCAAGGGGGGGATCTGGGGGTGCCACTGCCCCTCTTCCAAATGAGCTTCCTTTCCTGTGAGACTGCAGGGGGCTGGTGTTGTGCCAGCCCTCCTTGCTCTGAGTCGCTCTGGCACTGTGCCACCTTTTCAATTTTTAAAGGTGAGCTGGGCCTTTTCTGTGTATTCTACTAAACACCCCCTTGATCTGCACTGCCACCATAAGGTAATTTTTTATCTGAACAAGTCAACAACCCTCACGTAGCCAAGGAAGAGGCATGTGGCAAAATACAACTGATTTATGAAAGAAAGCTGAATGAGGACTTCCAGATGCCTGAGTTCACAAGTATATAGTTTCAAATGTCGCAGCATCTTATCTGTCCCTTTATTACAGTTCTAACCATGGCTATTATTCTATTCTTTTGCCACTCATCTAACCAACCCTGCTTCACATCCACCCCCAGCTCTTCCCTCTCTGATCTCCAGGCTCTAACTGACTCTCAACCGACTCCCTCCCAGCATTCAAACCACTCTTCAAACTCTCAGCCAATCATTGCTCACCATTCACTCTGGTGGAGGACACACTGTGTTCTTTCTGAGATAGTCTGTCTACCTTTGGTCTGCACCCTGCACTCAGCTCTCCCCTGTCGCTCCCAGAAGACGTCTGCAGGCAACAGGATCCACAACCCGGGAAACAGCTTCCACTGTTCGGCTAAACCAGGCAAAGGTAGCTGATGGGTCTCAACTTTAGCGCATTGACTAATAGGGGGTCCAACAGTCAAGAAGGCGGTTTCTGCACGTGCTGTAGAGGGAAGTGAGGGCTGGACGGGTCTCGCCAACAGGGGAAGGTAAGCCTCTTTGTAGCAAAACTCCTCTAAGGGGCAGCTCTCTTCTGAGAGCCTCCCCTTTCCCAAAGGGAGAGGGGGCTTTGGGGGGGTCTCATTGTGTGTGAGGAGTCTGTGTGTCCAGCAAGCGAGGGGAAAAATATTGCGATGAGTGGAGTGTGTTGGATGGGGTGCAGCAGGCTGGGGTGGGTATTACCATGGTCTTAGTGGCCATGCCATATCCCCCACCCCCCAGTGATTGCCCCATCCTGCCACAAGAAAGCAATCATTTTGGGGGGAGGGGGTCTCTCCTAGATGTCACCAAGTCCAACTGTTGTCAGCCTAGCAGGTCAGGCCTCTTATTTACTCCATAACCTGGATTTTATGCATATTGTCAGGCAGGGATGGTGGATTTGGAGTTCTCTAATTCCATTATCAGCAGGATAAATATTGCTACGACCCTCTGACTTGGCCGTCCCATTATGTCAATTCTCTGCCTCTCATCCACAGAGTGACTCCTCCCCCTGAAATCGTTCCCTAAATTAGTACAGGATCCTGCACCCTTAAGTGAGGAGATGAGCATCAGGTTTATTTGCACTTCCCTTGAATTGGGTTGGGAAGCAGTTTCCTCCCTCTCCCTGCGTTCAAATGACAAGTGATGCTTGAATCCAAGGAGCACTGTGAGGAGGCCAGCGGGATCATCCTGGATTTTTTGTGTGCTCTCCAGCTAAAGCTCTACGCCGCCCCCATCTCCTCTTCTGCCACCCTGGCCGCTGTCCCTGACCTGGGAATGGGGTCACGTGTCCACATGAGCTCTTGGATCCTGGCATAGGTCTTGCTGTCCACTGGATAGTTGTTTTTCTGAAACAGTTTTAAATGATCCAGGTGAGGGACTGAGGGAGGCAGGTATCTGCAAAGCTTGCAGTACCAGTAAGGCTTCCCCAGCTCATCCTCAATCCCATAAAGGAGGGAGGGTGCAAGTTTCAGATGGAAAGAGAACCAGGCCCCAAAGGCTCAGCTATTTTCCTCATCCCCATCCCCAAACTCACCGCCAGTGACAGCCGAAGGAGGCCCATCGGCCCTTTGCCTCCAGGAGCCACCCTAACACTCTGCTGCTCCAAGGCGACCAGAAAGGCCTGCAAGCCCTTCTCTGTGATTTGGTTACCTGAGTTTGGGCACGAAGCAAAAGAAGAGAACTAAACTCAGGATCTCCCTCCCCGTTCGGAGGGTGCTTGCTCCAGTCCCCACCCTCTCCAAGCCCATCTTGGGAACTGTATGGAGCCGGCACAGCTGGCCAAGCACTTGGCTCTGCTTAGAGCCATCTACAAATCAGGAAACAACAGCAGCTGGGTCAGCTGGTCAGGAGCCCCATGAAAGGCCTTGGCTCCCAACAAAAAGCCGCTAGGTGAGTCACTCTCTTCTCCCCGCCTGGCCCAGCCCGGCCCTGCTGTTCCAAGGGAGACGTACGGATGAGGTTCAAGTAGATGAGGACCCGGTTGCCTGGCAGGAAGACTTGCCCATCCCTGTGCTCTGCTGGCTCCAGCAGCGGATTCACCATCTCAGTGGGCTCTATCACCTGCCCAGGAAAACAGAAAGGCTGGTGAGGCGAAGGCACCATGTAGGAAAGATGGCAGCCATTCAACAGCTTGTTGAAGTCCTTGGCTCTAGAGTAATGGGGGGGGGGGGTCATCAATGCTTCCTGGCAGGAACTGGCATGGCCGACGGTCAAGAATGATGACAGTTATGGGAGCTACAGTCCAGCAACACTGGGAAGGCCATAGATGTTTCCCAGCCCTCTCCTACACTCTGTGAATGTGCGGATATGTGAGGCTGGAAGGGCTGGTGTGTGGATGGGGCAGAGAAGAAACTCCCCCCACCCCTGGCTACTGGCCATTATTGCTCTTGGGCTCCAAACACACAATCTGGAGGGCCACAGATGGTCCCTGTGTGAAGGAGGAGGGGAAGGATCCTTGCCTTGAGGTTTGGCTGTTTGGTGTCAAGGAAGGGTGAGGGGCTGGGGCTACCAGTTTCCTCCTTGAAGAACTAAGCCAGGTCAAGAGCTGAGCTGGACGATGCTCGAATGAGCCTCACCTCCACTTCTATGACTTGAGCCCGTTTGTCTTTGGTGCCTGATTTTGCTCCTTTGCCGCGGGCGGCTTTCGGTTCGGCAGGAGGAGCCGCTGTGGGGGGAAATCAAGAAGGCTGTGGTCAAACAGCCCTTGCGAGTGCCAGTGAAGGCCTGAAAACAGTCCATAGGGTGGGGGAGGAAATGGCAGTAAAGAGGGCACCTTTCTTGGCCTGCTTGGAGTCTTCCTTCTTGGACTGAGCTGCTGGTGTTGCTGGTGCAGCCGTTGCTGCACTGGCCTGGCCCTTGTCATCCTTCTTAGGAAGTTCCTAGAAAGAAGGGAAGGTTTGGGTTGTGTGTTTTTTTTTAATAAATAGGTAGTGCATAGTCCCTTCCCCCACCCCTCTAAAAATGGTTCAAATCTAGGGCTGCTATTTGTTCGGATTTCCCCGAACATTACTGGGATTTCAAAGGCGGAATTGACATCCGGGGGGAATTTCAGAAAGGCGGCACTTGGTCTTGGATCTTAGGCGAGTCAATCAAAAAAGCTCAAGAAAGTTCGGCGTGTCCTGGTTTTTACTTTTTGAAATATGGCAACCCTATTCAAATCCAACCCCGCACCCAGAATCACACCTCAGCCAAACGTGCTGGTGGGAAGGGAAAGAAGAAGGGGTCAGGGCTGAGATAACTGGGGAGGGGGAAGGGGATGTATCCTAGACTGGGAACCCAGCCTTGCTGCTCCCACCATCCTTCACTTACTAATTGAATTCCACAACTAGAAGGGGTGACACAAAGCAGTAAACAAAACCAATGAGAGATAGTAAGAAAGTAGAAAAGGTTTTATATTTCACTTTGCTAATTAGAGCGGCAGAAGTGGGGGGGGGATGGTTGTCAGGGGGTTATATTTAGAGGCTGGGACAGTAGAAGGGAAGGACTGGGGGTGGGGGGATGCAGGCCCTCTCCTGGCAGAGGAAACTGTGCAGCATTCAGGAGGAGGAGGAGGATAGGTTCATTTGTATCCTGCCTCAAGGGGGCTTTCAGGCTAAATGGCTTCCACACCAATTAGCAGCAGAGCAGAAAATGAGGTTGGCAAAGCACATGAAGAGTCAGTGGAAGCAAAAGTGAAAAGCAGCAGCCAAGGCTAGGGAGGATCAAAGGCTCTTCCCCTGGCTCTGAGATGCTATCTGTGCAAATGGGGAGCCACCACAGAAAAGTCCTTGCACCCAACAGTCCCCAGCCTAGCCTCTGGAAGTAGAGAGGCAGAAGCCATGGGAGATAAACAGGAGGAGGAGAATTAGCCTCCCGGCAAGAAGGAAACCCCATCTCTCCACTACCCCCTGCCTCCCTCAACCACAGTGAGGGCAAGGCCTTTCAAAACAACATTCCTAGGATCCCCTCATTTCAGACTGTCTCCTGGCTTGCTCCAGGGCTCTCACTTTCTCCTTCTCCTTCTCCTTCTTCTTAGTGATGGCTTTGGTGGTCTTGGCTGTCTGCAGCTTATCGAGGGCTATGCTGCTCATGTGGCTGGAGGGGCGCTCGTTTTTCAGTTCCGCATGTCTCTGTGGCTTGAGAGAGAGGAGTGGAAACAGTCGGCTCAGAAGAATAGCAACCTCTTGGCAGAAATGGCCCTGTGCTGATTCCCCAGCCCAGTGGCAGCAGAGATGGATCAGGGTAGTCTCCTACTGCGCAAGCTCTGTTACTTATTGCAGGAGACTCAGAGGGAAAGGGAGATAGAGTTGCAATGTGCGGTGCAGCCATAGAGGGAGCCTGGCTTTGGAAATGGAAGGACTGACATGCATCCTAGCAAACTGAATGCTGGTTCAGCCATTTGTGGTCCCTCTCCACCCATACTTCTGGTAAGTTTTACAGCTTTTTAAAATTTAACTACTACTACTACTAATAATAATAATAAACACTACACGAGCAACTGTGGTTCATCCTAAAATAAGCAACAAAAAGTGCAAGAACAAGAGGAAACAGTTCCAGAGATTTAGGGCTGGTGGGCAGTTTCTCTATGAGGCCATGCCACAGGTAAGCCAAATAGCTCTGGGCACAGCCAGCTTCTGCTGCAAACTTTCAGGCCCTAGAGAGGGGGGTTCTGGAGCCCACTCATCCACCCCCCCCCCACTTCCTCTGGCACTTCTCTCCTTCCTGCTTACCAAGCGACATCTTTCCTGGACCTCCTTCTCCAGCAGAAGCCGCCTCCTTTCTACCACCTCCATGTGTGTGAGCGCAAATGGGCCAAGAACCTGTGGAGTGAGCAGGGCAAGGCTGTTGGGATGGTGAGATATTCCTTCCTCCCTGGACCCACTTGCTGTTCTGCTTGCCCTGGCTGCAGAGGCCTGCCTGCTATAGAGGGGAGGGAGGCAGCAATGTTGTCAATTAGGGCTCCTGTCCCACGCATCCCATTCCCAAAAAGGGGAACCTCCTGAACCGCTTGAAGGGCCACAGCCAGACTGACCTCTGCGAGCTTCAGGGCTCCTTCATCTTTGATCTGGTTGTGCGCCAGCGACAAGGAAAGCAGCGAACGATTGAGCCGCAGGCCCTGTGCAGGAGGAGCCAGAAAGACATGGAGGAAAAAGCACAGGGGGGATTAAGTGGCTGGAGGCCAAGGGACTGGAAGGGGAGCAAGCTCACATTTTCCGGGAGAGAAGGCCCCGGGTGCTGAGCAGTCCCAGGACTGCAACCACCCTGGCCAAGTCGAGGATGCAACTCTCTGAGGCTTCCAAATACTGATGGGCAAACTCCCAATTTGTTCTGTGAGCACTGTTGGATGTGTCTACGTACACCAGTGTGATTCTAGGCAGCACTGCCAGTCCAAATGGGTTGTGAAGAGGAAGGATGCCTTCCCACTGGACTTTTCAAAACAGTAGCTGCCTCACAAGGGCTGCCCTTGTATAACAGTTGCATGTCTGTTTCAATGGGGAGTCAGCAACTGCTGATCCTGTTTTCCTGCATTCCAATCCAATATGCGAGTTGCCTTTTGCCAAAGGAAGCTACCTTGGAAAAAGGGCACCCTAGCCAATGACATCTTCTGCCTAGGTCACAGGCATGGCCAAACTTGGCCCTCAAGCTGTTTTGGGACTACAACTCCCATCACCCCTAGCTTAACAGGACCAGTGGTCAGGGATGATGGGAATTGTAATCCCAAAACAGCTGGGGGGCCAAGTTTGGCCATGCCTGGCTAGGAGAACCAAAGAGCTTTCACTACGCCAAAATTACAAACAGAGACTTTTCCAGCCACACCAAGGAAAAAGGGCAAACTGCTACTGGATCACCAAAGAGCCAGTGGTCAGCTGTAAACTGACAGTGGGACTGCACTCCCACAGAGCCTTTCCTCCATCCTGACAAACCACTCTCTCCCATCTCTTCAGTCTTGGGATGCTATTTCTAAACCACCTCCCAGTCTGTCCCTACAGCACTCTTGCCAGAAGCTCCCACTCCTGGCTTTCTTCGGAGAAAGTCACCCTCCCTCCCCTGAACCTCCAAGAGCAGAATGTAGGCCCTGAATCCTTTGGCCTCTGCCTAGGTGCAGAGCTGCCTCAGGCCTCCTCACATCGGCGATGTAGCCGGCACCCACATCCGTGATGTGGTTATAGCTGAGGTTGATGGAGGCAAGGTTCTTGTTTGAGCCCTTGAGAGAAGAAAGCGCCTGCCCAATCAGTAAGGCCGCCTCGTCATCGATCTCGTTGTTCCGGAGGGAAATGTGGGCCAAGCTGAGAGGAGAGGAAAAGAAAGAAAGGAGAGGCCACTTCTCAGCAGGACTGGGCACCCAGCTGCCCTAGAAAGGGCCTGGATTACTGCAATTGCACCGGACACATATTTTTATGGCTCCTGTCTTGCCTTATGCCAAGTCAAACCACTGGTCCATCTAGCTCAGTACTGTAAAGACTGACTGGCAGAGTGGCTCTACAGAGTTTTAGGCAGGAATCTTTTCTCATCCCCGGGTACTGGGCCTTGGACATTCTATGCCGCTGAGCTGTGGTCCGTCCCTTCCTTTGGGCTCTGTGTATGCTAGAGGCAAGAGACCTCCATGCACACATGCATGCGCACGCCCTCACCCAGACACACCCAGAGCTCAGTCTTCCACTCCCAATCTCCCCCCAGGCATCCCCTCAGTTCTCACTTGGTCTCTTCAGCAACCAGCTTGTGGTACAATCGCTCACGCATAGGGTTTCCCTCCACGGCCAGTGTCCTGCAAGCAGAAGGAGAAGAGGGGTGTGGATATGCTCTCCTTCTCTGCCCACCCAATGCACATGAGCCACTGTCAGGCATTTGCCCCTTTCCGTTATTCTACTGTTGATCTTATTTTTAAAAAGAAAAAATCAAGATGGTGCTTGTGGGATCAAGTAACCAGGGCATTTCTGCAGGCGGGAAGTAGGTGTCAAGACTGAACACCTTCCTGTCTATGCCAGCAGCATTTGCCATCTCCTGTGACCTTGGCTGGCTAAGCCATCTCTTCTCAAACTGTGGCCCTCCAGTTGTTGTTGGGCTCCAACTCCTAGCAGCCCCAGCAGCCAGCATGGCCCAATGGTCAGTCAAGGATCATGGATGGTGGGGGCCCAACAGCATCTCAGGGCATCTGGCTGCCCAAAGCTCCCTAGTGCCAAGGAGTCCACCTCAGCCTTGGCCCCCATTCCTACAATTCTGGCTCACTTGGGCCCCTAAAAGCCCAGCCTTCCAGCCAGTTGATCCGTCCGAGAAATGTGTTGCCCTCCTCCTTGCCTGGGCCTCAGCCCTTGCTCCTGCCTGCTGCGATTAACCACCCTGTCTGACTCTGGACTCCCAGGCTGTTGTCTCATCACTTGACATTGGGGAGGAGACCCTGGCTGAGGCCTGACAGGCCCTGAGCCAAGACTTACTTGAGTGTAGAGCAGGTTGGCACAATGGAGAGGAGAGAGAGGAAGGTGACGTCTGTCAGGCCAACCTTCCAGAGTCTGAAAGGAGAGCAGAGTGGATGAAACTTGGGAATTCAGGAGAAGTATTCCCCTTTAGCCTGCAGGAGGATGTTGGGTGAACCACTAGCCTGAAAGCCATGCCCCCTGCCCCAGGATTTCGGGCCACTCACCGAATTGATTGGAGGTGGGAAAGAGCTGGCAGGCACTTGGCAAAGATACCCAGCATCTTGTCTTCGATTTTCCAATCTGCTGACAGAGAAAAGCAGGTGGGGCTTTCGTTGGCCTTGAAGCCCCCAGCCCACCCTGCTCAGGGGGGCACAAAGAGGGGAGACGGAAGGTCTGTGTGGACCAGGGAGAGGGACACCACCTCACTCACTCCGGATGAAGATCTCCTTAGTGGTTTTGGGGTCCTCATGTTCCAAATCCACCTGGATGGTGGGGCGGAAGAAGGCATACTTGCACTGGATCTGTGCAATGATGTAGGGACCCTCCCTCTCGGCCAGTGGGTCAGGCTCCTCTGTGGAGACAAGTCAGGTAGCTCACCAGGGTAGCAACAAGGAGGAAAGAGCCTGGCAGCTTCTCTCATGGGTCCGTAAGGAACAAGTCATGGTTCCAGGAGGGAAGCTAAACTGGCACCCTACGGAGCACCAAACCCTTCTGGATTCATTGACCAGACATGGCCTCCTCTCTGCTCAGCGATAATCTTACCTGGCCTCTTCCACCTTATCTGATGTCTCTCCATCGAGCAGCTGCCTCTTTGGTCTGGCCATTCCCAAGAGGGTAGAATTTTGCTCTCCCATCTGTCTGCACCCACCCACAAAGTGGAAAGGTGACTGTTGCCAACGTGGTGCCCTCCATATGTTAAACTTGTATCAGCTCTAGCCAGCATGTCCATACAATGCTGGGGCTGACAGGCGCAGGGTGTGCTGGCTGAGGCTGATGGGATTTGTAGTCCAACATGATCTGGAGGCCACCATGTGAGGGAAGGCTGATCAACTGCATGCCTCATCTTCTGTGAAAACGGATTTTGGAGATGGCCATCTTTACACAGGAAGCTGAACTGTATTGAGTCAGACCTTTGAGGTCCATCTAACCCAATCCAGGCTTCACTGACCAATAATGGTTCTCTCCAGGGTTTCAGACCAGAAGACTTTCCTTCATGGAAGTGCCATTGGGGATTGAATCTGTGGCTTCCTTTCTGCAAGGCAGATGCTCTGCCACTGAGATACTCCTTTTCTTCTAAAAATAAACTCCAGTCCTCATGGTTCTGATTGAGTTAAACAGGGACATAGGAAGCTGCCTTAAAGCGCCTCAGATCATCGGTCCCTCTAGCAATTACTGACTGACAGCAGCTCTGAGGAATCTTTCCAAGATCAACTTGGAGATGCCTGGGATGTTTATAATACTTTATGGAGTTGATTGCCCTTATGCTGGTAACTGAGGCACTGTAAGAAAAATGCTACCAGGTTCAGCATTTGAGCAAAGACGCACTCGTTTGTTGTCAGGATCGTGCCGCAGAGAAGTAGCAACATCCAAGGGGACTGCGGAGATAGCACCGATGAACTGCCTTAAACTCTTGACCACCAACCCCAGTATTTGTAACTCATGTGCCTCATTGTGAAGTGGGGAAATATTACAGAGGATGTAAAGCCCAATGAAGTTATTGAGAGGAACGAGCACCACTCACCCTGGACAGCAAAAGAATTGGGGTGTGGCCTCAGTGTAACTTTTGGGATCTCTTGGAATCCAGCCCGGGTGCAGAGCTCCAAGAAATCCTGCTCCAGGATCCCTGTGCACTGGTATTCCTCTGTGAAGAAAGGGGAGAAGCCGCAGGAGGGCTTTAGAGAGACCAAGCAGCTGGCATTCAGATCCTAAGATTGTATGTGGGTGGTGGCAGCTAGTGGCTAGAGTAGAGTGGAGCTGGGATGCAATCCATGCTCAACTGTGGAACTCAACACAGCAAGCCACCATATATCAGCCACGCAGGATCGTCATGAGATTGAAAACTTCCCTAGAGCGTGGCTGAGTCAAAGCAGAATGAGAGATGGGGGGGGGGCAGAGTAGATCTTCCTACCTTCCCCATGTTCAGCCCTTCTGGCAGCATTCCTGGCTTCTTCTTCCAAGGCTGCAGCCTTGTCCTTGGCCCCCCGCTCTCCTTTTTTCCCCATGGCGCCCCTCCCTCTGGAAAGGACTCTGTGAGGACAAAGAAACGAATCATGAGATTGTAGGAAGTGGTGGGTGAAGGTCCCTGAATGGGGACAAGAGCTGAAAGATGTGAGGGCTGGGGGCGGGGGGCTTCAAGGCCCTTAGATTATGACTGATTTTTTTGAGATGTTGGAGATCCCTGGAGGGGGGAATCTGTTAGATTCAAAATTCTGTCAGAAGGCTCTCTCCTTGGCTGAACGGGGGAGGGGGTTTCTGTAGCAGTGGGTTGGGGGTCCCTATGAGGGTCTGGAAACGGGATAAAGAGGGAGCAATTGACGGTCAGCCATGGGGATATGTGGGGTGGAGTCCTAACGGGCAGGAGGGGCCTCAAAGTGGGTGCTGGCGACTTATTAAGAAGGACCCTACGGGAGATGGGGCAGGATTTGAGAGGGGGGATTTGAAGGCGAGGCTGCGCCCACTTTTATTGGAGAAGGTGAGTCTCCCTGCCAAGGCCACGTGACGAACCCTCTTCCCACCCCCACCTCACCCCGCCCCGCGCCTCAGAGGTAACAGCGGTATATCAGTATCGAGGTCAGCCCCCTCCCTCAACTCAGCTCAGGCCTCGCACGGCTGTGTAGGCCGCGGTCGCCGTGGCAACCAAAACCCGGCAGCAGCTAGGCGGGGAAAGAGGCAGGGCCGAAGCGGCTGCAGTAAGCCCCGTTGGCCACTAGAGGGCGCAGGAGCAGCGCTGATGGCCAAAGTCAAGGCATCCCCCCTCCATCCACCTGTCACCTGCTCGCCAAAGGGCGCCGCCGCCACGCCTGCGGAACGGGCACGTGTGAAGCTCCCCCAGGGTCTTTCGGGGCCCTGTGGCCCCTGCAGTGGGGAGAAGAGAGCTAGAAAGAGGTATATCCCCTTTCCCGCTTTCCCTGACCTCCCCTATCACCAAAAGGGCTTGATCTGGGTGCTGCTTGCTATGGTCTGGGGAGAGGTGGTTGGGGAAGGAAACTTTTGGCATGGGGGGCGGAGCAGGAGACCCCCACCTCCCAACCCTTCCCCAAAGGGCCTGACAAGAGTACAGGTTCCCCCATCTCCCCTGTTCATACAAGCTGAATGGGGTGGAGGGGGAATAAATAAGGAGATAGACCATGGCTAGGCAAACTAAGGCCCGGGGTCCTGGATCCGGCCCAGTCGCCTTCCAAATCTGGCCTGCAGATGGTCCAGGAATCAGCATGTTTTTACATGAGTAGAATGTGTGCTTTTATTTAAAATGCATCTCTGGGTTATTTGTGGGGCATAGGAATTAGTTCATTCCCCCCCCCAAAAAAATATATAGTCCGCCCCCCCCACAAGGTCTGAGGGACAGTGGACCAGCCCCCTGCTGAAAACGTTTGCTGACCCCTGAGATAGACCCACACTTTCTCCCTAAAATCTTCTCCCCCCGCCATCCTTTCCATTTGACTCTGCTTAGAAGCCTACACACATACACACACTAGCAGGGAGTGCCTAGTGCCACCCACAGATTTGTAGGAACAAAAACAAAAAAGTGTTTTTAAAATGAGTAGTGTTATTTGTGAGTGTGGACTCATCATGCCAAAAACCAAGGGAAGTCATGCCAAAGTCATATTTCAGTCTGCCATTTTGAATCAAAATGGTACTCAACATCCAAATGTAAATGAAGACTGCCACCCCACCTTAGGAACCTTTATCCTGAATTTGGTGATGCTGTCTTGATTGGTGGCTGAACCTATGCCCCAAGAGGGCTAAAGTCATATTTGGGTCTGTCATCTTGAATCAAAATGGCACCCAGCATCCAAACATCAATGAAAACTACTGGCCCCCATCCTGGGGAACCCTTATGCTGAGCAACGATATCTTACGAGGCCTAACCTATGCCATAAAACAGGTGAAGTCATACCAAAGTGACTTATCAGTCCGCCATATTGAGTTAAAATGATGGCTGGTGTCCAAACATCAATGACAACTGCCAGTCCCACCTCAGGAACCCTCATGCTGAGTTTGTCCAAAATATATTGAGAGGTGGCCAGACCTATTGTCAGAAAGCGTGCCAGTCAGTAAATCACACAAAGTTGAAGTTAACTCTTTATTAGCAAAAACACAATCTTCACAGACATGGCTGAGTGTCAGACCTAATGAGTGCAGGTCTTATTCCATGAAATCAGTTATAATGTTTTTTTTGGGGGGGGGGTCTCTTAAAGCAATGTAGAGAAAAGAGACATACAGACACCCCCCAAAGTATCCACTTGGCTGAATGAACTGTGCACTGTTATTATGTAAATAACTTTTGAATGTTGTGACCTGCTTTGAGCATGGCTTACTGTGAAATGTCAGCACGCAAGTAGGTGATGCTGTGTGTTTATGTAATATGCACACACATTTGCATTAGCACACTGTGGGTCTGTGCCTGTAGTGTGCAAGTGTTGTTCAGGAACCAACTCTTGTATCGGCAAACAAGGATCTTTTTGCATTATGTCTGGCTCCTGTGCCTGCTTCTAAATCTGATTTTACAATACCAGTTTGTTCTAAATGCGAGCTTTTAAATGCAACGTTTCTGCTTTGTGTGGTGAATCGCTTTGGGACCACCGTTTTTCAAAAGCAGATTGCAGATTTTTGGTAAATAAAAATAAACCACTAGTAGCTGTCAGACCATCTCTCTCACGCTGCACCATCTTTGCTGAGGGTAGGCCTGGGACAAATGCCAAGAGATTCTCTGGTATGCAAAAGAGGCAGTGAAGCAGGTAGAAAACAAGCAGTGCCTGACAACTATTTGAAGTACCTGGACACCACCTCTCCGGAACAGATCAGCAACCCACCAGTGACAGAGTTTAAATGGCCTCCCTTTCCCCCTCTGCCTGAGTTCCTGGCTTTATACTACTCTTCCCCTCTTTTAAATGCTGCCTTTTTCTGCCCATTGACTTCCAAAGCTGTCGCATGATTCATGAGGACCCCCCTGCGTTTGCACATCCACATAAACAGTTGAGACAGAGGACCATATACACCACCTTGAGCTGCTTAGAAAATGGTGGGATAGAAATGAAATGCAGGGGCATGGGTAGCCAAGAATCAAAATGTCTCTGATTGCCACAGGACAATAAATGCATCAAGTGGTCTTTAAAAAGTGGCTTGGCACCCAGAAATTTACAACTCCAGTAAGGTAATGCTCAAGGTCCAAAAAGCAAGACTGTAAAATAGTATCTGTTCTGAGGCCTCACGCAAGGCCTACTCTATAATGGCAAAGGGAGGCCTGGGGCAACAAAAAGGCAGGAAATCTGCTCTCAATATGGAGGGCGACAGGGTGTCATAGGCGCTTACATAAACTGAATCCGACAAGCGTTAGCCTCAGACTGGGCAATTGCTCTAGTCTTCTTTGAAAGATGATTTGACTCACTATTGGGAGACCTTAAGGAAATCTTCAAAACATTTAATGAAGCTATGAATACAGCCCTTGAAAATAAATCTGAAATTCAGCTGCTTCAAAAGGCAACTGACGATCTAGCACTTAAGCTAGAAGAAAAATCAGACAGAGACAGACAGAAAACCTTAAACATTGTGGTTTACCTCAAAAAGCAGAAGGGGCGGATATGGTTCCATTTATAATCCACTGCCCTCAGTGGATTGAGAGGGGACTCATACAGTCCCAACTGGGAAAAGCAGAGCAGGTGAATTCCCAAGGGACGTTGTGATCCGGTTTGAGCATTGCAGGGTCACTTCAAATTCTGAGGAAGTGAATACTAATGTTATTAAGCACCTTAGGACAGGTAAATCACTGGGACCAGATGGATTCTCCGGCAAATATTACCAAGTGTTTCAAACTGAGCTCTCCCCATGGTTTGCAAAATTATTCAGTTTATACATTATTATACATCTGTGGGGGTCAATCCCACAAACATGGAAAATGTTCATTAACCCTATTTTTGAAGCCAGAAAAAGATTTCACAAAAATGAACTCATACAGACCGATTGCACTTATAAATGCTGCCATTCAATGTCAACAGTACTGAACTAGATGGATGCCAATGGCCTGATGTGGTATAGGCAGCTTCCCTTGTTCCTCTGACTTAGGTGGGCCTTTGGCCTGATTCTGCAGCCAAACACACTCAATGTTCTCATCAGGATACATGAAGCAGGTTAACAACAACCTCTCTCACTATCTGTGCTTCTGTTAGACCTGCATACGTTGCTGTACAAGGATCTCCTAGTGTTCCTGAAGCAAAAGGGTGTGAGGCTGGTACTAAAATGCCACAGCAAGAGGGTGCTGGGCTCTTCAGACAACAAGCAGATGTTCAGCCCTGCTCATGGATGATGTCAGGTGTGTGTGCAGGAGCCAGGCCCTGTGAACAGGACTGGGGCCTTCCTAAGTTTGTTCTGAAGAGGCAAGGTGCAGCCTCACAGGTGAGGCTGATTGGTAACTCACAGCACCTGGTAGCAAGAGCTGGGAAGGAATATAAGGTCAGCATTTCCCTTCAGCTCTTTGCCGCAGCAGCATGTTCCCTACCTTGCTGCGTTTGGTTCCTTGACTCCTCAGACCCTTGACCATGACTCCTTACTTCCTGACCCTCGGACCCTTGGCTTCTTGACTCCCAGCTCTCTGATCCTCGGCCTCTTGGCTTCCGGACTCCTGGACTCCCGTTCCGGCTCCCACCCCACCATCTTGCCCCCGGTCCCGACATCCCCAGCTAGGACTTTGATCACCCATGAACCGGACCGTTACAGATGAAAAGGGAGACCATAAAACCAT
Organism: Podarcis gaigeae; assembly: GCF_964106915.1. Taxonomy (NCBI): domain Eukaryota; kingdom Metazoa; phylum Chordata; class Lepidosauria; order Squamata; family Lacertidae; genus Podarcis; species Podarcis gaigeae. The sequence continues at coordinate 12,437,324 of NC_139693.1, read as the reverse complement.
GTTTCCTTGTTTAAAGGTTGTGAGCTAAACAAGGCAGCCCTGGCGTGTTGCCTCTTCCTCCATCTTGTTTCTTTTCTCCATTCAAATGTGTGAGTCCTCTTCATCATTTCCACCTTTGAACCAGGACCTCAGATTTATGAGCTGGTGGCTTCAACATATTCTGAAAAGAAGATGTAAGGTTTTTACCTGCTGTTTCCAACCACCCCATTTCCCCTTTCGGTAGGAGGGAGTAGATGAAGAAGATGGTAGCGAAGGGTACCCTTCATGATCAAACTGCTGAGGTGGAAGGAGAGGGTTGAGGGGTCTTGGGAGAACAGCCCAGGACTTCAAGTGGGCTTCCAGATGGCGGCCATGGCTTATGTCACAAACCGATCAGATTTTGAACCAGACTTTTCTGTGTGCGGGTTTATCTTCCACATTTTCCTGCTTTTTCAGTATTGCGTGTTTGTTGCTATTCTGCTGCTTGCTGCTGAGGTGTGGGTGAAGCTTGATGGGTGGATGGTGCAGTCTCCCCTACCCTGGAGCAGAGAAGCAAGATATGCAGGAGATTAGGGACTTCTGGTGAGTGGCTGATAGTCACCCACACCCACATCCGTAAGCAGTGAAGATCCAACAGGGTTGCAAGGCATTCTGGGAGTATCCTGCTCATTTCCTTCCTCTCCTTTTGAAAAGACCAGGTAGAGAGGGAAGATCTTCTCTGTTGGCACCCCTCCTCCCCACTACTGGCTTCTTCCCATTTTGGACATCAATGGGGTGGCTGTTTTGGTTTAGACTCTCCAATGCCTTTCTTTTTCCCCTCCCCCCCCCCCACAGCAAAATGTTTCCCAATCACCACCCTGCCTAAGAATAAGGTCCCAGTGTTATTGAGCTGGAGGTCAAAATCAGGGAGGAAGCCCTCTGTCCTGTTTTGTTATCTTCCATACACCTCCCCACCCACCCACAGAGATGCAGGTGCTTCCTTCCAAGGAGCTACCTTGAGGTGCTGGCAAACATGCAGGGGGTTCTCCTCCACCTGGAAGGGGATGGCAGCCACCACAAAATGGCACAGAAAGGTGGGCCTGTGACTGCCTGTTGAGGCCATAGCTAATTGGGGAGGTGTACCTTCTCTGAGATTGCCCTCAGATTGCCCTCCCTCTGGTAAGAGTTGAAGCAGATAGGTGATGGGCATTTTTGCCGGGGGAATAGGGCCAAGGGTGGTAACAAGATGCCAGAGGCAAGCCTGTCCCTGTGAGAGCTCCCCATTGGGATTTTTTTTTTGGGGGGGGGCAGAGGACACAGTTGGCTTGTGTCATCTCCGCCATCCTTGTCAATGGCTTCCCATCTGCAAAAAAACCAACCCTTTCGTATTGTGACAAGCTGCAACTGCAGACTAACCCACCTTCCTGATCCTGATCCTACAGTGTGCAAAGGAAGATATCACAAGGGGATGATGGGACAGGAGCAGGGGACCCTGTGGATCCTTCTGGAAGCAGATTGTTCTTGCTTAAAACCTCTTTAGATTTAATCTGCATGTGCTTGACTCCTAGATATATCGCTCCTTTTTCTGTCCTCCCATCTTGGTACTTCCTGGGAGTTCTCTGAGAGTGCTGGGCATATAATGTGTTTCCTGTGATTCAGGGGTTTTTTCTACAATTCTCTTTCTCCCCCCCCCCCCCCATGTCTCCTCTTGCTCAGAAGAGGTGCAGGGTATGAAGGATGCTTTGCTCACCTCCCTCAAAGGTTCAGCAGTGGCCCTGGATGTCTCACCCAAGATTATCTTCCAGACCATCAAGCAGCTCTCACAGAAGCTCGGCAGGCTGAAAGCAAGGAGTTGGGGGTGGGACGGTGCTCTAGCAGGCCAAAGGAACAGGGATGTGGAAGACTTGGTATTCCATTCCACTTCCTCTTATGAAAGTTCTGACCCATCTGCACATGGCCTCAGTTGTGAGAGCCAGGTTAATGGGTTGAAATGGAGGGGGAGTATGAATCATGTGACTCTAGAACCAGAGAACAAATTGGTGGAAGCTGCCTGTGTGTTGGGGGAAAGAATCAAACAAATGAGTTCAAGAAGGCACAGAGGGTGATCTCCAGTGGTGCCAATCTCCTAGCTGCTCTTCCAGAGCAAGTCATTCATGTAGGCTGAGAAAACTGAAGAGGTTTCCACTTTCATTGTGTAAGTATTGCAAGTCCTCACCTCACCCCACCCCAATCCCCATGTGCTGTTCAAGAGCACCCCTCTCTGTTCACCTAGACTCAAAAGCAAATAAGTGTGTTGCATCCAAGCCTAGAGTGTCAGGTATGCTCCCGTAAAGAGAGAAGTGGCTGAGAGGCCCAAAGCTGGAGAAGAGAGCAAATGGAGGGGTCTTTGAAAAACCCTTGACCATCATTACCACCCCCCTATATTGAGAGCCTTCACCTCAGTGCTGTGACGAAAAGGTGAGCAGGTAGGCACATCAGGCAGTCCCCCCACCTTCAAAAACAAGTGGGGAGCTGGAGCTTGTGGGGGGTGGGGTGGGGAGATACTCCTATTGAGAGTCAGACTGGTGGCTGTGCTGTACTTGGCAGTTGTAAAGTACCTTCCTTCTCTCTTTTCTAGGCCAGAAGGCAGTCCTGAAGAAATTTTACACTGGGACAGGAAGGAGATTCTTCTGGTCCAAGCCACCCCTCAGAGCTCCCTCTACCCCACTCAAGCTGTTCCCACCCTGCCCCACCAAGAGAAGCAGCTCCCACCCCCCAAGAGGAGCCACTTGCACCACCACACATCCCATTCCCCTGCCAGAGCAACTGTTTTACCACCATCTCTGGCCAAGAGGAGGAGCTGGTGACACATCACCACCTTGCAAACATTCCTCCTCTCCCCCCACTCCCAACCTCTCCCAGGAGTTGTGGTGGCTTCAAGACCAACTATGGACATTTTGAAATAAAAATAAAAAAAATAAAAAGACAGGCCGCTGGACTTTAGGATCTCGCGCCTGCCTTGGAAACAGGGCCCTTGTTGGTGTTGTCCGGCCAGAGGAAGCTGGGAGGTGTTTTCTGACTTTCAGTTGTAAAGGTCTGTGTGCGTTTTAAGAAAATGAAATATTAAATCTCCCATGAGCTTCCTTTCCTTTTTAAAAAAATATATTAAGTTTCCATTTTATACTATGAAAATACATTCATATTTTTCCACATTGTTTGTTCAAATAAACTGTCGACCTCGCTCCCTCCCACCTTTTAATTCTTTTTTATATCACAGAATTATATACTTCTTCCTTTCCACTGTCAAAAATTTTAACCAAGATGTATAAAGGTATATATAATCAACATTACAAGTCTTCTTAAATAAGTCCTGCCAGTGTTGTTAATTGCTTGCAATTGTCCTTCATATATTGTCCTTTCCTGTGAAGCTGCAGGGGGACAGACGGGTGGAAGGGATGGGTGTTGTGCCAACCCCCTTGCTCTGAGGTCTTCAAGCACCGCTCACTCTTCCCTGTGCCACCTTTTCACTTCAAATTGTACTGCTATGAGCTGGGTCTTTCTGGGGTATCCTACACATCCCCCCCCAACATATCACTTGGATCGGAACAGAAGAACGTAATACCTCTGCTGGATTCAAGCCAGTGGTCCATCTAGTCCAGCAGCCTGTTCTCACAGTGGCCAGCCAGATGCCTGAGGGAAACCCTCAATACAGGATCCGAGCACAAGAGTACTCTCTACGCCTCTGCCACTGCCCCAGTCTCCATCATTACTCCCACTGACTGTGGAGACAAAGCACAGCCATTGTGACTAGGAGCCATCAGTAGCCCTTACATAGACTAGGAAGAGGCAAGTGGCAGAATAAAACTGATTTATGAAAGAACATCAAATGAAAAAACACTAAATGAGGGCTTCAAGATGCCTTTGACTGCATAAGCTTATTGTTTCAAATGTAACAGTATCTTATCTGTCCCTTTATTACAGCTCTAATCAGGCCATTATTCTATTCTTATGCCACTCATCTAACCAACCCTGCTTCACATCCACCCCCAGCTCTTCCCTCTCTGATCTCCAGGCTCTAACTGACTCTCAACTGACTCCCTCCCAGCATTCAAACCACTTTTCAAATGCTGGCTCAGCCAATCATCACTCACCACTAACAGTCCACCTCCCCTTTCCTATTGAACATTACCTTACATCTTCTAATATACCCACCTATTTATGCAAAGTCATCTCAATTACTAATACAGGTGGACATGCATTATTCTATACGAATGAGCCAGGTAAACACAAGGAGCACCTGTCTCAGCCCCTTGTTCAGAGGGTCTGTCAGGGAGGAGAAAGGGATTCCCACATCTCTCTCCCTGGAAATAGCAAACAAGGAAGGGTAGTTAAAATTATAATATACTGGAGTGTAGCGGTTTGTTCCGGACCAGGGTTCAAATCCACACTTGGCTCACTGGGTGACCTTGGGCCAAGTCTCTGCCTAGCCTACCTGACAGGGCTATTGTGCAGATAATTTTTTTTGGGGGGGGGAGAGCGCCACATAACATACAACTCCTTGAGTTATTTGGAGGAAAGTTAGGATTTTCATGTAATCATAAAATTAAGCACCAAGAAAGGTCCCTGGGAGCACAGGTGTGTCTTATAAAAGATGCCTAGATGTTGTGAATGCAGGTGTGTACCCGAGTTGAAAGAGAAGTTGGTTCCATAACACAATGAAGCCCACACACTAAAATTAAAAGGCTTGCCTTATTTCCCTTGATGTCCCAGAGGCATGTGAGGCTGGGGGTATTTAGGGGAACAAACTATAAGGGTGGCCTAGATCCAGCTGCCTGGCCCAACTGAGAGGGCAGGATGGGTGGTAAATTAAGGGATAGGCCAGACTCTGACTTCACAACCGACATTGGGATCCTTCATATTTGTTTCCCAGGAGGCCTGGTGAGGAGTCTGCTTTGAGCCTTGGATCAACTGAAAGTAAAGACACTGGTCTCTTTTGGCTCCGTTGAAAGTGCAGACACCTGCCTTCGGATCAGCTGAAAGCGTAGACATCTGTGTTCCTCAGTACAGTTGAAAGTGCAGGCAATTTGTCGTTTCCCATTGCACAATGGGGAGCTGTTTGTCCTCTTTTCACAGAAGGTAAAGTTGGGGGGTAGGGGAGAGATCTTGAAGCTGGGTGGTCCCCTGTGGCCAGTTTTTGAAGATGCTCATCAGTTATTAGACCCTTGTAACTCCCATGCTGGCTGGGGGCTGATGGGAGTTGTAGTTCAACAACATCTGGAGGGCATGGGGTTGAGGGAGGCCGTTTATATGGAGTAGTCAGGAACACAAGGAACACAAAGGCCCTCCTGTCAGTAGGAGGGTGGAAGTGGTGGTGGAGGATTAGGAAGAGATACTCCTCGTTTGCATTCAACATACTTCCTGTCATTTATTCCCTCTTTCCACATCCACAATGTTCACTGCTATAAAAACGCTCCCTTGGGTCCCACTGAAGTATCATTGTTATTTATTAAATTTATTAATCACTTGTTACTAAAGTGTCTCAAAACAACGAAAAATACAAAATACAATAAAATCAAATGGTAAAGTATACATAATATGCAAAATGTCTGTCCACCAAGAATGTGACAATGGAAATCTGTGTCTCCTTCCTTAATGCTATGTAAAACATTGAGCCCCAAGAAAGGTCCAAAATCAATGTATGAGGCCAGAGGACCTTTAGCAGACCTTTTGACATCCTGCCTCTCCCATTTCCTCAATCCCCCACAGGAACATCGAGACCCCAAACTTGTGGTCCACCTCAGACCCCTCCCTCCCCTCCTTGCTGGGGGACGACCTCTTCTATGTGTCAGACCTGAGCTCACAGAAGTGGAAAGACACTGTCGGCCGCCATGTTGCGTCTTCCCTACCACAGCAGGAGGTTGACCACCAGGAAGCCATCAATGGTGAGGAGGTCATTCTGTGGCTCATACTTTGGGTTACTCTCAGAAAGTCATGGGGCTCTAGAAGGATCTCAACTTACTTTAAGCAATAGTGGAAGAAGTGCCTAGTGAGATCTCTCCTGGGAAGTGGGTCCTTGGCTGTACACATAGCTTGGAACTTTTGAGTTCTTAAAAATGGCCATTAGTGAAATTCCCTCCAGGCAAGACCCACATGGGTCAGTAAAGATGGACACCTGTAGAGTTCTGACACAGGGCCAGGGGAGCAGGGTGGGAAGAAGGCTTATTGGCCCTGAAGTGTGCTGTAATGTCTCTGAGGAGGAAGGGAAATCCATAGATGAATGGTGTTTGTGTGTGTTGCGCTGGTAACCAGAGCTATCAGCTGCATATTGGTGCCCGTGCTGGGGAAGGGACTTATAGCTCAGTGGTGCAGACCATGTTTTCCGTGCAGAAGCTCCTATGCTTGATCCCCGATGGCATCTGCAGGTAGAGCTGGGAATGTCCCCTTCTTGCACCCCTCTAGAGGAGCACTTTCTGCCAAGCACTATAGACAACACTGAGCCAGAGAGCCCAATGGTATTTCACTCAGCTTCCTGCATTCTCATTTAAATCAGCGCCCTTTATCCGGGACTGTGAGAACTGGAATCTTGTTTTATCTTTAGTGAAAGGGCCACAGCCCCTTGGTGGAACACATGCTCTGCATATAGAAGGCCCCAGGTTCAATATCCAATGGCATTTCCAGGTAGGAATGAGAAGGAAAGACCCCAGAAACCTTGGAGAGACACCTGCCAGTCAGAGACAAGTAGGCATTGGGCCAGGTGGACCAGGGTCTGACTGAAGAAGGCAGCTTCTTAATGCTCCACCAACAGCAGCTCCATGGGCTTGCTCCCAGTACAGGAAGAGAACATGATCAGTCTCCTCTTGAAAGGCAGAACCCAAGGCTTTTTTCAATGAACCTGCTTTAGCTGCCTCATTCCTGGATCCTGCTGGGATTTGACCTCTAGCTGACATTCTTCCCCCCTCTTTGCACAGAACTGTTTGTGACAGAAGCCTCTCACCTGCGGCTTTTGCGTGTCCTGACTGTCTTCTTCTATCAGCGCATGTTTAGGGAGAAACTTCTTTCGCAGGAGGAGCTGGCCCTCCTCTTCCCCAACCTCCCAGAGCTGCTGAAGATTCACAGTAAGGCTGTCTCTCTTATTCAGTCGGAGCCCCTTTGGACTAGGCCCCCATTCTGTGTCTCGCACAGATCGTTGCTTGCTCACGGGCGGGTCAGGGGTAGAGGGAGAGGGTCGCCTCCATCAAAGGCCCTCGCTCAGGAGGACCATTGGAGCAGAAGATCAAAAGAGCCCTGCCGGAGGCAGCTAGATAAGGCCAAAGGGGGCCTCATCTAGACCTGAGCGCAACAGCAGCGCTCCCCAAGAACTCCAACATTTCTCAGATAAAAATAGGGACATCCTATTCAATAATAATAATAATAATAATAATAATAATAATAATAATAATAATAATAATAATAATACCCTGCCCATCCAACTGGGATGCCCCAGCCATGCTTGGCAGCTTCCAACGTATATAAAAGCATAATAAAAACTTTCCTATACAGGGTTGCCTACAGATGTCTTATCTCCTTGGCTTAGGGGTCATATAACTCCATACCCTCCAACATTTCACCAATGGAAAGAGGAACGTCCTAAGGAGAAGCGGGACATTCTGGGAACAAATCAGAAACTGGAATGGCTTCTGTAAACCCAGGACTGTCCCTGGAAAATAGGGACACTTGGAGGGTCTGCCACTCTGTAATGGCCAGCTTTGAGGCCCATCATCAGGGGCATGATTATAAAAAGAAGATATAGAGACCATGTCCGTCCTTCTCCCCCTCCCATCTCTCCTGTGGCTATTTCCCCAGGCCCCTTTTCTCACCATTCCCTCCTCCTGTCCTTTCTCCAGGTTCTCTGTCAGAATCGATGAAAACACTTCAAGAACAAGGGCCCATCATCCATGAAATTGGGCACTTCATGCTTTCCCAGGTAACAATCTCTGAGTGGCTGGGCTGGTGGTGGTGGTGATGCAGCTGTGTGTGTAGGCAGCGTTTGGGGCTCCAGTTGAGCTTGGCCCCTTGGTTTCCTGACCTGCCTGATTCTAACCAGGAAGTGTTTCCTCTCCCTTGCCCCCTTTGCCCCCTTCCATCTAGGAAAGTTTTTAATGTTTGATGTTTTATATTATTTTTAATGTTCTGTTGGGAGTTGTCCAGAGTGGCTGGGGAACCCCAGCCAGATGGGCGGGGTATAAATTATTATTATTATTATTATTATTATTATTATTATTATTATTATTATTCCTTCCCCCCAGTTTGGTGGGCCTGCACGTGAAGAGATCCAACAAGCAGTCTCTGACTTCTGCGTGAACCAGTCCAAGGCCCTGGAGCTGATCGAGACCAAGCTGCAGAAAGACACTCGATTCCGGCTCATCATTCAGGTATCTTTGTGCTCATACGCTAAGGAAGGGGGAGGGAGGGACTGTCTCAGATGCTGGGTCTGCGCTTTCAGTGCGGAGTGCAAGAGGAAGTCCCCAGAGGGCTCTTTCTCCATTCTGGAGGACCAGAGGCCTGTCCTGCTCTCCCTGCTACCCACCCTGAATGCGGTAGTGCTTCTGAATAATGCTTGAATCCACAGGTGGGTAGAGTGCTCTTGTGCTTGAATCCTGCTTGTGGGCTTCCCACAGAAATCTGGTTGGCCACTGTGAGAACAGGATGGTGGACTAGATGGGACATTGGCCTGATTCAGCAGACTCATCTTAAGTTGTTCTCCCCTTCGCCATACACATACTTCCAGCCTCAGTTTTTATAGTGACAAAACAGCTCCACCATCGACTCACGTCTCCCCCTCCTGCTTTCCTTCTTTTCCTGGGGCATGTTGTTGTTCTTCCTGCCATAGACCCAGATCTCAAGGCTCCTGAAAGCTCTGCACTTCTTCTCCATCAGGAAGGTGGTTCTCTAACTGTCCCCTGGATGGGTCTTTTGCAAACCTACACCCCCACCATAAGAATAAGAACCTAAGAAGAGCCCTGCAGATGGATCAGGCCATCGGCATCCTATTCTCACAGTTGACAGCCGGATGCCCCAAAGTGAAGCCCACAGACAGGACATGTCTCCAGTCTCCATATGGTCACAGAAGCATATTGTCTGTCTGTCTGTCTGTCTGTCTCCCCTTCCCAGGAAGCAGAGAGCAACTATCAGTGCCGCCACCATCAACTGAAAGATCTCATCCTCTCTGAAATGCAGCAGCTGACAAACTACCCTTTGCTGCTGGATAATATTATCAAACACACTGATGGTATCTCGGTCTCTCCATATTTATGTGTGTGCTGGGAGAGGGAGGAGAGTCGTATCTCCTATAATTTGAATGTTATGCTTTGTGACCTTTGGATGTTGTGGGCTACATGGAGCGTAGCCTATTGTGGAAAGTGAATACACACATCAGTGATGATGGTACAGTATACACACCTCTCCATTGCTAGTATTAGCAGATGGTGGGGCTGCAGGGTTGCAAGGGTTGTTCAGAGGCCAACTTTCTTATGAGAAAACAAGGATTGCTTGGGATTATGTATTCCTACTGCAGTGCTGCTCATCTGTCCAAGGTCGTTTTTCCTTTAAATGCAGTGTTGTGTCTGTTTTGTGTTGGGAACCACTTAGGGACCACCCCTGTGTTTCCAAAGCAGCCTCCAAGTTTTTGGTAAATAGAAACAAACTTTAACATCAGTGTGACAGCCTCTCTCTCTCTCTCTCTCTCTCTCTCTCTCTCTCTCTCTCTCTCTCTCTGCACCTTCTTTGCTTAGGGCAGTCTTCAGAGCACCAGAAGCTGTGCCAGGCTCGGGACCAATGCCAGGAAATCCTTCAGTGTGTGAAAGAGATTGTGAAGAAGGCCGAAAACCATCATCGCCTGGAGACCTATCAAATGTGTTTGGACGCCACCTCACTGCAGTGGACCACCAACGCACTGGCAGCGGAGTTCAAGGTATGGTCCTCCCCATCATCGGCCTCTTCCCGAGTTCCTGCTTTTATATTACTTCCCTGCTCTTCAAAACGCTGCCTTTTTCTGTCCCGTCTGTCCAGAATATTGACCTCCGGAGTCATTGCCTGATCCACGAGGGACCCTTGCGCTGGCGCCTGCGCAAAGACAAGACTGTGGGTACGTGGCTGTCAACCTCACCTCAACGAACACACAAATGTGGCACAGGCCTCTCAAAGTGGAGGTTTCTGCAGTTCCTCTCTCACTGACTTTGTTTATATCCCACTTTTAATAGTAATCCAAGTGGGTCAGCCCTGTGGCTTGGTGGTAGAAAGACTCTTGAGCCCCAAACCCTCAAGAAAGCCATTGCTGCCAGTCAGATGAATAATAGTAATAGTAATAGTAACAGTAATAGTAATAGTTTTATTATTTATACCCCACCCATCTGGCTGGGTTTCTGAGCTAGATGAACCAAGCAGCTTGCAGAAAGTTTGACAGAAAAAAGCAATTTTAGAGCAAGACCCCGAAAAACAACTAAAGCATCAGCTATTGAAACATCAAAACTTCCAATGGTGTTTGAAATTCTAAAGCAACAGGCCACAGATTAAAAGACTCCCAGACAGGCTGCCTTCAGAGCACCTGATTTGCATGGAGAAAGTCCCGGGTTCAATCCCTAACAGCATCTCCAGGTCAATCTGGGAAAAAGACTTCCTGCCTGAGATCCTGGAGTGCCATTGCTGCCCGTCAGTGTGGACATTACTGAGCTAGATGGACCCCAGTGGCCTTAACTGGTATAGGCTATAACTAGTTATTCTGACTAGTTGGGCCTTTGGCCTGATCGGCAGCCAAACTTTCCTGATCTTCTTATCTGGATACACAGAGCAGGTTAGCCGCTCCAAACTCTCTGCCTCTCTCTTAGACTTGCACGTGTTGCTGCTGGAAAATCTCCTGCTGCTCCTGCAGAGGAAGGATGAGAGACTCGTTCTCAAGTGCCACAGGAAGAGGGTGTGGGGCTCCTCAGGCGCTTGGCAAACGATCAGCCCTGTCCTCAAGCTGAATGTGGTGCTGATCCGCTCTGTGGCCACAGGTAAAATGGGATAAAACCATGTTTCCTCATTTAAAGGTTGTAAGCTAGGCAGACCAGCCCTGGCGTGTTGCCTCTTCCTCCATCTTGTCTCTCCTGTCTGTCCAGATCCGCGAGCTTTCTTTGTCATTTGCACATTGGAATTGGTACCCCATCTGTATGAGCTCGTTGCCTCAACACCTTCAGAAAAGAATATGTAAGATTTTTTACCTGTTGTTTCCCCCACAATTCTGGAACAGACATTTCTTTGTGGGTGTGGCACATTTACCTTTCCCACTTTCCTGCTTTTTCAGTCATGGATATTTGTTGCTGTTCCACTGTTTGCTGTCCAGTTACAGGCAGAGCTTGATGGAATGTATCCAGGATGTGTTTTGGAGTTGTTTTTACTAACCAGCCCTCAATTGCTCCTCTCTCTGCCTTGCCCTGCCCTGTTTCCTGCTACCTTTTTCCATTCTGGGCAGGTGTCCAGCTATTTCTGTACATGTGCACACACACCTGTGGTTGTTGTGTTTTTAAAAAAAGTGTGTGTGTGTAATTGTTAATGTTATATTTTATTACCTGCCCTTCACCCTAAGGTCCTAAGGTGTGTGTTACAATAGAGCACAATATTAATAGCGGTTTAAAACAATTTACAGTCACACAAATTAGGTGGGTCCCAAAAATATCCAGGCAGACAGACACAGACACAAATATAAATATAAATGTAAATATAAATGTATAAAATATATAGATATTGGTACCCCCTCCCTCAGACAAGGATGCCACTGAGATTAATATGGAGCCGCTCTTTAATGTCTGCCTTTCTAATGACAAATCACAGCTATTCCATTCATTTCGGGGGCTTTTAGTGAGTCTTTCTCTCCCCTCCCCTCTTTTCCTGGCAGGTGGATAGAACTTCTGGAAGAGGCAGTAAGGCGCACCAAGGGAAATGCCACCTTGCCCTCAGGGAATCTGAGATAATATTAACCTCACATGTAATAAATTAAAATCACAGAGCTTTATTAGAAGACCCTTTTGCATTATTCCACAGACTTTATAAAATGGCGACAGCGGCAGGGCTGGGGGGATCTTTCTGTTGTACCATCACCAATTACCCAGCTCCTCAAACACTGTCCCTGCTACTAGTTAAGGCCAATGGATTGTCAAGAGCCGTTTTTTCATACTAGCTTTTCTGGGCCAACTGAGGTTATCAAAACAGAGAATTCTGCAGATGGTAACAAGAAAATAAAGGAAGTTGTTCTTTCTTGCACCTAAGCAGCATCCCCCCATGCCTCAAATTACTGCATGAGAAGTTCTGGCTGTGTGGAGAGTTGCCTCCTTTTACCAATTGTAACTTTTTGAGGCAGAGAACTATTTGCCTCTGTAAAGTGTAGGGCACATTAACTATGCTTCATAAATAATAACCTTTTTAAAAAGCATGAAGAGTTAAGAAAAACACAATGTGTATGAAGCTGTCCCTAATCCCACACCCTTTTGGAGTCTGACAGATTGGAGTTTTACATGGATTACAGGTTGCCAGCTTTTATTATTTGCCCGTGTACCTATGCTTTCAACCGCAGCTTGATCTGCTGGCGTTAGCAAGGTGTTCGAACTAACCTTTCATGTCATTGGAGGGGGGGATTCCCTCTCAATTCCTTTAGACCAGTGTTGGCCAAACTTGGGTCTCCAGCTGTTTTTGGACTACAACTCCCATCACCCCTAGCTAACAGGACCAGTGGTCAGGGATGATGGGAATTGTAGTCCCAAAACAGCTGGAGAACCAAGTTTGGCCAACACTGCTTTAGACAGATGAAGCAGCTGTTAAAATGCATAAGAGCAGACTAGGGCACTTCGCCCTCAACAGTTGGCAACCCACCATGGATTGAAGCCATGTCCGTTGTGTAATGGGGGCTGGGGAGGGATGTCCCCTGTATAAAGCAGAAATAGCCAAGTAAATGCAGCACCTGAGCACCTCGGGTCACAGCTCAGACACTAATCCGCTTCAGGCGGTGGGTGAAAGACTAGTGGGATTGTGGGGGGACCCGGATCCCCATTTGTTAATTGCCTCCAAGCTGCTAGTAATCCAGATAAGCAACGCTCTGGGGGAAGATCAGCTAAATCCCTGAAATGCAACTGCTCTCACGCCACCCTGCTCCCCCTCCCCCAATTCCTCAGTCTTCTGAGGCTCTTGCACAACTCTGGAGACACTCCATAGCTGCAGGGTGATCATGTGCAAATGTAGCACACAGACAGAGGGTCCGGCCTCACTGCCCCTTTTCTTCCTGGGAGGAGGCAAACTTTGTTCATTGAGCAGTTTGGGAGCCCTTCTCATATTGGGCCCTTTTTACTGCAGTTCTTTGCACATTTGTGATTTGCATGTGCAAAAGAAACAGAAATAACTATGAAAATAGAATCACAGTGCAAGAATCACAGCTGAAGATTCTCTGACAGATGCCCATCCAACCTCTGTTAAAAAGCCTCCCATGAGATTGCGTGGTGAGTTTTACTGCAGTTCTGGTTTCTTGCTTTTCTTTTCTTTTTAGGTTGATGGACATTTTACAGTGACTCCTAATTTTAACTGTTTTTTCTCCTCTTAAAGACGCTCCAGATGAAGCTCCGCTGGATCAGGCCGGTGGCCCATCTAGTCTAGCATACTATTCTCACAGTGGCCAGCTAGTTGCCTCTGGGAAGACGGCAATCTGGAACCAAGCACAACAACAATTCTCCTTTCCAATGGTTTCCAGCAGCTGGTACTTAGAGGCATTTGCTGTGCCCAACAATGGAATGGAGTATCCTGGGAAAGGGCATGGCTGGAAGACTGAGCACTCCACCCTGCAACATTGCTTGCAGAATTCACTTCTCTTGGCAAATAATTTGTACAAACAGGGTGCACCACACCCAGATATATTGGGAATTCTGATATAGGGGGAAGAGGAAGCTCTTAGTAACTGAAATGAGAAGAGGATATTGGAGGTGCAGAGAAAGGCCCAGTGCATGCTAGGAAACCTGAAATCACACCATGGGTGAGAAAACTAATAATTAAAAAATAATACTACTTTATTGAGAAACAGGTTGCACAAACAGGCACAGCGACAGGGCTCACAAGGCGCTAAGGTGGGTCTCAGCCAGTGCAGTTTCAAGGGAGGTGAGAATAATCCCACTATCCGTATCCATGGCATAATATTCCTGCTTTGCCAAAGGACTGCTGGTGATTTTGGGGTAACTGGATGATCTGTAAAGTAATTCTGAATAGTCCCTGAGAGAGTAGTTCACTTCCTCGAAGTACCTCTTCCCAATGGGCTCATCATTGGCATGTGCCCATGACCCCTCTGTAGAGCTCTATGGCCCCTTTGGCTGATGGGCACAGTTCCTTCCAAAAGTCCCCGCTCTGCTCCATTGTCAGGACATCCTGCACAGAGAAAAAGGCAGCCATGTGTTAAAAGAGATGCAGATAATGGGGTTGACACTTACACTATTTTGTCCTGTCTAGTTATTTTACTATATTGGGGGTGACAGGGTCACAGTGCCTTGGCATGCAAAAAGGGGGACGATGAACTTCATTTTAATGTATTCTAATTAACTCTAAATTGACTCCAGAGGAGGCATATGTTTCTTTAAAGGGGCCTTAGCACTTGCCAATGGGGAAACTAGGAGGTTCCTGTATGCTTAGATGGCTGGCTGTCCAATCTTACCAATATAAACTAGGAATTGGGTCCCAATAATTATGTGCATAATCAGAGTTCAAGGACAGCCAGGCAAAAAATACTCAAGGAGGGTGTGTAAGGCAGGGCCGGTGAGAGGGTGTGGCTTGGGAAGAAGCCTAAGGGCCAGACAGAGAAGCTTGGAGGGTCGTATTTGACACCCAGGTCTAAGGCTGCCCACCCTTGAGCTACACACTTTTGCCTCCAGCTCCAGCACTTACCTCTCTGTCAACAAAGATGATGCTGGTTGACTCTTGGGCCTCAGGGCCCCCGATAGCATAATGGTGCCTCACCTGCTCAGAGCTGAGACTGCACCTGAATTAATTAATGAATAGCAAAGTTGAGAAGAAAGCAACCAGCGAAGCTGAGGTGGGTGTAGGGACTAGGAGCTGAAGACTAAACTGGGAAGACTTTGGGCCTGGAGAAAGAGGTGTCCATGGCAGGGCCCACACGGTGGGGTAAAGGAGGGAGAAGCTGAGGCTGTACCCTGATGGGGCAGCTGAGCTGCTGGACAAAGAATGGATGAGCCTCTATTGGGTAGGGCTCAATAGAAGAGTTTCTATTGAAGGGCAAGCTGTCTCCATACATATGTATGTACCAATGGGTTGTGATCTTCTACAGAGGGCCTTCTGTGGATGCCGCCATCATCAAAGATGAGGCAGATGTATACCAGAGAGAGGGCCTTCTTAGCAGTGGCACCCCAGTTGTGAGACGCTAACTCTAGGGTGATTTGGCTGGCACAGCTACCTTATTCTCCTTTCAGAGCCTGGCAAAGATCTTTCTTTAGGGTTGTTTCCTACAGTGCTGCCCCATCAGCTCATGGAATCATTTTTATATAATGCATAAAATGAAAATATTCATAAGCAGGGGGGGAAATCAATGCACCCTTCATAACTAACCACAGCTTGGTACCAGGATGATAGTGATGAGGGAGGCCTACTTTTCAGATCAGGATTCAGCACATTACCTGATGTAGAATTCAGCACTGCAGCGGCCTGCACTGGTCTCGTTCCGGGCTATTCCGAGCAACATTGGGCTGCTGAGGGTGGGCAGTGGAAGGTTCACCTGGGAAGGGAAGGGGTAGCTGGTTCAGAGTCACTCTCAAAAGCTGGTTCAGAGACGAGGGGAGGGCAGCCTAGTCGTTGGCTGCTCCCCTTTCCCTGCCCTTTCCTCACCTCATCCTGGATCTCTCGCAGCACAGAACAGAACAACTCCTTGACCACGGATTCTCCTGGGAGGTCCTGGTGACGGACAGGCCCCTCCAAGGCGGCATCTTCCATGACAACCTGCAAAGCGAGGCACAGGAAGAACACAGGCCCATTCAAGGAACACAGCTCCATTCTCTATGGCCCATGTGGCTCTCCAAGGTTTCGGGCAAGGAGACTCTCTGCCCTACCTGGAGATGCCTGGGACCTTCTGCATGCAAAGCAGATGCTCTGCCTTCAAGCTAAAGTGGCAGGAGAACTTCCAAGCTGTGCTCCGCCTTAATTAAGGAGATGGACTCAGGGGAGCCCATGGGATATGCTGCAAAGCTGATGCGTGTCCTATTGCTTTCTTACAATACTGAAATTTGACCCATTTGTTAACAGCAACACCCCCAAGACATAAAACCAGGTACTCCATCAACCTGCGGTTCAGGGTGGCCTCCAGGAATGTCGATCTTCCCAGGCGCCTCCCCTACGCACTGACTCCGCCGCAAAAAGACAAACTTGTCATCTGCTGTGTGCAGCATGGCGCCCACCCCCAGGGGCTCGGCGAGGTAGGCCTGGCTGTTCCCCAAGTCCTCGCGCCCACGCTCCTGGAGCTGCCCGGCTGCGTCCGCCAAGTTGGTGCCCACAAAGTCCTTGTAGCAGGTGAGACCGAGGCAGAAGGTCAAGATGTCCCCCTCCAGCTGGATTGAGTGGAGACGGAATTTGGCTCCGTCAAAGAGCCATGGGCTCTGCTGGCGACGTGCCACCCAAGCTGTCTCGATCCGGGCCCTGTCGCCAGGGAGTGGGCGCCGGTCATACAGTGGGGAGAGCTCAGCTCGGACCTGAGCCTCTGTGATGCCCTTGGGAGATGGGCACTGGAAGAGGAGAGAGATATCAGGATCCATTTTCTGCCTGCTCTGTCCATCTAAGGGCACCTGGAAGATAAGAATAAAAGTTATCCACCCATATCCCCGGTGTCTTTGCCACAGTAGGATTGCTATTGTAGTTTTCTGGCTCTGCTCCTGTGCCTTTTGCAGCTGCCTGATGCACAGAAATCAAAAATTTAAAAAGTCCCAAGAGCAAGGTTGCCAACTTTTTGTATAGGCCCAGCTCCCCCGCCTCTCTAAAGCAGCTCAACACACTTAAACTGTTAAATCATTTCCTGGTATGTCAGGCTGCTGTTAAAGGCACAGGAGCAGAGCCAATAAAAATCCTGACTCCTTTGTTTTAATATTCAGATCTGTGCAGCTTTCTCCCACCCCCGCAGAAGAAATTGTGCCCAAGTCATTAAAAAATAGCACCGATAGGAAGTAGTGACTATGGGTTAGAGCAAGGACCTCCTGGCTCCCTATCGCCCACGAGGGCGTGACATGAAGTGTGCACTTTGCACAGAAGCCTGCAGTTCTCACATGCAACCCTGACTCTGCTTTGGGGTTCTTTTGACTTTTGAGATTTGAACGCACTCAGAAACTTAGTACCCTAAGGGTTAACAAGGACCACAAAGATAAATCTAAATCAATGTCATCCTTATCCAAAAGGGAATTAGCATGCTCATTAAAAATACACTAGCAAGTGTTAATTGGCACAGACACTGAATTAACAATAAGCCAAGTCTGAAAGAGTTAGAAATCAATAAAAGAGTCGAAACGGAGGAGCCTACCTTATCTTTGACTGAGTCAGGCTGTGCCTACACCATACATTTAAAGCACATGACTTCCCCCAAAGAATCCTGGGAATTGTTACTCCATGAAGGGAAAATTACAGGACCCAGAGGTCTTTCAGGAAAATAATGTGTTTTAAAGATACAGTGTGTACACAGTTGATTTAGTTACTGTATTGTAAGAAGGGTGAGAGTTAAGAAGGAAGGTGTGGGATTTTAGGTGATTGTATCTTGGCTTCACACTTCCAGAAGGTGGTTTAATTTTAAATTTACAAGGAGTAAGAGAGAATGTACAACTAAGTATTTACAGTAAAAGAGACAGCACTCTGAGGTGTTGAAGCTCAGCTTGCTGGAAAACACAGGCAGCTGCCTCATACCATGCCACTGGTCCATCTAGTTCAGTATTGTCTACACTGACTGGCAGTGGTTGTCCACGGTTTCAGACAGGGAAGATCCCACGCCTTACCTGGAGAAGCTAGCAGTTTCTGCATGCAGATCAAATGTTCTACCACCGACCTACAGCCCCTGAGTTACAATAATATAAGCTGTTTTGTTTCCTCTGCGGGCCAGAACAAAACCTCCCTTCCCAGGTGCAGGCTACCAGTCTTATAGAATAAGCTGGACTTTAAGGTTACTTTGAAACAGACTTCCTCCCAAGCAGCATTCCCTCCATCAAGTCCATATGAAGGTTTAATCCCAAATTGACAAGCATCCCTCCTCACAGTAACTGGACTACGAACTCTCCTTGAGCAGCTGGAATGGTCATAGATAGTTCAGAATATCACAGCAGCTCAGCCAATACAGATTATAACTTAAGTGTGTGTAGACTTCATAGAATCATGAGCTGTAGAGTTTGAAAGAATGCAAAGTGTAATTTAGTCCAATCCCTTGCAATGCAGGAATCAAGAATCCCTGATGGATGGCCATTCAACCTCTGTTTTAAAACCTCCGATGAATTAGTCAGTCCACCACCTTCTGAGGTCGTCTGTTCCACAGCTCTGTCTGCTTGTGTACCAATGGCTGCTACATGACATCAGAACACTAGAGATCCATCTAGCAGAGTGAAGGTGAACCTGTGGCTCTCCAGATTTGGCTGGACTTCAGCTCCCTGACCACCGGCCAGTCTCACAAGATCTGAAAGACCACAGGTTCCCTATCCTAGATCTACCACCACCAGCTGGCTAGACATTTCTGAGAATCTCACAGCCTTGCCTGGGATAAAGTAATCAAGGGTAGACTATCTGTATACTCGGAAGCTCCATTTGACTATAATCATGCCTATACTGCAATCTTTTCTCGATCTGTATGATTTTATTGCTCCTTTTCCCAACAAATACAAAACAATATCCCTTTCTTTCTGGTAGGTTGGTAGGAAGCAAGACAGGAACTGTTACTACCCAGGGGGGAACAGATGGGTTTGCTTGCCACTTTCCCCCCAGCTGTTGAAAGCGACGTGAAGCCAAGAGGGCTGAATTAGCACACCAATTAAAACACACGCCTGTTATGCTCCGGACGTCACGATGGAGCTCGCTTCGTATGCTTTATTGGTGTTATTTGTTAACCGTGTGCTTGCTTGCGTGCGCGCGCGCCTAGCCAAGACAATCAGCGTTTAATCTGCGCATTTGCTAACCGGGCACATTCCGGGCTGCCTAATTAAAGTCGCCTGTTATGCAAGTGACGGCGACGCCACGTCGGTTCGATCCGGATTAACCCTCGGCGCCCCGCGCCACCGGCAGGGGAGCCTGCGAATTACGCGCGCGCCCCGTTTGCAAGGTGCCCACGCGCGGTGCTGCGCGCCCGCCAGGGCAGGCGTCTCGATTTCATTCTCCGCTGCGCTAAAGCGAGATCGGAAAGGGGTGTGTGTGTCTGGAAAGGACCGAAATCGGGGGCCTAGCTAGCGAGCCAGGCTCCTTACCTCTCTGCCGCCGCCTCCCGGAAGGAAGTCTGCTTTTGCAAAGCCGGCGCTGCCTGCTGCTGTGTCTCTCCTCGGCTCCGGGCAGCTCCCGAACCGGTTGCTTTATCAGCCTGCCCCCTTGTCTGATGCCCACACGCTTCTTTTCCAGGATTAGGCTGCCGGAAAAATCAGTGAATCCAATCCTTATGCCTTTAACTTATTATTATTATTATTATTACTACGAGAGGAGTAATAATATTAGTAAGAACTCAGTCGCTAGAGCATGAGACACTTAATCTTAGGGTGGTGGGTTTGAGCCCCACGTTGGGCAAAATATCTTCATTTTAGGGGGTTGGACTAGATGACCCTGGGGTACCTTCTAACTCCACAATTCTATTATTCTACTTATTAGCGCAGTGTTTGGGTCAGGATGCCAATCTAAGCTAGCCATGCTTGTTTGGAAGGTATGCTGTTCAATTCTCATCCTCTCACCCCCGCCCTGCATTTTGTGACCACTGAACATAATCCATTTACTGATTTTCCCATAGTGGGTATCTGGTTAGCTACTGCAAGAACAGGATTGCAGACTGAATGAGCCACTGGCCTGATACAGCTCGTGTTCAAATGTTCACCAGGGCCTACCGTGACATGTAAAAGCAAAGTAGGCTTTTTCCTACCTGGAAGAATTTTGCAATTAGAATGCGAACACATGTAGATTTAATCGATTGAAAACTCCTACATTTAACCAGCCAGGAGCTTATTGCTGTCCCCTTCCCCCGCTTTCAGATCAAGCGCCTTCCCTGTCCCCTGCCTCTGCAGAGCACAAATTGGTTTGCACAAATCCCATTCTGACACCAGTGTGTAATAAACGCAAGGGAGCTGATTGACAGCCCCCATGAGCTGGGGAGCTGCTGGTTATGTCACAATTTAATACGGGAGAAGAAAATTGCCGAATGAAGAGTTTCATTTGGGATTGAGACGGAGAGAAGAAAAAGAGACTGATGAATCTGATTAGGATCCTGACAGCAGTAACAAGGAAGATAGATGAAACCGTCGAAATAGATAAAGGAAGAAATCCTTTGAGGCAAAAACACCAGAGGAACTGGCCCAATGCCACCTTGCAACTAAAGTGTGTATATGAGAGTTTTATCCTTTTATGGGGCCTTGTTGCTCTGTGCCACTAAAGTACACCCTTCCCTGCTTTCTTTTATTGCTATATGCTGTGGAACAATAGCTGTCCTTATAAATGCTAGTTCCTAATGTATTTTGTCACTCTGAAAATGATAGAAGGATCTGCCAACTTTGAGTTTCTCAGTTTTTCATTTTCCCATCTTAAATGAAGTTCACATTTCTACAACCATTTGTGATTTAAAAAAAAAATCCTCATGAAACTTCATCACCATTCTATTGAGAGTTTCTCCTAATAAACACATTTTTGTATGCTTTTATTTTTTTACTGATGGGCACATTTTTGCAATTGATTCCCTCTTAATGCCTTTTTGTATGCTATTTTAACTAACGCAGCTATTTCCCCTAATACAGTATATCTTACTTTTTGTAAACATGGTTTGGAGAACTGTATCTCAGAATTCGGGGGACGCAGGTGGCGCTGTGGGTTAAAGCCTCAGCGCCTAGGACTTGCCGATCGAAAGGTCGGCGGTTCGAATCCCTGCGGTGGGGTGCGCTCCCGCTGCTCGGTCCCAGCGCCTGCCAACCTAGCAGTTCGAAAGCACCTCCGGGTGCAAGTAGATAAATAGGGACCGCTTACCAGCGGGAAGGTAAACGGCGTTTCCGTGTGCGGCTCTGGCTCACCAGAGCAGCGATGTCACGCTGGCCACGTGACCCGGAAGTGTCTCCGGACAGCGCTGGCCCCTGGCCTCTTAAGTGAGATGGGCGCAGAACCCCAGAGTCTGTCAAGACTGGCCCGTACGGGCAGGGGTACCTTTACCTTTACCTTTTATCTCAGAATTCAGATAAGCTCAAATTTTGAAGGGTGGTTGTGTTTTGCTTCACATGCTGTTTCAGAAAATGCAAATTAGATAGATTATTTGCCTTTAAATGAGAACTGAATGAAATTCCTCTCTCATTCCTAAGTGTGACCGAACACAGCAACAGACAAGCCATGATTCCTGATGTGTGTCCAATGGTTATAGCAGAGAATGCTGAAAAGCCTATCTCCCCCTAGCTCCTTACCATTCACAGTCTCACAGAAAGGCATTTTGATGGTTTGGCATGTGTGGAAATTAACATTACTTTCCAGCCCCCATTTCGTTTGTGCTAAATATCCGCACGCCCCCTCTGGCAATAGCTTCATTCAGTAAGAGCTTTGACCCCCAAGAGGATATGTGTAATCTGATTTGTAATTGGCACTAATTAATTTTAATCTCAGTGGGAACACTTCACAGGGGGTGGGGCTGATAATAACTGGGGGAGGGAAAGGAAAGGTATACATTCAGTTCCTTGCTGTATCCATAAAGGACGCTGGTATATTTATAGGCCAAAACTGGAGCGGCAAATTTTTCATTCTGCCCCTGCACTTCTGCCATTTCAGTCTGCAGACAGTTATTTGGGAAATAATCTCGGGGAAACTTCTCAGTGCTGTGGGAAAAGATTCAACTGATTATTCTGTAGCGCAAAACTGACTAGCAACAGGGTGGGCATTTCCCTCCCTGCTCAGTTGGCAACCTTAAGGCCAACTAGATTGAGCCCTGGAATTGCCTTTAAACGGATGCAGCATTTTATGCAGACTAATCTTTTCAAGGCAACTGACACAACAATGCGTCCCACAGCAATGAATCCTGCCAGAAGAAAATAAAATAAACATAACAACCCTATTGCTCTGAACTCCCTATATCCCACTTCCTTGCTCATCCCAGCTTGATGGAAGCAGAATGGGACTCTGTGAAAAGCCAAAAGCCGGAGGAGGGTGCCAACTTTTGAACCATGTTTTGTCCAGAGCGCAGATTTTGGGCACTACTAAATGCTCCACCGGGAAGGTAAACGGCGTTTCTATGCGCTGCTCTGGTTCACCAGAAGCGGCTTAGTCATGCTGGCCACATGACCCGGAAGCTGTACGCCGGCTCCCTCAGTCAATAAAGCGAGATGAGGGCCGCAACCCCAGAGTTGGTCACAACTGGACCTAATGGTCAGGGGTCCCTTTACCTTTAAATGCAGTGGAGACTGCTCTGTTAAGATAAATGGAGCTCTGCCTACCAACTTCAGTCGGTGAACTAATATCAGTGTACTGGAAGAAGCAAAGATCACCAGTGTTGAAGCAATGATTCTTCAACATCAACTTTGTTGGACTGGTCATGTTGTACGGATGCCTGATGATCATCTTCCAAAGCAACTACTCTATTCCGAACTTAAAAATGGAAAGCGTAATGCTGGTGGTCAACAAAAGAGGTTTAAAGACTGCCTCAAGGCAAATCTAAAAAAATGTAGTATAAACACTGACAACTGGGAAACACTGGCCTGCAAGCGCTCCAGTTGGAGAACAGCCTTTACCAAAGGTTTCGAAGGCTTTGAAGACACTCGAACTCTGGACGCAAGGTAGAAATGTGCTAAGAGAAAGGCATGCTTGGCAAATCCACACTGTGATCAACTCCTACCCGGAAACCAATGTCCCCACTGTGGAAGGATGTGTGGATCCATAATTGGCCTCCACAGTCACTTACGGACTCACTGTTAAAGCTGTGTTTAAGGAAGACAATCTTACTCAGCTATGAGTGATCGCCAAAGAAAGAAGAAGAAGCCCTCAGGCATCCCTCCCAACCCTACCTGCCTGTTTTATTTGCAACTGGTCCAGAGGCTGACCCTGCCTGCCAGCTTCCTGCACCTGCATCTCTGTGTTCTCCCTTGCAGAACAAAACTGGAATTAGTTGGCTCAGCTTATTATTGGTTCTGGATCCACTTACTGTGAGGACTCCCTGCCTTCCCCTCTATCAATTCCAATGGGCACCAGCCACCACTAGTTAAATGACAGCAAATTTTTAGTTAAATTCATTTACATTTGAAACTGGGTTGTTGTTCCATTGTATTGTGTGTGCCATGGAGTCTCTTTTATTATCTTTCTAAAACATCCTGCTAAGCCTGAGACACTCCCTGCCTGATTAACAGCTAAAGCAAATGAAATTTTATTGAGTCATTCATCAACGTGAATACAAAGCAAGGTAGATGTGGGATAATCAGCCTCATATAACCATCATGCTTAGGTCTAATTAATACCAGGCTTAGCTCACCTTGAGTGGGAACAGGTAATCAAGTCTTTGTTTTCCTTCCAGTCTGCCTGAGAAATTTGGCACGTGAAGGGGTTGCAGCTCTGACTGCACGTGAAGGGGCTGCAGCTCTGACTGCATGGCTCTTACAAGTCGTTGTTGAGTTCCTATACCAATAATTTAGGAACTTTCACCACTGTAACTAAGCCAAGTTGTACTGCCTGTGTTTTCTGACTGATGTATGGAAAAGCACATGAACCTGACCTTTGGCATGTTTGTAAAGAAACAATTTTTAACTTACCAACCTTGTCTTTTTATATGTTGGGGGAAGAGTGGACTACTTTGGACTGTTATAAAGGTCTAACAGCCTATATTTCTATGTTTTACTTTGCTGCATGTTTTGTGGTTTTAAATCTCTGCTGGTGTTCTCTCACCAAAGAGTACTTGCCACAATCTTGGATCCTGGCATCCAGGGATTCTCCTTTTATATGACTAATTTTTCCTTGCCGACCAGCACTAAAGACCTCAAGGTATTTTGCCTCAAACCTCTGCTTCTGGGGTGGCTGGTCCTTTTTCCAGATACTCCATGGAAAAATCAACACAATCTAAAAAATGCAGACTACAGAAGTTTATCTAATCTCAAAAGCAGTTTTTATACTTTTTTTGCTACACAAAGCTGGCATCTGCTGTCTGCTGTCCCGAATTTGTTTCAGTTGTTTGTGTTCATCTAGAAATCGAGAAATTTTAAGGGTTGTGTCCAAGTAACTCCAACTTAGAGTAGACCCACCAAAATCAAATGGTAACTTTCATTTTCCTCAAGCCTGGCTGTGAAATAGATAACAGAACACAATGAAGGCCACAAAGTAGATAAATAAGAGGAGTGTCTGTCCGAAAAGGAAATGAGAGAAATGTTTCCGGGCTTCTTTCTTGAAGTATTTCTCCAGTTATGTCGGCATAAATGGAAACCAAACACAGCCTGGCTGGATTCAAGATGGTGCCTGTCATGGTAAAAGTCTTGCTTGCTTTTTAATTTATTGCCTGCTGGGGAACATCTGGCTTCATGAAACAAATACTCTGCTGGGGATTTTTCTACCTAAAGGGTTGAAAAACACACCACACATATTTCAGTTATGAGGTTTGCTCCCATACGATGGCCACCAACACAGATGGCTTTAAAAGACCGATCAACGGAGGGGAAGGTTATCAATGGTTACTAGCCATGGTGGTTATGTTCTGCCTCCATTGTTGGAGGCAATATGCCTCTGAATACCAGTTGTTAGGGAGTTGCAAGTTTGGAGAGTGCTGTTGTATTCAGGTCCTGCTTGTGGGCTTCCCATTGGGGCATTTGGCTTTGCCAGTGTAAGAACAGGATGCAGCTAGGCTCTTCTTATGTTCTGTGGGGCGTGTATGCAGCTTGTCTCCGTTTATGCTTATGCATTTGCAAATAAACCAAATATTAGAAAAACACCATTAAGTCTCTTGTCTTCCTTTTTTCTTCAAATAAAACTGAATCTCCAAGTTGTACCTCTTGGGCATCTCACCATTCCGTCTCTCTCTATACTATAACCTCACCTTGACTTGCCCCTCATGACAGTCCCTTCTCCCTTGGCAACAGCATCCCCCTTCTGACACTTCCACTAAGCAGCCCTGACTGGAGCCATTGTAGGGGGAACCCCAGGCAAGAGAAAAGGGACCATTATCCCTCCCCTTCCCTTCCCCAGTGAAAGGGTGAAGTCACTGTAGCAATTTTGACAAAAGTGGGTTTTGTTGGCAAGAGCCCCTCCTGCACCCTCTTCCCTTGGCTGTTGGCACCATTCCCACAACCTTTGTGACGGAGGGCTTGTGATCTGTCCCCAGCCTTCATTTAGAGACAGCGCTGCTTGCTGTGGATCTCCTTTTCAAGTCAAGGCAGGCAGGTTTGGCTGAGGCACTGGCATTTCCTGCCCTTTAAACCCACTGGATTTAGCTTGTATTTCATTTGCATTTTTTTTTTTAAAAAAGCAAAGCAGCATTAGCATAGTCTGCGTCAGTAGCTGTTGACCTGTCTGGATCAGAGGCTGTGTGTTGACCTCAGACATTTGTGGGCTACTATCAGGAAAACAATGTTCAATGCAAACAAGTTGTGGACAGTTCTTTTGGAGGAGAGAGAGGCACTTGATGCCACAGACCTCTGGTGGCCAACATTTGAACTGGCCCCTGATCCTTAAGCAATCAGCTGTGAAGACTGGTTACCAAAGGGCCCTATCATGTCAGAGACTTTGCCCAGTTTCTAAGATGTGGGTGGGGAACCTATCTATCTGGTCTCAGTGAATCCCTTTCCCCTTCCTTCTAGTGGATTAAAAACACATAATCATGCCCATGGAAGCGCCTCACAACTGTTTTCAGGAGCAACTCCCAGAAACATGAAAAAGAATTTTTTTTTTTTTTAACATATTAACTATTAACTGTGGACACATATACGTGATGCATGTAAAGTTTTCCTCTCTCCACTGCAAATTGAAACCCAGGTTCCCAGTGACAGTAAGGAGATCTGCCCAATTTTTGCATCTCACATGACACGCCTGTTGTAAAAGGCAGTGCATGCAATGTATACAACTGCTAATGCAACCATTGGGCAAATTTATGTATTTTCATATTTATATATTCCAGGAAAAGGAACTACAGTATACAAATGCTATCAGTTTATATTGCGGCTGCGATTGCACCTGTGTGTAAGCCCCATTGCATTCAATGGGATTTGCTTTTAATGTTAACAAAATGTTTTAGGTTAAAAGTCAACTTGACTCCTAACTAGGTTAGCCCAAGGTGATTGGGAAGTGCCCGGATGTCGCTCCACCCCTCCTCCGTTTTCGAAAGGGGCGGGCCGAAATGCAGCCGGCGAGTTGGAAGAGGCAGCGGCGGCATCAAAATGGCGGTCGCGACCCGAGGGCTGACTGTGAGTTTCTATGGTAACCGCCGTGTCCCCACCATTACCACTCCCCCTTTCCTCCTTGCGTTATCCTTCCCTCCCCTTCGGCCTTGGGTGGCCGGTATTGATTTAACTGCTCGTTTAATAGCAGCGCGCCTTCCGTTTCCACACTGTTCAAAACTATTGGTCCTTCAAACCCCGCTCCTTGCAACAGTATCTGCCTTCTTCATTATCTGTTGCTTTTGACGTTAGTGCCCTCCCGTTTCCTACCCCGGGAAAAATCTGCCGGCATTTGTATGGTTCCGCCCTTCTGATTTTGGGCACCCCCACCCGATTAATTATGGGGTGATCATATTTGGGATGTTAATGATTTTCGTGCAAATAGCCAGTCTATAAATACCAATATTACAGATTTGTGTTATACATAACTATAATGGTAATGTTTATTGAATATATGGGAAATAATTGTGTACAGCTGAAAACGCTGGCAGCATTAGGATAAATTCAACAGTGTAAATAAGTTGTGTTTTTTTTTTAAGTGTAAATAAGTTTTGATGGATGCAGCAATGGAATACTGATCGGTATAGTTTCTGTGAAATAGGCAGGGATTCATGATATGTAAAATGAACCATGGAAAGAGAAGGGAAGTCGTTGATAACTTAAGGATGTAAAATGAGTATTTTAAATTGTAAAACAGAAGAAGAGGAAGAGTTTGGATTTGGTATCCCGCCTTTCACTCCCTTTAAGGAGTCTCAAAGCGGCTAACATTCTCCTTTCCCTTCCTCCCCCACAACAAACACTCTGTGAGGTGAGTGGGGCTGAGAGACTTCAGAGAAGTGTGACTGGCCCAAGGTCACCCAGCAGCTGCATGTGGAGGAGCGGAGACGCGAACCCGGTTCCCCAGATAACGAGACTACCGCTCTTAACCACTACACCACACTGGCTCTCAATCCTGAAAACAGAAAATGTAATAATAAAAAAGTACTGTGGGTTAAACCACAGAGCCTAGGACTTGCTGATCAGAAGTCGGCAGTTCGAATCCCTGTGACGGGGTGAGCTCCCGTTGCTCGGTCCCTGCTCCTGCCAACCTAGCAGTTCGAAAGCATGTCAAAGTGCAAGTAGATAAATAGGTACCGCTCCGGCGGGAAGGTAAATGGCATTTTCGTGTGCTGCTCTGGTTCGCCAGAAGCGGCTTAGTCATGCTGGCCACACGACCCGGAAGCTGTACGCTGGCTCCCTCGGCCAGTAAAGTGAGATGAGCACCGCAACCCCAGAGTCGGCCACGACTGGACCTAATGGTCAGGGGTCCCTTTACCTTTACCTTTACTATGACATAGTGGGCGCAATCCATGCTAAGTTAGATGAACATCAGTTGGATTTATGTTTTTAGTAACTTGTCTCAGTAGTTTCAGTGCTGTGGGGGATAAATGCAGCTAACTTTGACTGCAGTCTTAACCTCTCTTACTTGGGAGTAAGTCCCATTAAATTGATTAGGACTTCTGAGCAGACATAGGAACGTAAGCTTTGGTCCATCTAACTCAGTGTTGTCCACACACTGACTGGCAGAAGCTCTCCTGGGTTTCAGGCAGGGAGACTCCCCCAGGAGATGCGGGGTTTTGAACCTGGGACTTTCTGCATGCAAAGCAGATGCTCTTATCACCAAGCTACAGCCCTTTCCCAAACACAATGTGGTTAGGAGTATGCTGTTACAATGCTTCTGTATAAGGCACTATATTGCAGACAAGTAGCTGAGCGCCTCCCCATCACCCTGCTGCGTTCTTGATTAATTCTAAACTACTTAGAAGTCATTTTGGCATATAAGCAGGATATACATTAATAAATGAATAATTGACCCACCAGGCTTCACACAATGCATGGTTTAAGTCTTCTTTTCATAGTTATACCACTGTTTCTGGTCCATACCAGTGATACAATTTCCCCATGTTGTGTGTTCATAGAATTGTAGAGTTGGAAGGGACTCCAAGGGTCGTGTAGCCCAGCTCCCTGCAATTCAGGCCCCACCCCTCAATTGCTACCACTCCCACCCCTTCCCTCCACTCTGTTTTCACATTCCTGGAATGATATTTCTGTACCTCTGTGCATGCACTTAAAAAAAAAGTCACAGGAAGTGTGCAAGAGCACAAGATTTCCAAGGGTGCTTCCAGACCGTTGCTGTTTTGGGGTGGGATTCACTCACATTGTGGTTGCACAGTTGGACATCTTGCGCAGTAAGCCTGATTACTTTCAAAACCCAGACTTCCTGAAAACAGGAAAGGGGGTGGAAATCCATTGGAAAGTGTGGGATTGCTTGCTTGCTTGCTTGCTTGCTTGGTGCAGCGTCTTCCCCTGAAGACTTCCCCTGAAACAATTTGGGACCAATGCTCATAAACAAGTCGTCCAGAAGTGCCCCAAAGATTACCAACCCTTAGTTACCACGTTCTGCAGCAGAGGCTTGGGCTTTTTTTGTGGTGTGTGTGTGTGTTTATGTGTATGTGTATGTGTATGTGTGTGTGAATATGTGAATATATTTTATCATGGAGCTTAAAACAGTGCCTATGTGGTGGCCCCCAATTCATATGCTATTCAGACTCAGACTTGCTTAGCTTCAGGCAATGGTCTGATGTGCCTTACAACCATGCCCATCGCTGCTTAGAAATTTTCTCAAGTGGTAAATAAATACCTGAAAGAAATAATAGATTTGGTTGTTTTGGGGATTTAAAAAAATATTTTATTTTACAAAAAGTTTCTGTCTCTGTTTTGAAAGGAGTGGCCTGGCTATGTAGGGGTGAGTGTGAGCATTAGCTGAAGGGAAAAGATGATATCAAAAACTCTCCACCACCCTCTATATAGCACAGATTAGCAGATACCTTTCAACTTTATAGCAGTCCTTGTGGGATGAGGAGGCAAAACAAAGGTGTGTAAGAAGTCAGAGAGTTAAACCTGTTTTAGTGACCTAATTGCTGTTTGTTTTGCTGCTGTGTTTAAGGAATGCCAGGAGTTCATCTCGCCTTGCTCCCCACCCCCAGCTCCATTTGGGAGTATAATTCCCCCACCGCCCCATTGCCTGATGAAGGCTAAATTTGGGCTTAAAACAGCATGGAAATGGATGTTACATTTGTAGGTCAAGTGGAGTTTGTCAGGGACTTTGACATGTGAGACAGACCATGAAGAGAAACCAAAGACATTCTTGAAGTTTTATGGCTTTTTAAAATTGTGTTTGAAGATAATCCTTATTTTACTTACTACGTTCATCAAGTTACGTCTGTGTAAAACAATTCATATTGATAAGCATCTGCAGGCACAGTTCTGTGGCCATCCCATTTAACTTTTCTTCCAGTTGCACAAATCATACTATGTAAAACATTCTGGCTATTCTCCTTTAATTTAAAATACCACAGTCCACTAGGATTCCAGTTGTCCCCACTGAAAAAGTAGGTACTCTTGTGTGACTTGTTAACCCCAACTCTCTTATAGGCTACTTAAGACAGTGTGAGACAGTGTGAGATAAGAGTCCTTTTTGGGCACTAAAGCCTTTGGGTCAGCCTTCCCTAACCTGTGGCCCTCTCAATGTTGCAGGACTGCAGTTCCCATCATCCCTGACCACTGACCATGCTGGCTGGAGCTGAACTGAGAACTCTTCTTGAGAAGTTGGAATGTCCATAGATAGTCCGTAACACCAGAGCTGCTCGCCAATAAAGGTTGGAGGTAGAACTTGTCTTCTGAGGGCCAGTGGCTGTTATGTGGCATCAGGACATCAGAAGTCCATCTAGCATAGTGGTGGGGTACCTGTGGCCCTCCAGATATGGCCGGGCCTCAACTTCATTCATCCTTAACTACTGGCCATGCTGATGGAGTTCAGCAACATCTAGAGATCCCCAGATTGTGTCAGAACAGCATCAGTAGAAGAAGAAGAAGAAGAGTTTGGGTTTGATATCCTGCCTTTCACTCCCTTTAAGGAGTCTCAAAGCGGCTAACATTCTCCTTTCCCTTCCTCCCCACAACAAACACTCTGTGAGGTGAGTGGGGCTGAGAGACTTCAAGGAAGTGTGACTGGCCCAAGGTCACCCAGCAGCTGCATGTGGAGGAGCGGAGACGCGAACCTGGTTCCCCAGGATTACGAGACTACCGCTCTTAACCACTACACCACACTGGCTCTCAGTGCCATGAAGGCAGCAGGAGACAGTATGAGATTGGCCAAGCCAGGTCTAAATATTAGGAGCTTGGCCTTTTGACTTTGCTCATTCAACAGAGCAGACCATCGTTTAAGGAACAGCCATGGCTCAGTAGTCAAGCCATGTATAGGCAGGCCCAGGAAATACTGTTCTCTGAGATTCTGGAGAGCTGCTTCCATCCCATCAGTGGATTGAGGGACCTGTGAGGCCCTCCAAATGTTTTTCGGACTCCAGCTCCAGCCAGTGCCACCAATGGCCAGGGATAGTGGAAGCTCCTTGGGTGGCCATCTGTCATGTATGCTTTAGCGGTTGGACTTGATGACCCTTGGGATCCCTTCCAACTCTACAGTTCTATGATTCTGTGAACATCTGGGGGGTCTCAGATTTCTCATTCTTGGTGTTGACAATATTGAGGCAGATGGACTGACTTCCTGTGTTTGTGCACAATTGCCAGGCCAGCAATAGCCTCTCAAGGTTTAAATTCAGCTGGTAAAATTCTTGTGGCTTAGCTGTTAGCTCAGACTTGTCTGCCAGGTTACAGTGTACTCCCCTGGGTTAACCCAAGACCCCCTTCCCCTTGAATAGGCTACACTGGACTGAAGCAAGACTCTGTGCCTTCGGTATTTCCTGTGGGGGTTTAAGCACAGCATGCAACCGACAGCTTCAAGGTTGTTTTGTGTGCAACTGTAATACCCCGCAGGGGGCTCCAAGCCTGCGCATTTTAAGCAGCTGTCAGAGGCTTCAAATATTCCTTTCCTTCACCCCCAAAAGGCACCCTGTGCCTTTATTTCTGTTTTCTTTTAAGCAATTGTTGCTTGAACTTCTTGGGTCCTAAATTCCTCCAGTCTGCACTTCTTCTTGAAGTTCTCCCTAGGGTGCAACTAACCTGGCCTAGTTTAATAGGTAGTGCTTGCTGGTAAGCGACCGGATTACTGTGAAAACAAATGGCCTGTGGGTCCCGGCTGCTTTGTTTACTTGTCTTTAAAAAAAAAAGTTAATTTAAAAAAGGGGGGCAGAAATGATACTAGCAATAAAGCTGGATTGGCTCCCATTTGCTCCACTGGCTGAAAGGAGCAGTGAGGTTTTAAAAGTGAGTTGCAGCCTAAGCCTCGGTGTGCATGAGCTGTTCTAATTAGCATTTGGTTTGATTAGTATGGTGAAAGTTGCTGCAGGGACTGGGAGTCGCAGACACTGTGCCGTTACAGTTGAAATTTCTCCTTGGGGATATGATGAGCAAGTTCTTTCCAAACCTTTTTGCTTTTTATAATATGCAAACTTCAGAGTATGTTCATGTTGCTGCTTGTTCTGCATCCGGTTCACCCCTATTGCTAGCTTTTCAACCCTAATCTGCACAACATTAGCCACCATACATGCTGATCCTGTAGTTTCTTGACAAATACTGCTGTTTGATGCATTATTTTCTCAAACCAGCTTCAATCCGACTAGAAAAACAAGTCAGCAGTGATGTGAACATCACACACGCACACCTTAGCACTTTATGAATAGAGGTGCAAAGTGAGCTTTGCAAATTGTGGCTTACGTCAGCCACAGTGGTGACCTCAGTGTTGTGGTTTGTAGAACTATGGTTTGCCCAAACCATTGTTTACCTTGCATGAACAAAATAGCAAACTGTGGTTTGCCACAAATCGTCAAAAGAGGAGATACTATAGCCATCTTCAAATACCCAAAGGGTTGTCACATGGAAGCTAGCTTGTTTTCCCCTGCTCCAGAGGGAAGGACTCAAACCAATAGCTTCAAGTTATAAGAAAGGAGATTCTGACTAAACATCAGGAAGAGCTTTCTGACAGTAAGAGTTGTTTGACAGTCTCCCTCGGTAGGTTGTGGACTCTCCTTTCTTGGAGGTTTTTAAGCAGAGGTTGGATGGTTGTCTGTCATTGATGCTTTAGTTGAGATTCCTGCATTGCAGGGAATTGGACCAGATGACCTTTGGAATCCCTTCCAACTCTACAATTGTATGCTTCCATGAAACAGTATTGAAAGAGGGGTTGGGTATAACCATTACCACAAGCGCAAATCGTCAGGAGGGCACAATAAAAAGGATGCCTGGGAGGGGACCTAAGAGAGCAAGGACTGAATCCCTAGTCTCCTTGCTCCATTGCCTTTCTACCTGCTTTGAGACAGAAGCCCTGGTTGCTCTGACAAATGGGTCAGAAGGCTTCACTGTCCCTTATCTAAATATGATTGGGCTGTGCCTTCTGCTTGAAGGACACGAGTTTTCATCCAAAGGGACTAAATTGAGCTCTCCTGGGTCTACCAGACCATACAGTCATGTTAATGGAAGGCCAGCTGGCTCTTATCATTCCCTGATGAGAAAATATTGCTGTTCCTCGATCAGTAATCCATTTTATGAACACTGCTAGAAGAAAGTGCTATTAAGTTATTTTTTGGAATAAGGTTCTGTATGTGATTAACCTGGTGGTAAACTGTCCCAGCCCTTTCTGGAGAAGCCAGGGATTGAACCTGGCACCTTCTGCATTCAAAGCAGATGCTCTCCCACTGATCCACGGCCCGTCCCCAAGTGTTAGCTGCTGGTGCCTACAAAGCACCTACAACTGCCCTTTTGGGATGCTTGGCTTGGCCTCTTTCTATCTGATTGTTTGTTTGTTTTGTCCTGATTAATGGTGTAGAATTTATTTCCATGTGCTCCACACTGTAATGAGCCAGATGGTGTTTCTGCAAACTCTGAAACAAGGAGAAATAAACACTTAATACTGCTGAGTTGGCAGAAAGGAAGAGATGGTGGTGGAAACTCTCTCTCTCTCTCTCTCTTTCTGTGTGTGTGTGTGTGTGTGTGTGTGTGTGTGTGTGTAGAAGTACCTGGCCTACCTCTGAAATGGAAATAAATACAGTGGTACCTCAGTTTTCGAATGTAGTCTGTTCCGGAAGACCATTCGGAAAAACATTTGGAAACAGCTGCGCAAAAATTGGTCTGCCAATTTTTTAATAGAGAAAATTGAAAAAGATAACATATACACTCAGGAGAAGCTGTTGGACTTCCAAGCCGTGTTATAAAACGGAAGCATTTATTTCTGGGTTTTCGAAGTTCGAAAACCGAAATGTTCGACTTCCGAGACATTAAAAAACCAAGGTACCACTGTAAACAAAGGAAGAATTGCAATGTGCTGGGTCCACTGAATTAATCTGAAATGAGTTTAGCCTTATGTGGTGGGGGCCCAGCTGACTGGGCTCTGACTCGGGCCAGCAAAACAGTTTGCTAAAAATACACTGCTAGTCATCCAGGCAGGCAGTCGGTGCCCTTTCTCTCGGGGCAGTTTGCTCAGTCAAGGAGATGCAAGGAACCACAAGACTATAGAGCTGAAAGGGACCCCCAAGGGACTTTTGATCCAGCCCCCTGCGAGGCAGGAATCACAGCTAAAGAATCCCTGACAGGTGGTCACCCAACCTCTGTTTAAAAACCTCCCACAAGGGAGAGTCCACCACCTTCCAATGTGTTTGTTTTAAAAGTGTTTTCTTTTACCTTTGCAGGTATCCCCCCCAACTCCCCTTTGCCTCCCCTCTTTTTCCTGCATTGAGAAACCAAGGGATGGCGAAGTTAGAGGGGGTGATGATATTTGTGGGAAATATAATTCCTGCAAGCAGACGTTTTCTCTAAAATTGTGTTCTCTTGAATCCCAGGCGTCCCAGCATCTCCGTTGGGTGTGGGAAGCGGCAGAGCTCAGGGGCGGAGTGTCTGTTTGCATGCAGGACGTCCCATGCAATTCCCCACATCTGCAGGTGGGGCTAGTAGAGACCCCCTGCCTGAAACCCTGGAGAGCTGCCGCCAGTCAGCGAAGACAATACTGGGCTAGATGGACCAATGGTGTGTGACGCTCAGTTCAAGGCAGCCTCCTATGTCTGTCGTGTTATATTTTTAACTTCACAAGACTGTTATCCTGTGAGCGGTGGGGAGAGGTTGCAGAGAGAGGATTTGAGCCAGTGTAAGGCGCTTTGGGAAGCCAAACAGGTGGCAAATCCTTCTTTTATCTTGTAAAAAAACGGCAGGAAAATGACAGCGTATCCGTAACATCGCAAACCCGCTCCCCCCTTTTAACAGGCCTGCCTCCCACTGAGATGGTTTTCCTCTGCTTGGTTAATGTTTGCTTCAGCACTTCAGCTGTCAGGGTGGGGGCTGGCGGCTGGCCAGGCGTGAATTTTGCGGGGGGGGGGGGCTTGCTGATTTCCTCATCCCCATCAGCTCAGGAGCAAGCTAGCCGTCAGTGCGGCCTGGACCTGGAGGAGACAGCGAGAAATCATAATGATTATTCTGTTGTTGCTGAGAAAGGGCAAAGGGAGGCACGTTGATGGTTTTGCGGCGATGGGATGTGACAGAGAAAGGGGGGGGTCGCAGGGTGGTTGCCATAGCAACAACTCAGCCGAGTGACAGGGATGCAGATGGAGAACTGCATCTTTATAATTTTTGGCTCCTGATTAAAGGAGTGCCTGACTGAAGCCAGGGAGGGACCAGTGTCCCCTGGCCGCTTCAAGGTCAGCGGGAGATAACAGCCATGGGGCTCCTCCAGATTGGTAGGGTTGTATGTGTGTGTGTGTGTGTGTGATAGTCTATTCTGGAACATGCCATTGACACAATAATAGTGCATTGGTGCTGGATTTATACTGGACTGTCCACACATAATTCCATTCTATTAGCTGCTCTGCAATGCTTTCCCAATGTTTACCGTAGTATTGCTGTCCAGAGGGGGGCAGTCTTGCGCCGCAGAGCAACGAAAGGGGGACAAACCAGCCAGCCAAACACAAGAGCATTTGCGGCACAAAAAGTTGCAGGATTTTAGCAGGAAGTTACAAGGCACGCACTGTTTGGAAACATAGCGGTCCGTCCACCACAAAACCCTTTTCAGGCACAAACAATTATGGAAAGTGGGATTGTGTAGAATTGTCCCAGTAACAATCACAAGCCCCACAATGGGCAAAAGATTTCTGCATTGCAGGAGGTTGGAGTAGATTACACTTGTGGTCCCTTCCAAATCTACAGTTTGATGATTCTATGATTAAATACAGAATAAAAAGGACGTCTGGAGGGGGACATGTTTTCCAAAGGTTTGCTGTGGATTCTGATAATTGTTTGGCTCTGGATTAACACTGGGAACACCAGAGGCAGCTGTCAGGCAACGGGCCAAATTTGACATGTTAAAAGGTCAAGGGTTCAGCCAGTATAGCCCTTCTGCCTGGTGTACTATTTTTCTAGAAGCAAGGAAATAAGGATTCCTCCTACTTCTCTGGGAGAGAATTCAAACATGGAGTCTTGTGCCAGCACTGTGCAGAAATGAACAATCAATAGCATTTTCTGGGTGGGTGAAATCTGGGGATCATCGTCCACTTTCCTACTCAACGGCAGCATCTGATATGTGTGTTTTAGTTAATTTAAAAGCAGCCCTAAACTACTTAATAATTAAAATTCTCTAAGTGGTATACAAAAAATACAGCATAAAAAGATACAAGTGTGTCCTAAGATGAACTACGATGATGTTATCTCCCAATGCTTCCTACGGCTGTTATGGGGTTGTCTTGTTCTGTTTTTATGGTATGATGCATTGATGTTTAAAATGTATTCTTAAGTACTCGGAGATCTCCAGGTAACAAGTCTTATAAATAACAACAACAATAAAGGTGCACCATAAAAAACAGGAAAACAATATTTATAAGCATGATCCAATCTTATGGGTCAGAGAAAGTCCAGGCATAAATAGACATCTGAAGCAGCTGATGGATAATGCAATCATAATAATTTACTTACATGTTTTCTTACCTGTGCTTTAGTGTAAGATCCCATGCTGGGTGGCAGCAGTTTAAAAAATACAGTATTAAAAATAGTTCAAGTCAAATTACAATCCCAAGAATAGGGTAAGCGGGTCATGACATCATGACACACCCACACACCAACACCCACACCCACACACCCCTGAAGACACATCGCTTTACCCTGGCCTTGGCCTTTGACACCATATATATATATATATATATATATATATATATATATATATATATGGTGTCAAAGGCCAGGGTAAAGCAATGTGTCTTCAGCATACGATAAAAGCTATATAAAGAAAGGTGCAGGACACACCTCTGTGGGGTGGGAATTCCACAGCTTAGGGGCTGGCACAGAGAAGGCCCTCTCCCGTCCCACCAAACTTCCAAGGGTGGTGACCTTTCAGATAGTTGGGGCACCTTAGATTGGCCTTGAAAATGAACTGGAAACCAGTGCAGCTATATGGGAAAGGGAAGGGCTGCCACAACTGAAAGGAGCCAAGTAAAGCACAACCACCCATGAGTTCCTGGCCAGAGTTCATGGAAATAATGACCAGAAGCGCCTAGCCTGCTGGTTCTTCCAGTTGGGGTGGGTGAGACTCAAATCAGTCGTTGACCAGTCTATCCCCACCTATCCTGTCTTTGAAGACCCTCACAAACCCTGGACAATCCTAGCACAACAGCCCTTATGCTGTTTCCAAGTTTTTAAAGAATCCCCCCCCCATTGGGGTCCCCAGTACAAAGTACACAAGGCATTCACCAGAGAGGTGCCACTTGGTGACATGGTGCCCTCTAGATGTTTCAGGACTGAATGGGACAGTTTGAGAGGATCAACTTGTTTTCAAACCTGCCATCTCAAGGAAAAATCCTTTCGGGGGACTTTGCCAGTGCTTCCTGATGCACGTCTTTTAAATAAAATAATCTTGGCTTGGCAGCAAGGCTCTCGAGGTCACCTTACCTGAGCCACTTTTAAATTTTGGTTTCACTCTCCCAAGTGCAGCACGGGGGATGTTCATTATGCTGGCCTAGCTTACAAGGCCGTTGTGCGGATTACTGAGTCAGTCTATGCCTGTGAAATGCTTTTAAGATCTTAAAGCACCACACAGACACACCATCCATCAACTTCAAATCCCAGATGCCTTCCCTTTCTTTCTCTTTCCTAGGTCGGCATCTTCCCAGGACCAGGGTGTGGCGCTCTTCGGGAGGTCTGAATATGACATTAGCCATTCCCTTTTCCATGTGCCGTTGCTGCTGGCTGTGCCAAAGTGCCAGGCATCGAGTGTTTTCTACCGCGTTCTGCAGCCGGTGAGTGCTCTCCTCCTGGCTCATTTGGGATGTATTACAATGCAGGGCCTTGAACAAAGCTCGGGACGAACACTATGAGAGCAGACTTCTGATGATGCATTGGCAATAGTGTGCCCGCCATACACTGAAAGCACATAACTTCCTCCCACAAAGAATCCTAGCAACCATAGTTCACCCCCTCCCAGAACTACAATTCCCAGCACCCTTAACAAGATGCAGTTCCCAGGATTCTTTGGCGGGAAGCCGTGTGATTTAAATGTGTAGTGTCTATGCAGCCTAAGTCTGAATCTTGGCTTCTGCCAAAGACGTTTCTCTTCCATTTCCCCTTCTGGCTCCATAGAGTCCTCAGTCTCCTCACCTGAAGAAAGGGGAACCAGTCCCAGGGTCATGACAGGATGTTGGGGACATGAACCCAGGACCTCGTGGCCTTAGGCTGGGACTTAAGCCTGGTGTGCTATCCAACACTTGTGTGTGCTCTCAGTCCACAGAGCCCCTGTCAGTCACAGAAAAGGACTTAGGGGTGTTGCAATACCAGGCAGGTGGAATAAGGCCTCTGGAGTGACTTCACCTGGGATAAATACCATAAGGCTGGTAAGAGAGGGGAAGGGCCGTAGCTCAGTGGTAGAGCAACTGCTTTGTATGCAGAAGGTGCCGGGTTCGATCCCTGGCATCTCTCTGTGGGGCTGGAAATGTCCTCTGTCTGAAATCCTGGAGAACTACTGCCAGTGAGGACACAGAACTGAGCAGGGCAGAGCAATGGTACAAGGCAGCTCTTGCCCACCCCAAATATATCTTCTGTACTTCCAGGTCCCTTCTACTGCTCTCTGGAGTATTCTGGATTCAGAAGAGGGTGCCCACAGGCTCCCCCACGCCGCACTCAGGGGATCACCCCATTGCATTTGCCCAGCATATGAAATCTCCCTTGTTCTTCTTTTGTCTCCAGTGGCAAGGAGCCACGAAGCGTAACAGCCCACCCATTTTGCAGGCCTGCACCTGTTTAATTCTCTCTCTCCTTTCCTTTAACTATTTACTCTGGTTGAATTATCAAGATTTATTCCCAAAACAAAAAAAGGAATCACAGGAGAAAGGAAGTGGGAGAATTGCATCCCCTTCCATTGGCAAGCTGCTCCCATTCTGGTCCTTACTGATAACAGAGTATTTTGGTTGGTGGATTGCGGAGGATATTATATACACAGCTGGTGGATGTTATGCATATTCTTTTCAGTCTTGTCCTCTTGAGTTTGTAATGAACCGCCTGTTCTTTTATTTCCTCTCTCTCTGTATGCATGTGTGTGTGTGTGTGTGTGTGTGTGTGTGGAGAGGGGAGACTTATTTCTTGCATATCGTTTACCAAGCACTCTTCACAGTGATTCTTGAATTTTGTGT
Organism: Podarcis gaigeae; assembly: GCF_964106915.1. NCBI lineage: Eukaryota > Metazoa > Chordata > Lepidosauria > Squamata > Lacertidae > Podarcis > Podarcis gaigeae. Next base: position 12,398,164 of record NC_139693.1, on the reverse strand, counting down.
ACCCAGGGGAAGGAGGGAAAGAGCCCTGTATGTCAGCTCCCAGTGCCACCCTCAGCCTGTTTGCTTTTCTGAGCATCCTCTAGACTAACGTCCTGTGTTGTTGTTTAGTAAAAACCACAGCTTAGTGGGAGAGTGTCTGCTCTGCATGCAGAAGTCTCCCAGGTTCAATCCTCTCATCTCCAGGTAGGAGAAAAAACTCCTCTCTGTAACACTGGAGAGCTGTTGCTATTCTGTATAGATCAGGAACCTCATGTTTGGAAGTCAAACGCACCCCTCAAAGCCTCTCTGGCCCCCAAGACTCTCCCTAGGCCAGGCTTCCTCAACCTCAGCCCTCCAGAAGTTTTGAGACTACAATTCCCATCATCCCTGACCACTGGTCCTGCTAGCTAGGGATCATGGGAGTTGTAGGCCAAAAAACATCTGGAGGGCCAAGGTTGAGGAAGCCTGCCCTAGGCCACCGCCACCCCTTTCCAAGCCACACCCAAGCCTGGCAACTTTCTTGAGTGTTTCTTGCCTGGGATGAAATGTGCCCTTGAACTCTAAAAATGCCTTTTGCTTGCTTGGATGGAGGACAGGAAAGGGAGTGTGAGCATGTGTGGACCACGAGTTGTCAACGTTTTTGGACCAGACTTCAAATTTTAAGAGAACGCCACTGACACAACACAATAGCATCTCTCTCTCTGTCTCTCTCTGTCTCTCTCTCTCACACCCCTATGATGTTGCTGTCCATCAGCAACAAGGAGCATTCCTAGGTACCAGAAAAAGTATCCAAGGTAGCCACACTCCCTTTCATTTCACAGAATCACTGAAAAGGTACCAGCACATTTAGCATTATAATTTTCTTTATTTTATTAAAATATTGTTTTATTTATTTAATACATAACAATGACCAAAAAAAAGAAAGGAAAGAATACAAAACCAAAATCCCAACTCCCCCCCCACCCCCCGAACTCATCAATCTGGTTAAGTTTGCCAAAATCCATTCTGTGATTTTGGTAGTTGCCATTTATCAGCAAAGTGTTTTATAAAAGGATGCCGTATGTCAACAAAATCATTTGCATCATTTGTATTATTTGATGCATGTAATCTCTTTGTTATTTTTTTTCTGATACAGCAAATAGATCATACATTCTGTTTCCAACGAGAGATACGCAGATGCTCCAATCCTCTCCTAACTTTCTCTCTAGGAATGGTAAAGACTTACTTAAAATGGCCACACTAGTGCTTGGTGGCGCATGTCAGAGCCAATGTGGTGTAGCTGTGGGACTAAGACCTGGGAGACTAGGATCCAAGTCCCCACTCGGCCAGTCACTGTCTCTCAGCCTAATCTACCTCCCAGGGTTGTTGTGAGGATGAAATTGGGAGGAGGAGAACTATGCATGCCACCTTGAGCTTGGAGGAAAGGAAGTACATGAATGTGATAAATAAACAAATGTCAACATTGAGAGATTTGTGGGCGGGGAGGAGACACGGGTGATGACGTCAGTGTAACCAATTCCTCCTCCTCCTCCTCCTCGTAGGTCGCCAGCCAGAAACAGCAGCTACTATGACCTGCTGGGGATCAAGCAGGATGCCACCCTGGAGGAGATCAAGCAGGCCTTCTTCAGCAAGTCAAAGAAGGTGTGTTATAAAATGGGTGGGAGGGACAGAGGGATATACATTTGCAGGAGGAAACCGCACCCCCTGAAGCCGACTTGGTGAGCATACACATCCTACATTTAAAGCACACCCTCTGCCCTCCAAAGAATCCTGGGAACTATAGCTCACCCCCAGAGAGCTACAGTTCCCAGCATCCTTAACAACCTACAGATCCCAGGGTTCTTTGGGGGAAACCATGTGCTTTCATCGTATGTTATGTACACAAGGGTGGCTGAACCTCTGCATTAGGATGCTATGAGAGGCTACCTGCTAGGCCAGAGATGGAGAACCTTTGGCCACTCAGATGTTCTTGGACTCCGGCTCTCGTCACCCTCAGCCAGCATAGACAACAGTCAGTCCGTCAGAAGTGGATGGGAAGATGTGCCAGAAGGTGTGGGGTAACCCTTCCTGGAAGCATATGCACAGTAAATAGCCGACATCATTTAACCTTCCCACAAACTTTGTGTGGGAAAAATAGGATGGAAGAGGCTGTTGGGAAGTGACCACTGTGGATTACGTTGGATGGGAAAAGGGCAAGTAAGCTTTGTGTGTGCTGTAACTTGGGATGGATTGACCTGTCACTTTCAGTTTCTCATTTCCCCCATCTTAAATTCTGTCCCCCACATTTCCACATCAGTTTGCATAAAAATGCATCAGCATGTACATATTTTTATATGCACTTTTGCCTACTCCATATATTTTTGCAAACCAATTTCCTCTAATATAATGCCTTTTTTTACATGCTATTTTTACTAATGTTTCTATTTAATGCACACTTTAGCCACTCTGTGCATTTTTTTTTATATGCATTACTTGGCTGAAGAGCTGCATTGCAAAATTCAAAAAAGCACAAATTTCGGAGGAGGGCTGTGTTTCGCTTTGCCCATTATTTTGAATGCAGATTTGGTAGGTTTGCCTTTGAATGTGAACTGAATCAAAATTTTCTTGCACCCATGGCTGTCATTTAAGGCATCTCTAAAGCTACCTAAAACATCCTTTGCATACAGTCAGGTGTGTCCCAGATCTTCTCCTCTCCCTTCTTCCCTGAAGAGGGCAGTGTTGAGCCAAAAGAGCCCTGGATCCACTTCCCGAAGGAAAACCAGCACAGTGTTTGTTTTTGCAGGAGGGTGCTCCTTTGAATTCCTCTTCTGCTTTAGAAAGAGACAACCTGGCTTTTTAAAATCTGTTTCCTGTGCTCTCAGCCCAAAGGTACCCCAGAGCTGTCTCTACCATATAAATAGCCTAGGCAGCCACTTAAGGTGGTAGACCTCAAATGGCACTCACCATACTGCAAAGAACAGGCATATTTGCAGTGACTGACTCTGCTTTTGAATGTGTCAAGCCAAAATGATTCTTGCATTGTAGCATCATGCTGGCAGAGCATCCCTGGGCAGAAGGTAGGAGGCTGCCTTATACTGAGTCACCTCATTGGTCCATTGAGCTCAGTATTGTCTACGCTGACTGGCAGCGGCTCTCCCAGGTTTTCAGACAGGGAGTGTCTCTCAACCCTATTTGGAGATGCTCAGGATTGAACCCAGGACCTTCTGCATGGCATGGCTGATGCCCTACCACTCAGCAATAGCCCCTTCCTTCTGGTGCACTTCCAGTGTCTGTGGTTAGTTGGCCTTGCAGGAAGTATCGTAGGGTAACCCACCCTTTCTGGAGCCCATGGACACATTTGCACCTCCTGCTGTGAGGCAGGGCCTTTCCAGATGTCTGTTCTGTTGTGCATTCGTGACAATTTGTGCTCACGATGCTATTATGGCGGTCACACGCAATCCCACTTTCCATGGTTTGTACCTGCAAATGCTTTGGGCTGGTTACACTGCTTCATTCCCAATCAGTGCATATTCTGTAACGTCATGCTGAAACTTTTTTTGTAAAGAATATTTATTGAGATTTTACAAAGACATAAATTACCAAATACAAAAAAAAAAATGAAAAGAAAAAGATAAAAAAGAAAACATACAAAAATACATAAAAAAGAAAAAAGGAAAATAAAAATACAAAAAATGAATAGATAAAAAAAGAATTAAAAACAAATCCATTTTTTATAACTTTAAACTCATTTTTATACAGAAATGTTCTGGTTCCTTTTTTGTCCCGCTTTTGTGGTGCTACAGCCCTTCTAGACGGCAGTGATGTGGTGTCATTACTGGATGACGATGCATGAAGAGGAGTGGTGGGAGGCACCAGCTGGGGAACCCCCAAGGGAAGAAGACTCAGAGCCAGGAGATTGGTGGTGGAATGAGGCTGGGTGGTCAGAGGGAGAAGGGAGCAGACTGGGAGGAGGAGGTGTTGGAAGCTGTAGAGGTAGCAGGGTTTAATGAGCAGGGAGAGTCTGTGGCAGAGAGCAGCCCAGAATCAGAGGCAGAAGCAGAGGCTGGAGAGGAGAGGGGCCAAGAGGCAAAGATGAAGAAGTCAGAGAGTCTGCCCCTCCTGCTGTGATCAGCTCCCCTTCCCCCTAGTCTCACAGAACCAGAAGAGGTATGAAGAGGGCGGAGCCAAGGCTAGCAAGGCGGCAAAGTCTCAGATTGCTTGGGAAGGACTCAGAGAAGGAGACTTAAAGAACTGTGGGAACGCGGGGACCTTCAGTCCCCTCAACTGCCTCAGTGGGGCAAGATCTAACAGGACAAGTTGCTGTGCTCACTAGGCCAGGCCTCTTGAGCTTTCTTGATTCTTCGAACAAAGTGTTAACTTCACAGATGCCGTGTGAGTTGACACCTGCTGCTGACACGTGGGAACATCAGGGAAGCATCATGAAACAAGAATAAATCTGCCACTAATGCTCAAGTATCGTGTCAAAAATATGCTGCCGAACACACCCTTAATAGGGCACCAGTCTGGAGGGGCCCACGGTTAGAGTGGCTCCAGTGAATATTTCTCTCGGCTTGGCCAGGCGCCACTAAAGAGGAAGCAGACCCCCCTCAGTGCCAGAGGAGGCATTCAGACCCTTTTGATGTGGTTGCAAAATCTTCCACAGAGCAATTAGTAATCCCTCTGCTTGGTGCTTTTAACTTCCAGCGTGGATGAATTCAGGACAGTTGCGTCTCCAGCAATTAGGTCCCCCCCCCCCCCCCGAAGATCAAGACTGCTGGATTTCTGGGGCAAAATGTGTTTAAACCTGCTCTGCTCAGACCTAAGCTCGTTAAGGCAGTACTACCGTCTGTCTTCGCAGAAACCTTACGCAAGTTTCCAGGTATTGTGCCCTTCAAATGTGCACAGTCGCACAGTATGCAAGCATTGGATTTAATTGTGTGGAATCCTGAAAATCTCAGCCTTCGTTTTAAAGAAAAAGAAAATAGTTTCTAGGCTTTACGACTGCAAAGGATGTTGTTTGGAAGCCATGCCTTTTTCCAGGGCTTTCTAGAGTAGCAAAAGTGGGACTGGAAATAAGCTTCTATAGACCACATAATTCTCCCATCTTTCACTGCTGTGGGCCAGATCTCCCATCCTTTTGAAAACATCCAAGGCCCCTTCAGATGTCCCTTTTTTATTATTGAGATTATTATAGTGAGTTATAGTAGATGTCCCTTTTATTGTGCATTATTAGTTCTCACAATGGTACCAGGCCGTTATACACAATTCTGCTTTCAGCACTGTTTGTTTTTGCAAATGTCTTGGGGCAGACAGACTGCTTCATTTCTAACCAATGAATGTCCCGTGGCTTCTTTCTGAAATCCTATAACTTTTTTATGTCATAAATATTCCGGGGTTTGTTAGTTTCTGCCCTGCTTTTGTTGCACTATAGAGTAGGAATGCCACAAGAACTCTGTAACATTAAGAAAGTATCACCGATCCACTAATACAATGGATCGATGTTTGGACAGTCCAATATAAGCCCACCACTGTTATTGCATCAGTGCCATGTTGCAGAGTATGCCCACCCCCAAACCCCAGCAGTCTGGAGGGGCCCCCGGCAGTTGCAAAATGGATTACATTGTGCAAGCAGGTCACTTGTGCTTTTAAAGACTGCTAGAATTTCAGAGCTGCAAATCTGGGCTCCCTCTGCGTGGAATTTGTGTGGGGTGGGATTCCCAGCTGTGCAGTAGCAGCTCTTGCTGTGTGTCCCGTTTTGTTTTTATCCTTTAGCCATTACAAAACAACAACAACCCACTAGATCACTTTCAGCAGAGGTAGCCCTGTGCCAAGTGTTTTATAGCCTCTCTCGCCATCTGCGCGCAGCTGTTTTTCGTCCCTCTGCCCCTGCAAAAAGTGACATCTTCCAGACCTGCCGCCATCCTTTTCCCCCACCACTCAGAAAGCAGCTTTGCATCTGTTCCCTCCCCATCCCAGCTATTTAACTGATCGCTTCCAAGTGGTACTTGGACCTCTGGGGACGGGACAGTTTGGCCTTTGCTTCTGGTTGGGCTCAATGTCCCCAGTTAGTAACTGCATTAGGGATGGGAGAGTGAGGAGCTATTTTGAGACCAAGCCCTTGCACCAGTAAGGAAGAGAACATTCGAGCCAACTCCCGTCCGGATGATTGGGGTGGAGGGTGTGACAAATCAGAAGTGGAGGCAATTTATTCAGAGGTGTAAGGTGGGGTGGAGGGAAAACTGCTTTATTTGTTGGCCGGGCCTGTGGCCAGTGGCCAGTCCTCCTCTTGCACATTTTGTCCCCATTAGTAGCCATACTGCATTTTTATAAAAACAGGCATTAAATCCTCAAACAGGGATGGACTAAGACCTGGGAGACCAGGGTTCAAATCCCCACTCGGCCTTGAAGCTCACTGGGTGAACTTGGACCTGTCACTACCTCTCAGCCTAAGCCACCTCACAGGTTTGCTGTGGGGATTCAAGGGGGAGGAGGAGGAGGAAGAGAAACACATACCCTGCCTTGAGCCCCTTGGAGAAAAAGGTGGGGTATAAATGCAACAAATAAATAGTAATACCAGATAGTAATAAATAATAATACCAGAGAGTTCCAATGGAAAAGGAAGTGGGAATTGCAGGAGTTTGCATGTTTGTTTGTGGTTGGGAATGAAAACCAGTCAAATGAATTTGATTGGCATTTTTCCACATCATTGTTGCTTCTAAGTCCACAAACACTGCACAATTGATGAGGTGTTTGGTTTTTTTTACATTGTTTTGATGCTTCCTTTACATTGAAATGAATATATGTTACTTAAAGAGTTACATAGTTACAGACAGTGAGCATTTGACAGAAACTGAACTGCAGCTCAGTGGAAACACCACTGATTGTGACTAACGTTTTTGCCTGGATGATGCGGCCCTTTGGGCTTCTTTGTATGGCCCTTGGTACCCTCTGCTGGCCGCAATCCTTCGCTGGCCCTGCTTTGCACCCTGAGTGATTTTCCTTGGATGGAATGTGTAACTTGAACTCTGATAATGCCTCTTGCTTGTCTCAGTGGAGGACAGATTAACTGGCTTTCCTTGATTTGTTGTTGTTTGTGTTTTTAAAGGGTCGCATTATTCTTTTAGATTTTTATCTGCATGCTTCAGCTATAAACTGCCCTGTGACTTGTGCAGAGGGTGGTATATCACTTACAAATGCATTAAAAAATATAGAGAGAGTGTGTGGAAAAAGTAGCTTACAGTACAAAGCTAGAATATATCTTTGATGGTCCACTCACTTTTGCCTCTGGCACGTGGCCCTCAGACAGCTGTCCAGAAGGGAGTGCGGCCCCCCAATTGAAAAGGGTTCCCCATCCCTGAGATGGCAGGTGACAGAAAGGAGTCTGCTCTGTTTGAGACTCTTTGAAAGCTGCTGCCATGCAGAGGAAACATGTTGGACAAATACAGTGGTACCTCGGGTTAAGAACTTTATTCTTTCTGGAGGTCCGTTCTTAACCTGAAACTGTGCTTAACCTGAGGTACCACTTTAGCTAATGGGGCCTCCCACTTCCGCCGCACAATTTCTGTTCTCATCCTGAAGCAAAGTTCTTAACCCGAGGTACTATTTCTGGGTTAGCAGACTCTGTAACCTGAAGCGTCTGTAACCCAAGGTACCACTATAACTTCATATATCTTCCTGCATTCTCTTACCAAGACCTGATTTTACACACATAGCATAAGGTACAGAGTCCTGAGATGGCAGAAGTGGACCGGGCCACTTCATGATCTTTTTTCCCTCCTGTAAAAGCATAACAAGCAAACCTCCCTCCACTGATGGAACAGATCCATCCCTTCTCTGTCAGCTCAGTCACTCGCCTGCGTGGGACTTCCGGTCGCCTGTGGCTACCAGGGGCAAGTTGTCAAATGCAAGGCCGATTTAAGCCATGCACGTGAAAGTCCCCCTGCTGCTCCACTGCAAAATCTCCCTCTTCCAGAATCCCTTCTGGGGAAACCCCTGCCCTTGTTCTGTGGCGAAACCGTCTCTCCCAGTTGTGGCCACTTTGGCTGGCTCCCTCCTTCACCCGCCTCTGGCCTCCGCTGCTTTGGAGGGCTGCCCAGGAATCTTAGCATTGGGAATCTTTTTATCTCTTTTGGCTGGGCGGAAGGGCCTCTAGTCTGGGCCAATGTGGAGCACGTTTGCTTGTTTCTCTAACCCGGGCGGGAATTAAAACGAGCTGGAGTGAGAGCGGCAGTGGCGATGTCAAAAGGCCCCACGTAGCTTGTAGCACTTCCCATCAATCTTTAACTGGGGCTCTTTCCCTTTCTTTGCTTTCGTCTGTGGCTTGCCTCATCCCCCCACCCAAGTAGATTTTTAACATAAGGTGGTCCGCTAGGGGCACGTTCTGTCCCTTTCGCCAGCTCCACTCCCTCCTTCTCCCTTCCACCCTCATGCAGCCCTCTCCTGCTAGAGGAGAGTGAGCCAGGCCTGCAGGAGAGAGGGGAGATCATACTGGGGGAAAGGATCAAGGCAGACCAAACATTGTACAATTTGGGGGCGTTCCAGGCACTCTTGCAAAAGTTTTGGAGCTGGCTCGGTGCAAAGGGGCAAGATGCCTCTAAGGCTTTAGAATCCGCCTGCCTGCGATTGGTTAACATCTTCCCCCTCCCCATCCTTGCCCCATCTATGCAATATAAATGTCTCCACCACCACCCCAGTCTTGCAGAGTCTTATCGTAATCTGTCTGCCAGGGGTCGAGCGGAGAGATGGGTCTTGCATACCTTCAAGTTCACTATCAGACCGCTGAGGTAGAAATGGCAATGTTTGGTTGGCTTGGGTTGCAGTGAAAACGAAGGAGGGTTTCTCAAGACCGAAGCTCTTAATTGGGCAGGAGGGATTTGGCAATGCCTGGGCATCAGAAGAGAACAACCACCACCACCCCAGGCCTAGTTGGTAGCTCAATACCCCTTTTGGCTGAAGGAGGTAAAGTCAGTCCTGCTGTACTCACATCCCCTCTCCCCCACCTCACTTCATGCAGTTCTTCCTGTAAGCAGCAGCCCAGTGGCCAGTGTTTGCTGTCTAGCGCCATTCCCGAAAGCTACCTCTTGCAAGGTAAATAGAGAGGAGACCTGTGCCTGGGGCCAAAGAGGAGCGTCCCAAGTGCACACGAGGACAAAATCAGCCATCCTTGGCTGCAGGGAGGGATCAACAAGCCGCTCACTTTCAGTTTCTTATTTTTCCACTCTTAATTTCAGTTTTTCACATTTCCACATCTGTTTGCAAATATACATACATGCATACATTTGTTTTTTAATCCTCATGAAAATTCACCAGTGTTTCAGTATGCATTTCTTCTAATGTACACAGTGGCGTAGCGTGGGTTGTCAGCACCCGGGGCAAGGCAAGTAATTTGCGCCCCCTAACCCGTGGATTTTAGCAGGGGCAGAGAGCTGCGAGTGCGAGCGCGCCCCCCCAGATGTTGCGCCTCGTGCGGCCGGCCCCCCCTGCACCCCCCACGCTACGCCACTGAATGTACACATTTCCCCCCCCCCATATGCAGTTTCCCCTAATACGTATATTGTTGCAACTGTTCCCTAATGTATTTTTGCACACATTTATTGTTGTTGTTGTTACTACTACTACTACTACAACTACTACTTGTAACTTGCAACATGCGTGCATTTAATCTATGCACATTCAGCTTCCCACAATAAATAATAATAAAATATTATTATTATCAAGCACTTCAGAATGCTTGATATGAGAGCCACCTTCAACTATCCATGGAAGGTGGAGCAAGCTTGTTTTCTGCTGCTCCAGAGGGTACAACCCAAACCACTGGATTCATATTATGAGAAAGGAGATTCTGACTAAACATAGGAATCGCTTTCTTCTGGTAAGAGCTGTTCAGCAGTGGAATGGGTTATGTGGGAAGGTGGTGGGCTCTCCTTCATAAGAGGTTTTTGAAGAGAAATTGGCTGGCCCATCTGTCAGGGATTTTTTACCTGTAATTCTTGCATTGCAGGGATTGGACTGGATCCTGCTCGGGATCCCTTCCAACTCTAGGATTCTACGAACTACTCATAAAGCAGAATGATCTGCAGGCAGCCCTCTATCAATCCACTACTAATGCACTGTTACGCTATCAGTGGCGTGTTGCAGAACGCACCTACCCACACAAAACCAGTTTGGAGGGACCTTAACCCAAAGCAGCTGCCCAATGGCGGCTTGGCAGAGGAAGGGCTTGCACAGGGGCAGTGGCATAGCGTGGGGGGTGCAGGGGGGCCGGCCGCACCGGGCGCAACATCTGGGGGTTAGGGTTGGGGGGCGCAAATCCACGGGTTAGGGGGCGCAAATTACTTGCCTTGCCCCGGGTGCTGACAACCCACGCTACGCCACTGCACAGGGGTTCAAAAGGCTGGAGGCGCTGGGAGTGGGGACACATTTTGGGAACCCACAACCTTGTCCCAGCCAGGCTCTTCCAAAAAAGACAGATCACAGCTGGGACTCTTCCTTTGCTTGGCACATTCCTGCCCCTGCCCCCCCCACATCGCCCTCTGTCCCTCTCTTCCTACCCTGGTATTTTAAACCAGTGGAGAATAAGGTCTGCCTGTGTGCATTTGACCTGCTGCTTTAAAACAATTGCCTCCCCCTCCAGCTCGCTTGTTTTCCTGCGTCAAATCTCTTAATTAACCATTAGGGAGGATTTATTGGTTTGCCCAGCAGAGCAAGCGTTTTTCTTTTGCAAGGACATTGAGCTTTGCGCTTCCTTTTTAGCTGGGGAGGATTGACGGTGGGGCTGGGTGAGGGACCGGCAGGCTATCCGTAACTCTTTAACATTCTGAACATCTATTTAACTGCCGGGCATCATGGCTAGGGAAGGGGGGCAGGGAGGGGGAGAAAATTGGTTCATTTCACAGTCCAGACGAACCTACCAAGTTCACAGTTCCCCAAACAATTCACGAACCAAAACACAGCCATCCGTCGAGAGCCCTACTTCTCTGAATTTTGCAATGCATTTCTGCAGCCAAAAGTGACGTCCACAAACATGCTATGGTAAGGGATGCGTAAAATGCATTTGTTGCTGAAAATAATGTACAAAAAGCCCCACGTTAAATTGCTTGCAAAAATGTGCGTATTAGGCAAAGTTGTGTTGTGTGTTAGAAGAAAACGTCGCACTAAAATCTTGATGAATTTTCGTAAGTTTGCATGCTGACGTGTACATGCGGAGAACTGGATTTAAGAATGGGAAAAAGGAGAAACTGAAGTTGACATACTTGCCCTGTCCCTAATACTGGCTAAAGGGCCTGAAAGGAGCAGGATGTTGTGCTGGGCTTCCTCCCCCCCTCCCCCCACCCCCCGCCACTTCCCCATGTAAGGGGAAAATCTGCACGCAGCCTCCAACTGAAACAACCCCCTTATCGCTCCAGAACATCTTTGTTGTCCACTGCTCTGGCCTCCGCTGAGTGATGCCAGCTTTGCATTGTGGGGAGCCAGCCGGGGGTGGGGGGCCGGAAGACGGGGGAGAGGAAATAAGGGATGTTTGCTCTTCTGTGGTCATGAAACATATTACAGTCCCGGGAGGCTGTATTTGCCTTCAGCTGACGAGCGCGAGTGCCATGTGTTTTGGAACCAAAGTGAGTGAGAGGCTTTTTGCAGCCACCAAGTGTTGATGAAATAAACAGATTTTTTTTAAAAAGAACAGTAAAGGAATATGCTTTTCAGGAGCTGAATTACTTGATTAGGAATCATCGTCCTTTGAGAAAATGCTACAAGGGGCCTTCTCCAGACTGCTGGGTCGTCCCCCCCGCCAAGTATATTTATTGGTTCAATAATAGTGCATCAGTGGCAGATTCATACGAGAATGCCAATACATTGTTCTGAGTTATTAGTTATTTTGTGATGCTCGTTCAACGTTATTGCCCTTATTGTGTCTGGGGGGGCACTCCTGCTCTGTAGCACAAGAAAGACACAGAACCCTCTGAACGCTTCTGGTGCGAAATGTTAGCAAGGGTTTGGCAGGAAATTTTAAGACTTGCACCAATGGGGAATGAAGCAGCAAACAGGGTCACGTATAACTGCCTCAATATCACCGTGATCCCAAAACATCATGAATGCGCAATTTTTAAAAAAGACGTCTAGAGGTGCTGCTTTTAATTCAGGTTGCACAGTTAAAGTGAGTTTGGTGCTCTTGTGCAGCAAACATCTCTCAGCCCCCCCCCCCCAAAGCCTGATATTTATGATAAGGAAAGTGAGAGGTAAATTCACTGCAAGGTGTCTGTGTGTGTAGCGGGGAATAACAATTGCTTGACACAACAATGCAATTCAACCTCCATGAAATCAAGCCAGAATGGTCTCTGACCTCCTTTCAAACTTTGTTCAAACAAATTAGGATGAACTGGTCAATTAACTGGTTGCCAGGAAGCAGCCAGAACCAACCTGAAAGTTTAAGATTTTGTGGTGGAGACAGCAAAAGAGAGATTTGTCGTGTGGCTTCATGGTAGTTAACAGGCGTTTAAGAATTGAATGGGAGCACTGAAATACTTCAACCAGCTCCTGGAAGGAGGAAGAGGAGGAAGGCCGCTTTGTTTTCTACAAACTTGACACGATTTGCAGTCGGATGAGGAGAGAGGTCCCTGTTATTTCCAGGCCCCTCTCCCCCTTCCCACCCGCCGCCAAGCCTGCATTTGAGTTGTCTGTGGGAACTCATTTCACCCGAAGGATTACCTCCAGGGAGAACAAGTGCCCCATTCTAAATTCCCCTCATTTCTTTCTCCACCAGCCAAAATCCCACCCACCCCCTTCTTGCCTCCATGGTTTTAACTGCAGGGCTGTTTTAATTGCTTGTGTTCAACGCTAAATCAGAGGAGCGTGTCAAGATGACAAGCTGAATGGCGCGGCGAGTGTGAGATTCTCTTGCCGGCAACTTCACCCTGGTGGTTTTTCCTTGGTGCTCTGCGCCCCACTTTTGTTCCCCGGGGGCCTTTTAGGTGCTCGTACTGTGCCCTCATTTAGCAGGGAAAGGACATTAGGAGAGGCAGGGTGCTGTAGTGGTTAGAGTTGCAAGTCTAGGACTGAAGAGGTCCTGATTCAAAAGAATATATATCTCCCCTCAGCCCTTTGCTCTCTCAGACTAGCCTACCTCAGAGAGTTCTTGTGGAGATAAAAATGGGAAAGTGAACCATTTATACTGCCTTGAACTCCTTAAAAAGTGAGGCTGAAGATGGGCAAGTGTGTATCTGTGTATGAGAGGGAGAAAGAGAGAGTGCTGTTGTGTTTGTGCATTTGTAGTTAGAAAGGAAAAAAGGGTTGTATCCAATGCAAGTCCTACTCATCATAGACCCACTGAAGTTAATAGACATGACTCATTTAGGTTCACCGACTTCTGAAAAGAACTTAATTGGTTACAACCCACAGAAAGATAGCATTATTAAAGATTCTCATTATTTTGGTTTCTTACCTGCCCTTCACCATAAGGTCCCAATTTTTTAAAATTCAGTATTAAATACAGTTTAAAACAAATGATAGTCACAGGAACAGGGTGGGTCCTGAAAATATCTCTCTCACAAGGGTCTTCAGCATATTATAAAAGCTATCTGACGAAGGTGTCTGACCCACTTCTGTGGGGAGAGAGTTCCACAACTTGGGGGCTGCTGCATGAATGGCTCCACCCTGAGTTTCAGAGTGCAGTGGAATTACCAAGAGCCTCCCCCACCCCCACCCCCGCTGATCACTACACCCGAGAGGTTCTGCAGGGAAGGAAGTGGCCATCTTTCATCTAGATATTTGAGGCCAAGTCCTCCTGCGCCTCACATAAATCCCAGGGTGGGTTACAACTACAGACCAGAGGTGGCGGGATTTTTAAGCCCCACGGCCACATTTCTTTATGGATCACCTACTGGGGGATGGGGCACATGCCAGCAGTGGGCAAGGTCAGAGGGAAAAGCGTACAGAGCTTTGTACGGTAGACCATGTTCCATCTATGTGAAAGCCTGAGATTTCTGCATTATGAGATTACAACTGTAATAATGTAATAAACAAACACAAACAAACAAACAAATTCATTCTACACCCAATAAACTCCCACCTCTCCATCGTCCATGGCAAAAAGCATTCAAGGAGGGCTCAGAGCAGGGCATGATGAAGTGAGATGGAGGCTGGAAGAGTCCTGGGGCCTAGATAAAGATACCTGCATGGTCATATTCAGCCCATGGGCTAGGAAAAAACACAGCAATCAGGCCCACAAAGCTCTGAGCTACACAGGAAGTCCTCAAGGACCTTCTTCTTAGACTAGTGCAGATGCACATATAAGGTTTCCTGGCTCTTACCAGGACCAGGCTATGGGATCGGACTGTCCTCCCCCCACCCACTCACCCACCCACCCACCCATGAACACCCTTGAGTACAAATTCCCACCCAGCTTCACCCCATGCCTTCCTTGCTAACAGTTTGTGAGGACAGCCTGGAATGCAATCTTTGCTGGGAGCTTCCTCAGCAAGAGACTTATTAGGCTGCAGCCTTGAACTCTTTTCGCCTGCCTCTCCTCCGGTCCAGGAAGCAGAGGAGCTCCTGGTCTCGGCACGTTGGCTCGGAACGTCTCTTTGTTGCCACCCACCGCGCACGGCTCTGTGATGGATGGTCTTGTGGGAATACAGGGGCGGCCAGTGCAGAGGCAGGAGCAGCCTCAGGCCAGGGTCTCTGTCCCAACATATTGTTTTTGGAACAAGCCAGCAAGGCCCTTCTCCCCTTTGCTGGTAGTCAGCTTTTTGCAAAAGCTCTGCTAGGAGACAACTACAACTTAGCCAGATGGAATTAGAGATTTTGAGTCCAATGCCTCACCTCCTTGGCAGCCAAGTTCAAACAGCAGGAGCTTACAGAGGAGGGTGCCAGCCTGGGCTGACCGGAGTGTCTTTGGACCCTTCCAGCCATCTATTTTATTGTGTACTCTGCAATATGCATAGTCCATTAGGATTTATACTGGACCATGCAGACATCGTTCTGCTTTAATATTTGTTCTGTTGTGCTTCTCCAGTGTTAGCGCATTCTTGTCATTTGGAGGAGGCACTCTTGTGCTATTGTGGAAGTAAAGCGGGATTAAAAACAACAGCCGTAGATCATTCAGTGATATAAAAAGCTGCAAGTTTTCATGGGGAGTTATGGGTTGTGCGCCGATTGGAAATGCAGGCCCGATACTTTTGTGGTATTGAAAGCGGGGTCATGTGCAAATTAATGCCCTGGAACCACCATGAGCACAAATAACCATGAATGCACAATAGAAAGGATGTCCGGAGAGGCCCCTGGTTAGATGAACCCACTGGTCTGATTAAGGAAAAAGCAGCTTCTTGTGCTCCTATTCAAAGCCAACAGTGTGTTAGGTGCTGTACTGAAAAGAGAAGAGACTAGAGAAGGTGAGACTAGGACTGCAGGAGGCAGGGAGGGCGTTGGGAGGGCGATGCAGTGACTGTTTAAATGTTTGCCAAAACATCCGCTAAGAGGAAGGCTAAGGTGGTTCTGGGAAGCTGTACCTATGCTGTCATTCTGCAGGAGTGTTGGAGGCTGGTTTCTGAGGATCTCCATTTTCAGTCACAAAAGCTCAAAGCAGCAAGTTTCTAGTCCTTCTGAAGCAACGATACGCTTGCAAGAAAGTGCATACAGGAAGAAGTGCCAAATGCTCTCAAGACTTAGAATGCCAGTTCTGGCAAGTTGAATCCAGCTGGTTTGCTAGTTCCAGTCTGCCTAGTCCCCTGATCTTCAAAGCAGATGAGCTGTTTGACAGGGGACGGCGAACAGGCTTGGTTGATGTTCCCAGGTGGATGTTATATTCCTCAGGCAGCGAAGACCTGCCCCCTTGCTCAGGAACAAACATTGGTCCGCAGAAAACCCCATTGGCAGTTGCTCTGATTCAGTGGGGAATTTAGGTTTGAACAATTAAAGATGAATTAAAGTGCTCTGTTGCCCTAGGGCTACAAATTCACCATTGTGGTTAAGAAGGTGATAGGGAAATGTGCTGAAAAGTGTGGGTTGGACAACTGGTTAAGGGGAAGACATGCAAATACCCCGCTTGCAAATCAAGAAGAATCTTACGGGCCTCCTTTCCAGTTGAGGTCAGATGTGCCGCTTCTCTGCTGAACTGCCAGTGCCTATGGAATACTTTTCTTTTCTCCCAGCAGGCATTTTAATTGAAGTCTGATTTTATAGTTTTAATTTTTATTCTCTGTAAATTGTTGCATTTAAGTGGTGCATAAATTGCTTGATCAAATAAAATAAATGCAGGGTGAATGCTCGCTGTAGTAAAAAAAGGAAAACAAATGCTCAGATAAAAATCTGGATGCAATCTGACCTTTGCATAAGCTTTGTGCAAGCCGGTGTGGTGTAGTGGTTAGAGTGTCGGAAGAGAACCTGGGAGACCAGGGCTCAAATCCCCACTCACCAGTGAAGCTCACTGGGAGGCCTTGGGCCAGTCGCTGCCTCTCAACATGACCTATCTTGCAGGGATGATGTGGGGATTAAATGAGGACGGGAGAACCATGTATGCCACCTTGAGCTCCTCGGAGAGAGAGAAAAGGTTGGCTATAAATGCTAATAGTAATAATAGTAATAATGAATATTAAGCCAGTTGGCTCAGTGCTTTAAGTCAGCTCTCCACCATGACCTGTGAATCGCCAGAGAAGCAGGAGCTGCAGCAAATCCTCTTTGGGAAATCTTTGGGATGGGGGGGCAGGAGGGGCGCATATGAGGCCAGCCTTTTCTCATAGGGTTGGAAGGGACCCTGAGGTTCACCTAGTCCAGCCCCCTGCGTTGCAGGAATATGCCGCTGTCCCGTGCGGGGATCGAACCTGCCACCTTGGCGTTATCAGCACTGCGCTCTAACCAGCTGAGGTCCTCTCCTCTCCACAGCTCCACCCTGACAGCGACCCAGGCAACCCTGAGCTGCACAGCCAGTTTGTGAAGCTCAGCGAGGCCTACCGGGTGCTCAGCAAGGCCAGCAGCCGGAGGCGCTACGACAGCACACAAGCAGCCCAAGAAGCTCGGCCTCCTCCAGGCAGCCATGGCAGTAGCACCAGCAGTAGCACCTGGAGGAACCCTTTTGATTTGGGCAACTTCGGGAAAAGGTACGGAACGAGAGATGCCCCCCACCTCTGGGAACAAAGCTTCCCTTCCTGCGAACTTCACGCCAATGGCTCCTGACTACCACACATAAGGGTTAAAGATCCAGTCCGTCATCTTGTTCTCACCTCCTTGTGCCTGTTATGGGAACCTGATAAGCAGGACCTGAGCACAACAGCAACTCTCCCCACTTAATATTATTATTAAGGTAAAGGTAAAGGGACCCCTGACCATTAGGTCCAGTCATGACCAACTCTGGGGTTGCGGCACTCATCTCGCTTACAGCTTCCGGGTCATGTGGCCAGCATGACTAAGCCGCTTCTGGGGAACCAGAGCAGCGCACAGAAACGGCGTTCACCTTCCCGCCGGAGCGGTACCTATTTATCTACTGGCACTTAAGGGTGCTTTCGAACTGCTAGGTAGGCAGGAGCAGGGACCGAGCAACGGGAGCTCACCCCGTCGCGGGGATTCGAACTGCCGACCTTCTGATCGGCAAGTCCTAGGCTCTGTGGTTTAACCCACAGCGCCACCCGTGTCCCAATCAATATTATTATTATCATTTGTTACATTTCTATACTGCCCTTCATCCACAGATCTCAGGGCAGGTCACCATATATAATCACACTTGCAATTCCCAGTGTACCCTGAAGTGTCCTGATTTCCCCTGGACATCCTGGAATTGCAGAAGCCATCCCAGCTTCTGGTTTGAATCCCGGAATGTCCCGTTTTCTCCCTCCAGTGCTGAGCTCGTGGAGGAAGATGAACCAACACTTGCAGAGGTCCTGTACTCTTGTGCGAGTCAGCCGGCTCCTTTGAGAGCTTGGTACAGAAAGACACATCCGCAGGAAGGTTGGAGGGTATGCAGTAATAATAATAATAATAATAATAATCATGAGGATGATAATTTTATTGTTCATACCCCGCCCATCTGGCGGGTCAGGCCAATGGCTCATCTGGTTCAGCATCCTGTTCTGCCAGGGGCCGACCACATGGGAAGCTCACAAGCAGGACCTGAAGGCTCTCCTCGCTTGTGATCCCTGGCAAATGGCACTCAGAGGCAACCCTGCCGTTGGCTAGCAGCCACTGATCGCCATCCTTCTTTGTCCTCTGCCTTAAGCAATTTGAAATATACTCGAAGTCGAGTGTGGATTTCATGCTCTTTATTCAGCTCATAGTAGTGAGGAATTAAAGTTCCCCCAAAATATCTGCTTTAGAAACATTATTTACACAATGGGCTGCACGTGATTGGCTAATTCCAGGATTCTCTTGTAGGCCAATCAGGTTGCAGATTCACTTCCACCTGGAGCTGGATTGGGTGGCTCCTGCAGACCAATCATACTGCTGCATTGTTCTAGGACCAATCAGACTGCTGCATTTTGGATTCTATTCAACTCAGTACATAACAAAATTACATTGCACCACTGGCCAGAGCTCTTCAAGCTTGGGCTGCCAGGTGTTTTGGAGCTACAGCTGCCCATCATCTCTTGCCATTGGCCATGCTGGCTGGGGGCTGATGGGAGATGGAGGCCAACCCCACCTGGAAGGCCAGAACTTCCTCCTTCAGGCTCTACTGCCCCCTGCTCGCCCCCCAACTGGAGAGGGCACCAAAAAATCTGTAAGCAGCCAGCCAACCAGAATGCATCGGTCTCTGTGCCAGCCCTGTGCTGACTTTCTGCTTTTCCCTGCAGGAGTGCATCAGAGCCCAACGAGGACGTACGGTATTGGCAACAGTTCCACCACTCTCCTTCAGAGTCATTCTCAGGCCCCGAGATCGAGAGGAAGCGTCGCCAGAACAGATACATCTTTGGGTACTGTTTGCTCGTCATAGTGGGCGGCTTAGCTGCTCACTACATAGGATTCAGGTATGGGGCTGCTCCCTTTTCCTCCGTCCCTGCCCACCACCCCAAACCAGATGAGAAGGTTCCAGGTTTAAAGTTCTGGGGTGGGGAAGCTCAGGGGATTGAAAGTGGCCCCCTAGGCCTCTGTATCTGGCCCTCAGAACTCTCAGCAGGCCACACCCCTCACCAGCCCTGCTCCACACCCTCCTTGAGTGTTTTTGCCTGGCTGGGATGTGTCCTTGAACTCTGATAGCACCTTCTGCTGGCCTGGAGGAAGGAGAGAGAGGGGTGTTTGAGTGTGGGTGTAGAAACTAGCCTACTATACTAAGGTACTATACTATACTAGGTACTGTACTAAGGTAAAAAATTGCATCCTTGGCTCCACCCACTTTTGCCCCTCTCCCCTCCCCCTCCCAAAGGTTGCCCAGAAGGGAATATGCCATCGGGCTATAACAGCTTCCCCATTGCTGCCCTGGTGAAGCTTGACAATGCATCACACAGATTTAGCTGTGTTAGTTTCTTCCGCATAGTTTGCTGAGCCAGAGCAGGGGCAAAGAGCTAAGTAGGGCATTGGGAATCCTCTCTGGCAGCACGCCCTGCTGCCTCCTCACCCCTAGACCGCCTCCAAAGGTATCCTGCCCACACCACCCTGCTTTACCATCATGAAGACAAGCTACGTGGGAAAGTGGGCAGCCCCAAAAGTTCTGAGGAGGCTGTGTGATTTGCAAGCCACTCTTCTTCCTTGATACTGGGAGCCAACTCCTCTCCCTTCTTTGGTGCAGCGTGTGTGTGTGTGTGTGAATTGTAGAGTTGAAGGGAACCCCAAGGGTCATCTAGTCCAACCCACTGCAGTGCTTTGCTGATCATTATTTATTTTGTATTTATATCCCACCTTTTTCTCTAAGGAGCTCAAGGCAGCATTTGGGATTATGGATGCAAAGCAGGAGCACTGGAACATTATAAGCTGCCTTCTCCCAGGCTGGGCCATTTGCCCATCCTCCCTAATATTGCCTTCTCTGACCGGCAGGGTCTTGGGCAGAGAGGGGCGTTTCCCTTCGCCTGCTGCTTGAAATCCTTTACGTCGGAGGGGCCAGTGAGTGAACCTGAGACCTTCTGCAGGCAGGAGGTGTCCCTCCTTCTGCCACAGAGCGATGATCCTTCTCATTTAGTAGCTAAGACCCTTGAGCTACGAATCAGGAAATTTCTCCCCAGCTGTGAACTCTCCAGGTGGCCTTAAGCCCCCAACATGCAACATGGAGAGAATAAGAACACATAAAGTGCCCTGCTAGATCAAGCCAAACTATTCCACCAACCTCTTTCCAACCTGGGTGCTTAGGGGAAGCCCACAATCAGGACGCAAAAGCAAGATTTCCCCTTTCCTAGTTTCTTCACAGCCCAGCTGTTGTGTAGAGGTATACCGCCCCTGCTCATGGAGGTTCCACTTAGTGATCACAACTGTCTTCTCTCCATGAATTCCCTTTGCCAACCCAGTGCCCTCCAAATGCTGACATCAGCCCCATCATAGCTGAAGCCATCGTCGCTTTGCATGAAGAAGGTCCCGGGTTCCATCCCCAGCAGCATAGGGCTGGGAGAGAATCTCTTGCCTGGACCCCTGCAGGGCCAATGCCAGTTGGTGGAGGCAGTACTGAGCTAAGAGCCTGCTGGATCAGGTCAGTGGCCCATCTCATCCTGCATCCTGTTCTCACCAGATGCCTGTGGGGAACCCGCAAGCAGGATTCGGGCAAAAGAGCCTTCTCCCCTCCTGTGGCTTCCAGCAGCTGGAATTCAGAAGCATGGCTGCCTCCAGCTGTGAAGCAGAGCACAGCCATCATGGCTAGTAGCCTTTCATAGCTCTCTTCCTCCATGAATTTATTTACAGTGGTACCTTGGGTTAAGTACTTAATTCATTCCGGAGGTCCGTTCTTAACCTGAAACTGTTCTTAACCTGAAGCATCACTTTAGCTAATGGGGCCTCCTGTTGCCGCCGCGCTGCCAGAGCATGATTTCTATTCTCATCCTGAAGCAAAGTTCTTAACCCAAGGTACTATTTCTGGGTTAGCGGAGTCTGTAACCTGAAGCGTATGTAACCCGAGGTACCACTGTAATCCTCTTTTAAAGCCCTCTAGGTTGGTGGCCTTCTCTGCCTCCTATGCAAGCGAGTTTAACTACATGCTGCATGAAAAAGTACGGGCAACTTCCTATTTCTGGGGGGGGGGATATGTGCACATTTAAGTGAAAATGTGTATATTGTATCGGGAACACCATTGAAAAAAGCCTGTGAACACCCTCTAAACCAGGGGTCAGCAAACTTTTTCAGCAGGGGGCCAGTCCACTGTCCCTCAGACCTTGTTGGGGGCCAGATTATATTTTTGGGGGGGTGGGGAAATGAAAGAATTCCTATGCCCCACAAATATCCCAGAGATGCATTTTAAATAAAAGGACACATTCTACTCATGTAAAAACATGCTGATTCCCGGACTGTCCGTGGGCCAGATTTAGAAGGCTATTGGGCCAAGTCCAGCCCCCGGGCCTTAGTTTGCCTACCCATGCTCTAAACCTCTGGAAGCTCTTGAAAAACCTTTTAAAAAACAAACCCCACCAAACTTCACCAAAACCGCTCCCTCCAAACCTCCTTGCTCAAACTCCAGCTCCCCATAGTCTCCAAAGGTAGGTGCAAGGGCTCCTGGGATTGCACTTGCAAAGGTTCGTGGGATTCTTAGATGCTGTCTGTGTGCAATTTTTGCTGTTTCTGTACTATTTTGAGGCCGTTTTTGACCCTTTTCATGCCACTTCCGGCTTCACAGCGATGCGTGAGGTTGCGGTCGCTTGTGCCTTGAACACAGGTAAATAGGGGAGTTGCCTGTATGTCCTTTTATAAGGGAGCTTCGTGGATAATTGCAACATGCATGGCAGATAGAAGGAGCCCACATCAGACACTTGTAGGCCATGGGCTCTTTAGCAGAAGCTGGTGCTGGTTTACATTCACACAGATTTCAGGTAGGGGAAGTTCCTCCTTCTGAACCCAGAAAGGGATGCAAGCCCTCTTGGTTCTGGAGACAACTGCCTTTGCATCCTTTTGGCCTGTCTTCGTGGTACGGCAGACCCTTGTTCAGTTGCTGGTGCTGGGCTGGTTCTTTTCATTTCTTTTTTCCCTGGCTTGCTTCACCACCCCCCTCCCAGCAATGCAGCCTGCCAACCCCGGCTGCCAGCCAGCCAGCCAATTCTAATTCTAATCCATTGCCTAATTAGCCGGCCATGACCAGGGAGAGATTAATCGTGAGCAGCCTTTAATCAAGCCTAATGCAATTAAACATGCCTGCTTATGCTTGAACGGGGAGGGGCATTTAAAGGGGCTTGAAAAGGGGGGGCAGGGCACATGGGTGAATCAAATTCCATGCCCATGTGGGGAGATGAGCAATGGGACAGAATGCCCCTCTCCCGCTTTTGCAGGGCGTCTTGCCATCAACTGCCTCTCCTTCTGTGCTTCTCATTTCCCCGAGTTTGTGGAAGGGCTGTGGTTCAGGGGGTGGGGGGCAGATCATCTGATTTACCTGTAGAAGGCCCCTGGTTCCATCTCCAGGTAGGGCTGGGGGAGACTCCATCTTGGAGAGCCACCACATGCAAGAAGCATCTGATTGGCCACTGTGAAAACAGGCAGCTAGACTAGATGGGCCTTTGCCCTGATCTTCTTACGTTCTTCTTCATTCATAAAATAGTTAATGCATCCACACACTTTTCATTCATGCAGCAGTATTGTGTGGCGCTCAGAGGATCTTTCTGCAGAGCAGTTAACATGTCTGGGGTGGTGGTGGTGGAGGAGGAGATATGCACCCAGTATGAACAGTGCTGGGCGAGGGAGCCTCGGCTTTGTCACTTCCTGCTTCTTCCCAGGTTGTCAAGGGAGGGCACCTTCAGCTGTCGAAACTGGTGGAGCTTAAGACACAACCCTGCCCCACCAAAAAATGCCCAGTGGAGGCCACCCATGGGTAGATTTCAGCTGGCATTTTCCTCAGGCTGTTGCCAGCCTGCTTTTTAATCCCGCTTCCAGAACCTTTGAGCAATCTCCCCACAGATAAAGACTTGGGAACTGAGGGATGCACTTGTCAGTCAGTCCACAAACATTCCTTTCATTTTATTTTGCTGGCTAAGAACGAAAGGCGGCGTTTGCAAAGGATTCTGGGACGGGCAATGCCGTCTGCCTGCTCAAGAAGCTAAACACTCTACACTTGGGATCTAATCCAATTCGACGGACTCGTCACCCGTACCGTTTCGTTTCAGTTCTCACTTCGCTATTTTTAACCGTTCCTGATCCGGTCCTTCAGCTTTTCGGAAATAGCGTTGCTGTTCAACTTTTTTATGACGATTTCAGAGCTGACTGAAAACTCAATGAGCCGATGATTGCTTATTGAAGCATGCATCTTGCTGCAGGGTTACTGTCTGTTCAAGTGAGGATGATGAGGCGGTGATGGATCTCTTCCCCACACCCAGCCACTCACTGGAGTTACAGCTCTTCGCCATTTCTTTTCTTGTCAGCCAGCTAGCATTTTCACATATATTGCCAAGCAAATGAGTGACTCACCACACCCCCAAAAGCCCAGTTCATATTGGTCAAGGGCCAAGGCATAACTCTCAGGGAGTACTGATAATTCCCCCTCAATGCCCCCCACACACTTTGCCCGGGGGAAAAAGAACAAAAACTGCAAATTGTCTTTTTGCATGGATTAATAAGTATAAACAAGATGATAGGAAAATTAACCCATTACTATGACGTTGTTAGAAAAAAAATACGTGCATCAGACTTGCCCTTCAACTCTCACAAAATACACACAAAGCCCATTTTGGGTTGCATCAACAGATGTCATGGATTCGCATTAAGATGTAAGACAGTGGCTGCGCTTTCTCTGTGCATTTGGCTAAGCCACAGGGGCAAAAGGCGAGAGAAAGGTTAACGATAAAACAATGAATGTTAATGGTAGTTAATGGCTAACATAATCACGTCAACACTTGAACCGGTGATGTTAAAATAAATACACATTTCTGCAATGCCCAGTTAGCAGACAGTTGAGGACGAATTTGATGATGGTGTCCACACTTGTGTTTGTCCCATGCCTAGGAAGCAGGGGTCTGAGAGCTTTTTGCCTGGGAAAACCTGCTCTGTACCACTGAATTGGAGCAAATGTCCACTTGCAGAAAACCCAATTGCTGTTTGCACCAGTTCTGTGATAAATAGCAGGTTTTCCCTGGTGGAAAGTGGGGAGGGGGGGGGGAGTCTGGACGAGCCGTAAATTGTATGGGAACAAATGTTGTCATATTAGAAAAATGCTAAAAGCAAAACAGTATTAGGGGAAATCTGCAAGGAAGGTTGGCTTGCAAAGAGCGGACAAGCAGACTGTGGGCCAGTTCAGTTTGCTCGTAGCAAATTCTGCCACCCTCCCTGCTTTACACACACACACACACACACACACACACACACACAACCACACAAGCCCAGTTTTGCGGAGCCCAGGGTAAACACACGAAAAGGCTATTAAGTGTCAAGACATTTTCTCATGGAAATTTGGGAAGATGGAAACAGGGTGGGTGGGTTGAGTCCTTCATTAGCTCTTCTTCCCTGTGCATCAATAGGACTTGTATTTATTAGAACCTTGGCACCCCTGCCGTTGTTTCAGGAGGTGAGGCGCTAGTGGAATAAGCAGTAGCAGTCTCTTTGACATGATCTGAATATAATGTTGTCAGACATTCAGGGAGAGGGAAAGGCAGTCTGCCAAATGGAAGGAAACATCCAGCACCAACAGCATTTGTGTGCAACTGAAACATAGAATGCAGGGAACATTGGGGGGGGGGCGTGGCTGTTGTTTGTTGACAGGGCAACTGCTTAGCATACAGAAGGTGCCAGGGTCAATCCCTGATGGCATCTCCAGGTGGGGTTGGGAGAGATCCCTGCCTGAAACCTTGGAGATCTGCTGCCATTCAGTGTAGACAACACTGAGCTAGGTGGACCTCATTGTCCACTTGGAATTCCTAACCCAAAGAGTCAATCTCATCCTCTTCCACATCTGTCTCCCCAAACCCTCCCACCCCAGTTGTAAAAAAAAGTCACGGACCAGGGCAGAAAATATATCTGACTGCTTCCCCCACCTGCAAGGGAACAGGATATTTGGTCTTACACCATCCCTTGTTTCCTTGCACTCCCACCCCAGGGAAGGCCTCTGTCTTGAGCTAGGGCTATAAGGAGGGTCCTTCGCAATCAGCACTGTTTCCATTCTGCTGCAGTTCAGCTTGCTTAGTTTCTGTTAAATGCATTACCAACGCTAACCAGTAATGCTTTACTGCTTCTGTTCCACTTCTAAACTTACCCAAACACCTTTTTTCTCTTCCTTTTTTGCAGGAAGCTAGAGAAAGTTCACAACAACTTCATGGATGAGAAGGACCGGATCATAACCCAGATATATAATGAGAGCAAGGAACGGGCTAGGTACATATATTCTCATTTTTTTAAACCCCACATAAATGACCCTCAATGTGAACTGTATTCTTTCTACAACATGACTGTATTTTCCTTAATTTCCATAATTTATTTTTAAGTTTTGCTAAGTACAGTCAAAGCTCTGGGTAGCACGGAACCCTACAAGTTGTCCACATTGTTAATTTAAAGCACTATTATAGCATTTCAGCAGTTATGGAGAATCCAGAGAACTGTACTTCATTAAGGGTGCTGAGAACTGTACTTCACCATTAACAAACCACAGTTCCCAGGATCCTTTGGAGGAAGCCCATGGTATAAAAGTACTTTAAATGTATGGTGTGACCACTGGAAGTCTTTTTTAAGTGACTTTACTGGGCAATTGCCACCCCCAACAGGTGAAACCCATGAGGCTATGAGGACTAGAAACTTGCCTCTTAAAAGTAAATAAATAAATTGAAAGCTGAGATCCTTGAGATGCGGATTTCTGCCCCCAGTACCTTATTTTTAATTTGTTCTGATTTCTTTGCAGGGAGGTTATATAATAACAAGCACTCATTGTCATTCCATTCTGATTTTCTTGCGTGGTGGTTGCATGTCTTTCCACTAGTCAGTCCTTTATCCCACACTCCTTAGTACATTTCCTAACTTTGTTTTCCTAACTTCAAAAAGGTCTGCCTGTTGTTTTTAACGTGGATTCGTTGCACCAGAGCTGTTTGATCTCCTTTAATTGTGCAAACCTAAATTTCCAGTACGCAATTGAATCCTTCCTGTAAAACAGTCTGGAAGGGACAGTGGCTTCTTCTCCCAAGGTATCCTGGGATTCTCTCTTAGGATGTCTCCAGATGGTCTGTCTTTTGCACAAGGGATTCATGCGCTTATCAGAACTTTAGGTTTGGGCGTTTAAAGCGGATTAAAGGGCTCTGTCGTCCTAGCGCAACAAATCTACTTCAAAAAGCAACAACAAATGCCAACTTCTTTCAGTTACAATAGTTACGGGGAGATGCACTGGAAAGTGAGCGAACGATTAGCAGGCAGACAAATTAATGTTAACTGTAAACCCAGATACTGTATTTCCCACCCATCCTTGGTTTTAATGTGGGGCTGTTGGTTGGTTTGGTTGTAAGCCACTCTGGTTTGGCTTGGGCAAGCTAAAATGACTAACAAATGTGATACACAAACAAACCAACAAACCACCCTTTATCAAAAGATCTTGCGATTCGCAAGATAAAAATACAATACAAAAGCACAAATAAATAGTTAAACTAGAAGCAACAAAACTATAAGTCCCTGCCCAGCTCATAATAAGGCTGCACTTAAGAAGTTGGTATCATTGAAAACTGGGATAAGAATTCATTGCAGTGCAACGTGTGCTTATGTGGGACACAGTACTAAGGTTTGCAGCGCTTTTGAGTCGGCTCTTGATTTACTGTAGGGGTGGGGAACCTCAGGCCCAAGCTGCAAATGTGGCCCTCCAGGCCCCTCTGTCTGGCCCTCGGAAGTCTCCCCAGGCCATGCCTCTCATTGTCCCTGCTTTGCACCCTCCTTGAATGCTTTTGCCTGGCTGGAATGTGTCCTTGAACTCTGATGATGCTTCTTGCTTGCCTGAATGGAGATCTCTCTCTCTCTCTCTCTCTCTCTCTCTCTCTCTCTCTCTCTCTCATTCTCTCTCTCTCTCTCTCTCTCTCTCTCTCTCTGTGTGTGTGTGTGTGTCTCTGTGTGTGTCTCTCTGTGTGTGTCTTCTTTCTGTGTGTGTACCACTGATTTCTGCATGACTGCAATGGGGCTTCCTGTGCATGGGTGAGAATCCCATCCATTGCTCTGCCCTCTTTTGACCATCACTGGCTCCTTGGAAGGTTCCCGCAATGTCAGTGTGCCCCTTGGGCTGATAAAGGTTGCTGCTTGTTTTAGCACTCTGCAACACTGAGCTTGGTTGCCTGGAGGAAGCCTGTTTGGTTCTCACTCGCGGTGCTTGTGCTTCCCCCACCCCCAGGTCCATCGGCTTCCAGAAGCAGCAGGAGCTACTGCGGCAGAAGCATGCCGAATTCGCCCAGCGAAACAGCGCTATCTCCAAGCAGCTTCCGGGAGGAGCCTTGGACTCTGGGAGGGAAACAGCTCCCCCCATCTCCACTGCCAAATGAAAAGAAAAACTGAGTTGGACCTGAAATCCTCAAGCCTGGGTTCCCTGCCTTTGGTTGTGGCCAGCTGCTGAGGAAGGGGCATTTCTGAGCTTCCACCACCCATTTCTCCACTTGTCCTCCTTCCTAATAGAAACATCGCTGTACAGTGAAAACTGGGCCTCTGTTGTTGTTTTCCTTGGCCTACCTCTCTTGCCACACAGAAATACGCCCTCTGCCCTTCCTCCACTCCAACCTGTTATGGCCTCTCCAGATAGGACTGGGAGAGACCCCCTGCCTTGAAACCCTGGACAGGTGCAGACATTACTGAGCTTAGATGGAGCCGATGGTCTGGCTTGGCTTAAAGCATGTTTCTCCACCCAGGAGTTTAATTGGAAGCAGGGCCTAGGAGCCAGGATTGGCAACGGCCTGCATTGCCAGCTCTTCGTCTATGGCAGGGGTGGGGCAGCTCAGGGGTGGGAGCCAAATGCCTGGCCCTCAGGACTCTTCCCACAGCACACCTCACTTCCTCAGGCCACACCCCTCACTGGTCCTGCTTCACATCCTTCTTTCTGCCTGGCTGGGATGCTTCCCTGAACTTTGACAGTGCTTGCCTGGATGGGAAGACACAGAGTGCTGTGGGAGTGTGTGTAGAAACTAGTCTACTGTACAAAGGTAAAATTTGCATGGGTCGCTCCACCCACTTTTGGCTCTGGGCCCACCCACCACTGGCATGCGGCCCCCAGAGTGTGGCACAGAAGGGAATGTGGCCCTCAGTTTGAAAAATATTTCCAACCTCAGGTCTAGGGTGTCCTCCCAAGCTGGCTGCTGAATATTTCAGCAGTTGGAACTGGCCCAGTCTATTCCTCTGCCCTGTGGGCTTCAGGCTCCATCAGCCAGCACAGCTGGGCCTGTGACACCTCAAATATGGAAGGGGGACACACAGCTTTTCCCTCATCCTCCAACTCAGTGTTGCAGCCCATCCTGGAAAGTGGAAACCTGCAGTCTTGATGTGGGCAGCACAGATGAGCAGAACCTCCAGGTAACCAAACAGCACGCCACTCATTCCTCTTGCTTTGCCGCTGTGTGTTGTCTGAAGCAGCATTTTCTAAACATGAGAGGTTTGTAAGAGCAAGAATTAAACACCCACCCACACCCAGGTCCCATCTTCACTATATGTTTAAATCACTATCATGCCACTTTAAACAGAGCTTTCTCCTCAAAAAATCCTAGAAATTGTTGTTTGCGAAGGCAAGGTAAGGAGAGTCCTATTCCCCTCACAGAGCTACAATTCCCAGAGCTCCTTGGGAAGAGGGATTGGCTGTTAAAACTACTCTAAATATTAAAGCTCTTTGAAGGTGAAAGATGGATCTTGGCACCCTTGAAAAAAACTACAGGCTTTTGGGGGAAGCCGTGGTTGTTCAAAGTGCTATGGCATTGCCTTAAACGCATAATCAAGATGGGACCTCAGAACAGCTCATCTACCCTCTTTTTTACTGTTCTGAGTGTGACTGGAAGGCGATTGCTTAGTGCTGTTACTCACTCAGAGATGAAATGGGTAACTTCTTCTGAAGGCTAGTAATTGTGCATTTCCACAGTGGAAGCAATTCAGTTGCGCTCCGTGCAAAGACATGGCAATATTACCCCACCTTGGGCAGTGGCTGATTGACAAAAGGCCTAGACCAGTGATTCATGCAGAGATACCACAGGCAGCCTTCTCTGGGCTTAATGCCTCAGTGGCTTTAAATGTTTTGTGCCGGGGCACAATAAAGAGGAGCTGCGCAGACACCATGCATTTAAAGCACTTGCCTTCCCTCAAAGAATTCTGGGAACCACAGTGTCTTAAGGATGGTGGGAAATGTAGTTCTGTGAGGGGTAAGCAACAGTTCCCAGGATTTTTTTTGGGGGGGGGGGACCATGTTCTTAAAATCTATGGTGTGTATTCAGTAGAGGCAAACTCAAGTATTGAAAGGAAGGTTGTGCCCCCTTGCCCCCTTTGGAGCCTGTTATTTCCAGCAAATAGAGGGTGGGGGAGCGTAGGAGAAAATGAACCTTTGGAGGTAGCTCAGAGTGACGTGCAGGGAGGATTAGCAAGACCACGGCTTGCAAGGGGAACTATGTGTGAAATGCTGGTTTAATCTCATTGTGCGCAGGGGCCTGAACTACAAAGCTTCCTGCTCTCAGGAGGGAGGCGACGGGGGGGGGGGGGGGGATAAAGGAGCAGCCCTCAACTGCTGGAGCATGCCCAAGGGTTTGTACATGTATGTCCCCAGCACCTGGGAGGGCCTGTGTGTGCACATGTTCACGCAAAGGATGCGGCATGTGGGAACTTACGAAGTTGGGTAATGGCAAAGCATTCATTATGATCATTACAGTATTTTATTAATTGCCTTCCACACAATCATCACCAGGCAATGTGCAATGAAATCAGCGAGCAGGTTTTAAAAAAATTTAAACCTGCCCATCCGCTTAAAGCAAAACACAGTAAAATAGATGCTTGTGGTCAAGACCCATTTATCCAGCTAAGAAACCTGCTGGAACAATAATTACTTCCGTTATTTCTGAAGGGTGCCTGTTGTTTCTCAACAGGCAGCCGTCCTAGAAGCCCTGCTCTGAGCTACTGTGAAGTGGGCTTCCCAGATCTTTGGAACTTGCAGGAGAAACTCCCCCGCAGATCACAGGGATCTACTGAGTGCATAAAGGATAAGGCGGTCTCTCAGGCAACCTGACCCTGAGCTGTATATGGTCTTATGTGTACCAACACATTGAACTTGACCTGGCAGCCGGTGCAAATCTCGCAGGCGGGGTGTTAAGTTAGTGACACTTAGGACGTTAGGACATAAACATCCATAACCAAAATAATGAAATAGTAGTGTGCCTCTTTCATATGCATTCATGTGTACTTGCACATAGATTCACATGCAGTATCTCTGCAGGGGTGTGTGTTATACAGCTACCACCCCCTGCTGGCTGCTTCAGGAAGCACCTAGTTTTCCAACAGAAATTGCCCATAAATGACCCAGGTTTTTGCAGCAGGGGGCAGGGATATAGCCAACTTCACTTATTCCAGGAGATGATATGGCCTTTGCACTTCCCTGTTGTGTGCCATTCCAGAGCTACTTCTAACATATATTGGAGGAGGGAAAACATGGAAAGCGGGACTGAAGGAATTCAGGCACGAAAAGCCTTGCAATGATAGGAAGAGGCATTGGCCCCCTCTAATCTGGGTGGAATTCATGCCCCTCCCCTCCCATTCTGACCCGGCACATCTCCCCCTCCCCATCTACCCCATGGCTAATCCGGGCATTTCCCCAGTCGCTGGATTCCTTTAGCAAGCAAAGCAGCGTAATCTGTGTCTTAATTGGTGAACTAAGAAGTACCAGGGTTTTAAGTCTGCTTAGGAAGTCTGCTTCATGGAGGACGAGCCGTAGCCAAGTGGTCAAGAGCATCTGCTTGGCATGCAGAAGGTCCTTGGTTCAATCCCCAAGTGGGGCTGACAGAGACTCTATGCCTGAAACCCTGGAGAGCTGCTGCCAGTCAGTGTAGACAGTGCTGAGCTAGATGGACCAATGGTATGACTCAGCAGAAGGCAGCTTTCTGTGTTCCTGGGTCCCCTCTTCTGGTAAGGACTCTCTAGGAGAGTTAGGTAAAGGCTGTGGTTTAGTTTGTTAGTTCACATTTGAGGGGACGTTTGTCAACCTGGTGCCCTCCCAATGTTTTCAAATACAGCTCAGTCCAAAACATGGGGGGAAATGGACCAGGCTGGCAAAGTTTGCTGTAAAATATAAGTGCTAGGGAGGGTAACAACAGTTGTTAGATTACAGGGGGGACAATTGGTCCTGCCATTTGGAGGGGCTGATGGGAGCTGCCATCCAAAACCCTGGAGGGCACCAGGTTGGCAAAATCTGCAGGAGACCTTGCCAACACTGGACAGAGCGTGCCCTCCAACCCTGTGTATTTATTTTACCCGTTCTGGGGTAGAAGAAACTGCAAGTCACAGCATCGACCACCTAAAATATTTATTTATTCATTTATTTATATATATATATAATATCACTGTTATCTTCCAAAGATCCCAAGGTGGTGTACATGGTTCATCTCATCCCCATTTCATCCTCACAACAACCCTGTGAGGTAGGTTAGAGATGGTGACTGGCCCAAGGTAACCCAGTGAGATTAATGGCTGTGTGGGGATTCGAACCCTGCTCTTCCAGGTCCTATAGTCTGACACTCTAACCCAGGCATAGGCAAACTCCGCCCTCCAGATGTTTTGGAACTACAACTCCCATGATCCCTAGCTAACAGGACCAGTGGTCAGGGATGATGGGAATTGTAGTCCCAAAACATCTGGAGTGCTGAGTTTGCCTATGCCTGCTCTAAGCATTATGTCACACTGGCGTATCTCTCAGATTCTAATCTCTCGCCCACCTATCACCGTAAGGACCCAGGGCGGGTTGCAACAATATTATAAAATTGCATGATTAACATTGGCCACAAAATATGGGCCAGGTGCGATGGCCCCTTGGACTTCTGTGGCTCTTCCCAAGGAGGAGGAGGAGAAGCGTATGAGAAATCTACCCTGCCAACTTTTAGCCCAGCAGTGTGCCTGATGGAACCTCCAACTCCAGAGGTAGTCTACCTTTGAATGCCAAACTGCTGTGTGGAGAAACAGCAAGAGATGGCAGTGTCACCTCCATTCCTGGTTCTGAGCTTCCAGAAGGCTCTCCTACATGATGATTTGTGTTCATGATGGCTTGGTGGCGATTATACACAATCCTGCTTTCAATCTTCTTGTTCACCGGCTGCAAAGGTTTGGGGACAGACTGCGTCACTTCCAATCGGTGCAATTTCCAGCTGAAATTCTGCAACTTTTCATACCGCAAATATTCCAGGGCCGCTGTCGCTTTGTCCTGCTTTCGTTGCGCAAGAGCGCCCCTCTGAATAGCAAGAGTGCGCTAACCCTGGGGGAGCCTCGCAAAACAACAGAGCGAAAGGGCAGTGTGGATGGCCCAATATAAACCCGCCATGTCATGTTGCAGAAGATAACTGCCCTCCCCAAAACCCACACACATCACTCAGCGATAGAGCAGACAATGAGGACTGGAATCTTGTTTCATTTTTTAGATAAGGACCATAGCTCAGTGGCAGAGTGGTTCATCCCTCAATGAGATACTCAGGTAGGGATAGGAGAAATACTGCCTGCTTGAATCTCTGGAGAGCGGCTGCCCGTCAGTTTTCAGAAAACAGCTGGATAGTCTAACCATCTGACTCACAACATTGTAGAGTTTGGGACCTGAAGCTTGCTGCCCTCACCAATTCTAGAGGAAACCTCTCCAAAGCATCCAGCTGTGGCTGCTTTAAGGTGTGATGGGGTGCAGGATGCTGGCTGAAGCAGACCCTCCTTGACCTGTTTGGTTCAAGGTTTTTCTTGGGATAGGGGGTGCCTATCCCCCCACCCGTCTCTCTTTCTCTGACCTGCGCCAGCAGCCAGGCTCAGCCTCCCTCCCTCCCTCCCTTAGGGTGGGATTGAACAGTCACATGAGAGCTCGCTTGCCTCCTTCCCTCTCCTCGCTGTGCCAGCAGCTTCTGTCTCCCTCTCTCTCTCTCCCCCCTCGACTTGGAGCCCAGTTACTTCTGCGGCCGCCTGGCACGACGACACCGCCGTCGCCACCTCCTCCCTGGGCAGCAGCGGCGGCGGCGGCAGCTGCGGAGATGCACCTGTACCCACCCCTGGCTCTCCTTGCGCCCAAGGGCTGGCAGTAGGATGGCACCGAGAGAGAAGCGAGCGGCTGCGCCGGGCACCAGGCTGATCTGAGCCATGCCCAGGTGCAGGGGCAATGCCCAGTTCCTGAGTGGCGGCTGCCCGTCGGCTGGGCATTTTGTCTGAGTGGCAAATCCTGGAGGAGGGGCGGGGGGGGGGGCGGGAATCCTGGACGACCTCCTTCTCCAATTGACTGGAGAGCAGCCCCAGAAGCTGCCGCCGAGCCAGCAAACTTTGGAGAAAAGTCTCCAAGAGGAGCCCGAGGCGGGCGCGTGTGCCCCTTTGCCCGGCAGGAGCAGCGGCAGCGGCAGCCTTGGCACCACCATGAACGCCCCCTGCGGTGCCCTTCAGCTCCTCTTGGCTACCACCTTGCAGCTGCACTACTGCGCCGCCACGACGGTAGGTGGGCACAGGACGTTGGGGGGGGGGGGCGCACGGAGAGCGTGGCAGCGAGTGGGCACCCAAAAGCCCCTGGCATTGAGCAAGAAGCGGGGTGAGAGGAGAGAGAGATGGCAAGCAAGTTTGGGGTTTTTTTTTTGTTTTGTTTCGTTTTTTTTAATAACTCCCTAGAGGCATGGGGTAGCGAGCTGACACGAATGGGGGCTGGCAGAGAAGGGTGGGTGGGTTTCAGATGGGTATCCAATGCGGAGGAAGACAGAGAGGTGTGTCAGAAGGGGGTGAGGTTATGGGGTGCTGTCAGGGGCGCGGGGAGAAGTTCATAGCCCAAACTGGTGTGCCCAGATGGTATAGGACATATGAGCCACAACTATTAGGGGCCGAGGTCCCTTTGCCACCCCCCCAATAAAATACCAGAGGGGGTGCCCCCAGTTGGCATTGCCATTCAAATAGTGTGTGTGCAGTGCGTCATGTGATCGATTATGCGTTGATTGTCAAAGCTGTGGTGCTGGTTGGATTGTTAAGTTTTTTGGCATTTCTATCTCTCTCCCCCTCCCCCCACACTTTCCCCCGTTTCGCTCAAATCCTGATACTTTGCTTTGGGTGCCCCACTCGAACTGTGTACAAATTCAAAGTGCATCCCCCCCCCAAAAAAAACCCTCTGGGAACTGTAGTTTACTCCTAGTAGATTTACAGTTCCCAGTAATCTTAAATAGCAGTAGATAGATGATAAATAGATGATAGATAGATGATAGATAGATAGATAGATAGATAGATAGATAGATAGATAGAGATAGATGATAGATAGAGATAGATAGATAGATGATAGATAGATAGATAGATAGATAGATAGATAGATAGATATAGATATAGATAGATGATAGATAGATAGATAGATAGATAGATAGATAGATAGATAGATAGATATTTGCGGGAGGTGGGGAGAATATGCTTTAAATGCATGGTTTGCATGCAGTCAGTGAGCATTCCCTCCAGGATCACAGCTGTGAAAGAGACAGCAAGTGGGTCTAGCTTGCCAGAGATTAGGGGCCCCTTCGTGTCCTTTACCACACATCTTGTGTTAACTGTGGTTTGGGGAGGGAAGGGACAAATGCTCAGAGGCTCTTTGCTTCACAGGGGTTTCCAAGATTCAGCCTTAGTTATTAAAAATCAAAAACGGATCACGGAGCTAAACCTTGGGACACATAAACAATCCTTTCACATTAGCCAGTCACAGAGGTAAAAATCCCCAAAAGATTTCCCTCCAGCTGTGTCTAAATGATAGCCAGAGAGAATATTAGGATTTCGGCTGCCGTCCTATGCAACGCTTACCTTGGAGTAACAGTAAGCTCAGTGGGACTCACTTCTGAGTAAAGTTCTTTAGGATTGCACTGTTAGCTTTTTCTTTAAAAAAAAAACAAAAACCAGCAATAACCCACCTTGGACCTTATTCATAATTTGCATGCCACTTTTAAAGGCAGGATTTGCAAAATAACAGTAAATAATAAGTAAGGTTACGAACTAGATAACACCTGTATTGCATTTTCAAATGTTCAAAGCATTGCACATGGAAGGATCCTTACAGCAACATTACAAACCACTGCTCTCCCACACACACCTCACGCTACAGAGAAGGGCATTTTGTGGGTCAAAGCTTAGAAACAGAGTCACCGTGCAGCAATCAGCAGATAGATAAACTTGGCTACTTGGATCTTGGCTATTCAAGAGTTGCGGGTTCTTGCCACATGGCTTCTGACAAATAAATTCCCTCCCTCTCTCCCTCCCTTCCTTCCTGCCACGGCCCCATGTGCACTTGCATTTTCTGCCCACCATATGGGTAATTTAACGATGCCCCACACATTTAAAGCACATGGCTTCCCCCAAATAACCTTTGAAACTGAGGTTTACCCCTCACAGAGCTACAGTTCCCAGAACCCTTAACAAACTATAGTTCCCAGGGCTGTCTGAGGGAAAACATGTGCTTTTTATGTATGCTGTGGACGTGAACTTTGAGCTGCATAAGACAGCGGGCAGCCACTGGTGGTGGCAGCAGCTGAGCTTTGCTCTTGTTTAAAAGCAACACAGCCACCCAAAAAGCACCCAGGAGCCTGGCAGGGAGGGTGGTGGGTGGTAGGGGAGCTACTGAGGGACTTTTCCAGGCCCCTGGGGCCTTCAGCCAATGCCCCACTGGCACTGGGCCTGCCCCTTTCCAGCACCATTCTGGGAAGTGTAGTTTACCCCTCATAGAGCTACAAATCCAAGCACCTTTAAGCCACTACAGTTCCCAGGATTCTTTGGGAAATACAGTGTGAATACAGCCAATAGTACATTTCTCAGTGGTGCTGCTGCTAGCGGGATTTTTGGATTGGTTTGTTCTTATTTTTATTATATATATTTTTATTTTGTAGTTTTGTATTGTAAATTGCCCTGAAATCTGTTGGTGTATGGTGGTATGCAAAATAATAATAATAATAATTTGTTGTGTTTGTATCCAAAGTTTTTTTCCTCCAAAGAACTCAAGGTGGCATATGCGGTTCTCCCCCTCTTCATGTAATTCTCACAACAACCCTGTGAGGTAGGTGAGGCTGAGAGGCTGTGACTGGCTCAAGGCCACTCATGGCCTAGTGGGGATTTAAACCCCTGGCCTCTCATGTCCCAGTCCAACACCCTAACCATTACACCACTATGCACACACTGGGAATTGGCTCAGTGACAGGCATCTCTATGAGCGGACAATATAAATATTCTAAATAAAACCATTTAAAAATCCATTTGCTCCAGGGAGCCAGGATGTGTATACCACAGCATGCCTTTAAAACTCATTCTTTCCCTCAAAGGATTATGGGTGCTATAGTTTGTTAAGGGTTGCTGGGAATTGCAACTTTGCGAGGGGTGAACTACAGCACCCAGAATTCTTTGAGGTAAAGAATGTGCTTTGGGTGTGCTTTCAATGTAGAGTAAGTACACAAAGTTGCAGATTATAATTCCTATAGCACATTTACAGCCTTCATGTCTTCTGCCCCTCCCTGTGGGAAAGAAAGAAAGAGAGAGAGAGAGAGAGAGAGAGAGAGAGAGAGAGAGAAAGAGAAAGAAAGAAAGAAAGAAAGAAAGAAAGAAAGAAAGAAAGAAAGAAAGAAAGAAAGAAAGAAAGAAAGAAAGAAAAGATCACTATGTGTGTATGATCTGCTTCTGGAATTTGCTACCACTGATGCAATGATGCCGATGCCATGGAAGGAAAGCTTAGAGAACCAAGTGGGATTGAGGAAAATCCTGGGAACAAACAAGGGGAACATTGCCTGCAGGCTTCTCATAGGGAATGGTTGGCCACTGTGAGAACAGGATGCTGGTCTCCATCGGCCTTTTTGCCTCATCCAGCATCAGGGCTCTTATGATGTTCTTGTTGGCAGAGGGCTGCTCCTTCACACCACATGACGTAATTCACTTGTGGGACTCACTGCCACAGGATGCGGTGGTGGCTGCCTTAAAGACGGCCTTAAAAGGGAGGACTGGACAAATTTGTGGAGGAGGTTGTTCAGCCATGACATGTAAACAGAACCTCCATGTTCAGAGGCAATCTACCTCTTGGGCAGGCACATTTGGGATCCTCAGGAAGTGCCATTAGTGCCAGTCACAAAATGGCTGCCGTGTTTGTGTGTATGTGTGGCATAGCTCAAAAAAGCTGCTACACGTAACAGAGCTGGGGGGGGGGAGAGAGATGGCACCATAAAATGGTGCAGACATGCCCCCCACAACAGCACATGTTTTTAAGCGCTAGTGTTGTGTGCTGGCTGTGGTCTGTCCCCACCAACAGACTCTAGTGGGAGTGTTTTGCAGGAGCTGCAGTCTCTGGACCAGGCTCCATGCAGGGCGCATGGCAGTGATCAAGCCCAGAGGTTGCCAGTGCATGGATCCCTGTGGCCCAGATAGCTTGAAACAGACTCCTCAAAGTGCCTTCCCTATTTCTGATCTGCTGCTGTTTCTGATCTATCTGCAGATTCTGCCGCATCCAACTAATGAAATGGAACCAGTCGTGGAGCCAGTTACAGAAGGTAAGAGCCACGGAGTTTGAGGACAGTGGTTTTGAGGGTGGGGATGCGCATCACTCCTGGATGGAGAGAGAGAGGGACTGTTAGAAAAAACACCCCAAAACACATCTTCCTCCAGGCCCATGAGCTCGCATGTCTAGGACTGCGGAGACCTGGGTTCAAATGCAGCCCACTGCAGGACCTGATCTTGGTTTGGTGACTCTCTTTCACAGCCTGGCCCTACCTCACAGGACTGTTGTAACAATAAAATGAAAGGGAAGAGCAGGTTAAATCTGCCCATTTTGGGTTCTCTCAGTTTCTAATTTTCCCCCAGTTGTAAGTTCAGCTCTCTACATTTCTGCACCAGTCTGCAATTAAAAAGAAATATCCCCACAAAAGTTTATTGGCATTTTAGGGTGGATTTCTCCTAACATGCTCAGGTTTAATTGCAGTTTTCCTTAATATACACATTTTCCCTCACCGAATAGGGAAAGAAACTAATTAGCAGGATAGGATCTTGAACCTAACTATTGTCGGACAATATTGCCATCCCCTTCCTGTCCGAGTCTCAATAAACTTGCTATCTCCAACTTTGCTCATAGCTCATGCCTCATTAGCACCACTCTCAAATTTTTAGACTTCTTAACCATGGCTCTGGTTTATTTTTATTCCTGCTGATGGTTTACAGCACCATGCCCATCGATAATTATGTGTGAGCTTTATTAGCTATTTCTTCCATTTGTATCACACTCCAAGGGGCTCTCTCTGGGAGTGGGGAAGAAATTTGGCTCGGTTTTCACTGAAAGCCTGAACTAACAAACTCAAACCTTCTGAAATGATACACAAACCAAAACAGCTGCCCTTCGAAATTCCTAATTTTGCAATGCCATGCTCTAACCAATGTGTCTAGAAATGTATATACTACTAGAAAGAGTGTCTAAAAATGCATATATTCGTGAAAAGGCAGACAGAAATGGATTACGTCAGGGGAAATTGCTTTGCCAAACAATGCGCATGTCAGGCAAAGCTGAGTACAGTGGTACCTCAGGTTAAGTACTTAATTCGTTCCAGAGGTCCATTCTTAACCTGAAACTGTTCTTAACCTGAAGCACCACTTTAGCTAATGGGGCCTCCCGCTGCTGCCACGCCGCAGAAGCACAATTTCCGTTCTCATCCTGAAGCAAAGTTCTTAACTCGAGGTACTATTTCTGGGTTAGTGGAGTCTGTACCTGAAGCGTATGTACCACTGTACCAATATGTCACCTCACCTCAAAAAGGATATCGTACAGCTGGAAAAGTTTCCAAAAAGCTCAACCTAAAATTGTCAAGGGGATGGAGCAGGGGTCAGCAAACTTTTTCAGCCGTGGGCCAGTCCACTGTCCCTCAGACCTTGTGGGGGGCTGGACTATATTTAGTAAACACCAGGCAGGCCCCACAAATAACCCAGAGATGCATTTTAAATAAAAGCACACATTCTACTCATGTAAAAGCACTCTGATTCCTGGACCGTCAGCGGGCCAGATTTAGAAGGCGATTGGGCCACATCCGGCCCCCGGGCCTTAGGCTGCCTACCCATGGGATAGAGTGACAACCGCTGTGAGGAAAGATTCCAGCCTTGGGACTTTTTGGCTTAGTAAAAATCTCAACAAGAGCTGACACGACAGAAGTTTATAGAATTATGCATGGTGTGTAGAAAGTATATATATATATGGAGAGAATTTTTTCCTCTCTCTTTATAACACTAGAACTCATGGCTATCCAATGAAGCTGAATGTTGGAGGAATCAGGACAGCTATAAAAAAAAAAGTACTTCTTCACTCAGCACACAGTTAAGCTGTGGAACTCCCTCTCACTGCAGGCAGTGGCAGCCACCAACCTACATGGCTTTGAAAGAGGATTAGATAAATTCATGGGGGAGAGGGCTATCTGTGCCTCCTAGCCATGATGATCATGCTCTGCCCTCTGCAGTAAAGCTCCTGATTTCCCTGTTGCTGAAAAACACAAGAGGGGAGAGAGTTCTTGTGCCCGAATCTTGCATGCAGTGGGTTCCCCACGGGCATCTGGTTGGCTACGGTGAGAACAGGATTCTCTCACAGTAGCCACTGGCCTGATCCAGCAGGCTCTTCTTATGTACAGTAGTACCTCGGGTTAAGTACTTACCGTATTTTTCGCTCTATAACACGCATCCGACCATAACACGCACGTAGTTTTTAGAGGAGGAAAATCCGTAGGCATGCCACCTGTAGGCATTCCCTCCATAACACGCACAGACATTTCCCCTTACTTTTTAGGAGGAAAAAAGTGAGTGTTATGGTGCAAAAAATACGGTAATTCGTTCCGGGGGTCCGTTCTTAACCTGAAACTGTTCTTAACCTGAAGCACCACTTTAGCTAATGGGGCCTCCTGCTGCTGCTGCGCCACTGCAGCACAATTTCTGTTCTCATCCTGAAGCAAAGTTCTTAACCTGAAGCACTATTTCTGGGTTAGCGGAGTCTAACCTGAAGCGTATGTAACCCAAGGTACCACTGTATATATTGGGATAAATACACACTAACGCTGACAAAAATTGACGAGCACTTTAAAAACAAACAGCAACACCCAATTGCAAATGCGGAAATGAGGAAAACTGAATTTAAGCCAGGAAAAATGAGAAACGGAGATTGACGGATTTGCCCACCCCTAGTCAGAGCCACCAAATTAAGTGTTTAAATCCGTTTGAAATGGATACCTCCTCCTCCATCCCTCCTCAGAGATAGCCCTCTGACAATGATTTAAACCCCATCTTCTTCTTCTTCTAGTGGTGAGGTTCCTGGAGGTGTTCAGCCGTAGCGCCTGCCAAGCCAAGGAGACAATGGTATCTCTGGACAAGGAGTACCCGGACTTAGTCATCAGCCACCTCATTGTGCCCTCCTGCGTGGCTCTAAAGCGCTGTGTCGGCTGCTGCGCTGATGAATCGGCACAGTGTATGCCGTCCCGGACGTATACAGTGACCATGGAGGTAACTAACTGGGGCAAGAATAGGGGAAATCCCCTCAGTAAGGCCAGGACAGGGAACCTTTTGCCCTCCAGATTGGTGGTGGTGGCAGCCGACAGCTATGTTCTCCCTGTGGAGGCAGGATGCCTGCAAATTCATGTGGGGAGAGTTGCCCTCAGAGACAGCCGTTGTGGGTTTCTCAGAGACATCTGGTTGGCCACTGGCGTGATCCAGCAAAGCTCTTCTTATATTCTCGGTGGGAGCAGACTGAATTGGGTGGGCAGTGCCCCTTTCATCCTAAAGGGCTAGCCTTCATGGCTCAGGATATTTCCAGGACACCTAGCACCCTTCAAGAAGAGGGAAGGATCCTGCAAAGTTAATAGGCCAGTTCTTGGTTACATGTGAGGTTAACTTGCCCCCACCTGCAAAAATGAAAAAGTAAATATGTGAACTACAGCCACAAAATCTGGTTTTTGTTTTTTTGTTTTGTTTTGTTTTGTTTTGTTTTTCCCCAGAATATTTGCTCTGTTTGTTCTCAATATCATTATAAAAATAAAAAACTTCACAATATTTTTAGACATATCGGCCACATTCATACCACAAACGGAAAGCACTATGATACCACTTTAAACAGTCATGGCTTCCTCCCAAATAATTCTTTGTTAAGGGGGCCGAGGGTTGCTAGAAAACCCCAATTCCACTTGCAAAATTACAGTTCCCAGATTGGTTTAACAACCAATCCCTCTCCACAGAGAGCTCTGGAAAATGTAGCCCTGCAAGGTGAGTAAAAGTATCTTAACAAGTTACATACACATACACTGTCCTTTGATTAGTTAGTTATTCAGCTACTTGGTTATTTTTATTTTATAAGGTGGGAGCTCCTTTTTTTAGGCCCCTAAAGTCTGCATTTTGCAGAGTGAGAAACCTCTGGCTTGGGGAGAAGCAGCCTCACAGGCCAAATTTGGACCCCATGGTGGGCAAAATTTGGCCTCTGAGGCTGCTTCTCCCCAAGCCATGCCCACTTGCCCCACATCTGACGGGTAAGGTAAGGTAAAGGACCCCTGGACGGTTAAGTCCAGTCCAAGCTGGTTATGGGTAAGTGGCACTTATCTCACTTTCAAGGGAGCCGGTGTTGTCCTTAGACAGCTTTCCAGGTCATGTGGCTAGCATGACTAAACTGCTTCTGCTGCAGTGGGACACCGTGACAAATGCCAAAGCACACGGAAATGCCATTGACCTTCCCACCGCAGTGGTACCTATTTATCTACTTACACTGGTCTGCTTTCGAACTGCTAGATTGGCTGAAGCTGGGACAGAGCAATAGAAGCTCACCCCATTGTGCGGATTCAAACTGCTGACCTTCTGATTGGCAAGCCCAAGAGGCTCAGTGTGGTGTAGTGGTTAAGAGCAGCGGACTCGTAATCTGGTGAACCGGGTTCGATTCCCCGCTCCTCCGCATGCAGCTGCTGGGTGACCTTGGGCTAGTCACACTTTTCTGAAGTCTCTCACCTCACTGGGTGTTTGTTGTTGGGGAGGAAGGGAAAATAGATTGTTAGCCACTTTGAGACTCCTTTGGGTAGTGATAAAGTGGGATATCAAATCCAAACTCTTCTTCTTCTTCTTCTTCTTCTTCTTCTTCTTCTTCTTCTTCATGGTTTAGACCACAGCGCCACCCACATCCCATCTGACGGGTAGAGATGCTGGCATGACTAATGATGATGGAAGTTTGTCCAACATCATCTGGAGGGCCACTGGGCCTCAATCCCTTGCCCAGATGAATTCTGGGTCAGAACCAGCAAGACTCCTCTTATGGTCTCCTTTTTCCTTCCTTTCTCCCATTCTCCAGGTGTTATTGTTGAGCAAGTTCCAACGCAGCCACTTGCAGCAGCTGACTTTTGAGGAGCATGCTACCTGTGAATGCAGGTGAGAGTCAGAAGGGTGGGGGGCTGCTGAAGAAGAGACAGGTGATTGGGACCATTCTGTGATAGCCACCAACCTGGATGGCTTCAATGGAGGATTAGACAAATTCATGGAGGAGAAGGTTACTAGCCAGTGGCTATTAGCCAGAATGGCTAGCTTCACCCTTCTCTTTCAGAAGCAGTATGATCCCAAATGCCAGTGCCAGAGAGCCTCAGGAGGGGAGATCGCTCATGTTTAGGTCCTGCTTGCGGGCTCCCCATAAGTTTCTGTGAGAGCAGGATGCTGGACTAGATGGCCCTTTGGCCTGATCCAGCAACCAGACGATTATTATGTTCTTAAGCCAGTTATAATTCTGCTTGCAGGCTTGCAGTGGAAGAGCAATGATTGGGTAGTGCTGGGAGCCATGAGTGCCAAACAAACACCAATTACTAACCTTATTCTTCTGCTTTTCAGACCAAAGGAAGTTTATAGATTGCCCACGCACAGGTAAAAAAAATTCTCCCTCTTACAGGCCCCTACTTTTTGTTTGTTTGTTTGTTTGTTTAATGCCCCTAAAGCCCCCTGTACTAATATACAAACATTACAGTCGAACCTCCATTTACATTACCCTATGGTTACGTCAACTTCAGAATGCGTACATTGCAAATCCAGAAGTATTTTACCGGGTTTTGCCGCACGGTCTGCGCATGCACAGCAGTCCTCAGGTTCAGGAAACCGACCGGACCTCCGGAACAGATCTCATCTGCAACCGGAATTACCACTGTACTCTGAAACTTGAGATGTATATTTTTACAACCCACCTTATTTCTGTGGCTGTAGGTTTTTAACTGGTTTTTAACTGGTTTTTAATTGCTGTAATTGTTGTTATCTGCTCTTGGAACTTAGGGTAAAAGGTGGGTAATTAATAATTATAATCTTGTAATAATAATGATGATGATGATGATGATGTTGGGGGAGCGTCAATAG
The DNA here is from genome assembly GCF_964106915.1 of Podarcis gaigeae. Classification (NCBI taxonomy): domain Eukaryota; kingdom Metazoa; phylum Chordata; class Lepidosauria; order Squamata; family Lacertidae; genus Podarcis; species Podarcis gaigeae. The sequence continues at coordinate 12,354,664 of NC_139693.1, read as the reverse complement.
AGTCATAGAATTTTAGAGTTGCAAAGGTCATCTAGGGTCACCTAGTCCAACTCCCTGCATTAAAATGCATCTTATGGTGCTTTGGGTTACATTGAATATTAGCAGAGGTGGAGCAAGCCGATTGGGCGTGTGCCCTGCGCCCAAGGAGCCTCCGAGGAGTCTGCCTGCCTCCTCCCACTCATCCGCCCTACAGCTGAGGGGGAGGCGGTGGGCCAACCGTTTGGGGCAGTGTGGAGAGACGCGTGGCTTGGGCGCGCTGCAGGCCCCGCATTGAGTGCTGCCCGGCATTTTGTCACCCCCCTCAGTGGTGCCACCCACAGCGGACCGCTCCCACCGCACCACCCTTGCTCCGCCCCTGAATATTAGTCCTACTCAGTGTAGGCCCCCTAAATTAATGGGCATGAGTGACATAGATTATTAATTTCAGGGGGTCTACCCTGAGTAGAATTTCGGCCCCATTTGTAGTATATGTTTATAACAGTATTACACCACTTTAACATTCTGAAAGCATTAGTCTGATAAGGGTGCTAAGAGATGTTAGTAACCCCCCCTTTCCCTCATTCTCCGAGTAGTTTAACAATCAACCCCCTCTTGAGAGTCAGTGTGGTGTAGTGGTTAAGAGCAGTGGACTCGTAATCTGGTGAACCGGGTTCGCATCCCCGCTCCTCCACATGCAGCTGCTGGGTGACCTTGGGCCAGTCACACTTCTCTGAAGTCTCTCAGTCCCGCTCACCTCACTGAGTGCTTGTTGTGGGGGAGGAAGGGAAAGGAGAATGTTAGCCGCTTTGAGACTCCTTCGGGTAGTGATAAAGCGGGATATCAAATCCAAACTCTTCTTCTTCTTCTCTTCCCTGGGAACTCTGGGAATTTTAGTTCTGTGAGAGGAATAGGTGTCTTCTGACAACTCTCAGCACCCTTAACAAACAATGGACGCAACCCAGAGCCATAAGTACTTGGACCAGATAACCTTTCAAGCAGAGGACTCACTCTAGTAATATTCAGTTTATTTATCAATCACATTTTCTGCAAATACATCTGTGTTCAAAGCAGTTCGCATAAAAACAATCCAAAACTGTATTAGCCATAACAATAATTCATTTATATCCTGCTTAAAACATACAATTAATTTCTATATGTACCTCTTAACACTGCTTAATTGAGAAGGTAGTACAGTGAGAATACATAATAATACCAATAGTGGGGGGGGGGGGAATAAAAAGAACAATCAACGGTTCATGTAACGTACATCCAAATTTAAATGAACACAAAGCTCACCAATAGGTAAACTTCTTTTTTAAAAAATCCAATAATGTTGCAACCAAAAGTAGCCCCAAAGCTCCAAATCGAGGAATGTCCTTTGTAAAAAGGGGACACATACCCTCCATATGCTAAAAGGCACAGGAGGGACGTTGCCTGAAAACAATTAAAAAGAGGGGAAATGTGGGGTGAGCTTGTAACCCCACACATTTGGAAGGCACCCCTCCAAGATGTTGCTTCATCTGGGATTCTACTCTCCCAACAGCCCGTCCTGCGCGCCCTGTCCGGACAGGAAGAAGCGGGTCAACCCACTGACATGTGAATGCGTATGCAAGCGTGACTCCGTCCGTTGTCAGCAGTGTGGCTGGGAACTCAACAAGGCCACTTGCAGGTGGGGTTCGCCTCCCTTCCCCCCCAACCCTGAACATCCCTCTAATGGTGGGCTTTCAGGCCAGGGACTGCCAGTGTAGTACCTTCCAGATACTATTGGGCCTGAGGGAGTCTCGGGCCAAGTGCGTGCTAGTGGCATCCCCCTCCCAATCTTTTGGTGGGCCCTGGCAGGCTTTAACTGGCAGCAGCTCCAGCCAGTAGCAACGACATCAGATCTGTGGCTTAGGGCCACCATTTTAATTGCCCACAACTCCCAGGGCATTATGGGAAATGTTACCTCTTAAGGTACCTGGATCCAAGCCAACAACTTGGCTTATTTCATTTCATAGAATCGTAGAGTTTGAAGGGACCCCAATGGTCATCTCGTCCAACGCCCTGCAATGCAAACATCTCAACCAAAGTGTCCATGACACAACCTCGGCTTAAAATCCTCCAATGATGGAAAAAATCCACAACCCACAGAGGGAGACTATTCCACTTGTCAAACAGCTCTTGCCGTCAGAAAGTTTTTCCTGATGTTTAGTCAGAATCTCCTTTCTTGTAACTTGAAGCCATTGGTTTGAGTCCTAGCCTCAAGAGCAGGAGAAAACACGCTGGCTACATCTTCCATGTGGAACAAGCAAGTTTTCTCCTCAAACCAACGGCTTCAAGTTTTTAAACTTTGGTTCCCCATTATGAAAGTCACCCTTTTCGGAATGCAGGTGCCAGACGGAGGGGGTGGGGCTAGTTTTCTGAATGCACCCCAGAAAACATTTCTACCTCCTGTGACCCCTTGAAGGGACGCAAGCAGAGACAGTTACTCTGTTTGGGTGAAGGGCGTCCCTCCCCACCACCCTCAGTCTGCCCTCAGTCAATGCCAACAATGTCTAGGCAACACGATGACCATATACATACGTAATAGACAATCTTTATAGAATTCCTCCAAACCATAAAAAGTTCAAAATGAAATCTTTAGTCTCAAAGTCTCAGAAAATCTTTAAATGAAGCGAGGTACCAAACTTTGTACGCTGAAAGACAAGCTGTGAAGCTTTGTGTATTCAACAAATATGATGTCCAACACTGAACAGTGATTCCGGATATTGACTACTGTTTCGTAGAATTCTTTGTCAGCATGCTGACTACATTATTACATGAGCACTGTTCCACAGCATTTGATATTTTCATTTACATGCATTCATTCAAAATAAGATGGGTTTATGAAGCATTCTTTATCCTCCCACCACGCTGACGAAGAATTCTACAAAACAGTAGTCAATATCCAGAATCACTGTTCAGTGTTGGACATCATATTTGTTGAATACACAAAGCTTCACAGCTTGTCTTTCAGCGTACAAAGTTTGGTACCTCGCTTCATTTAAAGATTTTATTTTTTAAAAAAAGGTATTTATTGAAGTTTCAAAAGTTATATCAAAGAAAAACAATAATACAAACAAAACACAAACAAAAACAAGTATAATTTCAATCCCTTATTTTCTTATAATTTACTTCCCTGACCTCCTCATACCTCCCCTTTCTGTATTCCAATTTCTAATTATTAGTTCAGCAAATCCTCTCCCTTAATTTTCATTTAATTTTTAGCCTTTCTTTTCTTTTTACTTAATCATTACAGCTGAAAACCACTTAATTTCTAAACCAACATCGTTCTAACATTCATTAATTTTGCAATGTTTCCTAAGATAGTCCTTAAATTTCTTCCAATCTTCTTCCGCCGTCTCTCTTCCCTGGTCTCGGATTCTGCCAGTCATTTCTGCCAGTCCCATATAGTCTATCACCTTCATCTGCCATTCTTCCAAGGTGGGTAGATCTTGTGTCTTCCAATACTTTGCGATGAGTATTATTGCTGCTGTTGTAGCGTACATAAAGAATGTTCTATCCTTCTTTGGCACCAATTGGCCGACCATACCCAGGAGAAAGGCCTCTGGTTTCTTCAGAAAGGTATATTTAAATACCTTTTTCATTTCATTATATATCATTTCCCAGAAAGCCTTAATCTTTGGGCATGTCCACCAAAGGTGAAAGAATTTAAAGATTTTCAGAGACTTTGAGACTAACGGTTTCATTTTGAACATTTTATGGTTTGAAGGAATTTTATAAAGATTGTCTGTTGTGTATGTATATGGTCATCGTGTTGCCTAGACTGTTGACATTCTCTTTGCAACACAGCGGTTTGTTTGAATATTCAGTCTATGCCTGCCTGCCTGCCTTCTCCTTACAACTGTCATTGCCTCGGCTCCCACCTATTGCTGGGCTCCCAGATTTCCGCCCTGCCAGCCCCAGTGGGAGTCAGTCCCCACAGGTATAAAGAAACCCGAGGACATTTTTAAAGGAGGGTTTATTCTTACTGCAGGTGTGTGAAACACCGCAGGCGATCCGGCAGGAAAGCAAAAGCGTAGCTGCACGGGAAGCCAGGACTTGGAGGAGTTTGGATCTTGGACCTTTCTCGGTCGGGGATGACTTTTCTCTGGTGGGAATGAAGCACGGGACTTGCCAAGGAGATGTCCAATGGTCGCTGGGGAAGGAGAAGCAGTCTTCTTTATCTACCACTGCAACACCATACCGGATTACCTCTCTTCACAGCGGAAGGAGGCTGTACCACACGCAAGAGCCGTACCACACTCCCATGGAAGACAGACTGAAGGAGCATCTCCTCAGTGTCAGGACACTGAGATCGGTCCCACTCATATTTAAAAACAACAACTGCTAAACTGGTCGTCTGTTTGTCCTGGGCCTCCCCTGGGCTGCTTCTAATTTATAACTGTCTCTCCTCTGAGGGAGCTTTCTTTTCTTTTCCCACCCGCCCCTCACTCGCTTTCTTCCCACGTTTTGTGGTGTGTTGGGGAGGCTTCCGGCATCCCACTGGGCTGAAGGAGAAGAGTCACAAAGAGCCGCTCTTTTATGAGAGGGAATATTACTCTTAACATAAAGATCTGCCACTAAGACACAGCTCCTGGGAGCCGCGACCTCTCTGCCTTGCGTGCCTTCCAGAACGCCATCCCACAATGCCGTTCTTCTTCATCATGGGTAGTTTGGTGGGGTTTCGCCCATTTTAGTGGGCACATTTACAAACCAGAGAAGTTGTTGTGGGGAACACACACACACACACACACACACACACTGCAGATCAAGCACAGACTGCCGTCTAGTTTATGAGCTAGCCTGATTTCAGCAGGGGACCCTGTGGGCGCCAGGAAAGGCTTCTGTGAGTTACCTGTGCACCCAAGGGTGCCATGTTTGCAACCCCGCTTGACAGAGTCACAGCGGCAAAGGTCAAGCCTCATGGTAGCTCAGTGATGGAGCATCTAAATTTCAAACAGAACATGCCAGGCTCAGTCCCTCATGGCGTCTCCAGGAAGAGCTAGAAGAGACTGCCTGCCTGAAACCTCAGAGGGCAGCTGCCAGTCAGAGTAAACAATACTGAGGTGGATGGGCCAATAGTCTGACTCAGTAGAAGGCAGATTCCTATGCTCCTAAATTTAAATTAGGACAGGGTGGGGAGAAGGAGGCAACGGGTGGGGTGAGTTCAGCTGTATTTTCAAAGGAATTTTGGATTTTACAGTGAAAGTGTTACCGTTCATAATAGCTTCCTGGGTTAAACATCTGGGGAAATTTGGCTTTACTTAAATGTTTATAAAGCCCAGGGCACTTCAGCTAATGAGTGACCATTAATAAGCCTGCTCACTCAAACAAATGAATGCATGTACTGACATACACAAACACCAGACAGAGCAGCTATTTCCCCCTTGCGCTTGCACACACACACAAGGTTTAGGAAAAGAATCCTAAGTCGGGGGAAACCCCAAAAACACTCCAATAAGGACTGAGCATACTCAATGGCCACAGAAAGGTGGTTGACTATTAGGTGGCTATGGAATGATGGAGTGTTCTGGAATAGGGCACAGCTAGCTGGATTCTCAAACAACATCTTGCTGTGCTGCAGCATCTTGTTGCAGCTCCAACTTAACAATTAACAGGCTAGCAATATATATGATGCTTCACAGGTTAGAGTAGATGTTAGGTAAGCCCCCTGCCCCTAGGAGCGGTCAATTCAAATGTCGAATCTGGAGTTTATGAAAGCATTTGGAGGAATAAGGAATAGGTAAAGGGTGAAGGGACCCCTGACCATTAGGTCCAGTCGTGACCGACTCTGGGGTTGTGGCCCTCATCTCGCTTTACTGGCCGAGGGAGCCGGGGTACAGCTTCCAGGTCATGTAGCCAGCATGACTAAGCCGCTTCTGGCGAACCAGAGCAGCGCACAGAAGCGCCGTTTACCTTCCCACTGGAGCGGTACCTATTTATCTACTTGCACTTTGACGTGCTTTCAAACTGCTAGGTGGGCAGCAGGGACCGAGCAACGGGAGCTCATCCCATCGCGAGCTCATTCCATCGTGGGGATTTGAACTGCCGACCTTCTGATCGGCAAGCCCTAGGCTCTGTGGTTTAGACCACAGCACCACCCGCGTCCCTAGGAATAAGCATGAGCAAATGCAATGCTATTTGTGCAGGAGATTTGTGAGCAGACTTCCCATATCCCCCCCTCCCAATTTAACTAATGGCAGCCAGAAGGGACTCTAATTTTGGCCAGGGCAATGCTGCTCAGGGAAGATAGGCTTTATTTTATGTATTTATTTAAATAATTTTTATTTTGCTCTTCAGCCAAATAAAGACTTCTAGAGCAGCATATAGGCAACCGTAAATGAGACATTTATGGCTGCTCTCAGGCTTACATTCTAAAAAGACATAGCACAAAAGGAAAATGGGTGGGGAGGAAGGAGGAAATAATCAAACTCAGGTGCACGTTCTTAATTACAGGTACTTCTAGAGGCCAACTTATCTGGAAAACCTCAAGGAAAAGAGGAAATTTGTATTTAACACTTTCTCCTGTGCCATTTCCTGAATCAAAACCCTTCCCCCTCCCCCTCCCACACTCCGCTAAGTTGCTATTAGCCCACAGTGGAAAACATCCCGGGCACATGGATGTTTACTGTGGCATTAAAACCTTAATCTTTATTCATCTACAGCAGATGTGGAGAACCTTTGGCCCTCCAGATGTTGATGAACTACAACTCCCATCAGCTCCATCAAGCATGGGCAGGTGCCAGGGGATTTATAATTCACCAACATCTGGAGAGCCAAAGGTCCCCCACACCTTATAGATCTCAGTGGTGTTTGACAGAGTAAAAGGGGGCAAGCTTACAAATTAGAAATTGCCTCAGGGCAGAGGAAGGAAATGCAGACGGGGTAAAGGAGTGCTGGTGGAATATTTCAGTGAAACATATTTAGCCCCAGCTGCTGCTGAATACACGGAAGCAGACTTTCTGCCAAAGGTTTTGCAAAAGGGAAAAAAGCGGATGGCGGTGCTATGAATGGATGAGAAAGTATCCACAAGGGATCCCTGTTATACCCTAGAGGAGGCTGCCTCATTCTGAGAAGGGCATTCTTTGCATTTCTGGAAGAGACAAGCAAGTCTTCTGCCAGGCCACAGAGATGTAAAAATCCAGAGTCTACCCTCTACCTGCCCCAGCATCCTGCTTCCATCAGTGGTCAGCAGCCAGACGGCCCTGGGAAGCCCACAAAGCATGGCATGGAGACAATAGCCATCTCCCACTGCCAGCATCTGGTATGGAGCAGACTGCCTCTGCCTGTGGAGGCTCTATTTGGCTCCATGTCTACTTGCTGCTCCACCGTTCCCATTTAATTATTATGGCTAATGGGTAGCAGTTTATAAATTGGCAAGGTATTTTGGCCAGGGTGAAGCAGTGCCGGGCTTTTCCTGCAGCTCCGTTGTTAGCACAGCGCCCTCCCTCTGGCCCTCCCCAGCCCCGTGGAACTCGACTCCTCTTTTCAGGGCCCGTGAATGACTGAGTCCCTCGCTCCTTTCTTTCCCAGGCTGGCTGAATGGGCCCAGCCATGCCCAGCGTTGGCAGTGCCAGGCGGAGACGTGCTTCTCCGCATGGATTCCCCAGGCCATGCCGGCTGTGTGTGTCAGTGTGTGTGTGTCGGGGGATCCTGGCTGTGTGAGTTTCACATAACTAGAAGAATAAGGAGCTGGCTCCATAACAACAAGCAGATTGATCCTAAATGGGGACGTGCGAGGACTCTAAAGCCTTCCCAATTGCAGAAGCCACAGGTTCTTCAACCTGGAAGCCTTTGAATCCTAGAAACTGTGTGTGCGTATGCACTCCTCATGTGCTCAGGGGAAGGCTTGTCATTTCTTCCTTTGTACGCATATCACTCGGCAAAGCCCGCCATACAGATAATTACATGCGGGCACTCCAAATGTTACTGGACTCACGACTCAGCCAGCGTGGCCAGGAATGATGGGAATTGTAGTCCAGCAATATCTGGAAGGAGGCAGGTTCTCCAGCACGTCGCAAAGATCTACAGCTCTCTGAATGTTCCACCCACCTCCCCAGACTTTTAACAGGTAGGTGGGACTGCCCACATGCCAATCATCTGATTTTACACTGATGTAAGGTGATTGGCAGGTGGGCTTTCCCACCCATTTGTCCAAGTTGGCCCTTGGGAGTGGCCCAAGCAGGACCAGACTTCCTGAACAGGATGTGTCAATCCTACTTACTGCAGGGTTCAGGTACACCAGCCAGTTTCCCCATGAAATGACATCAGGGTGTGGGGCAGTTGGCCATGGGTGCAGAAAAATGGCACGGAGGGACAAATGTTTGGAGTCTGATGTTTGGCCTGTGAATTAGATTTGGCCCGTTGACCCCTGAACTAGAGACTAGGTTTCCCTTTGTGGCATGGCAAGAAAAGCATTGCTTTTCACATCTCTGTGAGTCTGGTTCCTGGACCAGGGACAGAGCCAAGGGTGCTGGGGGGGGGGGGAATGTCAATTCTAACTTCTGGCCAAAATCGTCCACCAAAACAGAGGCTGGGAAATACACAGTTGCTCTTTGACATATATGGCTAAATCACATCGCAAAACTGCATTGAGCTGGCAGCATGTCTGCCTTTGAAGGTCTTGTTTTTAGAATGGCTGATTGGCCTTGAGATGACGTGTCCGTGGTCTTCTCTCCTTTCTGCTCATTTTGTCGCACTTACAAGTATTTACATATTTCGCTATCGGCTAGTCTCCAGACCATATATGTCTAATATATTGTGGTGGTCTCTTTGGAAGGGTTTGCATTGAGTGTGTTCACAACCTCGGCTCTGGTGCCTGGGCCTCTGCACAATATTTCACCCTTCCCCTTCTTTGGCTGACTTGTGCCCGGGAGCTTCCTGCCTCCCCCTCTCTCTTGACCAGGTCACATACCATACTCTGCTATCTATTATTCCTAGGGCTGCCAGACCTCCAGAGCTGCCCTGAAGCCTCCAGGTTTGCTTGGCCCCTTCCAGCTGGCAGGGGGAGGGCTCAAATCTCCACGTGGGAGAGAGTGCCTGGAAAAAAAATTGATCAAGAAGACTATGCATGCAGCTTGCAAGCTTTAGTCCAGCGGGAGCCAGTTCCAAATTATTGCACAGACTCTCTGAGGGATCTGCCCTCCTCCCCTCCCCTCTCCCAATTAACCTCCGTCTCCAGGGCTCAGTGGTGGGAGGGAGCGCAAAGGAAGAATCACCTGGGCCCACCCCTATCAGAACACCAGGGCTTGTCTCCCTATGACCCCCAGGGCTGGCCCGAGGTGTTTTGCCTACACCCTGCCACCAATCTTGCCCTGATGCAGTGGCAAGGGCAGTGGGGTTATGTGAGCCACGGGTGAAAGCCTGCTGGTGCAGGGAGGCAGATCTGCTGCCTGAAGCAAGTGGCTTCATCTTGCCTAATGGATGGGCCGCCCTTGATGATGTCACCAGTGGCCTCCCCAGGTCTCAGGTTTGGGCCCCGAAATCTCAGGGTCTGGGGTGCTCCTGACCTGGGCCAACCCTAATTATTATTATTTTGCTAAATTTATAAATTAAGCCAGCAACTTACACAGGGGTTATGTTCCAGGGATTGCACCCAAAGCCAAAATTGCACATAGTCAAAACACATTGGGTGCAATGGCAGTTGGGATTGCAGAAGTCTTTTTTCCCCTATCTGCCCCCTGAATATATACCATATATTTTTTAATCTTTCCCAAGTCCATAAGGCTGAATGTACACAAGATACATGCACACAGGTTGTGGGCTTACTGTACAGTCCTGTAATTCCGCCAAAGAATCCCAGGGTGGCAAGCATGTCAGTACCAAAAGAATACCCTGAGTGATTTAGCCACCAATCCCTTTTCCCAGGGAATTGTAGCTGTGGGAGGGGAATAGCAGTTTCCTAACAACTCTAGTTCACAGACTTTTCAGTTAAAACAGGAGTGGGGAACATTTTTCCAGCTTGAGGGCCACATTCTATTCTTGACAAGTTCCTGGGGGCCACATGTCAGGGGTGGGCGGGGCCAAAGGCAAAAGTGGGTGGGGTAACAAATGTAAATCTTACCTTTGTGCAATTGGTTGGTTTCTAAATGCACATTCTATTCCCCATCCAGATAAGCAAGAGCATTATCACAGTTCAAGGACAGATTCCAGCCAGGCAAAACCTTCAAGGAGGTTGCAGAGCTGGGCCCTGGAGGGGGTGTGGTCTGGGGAGGGTCCCAAGGGCCAGATGGAGGGCTGTGGAGGTCCATATGTGTCGCCTGGGGCTGAGGTCAAAGACACCCAAGAGAAGCACGACAGAGGATGATAAAAGCATGTGTTGCGTGAAGAAAGTGGAGAGGAAGGCGATTTACCCACCCTCTCTTGTAGTAATGGAACTTGGGGCTAGCCAACAAAACTGACCGGCAAGACATCCAGGACAGCCAAAATAAATTTAATTCATCATATAGTACATTGTTAATTTATTGAATTGGCTGCCTCAGGAGATGGTGGTGATAGCAACTGCTTTCCCTGGCTTTGAAATGGGATAGGACACATCCATGGAGGAAAATCGATGGCTCCAGGATTTGGGAGTGAGCTCAGGCACTGAACTCTCATTGGGCCCCCATAATTTGGAATACCTATGATGTGCAAACTGAGACTTCTCCCAGGCTACTCCTGATCTTCCTGGGTGTTTTGTCCGAAGAAGACGTTGCAGCGCCATGGGTCTTGGGGCCCTGATAAATACCAAGCGCTGCCAACCTTCTGGAACCAGCCTTACTGCAACAGCTAAAATAGAACTTCCATGTTCAGAGGCACAATACCCAGAGAACAGGGAGGCCAATTACAGGGGAGGACTGTTTCCTCCATCCCTTTGCTTGTGGTCTTCCCGAAAAACATCTGACTGGCCGGCCTTGGAAACAGGGCATCGGATGAGAGTGACCTTTGGCCACATTCAGAAACAAGATTCTTGGAAGTGGCGGGGACTTGTGGGGCCTCCTAACTTGGGTTCATGTCCTATGGGCAGCCTGGGACACATGGCCATGTCTTTCCCAGGAATGGGCATTTGGAAAAGCTGCCCTCTGGGGTTTCCAAGCAGACTTTGGCCCTAACCTTGGAAGAGTCAATATTTACAGAGTCCAGTTGGAGGCCTGAATGCTGAGTTGGGGGGGGAAATCTCTCTCCGCAGCCACCTCTCCCAAGGCCACTACTAAAAGCTAGGGAGGATGGGTGTTGGCGCACAAAAATACTAGAGCATCAGGGGTGAATGACCCTCTCCTCTTGCTCGTTTGGTTTGCATCATACAAGGAGAGGCTGCAAAGCAGTGGGTACAGCACATTTGGGGAAGGGCCATAGCTCAGCGGTAGAGCATCTGCTTTGCATGCAGAAGGTTCCAGGTTCAATCCCTGGCATCTCCACGTATCCCTGGCAAAGACCCCTGACTGAAATCCTGGACAGCCACTACCAGTCAATGTAGACTGAGAGCTAGATAGATCCAAGATCTGATGCAGGTTCTTGTGTTCCTAAATTCACCTGACTGCAGGGGCGGGGTAGGAAATAACTTATGAATGTCTACTGGGGAGTAAGCCCCATTTCCCATCAGTGAGGTGTGCTCCAACGTCAGCGTGCATCGGGACTGCTGAAATAAATGAAAAATATTTAATCAATAAATACATTAAAAATAAAATGCACGCCAAGGAAGATTTTACCCAATGGTTTTTTTAAAAAAATTAAAATCAATTTTTATTGTTAACCACTTGGGAGCTGGCTGAAATGTAGGTTTTACAATGCGTGGGGAGAAAGAAAAATAAATTTAATAAACAATTAAAAAATAAAATCGCATTGGGGAAATATGTTCCAAAAAATTGTATTTCACCAAGAGGCTCATTTCACAACAGGCTTATTTGTTGGAAGCCACCCAGAGTGGCTAGCGCCCTCCTAGTCAGATGGGCGGGGTAATCATCATCATCATCATCGGAGCCACGTGATGAATACGAGGCCACTTTCAAAGAGGCCGGGGAGCCCAGTTTCTCCACTCCAACACCAGGGGGCGCTCTCACACGTCAGTGCGCCTGCTGCAGCCCAGAACGGAAGTGACGCCTTGCCCTTGTCACGTGCAAGCCGGGGCCGTTATAATTTTTGTGTTTTGAGGGGGGGGGCATGCCTTTATTTCTCTGATTAGTTCTCTCATGTCCCGAATGAAGAGAACCAGAATCGTAATGCCAGTCATTGATTTTTATAAAATAGCTAGCCGAGCGCCTGTCACATAGCGCCGCGCTGATCACGTGACGGCGGCCAACCTGCCTCTGGGCGGGCGAAGGAACATGGCGGACCCCACGGCTGCTTCCCTTGTTGTTAGGCAAATCAGCGTTACGAGGCGCGCATGCGCAGAGGGGGGTGGTATCCGTTGAGGAAAGGAGAGGTGAGGAGGGGGGGCGGATGGGGGGTCCTGAGGAGACGGGGGGACAGGGAAGGGGGGCGCCCAGGAGCTTTGGACCGAGCGAGGGTCGGCAGCAGCAGCCTGGAGACCTAGATATGGGGCAGCCCCAAGAGGCGGGCTGGAGGGAGCGGGGAGGCTCCAGCGGGCCCGAAGGGACCCAGGCGTCCGGCGCACCCAAGTGGGGGGTGGCTGGTAGCGAGGAGGGCCTCGCAGGGCCGGCGGCAACGCAGGAGCCACGGAAGCTGGAGCGGAGGGACGTAGGGACCCAGGTGTCCTGGGGTCCAGGCGTGAGGGCCCTTGACAATGGGGGGATCCAGGCCCCAGCCGTGGGGAAGGCCCCGCAGGGACAGGGTGGCCCGAGGAGAGTTACGATGAGCAGATGGGGGCCTCGTGGGTTTGGGGGCCCCCCAGGCAGCGGGAGCCTGGAGAGCCTGGGCCGCCCTCCGCCCGGCTCAGGGAGGAGCAGCCAAGCAGCGAGGCAGGAGAAGAGAGCCTCGTGGTGCGTGGGGGTCTGCGAGTCCTGCGTGGCTGTGGCCGTGAAAGGAAAGGGCGCCCCCAAAGAGGTGGGGACCCAGCTCTCCCACAGGGAGGATTGGGAGTTGGGTGCGGGGGGTCCCGGGGTGGTCAGGGGAAGAGGCGGCGAGGAACCAGAGTTCCCGGCGCGGGGCGTCAGCCGCAGCCACTCCGGGGGGATCTTGGGGCATGTGGGTCCCCAGAGGGATCCTGTAAGGGGAGCTGGGATGTGGGTCCAGAAGGAGTGGTACCGGGACCCTGCGGAGGCTTCTGGGCAGGTCTGGGTGCCCCGCAAGCCAGCCAGGGCCTCTGATAGGACGGGGCTGCCGTGGCTGCAACGGGAGGCCAGTCCCCAGGGGAAGCAGAGAGAGTGGAAGCCCGAATCTAGGGGTGTCGGTTGTTCCCCAGAACGTAGCCAGGTCTGGATCCCCCGAGAGAAGCCAGTTCCTGCGGGTGGGGGTCCTGGGGATGTCTGGATTCACAAGGTGAGGGATCCCTCTGGGGCTGGGATCATGTGGGTCTGGGCCAAGGTGACAAATTGTAATGAAGAAGATGAAGCAGAGGAGACCAGGGTTTGGACCTTCCATAAGGAGGGCCCTAGGAAAGGGGGGCAAGGTGAGGGTGGATATGGGGTATCTTAGGGCGGGGGTGCTATTTGGGGGGCATGGGTTGGGGGAGGGAGATACTGCACCTGGGAGGGAGGGGGGAGGAAATGCTAGGCTCATACCTGAGGGAAAGGGTTAGAAATAAGGATGATTTCATATGGGGAGATCCTGTCTAGAGGACTAGGGAGTAGAGGAGGGAGGGTGGAGCAGAGAGACCTTGCTGGATTATTCCTGGGGTGGCTACAGCCCAGTATCCTTGAGAGAATCTGGAGTGGGGTGGCGGCGGCTGCCACCAGGGGAGGGAGCAGAGTCCAAGGCGCCTCTGGCCGCACGGGTAAGTTGGGGTCCGGAGGCTCCTGGGGGGACCTGAATGGACCGCATGCTGTTGCATGCCAGGGTAGGAGCTGGGGGTGCTGGCGACTGGGGCGGGAGTGTTGAATTTGCATGAATTACTGTAATTCAAGGATGGGCCTTCATGGGGAGGAGGCTTCTGTTCTGTTCATTGGGGCACCATGTGCAAAACGGGGCAGGGCCCTACCTGACAGTTGAACCTGGGACCTTCTGCATGCAAGGCAGGTGTTTATGACTGTGTTGTGGACCTTCCCAAATAGAACTCATGTCTTGGTATGTGTCGGCATGGAAGGACAGGAGCTCTTCCCCATTATTCCTTTTCTTGTATGTACAAGGACAGTGAACCGAACCCTATGTCTGGCAGCTGCTGAATGGATCCCTTTCCGCAGAAGTGGCTTGCCCAGTGTGGGGCGGGCCTGCCGCGCCTGCTTGCCAGCAGCAATGTCACTGCTGCTTATAGGGAGGGGTGAAGTGTTGGGGAAATCAGGGCTATGTGGGCACCCTGGTGGAGCCATTCAGGTACTCCCATTGGTGCACATAGACAGCTCCAAATTCCCCCTGCCTCCTGATAAAAGGCAGCGACACCACTGCCAGGAAGCCAGCTCCATTTCCACCTTCCTGTAACATTGTGATCAACAAAGCAAGAGATAGTGGTGACAGTAGACTTTTAGCCACAGAGAGCTCTCCCCAGCTAACCAGTTTCTGCCCTTCCAGGAGCTTATGCGATGCAGGTGAGCCAGGGAGCAACATTACTCGCTCTGGCGCTGTGTGCAGTCTTCTCGCTAGGTCTGGGCACGGAAGGCAAACGGAAGCTCCAGATTGGGGTCAAGAAGCGGGTGGACAACTGCCCCATCAAGTCCCGCAAGGGTGATGTGCTCCACATGCATTATACGGTGAGTGCTGCAGGCGTGATGTGGAAGGGCAGGTCAGTGTTAGCTGAGCACCTTGAGGTTTGCGGGGTCTTTTCTAGAAGCCACGGGGGAGAGACATAATTGTCAAAGGGTGAATTGTAATCCAGTGGAGAACCTGTCGGGCCTTCCATGCATTTCTAGACTCCAGCCCCTGCTCTCTCATCACAGAGTTGTGGCTTTTTGGGAAGGGCTGGGGGACCTGCCTGCCTGCCTCCAGGTATTGCAAAACTTCAGCTCCCATCATCCCTGACTGCTGGCCATGCTCACTGTGGTTGATGGGAGCTGGAGCCCAACAGCCGGGAGGGCCTGCAGGTTCCCCATCCCTGACCTGAAGCAGTGAGAGTCAGCAACTCCTGCCAAAATTGGTGTGTGTGTGGTTGCTAAGTTGGTGGGGTTGGGTTTGTTTAGGAAGGCAGACGTCTGTGGGTGACCCAAGTTCAGAGCTTCAACAGAAAGAAATAAAAGAATCCTACTGTAAACTAGGCACACGTGTCTTGTGTCTCATGGAACTGTCTACTCCTTGACATCTGAATTCAGCAACCCCTCTGAGATTTCACTAGGAGTATCTCCAAGGCTTTGACGGAAATTTTTGTGACCATAAGGACTAGATGCTTAGTTGTTTTTTTAAAAAAAGGAATTCTTGAAGAAACTGAATTCTGCACCCACTACTAAATGCTGCCATTGCAGCATATGCTTGGCTCAGCTGCTTTTTTCAGCCATGCATCCTTGCTGACTCACACAATGACTGCTGTGTTAGTGGCAATTTGAATGCAGGCAATGGACAACCAGAGAAAAATTCTGTGTTTCCTGTGTGAGGAGGAGAAGGGGGTGGAGCTTTTACCCCCCTTTGATTCCAACCATATGGACGTGAGGTTACTCTACCTCGTTCCTTTCTGCAATTTCCAGACCTCTGTTTGGCCAGAGAACATAAGCAGAGTCCCTCTGGATCAAACCAAAGGCTACCTAGTTCAGTTTCCTCTTTCCCATAGCAGCCAGCCAGTATGCTACTGAATTCTGTGTTGCTGGGAATCACAGTTAGGGAGAGCAGCATTGCCCTCTGGTTCTGCTCGCATGCTTCCCATTGAGAACAGAGTGCTAGACTAGATGGGCCACTGGCTTCATGCAGCAGAGCTCTCTTTTATGCAGTTAGATCCTTCTGGGAATCCCATAAGCATGACAGCAATAGCCGCCTCTCACTATTTCCCCCCAGCTAACGGGACTCAAAAACAATCCTGGGGGTTGCATCATGAGATTAGTGTCTGGTAGCCACTGATAGTCTTGTCCTCCCTTTTTAAGTTTTTTTTTTTAAAGGGATGTGTTTGTTTTATAAATTAAAAATTTATGTGTAAGTGGACCTGGGATCGAATCATGAAGGGTGGGTCAGAAATGTACCAAGTAAATAAATAATCCCCTTTTAAAACCATCTCAATTTGGCAGTTATCCCTGCTCAGTATGGTGGCAGGATTCCAGAGTTGAGGGCCCCTGGTCATCTGAGCAGCAGGGGGAAAGAGGGTGGGTGTATTAATTTCATGTCCTGCTTGTGGCCTTCTCAACAGGCGTTTCATTAACCCTTGTTAGGAAACAGGGCTCTCGACCTGACTCACCTTTGCTCTGACCCAGCAGGGCTTCTGACTCTCAGGTTCTTATGAGTCACTTTCTGCAGTGGAGCAGTGAATCACTGAGTGATAGACGCTCATGTGTGAATGTGCCCTGAGTTAGTCAGTCAGTGAGAGAGCAAGGCTGAAACACCCCGGGGTTTCTTTACTAGGGTGGAGCAGGGATGGGGAACTTTCAGCCCTCCAGATGGTGTTGAACTCCCATCACCCCAGCCAGCATGATGGAATTTGTAGTCCAGCGGTGACTGGACTCCCGAGGGCCACAGGAGGGCCATCCTCCTGCTGTGGAGGGTGTTTGTATACATGTGCTTAGTTAAAACTGCACATAGTTAAAGCTATGGAATTCACTTTATTAAGATGTAGTGGTGACTTTTAAAAGAGTAGACAAATCCATGAGGAACCAGGCTATCAGTGTCTGCTAGCCACACTGGCTCCCTTGTCTGTATGTCTCTGAATGTTTGTTGCTGGGAATCACAAGTGGGGAGAGAAGAAGAGTTTGGATTTGATATCCCGCCTTTCACTCCCTTTAAGGAGTCTCAAAGCGGCTAACATTCTCCTTTCCCTTCCTCCCCCACAACAAACACTCTGTGAGGTGAGTGGGGCTGAGAGACTTCAGAGAAGTGTGACTAGTCCAAGGTCACCCAGCAGCTGCATGTGGAGGAGCGGAGACGCGAACCCGGTTCACCAGATTACAAGACTACCGCTCTTAACCACTACACCACACTGGCTCTCAAGAGTTGCGCTTGGGTCCTGCTTGCGGCCTTCCCGTCGAGGCATCCAGTTGGTCACTGTGAGAACAGGGTGCTGGACTAGATGGGCTCTCTTTGGGCTTACTTCACAGGGCTCTTCTTCTTTTGGGATAATAAGCACAGCATCTTGGATGTTTTAAGAAGAAACCCTGGCTGGCTCACACCCCTTTTAACTTCCGCACTCTCTCATAGGGCAAGCTGGAGGATGGGACAGAGTTCGACAGCAGCCTGACTCGTGATCAGCCGTTTATCTTCTCCTTGGGGACTGGACAAGTCATTAAAGGCTGGGATCAGGGCTTGCTTGGGTAAATTCTTCCTCCCAGCAGGGATCAGGTGTGGCAGTGACCGCTGTGTTGTGGTTGCTGGTTTTCAAGCACCCGAACGGGGAAAAGAAGCAATTTCTCCAGTGGCAAGTCAGATGCACAGATTTTCACTCTCCCTTCTCAAAGGATGCTTGAAAACTCCTAAAACTTTATTTATTTGGGTCTCCTGGAACTTTTTTTTTTAATAAAGAGCAGAGAATTCCATAATCTGGGCATGACCTAAAGGAAGGGCCTCTGCTGTATTCCAACTGCATCTGCGGCACCTTTGGTGGGAATGTTGGGGGAGAGCACTCTGTGCAGTTGCACCCAGGAGATCTGGCTGGCATCTTCTAATGACCTTTTGCCGTCTTTTGAAAATCCATCTGTCCCGGCTCATTTTATTTATTAAAGTGTCTTGTTAATCAGGACGGTTCATCTATCCTGTGTTTCTCTCCAATGTTAACTACATTTAGTGTGCTTCTTTTTCATTTGTATGTAATTTTTATATTGATAGCTGCCCCTAGGCAACGTTAGAAGGGAATGTTAAGTGATATGAATGAAGTAATTATTTTCCAGTCAGATTCCAGCCCTCCTGTTTGGTGTTGCTTTTATACAGCAGCAAAGCCGTGTACTGTATTTGGTTGGTAACTGAATTTATGCTGTTCCTTTGGTCTTTCTAGGATGTGCGAGGGTGAGAAGAGAAAGCTGGTCATTCCCTCTGAGCTGGGTGAGGAGCTGGAATGTGGGAGAGGGAGGAGGAAGAAATTGGGCTCCTGGGTTCAGAACCTGCCCCAGGGAGGTGGCAGTGGCAGGATGTTCTAAGGAGCTGCCATCATCATTTTTGGGCAGGGTCAGTGGGAGTTGAAATCCCACAACAATCGAATATATGTGAAGCTCAATTTCAAGAAGCTCTGTGATAATAATGGAAAGAAGTATTGTTTTATAATAATTGTTAAGATTAATTTGGTTAAAAAAACAAAACAATATGGATGCAAGAAATGTGAATAACTGTGAAAACATGAAAATTTCCAGATAGACTGAAGGAAGTCTGAAAGTGGAAAGATTAGAATTGGATGGATAAGTCAAATGGAATGTTTTTTTTTTATTGTTAAATTTGAAAATTTTATAAATAAATAAATAATAGAAATCCCACAACAATTGCACAGATCGCTCCATCCCTGCACTATGGGAACTCTTTGATCTCTTGGGTAACTTTGCCATTTTTCTCCCTTTGCTCACAGGTTATGGGGACCGGGGAGCACCACCCAAAATCCCAGGTAAATCGTGCATGCCCTTTCCCCCATGGAATCAGTCCTGCTATGGATTCTGAACAGATGGGCGGGGGCTTCCTCCCCACCCCAAGCGAAGTCTTGATACCATGCTCTTAAGTTGCCTTCTCCCTACTGGCCTTTTGAAAACCAGGAGATGAGAATGGGAGGGATCAAAACCTAGTGGCCCCGCTCGAGTTCCAGGCAGTCAGCTGTGGGGCCCTCAAAGCTTCCAGGGGCCCTCTGGCACCTGCTCTAGGGGCTGGGATGGGTAGTGCACCGCTCCCTCCAGCCTGCACTTGTGATTTCCCTTTCTTTTTCCCCCCCAGGTGGCGCAACCTTAATCTTTGAAGTTGAGCTGCTGAAGATTGAGCGAAGGCAGGAATTTTAGCGACATCTCTTCGGGGGAGGGGGCACGAGGGGAGGGGAGGTAATCTCCAGACGCGACTCAGGATTTGTTGATACCGATGGGCCAAATAAAAGCACAGACCAGAGTTGTATTGTGACTGCAGCGGGTGGCCTGGTGGCAGGAGAAGGGGCAATGCTGTTCCAAGGAGGTGGAGGGTTCCTTGGGCTCAAGATTTGGGCCGGTCTGACCTCTGTGGCGGGGGGGGGGGAGCCCCAAATATTTGGGTGCAGAAAGCCCCAGGGTCAACCCCTGCCATCTTCGGCAAATATGACTTAAGGTATGAGGACTAGGAAAGGCCTCTGCCTGGAGCCTTGGAGAGAGGCTGCCAGTTGCAGCAGACATTACTAGGCTGGGTGCCCTGCTGGCCTGACTGTGTAAGGCAGCCTCAGGGGTTCAAGTCCTTATGGTTGTCTGGTCTCTGGCCTGATCCCATCACCTCCAGGTGGGGCCAGGACAGCCACTGCCTGTCGGTTTTGAGTGGTGTCTGGGCCTCATCAGATGTTGGACTACAACTCCCATCATCCCTGACCATTTGCTAAGCAGATGGATGATGGGAGTTGTAATCCAGCAGTAGGGCTGGGCAATCTATCATCCAAAACTAGTTTGAAGTCCATATTGTGATATGAGTTTCATAATTTTTGACCTGGCAATATTTGTTGGGGGGTCTGTGTGTTTGCTATACTAAAATCACTATGTGGGGAAAACCGTGAAGCCAGCCAATGCTCTATCCTTATTTCAGACATTGTGATATATCGGTATATCAATAAGTTTCGCTGGTGATCTATTGTGATGTAGAAAACCAGATATTCCCAGCCCTATCCAGCAGTATTTGGTGTCCCAAGCTTGAAGAACAGAGCTGTAGACAATACTGAGCTAGACTGATTCAAGGGCTGGGCTCCTAAGCAAGGCAGCTCCCTATACATGAAATGCACAAGATAGCTTGCCAGGGACAGGCAGCCTGTGTATTTCCAGAATCCAGATGGCGTTGGATTGTAGGGTATGTCGCTTCCGATCAGCCTGGGCAGTGGCCTGAGGGTATAGGTTTTAGTTTACGTACATCTAGAAGGCTGCAGATTCTCTGTTCCCAGAGTATTGGGGCATTGGAAGCCCAATAAAAGACTGGCAAGTCTTGTGCTTTGTGTGTGGCTGGCAGCAGGATTGGGCAGTCATGGTGGCCTGGCTGTCCAAAGCCAACCTTTCTGTCTTTGGTCTGGCTTAACGTGAGGCCTTGTGCTGCCCACAGTCTGGTCCTGTCCACCTGCCAAGGGAAAGCAAGCTCTGGAGAATATCGTGTGCTTTGCTGTAGGCGGCACATCCCAGAATCCCCTTGCGATAGACTTCAAGGGATTCTGGGGGCCTTTTCTGTGCTTGTGGCATTGGACCTCCACAAGAGGCGTATGGGGATTTGTGAAGCCACGTTCCCAACAACCTGTGTAATTAATTAATTGAAGCATGCGCCGACTTTGTAGTGCAATTTGGGTTTGTTTCAGGACAACCTGTACTGAATAAACGAGCCGTGAAAGTTGTGAACTGTGAAGCAGGGCGACAACATGATATAACAGATAAGTTTGCACTGTAGAGCAGAAAACTGCGAGGGGGTGTTCTCCCCCAGTGAAACCACCAGTGTGAAAGCTGCTGGGACCCTGCCAGTATTGTCTACTGTGAAAGTGAACAGTTGTGAGCATTGCTGCAGAAGGCTATAGTGAAGGGGCAGGATGGGTTGCTGTGAGGAACTCACTTATCCTCCCTGACAGAGAGGGACTAGCTCCAGAATGCCTTTTGCAAAGAGACCATTCTCCAGCCTCTCTTGTTCAGTATGAAGAACAGTTGAGACAGTGTATGCGCACACTGTACTTAAAAAAACACCAACCCCTACAAATCGCATTTGTGCCTAATTTTGCAACCTCCAAGAATAATGCCAGTGAAGTGATTTTCGTGTGTGGTATAATTAATTGTTCCTGTCAGGGCTGTGGAGAAAAAAATCCTATTTAGCAAGGCACAACTCCCCCTCCCCACCTATAGAGCATAGAAAGCATTGCCATTTCCCACACCCTGATTTCAGTGTGATTCTCACCACATAACTTTCAAGACTCATCCTTTGGCCATAAGGGCTAGAAAGTTGCTTCCCACCCCCATGCCCAAAATAAAATTAAAACAACCTAGGATGTTAGGAACATAAGAACCGGTCTGATTAGGTTGGGGGCTTATCTAGCACCCAGCATTCTGTTCTCTGTGGCGAACCAAATGTCCCAATGGGACACCCAAAAGCAGCATCTGAGTGCAACAGCAACTCTTCCTTCTTGAGGTTTCCTGCAGGTGGCATTCATGGGCGTGTGGCCTCCAACAGTGGAGAACATGGCCAGACAGCCTAACCCTCTGAATTTGTCAAATCCTTTTTAAAGCCATCTAGGTTGGTGGCTTATACCCACTGTGAGTTGCTGCAGCAGAATCCCTTGGCACATGAGTGAATCTTTATGGTTTCTTGGCACGGAGAAGTGGCTTTGCAAGCGAACTACTTCCTTGCATCAACCAAGGAGGGAAAGCAGGGAAAAGTATGTGTGCGGGAGAGAAATAAACTACCCCTCCTTCATAGAAACAAATTCTGCCAAGGCCACAGTGAGAAATTGGGTTTGCTTGTGGGTGAGAAACCTGCCAGACCTCCAGATGTTCTTGGATTTTCCCCGTCATCCCTGGCCATGGGGTTGTTGGGGCCCAAGGAGAGCTGGGGGACCACAGCTCCCCCCACCCCTGGCTTAGCCTTTCTTCAAACTCGGAAGGTTATGCTTGCTGGCAGAAAGCGAACTCTGGCTTTCTTCCAGCTGTAGGAAATGAGGCACCTGCTTTAAAGGCAACCACGCCCTTTGCGGCAGAGCGCCAAAGGGAGCCTTGCAAGATACATCTTGCAGGCACAGCAGCCAGGAGGACTGCTCCACCCTCGAGACAGCATCTCTCTCGCCCTGCCCTGCCCGGTCTGGGAACCACGTAGTGTTTTGTGGCAAGGCTGTGGCTCTGGTGCCTGCTTTCCCTGTTCCTTTCCCTCCCCTCTGGGGTCAGTGCCAACCCCTCTTAGGCATCTTGGTCTGGAAAGAAGAGCCACGTGGAAAAATCAGGCCGGGGCCAGCTCCGGGCAGGCCATTTCGCAAAACACACACACACACACACACAACTTGCCTGGTGACTTCAGGCAGGAAACACGAAGCCCGATTAGTTCCAGGCCCCAGAAGACATTCTTTCCTTGCTGAGTTCAGCCCCGCCACAAGTGAAGGGGAGGGGGAGGCTCCGCCTGCGTCCCCACCAGGGACAGCGTTGCTAACTGGGGGACCTGTAACTCTGCACTTGGCCTGGTCTGCAGTTGCACTTGGTTGAAAATACTTGCTGCAGGCGGTGAGGAAGGGGAAGAAGGCCCACTGGGGAGCGGGGAACAGAATCTCCTCTTCACTTGCAATTCACCAGCCTAGCTGGTCCAAAAATCTCCAAAACACTTCTGTTTTTCACTAGTATGGGTGACAATGATAAGCCAGAAGTGGGTATTATTTCATTCATATTCAATGAGCAAAAGGCAGTGTCCATAGCACTCTCCACCCTCCTCGCCCAACAATTGCCTTGCAAGATAGGTCATAGGCTGAGAAAGTGACTTGCCCATGGTCACTATTCTGTTTTCTGGCCAAGAAGGGAGTTGAACATGGATTCCTCCCCCCGCCCCCACTCCAGTCCTACAGACTCGGCAAGGGAGTGACACAAATGTCCTCCCAATTCACCAGACTAAGCAAACCAAAAATCTCCAAAACTTCAGTTTTTACTAGTACTGGTAATGAATATTAAGCGACAAGCAGGTATTCCTTTTTATAGCCTATTTTATTAAAGACAGCGGCTGCGGCCCTCTTTTCTCTCCCCTCCTCACCCTTCTATTTCATCCTAAAAGCCACCCTGCGAGGTAGACTGTAGGCCAGGCATAGGCAAACACGGCCCTCCAAATATTTTTGGGACTACAACTCCCAGCATCCCTGACCACTGGTCCTGTTAGCTAGGGATGATGGGAGTTGTAGTCCCAAAACATCTGGAGGGCCGAGTTTGCTTATGTCTGCTGTAGGCTAAGGCGAAATAATTTGGCCAAGGTTGCACATTAATTTTCCTGGTCAAGTAAATATCTGAACCCAAGTTCTCACCCCCAAGGCCTGCCACACTACTTTCCTGCATAACACTGCTTTCTCTTTTTAAAAGTGAAAAGGCTTTGTTAAAATACACATATGCAAATACTCGTCTGCCCTGGCGCACGCTTCCATTCCCTAAAGCAGAAACCAGACCCTTGTTCTCAAAGCATTTTTATTAAATTTATATAAAAACGCAAATAATTAAAAAAAAAAAAACCAACCCAAACGTTCTAAAAAAAAAAAAAAAGATTTCTCAGGATCCTACCCCTCTTTCTCTTCCCCTGGAAAACTGACATTCCTCTTCCCCTCCTCTGACGCTCACGGGAGGAGGAGGGTGACGGACAGGAAGGAGCAGCTTGGTATGGCTAAAAAGGTGTCCAGATGGTTTTGATTATCAAGGCAATCCCACTGCAAAGGGAAGGTCTTCTCTTATAAGGGCAGTAGCTGGTTCTCCACTGGACCCCTGAAAAGCTCCCTTCTCCCTCTCCAACCCAGCCAGCAGCCAGAGTCTCAATGACAAACTCTCCAAAGAGGAAGGAGGGCAGCGATGGGAGATCATCACACCAGTGGCAAGTCACTTCTTCTGTGGAGTGCTGAGCTTCTGCATCCCACGGATCTTGTCTAACAAGTCGGCAACGAAAACCTGGTGGGCGACAGGAGGCCGGGGAGAGGAGGAAAGGGTGGGGCGTCAGCGAGGAACCCAGAGTCAACGCAGAAGGCAGAGGCACCGGATCTCTAATCTGCCCTTTTAGGTTGCGTACATACAGGGGGAAAAGAATTTTGGGAACTCTAGCTTGTTTAGGGTGCTGGGAATTGTAGCTCAGTGTGGGGTAAACTACAATGCCCAGAGTTCCTTTTTTTGGGTGGGGGAGGAATTGGGTGCTTTAAACATACAGTGTGTACACAACTGTAGACTCGAGCTGGCTGCGTATTTTAACTCCGCCCCCCAATAGTTCAGTGCATCATTAACTTTTGGAACTTGCATCACATGATACCCATTAGCCCAGAAGGTTTTAATGCGGGTGAGGAAACTTGGAACTGTGATAATGCTTCTTGCTTGCTTGGTCTTATGTGGCTGGTTACAGACTCCGCTAACCCAGAAATAGTACCTCTGGTTAAGAACTCTGCTTCAGGATGAGAACAGAAATCGTGCTCCGGCAGCGCGGTGGCAGCAGGAGGCCCCACTAGCTAAAGTGGTGCTTCAGGTTAAGAACTTAATTTGTATTGGAGGTCTGTTCTTAACCTGAGGCCTCCAGCTGCCGCCGCGTGATTTGTTCTCATCCTAAAGCAAATTTCTTAACCTGAGGTACAGCCTGCAATGTGGCCCTCAGGTTAAAAAAGAGAAGTTCCTCTCCTCTGCTTTAAATGTGTTATTACATCCAAGCAGAACCTCCACAAACAGAGGCAGTCTACCCCTGAAATGCAGGCACCAGGGATGAACAAAGTCTGGCAGGCATCTTTGCATCCTGCTGGTGAACCTCTAGGGGTATCTGCATGGAAGGATTCAGATCAAACACTGCTGAGGGCTCATACTCGAGCCTGCTTAGTGGTAGTGGAGGCAACAAAGAAGGCATACTTGACTGCCTCCATTGCATTCTCATTGTGCCATCCAGCAGAACTTTTCCAGGTGGTGCAGGGGACTCTTACAGTCTGGCCAGACTTGTTGGCAAAGCATTTTGAAAATAAAATCAATGGCATCCACGAGATCTTAAAGCAGATGAAATCTCACGGGGTGGCCAGAGCACTGCCTGGTCCTGTTGTGTCGGAGGAGTTTCCGTCAGTAAGGCTCAGATGTAGACAAGGCGTTTGGGTCGGTCAGGGCAACCACTTGTGCCCTGGACCCGTGCCTCCCTCGGCTGATAAAAACTAGCAGGGAGGGGAGTTGGGACCCTGAGGGTCATCCAGTCCAACCCCCTCCAATGCAGCAATCGCAGCACACGCTCCCCCATCCAATTTGAAACCATACTAGTCCCTGGTAAGCTTTGCAGATGTGCTGGCAGTTTCATTGCTGCACCACTATAATTCACAGCAAAGTGATTCTTTGCTCGTTGTTCGCTTTAAAGCCTCCAGCTTCAGATGCAGTACACTGGAGTGTTACAAACTCAGGCAACAAATGGGCAGGGAGAGCACTGCCTTCATGTCCTGGCTTGCCGGCTTCTTAACTTGCTGGAAATCTAGGAACTGCACTGGAATCTAGGCCAGGGATGGGGAAACCTTTCCCAGCCCTGAGGCTGATTTCCTAGGGAGTTGCCTTCTGGGGGCCACATGCCCATGGGTGCATGGGGCAACAGACTCTCTTTCTTTGCAGAGCCCAGCCCCACAAAACTCAGAGCCTCCTACCAGGACAGGCAAGCAAGAGGCATGATCTCTGTTCCAGCCAGGCGGAAGAGCTGGAAGGGGGAGCCAAGCCAGTGCAGGGCCTGGGGAGCATCCAGGCCTCGGCGGGCCAGGCAGCACGGCCTGCGGTTGCCCACCCTTGAGCTGCCTGATCCAGCAAGACAGTTGTTGCCTACTTCTACCCCGGGGGGCAGAAACGACAAACGCAAGCAACGCCTCCCCTTCTGTGATGAAACCAGCAGCAGTTGAGATCCTTCCCTGAAATCTCTCTGCCAGGGGAAAAGGGAGGGTGAGGAGGGGAGACAGCTGAGCAGCCCCTCCCCTAACAGGTGCCGGAATGGGAGGGGACTCTCTTCCCTGCTGTGAGAGAAGGAAGGAACAGGAGAAGATTGGGAGCTGGCGCTGGGCAGAGGCAGCTGCTGCTGCTCTCCTGATCTGCCAAGAAAGCAGCTGCAAAGGGAGGAGGGCTGGGACATGGGGGGCTTCTCGAAGGGAAGGATGTGGGAGCATTTAAGGGGTCATGGGAAAAGCGGGGTGGGGTGGACTCAGGGCAGGCAAGCAAGCACTCACCTCTGTGGGCTTGTAACAGTCAACCAGGAGCTCCTGTTTTTTGGAAAAAGAAAAGATAAATTTAAATGCCAAAGGTTTGGACAAGTGGGAAGCCCTCATTGAGGGACAGGCCTTGTCCCAGGTTCAATCCCTAATGGCAGGGCTGGGAGAGAACTCCATCTGAAACCCTGAAGAGCAGCTGCCAGCCAGTGCTGGCTGCCCTGACCTAGATAGAGAACCATGAGGACTTGGATCGTAAATTTTTAGGGGAAGACCCACAGCCTGGTGGTAGAGCAGGTGTGGGGGACCCGTACCCCCCCCAGATAAGTCACTATACTGCCATCACCCCCAAACCCACTGGTGACACTAAGCGGGACTAATGGGAGCCTGGTGACATCTGTAGGTTCCCCATTTCTGATACATTCCAAAAATAGAAATCCCAGTCTAAAACTCACCCTTAATCTCTAGCCAAATCCTGAGTGTTTATGGCAGCAACAGAAGTCCACTGTTTTTATTTATATATAAAGAAATATTGGCAGATACGTATGGTCTCCAGATTGCTGACCAGAACAGCCCACCCACTGCTTGGCTGCCATCGTGCGAAAACAGCATCTGGTCTTCCCAGGCAGCGCATGGGGGCCCCCTCCCCTCAACCCCTCCTTTTCTAGGGGGGGGGCTGTGGAGAAGGAAGGGACACCCTTCCCCTTTTCAACCCAGCTTTCACAGCTCCTACCTTCACTCGGGCGCTCCGAGACTCATCATTCTCCATGTCCAGGAGTTCGTCAACATCTATTTCTAACTCCGGAATCTCCTCTTCCTATTAGAAGACAAAGAGGAGAACCTGCCAGGAATCCAGTCATTTTATTGTTCGAAGGTGTGTGTGTGTGTGTGTGTGTGTGTGTGTGTGTGTGTGTGTAGCTGGAGCATGAAAGGAGTTCTGCATGTAAAAACCTTACCCAGGGCAGTGGATGGGGTGGGTGGGCAGGTTGAAAGTGCGAGATTCAAATTAAGGCAGGCTGAAAGTGCGAAATTCAAATTAACTCTTCAAATGAACTCAAATTGTATAATAAAAGGCAGCGTTGCAGTGTTCAGATTACAGGAACAACAGGACCCCTTTTAGGATGCTGTGTGAGTGGGGGGGGTACTTTACCCCCTACCTACCTCTCCATATAATTTCAGCATTGGTAAGGTGTCTAGTAGGGACGCAGGTGGCGCTGTGGGTTAAACCACAGAGCCTAGGACTTGCCGATCAGAAGGTCGGCGGTTTGAATCCCCGCAACAGGGTGAGCTCCCGTTCTTCGGTCCCTGCTCCTGCCAACCTAGCAGGTCGAAAGCACATCAAAGTGCAAGTAGATAAATAAGTACCGCTCCGGCGGAAAGGTAAATGGCGTTTCCGTGCACTGCTCTGGTTCACCAGAAGCAGCTTAGTCATGCTGGCCACATGACCTGTACGCCACATGAGCTGTACGCCGGCTCCCTCGACCAATAAAGCGAGATTAGCGCTGCAACCCCAGATTCGGCCACGACTGGACCCTAATGGTCAGGGGTCCCTTTACCTTTTTAAGGTGTCTAGTAAAAGGGCATCTCCCTGCCCCATAGATGGAGGCAATTCGGGGACCAGATGGGTGTAAGGAGTTGTTTTCTCTCTGCCTTCTCAAGGAGAGGGATGTCATTGAGGATTTTGTTTCCAGACTTCCCAGGACTGGAATCCTGCCACACTCATCTGCTACAAGTTTTGTTTGTGTGTGTTCAACTCATTTGGGGGCAGGCATCCCCACACCCCTCAAGCAGCTACAATGTTAAGGCTTCCACCCCAGCCCCCAACTGGGAAGGTTGTGCTGGCTTATCTGATTAATCATTGTCAGTCCCTCCTTTCATGGCTTCAACTGTTTTAAAAGTTGAACAGTTGAACCTTCTAGGTCAGGAGGATGCTGGTCTGTGGCCTAATCCTACACTGGCACTGAAAAAGGAGATGGGAAAGAGTGGATCATTTCAATGCCCTCCTCCACATACCCCTTTCGATGCACGTCATCAAGGCAGAAAAAAAGTTCTCAAACCACCTAATTCTGCTGCCTTATACACCAGGCTTTGGTACTGTGTACAGTGCTTAGCACTCAAGAGGTACTCAAGAGTGGTAACAAAACATAGCCAGCCAGCCAGCCATGCCCTTTTCAGGATACTCCATGTCAACAGGAACTCTTGGATTGCTTGGGGAGGTGGGTGGGGTGCTGTCTTAGGTTCCCCACAATTTTTCTTTGTGTGGTGTAGTGGTTAAGAGCGATAAACTCGTAATCTGGTGAACCGGGTTCGCGTTTCCGCTCCTCCACGTTCAGCTGCTGGGTGACCTTGGGCCAGTCACACTTCTCTGAAGTCTCTCAGCCCCACTCACCTCACAGAGTGTTTGTTGTGGGGGAGGAAGGTTAGCCGCTTTGAGACTCCTTCGGGTAGTGATAAAGCGGGATATCAAATCCAAATCCAAACTACTTTTGGAAACCATAGGGTTCCCCCAAAACCCTAATCTTTTTTCCTCAGTAGCCAGAGTTTGTTATTAGAGGGAGTTATAGGCAATCTGTGGGAAACTGGAGGCAGATCTTAATTCCCCAGGCTTTAGGGTAGCAGAGAGGCCTCCCTGAGAGGACTTTTAGCCAGTTCATCAGTTAGAGTAAGGGTGGGGGGGAATCCACAACCTGTTGTGTAAAGCATTTATTTATTGGACAGCAGTTTTTAAAGTTTTTGAAGTCCTTTTTCAAGGAAAACAAAATATGGATGGCAGGCACCATCTTAGACGACTTTGGCATCCGCAACCACACCTTTAACACATGTTTGTATCACTTTAACTGTCATGGATTCCTCCAAAGAATCCTGGGAAATGTAGTTTCCCCCACCACAGAGCTGCAATTCCCAGTACCTGTAACAAACTACAGTTCCCAGGATTCGGGGCGGGGGGGGGGAAGTAACCATATGCTTGAAATGGTGATGCCTTTTTCTCAGATGCTTCCTGCACATGCTACTCATAGCATCAGAGAGTAGGAAGGGACCCTGAGGATCATCTAGTCCTGGGTTTTCCAAACTGGGGTCTCCAGCTGTTTTTAGACTACAACTCCCATCATCCTTAGCTAGCAGGACCAGTGGCCAGGGATGATGTGAACTGTAGTCTAAAAACAGCTGGAAACCCCAGCAGCTGGCTCCTAACCAAGTCTACTCAGAAGCAAGCCCCACTGGCACCTTCCTTAGACACTTTTAGGCAGCCAGAGAAAACGTTCCACTTTAACCAGGCCTTTGGCTGATTGATATCCAATGCCCTTTTAAAATGTATTGGGGAACAACCCCAATAAAGGGGATTGTTTGTTTTTTATTATTTATTTTGTGTTTTTATATTGTAATGTTACATTGTAACGGCCCAGAGACCTGAGTACAGGGTGGTATACAAATGTAATTGATTAATAATAATAATAATAATAATAATAATAATAATAATTAAGTGGGGCTTTCTCCCAGGTAAGTGGGGCTAGGGGTTGCAGATTAAGGGTTGTAAGTGGGGTTAATCCTACTATAGAGCAGACCTATTGAAACAGATAAAAGGCATTGAGCAATGCAAGTCCATTCATGTTAATATTGTGAAGTGCCCTGAGACCTTCTGATGTAGGGCGGTATAAAAATCTAATAAATAATAATTTCAGCGAGTCTACTCTGAGCAGGGCTGCGTTGGCTGCAACCCTAAGCTCCTTTAAGCTCCCTGCTAAATCCACGCAGGACTTGCCCTGACTGGTACCTCCAGCCGAAAGGCGCAGCCTGGTAACAAGGGAGTCATTGAGGGATGCAGAGGAGAATTCAAACAGCTGAGGTACAGCCGCAGAACAAGGGCAAAGGTAACTGGGTCACGCACACTCTCCCCCTGGCATTTGTGAATCAACTAGTGTGTGTTTTGTTTTGCAAGGACCCAGCGGCTCCTCTTCGGACCCTCTTGACTAGCTACTTACTGCCCCATTAGCCTACTCAGACGCAAGCCCCATATGGCCAGCTAAATCCCCACCCCACCCCAGTAAGCGGGCTGGCCAGCTGCCAGATGACATTTGGCAGGCGGTGTGTGTGTGTGTGTGCGCAGGCACACACAAGGAGAGGGCAGACAGAAAGTTGATCCTGCTGCTGCGGCCTGGACAGTAAAAAAATTAGACACTGGTCTCGCGTTTGAATGCTACCTTGGCCGCAAGTCTGGGGGGAGGGGGGCAGGGTTAGCGCCATCAACTGCCCACACCCCTACTTGGTTTCAATCCCACCCACCCATTTTCCCCTTAAGGTTTCTGGCAACAAGCATCTTGCAGCGTTAAAGGAAGAAAAAGAAAAGCCGTATCTTAAAAGACAGCTGCTCCTCTCAAGAGACAGCTGTATTTGTGGCCTAAGGCCACTCTTCCAAACCCAGAACAGCACAGCATGCACAGCAGAGAGGGTGGGGAACGCCACTCCCCACGGCACAATCCCTCCACCCACCCACAAGGCTGCAAAATCAGGAGAGGATAATTCCCTCCCCTTGCTCTTTTTAAAGAGGGGTTGGGGAAAAGAAGGATTCGAACACAGGACCCATGAAGGCCTTTGAGTACTTGTGACCTTAAGTGACCTTCACCATTAGTTGGAGGGGGTGGGGAATAAAAGCAGGGATCCTGGCATCACGATCTCTCCAGTCTTTGGGCAGGGAAGAAGTACAGGAGAATCTTGGGGCGGGAGGGAGAGGGTGAAGCATTTTGTTCGGCATGTGGTCACTTCTGAAGCGTACGCTCCAAAATTTGGCAAGCGGAAAGAGGAAAACTGGCACAGGGTCAAATGCCCAGCGGAGATAAGGGGAGGTGGGTGGTTGAGTGAACACAAGATGCCCTGATGAGCCAAAAATCGCTGGATAATGCCCTTTTAAATTAAAAATATAAATGAATAAAAGTTGGGTTTTGGGGGGCTGGGGAAAGAGTTTTTTCTGGTCTGTGGAAACCATTTTCTCTGGAGAGGAGCAGGCCTTGAAACTACAAATTTGTCTGTGGTTCTGAGGGTGGAACAAGCACCCAAGTGTGGGCTTGGGGAGGAATAAAAAATGGGAG
This sequence comes from Podarcis gaigeae, assembly GCF_964106915.1. Classification (NCBI taxonomy): domain Eukaryota; kingdom Metazoa; phylum Chordata; class Lepidosauria; order Squamata; family Lacertidae; genus Podarcis; species Podarcis gaigeae. The sequence continues at coordinate 12,323,401 of NC_139693.1, read as the reverse complement.
GGTGGCATCGGGCCCACTCAGTGGAAATGGGGGGCCTTCCAGAAACTAAGGGTATTTGTTCTTGGGGCTGCAGAGAGGGGGAAGGCCTGAAGCTTGGGAGGGGGCAGGGGCTGCATATGGGGTGTAAGTTGGGTTAGAAATGGTCCCCAGATTCAGTGGGTGGAATTTGCCAAGGAGCGAGTCCCCCACTCTGTGGGTCACTAGTCCTCAATGTCCCTTTTCAGAGCCTGAGGACAAAAGAACCAGGAATAGGGGTGGGAGTGCTTGGGTAGCCACTCCCTGAACCCGGGCTGCATTGGAGGGTAATGGGGCAGCATATATGGGGAGACAAGGTGGGGTGGGGCGGGAGGAGGCTGTGTGAGCTGATCTAGGATCTAAGCTGGGTTATAAGGAGAATATAACAGGGTGGAGGAGCTGGAGACATTAAAGTCTCCGGAAGGGTGGGTTTGGGGGACACCAACATAACAGGGTCAGGATTTTCAGGGACTTTTTTGGGAGGTGGCAGAGGCATCGAGTTGAAAGTCAAGCCTGCATTTCTAGACAGCGTCTCATTCATTCTTTGTTATCCACCACTTTCTTTGTACTGCTGTGATGGGAAATAATAATATTGTAAAGGTTATGTTTATGTGACCAGGAGGCCTGCCCTCCAGATCAAGATGGTATTGGGGCATAGGGTGTACTTTGGGGTCCATAAACCTTTTCCTTCCTCAAGATTGAGCAAGCTCCTGGGGGCAGAGACCTTAAAAAAGAAATTATTGCAAGTAATTTTTGTGGGGTGGGAGTAGCACAAAGCCTGAAACTGTAGGAAGAAGATTCATTGGGTGGGCAGTTGAAATTGATGTAACAGGCTCCACACACACATTAAGGGGATGCCATAAAGTAGGTCTGGGTTATACGGGCCGCGATCTAGCACCTGAATGATGGAAGGAGGCTAAATTTTAAGGGACCGTAGGGAAACCCGTGCGAGGAGAGGATTTCGGAGTTTTTACCTGGCAGTCATAGAGGACCGTCAGCTGTTCCAAGATCCATTCTTCCAAGTGGAGCCTCTTTCGGAGCTCTTTGCGATCGTATTTCACCGTCACCCGCCCCTGGCGCCGGACCGGGCCCTCCTCTTCCTCTGCGGCCGGTTCTCCCGCCGGGGGGCTTTGGAAATACACCCGGGGCCCCGTCCCCGCAGCCGCCGGGGGGCCGCTCTCTGGGCTGCAAGGCGCCGCCATCCGAACCGGATCGGAACCGGAGCGCGAGAAGGAAAAGAGCGCGGATCAACCGCACACACGCACACGGAATCGCTGACTCCGCTTCCTGCCTTGGCGAGTCTTCCTTTTGTCTCCTTTTCCTTCCCCGACGCCACGTGGTGGGGACCCCCGGGTTGGATCCAGAGGGCAGAAGTAGCCCCGGCACCGGATTGGGCTTCCCCACCCAAACCCCACACTCGGCTGAACCAAAAACCGAGAGGGAGGGGGCAGGCTGAGAGAGAGAGCTCGATGCGAAGTCTGCCCAGAACCGAGCCTCAAGAGGACTAGCGCCACGTGCAGTCCGAACCCAGGGAAGGAACCGGGGGGTCTTTTATTTGGATTGGTTTGATGGATCGCTGCTCCTCGTTCCCTGCGCCACGTGCGGTGGGGTCTGGATCTGGCTTCTTCTTGCACACACAAGGGCAATAACTCGGCGCCGAACCAGAACCGGAATCCCGAACTCCGCCTTTCTTTCTCTCCTCCTCCTCTTTGTTTGCAAAACTAGAAACCGGTTTCGACTCTCTCCCTCCCTCCGCCCACCCGATCCACCCTCCGGGCGCGATTGCTTCACTCCGCTTCAGGAGTTCCTTAAGCCAAGCAGGTCCAGTCCGGGTTCCGATCCGCTTTCGCCTCGGCCCTTTGTCCCGCTGCTGCTCCCGGGGCTGCTGCTGCTGCTGCGCTGGCTCCGTCTCCCCGCTCCCCACCCCGCCCCCTTAAAGGGCCAGCACGTCGCTCTCCCTCTCCAGCCAGCGCTTGCCCAGCTGCCCTGCCTGACCACCCCCAGGGCTGGTCGGCTGGCCGCCCGCCTCTCTCTTTGATACCACATCCACCCCCCCCAGCTTGCCCCACCCCACCCCAATGCACCCCACCTTTCAGATCTCCTGTCTGGAGACATGTTTTCTCCCCCACCCCCCTCCGCCCACTCCTCAATCTATTCTCTTATCAAAAGGGTGTGCCCGGTGGTCACACACACACACACACACACGCACCAATTTCTGTCTGCTTTGCCACAATGGTTTGAAAATTCCGCTTTGTCAGTCGCTTTGATCTCTATCTCTCCGCGCGCCTTGTTGGAAGAGAGGGGGGGCGGATGGATTAGCTTCCATCAGGTTAATCTTAGTTTAATGGCTTCATTTGTTTATTAGCTTAATGCTTGTGACCTGACTGGCATCGTATGGATGCTATTAAGGCGTCCACGTGAATGTCAGGACATCAATAGCAGCAGGGGTAGTTCTGAACCACAAATTGTATGTGTGTGTGTGTGTGTGTGTGAGAGAGAGAGAGAGATTTAGACACAGAAACATAATTTTTTGTTACATATCAAAAGATTTAATATTATTATTATTAATCTATTCATAGCCTTCTACACAATGGTCTCAAGGCGATGTACAATAAAGAACAGAAACAGCAGGGGAACGGCAGATGCGTTTAAATAGTGTTAGATTATACGAGATTTGGAAAGGAATTGCTTTTTTTTATTGTGCACAGAGCCATATAAATAGATGTTAATAATACAGTAATAAACAAAATAAGAAGGATACAAAACAGGCACTCATGGGCAAAGGCTCATTTAGCCAGCTGGAAAAGCCTGTTGGAACAAAAATGGAATAATGAAGTGCAAGTGCGTGTGATCCGATGTTTGTATCCAATGTCAGTCCAACTCAGAGTAAACCCATTAAGATAAAGAGGCATGATTCACTTGCGTCCATTGATTTCCATGGGTTTACTCAAAGTAGAACTTACTTGGTGCAAGCCATTATTTATGATGTAATATATTGATAAAAGTATGTATGAAATTTCAATAACCATGAATGAAACTCAGTTTACTACGGCCCAAAAATGCACTGTGAGTCTCTGTACACAGACGCATGCTTGCTTATTTCACTCGCTAAAATATATGCATGTACTGTATACAAATATGCTAGTCCAGATAGGCACAAATATGGATGTCATATCAGGCAGATGGATACATTTTTCATTGCGTCAACTGCATCATGTATATATATGAATTGTCTGTGTGTGTTGGTGATGGTAATAATATGTGCTGAATCATTTTGTCTGTGTACAGACATTTTGGAAGAACGTATGCTTTCTAATGTATACACAAATTTTGTCTGTCTGTGTTTATGTGACGTATACACACAAAACTGAAGCCACTTTGGTTAAAGGAGGAGTCTCATGGAGCTTTCCAGTTAAGTGGGGTGGGGGGCTATTTCTGCAAAGCAAACAAACAAACACCCCTCCCTATCACTCCACTTCTACCCCAATCCAACTGCAAAGTCTCATTGCTTCCAGCTTCTGCCATTCTGCAACAGGCGTATTTGTCCTATTTAAATATGATTTCCAAATCTGAAGAGGGCAAAACTCCAGGGTGGTGAGGAGGAAGTGAGATACTTATTTTTTAAAAGAGGAAGGGTCAGCATGCATAACCCTGGCGCTTCCAGTACTGTGATTCATCTGGCTCTGGGGAGGGGCTTTGTTGTGTTTGGGATGTTGTCACCCTTTGCCTTGGTTTGGATACACATCATGGTATTGTTTTTAATCCTGATTATTGACTCCGGATAAACTTCCCTTAATCCCCTTCACTATCAGCTAACAAGGTACTCGGATTTCAACTCTAAGCAGATTGTGGTTTAAAAATGAAGATTAGAGCAATGCCCCAAAGCAACAATTGCTTATCTTAACTAAAAGGTAAAGGTACCCCTGCCCTTACGGGCCAGTCTTGACAGACTCTGGGGTTGTGCGCCCATCTCACTCAAGAGGCCAGGGGCCAGCGCTGTCCGGAGACACTTCCGGGTCACGTGCCCAGCGTGACATCGCTGCTCTGGCGAGCCAGAGCCGCACACGGAAACGCCGTTTACCTTCCCGCTAGTAAGCGGTCCCTATTTATCTACTTGCACCCGAGGGTGCTTTCGAACTGCTAGGTTGGCAGGCGCTGGGACCGAGCAACGGGAGCGCACCCCGCCACGGGGATTCGAACCGCCGACCTTTCGATTGGCAAGCCCTAGGCGCTGAGGCTTTTACCCACAGCGCCACCCGCGTCCCAGATATCTTAACTATATCTGCATTTATTCTTGAGAAAGATGCCCCTTTTTTGTTCTGTAGGGGCACCTATAATCCAATTAATTAATTAATTAATTATGTATATGTACTGCCCTATCCCCCGCAGGTCTCAGGGCAGTTACAACATAAAAACACAAACTGCAAAAAATACAGCATGCTTTTCACTGCATCACATCAGGCAGATATCCAACAGGCTACTATCCTGGAATAAGAGACGGTTGGTCGGTTTCTTTGTAGCTATTTTAATAAATAAAAAATCAGAGACCCTGCTCACAGTGGATTGGGAGAAACTGGGATATGGGTGGGCATAATCTCTGCTACCAACACCCCATAGGGCTTTCTCCTCTCTGCACAGTGAAATGCACAAATGAAAGGCAGACTCTCAGCAAGTGCTGGATCTGAGTTTTAATCCTCATGGTCCCAGCATTGCGTAAGCAGGAGTCTGGAAACAAGCTTATACCGTGTGATCGAATGCCAAATTTGTTTAAAAAAAGACCTCTGTGGCTTTAAGATACAAGACTCCTGGCGGGGGGGGGGGGGGAGTTGGACCACGTGGTTTGGGCCCCAACAGAAGCTTAATTCAGCCACTTCCTGCCAGAGTTGGGGGAAGAAGCAGCAGCAGCAGCAGCAGCTGCAAGGCACACTTCTGAACATAGGAAGTTTGAGTCAGATCGTTGGCTAGTATAGGCTAGATTGGCAGCAGCTCTTTGGCATTTTGGACAGAGATTCCTGCCCCCACCACTTGTTTTTCGAGATCTTTTAAATTGAAGAACCTAGGACCCCGGGAAACTGAGGCCATTTTGCATACTGCATTATGTGCTCCTGGATGCAAATTCAAATTAGATTTCTGCACGTTTGACAATTGCTCCCCATTTCCTCTGCAGGCTGATCCTCCATGTGACCGTGTGACCCATGTGGCTTTCTTCCTTGAAACCTAAATCTTCTCCAGAACGAGAGGTTGCGTTTTGAAAACATCAGCATCTGTGGCCTGCCTTCCTTGGAGGTTTTTAAGCAGAGGTTGGATGGTCATCTGTTGTGGAAGCTTTAGCTGAGATTCCTGCACTGCAGGGGGTTGGACTAGATGACCCTTGGGGTCCCTTCCAACTCCACAGTTTGTTTCTATGCAAGCACTCTTGCTTGTGATCCCCAGCAACTCGTAATTCAAAGGCTCGGCCCCCCTCCGATCATGGAGGTAATATAGCCGTCATGATTAGTAGCCATTGTTCCTTATCCTCTGTGAATTTGTCTAATCCCCTTTTAAAGCCCCCTAAACTGATGGCTGGCAGGGTTAACAATGCGCTGTGCGGGAGCGAGTCTTTCCTCTTGTCCGCAGTGAATCAGCTCCTTTCAGCTCTGTTGGATGAAATACGGAAAGTGGTGGCTGGTGCCCGTTGGGTCTGATGGGGCGGACGGCATGGAACCCAACAGTAGGTGGCGCCAGAGACAATGGCAGGCCAAGCTGATGCTACATTTGTCCCCATCCTCCTTCTTCCTGCTGAATTCTACAAGGGGCGACACTGAGACTGAGGCAGGTGGGGCCACTTTCCTGGACTGGTCGCATGAAAGAAGGAAAGCAGGTGGGGCTGGCTGAGGGCAGACTGAGGTTGGTGGGGCAGTGCCCCATTTGCCAAATGAACCAGCCTCCACTCAACAGGAAAAGGGAAAAACTCAGTCCAATTTCTCCATCACATAGGCACTTCAATCATGTCTCCCCTTACGCGTCTTGCTCCCTCAGAGACCCACATATTATAAGCCCCCACCCCCTGCAAATATGGGAGATGGTTCAATAGCATCCTGATTGCCTATTTTCTGCACCTTCTCCATCTCAACAATATCATTAAAAAAAAATTATTTTTTGATGTGGCACCCAGAATTGTCTGAAGCAGCATTCTAGGTTGCCCAGTTTGGAAGGGGGAATGCACTGTGTGGTACAGGAAAAGACAAAGCGGTTGATTTGGGCACAGCCACCTGTTGGCCTGCAGTTTGTGCCACCAGTTAAGCCTTGAATATTCTATCATAGATTGATGGAATTGCAGAGTTGGATGGGACCACGGGGGTCATCTAGTCCAACCCTTTGCATGGCAGGAATCTTTTGCCCATGGGACTCGAACCCATGGCCCTGAAATTAAGAGTCTCGCACTCTACCAAGTGAGCTATGAGATGCTTGCACTACTTTCTTTTTCTTTATTCCCCCTCCCATAACAAACACTCTACTAACACTCTGGAATTAGCTGCCTTGCAGGGAGACTTTAAAGAGGCAACTCAGCATCTGTGGGACAGGAGGGTGGGGGCAAAGTCTTTCTGGCAGAACAAAAGAACAAATTCCTTATTTGCTTGCCAGGAGGCCTAACCATGGACTAATTAACATCTCCCCCTTCAGTCTCCATTATGAAGTAGGTTTCTTTGGTGGGGGAGTGGGGGGAGGACAAAGGAGACCCACTCAGAAAACCCAGAGTTCACTTTGCAGTCCTCTTTTGTTTGTTTAAGTTCCATTGGGATTGTCTTAAGGCAGGGGTCAGCAAACTTTTTCGGCAGGGGGCCAAAAAAGACCTTGTGGGGGGCCAGACTATATTTTTTGGGGGGAAATGAACTAATTCCCATGCCCCACAAATAACCCAGAGATGCATTTTAAATAAAAGGACACATTCTACTCATGTAAAAACATGCTGATTCCTGGACCATCTGCGGGCCGGATTGAGAAGGCGATTGGGCCGGATTTGGCCCCTGGGCCTTAGTTTGCCTACCCATGTCGTAAGGGCTCCATTAGGATGAGGAGCCTGTTCGACAGTGGAATTTGCTGCCAAGGAGTGTGATGGAGTCTCCTTCTTTGGACGTCTTTAAGCAGAGGCTTGACAACCGTATGTCAGGAGTGCTCTGATGGTGTTTCCTGCTTGGCAGGGGGTTGGACTCGATGGCCCTTGTGGTCTCTTCCAACTCTATGATTCTATGATTCTGCTGCCCCACCCACTTTTGCCTTTGGCCCCGCCCACCACTGGCAGGTGACCTTCAGAAAGTTCCCTACAAAGGGCTGCAGCCTTTGGATGGCAGGAGGTTCCTTTCCCCCTCGTACAGCCAGGGGTTCAGAGTCCAGAGAAGTCCAGAGTCCAGCATTTGAGGTCCCTAGGTTAGCAATAGCATGGTGACAATGATGATGACACTCAAAAAGAAAATCAAGCTCTTCCCCCCCCAACCCAAAGCGTGAGTAGTTTGGTGACATAATCAGCTGTTCTGAGAGGAGGCGCTCCTAATCTTGGGCCATCATCAGAACCAATATATTTCGATCAATATTTGTTAACACTCTAAAACTCTCTAATAGGAGAAAATCTATATCAGTTAACTAAAAGCAAACAAAGCCACACTTGTCCTTTATCAGATCTCTTATTTACTTAAATTCACAGCTGTAAATGAGGAGTCTCTCATATTTTGGTCTGGCGGCACATAAAAAAAAAAGTTGTCAAATGCCCCCCAAATCAACCTAACCTACCTCACAGTGCAGTGGCGTAGCATGGGTTGTCAGCACCCGGGGCAAGGCAAGTAATTTGTGCCCCCTAACCTGTGGATTTGTGCCCCCTAACCCGTGGATTTGCGCCCCCTAAACCTAACCCCCAGATGTTGCGCCCGGCCCCCCCCCTGCACCCCCCACACTACGTCACTGTCACAGTGTTGTTGTGGGGAATAAATGAGAAAGGGGAGACCCACAGACACCACCCTGAGCTCCTTGGACCTGAGAGAGACAGCAACTTTCCTCGCTTGTCATTCCTAGCAACTGATATTTGGAAGCAATGGATGCAGAACGGAGCCATCCCAGCCGGTGGCCCCTGTCAGCTTGATCGGCCATGAATTCGTCAAACCCCTTTTAAAAGCTATCCATACTCGTATTCCTCTTGGTGGAGCAAATTTCACAGTTTTACTATTGTAGGTGCTCTATGAAGAAGTCCTTCGTTTTGTTTGACCTAAATCTTGAGTGTACATCTTCTGATTTATTTATACATCTCCCTGTTAATGATTAGTTCACGCAGAGAACCCTGGCTATGATGATGATTGATGGGGCAAGACAGCTATGATGTGACTCAGAGAAGCAATACAATAGTTAACCTCTAGTGGGCACTGTTGTGTTCTGTGCTATCTGTCAATATCTATCTATCTCTAATCATTAGGCCTAATCTGTGGCCTGCATCCCTTATTCAAATCCAGCAAATGGACCTATATGGATCTATACAGGCCTACACAGCAAAATCCATTCAGCAATTAAAAACAAGAAAAAATATTAGGGGGGATTGAGTTCAGCATATTGTAGAGTTCATCAACCCCAAGCAGAAATTTTACCTAACATTGTCCACAAGTATTTTCTTATGTCTTTTTGCACTACCCTCCAGTCATGTTCCCAGGGCAGTTTCGTTCAGGTAAATCTTGACAAACATAAGGTCTAGAAACTTAAAAAACCAGAGGTGGAATTTGGGTATGTGTGTGTTGAATTCTGCATCCGGTATCAAATTCCTTGCTTTTCTATAGTTGCACAGAAATGGCCATTTAAAAATGCAACGCCCACTTCTTCTTTTTCCTCCCCTGAAGTCATCCTTCCTTCATTCTCGTAATTTGGCTTGGAGAGGAGAAAATTGCTTCAACGGGCTTTTTGCCTGCAGCTCTCCACACCTGCCACTAGATGGCAAGGTCTCCCCAGGACAACAGATATCCACAGGTGTTGAAGCAAGACTCCAAAAACGGCACATTCAGTTCGGCCTTTATCTTGCTTTCTCCAGGGTATCTTTCCACAACCCTATGGTAATGCATGGTGTGTCAGAGCCCAAGTTCAGTGGTCTCTTCCCCTGTGCAGCTCAGCCCATGTCGGTTCTAAAATAATAACAGTAATTTAAAAAATTCACATATTCTAAGCGCACTTCATTGTCTCCTTTTTAAGCCTTTCTGAGATTGCCTCTTAAAGCTTCCCTTGCAAAGGATGTGTAGAGGTCCTAGGTCTGGACATGGAACTGCTGGGAAGTTTTGCTAAGGTGCCTTTGGGGTCAGCACATTTTTGTGTTAATGGACAAAGAGAAGTTTGTTCAATATTTGCTGCACTGCCCTCTGTATAAAGTTATTCAAACTAGGTCCCCCCCTTTTAAATAGAATTTTAATTATATACTCACTAAAGTTCATAGCTGTCAACCTTTCCCCTTTTTTTAAGGGAAATTCCATTATTCCGAATAGGATTCCTCACAAGAAAAGGGAAAACTTGACAGCTATGCTAATGTTATAAAACAGTAAAAAACACCATTAAGTGGCATTAAGCCTAGAGAAGAGGAGGCTTAGAGGTGATATGAGAGCCATCTTCAAATATCTGTCTCACGGACGGCAGAGCAAGCTTGTTTTCTGCTGCTCCAGAAGGTAGGACTGAAACCAAGAGATTCAAATAGCAAGAAAGGAGATTCTGACTAAACATTAGGAAGAAATATCTGGCAGTTAGGAGCTGTTTGACAGTGGAGCGAACTATCTTGGAAGGGGGTAGACGCTCCTTCCTGGAAGCTTTGAAATAGGTTAGATGAGCATCCGCCAGGATTTCTGTATCTTTGAATCCCCCCATTGCAGGGGTTTGGACTAAACCATGGGTAGGCAAACTAAGGTCCGGGGGCCGGATCCGGCCCAATCGCTTTCTAAATCCGGCCCATGGACGATCCAGGAATCAGCGTGTTTTTACATTAGTAGAATGTGTCCTTTTATTTAAAATGCATCTCTGGGTTATTTGTGGGGCATAGGAATTCGTTCATTATTTTTTTCAAAATATAGTCTCAGGGACAGTGGACCTGCCCCCTGCTGAAAAAGTTTGCTGACCCCTGGACTAGACCATATGACCCTCAGTGTCTTTTCCAACTCTACAATTCTATGAAAAGGGGTGTACAAGAAAAAATAAATTCAGACCCTATCATTGTTGAGTATATTGCATTAATATGTTTGTGTTGATATCCGTGCTACTCATGGTTACAATAATAATTTGCAAATCGTACACCTTTCTATATCTTAGGTTTCAGACCCAAACTAGATTTTTTCCTGGTCTGCCTGATTCTAGGATATCAGATCATGAGCCAGGAGGTGAAACGTTTATTCTGTCCAATCTGATCAGGTTAAATATAAGGGGTTGTAGCCAATGCTAGACCTACACAGAGTAGGCCTGCTGAGGTTCATAGGCATGGCTTAGGTTCATTATTTCCATTGGGTCTACTCAAGAGTGCAAGTTAAGTTAGATACAGCCCAGGATTTGCATCTGAAGCATAGAAAATAAACAGAAATACAGCCAGTGTAATGTCGTCTTCTAACAGATCGTTTCATTTGATTTTTGCAATTCTTGCTCTTGTGTTTTATTATTTAGATTTTATAGTACACCGGTGGTGGACGACCTGAGGCCACCTGCTCTCTGTTTGGCTCTCTCCTTAGGCTAGACCCCTTTCCCAGCCATGCCCCCTAGCAGGGGTGGCTGGTACCCATTAGGTCAAGGAGGGCAGAAGACAGGGAGCTGCCAGTAGATGGAGCCGGAGGCAATGGCAGGCAGAGATGGTCAGTTTTTTCCCCATCCTCCTCCTCTTCCATGATGAGTTCTACAAGGGGCAACACTGAGATGCAGGTGGAGGAAACTGGCAGCCAACTCTACCCCTGTACTGATTGTAAGTAAGGAGGGAGCCCCGGGGGGGGGGGCTGACAGAGGATAGGCAGAGGATGGTGGGGCAAGGCCCCATTTACCCTACTTGGCCAGCCACCACTGACCCTGCCAGACCCTATTTTCCAGAGACAGTCCTGGATTCACAGAAGCTGTCCTGGTTTCTGATTTGATCCCAAAACATCCCACTTTTCCTTAGGGCGTCCCTAATTTCATTGGTGAAATGTTGGAGGGTATGGTAGAGGGTTGGAGGGTATGGTATTTTTGTCTGAGAAATGTTGAAGGTTATGGAGTTCTCTAACCCCTGAAGGCAGCCCTCTATAGGGAAGCTTCTAAATTGGGTTTAAGCAGGGATGAGCAAATATATCCATTTTGGTTCTCAGTTTCTCCCTTTTCCAGTCTAAAGTTCAATTTGGGATACATATTTTTTTAAGTCCTCATGAAGATTCATCAAAATTTGAAGGCAATTTCCTCTGAATATACACTTTTTATATGCAATTTTGCCTAATGCAATACAATGTTTGTACGTTATTTTCACAAATATATGCATTTACATGCACACTTTAGTATGTGAATTTTGTACACATTACTTGTCCGGATCTGTGTTGTGAAATTCAGAGAAGTGCAAATTTCGAGGGATGGCTGTGTTTCTGTTCTTGTATTGTTTTATAAAGTGCAAATCAGGTACGTTTGCCTTTAGATATGAACCGAATCAAATTTCTCTTCCTGTTCCTAGGTGTGGGACCTTGGCAGACAGTCAAACATGTCTCCTTTGGGCGCTGCCTCTGGTCAGATGTTTACATTCAGCCTTGTAATCTGATATGATTCATTGTTTTAAGCGAATGAATCAAACTTCACTGAATGGCGGGGGTATTATTATTTTTATTTCTCCATTTATTTGGCTTGGACAGCTGAAGATCCCTGATGAAATTCTTCAGATACTGCACTGCCAGAATCCTCTGCTCATTTATTCGAGGTCTTCCCCCTGAAGACCGTCTCCCGTGGATCGTGGCCCTGGGGTGCGTGTGTCTAGTCGATGGCATAGGAATCGGCATCCAGCCCCTCTTGCACAGAAAGTGTCAAACGGAGGAAGATGAACTAGGCGTTGCGGGAGTAAACGTTGCCATCTTGTCAAGACTAAAATAAACTCCCCGTTAATAAACGAGGTTGGGGATTGGAAGAGAGCTTTTCGCCATAAAAGGAGCCGAACGCTAAAATTATTGCCCCTGGAACCATCGTGGGAGTATAGAAATTGTTTGTATTAAAAAAAGGAATGGTGTGTGTGTCTGTGTGTAACTCATCCTGGGGTCTATATATACAGCTTCTCTGCCGCCCTACATGACTCTAAAGCACCTTTTGACCCCCGTGCTATTTGTGGGAAGGTCTGCATGTTGTTGATGGGCAACCGAGAGCTGAAGAGAGACATCATTTGAACCAGAATGCGCAATTTAGCCCTGGAGTTGGGAAGCGATAGCCTTCCAGATGTTGTTGGGACTCCAACTCCCACCAGCCCCAGCTAGCACAGCCAATGGTCAGGGACGATGGGATTTGTAGTCCAGAAATGTCTGGAGGGTCACAGGGCTCATCTGGGCACCCGTTTATTGAGCCTTCATCCTGATTTGCTTGTAGGATGCTTATGTGGAGGTCGGACCGTGCATTATTTTTACTGAACGTCGATCCTGATATGCTTCCCACTCATCATTTGTTTATCCAATGTTTTTCTATGCATTTCCTCATCACTTTCCTAACTGCAAAAATTCTTTTAAAAAGTGGCTTTGTTGCACTCAGAAGAGAGGGGACTTGAACCCCCATATATGGAAGTTTTAAATGTTTGATGCTTAATATTTTTTTATATCTGTTGGGAGCAACCCAGAGTGGTTGGGGCAACCCAGTCAGGTGAGTGGAGTACAAATAATTCTTATTTTTATTATACCTCCTGCAGGTGACAGGTATGAATTTCACATTTATGTGACAGCCCCAGTAATGCATTTTTAGGCTGCTAAAATAAAATATTCATTGCATGTCTAAAGGCATTTAGCAGCCATTTATGTACATGTGCCAAGGCTTCGTTACAGTAAAGGAGAACGTTTTTGATAATTTGGAAACATGAATTATTGTATTACAGTGGAACCTTGGTTCTTGCATGCCTTGGTACTCAAACATTTTGGTTCCTGAACACCAAAAACCCAGAACTAAGTGTTCCAGGTTTCAAACGTTTTTTAGAAGCTGAACGTCCAATGCGGCTGTCGGCTATTGTTTCCGGGGCGCCTGCGCCAATTGGAAGCCACGCCTTGGTTTTTGAACGTTTCAGAAATCAAATGGACTTCTGGAACGGATTACGTTCGAGAACCAAGGTACCACTGTATTTGCTATTCTGTTGTAAGCAGCCACGCATTCCTTGGTGACGTAGAGGGTTTGGGTCTCGAACCAGAGACCAAGCCTGATCTAAGCCTGTGCTGCCGTGGCAGTTCACCAGTAGAGGGAGCCACTGGCTTGTTCTCTTTCTTGCACTTGGGTGCCACCAATGCAGCTGGCTCAAAGGAGGTACTGCAGCTTCCAGACTCAGCGGATGTCAGGTGACACAAGGAAGCCAATGGGCTTTTGTCTGGCCCATATATATATATATATATATATATATATATATATATATATGTGTGTGTGTGTGTGTGTGTGTGTCTGTGTCTGTGTTTGTAGAGAAATGCAAAGCCCTCTTTTTCAGGTGTGTTTCCACAACCCTGGAAGGAAAATGGGGAGTGGGGGAGGAAGTGGAATAAGCATTATCCAGTGCAACATCAAAATAATAATGACTTATCTTGTTTTTAAATTTATCTTGCAACCTTCCCACCCTGATTATGCAAACACATATGCTCAGAGTTCGCTCAGATGTAAGCATCGCCTCTGCGCTGTGACTTGGTGGCTGTGATTCAGTTTTCCCTTCCGCAGACGAGGAAGAGCGTCTGTGGGGTCAGGACCTGTTTTCTTCCTTTTCTCTGTGTTTACATTCTCTCCCAACTCCCTGGAAGTTCAAAAGCGAAGGCTGCTTTCCTCCGTGGACTACGGCCAAGTTGGCTTAGCGCTATGATCCTGTTAAATAACTTTCTTGAAAGCAGGGTGCGGCTGAGATCGCTCTCTGTACAGGGGAAGCCCTCCAGCCTGGAACAAAACAACAGCATTTTATTCTCTCTAGGTTTTCCTGGTGCACATATGACCTTTCTGGCCACTAAATTACAGCTGGTGATGTCCTCCTTTCCCACGGCGGCCCTGCGAAGACAGTTTTAGTTTGAGATCTGATGCCTTGGGCTGTGAACACACCATACTTTTAAAAGCACATGGCTTCTCCTCCTTCCCCACAAGAATCCTGGGAACCGCAGTTTGTTAAGGGTGCTGGGAATTGTAGCACTGTGAGGGGTAAACTATAGTTCCTAGTATTCTTTGCGGGGAAATACCGTATTTTCCGCTCTATAAGACACACCAGACCACAATACGCACCTAGTTTTTGGAGGAGGAAAACAAGAAAAAAAATATTCTGAATCTCAGAAGCCAGAACAGCAAGAGGGATTGCTGCGCAGTGAAAGCAGCAATCCCTCTTGCTGTTCTGGCTTCTGGGATAGCTGCGCAGCCTGCATTCGCTCCATAAGACGCACACACATTTTCCCTTCCTTTTTAGGAGGGAAAAAGTGAGTCTTATAGAGCAAAACATATGGTATGTGCTTTCAGTGTATGGTGAGTATGCAACCACAGGCCATGGAGTCTGTCTGGTGTAGCGGCCTGCATTTTGGACTAGGGAGGTGGTTGTACCTTGAAAGAGTATGGCTGGATAGCTTAGTCAGTAGAGCTCGAGATTCTTAATCCCAGGGTTGTGGGTTCGAGCGCCACATTGGGTGAAAGATTCCTGTATTGTAGGGGGTTGGAGTAGATTACCCCTTCCAGCTCTACAATTCTATGATTTAACCCTGAAGAATCATGGGAACTGTAGTTTGCTCCTCACAAAGTAGCAATTCCCAGAACCATTAACAAACTACAATTCCCATGATTCTTGGGGGGGGGTGCTTTATAATGTGCTTTATGGTGTGTACGCAGCCTTGTTCAGCAGTTTGAACACCACAGCTGTGGAAAAGGACAGCAGGAGAAGACTGGGACCACAACCCAGATATCAAAGGCCATAACCTCCCTTTCCTAGTTGGGCCTTTCTTCCCTGGAGATGGTGTAGTTGCTGTGAATGACTCAGGCTAGGAGCTGTAAGCTGGGGAAATTCCCATCCCACTCTTAAGATCAGTGATGAGCGACATTTAATGATGTTTATGACCCAGTGCCACAGCACTCTTCTGCCTCCTTAAAGGGCCCACAACCTTAAATCTCAAAAGCAGCTTGCACTTAGATTTCATTTTGCCTAGGCTTGCATGGCATGCTGCCCTCTCAACAAACAAGCCCCTCAGTTCGCTGACATCTGTAGCTATGTCCACACCATACACTGAGGACCCCTCCAGACTTCTTTTTTATTTCACGCTCGTGGTGATTTGCGTTCCTGGTGCTATTAGAGCAGTCACACAGGTTCCCATGTTCAATACCATTTGTACCTGCAAAGGTGCTTTTTTTTGGGGGGGGGTCCCCACACCACTTCCCTTCCAAGCAGTGCATATCCTGCTGAAATTCAGGAATGTTTTACACCACAAAAGTTCTGGCATATTTTTCTCCCACTTTTGTTTGTTTGTTGGTACTATAGCCCTTCTGAACAGCAATAATGGCCCCGCCTGCACTATTTCAAGCAGTTTCATTGCACTTTAAACAGTCATCTCTCCCCCCCCCCCCGAATTCTGGGAACTGTAGTTCATTAAGGGTGCTGAGAATTATTGTTGTTGTTTAGTTGTTTAGTCGTGTCCGACTCTTCGTGACCCCCTGGACCAGAGCATGCCAGGCACTCCTGTCTTCCACTGCCTCCTGCAGTTTGGTCAGACTCATGCTGGTAGCTTCAAGAACACTGTCCCGCCATCTCACCTCTGTCATCCCCTTCTCCTTGTGCCCTCCATCTTTCCCAACATCAGGGTCTTTTCCAGGGAGTCTTCTCTTCTCATGAGGTGGCCAAAGTATTGGAGCCTCAGCTTCAGGATCTGTCCTTCCAGTGAGCATTCAGGGCTGATTTCCTTCAGAATGGAGAGGTTTGTTCTTCTTGCAGTCCATGGGACTCTCAAGAGTCTCCTCCAACACCATAATTCAAATCGGCGGTCAGCCTTCTTTATGGTCCAGCTCTCACTTCCATACATCACTATTTCCCTGGAATGGGTAACAATTCCCAGAGTGGTTTAATACTCAATAATCCTTCTTCCCAGGGAACTTTGGGAATTGTAGCTCTGTGAGGGGAATGGGGCTCTCTCTTAACAACTCCCAGCACCCTTAACAAACTACAGTTCCCAGATTTGGTGAGGGAAGCCATGACTGTTTAAAGTGCAATGAAACGGCTTGAAACAGTGCAGATGGGGAGAAAGGGGTATCATTGAGAAAGCTTCTCTGAACAAACTAGTACTGTATCCTTTATTTTTGGGAGTGTGCTTTAAATGTATATACAGCCAGCCTCAGTGCCTTACAGCACTTTCCCCATTTGCTGTTCCTTGACTATCACCACCCAACATCCGGCAGCATAATTGCCACCCCAGGACTCTCCCTCTCCCATAATCTATAAAATGGGTGCAAGACTTCCCCCAATCTTTTCTGCAACCTTTAGAACAGAAGGAGGGAACCACCTTTGCAGGTAGTCTCAAGAGAGACCCGTATCACAGGTCCTGGGATTTCAGAAATCCTGAAAAGTGGTTGATGGATTAAGTATCTACTGTTTTGGCAGCATGGCCCTAGATGGAATTTCAGTGTTCTCAAAATACATATGTGGATTTATCCTCCCAACAACCCTATGAGGTAGGCTTGGCTGAGAGCAAAAGAGATAATAAAATAATAATAATAATAATAATAATAATAATAATAATAATAATAATAATAATAGAATTAATATCCTGTCGTCTTTTCTCCAAGGAGCTCAAGGTGGCTTGCATGCTTCTCCCCCTCCTCATTTAATCCCTACACAACAGCCCTGGGCAGTGACTGTCCCCAAGCCCATCCAGTGTGCTTTATGGCCAAGTGGGGATTTGAACCCTGGTCTCTCCCAGGTCCACACTGTCACAGTGCACAGGATGGAGAGAATCTGTCTACTATTAGCGGTGGAAGCTAAGTAGAGCCTCCAGCCATAGGGGCAGTCTACCTCAGAGGACCAATTTGCTTCTAGGTGGGGGGAAAATGTGAGCTTTCCAGAAGAAGCTGTTTGGCCTCAACGTAAGAACATGAGAAGAGAAAATGAACCTGCTGGATCAGGCCAATGGCTCATCTAGTCCAGCTTCCTGTTTTCACAGCAGCCATCCAGGTGTCTGTGGGGACACTCTCCTCTCCTGTTTGTGGCTGGTGGAACGCACAAACTGAACCCGGTTCTCCCCCGATCTGAATCCGACACCCTAAACCCAGAAGTGGGGGAGTGGGGGAGCTCCCTTACGATACGATAATCTTTATCGTCATTGTCCCATACAGAACAACGAAATCGATAAAATCAACATCAGACATTCAAAAACCAACAAGCCAGCTATCCCAGCCTGGTTAGTCCCTAAAAACTCTGATACCCCATAATTGAATACAATATACTCACATAGAGACTACCTTAAAGGTAACAGTAAAGGGACCCCTGACCGTTAGGTCCAGTCGTGGCCGACTGGGGTTGCGGCACTCATCTCGCTTTATTGGCCGAGGGAGCCGGCGTACATCTTCCGGGTCATGTGGCCAGCATGACGAAGCCACTTCTGGCGAACCAGAGCAGCGCACGGAAACGCCGTTTACCTTCCCGCCGGAGCGGTACCTATTTATCTACTTGCACTTTGACGTGCTTTCGAATTGCTAGGTTGGCAGGAGCTGGGACCGAGCAACGGGAGCTCACTCCGTCACGGGGATTTGAACCACCTAGGCTCTGTGGTTTAACCCACAGCGCCCTAGAGACTACCTTCCACTGCGTTTAAAACCAAAATCACATTTGAATAGAAACTGTTTCTCAGGCGGCTAGTCCTAGTCTTTATAACCCTGTACCTTCTTCCAGAAGGCAGAAGCTGAAAGAGATCTTTTCCAGGGTGCACATTATCCTGCACTATCTCTGCAGCTTTCTTATGGCACCTGGAAGCATAGATTTGATCCAAGGTGGGAAGAGTGCACCCAATTATTCTCTCCGCAGTCTTTACAACCTTGGACAGCATTGTTTTCCCCCTGACCCTGCAGCTCCCAAACCACATACACAGACCATAAGTTAATGTTGTTGGGACTCCAACTCCCATCAGCCCCCTGCCAGCATGGACACTGGCCAGGGATGATGGGAGTTGGAGTCTTCACAACATCTGGAGCTTCTCTAACCACTGCACCGCACGGTCTACTTTCCCGGGCAGGTTTCTCCAGAAGTAAACCCTCGCCACCATCCCCGCGGGGCTTACGCGCGCTCGGAGCACTGCGCGCCGGAGTCCTCGCTCCCAGCCCCGCCACGCAGCTCCTCCTTCCTCCGCTTCCCTCCAAGAAGGAACCGGGCGGTCACTTTAAGCGCCTTCTCCCGGGCCGGTCCCACCCCTGCGCGCAGTCCCCGCCCAGGGAGAGGCTGCGGCGGCGGTTCCCCACGGGCAGCGGGGGTCCCGGGCCAGGAGCGCCGCAGCCATGGCCGGGGCGCGCCCGGAGGTCCACGCGCTCCAGCTGGAGCCCCTGAAGGTCCCGGAGACCCTGATGAAAGGCAGCAAGTTCATCAAATGGGACGAGGTGAGTCTCGGAGGGCGGGACGAGACCTCATCTCCCCCTTCATCGCGTTGCAAACTTTTCGTGCAAAATAGCCACCCTCCCTTCTGCAGGCTTGCTTTGATCTTAGAGAGGACCCCCCTTTTCAGTGGGGTGGGTGCGTGGGCCACCAGAAGCCCCCGTTCCCTCACTTGTCCCCTCGCTTCAGATTGTCGGTCTTTTCTGCGCAACAGTGTGTTTCCATGCCCGTGTACCCCATTGGTTTACTTTGGGGGGAACCCCCTGACTTCCAAAAGTAAAGATTTGGTAGTTTGCCCATTTCCCCTGCTTTCCCCCTTCTCTTATTCTGCTGCTGCCTCTGGGGTTTTTTTTTTGTGGGGTGGTGGATCCTTTCTGGGAAGCAATCTTGTCCCCTATCTGTATCTTTACACCCCGCTGTTTTATTTACTGGGGGTTCCCTTCTTGTAGAGAGAAATATATTATTCCTCTATCCTCCTACACTTTAGACCTCCTTTTTGACTCCCTCTCTAGATTACTCTCCTCCTCCTTCCCCCCTTATCTCCTATGACACTCCTAAATTCCATTCCTTTGCAACTCTCCAATTCTTTACATTTGAGTTTTATTTTATTCATTTATTTTTTTGGTGGCTTCGTGCAAACTATGTTGCAGAAACAAATCCCCCCTTTCACTTATCTGCAGCTCCCCCATGGTTTGCATAGGCGCCCCTTCCCAAAGGAGAGAAAAAAAGGTCTCTGTATTAAGTGGGGACCCCCCCCCCCACTTCATTGAAAGAGTATTTCTTTTCTCCATCAGTCTTGGGAAGCCCCCTTCCCAGTCCCTAATTCTGCTATTTATTTCTTGTTGGCTTCTATTTCTTGACCCACAATTCGCAGCAGAGCAACAACCTGGGAAGGGGTTGGAGAAAACACGGGGGTCCTCTCTGACTTGTTTGTTTCACCCCACCCTATCTCTTCCTTTAGTAGAGCCACTTTCCCTTGGAAAAGACCTTCTCGGTGGGCCCCAAAGCTGCCTTTTCCTCTCCTTTAAGCCCCCTTATAACATATCTCCAACACAATCCTCCAACTTCCACTTCCAAACTTCAGCCTGACCCTCCCCTGTCTCGCTTTCCTGTCCCCCTTGCCCCCAAGCGTGACCTCTCCAAGGTTCCCTTGCCCTGAGCTGTCAAGGTGGAGTTGATGCCTTCTCCCTCCCACTCTTCCTGCTTTCTCTCTTTTTCTCCTGTTAGCCTGACTCTTTCTGGAGACAGACCCCTCCTTGCCTTTTTTCGCTTTTTCAGGAACTTTAACCTCCCTAAGTCTTCAAATCGAGATATCTTTTTGCCTTCCTTGCGCCGGAAGGATTTTTTTCTTTAAATGTGCAATGCCCTGGGTGGTATCTAGGGAGACAAGAAGCATTTCCGCCCCCCCCCTTCCAACATTTCCAACTTTTTCTCAGTGTTTATAAAAAGAGCGAGGCTTTGTTGGACCCTCTGTTGACTGCCAGCCCCCTATCCCTGTCTCTCCCCCATTTAGTTTCCGGTGCATTTATACTCCCATGTGCCCTGAATGTTGATTTTGGTCTGTGTACATTTTATGAACATGAAGTGTTTTTTATTATAAAAAAGAGATTGTGTACTGTACTGCAATTCACAGGGGTTCTCTATGGGACAGGGGTGTTCTCTATAGGAGAATCTGCCTGCAAGGGGACTGGCCAAACCTTTGGAGTGTGTGTATGCTCATGGGGTGCTCTCAGTGGGGTGCATTCTTGCGGCAGATGCATACAGACCTGCCCCACTGAGCTACTTAGACCCAAAATTGAAGCAAAGGCAGTCTCTGAAGCTCTATGAGTTTGGGTCTGTCTTGGAGATGGGCGGATGGTGTCAGGTGTGGGGAGAGTTTATCATCTTCTTCTTTGGCGATCACTCATAGCCGAGTAAGATTGTCTTCCATAAACACGGTTTTAACAATGTAAGTGACTGTGGAGGCCAATTCTGGATCCACACGTCCCTCCACAGTGGGAACATTGGTTTCCAGGTGGGAGTTGATCACGGTGTAGATTTGCCAAGCGTACCTTCCTCTTAGCCTCTTGCGTCCTGAGTTCGAGTGTCTTCAAAGCCCATGACACCTTTGGTAAAGGCTGTTTTCCACTGGAGCGCTCGCAGGCAAGGGTTTCCCAATTGTTTTTTTTGCCTTGAGACAGTCTTTGAACCTCTTTTGTTGACCACCAGCATTACACTTTCCATTTTTAAGTTCGGAATAGAGTGTAGTTGCTTTGGAAGAACTGGAAGGGAGGTAGAGGCCTGAGGCCCTTGGTGGAAGAGTGAGGTTAAAAACCAATAAATATTATATGTGGGACCTAGAATGAGTAGATGGGTGGCATTTGAAGTGTGGGGGTGGATTTGGCAGATCAGCCTGAATGGGGCTTTGGGTGTTTACAGCGAAGGGACCCTCTGGATCACTTCAGTGGGGCCCAGTGATTGTGGGGCAGAAATAAGAAATCCTTGATTATTTCCTCCATTCCCTTAGGGCCTTGGTTACTGGGGGGCAGGAACAAGCTTCTTCTGACTTCTGCCCCCCCTTACTTTCCCTCCTTCGGCCCTGCTGGGGGTTTCACAATCTAAGCACTATGACAACAGCCCTCTTGGCCTTCCTTCCTTTTGCTCTATCCAACCCCAAAAAAGGAAGCCCAGAGCCTTAGGCAAGAAAAAAAAGACATACAAGCTAGATCAATGGGCCTGGGTCCCTCTCATTGATCAAAGGGGGTTTTTGTGTCAGGGAGAGGGGGGGGAGATAGTGGGGGGCAATCAATCACCCCTTAGTAGAGAAGATTCAGGACTTAAGGGAAGGAATTCAGGACTTGTCCTGATTGAAACTGTTAAGGAAAAATGCTAAGGGAAGCTCCAGTACACACAAAGTGATATTTTCTCTTTGTGCACATGTGTGTGTGTTTTGTATACACAACCCAGACTCCTGTGTCAGGATATTATGGGGAGGGTAAGCATGGATAGGGAAGTCTGTCTCCTTCTGTTAGAGGAAAACTGGGCAAAAGTTTGGTGTTAACAAGAAATCTCTGACACTGGTTTGTGGTTTGTGTGTAAACACGCTCACAGTTTTGTGTCTTATCTGTGGGTGTTCACTCTGGGGTGGGGAAGGGTGAAGTTCCCTCCTGGTGAGGAACCAAAGTCTCAGTTTTCTTTTCTTTTTACCAAAGAATCAGGTTTTTAGCATTCGTTGAACCTGAGATAGGAGGCAAAATATACAGACAATATTTTCATTTTGGGCTGAGGAATCAGCCTGCTTCCCGCTTTCAGCGTTTTACTCTTCCTTGCTGGAAAAATTCCTGCAAACACCCACAATCTCACCCAGTCTCTGCACTCCCGCCCAGAAGATCTCTTCTAAAATGTGGTGAATTCATGGAGTGTGGGGGGGGTTATGTGGGCCTAGTGATTTGTGGCATCCTGTGCCAGGCCACATTGGTGCTGGGAGGGTGGCAGGCTGTTTTGGAGGCAAGACGGGTGTCACGTGGGCCTGGTTTGAGAGAGGTGCATGCGTGTACATGTGTCTGGGGGTGAGAGAAAGCAAGGGTTTTGCAACCCTCAACTGCCCATATTTCTTCTTTGCCCCTCACTCTGATTGTTTGCTACTTTCTCTCCCCGCCTTTTTTTACCCAAGGATGTGAATCTAATGACTATTTGCACAGCCTGAGGAAACATGTTTCTGAGGTGTCTGCCAAATGACACCCCCAATGGCCCTCTTCCCCCCCTCCTTTCGCCTCAGAAATGCTTCTCAAACAGCTGTGAGGACAAATCCTTTCTCAGGGGAATCCTGTTTCTTGCCTGGAATGGTCGAAGATGGAGAGCTCATCTGCCCAGCCAACACTGCAAACAACATGGGGAAACAAGGAATATTTTCCCTTCTTCCCTCCCCTGTCTGGTTCTGATCTTAATTCTCCTCATTCTCCAGCATCCCAGCCCAGATCTGCGGGGCCAGAATGTCAAGCAGCAAATTGCGGCTAATTTCCCCCTTCCCATCCGTTTCCTTTCAAAACAGTTCTCAAAAACGGATAATTTCCCAGGTCAGTTAATTTCCCTGGGGGGAGAGTGGTAGCAATTGCCTCAATTTCTCTTTGATCTTTGTCAGCTGAGCCTGCCTCACAGGGCTATTGTGAGGATAAAATGGGGGGGGGGGCAGGTGTCTATGTTGTGGAGGGAATCTCCATGTTTGCTAGGAAAGAGGAAGAAAGTCATTCTACTTAGAGTAGAGCCATTGAAATTAATGGTTCCCAGTTAATCATGTGGATTGAATTTAGTGGGTCTACTCTGAATAGGAGTAACGTATTGGAGACAACCTGTAGTTTAAAAGAATCATAGAATTGTAGAGTTGGAAAGGACCATGCGAGTAATCTAGTCCAACTCCTGCAATGCAGGATTATTTTGTCCAACATGGGATTCGAACCCATGACCTTGAGTTCAAGAGTTTCTTGCTCTCCTGACTTGACCTGAGGGGTGCAACAGGTTCATACAGATGGGTGGCTTGACTGGGGCTTGTAGGATTAGACAGGGCAATCTGAATGGGGTTTTGTGTGCTTCCACTTTCCAGCAAATGAAGAGCTCATCTTGAGGTACCCCTCATTCTTCCTCCTGCATTATCCTGATATCAGGGTGCCCTTTGCTTCTCTTAAGTACCCTTGAAATCGCTGCTGGCATCTGATGGCGATATTGACATTTAAACGTTTTGGGTTATTTGGGGGGGGGGGGTTCCTTGTGTTTTGCCTTTCCACCCTCTATCTCTCCTCACCCTGCCCCAGAAATATCAATGTGTGAGCATTAGATACGATCCCTGACTGACTTCGCCTCCGCCCAGGTTCTCATTTTTACAGCGGTTTCCTTATCATAAGTGGGAGAGCCTGGAACAATGATTCCCGTTCAATGTTCCCACAGCGATAACAGTCCAGAGGGCAGCTGATGAGGGAAGGGCTCTCTGTGTGGGTGGGTGATGTAAGATTTGCGGGGTGGGGGCATGCTGTTACAGAGCTGCTTGGAAATGGCCCCCCCGCTCTGGAGTCCTTTGCAGTGTCCGGAACCAGCTCCCGGCCTCCAGTGCCCACCCCCATTTCCTTTTCATCTCCAGACAGAGTTTCAGGGTCTCTGGGTATTTAGCGTGCTGACCAATGGGAGTGCATATGGTCTCTATTAAAATTCCTGTCTTGTGAGCTCCCCCCACCCCACTAATACAGGGCCTAAGGGGGATTCCCACAGCCCTGTGATGCCATGGATGGCGGGGGGGGGGTGAGTTTGAGAGGGTGCACTGAGAACAGCCAAATCCTTTCAGATGACAAAGGCAAAGTGTGGGGTGGTGGGTAGGAACTTCATAGTTGCTTCTGTGTAGTGTGGAGCACAATACAGTGAAATAAAATCTTTGACAGGGAAAATAGGAGTTTGTGTGCATTCTAATTTTAATCAAAACTTTGCAAGCTGGCACAGCAAAATGCAGGTTACCCTGTTTGTATTTATACAGTTGGGCCGCATTCTTACTGTACATTTAACGCCATTTTTGGCCTGCAGGATTATTGGGAACTGTAGTTGGCTAAGGGTGCTAAGAACCATAGCTCTGTGAGAGGTGAAATACAGTTCCCAGGATTACTGGGGGTGGGGGAGTGTGGGCTTTAAAAAATGGAGGAGGCTTGGTGGTGTGTGTGTGGAACCTTGATTCAATATGTTTTTATTAGATTATCATTCTACCCTGCAAAGAGCTCAGAGCATATACAGGGTTGGGGTTTTTCTCCCTTTACCACTTTATTATTGCAAGAACCCTGTGAGGTAGGTTAAGTCAAATCTCCCACTGAACTTCATGGCTGAGTAGCGGGATTTGAATCCAGGGCTCGAGGTTTATGAGTCAGTGCGTCTGCCTGAGACTTATTTAAGAACTCAAATGTGAAATTGCTGGTCTAACAAAAATAATGTTTTTTACTGGATGATTAGGGCATAGCTGAGCACGACACTATTTTTTTGAAAAGGGATGCAGAAATGATGCCTCTTAGCTTAATGTCTGTCCCATGAGAATTGGTAGAAAGCATGATTAAAGCTAGAATGATAAAGAATGTTGAACGATAAGCCTTGCTGAGGAAGAATCAGCACGGCTTTTGCAAAGAGAAAGCCATTCTTGGCAACCTTGTACTAACTTCCCTAGATTTCCAAAAACCTTTTGACAGAATCTCTGGCCAAAGAATTTTTAGTAAGCTTTTGTGCATTGCCTTAATGGATTGTTATTTGCTTAAAGAATAAATTGTAGGGATAAGTATACATTTCTCACGGTCGTGGGGAGGGAGCTGGATCTGTATTGTGTGGGTCTGGTGCTGTTTAACATTCATAAGTGATCTTGAGTCAGGGGTGAGCAGTGAGCTAGCCAAGTTTGTGAGTGACAGCAAACTATTCAGGATGGTGACAATCTGAGCAGACTACAAATATCTCCACTGGACGAACAGCCAACAAAAACGGCAATTGGGGTTTAGTGTAAGTAAGCATAAAGGGTTTCATATATAAACATATAAACCAGTTTGTTCCGAACTGGTAGAGGCTAACTAGAAAAGGGAGGTCCTGGGGTTGTGCTGGATAACTCTATGAAAACATCAACCTGCTTTGTGTGTCAGCACCAACAAGGAGAGATTGCTTGCTGGAGATTCTTAGGCAAGCTATCTGAAAGCAGACCTGCCAGTTTCGTAAAGCTTCCCAATACTGTAAATATATGGCGCAAGACTGTTTGAATACTATGTATGGTTCTGACTAACCAGTCTCAAAAAAGGATATCACAGAGCTGCAGAAAGTAGCAGAGAGTGCAGTTGAAATGATCAGGGGGGCTGAAGCAACTCCTCTATACTGTATTAGGAAAGTTTGAGAGATGTTTGAACTTTTTAGCTTAGAACTTTTTAGCTTAGATGGGCTCCCAACTCCCGTCAGCCCCAGTCAGCGTAGCTAATGCCCAGGGATGATAAGAGGGGTCATATCAACATCTGGAAGGCTACAGGTTTCCTAATCTAGTCTAGGGAGACATAATCAACGTAATTAAGACTTATAACGTTATACATGGTGTGAAGAGAGTGAGTGAGTGAGTGAGTGAGAGAGAGAGGTCCCTACACTTTCCCTCAGAACCGTGGGTTGTGTAAGGAAGCTGAATGAGCAAAGACGAAAGGAAGTGTTTCTTCACATAGGTCACGTTCGCACCATACATGTAAAGCACATGGCTTCCCCTAAAGCATCCTGGGAACTGTCCTTTGTTAAGGGGGGTGGGAATTTTAGCTCTCTGAGGGGCAACCTACAGTTCCCAGGGTTCTCTGGGGGAAGACATGACTGCTTAAGCCTTAAGTGGTATAATTGGGCTTTCAATATATGGTGGTGTGGATACAGGACTTGCGCATTGTTAACCTATGGAATTAGCTGCTGCAGGATACTGTGATGGCCAGTACCTAAGGGGGATTTATTTATTTGTTGTTTGTTTATAGAATTCATATCCCCCACCCCGGGAACTTAAATAAATTGATGTTGGAGGGAAAGCCTGATGGCGAGGTACCTGCTACTTTAGGTTTCCCACAATGCCATGCTACGCATCTAAAATGGCAGCTGCCTGCCTCACGTGGATCAGGGGAAGCCAGCACAATGCTCTCCTAGAGGTTGTCGGACTCAAACTCCCATCAGCCCCACTCAGTTTGGCCTACAATTAAGGGAGAATGTTGTTGTTCAACAACTAAATTGGAGGGCACTACATCCACTACCCCTGTGGTGCATGGTATCCAACTAAGTCCTACTCGGAGAAGACCCATTGGAATGAATGGACTTGAGCTTAGTCATGGTCATTGATTTCAATAGCTCTACTCTGAGGAGGGCTAACATGGATACAGCCCAAGACAAATTGTAAACTAGAGGAGGGGGGGCAGAGGGGGTCCTGCCGGCGCCAGGGGGCTCTTGGCAGCTGCCAGAAAATGCCTGGTGCTGATGCCAAGCCTGATTCTCTCCACTTTTCCCAGGCCACTTACTTTCCTGTGCAAGACTTAGGGGGTCTCCTTTGGAGCGTTCCTGCTTTGAAAGCCATCGGATCTGGGCGTGGGCTCTTTCCTGCTGTTTGGCTGGAGACCTGAGCTTATTGTGCAGATCCTAATGAACCCTATTAAGCATTTTTGCAGATGAGTGGTAGGCTCTTTCTCTTCCATTTCCTAAGCTGTCCCTTACACACCTCCGCTTCCGAGGCTAATTTCAGGTATTGAGTGGTGATGTGAGCTGTGTGTTGATAAAAGGTATTAAAAGGACTGAGGGCAAGTGGGGGTGAGGATGGAGTCCCTAAAGAACTTGGATGATGGTAGTGAGAGAAGCTTTCCCCCCAAGCTGGGTGGGTCTAAGTTAAAGACTGAAAGATTTACAGGCTGAATTTAATAGTCATGTGGGGCCTACGATAACATGTCACAGTTAAATGTTTGGCAAAGGCCATACCTCAGTGGTAGAGCACTTTCCTTGCATGCCAACGGTCTCAGGTGAAATCCCTGGCATCTTCAGGTAGGGCTGGGAGAGTCCCCTGTCTGAACTCTTGGAGAGCTGTTGCCAGTCTGTGCTAGACAGACCCAGTGGCCTGACTCTGCATGAGGCAGCTGCCTATGTTCCTATTTAAAACGGCCGTTCGTTGAGAACCATGAGGACTAGAATCTCTATTTTTAGGGGAGCAACCATAGTTTGGCTGTTGAGGACCTGCATTCCATGCACAAGGTCCCAGGTTCAGTCCTGGGTATGGCTGTCAAAGACCCCTTGCCTGAAAAACTTGGAGAGATGCTTCCAGTCAGTGTGAAGACAGTGCTGAGCTTGATAGACCAGCCGTCTGCTTTAGTATAAGACAGCTTCAAATGTTCCTATTGTGGGTTTCTCTTGCTATAGGCAGCCTTCAGGTCTGGTTTTCTCTTCTCCCAGACCCTGAAGTCAGTCACTATTCTGTGGCTACTGAGCATGGTCCGTCATCACTAAGATGTTTGGGGGCTTTCTATCTCTAGGTTTGTTTGTTTGTTTGTTTTTCTGTAAGGGTTTTTTGTACTCTAGCACACCACAGGGTTTCCTCAAGCCTGCTGGGGACCTCTGTCTTTTTCAAAAACACACACATTTTATTGGTTTTTCAGACAGAAACAGAATTAACGATTTAACATCAACAAATGAAACTCCCTCCCAGCCTCGCCACTCAAATGCCGTAGTGGGAAGCCTGCTAGTAAGGCCTGGGTTCAACAGCACTTTTCTTACTTGGGATTTCCAGAAGTCTGTTTTCAGAGACACAAGCTGCCTTTGACAATGAATGCAACAAAGGCAGAGCATTCCCTTAGCCTTCATTAATTTATATAATAATAATAATAATAATAATAATAATAGTTTATTATTTGTACCCCACCAATCTGACTGGGTTGCCCCAGTCACCAATACCAAGAAAGCCCTCTGCCTGGTTTCTTGTAGCTTCAAGCCTCTCAATGAGGAAACTGTTTAAATCCCCATTTAAAGCCTTTTTGAGTTGTTGGGCATCACTACCTCAGGTGGGAGCAAATTCCATAATTTTAACTGTGTGAAGAAATGCTTCCTTCGAGTGTTACACGAGAGGGAGGACATTTTTTCCTTGTCCGCTTTCTCTACACTGTGCATTACACTGTATACACCTCAATCATATTTCCTTGCCTTTTTTTTCCTAAGCTGAAAAGCCCCCAATATTGTAACCTTTCCTTCACAGGGGAGTTGCTACACACACACCCCGATCATTTTCTTATTTCCCAGGATTCTCTGGGACAACCAAAGAAATAAAGTTGTATAAAGACCAGTTTCAGTTGCCTGCCATATCCATTTTTTCAGTTGAGGTGACTAGAATGGTACTCCCAAATGTGGCTGTGCCGTAGATTTGTATGATGGCATTATGAAACTGGCAATTTATATTTTCAGCTCCTTTCCTAACGATTCCTAGCATGGAATTTGCCTTTTTCACAGCTGCTGCATACTGGGCCACTACCGTGAGAGGCAGGGCCTCCAACTCCTAGGGACCAAGCCCTTTTGGGGGTCCCAATATTTGGGGGGAAAGGCTGGACCCCCCCCCCATGTTCAAAGGAGGCAAAGGAGGCCAAGAGTGGAGCCGAACATGGCCCAGATTCTGTGGCCAGCTCCTTCTCTTCCTCCTGCCACAGAGGGGAAGGAGTGGGGAAGCAGACGCAGCAGCAGGAGATGGAGCTGCCGGCCATTGAACCCGTGCTGTCACTGCGTTTGGCTCTGCCACTGGCTCCTCTCGACATCTCAACGCCATGTGAGTGACGTCAGCGCCCCCCCCCTCTCCCTCGGAAGTTGGTGTCTCAGGTGAGAGGGCATGGGCCTCTCATACAAAACCCGCTAAGGCCTCAACCGTTCCCAAGATTCCTTGGGGCATGAAATCTTACACTTGTATAAAACTGCTCTACAGGTAGATACTATGATTCCAACTCAAATTGTTCTGGAATGGAGTTACCCATGGTGGGGAGAGTTGGTGGGGATCGTATTGGTAGGGTTTGTGCCTTACTCCCCCCCCCCCCGACACAGATCCTGTGCCTGTAACAGTTGCAACAACGGGCAGGTGTTCAGCATCTGTACCCCTGTGCCAGGAAAAGCTACACATGTTGAATTTCTGCCTCTTTCTGACTGTAAGAGCCGTTTGACAATGGAAAGTGGTGGACCCTCTTTCATTGGAGGTTTCCGAACAGAGCTGTCAGGGATTCCTCAGCTGTGATTCCTGCATTGCTGGGGAGTTGGACTAGATGACCCTTGGTGTCCCTTCCAGTTCTTTAATTATATGACTCTATGTAAGGCTTTCATTGGGACAGCCTCTGCTCTGTGGAATAGCATTCCTCTTGAGGCACTTTCTGCACTTTCCGGAAACAATTGAAGTAATTTTTGTTGCGGCTGGCTTTCCCAGCTGAATAAATGGATCTTAGACACGGCAATTTTATATGGTTTTAGTTTTTAGTTTTTATTTAAAAAAACCAAAACCCGCATCTGTTGTTTGCATGCTTTTTAAAAAAATTGTACGTCGCTTTGCAATAATTGTTTAGAAGGCAATTAATGAATCAATGATAATTTAAAAATGACTAAATTGAGAAGGCTGGAGAGAAAAGTTTTCAACCACCATTGAAAACTGTGCAGTGTTGGGGCTTGCCTGACTTCTAAGGGAAGAGAATTCCAGAGAACTGGGAGTGCAAGGCACATGTTCGAGTCGCAACATGCTTTCGTGCAGGGGTGTATGGCGCCATCAGCACATCTTAAGAACATTAGGAACTCCTCTGAAGATGGTTCAGAAACTTCAGCTGGTGCAGAATCCAGTGGCCAGGTTGCTCACCGGAGCAAGACGGTTTGAGCATATTACACCGATCCTGGTCCGACTGCATTGGATACCAATTAGTTAGCTGGCCCAATTCAAAGTGCTCGTTTTGACCTATAAAGCCTTAAACGGCTCAGGACCGCAATACCTCAAGGACCACCTCTTTATATATGAACCTACCCAGACTCTGAGATCATCTTCGGAGGCCCTTCTTCGTGTGCCGCCTCCTAGAGAGGTCCGGAGGGTGGCAACACAAGAACACACCTTCTCTGCAGTGGCCCCCCATCTGTGGAATGCTCTCCCCAGGGAAGTTCGCCTGGTGCCTTCATTATACACCCTTAGGCACCAGGCAAAAACATTCCTTTTTAACCAGGCCTTTGGTTGATCTGATTTACATCCTATGCCCTTTTAAAATGTGTTTTTTTTTTTGGGGGGGGCTATTGGGTTGTTTTAATTTTTATTATGTGTTTTGTGGTTTTGTATCTTGATTTTATTCTGTGAACCGCCCTGAGGATCCCCCCCCCCAATTTTGGGCGGTATATAAATTCAAAGAAGAAGAGGAGGAGGAGCCCGGCTGCTGGATCAGACCAAAGGCTTCCCTCACAGTGACCAGCCAGATGTCCCCTATGGGATGCCCCAAAGTGCAGCATACTCGCCTCATGTGGTTCTCAACAGCTGGTATTCAGGGGCCTAGTGCCTCCGACAATGAACATCTTTACCTGACTGGGGTGGGGTGTAGTGGGTGAGGCAGTTTGGTTCAGATCCATATCGGTACCAGTAGTCAAATTCTGAATCCAGCTCAGAAGCAAATTGGCAGCCAATGCAACACGTTCAGCAAAGGCATTATCTGTGGGTTACCCCCAAAAGCAACTGCCCTCGCTGTACAGGCAACTACCAGTTTATGTGGCGGTTACGTTCCAAGGCATTGCTCATTTACATGAAATCGCCTATATTTGAAATGCCATTGGAAAAGCCTGCAGACACCTTCTAAACCTCTGGAAACTGTTGAAACTCCCTTTAAAAAACAGCAGCACTCCCTCCAAACCTACTTGCTCAAACTCCCAACTCTCCACAGGCCTCAACGGTCGGTGCAAAGGCTTGTGAGATAGCTAAGTGCTGGTTTTGTGCCTTTTTCGCCCCAGTTTTGCCATTTTAAATGTCACTTCTGTGTTTGGCGCAATGCGTGTGTGCGCAGTCAGCATCCATTGGACGCATGTAAATTAGTCGTTGCCTGTACAATTTTTTGGCACTTGCTAAAAGCCTTTTTTGTTCAAGAAAGCCTCCCCAGACATGTAGACATCTGTTTCACTACATCATCATCATCATTTAATAATACGTATTTTTAAACTGTTTTTCAAAAAGTGGTTTAAGGTGAGCTTGTTTTTAATACTTGGTTTTTATCTGTGATTTTCATGGTATATTCATATTGTATGCAAGCTGCTTAGAGGTTTTGTTGATTAAGCAATATATAGATTCTGTGCAATAAAATTAAATGAACTGTGTGTTGGCCCTTTGACACTGGCTGCGGCTTCCGGACTGAATTCAAGGGCAGCCCCAGGTAAAGCACATTACAGCAATCAGGCCTGAAGGTTATCAGTGTATGGACCACTGTTGCTGAGCTTCCATCCCTTACAAACCTGGTTGATCATTATGCCTTGCAAATGCCATCTTATTAGGAGGCCCATTCCACAGAATGTAGGAATTGGGCCTTTAGGGTTTTGGTACCTATCCTTTGGAATTTCCTCCTGCTAAAGATTGGGCAGGTGGTTTTGCTGGTGCCTCCTGAAGACCTTCCTCATCCAACAAGCCTTTTATGTAAAGATCTTTCCCTGTTTGCGACCGTTTCTGAATTGTTTTAAAGACAGTTTTCAAGATGTTAAAGTTGGAGGGTTTTTCTTTATTGTCTGCCATCCTGGGGCCAGGTGGATTATATAAATTTCACAAGCAATAGGTTGCTGTTGTGTAAAACTACTGCCTGATGGCTCCTGGCACACAGCTGGCAAATCTCCGAAGCTGGCAGTTGTGTACTGGACCTGTCCCTTGAGTGGGAGACCCCTGTGAGTTGCACAAAACAGAGGAGATCAACATATAATAAACAGTTTTGGGAAAGTTGTCATCTATGGCTTGGTGGAAGAGTATTGACTGTTCTCTCTCTCCCCCCCCCCATTCCTAGGAACCAACAAGCCGGGCTCTGGTGACCTTACGGGTTGACCCTAAAGGATTTTTCCTCTACTGGACTGGCCCAAATATGGTAGATATATGCACTCTGCTTTTAGAAGTATTTCTGTTTGTCTCTTCTCTCTCTCTCTCTCTCTCTCTCTCTCTCTCTCTCTCTCTCTCTCTCTCCAGCCTCTTCAAACTGCATTTTTATTTACATGCATTTCGTTTTTTAAAAGTAAAGCTTCTTATCACTTGTGACGGGTGACCAAGGCCGGAAACTCTTGGGCGCTTACGAGCACGTCCTTTATCTTTTGAGGTCGGCGACATTGCGAGGATGTGTGCATGTCTGTGTCTATCTGTGTGCACTCTGTACCTCTGAAGCACAGCCCTGCCCCCAAATCTTGAGAACTGTAGTCTGTCACTTGCAGCAGCATTCCCAGCACTCGCAACAAAATACAGTTCCCAGGATTCTTTGGGGGAAGCCAGGTCTGTATAGTAAAAGCTCTGGTTTTCCCAGTAGTGATGTATGGAAGTGAAAGCTGGACCGTAAAGAAGGCTGATCGCCGAAGAATTGATGCTTTTGAATTATGGTGCTGGAGGAGACTCTTGAGACTCCCATGGACTGCAAGAAGATCAAACCTCTCCATTCTGAAGGAAATCAGCCCTGAGTGCTCACTGGAAGGACAGATTATGAAGCTGAGGCTCCACCTCATGAGAAGAGAAGACTCCCTGGAAAAGACCCTGATGTTGGGAAAGATGGAGGGCACAAGGAGAAGGGGACGACAGAGGAGGAGATGGTTGGACAGTGTTCTCGAAGCTACCAGCATGAGTTTGACCAAACTGCGGGAGGCAGTGGAAGACAGGAGTGCCTGGCGTGCTCTGGTCCATGGGGTCACGAAGAGTTGGACACGACTAAACGACTAAACAACAACAACAAAGTGCTTTCGATGGGCTTGCATGTGGTTGCTTGCCTGTGACTTTTGGATGCTGCTGGGTGGCTGGAGAGTGGAGTTCTCCAAGCGCCCCTTGCTGGAACGTGTTGAAAGTACAGGGCACCCGGCTTGTCCAGGGCCCTGCCTTTGGGGTTGCGTGCAGTTCACTGGCCCCAGGGGAAGGAGTGATTTGTGCAGAGGCCCAGGCTGTTCATTCCACTCTCTTGTCAATGCCTTTTGAGTCGTTAAGCTGGTTTGGCAAGAATTCTGGGGTGGGAGCCAAAGAGAGGGAGAGAAGCGGAAAGGGAGGGAGCGGGTTTTTAAAAAATAAAAAAAAACTGATTGAAACAGCGGCTGCTGCTCTCTTTCCTGTCCCAATTGCTTCCTTTGCTTTTCCGGCTTCGTAAGGAATCCTCCGGAGACTTGCACCCCAAAACTTGGCCGTTGTACCTCAATACTTGTAACAGACAGTAAAGGCCCAGAGTTCATTGTGCATTGACATCAGTAAGGCATGTTGTGACTTGAGTGTGGCTTTTTCTGAAGTGGCCCTAACATTTTTCTCAAAAAGACCCCCCAACCTTCCCAGCAGTTTAATGGTGGAGTATACAATTGCCTCCCCTGTAATCAGTGTTCGAAACTCCCATTGTTCCAGGCACATTTTGCGACAGAGAATTTCATCAGCGCGAGCAGTTTCTGAGCTCTGGGGACGCAGTACTGTGTCTAAGATTTCAGATTAAAACTGCAGAGTGGAAGGAAAAGAAGACCTTTTTCTGCCTCCCCACTTCAAGCTACTCTCTGAAGACTGCAGAAGAGACCCTCTTAAAGAGTATTAGGGGACAGGCAGCGGAAGGACTAAACCATGTGAAAAATGAACATAACATTTTAGCAGCAAGCTTGTGTGTTCTTGTTATAAAAAAGCGCGTCTAGACATTCCATTGTTGCACCCATAACCTAAGTTTAAGGTCCCATTTAGCTCCTAGCATTCATATCTCAATTTCTAACGCTGCCAGTAATCTTCCTAACATCCTAACATCCCTGCTCGGTAGTGCAGGAAGTGGCTGACCCATAGCTGTCAACCTTCCCTTTTTTTGAGGGAAATTCCCTTATTCCAGAGCCGTTTCCTGCTGCTTCCTGCTGCTATCCCGGTTTGTTAGATATCCCATAGACTGCCCCTGGGACAGGTGAGGCTGCTGATCCCTTATTTCCAAATCTGAAAGTCGACAGCTATGGGCTGACCTGTGCTCCATCCAATGATCTTCGTGGCCAGATGTGAACCTGGGTCTCCGTGCTCTCAAGGTTCCATACATGCCATACATTTCAAGCACATTTAAAGAGCTGGGTGTCCGCCACAGCAACCGCCCACAGAGTTATAATTCCCAGAGCGGGTTACACAACCAACCCTTCTTTCCTTGAACTCTGCGAATTGTAGCGCTGTGAGGGGAGTTATAGAGTTTCCTAGCAACTCTCGGCACCCATAACAAATTCCCCAGGGTTCTTTGGGGGGGAGGCGAGGAGCTATGGCTATCAAAGAGGTATAATAGTGGGGATGTGGCAGATGGCTCTGGGAAGCCCACGGGCAGGACACTCCCAGCACTTGTGATTCCCAGCAACTGGCGTCCCAAGGCCTGCTATCTGCCTACCACACTGGAAGCAGTATTTATACTGTCGTCGCTTCTGTGAATTTGTTTAGTGCTGTTTTGAAACCATCTAAGTTGGTAGCCATTGAATTCCTGATTTAAAAGATAAGCCCCTGTATGGATGAGTTCCCTCTCTGTCCTGCTACAAGAGAAGCAATGGCAATGTCTTTCAAGGGTTTGTGGCTCACATGGGATGCCTGAGCCCCAGCAGAAATTATCTCCCCCCCCCCACCTCCTGCACCCCCAAGCCCTTCCTCTTTGGATGAGCTCTTTTGATCCCGTATTCCTACCCACTCCAACGCCTAGCAGCAATTTCCTTTTGGTTGGAGGGAAGCCCTGTTTCCTGCCACCCCCCCCACCTCTCCTCCTCTTACTGCTACCACACAATTTCCCTGTGGTTAAAGCTCTTTTGCATCTGGCAGCTGCCCAGGACAAAACAGTTAGCTTAAGTAGCTATATATACAGCCTGAGCTGCTAGAATGGCAAAAAGGGAACTGAAGGGGGGAGAAAAAGAAAGAGGCCGTGCCTAGCAGAATGGCTTGGAGAAAGGCGAGGAAGGGAAATCAAAGCACTCTTGTTGTCTGTTGGAGGCGTGCAGGAAATGCCCCCCCAGCGTTAGGATTGCAGTATATAGGAAAAGGACTGTAGAATCTGCTTTGCATGCAGAAGGTTCCATGTTCATTCCCCTGCATCTCCAAGCAGGGCTGGGAGAGCGTCATAGAACGGCAGAATCACAGAACTGTAGAGGTGAAAGGGACCTTAAGGGCCATCTAGTCCAACCCCCCTGCAATGCAGGAATCACAGATAATGAATCCCTGGCAGATGCCCACCCACACTCTGTTTAATAACCCCCAATGAAGGAGAGTACCACCTCCCTGCCTTAAATCCTGGAGAGCTTTTGCAAAGTCAGTGTATTTTATTTTATTTTACTTTATTTTTATATTTCACAATATTTATATCACTTGATTGTAATAAAGCCTCTGAGTTATGACTTAAAATTAAAGACAATGAAAAAAAATAGAGAAAAGACAGTATATATAATACTATCCTCTATATATTGTTTAAGCAAAAGAGTTTAAAATGCATTTCAGTATCCTGCATGTTAGAATAGGCTTGCCTAAACAAAAACGTGTTAAGCAAGTGTTGAAAGGACAGTAGCGAAAACACCTGCCTGGTGTCAATAGGCAGGGAGTTCCAAAGTGTAGGTGCTGCTGCCACACGCAAAAGATTGATTTCTTACAACTGCAGAATGAGTATTGCGTGGCACCTGTAGCAGTGCCAATTTCACAGAAGGAAGCAGTCGGATGGGTATAATATATGGAGTAAGACGATCCTGCAAGTAAGTGTTAAGGACTTTGTGCTAACATCAACACCTTGAACTTGGCCCGGTAGTAAATGGGCAACCTGTGCTGATCTCTGAGCAGAGGTGTCGTATGATGACAAAGTCTCACTCTTGCCAGCAACCTTGCTGCAGCCTCCTTTACTTAACTGCAGCTATATATAAAATGCTATATAGATGGTACCTATCACCTAGTAGATTGGCAAAAATGTATAAATCAAAGTGGAATCTGCGTTGGAAATGTAAAGCGAAAGAATGCAGCTTTTTTCACATGTGGTGGTCTTGTAATAAGGTTAAAGCTTAATGGGAAATGATATATAATGAATTGAAGAAGATGTTTAAGATAACATTCGTAAGAAAACCCCAGAAGCTTTTCTCTTGGGAATTATGGGATTAGAACTATCCAAACAGTATAGGAATTTATTTATGTGACTAAAGCTGCAAGAATGTTATTTGCCCAAAAGAATGTTATTTGCCCTGAAGGTTGAAGAGGTCCTGACGAAAGAAGAATTGATACAGAAACTAATGGAATATGCAGAAATGGCGAAACTTACCAGAAGAATAAGCAATCAGGACAAAAAACTTTTTAGAAAGGAATGGTTTATTGAGTATTAAGCTAAGAAATTGGGTTGAATAACTCGTGTGCATCTGCTCTCTTATATCTACAAGTCAAAAGGCTAGTGATTTTTTTTGTTAAAGAGCTCATAATTGAGGAAAGGTACCCAGAACAGGGATGTGGGTGGTGCTGTGGTTAAACCACAGAGCCTAGGATTTGCCGATCAGAAGGTCGGCGGTTCGAATCCCCGTGACGGGGTGAGCTCCCGTTGCTTGGTCCCTGCTCCTGCCAACCTAGCAGTTCAAAAGCACGTCAAAGTGCAAGTGGATAAATAGGTACCACTCCGGCGGGAAGGTAAACGGCGTTTCCTTGCATTGCTCTGGTTCGCCAGAAGCGGCTTAGTCAGGCTGGCCACATGACCCGGAAGCTGTACACCGGCTCCCTCGGCCAATAAAGCGAGATGAGCGCCGCAACCCCAGAGTCAGCCATGACTGGATCTTAATGGTCAGGGGTCCCTTTACCTTTACCTTTACCCAGAACTAGCCATGATGGCTGTGTTCTCTCTCCACTGTCAGAGGAAATATGCCTCTGGGAATCCCAAGTTGGGGAGAGAGCTGTTTCACTCAGGTCTTGCTTGTGTGCTTCCCATGAGCATCTTGAGGGCCCCTGAGAGAGAGATTGGCCTCCAGCTCGATCCAGCCAGACTCTTATGTTCTTAAAGTTTTAAGGACTTCACAAAAAGCCACAAACTAACAGTGGTAATTAATGGAAATCTAGTACAATAAAATTAAAATTTGTTTCCTTCTGGTTCCATTACAGAGAGAGCAGGAAAGGAGGTTTTTGCATTATGACTCCTGAACACAAAGCGGCAAATTATTCTAATGGGTATCTGCAAGCAAAATATAATGGATACAAATGTGTGTTGTTGTTGTTGTTTTGGTGTCTTGTCCCCCCTCCCCTGGCCACATTCTCCTTAAACTAATTATGCAAAAGTAAGCGTCTGTTGTATGAAATATGGCAACTGGCAAAAAAGGAGCTAAAATTAATACATTACTTGCCGCGGAGGGAAGAGACCTCATTATCTAACCTAATTAACACGTTTCGCAGTTCTCGTTAGCGGAGAAGGCTGTTGGAAATATGTAGTCTCTGCTAATAAAGAGCACTAAGTGACAAGAACTCTCTCTTTCTTTCTCTCTTGCTCTCTCTTTGTCTCTCTTTCTCTATCTCTTTCCCCTCTCAGGAAGTTGACGTTTTGGACATCAGCTGTATCCGTGACACTCGGACCGGGCGCTATGCCAAGCTACCAAAGGTAATGGTGATTCCCTTCCACCAGGGATGGGAAACCTGTGGCCCTGCAGAGGTAGTTGGACTCCAAATCCCCTCAGCCCTAGCCAGCATGGTCAGCGGTGAAGGATGATGGGAGCTGCAGTTCAAGCAACATTGAAGAGCTGCCGATTTCTGCCATACACAGAGCTGTGTTATGCCACTTTAAACAGCCATGGCTTCTTCCAAAAAAAATCTGGAAGCTGTAGTTCCTGGCTGATCCTTTTTCCACTCCCAGTACTTAAAATGACCAGAGTTCTTTAACAATCAAAATGTATTCCCAGGGAATTGTAGCTCTGTGAAGGGAACTGTGGTCTTCTCACAACTCTCAGCATCCTTAACAAACAAACAGCTCCCAGAATTCTTTGGGGGTGAAGCCGTGACAATCTAAAGTAGTATGATACTGATTTAAATGTATGGTGTGAATGTGGCCCTGGGTCACCGTATTGCCTGTTTTTCTGCCAGTAACTCTCTGGGATCTCTAATAGGCAGAATCATAAAATCATAGAGTTTTAGGGTTGGAAAAGACCCCAAGTGCCATCTACTCCTCCAACCCTCTGCTGTGCAGGAATCCTGCCCACAGCTATCCCTGGATGGGCTCAAACCACCAACCTTCTGGTTAATGGCCAGACACACACTAACCACACTGTGCCGCAGGATACTTTCTGAAATTCTTTTTTACTGGGACCATCTAGGCACAAATCACAGTGACCACTGTGTCCCCACTGAGTGAAACCTTAAAAACTCCTCTGTGAAACAGGGATCAAGGAGCAATTTGGTTCAGTTTGCATTGAACGGCAAACTTCACCCAATTCACACTTTCTGAAGCAAGGTGAAAACTGACAACACAGCCGTCCTTTAACCTTAGCACATCTCCAGATTTTGCAGCACCACTTTCCAGCCAAGCAGTATGTACAAAAACTGCTTAAACTGGGGTAAATTGTGCATTGAAGTACAAATATTAGTGAAAGTAACATACAAAATTGCACAATACTAGCGGAAACTGCTTTGTAAAAAATATGCATATTAGGCAGAACTGCATACAGAAATGTGTCTTATTAGGAGGAACGTGCACTAAAATGCTGAATTACTTTCAAGGGGGCTTTTGGAAAAGTAAGTGATGTGCAGAACTGCATTTAAGATAGCTCCAGAGAGGTAGTTTTTGTTGGCACCCTGGCAGAGGGAAGAGAGTTCACTTGCCAGGTCCCAGGCTGCTATTTGCATAACACAAAAAGTGCATGTTTAACTGCATTCGCTATGCATCTAGGGTTGGGAATGCCATTGGTGCCAGTCAGGCTAACTTCTCTTCTTTGCACTCTGATTTCTGTAGGACCCAAAGATCCGGGAGATTCTTGGCTTTGGGGGGCCAGAGCAACGGCCCGAGGAGATGCTGGTGACTGTCGTGCACGGTCCAGACTTTGTCAACGTCAGCTTCCTCAACTTCATGGCAGTTGTTCCAGATGATACAGCCAAGGTAGGGC
The DNA here is from genome assembly GCF_964106915.1 of Podarcis gaigeae. Classification (NCBI taxonomy): domain Eukaryota; kingdom Metazoa; phylum Chordata; class Lepidosauria; order Squamata; family Lacertidae; genus Podarcis; species Podarcis gaigeae. The sequence goes on along the minus strand of NC_139693.1, from coordinate 12,283,884 downwards.
AGGAGTGTCACAATGAACTCCTCTTTTTCTTTTTCTTTTTTTAAGAAAGCAACAGTTCTTTAATACAAGGATGAACCTATGGCCCTGCCAGATGATGATGTTGGGACTTCAGTGCCCATCAGTCCCAGCCAGCATGGTTGGTGGTTAGAGTACCTGCGAGGTGGAATCCCAACAGTGGCTCCATGTGCACTATGCATAACACTGTAAGCAGTCATGGTTTCTCCCAAAGAATCCTGGGAGCTGTAGTTCAGAGACCATCCCCCATTCCCCTCACAGAACTACAGTTCCCAGGGTGGTTTAACAATCGGCCCCTCTTCCCAGGGAACTCTGGGAATTGTGAGGGGAATAGGAGTCTTCAAACACCTCTCAGCAGTTTTAAACTACAGTTCCCAGGATTCTTTGGGGGGAAGCCATGATTGTTTAAAATGGCATGAGGCTGCTGTCAATGTACAATGCAAATGGAGCCAGTATCTGGAAGGTTTCGCCACACAGTAACCTTCCATTAAATAATGAGGCCGGTTCTTCTGTTCGAGATGGATTATTCATCTTCATATAAGTGCCTTAGCATCCCAGTTCCAGCATTGTGGCTGCCTCCGTTGTTGCTTACCGCTATTTATTCAATTTATAACCTCCCCTTCCTCCCAAAGGAGCCCAGGGCAGCAAATGCATCATTAAAACAATATCATTAAAAGCAGTAAAAAAAAAATTATCTCAGCCAATGATTTCAGGGTTGCCAGGAAATGTATCTTTTGGCCTGAATGAACAGGAATGTCTCTAAATGCCTCCCAAATGTTGATATGGAAGGAGACAGACTCTGCACACCAAGGTAGGCATTCCACAAGCAGGGGGCCACCACCAAGAAGACCCTTTCATAGGGGTGTGCTATCTGGGCAGCTCCCAGTTAGTGGCAGTACCACCATCAAGGCCTCACCTGTGAGTCACAGGATCTGAGATGGCTGATACTGTGTGAGGCCATCTTGGTATTTGAATACCAAGCCATTTAGGGCTTGGTATGCTAGCACCAACAACCAGCGCGTGGGACAAATAAGGTAAATCTATATGATAAATCTGTATGAATTAATCTGCAAATAAAGACCATGTTGTGATAAATTACGCTGATCTTCCAGGTTCCAGAAACTGCCTTGTCATTTTTTTTTGGGGGGGGGGGGTACTGCAGGACAGCTGCCTGACACTTCATTTTCACACTCCTTGCAAACTGTGCACTTGGGAGTGTATGCACAGAGCAGCCCCAGGAAGAACCTGTGGGATTGGACTCCAACCCCCATCAGCCCCACCCAGCCTGGCCAATGGTCAGGGGTGATGGGAGCTGGTGTTCAGCAACATCCGGAGAGCCCCAGACTTTCCACCCCCAGAGAAGAACTAACCCAGAATCCAGTTGTTTGAACCTTCTAGATATTTTCACAGGTCACAAATGATCGCAAGCTGGAGAATACAAAACAACCTCCCTCCACTAGTGTCTTGTAATGAATGGCCATCCCCAGTTTTGAGGCTTTGACCTTGTTCCTCTAATGCGCTTACAGTTCTATTGCTTAATCAATCTTGGTTTAGAATTGGCTTTAATTTACAGCTTTGTCACTGATGCTGTAAGGATAGGTGTCCGTATTCTTTCTGGTTTTTGGCTGCTGTTCCTGTTCCTTTGTCAAGGATTTGTATTTTCCCCGCACTAACCCAGTCCTGGTTTCTAAAATCAATTTATGGAGGAGCAGAGAGAATAAAAAACTGAAATATTCAATAATAACATTAATAGTGCACTTTTTTGGGGGGTTTATGTCAGTAGTAGCCACTTCCCTTAGAGATGGTTGAGTAATTTAAGTGTGTGTTTTGAAGCAAACTGACCTTGTAAAGCGCTCGGAGGTTACAGGTTGCTTATCTAAAACTTACATCATCCCAGGCTATTGGCCACACTTGCTAGGACTGATGAGAATATCCACTTAAATAACAGTACTGTGCACAATTTATAAGCCTCTCTCTTGCATCTTTCCTTGAATCATAGCCAGCTAAAGTTCACTCCGAGCAAACCTGTTGAAATTGGTGGGCCTAAGTTGGGCTGCGTATACATTACTGGCTTAAAATGCAGCTAGGTTGTTTTCATCCCCCTGCTCAATTTGAAGCTGTTTTTTTTAGTGGGGCGGGAGACTCATCAAAACCCAGTACTGTGTTTCCTAAGATATATATGGATTGAATGTAGCCCTTGAGGTGCACTTGATGCAGAGTAATCTGAAGTGTGTACATGACCTTAGCCATGTCCATAATACTCAATGGGTCTACTCTGAGTATCAGTTCAGACTCTGTGTTCTTCATCTGCGTCCCTTCCAAGAGAGACATGGGAGACGAAAGACCGGGTCTTTTCAAGGGTGGCTCCCTGTTTGTGGAATGCTCTCTCCAGGGAGGCACACCTGGTGCCATCACTCTCTGTTTTTAGGCACTAGGCAAAAAGCATTCTTATTTACCCAGGCTTAATGGTTTCTAATTGGGAGGATAATTATGTTTGTGACCTTTCCTGTGCTCTTCTTTTAAGCAGGGTGGGTAGGACTTGTTCCTTTTAAATATATTGTTGGTTGAATATTTTAGTTTTTGTTTATAGCTGCTTTTATCTTATTTTAATGTTGTCATTGTTTTCTTTTTATAAGTTGCTTAGAGGCACGGGTAAAAAAATGCCGCTACCTTAATGAATATAAATATAGCCGTTCTTCTGTAACTTCAAAAAGTTCCAAATGATACAGCTTTTTCCTTTTTAACCATTGCCAAACTTGGACAGCATGTGTTGTATGGCTGCCCTGCTTAATGATCCGAATTTGAGAGTATGGGCTGGAGCATTAGGCCCGAGGGTGCCAATGGGATGGGGAAGGGCAGATGAGAGCGGCTGGCCTCACCCTGTTCTGCCTCTCCTCTCCTATCTAGTTGTGGACCGAGGAGCTGTTCAAACTATCCACAAACATCCTGGCTCAGAACGCCTCGCGGAACACCTTCCTGCAAAAAGCGTGAGTCGACTTTCTGCCGTTTTAAACAGGGTAGAGACTCCTGGGAAAGGGCCACAGCTCAGTGACAGAGCGTCTGCCTTGCATGCAGAAGGTTGTGGGTTCAGTCCCTGGTATCATCCCCTCCAGGTAGGCCTGGGAGAGACCCCTGTCTGAAACCCAAGAGAGCAACTGCCAGGCAATGGGGACAATAGTGAGCTTAGATGGACCAGTGATTTGACTTTGTATGAGGCAGCTTCCCATGTCCCTCTGGATTTGTGTCCTCTGGGGCTGTTGGTCTTTGTGGTTTGTTTTGCTGCCTTCTTGTTGGTGGCTCAGGCCGAAGTATAGGATGTTCTACCTATTTACCTGTAAGATATGTGTTGTGAACCTTCAGCCCTCCAGATAGTGCTGAACTACTATATCTCTCATCATCCCTGGCTGTTGACCATGCTTGCTGGGGTGGAAGGGGGGGTTGTATTTTGGTAACATCTGGAGGGCCTGATGTAAGGGCTGGTGGGGCTCCGTTGCTTGAAAGGGGACAGTCATAAGGATTTAAAATATCTTATCGCAGTTGTGGGAGGGACACAGTGATCCTTTGCTCTCTCGACTGAGCTGGACAGCCCTGTCTATGCTGCCTTGCATAGGTTAGTAGGAGGGAAGGCAAATTTGTGCCATACAGCTGACTCTCAATTATAACCTCACAGGTACACTCGGCTCAAGATCCAGGTCAATCAGGATGCAAGGATCCCTGTCAAGAAGTAAGGTTATATTTCCACCCACAAAACCGCTGTGCTTGCTTTATCCCCACCTCCCTGAGGCCCACGTTCTGTGTGGTGCCCCTGATGAAGCTTCGGCTTCTAGGGTCTGTTGCTCAGAGAGAGGTGTCACTCCAAAGAGAGATTATTTCTATTTATAGCCACCCTTCAACTCCAAGTGGGTATTGCAAACAGTGATGTCAGAGAATTCCAATGGAAATGGGAGCAGAAGTTGCAGGTGTCCCCTTATGTGTCCCATGTCTGATATGAAAAATCAAATTGGCGATTATGATCCGTATTCGCCATTTCTGCTTTCAGTCTGTAAATGATACGTAATTGATTACGTTCTCGCCATCCCCGCCCCCCCTCCCGATTTGCATTGCATTTCCTTTGTGTTGCAATGAATAAGGTGGAATACTGTAATGACAGCAATAATTTGATTATGTAATTAATTTTGCAATTACATAATCACATCATTAATTATGTAAAGTGCGTAATTTTGCCATAGCAGTCGGCAAGACAAATAATGTTGCTTGTAGAGGAAGTGAACTGCAGCAGAATGGAAACATCCAACAAATGCAGGATGGAACTGAAAATGGTGCCTTCTTACATCCCTAATTGCAAGGGCAGCTGCCCCTCCTGAAGATTTACCAGTTTGAAACAGTGCCCAGGGGTGTGTGGTTGGGCAGGGTTTACTTTTGGAGACTTGCTGAGGGGCTGGCACTCCAGATGGCTCCTTGAAGCAGCTGTCTGACTCCCTAGTGGGTGCCCCAGCAGGAAGGCCTGCTTCCTTGTGAATAGCAGCTGCTTTCGCTCTTTGCATGTGCAGTCTGCGAAATACACAGAGGGAAACTGGAGAGTGCACACCAGTAGGCCACAACCTGATTAGGAAATTCTCCACCCCACGCCCATCAGCTCCATTGAAGCTTAATTTCCTTCCCCCTGCCCTTTGGCCCCAGGTGGCCTTTGACCTGTACAGTGGTACCCCAGGTTACAGACGCTTCAGGTTACAGACGCTTCAGGTTACAGACTCTGCTAACCCAGAAATAGTACCTCGGGTTAAGAACTTTGCTTCAGGATGAGAACAGAAATCGCGCTGCGGCGGCAGTGGGAGGCCCCATTAGCTAAAGTGGTACCTCAGGTTAAGAACAGTTTCAGGTTAAGAACGGACCTCCTCCTTAAGTTCTTAACCCGAGGTACCACTGTATCTCTTTGAATACTGCAGTCAGGATGCCTTTTGCTTCTCTCTCTCTTTTAAAAAAAGCTTAGCTCCAGGATAGTCAACATGGTATACTTCACAAATGGTTGGACAAATGGTCTGGCTTGTTGCTTCCACCTTCATTAGCTCTGCACGTCTGATAAAGAGCTTCCCATTTCCCTCCTTTTGTAGCATCCTGAAAATGTTCTCAGCTGACAAAAAGCGGGTGGAGACGGCCCTGGAGTCCTGCGGTCTTAATTTTAACAGGGTATGCCTTTTTTAAAAAAATGTATTGATTTCTTGCCTGCTGCTCACCTTCTCCTCCCTTCCCAGCATTCCTCATCCCTCCCTCCTGGATCTTGGTCTTGCTGCCACAAAGCCAGCCTAACTCCCTGACACTATTCTTATCTCTGATTTCTTCCTTCTCTTCTTCCTCCTCCTCCCTGACCCTTACCTGGCCTCCCCAGAACTGTAGTGTTTTCTCTGGGGTACACTGTCTTTTATTTATTTATTCCTCTCTGGCTCCCTAGAGCGAATCTATCAAACCTGAAGAGTTCACCCTGGAGATCTTTGAACGCTTCCTGAACAAGCTGTGCCTTCGTCCAGACATAGACAAGATCTTGCTGGAAATGTGAGTAAAAGGAGAGTCGGGCACGGGGGACGGACGGTGGTGTGGAAGGACAGGATATCTGAAGCGAGGAAACCGACTTGGTCTCTTGTTTTGAGGATTACTGTGGAAAAGAGTACAGCGTATCTTTGTTTGATAACAGATTATGCAAATGTTAGCAAAAACAGTTACACAAAAACCAATATAATCCTGATTAAACAAGATGCCATTCTGAATAAGCAATGTTCATGTTTGTGTTCTGTGGGGCCTCTCCAAGTGTCCTTTTCATTGTGCGTCGATGATAATTCGTGATGATGGGATCAGAGTGGTTATATGCAATCCCACTTCCAGTACCGTTTGTGCCTTTTTGTACCATTTTAGGGTGGACACACTGCTTCATTTCCAGTCCCTTCACTTCCTGCTGAGATCCTGTAACTTTATACATTCTGCAGACATTCTGGGGGGAGGTTTCACCCTGCTTTTGTTGCGCTATGATACAAGAGTGTCGTTCCAGATGGGAAGCATCACAGAAGGACTGATAAAAGGGAATGATGTGTGGACAGTCCAGTATAAATCCACCGCGAACATACTGTTGTTGCGTCAATGACATGCTGCAGAATACACTCACAAAAAAGCACCAGTCTAAATGTGCCGTATATTGGGGCGAGGGGAGACATGAGCCCCTGCTCATGTAGGGCTACTACAATGCCCATCTTTCATGACTGTTGGTTGTGCTGGCTGTGACTGATGGGAGCTGTGGCCTTTGAGATGTTTTTGGACCACAAATCCCCATTTCTCCTCTAGGCCACTTTCCTTCAACTTTGGGTTCCCAGATGGTTTGGGGCTGCAAATCCCATCGTCTCTGACCATTGGCTGAGGTAGCTGTGGATGATGGGAGTTGTAGTCCAACAGCACCTGCGGATCCAAGGTTGAAGAACACTGCTCTAGGTAGTTCTGGGTTGTTAGTTCTTGGTGCCCTTTCAGTGCGGCCAGAATTCCCAACCTGATGTTGTCCTGTCCGACATTTTATTCCAGTAACAAGCAAAGAATCTGTTTTCTGCACGAACAGTTTGGCTTGCATTTTTGAAGTCTCTCAGGTGACTACATGAATTGGCTTGGGCAATAACGAATTGTTCTGTTCTGTTAATTCTAAGGGGCGGGGGTGCCTCCTTTATCAGTTGCAAATTTTGGAACCGGCCAAAGCGCCATTGTTCTGCCTTCCCTCTGATTGTTCCTTTGCAAACAGCGGAGCCAAGGGGAAGCCTTACCTCAGTCTGGACCAGCTGATGGACTTTATCAACCAGAAGCAAAGAGACCCCCGTCTCAACGAGATCCTCTACCCGCCACTGACTCGGGAGCAGGTGCGCCAGCTAATCAACAAGTATGAGCCCAACCAACAGTTCCAGCAGCGTGGTGAGCCTGCCCCCCTCTCCAGAATTTGGGCTGGGAGATGCAGGTTGTGTTGGTGATGATGATGGAGAAATACAGAGCGGGTGGAGGTGGCGGCGGATGTTTTTAAAATGTGCTGCTCATTTTTTTTGTTTTTTGGACTGGGTGGGAGGTATTGTTTTGTACTGTATTGTAGGGTTGTTACTGTTTTTTAGTTCCATTTGTCTGTGGGTGTGTTTGTGTAAATAGATAGAAAGGGGGGGTGTATACCTATTGTGTGTATGTGTGGGTATGTGTTTATGTCTTTTATTGTGTGGGTGTAGGTGGGTGTGCATGTATTATAGAGTGTATATACCTACCTATGTACATGCAAAATGTGGCTGTTGCATGCTATGGTTTGCAGCAGCCATGCCAAAATACCTCATACCTCAGGTACCGCCTCTCCTCATATAAACTGACCTGGACCCTGAGGTCCTCCTCTGAGGCCCTTCCTCGTGTGCCTTCTCTACAAGAGGTCCGGAGGGTGGCAGCATGAGAAAAGGCCTTTTCTGTAGTGGCTCCCCATTTCTGGAATGTTCTCCCCAGGGAGGTTCAGCTGGAGCCCTCATTATATACCTTTAGGCACCAAACTAAACATTCCTCTTCAACCGTGCCTTTGGCTGATTAATATTCTACAGCCTTTTAAATGTTTTTGTGAAGTTTGGTGTGTGTGTGGGGGGGTGTTATTCTTTCGTTTAGTTTTCATTTTAACTATTTATTTTGTGCTTTTATCCTGTATTTTTATCTCGTGAACCGCTCTGAGATGAAGGGCGGTATATAAAGATAATAAATAATAATGGCAAGAAATAAATCCCAGTATAATGGCAGGCAAGCGAGCAAGCAAGCAGTGTGGGTGGCAGACAGCCCAGGCAAGCTGTTTAAGAGAAGGGAGAAGGTGCTTAATGTTTGATGTTCTATTGTGTTTCTGTATATGTTGGAAGCCGCCCAGAGTGGCTGGGGCGACCCAGTCAGATGGGTGGGGTGCAAATAATAATATTATTGTTATGAGAGCGGTTTGGCAAATAGCTTTGTGAAGAGCCTCCCCCCCTCCTTTAAAAGGGGCTGCAGCATAAATAGAAATACTTGCAAATACCAGATAGGCTTAGGATTTAAATATGTGATGTTATAGAATAATATGTTTAAATTTAAAATGAAAAGAAAGAAAGACGTTAATTGATTAAGTAAATTTTATGAGAAATTTGTTTTGGAAAACTGTTACAATGATATACATTGAAATTCAGCCAGGGGGATTTGAGGAAGTCACGTAACAATGTTATTAAGAGTGGAATAATTACAGTTAGGATTTATGTTTGTTTGTTTATAAATTTTGGAAAATCAATAAATTTATTTTTTTAAAAAATATGCATAGAAAGAAGACAAAAAAAAGGGGGCCGCAGCAAACTGAGGGAAGTGGGGATGGACTTGGGGGTTAGGCAAAGGGGTGAATGAGGTGCAAAGAGGGGGGCAGTTTGATTAGGTGTTGGAAAAGGTTAGGTGTTGGGCTTGGTGGGTAGGGGGAGCAACCCCTAGTCGTGTGTGTTATTTCAGCATGCCTCTTCTCTTGCCTACTTCTATAAACCTGCTTTTCTTTCCCCGTCTGTCCTTCCGCAGACCAGATGTCAATGGAAGGGTTTGGCCGCTACCTGGGGGGAGAAGAGAACACCATTGTGCCCCCCGAAAAGCTGGATTTAAGTGACGACATGACCCAGCCGTTAAGCAGCTACTTTATTAACTCTTCACATAATACCTACCTCACAGGTACGTGCACCGAACAGAGACACTTGCCCTGAATGTGGGTGCCTGCCGCCTGCGCTACCCCCAAAGTCTTCTGGGAGCTGTAGTTTGTTAAGGGAGCCAAGAGTTGTCAAGAGACCCTCTGTTCTCCCCCCAGCACTGCAGTTCTCAGAGGCGTCTCACAGTCAGTCCCAGGGAACTCTGGGAGGTGTAGGAAAACAGGGGTTGAGAAAGATGATTGCATTTATTTTTTTGTGGCAGAGCAATTCTTCCTCATTATATCCTGAGGTGAAATTGTTTTGTGAGAGGCCGGCTGTGCAGAAAATGCATCCCCGTTGGAGATCAAGTGTCTTCCTCTATGCTCAGAGTTACTGGCCTTCTTTATTTCACGTTTTATTTTGCCTCTTCTAAGGATTTGAGGTCTGGTATCGTTGCTTGGTTGTCTCTCGTCTCCCCAGGCATCTAACATTTCCCCATCATCTTCTCCCTCTCCCTTCAAAAAAGCTGGGCAGCTGACAGGCAATTCCTCAGTGGAGATGTACCGGCAGGTGTTGCTGAGTGGCTGCCGTTGCATTGAGCTGGACTGCTGGAAGGGGCGCCCCCAAGACGAGGAGCCCTTCATCACACACGGATTCACCATGACGACTGAAATCCCTTTCAAGGTAACTGGCACCCAGCCCGGTTGGCTGTTTGCAAGAGTCCCCAAGGCCAACAGAGGGGTGTCCACCCTCCTACCTGTGTTTACCATTTCCAGTTTTTCAGCATGTGATCAGTGGCAGTCTACTTGGCCTGTTGCGCCCCTTCCAAGTTAGCAGGGGTCCCATTGAGGGTGGGACACTGAGAGACTCCTGAAATGAGTACTGTTACTTGGCAGTGAAGGTGATGATATCCTTCCTTGCCCACAACTTATTTGGAAGGGAGTGTTTTCTCCTCAGGCTTTAAACTGGGAGGAGGAAACATCCCAAATCTGTAGCTGGAGGGTCCTTTTTAAACAAGTCTGGGGAAACCGTTGGCCCTCCAGATGTTGCTGAACCACAACTCCCTTCAGGCATGGCCACCGATCATGCATGCTGGGCCTGATGGGAGCTGTAGTTCAGAAGCATCTGGAGGGCCAACAGTTCCCCACACCTGTTCCTGAGGTAAACTTGGAATATTACCTTAAAAGGCTTATTTGCAACCAGTGAGACCAAGGTTGGCATAGCCAGGTGGAGATCTGGACTGCCTCTGATCATGGAAGCTCCAGTTATCCAACAAGGGTGAGAACTCAGAGGTCCAGTCCCTGCAGAAACTGTGGCTCTCCCAGTTGCTGCTGTGGGACTCCAGCTCCCATCAGCTGCAGCCAGCATGACCCAATGGCAAGGAATGATGGGAGTTGTAGTCCATCAATGTGTTTAGAGGCTGCGAGGCTCCCCATCCATGTGTTCAGACTTTTGTTCAAGGCCTGGGTGTGGGAGCAGAATCCTCCTGAAACATGTCAGAACATTGATGGGGAACTTTCTCTTATGTTTATTGTCCATTGTAGCAATCTCTCCCCACCCACCCCAAACTCTCCCACTGTAAGCAAATAAGTGCTCTTGACCTCTTAAGCCAGTGGTGGAGAACTTCAGGCCTGGGGGCTCAATGTGCTCTTCCCCAGGCCCTCAGTACTCTCCACATACCACACCCCCTCTCCTCAGGCCAAATCCTTCACTGGCCTTGCTTCGCACCTCACTTTTTCTGCACTTTCTTGAACTCGAATGTGCCTCTTGATTGTCAGAATGGAGGCTAGAAGGGCTTGTGTGTGCGAAGACACCAGCCTACTGTGGAAAAGTAAAATTTGCAAAGGTTGCTCTGCTCACTTTTGCCTCAGGCCCCTCCCACCACTGGCATGTGGCCCCCAGAAGGTTGCCCAGAAGGGAGTGTGGCCCTCAGGCTGGAAAACACCCCCCACTTCTGCCTTAACCCCTTTCTCTGCCTCACTCTGTTACAGGAAGTCATAGAGGCCATTGCTGAAAGTGCCTTCAAGACTTCACCTTTCCCTGTTATCCTCTCATTTGAGAACCACGTTGACTCGTGAGTAGTTGTAGTGCCGCAATGGCTTGTCTGAGACTGTCATCCTCATCCTTCTCCTTCTTACAGCGCTGTATGATCAGAGAGGCCTGTGTGACTGGTAACCTTTCCTCTGTGTTTCTTGTTTTCCTTCCGCAGAGCAAAGCAGCAGGCGAAGATGGCAGAGTATTGCCGCAGCATATTTGGGGATGCTCTCCTTATTGATCCTTTGGATAAATATCCGGTGTGTTCTGGGAGCGAGATCAACCAGGGGAATAACATATGGGCGGGTTGGTTGGGAGCGGCTGTGGTCCTTACTTAGGTTGTGTTCAGATGACCACTCCAGTTTGCTCGCACTGCTGGTTTCTGAAACCGAGTACGCCTGATGTTAGCCACAATCCACAGGTACCCTGTAGCTTCTGTTTGATGCCCTTTGCCTCAAACCAGCCTCCATCCAATTTGAAAACGGAAGTTGTGGTGAAGCTGAGGTGTGTACGGCTCGGGCAGCCATTGCACATGCTCAGTTGACAGCTTCAGAGAATTAGAGTTCAGCCTGGAGAAACAAATCAAGTAATGGGCATCTGGTGAATGCATCCTCTTGGTTTATCTAGCTCAGGGTAGTCCCAAGGGCTGTATGCAGCACCCAGAGACGCTGGGCTTCGGGAAGGAGGTGTGAGGCTCTGACAGGGTCCTAGAGTCTTCCTGCCTCCTTCCCAAAGCCTAATTAGTGTTTTTCCAGCTTTGGGAAGGAGGTGGGAGAGCATCAGGCCCCAGCCAGAGCATCGCACCTTCTTCCCAAAGCCCAGCACCTTGTTTACCTGACTTTGGAAAGGCAGTGTGAGCACTGGGGTGTCAAATTTTGACCTCACTCCCCACTCGACAAGGCATTGTGCAGCCAGTTGGGCCACCCTGATCTACTTCACTGTTGTCCACACTCATAAGCAGCACTGCTCCAGGATTTCAGACCAAGATCTTATTTGGAGCTGCTAGGTAGTGAACCTGTGGGCTTTTGCACACAAAACAGCTCTGCCACTGAGCTACACCTCCTTCCCTTCTGTGAATAGATTTATCTTTTGAGGGCATCAGCACCCGCCTTGTCTCCTAGTCTGTGAAGATCTCCTACTCTTGCTAACGTCTTAACATTTCCCATTTCGCTCCACCACCCCCTGCAGCTTCAGCCTGGCGTAGCTTTGCCAAGTCCTCAGGAGTTGTTGGGCCGGATCCTGGTGAAAAATAAGAAGCGCCGTGTGCACGGCAAGGGATCTGAAGGCAGCATTCGGAAAAGACTCCTGGAGCAGACACCCAGCTCCTACAGCGATTCATCCGGAGTGGGTGAGCCAGGCTCTCCTGCGCTAGGTATGCGTCTTAATTATTTGCAGAGCCATTTTTTCCCCTGGACATAGGTGTGTGCATTTATTTATTTCCAATATTTATAGAACATTTTTTAACCGTATACGGTCACAAGGCAGTTTTTCACCACAGTCAATAAAAGAACCCGTCGGTCCAAAATGATTCGGTATCTAGAACAAAGGTAAAGGGAGCCCTGACCATTAGGTCCAGTCATGGCCGACTCTGGGGTTGCGGTGCTCATCTCGCTTTGTTGGCCAAGGGAGCTGGCATACAGCATGACTAAGCCACTTCTGGCGAACCAGAGCAGCACACAGAAACGCGGTTTACCTTCCTGCCAGAGCAGTACCTATTTATCTACTTGCACTTTGATGTGCTTTTGAACTGCTAGGTTGGCAGGAGCTGGGACCGAGCAACAGGAGCTCACCCCGTCGCGGGGATTCAAACCGCCGACCTTCTGATCAGCAAGTCCTAGGCTGTGTGATTTAACCCACAGCGCCACCCGTGTCCCATCTAGAACAAAACTCACAGGCTAACAAACATCAGATCTAAGCAGGTTCTTACTTGTAGTTACATGCATGGAAGTTGCTTCACAAAGGGGATGCTGCATGCATTTTACTCGATGGGAGTAGAATTTGGTGATTAGCTGTGGAGGAGAAAGTGACAGAGTGCAATAGAGGGGCTAGAGGAGATAAAATGTGGAAATTTTTCTCCATTACTTCATTGTTTATATTTTTAACACACAAAATGGTAAATTACTGCCTCTGATTTTGCAAAAGACTCTTGTGGTCAGATGCAGTTCTTAAGCATTTCTGGTCACTGGTTTGATAACAAAATAACTTATACCTGCTTTATTTTACCATACACATTCTGTCTCAGTTGTGGGAATTTATTATATTGGATGTCATATCTGTACCAAGTATTGAAATTTTTATTATTATAAAGGATTGTGATGTGGGGGGGAGATTAAGGTTCCATAAATAGGCATACTAATTATTATTATTATTATTATTATTATTATTATTATTATTATTATTATTTTATTTGTATTCCGCCCTCCCCGGCCAAAGCCAGGCTCAGAGTGGCTAACTCATATAAATAAGGCGATATGCATAATGCAAGCGATCAATCAATTAAGATACATCCCACAATTAATTCAAACAATTAAAATTAAAACTGGGCAAGTGGCAATCTTCAGGTTAAAATTGGAAGCGGTTAATACTCTCCAAGGCCAACTGTTTCCACTGATATTATAAGGACCTATGAGCAGGCTGGGAACCTCCTTCGTGCTTCTTCTTATACAACTTATTTAAATGCCTGCTAGAATAGAAAGGTCTTTGTTGAGCAGCTGAAGTTCAACAGGGAGAGAGGCCTGTCTGATCTCAGAATTGGGCCCACAATACAGATTGCATGGCTCCAGGAGGAAGTAAGCCATGCTTCTGAGCCATTGGGGGGGGGGGCACGAACAAAGACCCTAACCCTAACCCTGCAAAACTCTGTGATTGGGCAGGGATGTGAAGAATTGGGAACTCCCTTAAGGTATCCCTGCCCCAAGTTCTTAAGGGCCTTGTAAATTCATACCAGAACCTTGAATTTGGCACAGTGCCCAACGTTTAAGCACCGCGGTGATGTACTGGTTGTAGTCTGTCCCCACCTTTTCAGATGAGCATCTGTTTTCATCTGTAGCTGGCAAAAGATGAGTCCAGGCTTGCCTGAGCAGCTAACTCATTCTTCAACTAGAATCTATGATGTGTAAGCCGAAGCGACCGTTTTATCTTTCTTATTATTGTTACTGCTCTGCTTTTGGCTAGCCAGGGAAAGACAAAAGAGTTCTGCAACGTTACTGCCCCACTAAGCACAGAGATGGCGGGTGGGGTGAGGGGCTCAGAATAGCTCAGTAGTGGAGTATATGTTCTTCATGTGCCAGGTTCAATCACTGGTATCCCCATCTGTTCTCCTGAAAGACCGTCTCCATCAGACTCTTCCCTCAGCTGGCATCTGGCAGCAGTCGGTCTGTCGGGCTAAAGGGAAGGGGGAGAGCAGGGGCTGCAGGGCCTCTCCTTCCATTCTGATGTGAAATACCAGCGGTTTTTGGCTCCCCTCCCTGAAATC